>NC_134355.1:315605082-318005082 GCF_048569485.1 Anomaloglossus baeobatrachus | reverse complement strand
GGGTGTAACCACAACTTGAAAATTGTTGATGAGACCATCTCTCAACTTAGATGTAATTACACCCCTAATGGTGCCCGACTCCAAAATGGAGTCAAGTGCATTTTTATACACTTTGGTTTTTTTTTTATGCAGCTTATTATAGCATGCTCTGGAATTTAATTGTTGATATACTTCATGTTCGTATATATCTGCCAGCCAAAGCACAACATTACCCCCTGATAAAGATATCAAACTTAGGACTCAGGCCGGAAGGGGGAAAATGTTGTGAATTGCCATGCAGGTATGTAGGAACATGAACATCCTGTTCTTCTTTCTGTTGAGCTAACAGTGATTCTAGGTTCCCTAATGCTTTTTTTTCTATAACTGTGGGGAAGAGGGCATTTGAAAATTATTTTTTAAAACTAAATTTCGCGAACAACACTAAAGCGGGCTTTACACACAGCGACATCGCTAGCGATGTCGCTAGTGAAAGCACCCGCCCCCGTCGGTTGTGCAACACGGGCAAATTGCTGCCCATGGCGCACAGCATCGCTAACACCCGTCACATACACATACCTGCCTAGCGACGTCGCTGTGGTTGGCGAACCGCCTCCTTCCTAAGGGGTTGGTTTGTTCGGCGTCACTAAGCGGCCGCCCAATAGAAGCGGAGGGGTGGAGATGAGCGGGCCGAACATCCCTTCTTCCTTCCTCATTGCAGGCGGCCGCAGGTACGGTGATGTTCCTCGTTCCTGCGGTGTCACATGTAGCAGTGTGTGCTGCCGCAGGAACGACGAACAACCTGCGTCCTGCAACAGCAACGATAATCAGGATTAGAACGACCAGACAACGATCAACGATTAGGTGAGTAATTTTGATCGTTTAAGGCTGCTTTCACACATCAGGTTTTTGCTGTGCTGCACAATCCAGCGCTTTGCAGAAAAAACGCATCCTTTTTTTTTGCCACCAGGTGCGTTTTTTCCTCATAGACTTTTATTAGCGCCGGATTGTGCCGCATGTACTCGTGATTGACCCGTTTTTTGCTGGTTGCGGCAAAAATCGTCACTCCGGCGGCCACACAGGACGGAGAGAGGAACGTTTTTTGCCAGCGGCAAAAAACTGCATAGCGCCGCATGCGGCGCCGTGCGGCATGGTGCATAATGAAAGTCTATGCACGCCGAATCCGGTGGCATGCATCAAACGTCGGAAGCATGTACCGTATTCAGTTTTTACTTCTGAGCATGTCCAGAAGTGAGATAAATTCATTGCTTGTCAGAAAATATCTCTCTCTCTGGCCTAAGAAAATCGGTGCGAGTGGAGTGCGATAAAACATCGCATTCCACTCGCACCAATTGTAGCCTGTGTGTCAGCACACGAGCGATTATTTTCTCTGTCCTAATCGGACCGAGAAAACAATCGCAGCATGCTGCGAGTGTAATGCGAGACTCTTTTCTCTCCCACCCATTCAAGTGAATGGGGCAAGAGAAAAATCGCACTGCACTCGCGGTACACCGGTGTACCGTGCGTGCAGGGCGAGAATGGCAATAGCCGGCTACGGAGGAGAGAGGGAGATAAATCCCTCCTTCCCCTCCTCCGTGCCAGCCCGCCCCTCCTAAGAGCTGGCCCGCCCCCCGCAGCTGAGGTCCGCTCACACAGTCGGACCGCTCTCAGACGCAGGGACACTAGCATGACACTCGGCTCCTGCTGTGCTGCCAGCGCGAGCCGAGTGTTATGCGAGCATCGCAGTAGTGCCCCGTGTGGCCCCAGCCTCTCTCTCCCTCTCCTTCTCTCACACTCATACTCACACTTACCGATCACCGGCGCAGTGCTGCACGGCTGTCACACTGCTGGTGGCTTCTCCTGATTTGAAAATGCTGGCCGCCGATTATTCAATCTCGTATTCACTGCTTTCCCCGCCCACCGGTGCCTATGATTGGTTGCAGTCAGACACGCCCCCACGCTGAGTGACAGCTGTCTCACTGCAACCAATCACAGCCACCGGTGGGCGTGTCTATATCATGCAGTAAAATAAATAAATAATTAAAAAAAAACAGCGTGAGGTTCCCCCCAATTTTGATACCAGCCAAGATAAAGCCACACGGCTGAAGGCTGGTATTCTCAGGATGGGGAGCTCCACATTATGGGGAGCTCCCCAACCTAACAATATCAGCCAGCAGCCGCCCGGAATTGCCACATCCATTAGATGCGACAGTCCCGGGACTCTACCCGGCTCATCCCAAATTGCCCTGGTGTGGTGGCAATCGAGGTAATAAGGGGTTTATCATGGCAGGCGTTTATGCGACACCCCCAATGATTAACCTGTAAGTGAAAGTAAATAAACACATATACCCGAAAAAATACTTTATTTGGAATAAAAGACAAAAAAAATCCTCTTTCATCATTTTATTAAAATTCCCAAATACCCCTCCAGGTCCGACGTAATCCACAGAGGTCCCACGACGATTTTAGCTCTGCTACATGAAGTTGACAGGAGCGGGAGTAGAACACCGCCGCTCCCGGGAGCTCCACACAGCAGCTGAAGTGAGTCACGCTGTCAGCGGGGACGTCACTGAGGTAGTGCCGGGGTGTGCGGTGATGATGCGTGCGGGAGTGCCTGCGTGTGCGTCGTGGTAATGGTGCATGCGGGAGTGCCGGTGTATGTGCGGTGATGATGGGGTCTCTCTCTCAACATAATTAAAAAAAAAACAAAAAAAAAACGGATCCGTTTTTTACCATATCTGTTGCATCAGTTTTTACACAATCTGAGACTGATCCGTTGCAATAGGCACAAACCGGATTGTGCCTGATTGCAAAAAACTGATGTGTGAAAGCAGCCTAACGGTTGTTCCTGCGTTTCACATGTAACGACGTCGCTAACGAGGTCGGATGTGCGTCTTGAATTCCGTGACCCCAGCGACATCTCATTAGCGATGTCGTTGCGTGTAAAGCTCGCTTTAGTCTTCACTACTGTAAAGTAGTCAAATTTGCCAGTAGTGGTGTAATGCTGCGTCCCTGCCTCTCCCCTCCTGCAGGGACGCACTCTGACTCCCCGCTGCGGTGATGTGATTTTGTCTTGCCAACTTGTCCTGATTTCTACCTGTCTGTCAGCTACCATTGACTTTGAGGTGAGAAACCCTTTTTCAGCCCTAAGAAAGAGGGAGCGTAAGGGGGGTACTGTAACGCTGTGTCCCTGCCTCTCCTCTCCTGCAAGGGTGCGCTCTGACTCATTGCCGTGGCTGGCTCCCTCACTGGTCGGCATCCCTACTCGCTCTTCCACGTGGGTTTCGTCTCTTTCCCCCTCCTGGAGTCTATGCATACGTCACACTACCTCCAGGAGTGCTCCTAGGGCATGCGCGTGAGCCGCTGCACTCCTCTTAAAGGGCCAACATGCCACTCCTATGAAGTGCCTCTCAGCCTATTGCTGAGAGGCACTGGGTAGTTAAGGCAATCTCCCACTAGGGGAGTTCCCTGTTCAACACCATAGATTCTGTTAGTCAGTTTGTTGTACCCAGTCAGTTGTCAGGTCACCTGTCCTGTCTGGTCCCATTCCATCCTGTTCCTGCCTGTCCCATCTGGTCCCGTCCTATCCTGTATCCAGGTCCTGTCCTGCCCATACCTGGCTCACAGCCCATCCTGCCTGTTGGCACATGGGTAAAGCCTGGCCTGCCCATCCTTCCCTGGTCATGCCATCTGCCTTGTTAGTGACTTTGCCTTTCTGTCCTGCCCTGTTGGTGCTAGAGACTCTGCCTGTCCGTTCTGCCTGTGCTACCTGGATTGAGCAACCCATGTAGGCCCTGTCTGCACTTGAGCCTCTATCCAGTTTGCTCCTGTGTCTGCCCCTATCCTGGGGGTTAGCTGCCACAGTTCCAATCCTCTACTCCATGATGGAGTAGACCTGGGGTCTCCGGTAGGTCCACTTCAGCTAGCCACAGAACCATCACCCAGCGGTGAGCGTGACAAAGGGAAACTGTAAATCCCATCTACAGAACCTCCTTTTGTGTTCTGGAGAGGGGTGTTGTAAAGATTAATTACTAGTTTTGAGCAAATATAATCAGCACTATTCATTACTCGCAAAAATAATTGGTAATTAAAAAAATGTTGTGAGGTAGCCCCCAATTTTAGCACCCACTCAGGATAAAGTGGACAGCTGGAGGCTGGTATTCTCTGTCTGGAGAGGCACATGGCATTGTGACCTCCCCAGCCTTAAATTAGCAGACCGCAGCCACCCCCGAATTTTCGCATCCAACCATCAGAGAAACACTGACGGAGCCACAGCTATGAGGGGTGACATCTCTTAGTTTACATGAGGTCACAGCTGGGGTTCCCACAGTACCCTCTGTGTGAGTCAACAATTGTGACCACAGGTGAACTCACTGCCAAACTGCAGGACTGCTCTGCCACCATGTCATGTAATCCGACAGTCCAGCAGTCAGATGTGCTGAAGAGATTCTGCCAGGTCTTGCTAATTCCCAGAACTCTAGACTGCGTGAAACAGCAGCAGAGCAGACTAGCAGTCCAACACCGAGTTCACTTGTGATCAGAACTGATAGTTATCATGGTACCAACTATGACCACAGATGAACTCACTATTGGACTGCTCTGTCACCTTGTCATGCAGTCTAACAGTCCTGCAGTCCAACGTGCTCAAGCAATTCCATCAGGTCATATGCTGATAGATGCATTTAGTGTATGGAGAGCTGATGGAGAAGGGATAGTGCATTAGAGGCATCTATGTAGGTATTATTACCTTACTGACACTTTAGTTATGGGGAAGTACCAAATGTCTAGGGAAGAGGGAGATGGTGACCCTTGACCTATACAACCGCTGGCCCCTGGCTTCCCTCACCACACTAGATAGGTTCTGCACCTATGCACCAAGCAGAATACCTGACCCTAGGCTGATTTTGGAACTGTGCCCTCGGTAGGAAACAGGTGGGATGAGCACTTAGTTATCGCCACTAAGCACAACAAACAAAGGGAGCACATACAGAGGGAAAGCATATGAACAACTTATCTCCAGATGACTCAGGGGGAAGAACAGCAAAATCAACAATGTTTCTTCAGATGAGTGCAAGCTGACTGCTTGCATCCAGAGCTTTATAGTTTTTAAGTCTACCACTGTAATATGATGCAAATTATATCCAGGCACTCCAATGTGATGCAGAAAGGATTTTTATTAGATGTACAGTAGTTAGTTTGTTTACAGTTAGATGTACAGCAGTTAGTTCATTTACAGATGTTTCAGTCAATTTAGCAACCTTCTTCAATTAGAACCTGCTGCCAGGATGTGAGCTGCTCGGGTGGATATTACCAGCACAAATCCAGGGGGAATGAGAGATTTAAGCCAATAAAGGTAAGTACTTATGATTAACAGCTGAAAGGTGAGGAACTCTGTAGGATCCTAGAGGGAAAGGGATTAACTTCAAGCAGAGAATGTCAGGGAGCAGTTCTTCTACAGCTGGACACCACAAAACTGTATGTCAAGTGTGACTCACCATAGACAGTACCCCTCCTTATATGAGTGGTCTCCGGACACTCAGGACCAAGTTTATCCTGATGGGAATCATGAAATGAACAAACCAACCTTGTGGCATTCACATTCAAAGCTGGAACCCACATACTTTCTTCTAGACCATAACCCAGGCAGTGAGCCAAGTATTGAAGGGAACGATGTAGAAAATGAGAATCAAGAATCTTAGCTCTTTGAAACTCCAAATTACGATCAACTATCATTGAGGCCTGCAGCAAGAGGAACGGCTCCTATGGCATCATATACTTTTTGAGCAGTGGCCTGTGGAACACATTGTGGATCCACAGCACTGGCTCTGAGAATCAGCAACAGGCTCTGTTTAAACAAATTTCTTTAGGTGAGAAAAATAAATAGAGCTGTGGAAATAAAAGTGCAGATAGGGTATTACCCCAATAACATGGGGTGAGGGGGGGGGGAGTAAAAACTCACCAGATGTGGTTGTGCAAGTCACAACTCCTTTACTCGCGTATAATACTCTGATCCAGGCTGCAGCCACCCGATGGCAGATAACAGAGAATAATGGAGAGGGGTGATAATGCCGCGCCAAAAGATCACTTGCAATGTCAGATTAACGTATCTTTATTATTGGCATAGGTCTACGCGTTTCAGGAGCTCTGCTCTCTTCCTCAGGACCGACAAGCATCAAAGAAACATCAAATATTTTTTGTAGTCTTCATACACTTTAAACAAGAACGGCAGTTTAATATCCTTCTGTGCTAATTATTCTGCTGAAGACAAATCACAAATCTTCAAACCTTGTGAGATGGACGAGCCACAAACTTCTTCAGTTTGAAAAGATCTATACTCTTTCTGTTTCCAATGATCACACTGACCCCAGTCAGGAATAATGCACAGATTCTCAGTCTGTTCCTCTCAAGAGATTTAGCAGTCTAGCCACACATTCACTAAAGTGAGTCCACAAATCTCTCCATGAGGTTTGCTCATGGAAGCCTGGCAGCTTCCTCACACACACTGCTTCTTAGTAGTCTTTCAGTCTGGCTTCTGCCAGTCTCTCCACACAGGCTGACGTCCCTCAGCTGTGTTCCATACACAGGCTCCTGCCTCTCAGAGATTAGCAACCTTTCTCAGGCTGCTTCTCCTATAGTGTGCCACCACACACTGCTGACAGTCTGCCTGATTTGTCTTCAGCAGAAAAACTAGCACAGAAGGATATTAAACTGCCATTCTTTTTTAAAGTGTATGAAGACTACAAAAAATATTTGATGTTTCTTTGATGCTTGTCGGTCCCGAGGAAGGGAGCAGAGCTCCTGAAACGCGTAGACCTATGCCAATAATAAAGATACGTTAATCTGACATTGCAAGTGATCTTTTGGCGCGGCATTATCACCCCTCTCCATTATTCTCTGTTTAGGTGAGAAAAAGCACTCCGCCACAGAGTTTTTGAAAGGTCTAATAGACCTGACAGAGCTGTGACTCTTGTTGCTGAACCTATAACAATGCATGGTCATGTGTGTTAATGGTTGTTTCCTAAAGGCAATCCCTCCTTTACAGTTTTGCTATGTCTTGCACTTAGTTCACAGGCTATACCGCTGAAAGAGTCTCACTCTTTTTAAAATTGACAAAAATGTATTCTGAGGCCTTCCTTTTTGTGCCTTCCATTATGTATTCCAAGCCCTCATTAATATTTTTGCTAGGCCTTGCACTTAATGCATAGGAGTCCCACTTTTTGAAATTGTCTAAGAATTTATTTTGAGGCCCTCATCTACATGTCTTCCTAAATCCCTCCTTTAAATAAATACGGTGAAAAACAGTGAGAGATTTTCTGGCTATTAAGATTACGTAGTATTTTTACTGCATTTTTTCAGCATTTATTCATGAGTTTTATGCAAATTAAATGCTGATTTTTAAATTACCAGTAAAAGCTAGGAGATTTCATAATTCTAATGCACACAATTGTTTTTTTCCTGACTGAAATGGAAAACTGCTGAGCTTTTAAAAGAAGCAGCAAGTCAATTCTTTCAGTGTTTTGCAGCATTTTTTCCACATTGAAAGCAAAGAGAACGAGCAAAAACGCAGCAGAAGCGGTACATGTGAACATAGCCTAATGGGTGGAGGAGACGTTATTTTTTATGTTTTTTTAATTTGCCTCATATTGTGGTAAGGCCTGTTTCAGACGGCAGTGATTCTGGTACGTATGTGCTAGTTTTTATGCATACCAGAATCACGGACATACGCAGACCCATTATAATCAATGGGTCTGCGCACACTTCAGTGACCGTGTCTCCGTGCGGCGTAGACGCGTGTCCGTGATTGCCACATGGAGACATGTCCATTTTTTTCTGGCATCACTGATGTCCCATGAACCACGCCATAGTGTAACACGTATCAGAAAAAAACGTATATTGAATATAAAAAGCATTTTATACTCACCATCTCCAGCGACGCTCTGTTTGGCAACTGCTCTCTTCTTCTTCCTGGCTGGCTTATTATAACATGCATTATGTATGCAGCCAGAGCCGACCCAGAAATAGCTGCAGAGGTGAGAGACAGCGGCGGCCAGATGCTGCAGAACCGGAGATTCAGCACCACGGACAGCAGGAGCCGGGACAGGTGAGTATATCGCCATGTGCAATCACAGAGTTCAGATCACGTATTGCGGATTGCACATGGACAATCCACGTGTGCCTTGAATCACGGCACACAGAGGGACATATGCGTTTTTTTTTTACTCGTCAGTAAAAAACGTCTGTGTTTTTCACTGACGTGTGTAACAGGCCTAATAATTTTTCCTTAAATGTTGTCGTTTAAAATCCATTTTAACTTTGGTTTTGTATGTTTTATTGTTACTCCATAAAAGTGGCGTAATACTGTGACAACATTGCCAGCAGTGACCTTGGAGACAGTGAAGCATCCAAGCATCTTCCCTATACTGTACCCATTCCATTTAAGCACTGTTTCATTCCTTTTCAGCAACTTTCCTTAAGCCCCCTCACCCGCCCAAGCTCTCCTGGTAGGGTTTTCTGGAAAAGTGCCGGTGGTTCCGATTGACTTCCACTCTAATAAAGCAACAAGCCCTCAAGTATTTTAGTGCTCTCTCATAACTAGTAGTCATATATTTTCTACATGTATATCATTCACGTGTGTATTATGCCTTGTGTTATAGGGGTTCCCACAGTTGCTTACCCACCAATTTTAACAATTTGGTGTGGGATTTTGCACCTCTATTATTTTTATATGTATGGTGTTTAATAACAATCACTTTTTCATTTTTCAGTTATCAATATAATTACTTTGGTCCTGACACGTTCTGTTTTTTTGTTCTCTTTTTTATTAAATACGGCATCATATTTTTTTTTACTAATTACCTTTTTTCACTTGAAGACTTGAGTCGCACTATTGTAGGCTTTATCCTGGGTTTCCATTTATCACAAAACAGATCCAACTGCACAGCTCATGTATGCAATCACACAGATGATAACAAAACAGTTCTGTAGCACCTCACACTACTTTGCTATTTCTGCTATATTAATGCATGGTCCCAATTATGTGCTTGGTACAAAATGTTTTAAGTAGGGTCCCTGCTGAGCTTTGTGCAGTATACAAGCAAATGTAAGATGTTCTAATGATGAGGGAAGAAAGGCGCAGCTTGTCTTTGCTAATTACTGTACATGCACATAAAAATTTACCATATCCTCATGCACTGTTAAAGTGCTATTCCATTATGTCTTGGATAAAAACAGCTGCTTTTAAAAAAAATGTTGGCAATTGTAAAAGATATATAAATATCTAGAAACTGTCTGAGAATATAGCTACACCCACCAGGAGCTCAAGTATGTGATTCAGACGATAGACTTATTGTGTGATTATACCAACATCTCCAATTATCCATTACCTTACTGCAGCATATACAAAGGACACGTTCATGCAACTTCCTAGGCTCTTCACTATATTTCATACTGTCTATTCAATTTAATATTCTGGGTCCATTATGTAACCACAACATCTATTGAAGTGAATTGAATTAAAAAATGGACATGCCCAGACTCGAGCTGGCCTGCCAGCGGACCAGGTTAGTTGCATCCCCCCTTTTTTAGTTAAATAAGTCAATAGTTTGACAATTTTGGAACAAAATTCCTATGATAAGTATTTCGTAAATTTGTGATGTTGCGGCATTTCTGCACCTATTATGTAAATTAAGTTATTTGTGTTTTTTCATTGTTTTTTTATACATGAGTTCTTATCGTTTTTTTAGACTTTGCAATTTTTATCACTTGGCATTTCATTCTTTAAATAAAACTACTTTGTTTTTGATACTTCCTAGTATTTGGCTCTGACCAAATATAATTGATACAGTCATGTGTGAAAAAATATGCTTTTCTGGTGCATTCCGCAACGGAAGCACACATAGAACACATATGTGATTTTCCCTAAACTGATGAAGTTCTATGGGGAAACTCTGCACATAAAACTGAGCGGACCCACAGACTTGAAACAAGCACCGCAAGTCACTTTACGCTGAGTATAAAAAAAAGCAAAAATGGCATGATTCCCTAAATGCCATCTACATTGCTGGATCTGTAACACTCTGCATTCTTGACATAATCATTATCAAAAACACATCATGTGTAGACAGTCTAACACATTTGTGGTAGTAATTAGCAAAAGCTAAAACAAAGCATTGAAAATCATTAATGGTTTTGATTTGTACAATTTTTTTGTATAGCTTTAACATCAGAGGGAGCCATTTGCAACCCTTTAGCAGACAAAATATAACTAGGAATTAACTTTCTTAGCCAGGAAAGCATATTTTTCAAGTTTAGCAAATAAAAAATTTTCAGTGAGTCTTTGAAGCACAATATACAAGTGCTTCTCAATAAATTAGAATAGTATCAAAAAGTTAATTTATTTCAGTAATTCAATACAAAAAGTGAAACACATAAATTATATACAGTTATTACACACAGAGTGATCTATTTCACGTGTTTATTTCTGTTAATGTTGATGCTTATGGCTTACAGCCAATGAAAACCCAAAAGTCATTATCTCAGAAAATTTAAAAAATTAACAAAAAACACCTGCAAAGGTTTCCTAAGCATTCAAAATAGTCCCTTAGTCTGGTTCAGTAGGCTACACAACCATGGAGAAGACTGCTGACTTGACAGATGTCCAGAAGGCAGTCATTAACACAAGGAGGGTAAGCCACAAAAGGTCATTGCTAAAAAACCTGGCTATTCACAGAGTACTGTATCCAAGCATATTAATGGAAAGTTGAGTGGAAAGAAAAATTGTGGTAGAAAAAGGTGCACAAGCAACCGCGATAAGTGCAGCCTTGAAAAGATTGTTAAGGGAAAGGCCATTCAAAAATTTGGGGGAGATTCACAAGGAGTGGGCTACTGCTGGAGTCAGTGCCTCAAGAGCCAATACACACTGACGTATTCAGGGCATTGGATACAATTGTCGCATTCCTTGTGTCAAGCCACTCATGACCAATAGACAATGCCAGGATCATCTTACCTGGGCCAAGGAGAAAAAGAACTGGACTATTGCTCAATGGTCCAAGGTGTTGTTTTTAAATGAAAGTAAATTTTGCATTTTATTTGGAAATCAAGGTCCCAGAGTCTGGAGGAAGAATGGAGAGGCCACAATCCAAGCTGCTTGAGGTCTAGTGTGAATTTTTCACAATCAGTAATGGCTTGGGGAGCCATGTCATCTGCTGGTGTAGGTACACTGTGTTTTATCACGATCAACGTCAGCGCAGCCGTCTACCAGGAAATGTTAGACCACTTCATGCTTCCCTCTGCTGACAAGCTTTTTAGAGATGGAAATTTAATTTTCCAGCAGGACTTGGCTCTAGTGATGAGCGAGTACTAAAAAGCTCGGGTGCTCGAAGCTCGGGCCGAGCCTCCCAAGATACTTGTGTACTCGGGCCGAGAAACGAGCCCAATGTTATCCTATGGGAGACCCGAGTATTTTTGTGAAATGACCCCCCGGCAGCATGGAGAAACCCTAAAAATGGCACAAAAGTCTCAGAAGAGTGCTCAAATGACATGGCAACAGCATGGGGAAGACCCCTTGAAGCATTTATCACTCAAAAGTCACAGCTGTTAACAATTTTGTCCGCGTTTCACGCCATTTTTACGGACTCACCAGAAAACCTTCCAAAATGACCCCAAAATGATTTTTCATGGCAGAAATGTTAAGGGCACATACCCAATAGTGAGATAGAGCTGGTGTATGTTACTTTTTGAGATTAATACATGAAAGATTTTACGTGAAAACATTGTGTGGCACTCCGATGTCCCTGAGAAGAGACGTACATGAAGGCCTCTTGAGTCTAATGTGCCCATTTTGAGGAAGTGAGTCATTGTAGTATTTTCCTTTGCCAGGGCAGTCCAAAATTGTGAGGTTCACCAATGCCGCTGCATAGAGACGTGCATGAGGGCCTGTAAACCTGAAGTGCCCATTGTAAGGAAGTGGGTGTATTATAGTATAGCCCTTTGTCAGGGCAGCCAAAAATTGGGAGGCTCCACGTTGTCCCTGGGTAGAGACGTGCATGAGGGCCTGTAAACTTGAAGTGCCCATTGTAAGGAAGTGGGTATATTATAGTATAGCCCTTTGGCAGGGCAGCCAAAAATTGGGAGGCTCCATGTTGTCCCTGGGTAGAGACGTGCATGAGGGCCTGTAAACTTGAAGTGCCCATTGTAAGGAAGTGGGTGTATTATAGTATAGCCCTTTGGCACGGCAGCCAAAAATTGGGAGGCTCCACGTTGTCCCTGGGTAGAGACGTGCATGAGGGCCTGTAAACTTGAAGTGCCCATTGTAAGGAAGTGGGTGTATTATAGTATAGCCCTTTGGCAGGGCAGCCAAAAATTGAGAGGCTCCACATTGTCCCTGGATAGAGACGTGCATGAGGGCCTGTAAACTTGAAGTGCCCATTGTAAGGAAGTGGGTGTATTATAGTATAGCCCTTTGGCAGGGCAGCCAAAAATTGGGAGGCTCCACGTTGTCCCTGGGTAGAGACGTGCATGAGGGCTTGTAAACTTGAAGTGCCCATTGTAAGGAAGTGGGTGTATTATAGTATAGCCCTTTGGCAGGGCAGCCAAAAATTGGGAGGCTCCACGTTGTCCCTGGGTAGAGACGTGCATGAGGGCCTGTAAACTTGAAGTGCCCATTGTAAGGAAGTGGGTCTATTGTAGTATAGCCCTTTGGCAGGGCAGCCAAAAATTGGGACGCTCCACGTTGTCCCTGGGTAGAGACGTGCATGAGGGCCTGTAAACTTGAAGTGCCCATTGTAAGGAAGTGGGTGTATTATAGTATAGCCCTTTGGCAGGGCAGCCAAAAATTGAGAGGCTCCACATTGTCCCTGGATAGAGACGTGCATGAGGGCCTGTAAACTTGAAGTGCCCATTGTAAGGAAGTGGGTGTATTATAGTATAGCCCTTTGGCAGGGCAGCCAAAAATTGGGAGGCTACACGTTGTCCCTGGATAGAGACCTGTTAGGTTCTTAGTGCCTCCGTGCTTGCATTTAAAAACCGCACGTGTGTGCCTGTTGGTGGCAGCTTTCCGCTGCACTTGTGTGCGTTTTGCAAAAACTTGGATATAACGCACAAGTCTAGTGAATACACATCAGCACAGCATTGCAAAATGCGCAAGGGCGTTGTCAACGAACAAGGAAGTGGACGTGATGGTGGTGCAGGCAGAGACCGAGGTCGTGTGCAAGCTCTAATTTCGCCACAACAAAGGGCCACATCTACTCGCTCGCACGTCCTGTCCCAAATTCTTGGGGACCGCAGCAGTACACCGCTGTTGAACCAAGACCAGTGTCAACAGGTTGTTAGTTGGATAGCGGATAATGCTTCCAGTCAGATTGGCACCACCACAAACACTCTGTCTTCCACACGGTCAATTGTCAGTAGCCGTGATACTGCACCGCACATTTCATAACCTGATCCTCCTTCCTACCACCAGGCCGAGTACACATCCTCGGACATTACTGATCCCACACTTGGACACTCGGAAGAGCTGTTCACGTTTCAATTCGCACATTCTGGCCTCTCGCCAGCTCATGTTGAAGTGGGTCATGAGGAGATCGTATGTACAGATGCCCAAATATTTGAGCAGCCACGTTCTCACGAAGTTGGTAACGTGTCTCAACAAGGGGTGGACGATGATGAGACACAATTGTCAGGAAGTCAGGAGGAGGAGCAGGGTGCGGAAGAGGAAGACGACGTGGTGGATGATCCAGTAACTGACCCAACCTGGCAGGAGGATATGCAGAGCGAGGACAGCAGTGCACAGGGGGAGGGAGGCGTAGCATCCCAACAGGCAGTAAGAAGCACAATTATATAACGCACAAGTCTAGTGAATACAAGTCAGCACAGCATTGCAAAATGCGCAAGGGCGTTGGCAAGGAACAAGGAAGTGGACGTGATGGTGGTGCAGGCAGAGGCCGAGGTCGTGGGCAAGCTCTAATTTCGCCACAACAGAGGGCCACATCTAGTCGCTCGCACGTCCTGTCCCAAATTCTTGGGGACCGCAGCAGTACACCGCTCTTGAACCAAGACCAGTGTCAACAGGTTGTTAGTTGGATAGCGGATAATGCTTCCAGTCACATTGGCACCACCACAAACACTCTGTCTTCCACACGGTCAAGTGTCAGTAGCCGTGATACTGCACCGCACATTTCAGAACCTGATCCTCCTTCCTACCACCAGGCCGAGTACACGTCCACGGACATTACTGATCCCACACTTGGACACTCGGAAGAGCTGTTCGTTCACGTTTCCATTCCCACATTCTGGCCTCTCGCCAGCTCCTGTTGAAGTGGGCCATGACGAGATTGTATGTACAGATGCCCAAATATTTGAGCAGCCACGTTCTCACGAAGTTGGCAACGTGTCTCAACAAGGGGTGGACGATGATGATACACAATTGTCAGGAAGTCAGGAGGAGGAGCAGGGTGCGGAAGAGGAAGACGACGTGGTGGATGATCCAGTAACTGACCCAACCTGGCAGGAGGATATGCAGAGCGAGGACAGCAGTGCACAGGGGGAGGGAGGCGTAGCATCCCAACAGGCAGTAAGAAGCAGGGTGGTGGCCCCAGGCAGACGTCAGGCAACTGTTCCCCGGAACAACACGACACAAGGTGCCTGTACAAATGTTAGGTCTTCCCGAGTCTGGCAGTTTTTTAAGTTGGCTCCAGATGATTCTAAAAAGCCCATTTGCAACACCTGCCATGCCAGCATCAGCAGGGGTACCAAAACTAGCAGCCTGACCACCACCAGCATGATCAGGCACATGTCAGCCAAGCACCCGACTTTGTGGGATGTACAACAGAGTCGAGGAGCAGTGCTTGCTGATGTCACTGCTTCGTCTTCGCTTGTTGTGCATGCGAGCCAATCCCCTGTCCATGCTGCCCGAGAACAAGCCTCCTCCGGCCCTGCACCTGCAGTTGCCCACGCAGAAATAACACCATCATCAAGCACGTCCTTGTCCCAGCGCAGCGTTCAGTTATCCATTCAGCAAACCTTTGAACGCAGGCGCAAATACACTGCCAACGACCCACATGCCACACTTCTAAATGCTAACATTTCGCGACTGCTTGCGCTGGAAATGTTGCCTTTTAGGCTGGTTGAGACAGAAGCATTCCGCGAACTGATGGTGGCAGCTGTCCCACATTACTCGGTCCCCAGCCGCCACTATTTCTCCCGGTGTGCCGTCCCCGCATTGCTAACCACGTGTCACAAAACATCACACGTGCCCTGAACAACGCTGTTTCAGCCAAAGTCCACCTAACCACAGACACGTGGACAAGTGCATGTGGGCAAGGCCGCTACATCTCGTTGACATCACACTGGGTTAATATTGTGGAAGCTGGGACCCAGTCTGAGCGAGGGACGGAACACGTCCTTCACACACCAAGTTTTGCAGGCCCTACCTCAGTCAGGGTTTCACCCACACTCTACAGCTCCGGAATGTCATGCTCCTCAGCCTCCTCCTCCTCCTGCGCATCCTCATCCACTTTACCCTACACACCAGTCCCAAGCTGGAAGTGTTGCGGGCGGAGGAGGGGACGCTGCGCTCTCCCACTGCTCGGGTCCGGCTGCCGCTGCTCTACGGCTACTGCTGCTCGGTGGCTCGAGCGATGGCCGGATCCCGGGGACTCGAGCGGCGCTCATCGCCCGTGAGTGAAAAGGGGTCGTTTGGGTTTTGGGGATATTGTCCGTGACGCCATCCACGGTTGTGGTGATTGTGTGGACACCACCGCTGCTCTGGATGGGGATCCTGGGAGCCTGTGACAGGGAGCAGCTTTGTTGTTATTTCTCCACGCCGTGGGTAGGGGGGTTGGTTGTCCCAGGGCCCGGTGATGGGGTAGAGATGGATGACAGGCAGGTTGCGGGGCCTGATGAGGTGCAAGGTCGCAGGGGCAGCGCTGTGCCGCACGGCACGGAGGTACTCACTCAGCCCAATGATGATGACACAGTTCACGGTAAAACAAGTGGCTGGATGGACGGGTCCCTCGGACGGCTGCGGTTGTTCCTCCCTGCAAGTTAGTGATGACTGTCTCTCCCTGCACCTAAGTTCAGTGTTGGTAGTGATGGTTTCCCACCGGTAACCCGCTCGCCGACCTGGATATGGGCCGGAGGAGCCCCTTTTTCCCACAGGCGCTGGCCCTGGGAGACGGTTGCCCTTGGCGGTGGCGGTGTCTCCCCTTCACGGTTGGACGGTTGCCTTCTATCGTGACTTGGCTGTTTGGAAACCCTGAGGTCCCCTTCACTAACGGATTTGGCAAATTCACGGCGACACCAAGCCTTGCCGGGATCCGAAAGGCCCCTGCCAATGGTGCTGGCTTCTCTTTGTATACCGGTCCGGTACGGCCGGGTCACCGCCCGTCCACGGTCCTTACGGCAGACTCCAATCGGCCTCCACTGCAGACGGTCACCACATCCTGCCAACCTTGCTGTCCTGTCCGGGCCACACACCCGGACCAACTTCAGGCTCTTTGCTGTCATTTTTCTCCTCTCTACTACTTTCCTCCTTCAACTTCCTTAGCTTAACTCTCACTGCCTGTTTTTTCCCTCCTCCTTGGTGGGTGGAGACCAACCGCCTGGCTCCACCCCCTGGTGTGGACAACAGCCCCTGGGGAAGGCAACAAGGATTTTGTGTTTTGACTATGATATGCCTGCAGGGAGTGTGGGGTGTGTAAGTGTTGTGCTCTGTGGCCCCTGGCTTGTCCAGGGCGACACAGAAGCACTGCAGCACTGCCTCGGCGAAGCGGCAACAGGCTGTGCTGAAGCTAATCTGCATAGGTGACAAACCCCACAATGCAGAAGAGGTGTGGACAGCTCTGAAACAGCAGGCAGATCACTGGCTCACACCTCTGAACCTAAAGCCAGGAAAGGTCGTGTGTGACAATGGCCGGAACCTGGTGGCGGCTTTGAGGCGAGGCCAGCTGACACATGTTCCATGCGTGGCCCATGTGCTCAACCTCGTGGTTCAGCGGTTTCTAAAGTCATACCCAGAGCTGTCTGATCTGCTGGTAAAAGTTCGCCGCCTGTCTGCACATTTTCGAAAGTCACCTACTGCTTCAGCCGGCCTTGCTGGCTTTCAGCGCCATTTGCATCTTCCGGCTCACAGACTGGTGTGTGATGTCCCCAAGCGTTGGAATTCAACCCTGCACATGTTGGTCAGGATATGTGAGCAGAAGAGGGCAGTTGTTGAGTACCTGCATCACCTAAGCCGTAGGGAAATGGGTCAAACTCCACACATAACATCTGAGGAGTGGAGATGGATGTCCGTCCTATGTACCATCCGCCAAAACTTTGAGGACTCCACCAAGATGGTGAGCGGCGATGAGGACATTATTAGCGTCACCATACCGCTTCTCTGCCTTCTAAAATGGTCTCTGCTCAAAAAACAACCATGATGCATTGCAGACGGAGCGCGATGAGTTTGAGCAAGAAACAGTAGTGGGTGTGGGTGATAACACACAGCCCAGCCTCGTCTCATCACAACGTGCAGTGGAGGACTATGACGAGGAGGAGGATGAAGACATGGAGCAACTCTCTGGCCAAATTGAGGATATGACATGCAGTCATATCCTCGGTTCAGCGTGGCTGGCCAGAGGACAGGGTAGATGATGATGAGGAGGAGGAGGAGGAGGAGGAGGACAGCATGTTCAGTCATCGTGTTGGTCAGGATACTGAAGTGATGGCTGTTAAGAGTCTGGCACACATGGCTGACTTTATGGTAAGCTGCCTGTCTCGTGACCCTCGCGTTAAGAACATCTTGGCCGACAATCATTACTGGTTGGTAACACTGTTAGACCCACACTACAAGGAGAACTTTATGTCTCTTATTCCCGAGGCGGAGAGGTCAGGAAAAATGCAGCAGTTCCAGAAGGCCATAGTCACGGAAGTAGGCAAAGCATTCCCCTCACAAAACAATAGCGGCATAGGTCAGGAATCAGTGGACAACCAAGGCGTACAGCCGAGAGGGGCACAAGTCCAATCCGCCAGAGGTAGGGGAACAGTCTTTAAGATGTCGGACAGTTTTCTCAGCCCCTCACATACCACAGCCCCTGAGGTGCGGGGTAGTGCCACAAGAAATCCTAAGTTTGCCCAGATGCTCAAGGAGTACCTTGCAGATCAAACAACTGTACTCTGACATTCCTCTGTGCCTTACAATTAATGGGTATCCAAGCTGGACACGTGGCATGAATTGGCTCTCTACGCCTTGGAAGTCCTGGCCTGCCCTGCCGCTAGCGTTTTGTCAGAGCGTGTTTTTAGTGCCGCAGGTGGAATCATTACAGATAAACGCACCTGCCTGTCAACTGTAAATGCTGACAGGCTGACTCTAATCAAGATGAACAAGGGTTGGATTGGGCCAGACTTCACCACACCACCAGCAAATGACAGCGGAATTTAAAGTTTGTAACGGGATTTTGCCATGTACCTCCACTCACCCATGGTAACACACTTCTGGACTTTGGCTAATCGCTGGACTGCTCCTCCTTCTCCTCATGCGCCATCATGATGACCGTTACAAGAGTTAGGCCTTTGTTTCAGGTATACCCCCAGTGGTAAATTTTTTCGCCCATTCTTTCAGAATGGGCATTACAACGACAGGAGACCCGCTCCTTTGCAATGGGAACAATGTTTTGAGGCCCTCATGCACATCTCTATCCAGGGACAATATGGAGCCTGACGCTGCCACCGACAGGCACACACATGCGGTTTTTAAAAGCAAGCACGGACGCAATAAGAACCTAACAGGTTTTTAGGAGCGACAATTACTGAGAAGTCTGACACTATCAGACACTGCTGACTGACGTGTATTATTCACTAGACTTGTGCGTTATATAATAGTTTGTGAAAAATGCACACACGTGCACCTGTACGCTGCCACCGACAGGCACACACGTGCGGTTTTTAAATGCAAGCACGGACGCAATAAGAACCTAACAGGTTTTTAGGAGCGACAATTACTGAGAAGTCTGACACTATCAGACACTGCTGACTGACGTGTATTATTCACTAGACTTGTGCGTTATATAATAGTTTGTGAAAAATGCACACAAGTGCACCTGTACGCTGCCACCGACAGGCACACACGTGCGGTTTTTAAATGCAAGCACGGACGCAATAAGAACCTAACAGGTTTTTAGGAGCGACAATTACTGAGAAGTCTGACACTATCAGACACTGCTAACTGACGTGTATTATACACTACACTTGTGCGTTATATAATAGTTTGTGAAAAACGTGCACCTGTACGCTGCCACCGACAGGCACACACGTGCGGTTTTTAAATGCAAGCACGGACGCAATAAGAACCTAACAGGTTTTTAGGAGCGACAATTACTGAGAAGTCTGACACTATCAGCCACTGCTGACTGACGTGTATTATATACTACACTTGTGCGTTATATAATAGTTTGTGAAAAACGTGCACCTGTACGCTGCCACCGACAGGCACACACGTGCGGTTTTTAAATGCAAGCACGGACGCAATAAGAACCTAACAGGTTTTTAGGAGCGACAATTACTGAGAAGTCTGACACTATCAGACACTGCTGACTGACGTGTATTATTCACTAGACTTGTGCGTTATATAATAGTTTGTGAAAAACGTGCACCTGTACGCTGCCACCGACAGGCACACACGTGCGGTTTTTAAATGCAAGCACGGACGCAATAAGAACCTAACAGGTTTTTAGGAGCGACAATTACTGAGAAGTCTGACACTATCAGCCACTGCTGACTGACGTGTATTATTCACTAGACTTGTGCGTTATATAATAGTTTGTGAAAAACGTGCACCTGTACGCTGCCACCGACAGGCACACACGTGCGGTTTTTAAATGCAAGCACGGACGCAATAAGAACCTAACAGGTTTTTAGGAGCGACAATTACTGAGAAGTCTGACACTATCTGGACTGTTTTAGACTGTGTACACCAGCCCCAGATATGATGAAGGCTGGTATACGGTCACCACTAGGAATGGCTATATACCCTGCCTGCCTGCCTGCCTGTATACTGCTACAATAGTCCTGACAAGGACTCTTTTGGTCACTAGCCTGTATTCCAACCTGGCTATACCCTGCCTGTATACAGCAACAATAGTCCTGAGAAGGACTCTGCTACTGTACTCCGACCTGGCTATACCCTGCCTGCCTGTATACAACTAGAATAGTCCTGAGAAGGACTTTTGGTCACACTGTTTGCAGCCCTGCTACGGAAATAGTTATAAAGGGCCGCAAACCTTTCCCTGAAGCAGCGACACTCTCCCTGCACTGACTGTCTGGATAGCTGTGAGCAGAGCACAGCGCGCCGGCCGGTATAAAGGCTCGGTCACGCTGTGCAGGCCGGCCAATCACTGCAATTCCACAACTAACAGGGCTGTGGCATTGCAGTGGTCTGCCAGCCAATCCCTGCATGAGGGCTGGCTCTCAAAAGAGCGCCAACATGCAGAAATGAAGACCACGAGTACAGCACGAGTATCGCGAGATTACTCGGTCCCCGCCGAGTAGATCGAGTACAGTGATACTCGTGCGAGTACCGAGTAGTAACAAGCATGCTCGCTCATCACTACTTGGCTCCTGTCCACACTACCAAAAGTACCTATACCTTGTTTAATAACTACAGTATTACTGTGCTTCATTGTCCAGCAAACTTATCTGACCTAAACTCCATAGAGACTCTATGGGCTAATGTCAAGAGGAAGATGAGAGACACCAGACCCAACAATGCAGACGAGATGAAGGCTGCTATCAAAGCAACCTGGGCTTCCATAACACCTCAGCAGTGCCACAAGTTGATCGCCTCCATACCAAGTCATTATTTTTTTAACCTATATTGTTCACAGCAGTGGACAGGGAACCTCTGCATATAATAAAGCTTGTTGATTGGTTGTGCTGCGGCCTTTCAACAAACTTTATTAACATTTGAACATTAGACGATTTCCAAACTTGGAGACAGACTTTTTGCTTAGTTCGAGTCCGAGACCCAGACACCTCTTGTTTAGTATGAACCCCAAACTTTACAGTTCGGTTTTGCTCATCCAGACTCCTTCGGGTACTATACAAAGCTTACAGAACAGTACTGCTGTGTACACCAAAATTATTGGTCTCTTGTAACCACCAGCCATAGGCTTACTGTAGGAGTATCGTTATGACAAATACAGGGGTCTTCAGCGGACCACTGTTTGCCATAACAACCCATCAGTGCCCCGCACTTACCTTGTGGTAACACCAATGAGAGGTTAGAACAGCGTGTCCAGACCCAGTTAAAATGGCGCTGACATTGTTGGAAAGGCAACCACACTGGAGGTAAGTAAAGCTGTAGAATATAATGATTGGGAAAAGTTTTCAAGTATAACCCAAGAATTCTTCCATTCTGGAGGTCATTGACTATAAGAAAAAGGCGCTAGAATCCACAGGAATGCTTCTAGAAGCTGATGTCTGGCTATGCATTATGCTTGGAGTAGGTCATATCCGTCAAAAGATACTTTTAAAAACACATCATATGAGGGAGTAGAATAACTCTGAGACTACAGTAGTCATAAAATAGTGGTATTTTGTTTTGAATTTTGCTACTAAACCTAATTTGCTATTGGGGATAAAAAAAATTATATGTAAACATCATGCAAATAAATATGACAACTTCCTATCTGTAATTTTTTATACTCTGCTATAAGCGGGTGATGTTATGTATGCCACTACGTCTGCAGATCATGTTTCCCACAGTGGAATTTGCAACCCACTGACATTATCAAATGGAATGACATTTCAAATATTTGCAGTACTCCACAGGTAATAATTCAGTAAAGGTGAGCCATTGATGTCTCACTTTTTGGCACAGCATGAAACCTATGGCTATAAACTAACAGCTGCTGTAATCAGATCAAAAGGAAGTTCATTGGAAGCTGTGCCAATGTCACATATAAAGCTAGCAATACCATGTCTGAGAAAGTGGGTTAAACTTTTTTTAGTAGTTTAAATAAAGGCAGATAAAAGCTGTTTCACTGCATAAATGAGACAAACTAAGCAAAACGTGTATAAATATCACTTAAGAAACATTTAGTAAGTCATTAACAAAAAAATATTACATTACCTTAAAGCAGGCTTTTCCAATCTACTGAAATGCAGAAATACAAAATACTAGATTACAATAACTGTAGGAGATAGATATAATGCAACTTACATTGGTTGTCACACAGAAACAGCTAACAGCTATATATGGTTCTGACAGGGCAAGGCACATAATTATATTTCATAGTGAATTTTGAGCAGTAGGCACATTAAAGAGGGTATTTAAAGGGAACCTGTCATCAGGATTTTATACACCGAACTAATGACATTTGTAATATATAAAGGTGTTGGAATGCTAAATAAGGCCCTGTGCGGACTAGAAAAAGGATTTTTCTCAAGAAATTTCTCAAGAAATTTCTTGAAAGTCTAAAAGATTAGCGCACTTGGGTTAAAAAAATGCAGCAATAACGCATGCGTTTTTACCGCATTTTTGATGCGTTTTTGATGCGTTTTTTCCGCAAGTTGGTCCCTGCGTTTTTTTAACATTATCTATGGCAAAAAACGCAGATACCTGCAGAAAAGAAGTGACATGCACATTCTTTTTCTGAAGAAATTCTGCAGAAAGCGTTTTCTTGAGAAAAAAACGCAGTGTGTGCACAGCTATTTTTTTCTATAGGTTTTGCTGGGGAATGTCTGCAGAAAGGTTACAGCCATTTTCTCAAGAAATTTCTGCAGCAAAAACGCATAAAAAACGGGTAAAAACACAGTGTGCGCAAAGGGCATAAAACCTTACCTTGCCTGTAGTAATCCATTTTTGCTGTTTTGGAAAAATACATTACATACAAGTAGAGATGAGCGAACTCGTGGAAGTTTGGGTTCTGTGGGTTCAGTCGGACTTTAGATATAGTTCTGTTCTGGACTCAAACTTGAATTGAACTCCATTGGAAGTCTCTGATTGTGCAGTTCGGGTCTCCACCCACATGCAGCCAGCCATAAAAAGATCACTTTGGGGGAGGGAAGACGGGGTTTTTCTTTTTTTTTTGGTGCACACTACATCCGATCAGTGCAAGCCATTTAAACACTGCAAGTGGCTCTCATTGGGCCGAGCAGAGCATTAAGTGTACCTGAGCACAGTGATGCTTGCTTGAATGGTTGTTAGCATATGTAAAGCACCAAACTCGAACACTGATATTTTTGAAATGTTTGTGTTCGGTATGAACATCAAACTTTAAGTTTGGGTTCTCTCATCTCTACATACAAGCTGATCAGGCTAAATTCAAATTCACATGCAAGGCTTTTCCCAGAAAATTTAATTTACAGATTATTCTCTATGAATTGAATGTCCCTTATTATGCTCTGAGACCCCAGACAATAATTGACTTAAGATGTAGCAAAAAAACCTTATACTCCCTTACCCATCCACTCCGCTCCTCACCTTTCCACATCTGGCCCTCGCCGTATATTATCACCGCTGTGAGTGCTGAGATCTCTAGGAAATCTATACTTGAATTTCTTGTTCTGATGTGGCCCGGGAGTGTTCTACACATGCATGCGAAAGAGTACAACACATCTCTAAATGTACCATGACTATGCGTACAGATACAAAAGCACAGAATCATCAGGTCTCATCAAAACTAGAAGCCCAGGCCTAGCATGAGATGTCTGGGAATTATATGGCAATAATCTGAAGATGCATTGAGCACCAAATGGATGACAGTGAGGAACAGAGGGAGCAGAGAGATGAGCAGTAAGGTGTCCATAAGTACTTATATGTATATATATATATATATATATATATATATATATATATATATATATATATACAGTGCCTACAAGTAGTATTCAACCCCCTGCAGATTTAGCAGGTTTACACATTCGGAATTAACTTGGCATTGTGACATTTGGACTGTAGATCAGCCTGGAAATGTGAAATGCACTGCAGCAAAACAGAATGTTGTTTCTTTTTTTATTTTTTTTTTTTAAATTGTGAAAAGTTTATTCAGAGGGTCATTTATTATTCAACCCCTCAAACCACAAGAATTCTGTTTGGTTCCCCTAAAGTAGTAAGAAGTATTTCAGGCACAAAGAACAATGAGCTTCACATGTTTGGATTAATTATCTCTTTTTCCAGCCTTTTCTGACTAATTAAGACCCTCCCCAAACTTGTGAACAGTACTCATACTTGGTCAACAATGGAAAGACAAAGGAGCATTCCAAGGCCATCAGAGACAAGATCGTGGAGGGTCACAAGGCTGGCAAGGGGTACAAAACTCTTTCCAAGGAGTTGGGCCTACCTGTCTCCATGGTTGGGAGCATCATCCGGAAGTGGAAGGCTTATGGAACTACTGTTAGCCTTCCATGGCCTGGACAGCCTTTGAAAGTTTCCACCCGTGCCGAGGCCAGGCTTGTCCGAAGAGTCAAGGCTAACCCAAGGACAACAAGGAAGGAGCTCCGGGAAGATCTCATGGCAGTGGGGACATTGGTTTCAGTCAATACCATAAGTAACGTACTCCCCCGCAATGGTCTCCGTTCCAGACGAGCCCGTAGGGTATCTTTACTTTCAAAGCGTCATGTCAAGGCTCGTCTACAGTTTGCTCATGATCACTTGGAGGACTCTGAGACAGACTGGTTCAAGGTTCTCTGGTCTGATGAGACCAAGATCGAGATCTTTGGTGCCAACCACACACGTGACGTTTGGAGACTGGATGGCACTGCATATGACCCCAAGAATACCATCCATACAGTCAAGCATGGTGGTGGCAGCATCATGCTGTGGGGCTGTTTCTCAGCCAAGGGGCCTGGCCATCTGGTCCGCATCCATGGGAAGATGGATAGCACGGCCTACCTGGAGATTTTGGCCAAGAACCTCCGCTCCTCCATCAAGGATCTTAAGATGGGTCGTCATTTCATCTTCCAACAAGACAACGACCCAAAGCACACAGCCAAGAAAACCAAGGCCTGGTTCAAGAGGGAAAAAATCAAGGTGTTGCAGTGGCCTAGTCAGTCTCCTGACCTTAACCCAATTGAAAACTTGTGGAAGGAGCTCAAGATTAAAGTCCACATGAGACACCCAAAGAACTTAGATAACTTGGAGAAGATCTTCATGGAGGAGTGGGCCAAGATAACTCCAGAGACCTGTGCCGGCCTGATCAGGTCTTATAAAAGACGATTATTAGCTGTAATTGCAAACAAGGGTTATTCCACAAAATATTAAACCTAGGGGTTGAATAATAATTGACCCACACTTTTATGTTGAAAATTTATTAAAATTTAACTGAGCAACATAACTTGTTGGTTTGTAAGATTTATGCATCTGTTAATAAATCCTGCTCTTGTTTGAAGTTTGCAGGCTCTAACTTATTTGCATCTTATCAAACCTGCTAAATCTGCAGGGGGTTGAATACTACTTGTAGGCACTGTATATATATATATATTATATACACTCCAAAGACATGTAGATAGGGAATATAGATTGTGAGCCCCAATGGGGACATCATTGCTGAAGTACGCAAGGTGCTGTGGAATTAATGGCGCTATATAAGTGAATCAATATTATTATTATTATTATTTTTATTATTATTATTCAGAGCTGCCAACTCCTCATTCCACTAATTGGCATGTGCTAGTAAGACAGTAGACATGATGACATCATATCACATCTACTATGACGTCAGTGCACAGGAGACCAGAAGAGAGCACAGTGTTGAATATGTTTTTTTGTTTTGTATATGTATGTGTATGGGAAATGTACCTGTATATTGGGGACTATGTGTGGGTATATACTGAATATACAGTACTCTTTATGTAAATAGGGAACCATATGGGGTCTCATACTGTATATTGGGGGTTATATGCAGGCTTATACTGTACATAGGGGCTTATACTGTAGATAAAACACTATGTGGGGGTCATGCTGTATATAGGGGACTATGTGGGGGCTCATACTGTGTATAAGGGGCTAATGAGGGCTCATACTAAATAATTTGGGGCTATGTGAGGGCTCACACTGTATATAGTAGTTTATGTAGGGGCTCATACGTTCTATAGAGAACTATGAGTGGGCTCACAGTGTATATAGGGAGCTATGTGTTTGCTTATACTGTATAAAGAGGTTATACTGTATCTGTGACACCTCAGGGATGTCGATCCTCTTCAGGGACACCACAGGGCTTGTTTAATATGGCGAACAGGTAATGTCTGTTTTTATATGTCGTGACGCCACTCACGGCTGGCGGTCAGGGATGTGAATGACCACTGCTGCAGGTTTTTACGAGCGTCTGAGGCTGATAGGGTCTGCAGCCAGATGATGTAGCCTCCAGTGAGTGAGGCAGGCCCCAGAGGCTCGGGTGAGCAGAGTAGCGGGTTCCGGAATAACACAGACTGAGTCCAAAAGTCTTTTAACTGGTTTTTACTCACTTTGGATGTTGCAGTGAGCTGACCCGAGCATTGCTGTGATGAACCAAGTAGGATCAGGGGCTCCTTAAGGCCAGTCTGAGGGTAACCTGTTAGCTCGCCTTCCTAGCACTCTGTGTTCGGATAACCCCCTGATGTGGAGTACCGTGGGGGTCTATCCAGGCAGTCGCTGCAGCCTTTTCTCCCCTATGTTTGGCCCATTTGCCGGCAGCGTAAACCAAGTGAAATGGCTCCAGGCTCTGTCTCCTTATGGGTCCCTGCGTTGCTGCTGAGGCTCGGACTCTGTCAGGTTGGTGAGGTACTTGTAGTTCCCCTCACCGGTAGGTTTAGCAGATAGTTAAACTGGAGTCTGCTCTAGGGACCTGTACCCCGTACGTGCCTAGTCACCAGGAATTGTTTTGGAGAATTCATGAATTAGGCTAGGTTCACATTTCCGTTGTTTTCCATCAGTCACATGCGTTGCTTGATATTTGTGACTGATGCGTTGTACAACGGATGACAAGAATAATAAGTCATTGTCGGACTCCATTGTAAAACGTGAGAGAGAGAACGATCAGCTGATCACTCTCATTAGCCGTCCACCGGCTTTTGAGAGTGAACAGATGATCTCCCGGCTGCCGGCTAATGAGAGCAATCAGCTGATTACTCTCATTAGCCAGCCGCCGGGTGATCAGCTGATCACTCACAGCAGCCGGCCGCCGGGAGATAAGCTGATCACTCACAGCAGCCGGCCACCGGGAGATCAGCTGATCGCTCACAGCAGCCAGCCGCTGGGTGATCAGCTGATCGCTAACAGAAGGCGGCCTCCAGGCGATCAGCTGATCGTTCGGCCCCTGAGAGAGATCATGCGCAGTGGAATCAAAAGGATTCCGCTGCTCAAAATACGCTACGTGCTTAATTCCTGCTGCCCGACGGTCAGTCGTTCCACGACTGATCAGTCGGGCGAGGATGAAACGCAGCGTCATCAGTCACAATCCGCCGCTCATACAGTCTATGGGAACAACGGAATTCACCAAATGGATTCCGTTGTTTACCAGAGCCGTGGATTGTGACTGATACAAATTGAAGGAAATCAAAATCTATCTCCCTGAACATCAGCAGCTTCTCCTGTGTATAGATAAAATAAATTAACGAGTAGCTGGCAGTTGCTGGAAGGGTAAACTTTGACTGTTTACTAGAGATGAGCGATGTTTGAGTCGAACAGTTTGCCAATTTCATGTTCGAGTGACTTTGGGGGGTGTTCGAGTCGTTCGACGAACTCGAACGATTAGCCTAAAGTTTGGCAGTTCGAGTTACGTTCGAGAACGGTTCGATCGCCAAAAAGCGTAGCTAGTTACTAGCTGGCTTTTCACTGTATTAGTGTGAGTCACTGTGAATCATGATATTATCAAAATTCAGCGTATAGTGTGCGGGGGGATGGGGTTTAGATCAGTGCTGCTACTGAGTGCTGAAAGAATGGCGATTGCCATTTTTTTTTTCCTAACCGCGCGTACAGTGGGGCGGGCCAGGCTGTCAGCCAATCACAGACACACACAGCAAAGTGGATTTTTGCCAGACAAGCAAGGGCATGTGTCATAGGCGGTGCATGTCACATGTCCTTGCCTTATAAGACACGGCCATTTTCCCCGTCGCCATCATTATCTGTCTGCTGCGGGTGAGTGACAGTCACTGCTCCCTCTCCCGCTTCTGCTGCTGTGTGCGCTATAGACATAAAGTGCAATCTACGCAGCGCTTTAGGGATTAGGGATTACTTGTAATTTCAGCCCTTTTCAGGGCTACATTACAGCCGTTCATAGCCATAGTTGCTAGGCAGGTCTATGCCAACGCTGTGTAGGGGTTTATATCACAGCATCTGGCTACATCAGCTCAGGCAATTCCTTGGGTCATTGTTTCAATGACAAGGATAGAAAGTGAGGCTTCCTCTCGCTGTCCAGCTAGCTACAGCACCTGTGCATTCTACACACCTGCCCATTTTTGCTACGCAATTTTAATTGCAAACAGTGCTGACACTTTTAGTGGCATACTAAAATTGTCTGGGATACTAACTTAGTGTTCCTTTGCTGTCCGGCTAGCTACAGCAGCTGTGCATTCTACACACCTGCCCATTTTTGCTACGCAATTTTAATTGCTAACAGTGCTGACACTTTTAGTGGCATACTAAAATTGTCTGGGATACTGACTTAGTGTTCCTTTGCTGTCCAGCTAGCCAATGCACCTGTGCATTCTACACACCTGCCCATTTTTGCTACGCAATGTTAATTGCAAACAGAGCTGACACTTTTAGGGCCATAGTTTCATTGTCTGGGATACTACGTTAGGGTTCCTCTGCTGACAATTTAGCTATACCACCTCTGTATTGTACAGCACCTGTCCATTTGTGCTACGCAATTTTAATTGCCAAAAGTGCTGCCATTTTTAGGGCCATACTTTCATTGTCTGGGATACTACGTTAGGGTTCCTCTGCTGACAATTTAGCTATAACACCTCTGCATTGTACAGCACGTGTCCATTTGTGCTGCGCAATTTTAATTGCCAAAAGTGCTGCCATTTTTAGGGTCATACTTTCATTGTCTGGGATACTACATTAGGGTTCGTCTGCTGACAAGTTAGCTATACCACCTCTGCATTGTACAGCTCCTGTCCATTTATGCTACGCAATTTTAATTGCCAAAAGTGCTGCCATTTTTAGGGCCATACTTTCATTGTCTGGGATACTACGTTAGGGTTCCTCTGCTGACAATTTAGCTATACCACCTCTGCATTGTACAGCACCTGTCCATTTGTACTACGCAATTTTAATTGCCAAAATTGCTGCCATTTTTAGGGCCATACTTTCATTGTCTTGGATAGTCAGTGTTGGTTCTTCAGCTGTCAATAAAGCTAGACCTCCTCTGCATTGTACACCACCTCTCCATTTTTGCTACGACATTTTAAGTGTCTAATCTGGTCACAAACAAAATGAGTGGCAAAAGGATAGATGCTGGTGGAAAGGGGAACAGGCGTGTTGGAAAGGGAAAAAAGTTTGTGTCCGTGGGGTAGGTGGTAAAGCTACAGTAACATCTGCTGCAAAAAGGCCATCTTCCAGCAAAAATAAGATATCTACTATTTTCCGTGGACAATCTGATGTGATCCCATTTTTTCGGAACCGAAAAACTCTACCAAAGGTAGATGATGCACAAAAAAAGAACATGCTTGGATGGATCTCAAGTGCTCCAACAAGTGGCCTCTCCTCCACCTCAACTTCAACATCCAAAAAACTCCAGTCCTCTGAGTTGTCACATCAATCGCACTTGCTTTCTACCAGCTCTCAAGTCTTCACTCGCCCTGCAGAGTATGGGGTAACAGAGATGGGTGAGTCTGCAGAGCTGTTCAGTCACACTATAGCCTGGGAATCAGAGGTCTGCTCCCAAGCTACAGTGAGTACAGACCAGGAAATGATCTGCAGTGATGGCCAGAAGCTTTGTGAGTCAGATTCAGGGCCTGATGACCAAGTTTCTGCGCATAATGTAAACCCTCATTCCCAAACTGTAACTCCTCTTGGTGGAGACAATGAGGAACATATTGATGATGATGAGACTCAGATACCTGATTGGAATGACAACTTAAACATTTAGTCAGGGCAGGAAGAGGTTAGGTCTGAGGACAAGGGGAGTGCAAACACACAGGTTGATGATGAGGTTGTAGATCCCACTTACTGTCAACCCACAGTCAGGCACTCAAGGAGGTCAGCAGAGGCAGTGAAGGAGGATGCGACTGACGATGACATTAGCTTGCAACTTCCTGGACACAGACGGAGTACTGGAAGCACGTGAACAACTGCATCCTCAACCACAACTCTGAATCTGAGCACAAGTCGGGTTGGCTCTGCAGGTCGCATAGGCTCTAATAGTTGCCTAGCCTGGTACTTTTTTGACATCGCAAAGAATCACCCAACTCATGTGATCTGTAAGATTTGTCGCCAATCTGTAAATAGAGGCCAAAAACTCACTAGTTTGACTACTTTGTCCATGAACCGTCACATGAATAACAAGCATAAGTCCAAGTGGGAAGCTCACTGTGCTACAATGTGGCCTAGCGGAGCGGGCCAACCACCATCTGCCCCTTCAAGTGCATCAGCGCGCTCTTCATCCTCTATGAATGTGGGGACAGCTGTCACACATGCTTTTCGACGCAGACCTTCCACCTCTTTAACCGCAACAGACAGTTTGATTGGCAGGTAGTCAGTTGTTTTGGAAAGGAAAACAGGTGCTGGTTTACAGCTCTCAGACATCGAGAGCACCAACTTTGGATGAATGCAACATCATGTCTCCGCCTGCACTTTCCTCACAGACCAGCAGTTTTCCAGGGACACCCTACTCAACACCGTCTCCACACAGCAGCCAGATCTTGGTCCCTCAGATGTGGACAAATAAAAGACCATTTCCTCCTAGCCATATCAAAGCTAAGAGGTTGACTATAACCCTCTGCAAGCTGTTGGCTACAGAAATGCTGCCTTTCCGCCTGGTGGACAAAGAGGATTTTCGAGACCTTATGTCCGTCGCTGTGCACCAGTACCAGATGCTTAGTCTCGACTACTTCTCCAAGAAAGGCGTGCCTGCGCTACACCGGCATGTCGCCTACAACATCACCGCTTCCTTGAGAAACTCTGTGTGTGACAGGGTGCATTTCACCACCGATACTTGGACCAGAAAGCATGGACAGGGGCGTTACATGTCGCTGACTGGGCAATGAATAACTATGGTGAGAGATGGAGAAGGCTTTGCTGTACAAGTCTTGCCGTCCCCACGAGTTGTGCCTCAATCCTCTGTATGTCGAAGTTCCTCCACTGCTTCTGCCTCCTCAACCTCGTCTGGGTCCTCCACCTCCACCCAAAGCCTGTGGGGTCAGGCCACCTGCGTTGTAACTGCGCACAAGGAATCCCGCAAACCTCCTTACTATGCTGGCAGCAGAGCTCAATGGCATCAGGCGGTCTTTACGTTGAAATGTCTGGGAAATAAGAGTCACACAGCTGAGGAGTTGTGGTCAGCTCTGGAGAGCGAGTTTAGTAAATGGTTGTCTTGTATGGCTCACGAGTTGAACCTTGTTGTCCAGCAATTTTTAACACACTATCCCGGCCTAGATGGGCTTCTGCACAGGGCACGGTCACTCTCTGCTCACTTCCACCATTCAACCACCGCAGCTGACCGACTTGCATCGCTCCAGAAGTCTTTCGGCCTGCGGGTTCACCACCTGAAATGCGATGTGGCGAGACGCTGGAATTCGACTCTCCACATGTTGCAGCGACTGTGGCAGCACCGTCGAGCCCTGGTGCAATACGTTATAAAGTATAGCCTGGGTCAACGAGATGCAGAGGTGGGGCAGATCACGCTGATGGAGTGGTCTCAGATCAAGGACCTATGCACCCTTCTGCACAGTTTCGACATGGCGAAGAAGATGTGTAGCGCTGACAATGCCATTATCAGCATGACAATTCCAGTCATTTACATGCTGGAGCACACTCTAAACACTACAGTATTCGGAGTCAGGTGTTGGGACAAGAAGAAGGGGAGGAAGTACAGGAGGATTCATATGCGGAAGGGATACCAACATCTACAAGGTCCAGACGTTCAGCATCACCAAGGCGGCAGGCATGGAACAGTGGGGGAGAGGGATTAACAAGAGCGCATGGTAGCAGCCCTACTGTTGAGGAAGGTGCAGGAGACCAGGAAAAAATAGAGGACGAACTGTCGATGGGCATGGAAGACTCAGCAGATGAGGGAGACCTTGGTCAAATTTCGGTTGTTCGAGGTTGGGGGGAGATGTCATTGGAAGTAAGCACGGTTATCACTTCGCTGCCACAAACACAGCAAGGACTTGGTCCACATGGATGCGCAAGACACATGAGCGCCTTCTTGCTGCACTACCTACAACATGACCCTCAGATTGTCCGAATTAGAAGTAATGATGACTACTGGGTTGCCACACTCTTAAGGCCCTGTCACACACAGAGATAAATCTGCGGCAGATCTGTGGTTGCAGTGAAACTGTGGACAATCGGTGCTAGGTTTGTGGTTTGTGGCTGTGTACAAATGGAACAATATGTCCATGATTTCTCTGCAACCACAGATCTGCCAAAGATTTATCTCTGTGTGTGACAGGGCCTTTAGATCCCCGGTACAAGTCCAAATTTGGCGAAATAATTCCAGAGGACGCATGTATGCAGGAGTATCAGCAGAAGCTGTTACGCAATCTTAGCTCGGCTTTTCCACCAAACACCAGTGGTGCACAGAGTGAATCTCCCAGTTGTAACTTGCCAAGCATGGGACTGTGGTGACATCATCAGTCAAACCGTACCAGCAACACCGTATCTGGTGGTAACAGCAATTTTAGGGAATCGTTTCATAATTTATTTAGACCATCCTTTGCAAGGCCATAAGAGACAAAAAGTATGACACATAGTCAACGGCTGGAGAGAATGATACAGGAGTATCTCCAAAGGAACATCGATGCCATGACTGTGCAACTGGAGCCTTGCTCTTTTTGGGCTTCCAATCTTGAAAAATGGCCTGAGCTCGCTACTTACACCATGGAGTTGTCTCGGAATGTATCTTCAGTGCTGCTGGGTGTGTGTTGACAGATAAGCGCTCTCGTCTGTCCAGTGACAATGTGAACAGACTAACATTCATCAAGATGAACAAGTCATGGATCCGCAAGGACTTTGCTACCCCTGTGTCATCCTGAGGAGAGTAAAGGCTGGCATATTTTTGAATGTGCTTGATGCAAATCAACCTGTCAAGTTTGCAAGTGGGGGACAGGTGATGCCACTTAAGTGGTGTGTGTGGCCTAATTTTTGGAAAAAAGGGAGACTCTTCTTGGAGTCCCCTTGCTGTGTTTTTAAAAATGATCCAAGATGAACAAGTCATGGTTCAGCAAAGACTTTGCTACCCCAGTGTCATCCTGGGGACAGTTAAGGCTGGCGTATTTTTGAATGTGCTTGATGCAAATCAACATGTGAAGTTTGCAACTGGGGCACAAGTGATGCCACTGAAGTGGTGTGCGTGGCCCAAATTTTTGGAAAAAAGGGAGACTATGCTTGGAGTCCCCCTGCTGTGTTTTTCATGATTTTAGAAGGGCATGACATGCCTATATCTGTGTCTCCTCCTCTTTTTACTCGTCCAGCTCTTTTGTTTTTGTATGAGTATATGTCCTTGTCACTTTTCCATGTGTTTGTGGTGTGTCGTGAGTTGTTTTTCACCTTTTAGACACCTTAGAAGGTGTTTTCTATGTGTTTGTATGTGTTTGTGTTTGCCTGCCATTGTTTTCAATGGGGTTCGAATTGGTTGGTTGAACGTTCGATGAACTTGTCCTCCTTTCGACGAACCGAACCGATCTTGAACTCTAGGTGAGTGGCTCATCTCTATTGTTTACATCCTCATTAGTGAAGAGGTGCTAATAAAAGCAAGGAGAGATATTTACTGTATAGCTAACGCAGATGGTATGTCTTCCATTCAGACTTCACATGAAATAGATAGCAATGTAATATTTTCTCTACCATATCTATAATATTCAGTTGTCTATGGATAGATCTGTGTTTGTGGCTAATATCTGCTTCTGTGACTGAAAAAGCTAAGTTTTATGGTAGTGGCAAATTACAGAAATGCAGTATAGAATTGAATTATGGATATCACAACATTGAATAGTATAAACAAGAAGTATGATGTGGATGTGTGAACTAGCTGGTGGGTGCGATTCACTCAACGTCAGCCTATTGCGATAGGAGAGTGGACAAGTCAATGTAAGAAGCAGAGATCCCATCCACAGTCACATATGAGTCACATGTGCAGAAGGTGGGTGCTGTTTCTGACAAGCAAGGAAAGCTTTTACCAGCATTTTCACAATGCCTTTACATACTGTACATGTATTATTGGGATACAAAATCTTAATGACATATTCATTTTATATTGATTGCAAAGGACTAAAAATGTTTTCTTTTTCCCATAGAAACAACATGACTCTTGTACATTTATTAAGTCCAGAATAGCAGCTCAACCCAATTTGCTTGACTGAAAGAATCAACTGTAATACCAAACAATAAAAACACACAATGAATGTAAACGTTTTGCCAGAATTGTCTGATCCTCACTGGAGCAATGCAGAAAAGATTAGCTTAGATCAGCCTCTAAAATAGAGCCAAATGAGAAACACATTTATGGCTTCAGACTTAGCGTTTCGATTCTTAGGGTTTGTTTGTACAGGATGGATGCGTTGGGAAAGTCTACAGTGTATTACTGTTGCCGTAAAGTGGGTAGGATTTCATCAAATTTCATCCACATGCTGTTGAAAAAATCTCGGTGTGGTTAGAATAAAAATATACTTCCAGGTTTGATGTGACTATGTTGAAAATTTGTTGCATATTTGTCAAATGGAATTTGATGGAAAGTTATTAGAAAATAATCTTTTGAAATTAAAATTGACCAGCATCAGTCAATTTTTCCCCCAAATTGGATTTGCAGTGAATCAAAAGTACTTGTCTGAAAAGATGTGTATTACAGTCTGATGTTTGCTAGATCTGTATCTAACTAATTTCTAGCAATTTAATGCAAACATATTGACCCGCCCCAGGGCCGTGGGGTACTCAGTTCCAGGTGTTGGTTAATGGGATTATGTCACGGGGGCCTGTGCCCGGTTCCGTGGCCCTGGTGGTCGCTGAAAGTCAATAAATAATAAAAATAAAAAAATAAAATAAAATAAAAAATAATAAAGAAAAATAAATAAAAGTATTTCGTGACGCCACCTACGGTTCCAGTATGGTTACTGGGGCTGCAGGTCAGACCTCTGGGGTGATGGTTAGGCAGTCAGTTGTTTACGCTTCCCGTAGGTGAAGCGGGGTCCCCAGGGCAGTTTTTGTAGTACACAGATATGGCGGTTTTTCTTCACAGCCTTTTCAACTGTCACTTTAGTGCAGCAGCCTATGGCTCCTCAGATGAAGAAATAAAGTGTGTCACACCAACTCATTAACTCTGACCACGTTTTACTTACAGGTGTTATTAAAAATGGGTTCAGTTTCTGATGTTACAGTTTTTGGGTAATCTGGGAACAGTTCAGGATCTCTGCATCAGGTCAGTTGTGTGGCCTCCCTGCTGCGCTATATGTTTCTCCTTGATACTAGGCTGCCTGTAGCTATACCTTGTCCCTCTCTCACTGTCTTTACCTGTATGACAGGCGGCGGGAGCTTCTCTAAGGGGCACTGCTGTACTCACTGCGGTCCCTAAGCTCTGTGAAGCGGCTTTGCCTTCAGGTGCTTCTGCGGCCAGGAGATCTGCAGTCTCCCTGGCCCCCGGTCTTTATTGCTGGGCAGATTAGATCCCTCACAATCACGGACGCCGGTGTCTGATAATCAGCGCTGTTCCTTGGGGATGAACCGGTCTGGCTCCACCTCCCCGGTCACTCCTCTTTTGCCTCACTCTTGATCTCTCAGGCGGTCACACAGTTACTTGTGCGGGCTAAGCACTGCCCATTTTGATGTCTTCCCGCTCTCTCTGCTCGCACAGTCTCCTTTTTTCCAATTGTCAACTGTCTCTCTGACTCCGTCTCCAAACCTGGCTTTAAAGGGGACCTCACCTGAACTCGACTTGTAGAGCTCCCCCTCCAGGCTTGGAGTGGAAATGTTGTATGTGGGATTACCTGATGTGGAGATCCTTCCCTGCCCAGGTACAGGTATATTTGTGGCAACTGAACGCTGGGGTGCCACATTCCCCCTTAGTTAAATTCAGTACTCCTGGACTGGAAACACAAACTTATAAAACATTAGCAACAATAAAGAGTAGTACAATGTCTTAAAAAAAATAAAAATTACTAAAATCAATAAAACAGAAAAATGCAGTCCTTCCGCTGCAAAATGTGAGTATGGTATATATAAGAAAGTTTTTGACCACTACCAGTTCTGTGGTCCATTGGTCCATAAAAGTTCAAGAAGATGCAAAAATTCATGCAAAAAGTCCTGCAGGCTCAACACGCTTGACGGTTACGGATTTACTTAGTTGTAAAAAACAAATAAATAAAATATTTTTACTTTTTACTAACTACTACACTTTCTATTTAATATTCTTCTATATAACGGGACAGGGGCTGACCAAAGTTGCTACGGCTAGACCTACATAATGCCTGTGTCACAACTGGTCGGTGGAGTGTACTGTTACCTAGTGCTGGTGCTATGCGTGAACTATCTACTAGTCTGCATGAGGATCTATGCAATATTGGTATGCGTGAATGTTGTCTTAGTCTTACCATAGGACTGGCAGGATCCCCAATAGCAGGGTTCTCTGGTTCTACTGCGACAGGTAGTTCTTCTGAAACGTTGACCGATTCTTCCAGTCTTTCTGGGACTTCTACTGGTTGAGCGCCAGTCAATAATGGTATAATTATGGCTCCATTGTACTGAGGCCAACTTTCAGGAAAATCACCAAGTACTGTTCTTATCATCTTCTCTTTCTTTTCCTCTGTAGGTTGAGGTATACAGGGGATTACTTCTTTTTGCTTCAACTGTTCAGGACATTTTTTACGGTGGTCTCTAGAAACTGCCGCTGACGTTTTTCCCTTATCCTTGCTGATTAAGCAGATTTTCTTGTTGTTAAATTTAGAGGGCAATACTGTGTATGGTTCTGCTTCCCACTGGTCATCGAGCTTATGGGTCTTTCTTTTTCTTTTTAGAACCATCTCTCCAGGTACTAAAGGAGCAGCTGGTGCATTCTTGTTATAATCTTTCTTTTGCCTTTCTCTAATTTGGTCTAGGCTTCTTTCTACGCACTCCTGTACCTTTTTGTACTGCTCTTGGCGCTTAGTGTCCCAATCAGCTTCAGGTGAACTGGTTTCAGGAGCAACAATTCCCATTTCTAAGTCAACTGGTAACTTTCCGGGTCTTGCTCTCATCAAGTATGCTGGGGTGCAATTGGTGGAACTCACAGGGATGTTGTTGTACATGTCCACTAAATCAGGCAACTTCTCTGGCCACATGCTTCTTTCTTCAAAGGGCAAGGTTTTTAACAGGTCTATAACAACCTGGTTCATTTTCTCACACATGCCGTTTGTCTGTGGGTGATTCGGTGTGGTTCGGATTTTCTTACATCCATATAGGTTGCAAAACTCCTGGGACACTTCAGCTTCGAACGCAGAACCTTGATCTGTCAACACCTGTTCCGGGTAGCCATGTGGTCTGCAGAAGTAGGCTTGAAAGGTTCTCGCTGCGGTTCTTGCTGTCAAGTCCTTTACAGGTACTACCACCAGAAACCGGGAATAGTGGTCCACCATAGTGAGGGCATACGTATAACTGGATCTACTGGGTGTCAATTTCACATGGTCCAAGGCTACAAGTTCCAGCGGCTGCTTGGTGACAATTGGTTGTAGTGGAGCTCTTTGACTGTCACGATCCTTTCTTCTCAGGTTGCATGGGCCACAGTTTCGGCACCAGTTCTCAATGGTAGTTCTCATGCCAACCCAATAGAATATGTTGCGTAACAGTACCTCAAGCTTCTTCCACCCGAAGTGTCCTGCTCCGTCATGGTACGCCTCCAGCACCATCTGAACATCTCTCTTAGGTTCGGGGGTTGATGTAATGTCTGCATAGCCTACCCCTGTAGATGAACAATCTGCTCTTTTCCTTCCACAGGTGCTGTGTTTCCGGTGGGGCATCTGGGCTAAGACTTGAGTCTGGTTGGATTATTAGCTCTTTAACTAGGTGAACAGCCGGATCGCTGTCTTGCGTTTCCTCCCACCCGTGGTAAGATAACGGGTTCAGCGTGGCCTCTTGGCGTTTGCCTTTAACACCTTGGTTACACTGGGATGCACTGTTGCGGTGAAAAGCCGGCAGCTCTATCTCTTCTAGCTCATCCGAGTCTTCTCCTGCATCTGGTAAATGGGGCATTCTCGACAATGCATCAGCGTTAGCATTTTTGCGGCCTGCCTGATATTTGATGGTGAAGTCATAGTTTGACAACCGGGCCATCCATCGCTGCTCTAGTGCACCTAGCTTTGCGGAGTCCAAGTGAGTAAGTGGGTTGTTATCCGTAAATATGGTAAACTTCGCAGATGCCAGGTAGTGCTTGAATCGTTCAGTGACGGCCCAGACTAAGGCCAGGAATTCCAGCTTGAATGAACTGTAGTTTTCTGGGTTTCTCTCAGTAGGACGGAGCTTCCTGCTTGCAAAGGCAATTACACGTTCTTTGCCATTCTGCACCTGCGACAGCACAGCTCCCAATCCCACATTACTGGCATCTGTGTACAGCACGAATGGCAGATTATAATTAGGGTAGGCCAGGATTTCTTCACTGGTCAGGGCCCACTTCATGTGCTTGAAGGAGTCTTCTTCTTTCTCATCCCATTCAAACGGAGGGCCGGAAGTCTTGCCTTTTTTGGTCTGGCCTACCAGGAGATCTTGCAAAGGAGCCGCTATTTTCCTGAAGTCCTTTATGAACCTCCTGTAGTATCCTACCAGCCCCAAGAACTGACGAACCTCTTTGACGGTTGTTGGCTTTGGCCAGTCTCTGATAGCAGTGACCTTTTCAGGGTCTGGTGCCACACCATCCGCACTGACCACATGCCCAAGATACTGAACCTTTGGCTTCAGCAAATGGCATTTTGAAGGCTTTAGTTTCATACCAAACTTTGACAATGCTTCAAACACTTCGGCCAGGTGCTCCAGATGTTCCTCATATGTCTTGGAATACACGATGATGTCATCAAGATATATCAGTACAGTCTCGAAGTTTCGGTGCCCCAGGCAACACTCCATCAGCCTTTGGAACGTGCCGGGTGCATTGCAGAGTCCAAACGGCATGCTGTTGAACTCACACAGACCAATCGGCGTCGTGAATGCGGTCTTCTCTCGATCTTCTTCTGCCATGGAAACCTGCCAATACCCACTGGTAAGATCTAAGGTGGAAAAGAAATTAGCAGCTTTCAGTGCAGCAAGTGATTCCTCAATGCGGGGCAACGGGTAAGCATCCTTGTGTGTTATGCGGTTTATCTGCCTATAGTCAACGCACATCCTCATTGTGCCATCTTTCTTTCTTACCAGGACAAGTGGGGCTGACCATGGGCTACAACTATCTCTAATAACCCCAGCTTCCTTCATTTCCCGTAACATATCTTTAGCACACTGATAGTGAGCTGGTGGTATAGGCCTGTATCTCTCTTTTATAGGTGGATGGTCTCCCGTGGGTATGCGATGGTGTACCCCTTTTATCCGCCCAAAGTCTAATGGATGCTTACTAAAGACCCGTTCATATTCCTTCACCACCTGATAAACTCCGTGCCTTTGGTAAGAAGGGGTGGAATCAGTGCCGACATGCAGCTTCTGACACCAGTCCTCCAGCTGTCCCTTGGAGCTGTTGTCCTCCGCCTGGTCGGACGGGGTCAAGGGTTCCACTGCCTGAATTGAGTTGTTGTTGACAGTGAACAACTTGGCAACAGTAGCATATCTGGGTAGCTTGACCTCTTCCTCTCCACAGTTTAAAACTCGTACAGGTACCCTCCCTTTGCGTACATCAACTATCCCCCTGGCCGTCAGGACTGTGGGCCTACTATCTGAGTACATGGGCTCTACAATTGCCTGGTAATCCCTCTGAGGCCTATAGCTGCCTGACACCAAATCATCACTTCACTTCTTGGGGGTAACACAATGGGGAATGGGTCGCTTACCCGTACACTGCCGATTTCTCCACCAGACAACTCTACCTGTTGTCTCTGCAGAAGGGCTTTGATTTCTTTCTGTAGGACCCTCTGCTGCCCGATGCTGGCAGTTTCTGCAACCTTCTGGAGCAAGAAAAGAACTTCTCCTAGACAATATTCAACAACATTAGTACCTAATATCATTGTTGGATTTCTTTCACGACAATCAGTATCCACCACAATAAGTCCTTGGCCCTTTAGCTCCTCCCTCCCCACCTTTATCGTCACCTCCTTGTACCCTACTTGTGATACCGGCTGTCCATTAGCAGCATATATAGTAAGGTCTGGGTCTGGGCGAGTGAGCTCAGAATCGGCCCAAAATCTTTTGTAAAGGCTATGCGGGATTGTCGTCACCTGTGAGCCAGTGTCCAATAGAGCAAGTGTGGGAATGCTATCTAGCACGATAAATAGGAATGGTCGTCCTCCCACATATCTATCGCGCCAGTTCGATGGGCCTGGTTGTTTTATTCCTGGTGGCCGGCCCGCTGCCCCAGGAGTCGCTGGTTTAAAGGACATGACCTGGCAAAGTGGCCCGCCTCGTTACAACGGCGGCAGATAGGTTTTCCTGACGAGTCGTAACGGTCGTTGGGTCTTCCTCTGGGCGGTGGGTTCCTCCTTCCTCGCATCCACGGGATGTCCTCAGGGCTGTCAGCCAACTGGATCCTCTCCGACGACTGTGGTTTCTGCTGGAGTTGCATGGCCTTTAGGAGCATGGCCACATCTTTTGTCAGCTGTTGTGCCTGGGAACGCAAGTCATCAGAGGCACCAGGTATTACAGTCTGTCCATTAATTTCTGCTGGAGTTAAGGAAAGGGACGCCACCTCTGAGGGAGAGGTGATGGCTTGCCGTGCTTGAGGTGCGGGGTCTGTAGTGACAGGGACTCGCGTTGCTCTAATGGCCCGGTTCTTCAGAGTTACAAAGTCTAGACTCGGATGCTCCATGACCCATAGACGCAGCTGTGTTTGATGAATTGGTGAATGTAGCCCCTCAAGAAACTGTTCAATTAACATTTTATCCTCCTCTCGTGCACTTTCAGGGTCTACCTGCTTTACAGCCTGCAGCACCTCCTGAAGGTTCAATGCATAATCCTGTAAGCTATCCTGCGGTCTTTGTTTGCAGTTGTAAAACCTCATTCTGGTTCACACTAAGCGACAACGACAACGAGGTCGCTGTTATGTCACCATTTTCTGTGACGTAACAGCGACTTTGTAAGTCGCTGTTATGATTGCTGCTTAGCTGTCAAACACAGCAGCCGAAGCAGCGATCATAACCGCGAGAGCAGGGAGCCGCGCACACTGCTTAGCGCTGGCTCCTTGCTCTCCTAGCTACAGTACACATCGGGTTAATTAACCCGATGTGCACTGCAGCTACATGTGCAGAGAGCAGGGAGCCGCGCACACTGCTTAGCGCTGGCTCCTTGCTCTCCTAGCTACAGTACACATCGGGTTAATTAACCCGATGTGTACTGCAGCTACATGTGCAGAGAGCCGGAGCCGGCAGCACAGGCAGCGTGAGAGCTGCGGAGGCTGGTAACTAAGGTAAATATCGGGTAACCACCTTGGTTACCCGATGTTTACCCTGGTTACAGCTTACCACAGCTGCCAGATGCCGGCTCCTGCTCCCTGCTCGCTTCATTTCGTCGCTCTCTCGCTGTCACACACAGCGATCTGTGTGTCACAGCGGGAGAGCGCCTTTGAAGAAAACGAACCAGGGCTGTGTGTAACGAGCAGCGATCTCGCAGCAGGGGCCAGATCGCTGCTCAGTGTCACACACAGCGAGATCGCTAATGAGGTCACTGTTGCGTCACCAAAACCGTGCCGTAGCAGCGATTTCGGTAGCGATCTCGCTATGTGTGAAGCACCCCTTAGCTCAGCTACAGTAGAGTTTCAAAAGCAGCTTTTAAATTAGCAAATATTTGGGTTATTGTCTTTTTATCTGTATTCAGCCAGGATTTAACCTCTTGCTCTACTGCACCCGTTAGTTGCCCTAGCAAAACAGACACTTTTTGCTTGTCAGTCATAGAGTATATATCCAGGAAATTGCCATCTTTTCTCTAAATTCAGCTAGGGTATTGGGCTCCCCAGCATATTGCGGTAACCATATTGCGGTAACCATGCCGCCCCTGGGACATACGGCAGAGCAAGCGGCATGATCGGGGCTACAGCTGCAGGTGCTGCAGCTGCTCCAGCGGCATCAGCATCGCCTTGCATCTCCATCCTCACTGTGGCGCAGTTAGTTTTTTAAATGCTCAAAATGGCGGCAAAGTTCAGTTATTATTAAACAATTTTCAAGGCACACGTTACCCAGGGTTACTGGGCCTTGTCCAGATCCTGTTCGTGACGCCAAAAGCTGACCCGCCCCAGTGCCGTGGGGTACTCGGTTCCGGGTGTTGGATAATGGGATTATGTCACGGGGGCCTGTGCCCGGTTCTGTGGCCCTGGTGGTCGCTGAAAGTCAATAAATAATAAAAATAAAAAAAAATAAAATAAAAAAATAATAAAGAAAAATAAATAAAAGTATTTCGTGACGCCACCTACGGTTCCAGTATGGTTACTGGGGCTGCAGGTTAGACCTCTGGGGTGATGGTTAGGCAGTCAGTTGTTTACGCTTCCCGTAGGTAAAGCGGGGTCCCCAGGGCAGTTTTTGTAGTACACAGATATGGCGGTTTTTCTTCACAGCCTTTTCAACTGTCACTTTAGTGCAGCAGCCTATGGCTCCTCAGATGAAGAAATAAAGTGCGTCACACCAATTCATTAACTCTGACCACGTTTTACTTGCAGGTGTTATTAAAAATGGGTTCAGTTTCTGATGTTACAGTTTTTGGGTAATCTGGGAACAGTTCAGGATCTCTGCATCAGGTCAGTTGTGTGGCCTCCCTGCTGCGCTATATGTTTCTCCTTGGTACTAGGCTGCCTGTAGCTATACCTTCTCCCTCTCTCACTGTCTTCACCTGTATGACAGGCGGCGGAAGCTTCTCTAAGGGGCACTGCTGTACTCACTGCGGTCCCTAAGCTCTGTGTAGCGGCTTTGCCTTCAGGTGCTTCAGCGGCCAGGAGATTTGCAGTCTCCCTGGCTCCCGGTCTTTATTGCTGGGCAGATTAGATCCCTCACAATCTCGGACGCCGGTGTCTGATAATCAGCGCTGTTCCTTGGGGATGAACCGGTCTGGCTCCACCTCCCCGGTCACTCCTCTTTTGCCTCACTCTTGATCCCTCAGGCGGTCACACAGTTACTTGTGCGGGCTAAGCACTGCCCTCTCCATTTTGATGTCTTCCCTCACTCTCTGCTCGCACAGTCTCCTTTTTTTCAACTGTCAACTGTCTCTCTGACTCCACCTCCAAACCTGGCTTTAAAAGGGACCTCACCTGAACTCGACTTGTAGAGCTCCCCCTCCAGGCTTGGAGTGGAAATGTTGTATGTGGGATTACCTGATGTGAAGATCCTTCCCTGCCCAGGTACAGGTATATTTGTGGCAACTGAACGCTGGGGTGCCACAATATCTTTATTAATATCAATCTGGCTATAGGTACCTGAATGGTAAACCTTCACTCCTTTGCAGTCACACACTGTAATGTTTATTCCATGTCTTATGACTTTCTCTCCCAAGCTCTACACTGTATTGCTAAATTGTGAGCTATGATATCCTCTCACTATCCACATTTACTGCAGAATGGCTGCTGCATTCCCCGCATCTGCTTCTATATAGGCTATGATGGTCATGTGAGCTTACTCTGGTTAATACACTTTTCCACACTTTAATTACAAGAAAAAAGAGGAAAACGGACCTCATTATTGCATCATTGGGTCACTCCCATAAACCACATCAACCATCACAAAGAAAAAGATTGGGAGTTTTATGACCCCTGTATTTTTGCAACAGTATAAATAAAAGCTCATGCTCAGGTTATTTAATAATTTAGAAAAATTTTTATTAATCACAATAATTTTTTCTCTAAAAAACCAATCATTATAATAAATATACTGAATGCACATTATTAACCATGGTTCAATACATCACCAAAAATTGAATAACAGATAGAAAGTGTGGACACTTAAAAAAGCCCAAAAATAGGGAGGGAGTCGGAGACAGGGCATGCACAGGCCCAAACCATATAATGGGGTAAGGAAGATATATATTATATTAATTCAGACTATTATCTGGTGCACAAAATCTATATAAAGTAGTGAAGCAGAAATTGCGGCTGATATACTAAACAGACACTGGGTGGCGCTCGAGTACACAATCCACACCAGTCAGTCTGTATATGCAGCAACAGATCTTAAACGCATAGTGCACCAGACTTACCCATGAGTATATAAGGCAATGCTCGGTCACCGGGTCCCTTCCCTCGCCCGACGTACGTTTCGAGGTAGATCTTCTTCGGGGGCCCCGAAGAAGATCTACCTCGAAACGTACGTCGGGCGAGGGAAGGGACCCGGTGACCGAGCATTGCCTTATATACTCATGGGTAAGTCTGGTGCACTATGCGTTTAAGATCTGTTGCTGCATATACAGACTGACTGGTGTGGATTGTGTACTCGAGCGCCACCCAGTGTCTGTTTAGTATATCAGCCGCAATTTCTGCTTCACTACTTTATATAGATTTTGTGCACCAGATAATAGTCTGAATTAATATAATATATATCTTCCTTACCCCATTATATGGTTTGGGCCTGTGCATGCCCTGTCTCCGACTCCCTCCCTATTTTTGGGCTTTTTTAAGTGTCCACACTTTCTATCTGTTATTCAATTTTTGGTGATGTATTGAACCATGGTTAATAATGTGCATTCAGTATATTTATTATAATGATTGGTTTTTTAGAGAAAAAATTATTGTGATTAATAAAAATTTTCTAAATTATTAAATAACCTGAGCATGAGCTTTTATTTATACTGTTGCAAAAATACAGGGGTCATAAAACTCCCAATCTTTTTCTTTGTGACTTTTCCACACTTTGTTAAAGGGAACTCATCATGTGTAAAAATGCTATTAATCTGCATCTGTAGCGTTGGTTTCACTTCACTACCCTGCTTGTCCCCAGCGTGGATGCTGACTCACTGACCGCTGAGACAGAACTGGGTCCTTCCCCACACTCCCATGGTCGTCCATGTGCTTCTCTGCCTCCTCTTCCCACTCTGCACAGGTCCTTCGAGAATGCGCTTAGGGTGAGGGCACACACCTGCCCTTCTTTTAAAGGGTCGTGTGCTATTTCCTGCAAGTGCCTCAGCCTATGGCCGAGATGCACTAGGTACTTAAGGCATCTTCCCACTATAGGAGGTGCCTGAGCAACGCCTTTGGCCAGTCTTCCCATCTGATAGCTAATTGTGAGGTCCTGTGCTCAACCTGTTATCTATACATGTGTCCATCTTCCCATACCTGTCTGCCCTGTCGTGCCCACCGTACCTGTTTGCTCCAGCCGTCCTGTCTGCCTCAGTGTTCCTGGCTCCACCATCCTGTACTAGAGACTGTACCTGTCTGTCCCTGCGTTCCCTTCCCTTGGTTCAGCTGCAACAGTTGGGGACACTGCCCTGGAAGTGGTACCTGGCCTCCACCTCTGTGATCTCTTAATTAAGCTTAATCTTGATCTCTTAATTTTTCTTCATTATCCTTTTCTCCTTTTTTTCTCCATTTTTTATTTTATTTTCCATTTTTATTTATTTATTATTTTATTACAAACTTCAACATGTTAAATTATAATTATTTGAAAATCTTTATTGTAAAAAAATGCTGTGTCATAGCAGCAGTTGTTTTGCCAGCTGATTTTTTTGAACTTTCAGTAGGCAGTCTTTCTATTTTGTCATATGTATATATACTTGTCAACTGCTGTACGAGAGGCTTCTGATAAGTCTTTGGCTTTATGTAGAAAGAAACGAGGTAGGATGATAAAACTTTACATTAATTCCACATACTCTCCACTGATGTCAACACACTTCTTACATCAGTATTCCAAGTTCTGTAAGCCTAGCAAAATAAAAGGATTTCGGTTGTGCCTAAAACCAGACATCCGCATCAGCCATGGCATCAGAAATGGTGTGAAATTTGGTGCCCTTGAGGTGTTTCTTCAGGTTTGGAAACAGATGATAGTCAGAGGGAGCTAGATCTGGTGAATAAGGTGGGTGGTCAACCAGCTGGAAGCCTAGCTCTTCAGGTTTGCCATGGTCGCTTGTGCAGTGTGAGCAGAGGCGTTACCTTGCAAAAACAAGATTCCTTTGGACAGCTTGCTGCGCTTTTTAGCCTTCAGAGCTGCCTTCAATTGGTCCAGAAGTTCAATATAATTCTTTGCATTAATGGTGTAACATTTTTGAAGGTAGTCTACTAGCAACACACCCTCCTTATCCCGGAACACAGACGCCATCACCTTAGTGGCTGATTTTTGCACCCTGAACTTCTTTGGATACGGAGAACCATTGTGCCTACCCTCTGTTGACTGCTCCTTGTTTTCATGGTCATACAAATAAATTCAGGTCTCATCCATAGTGACCAGTCAATCCAGGAAGTTCTTATCAGCCCAAAAACTCTGACAAATGGACCGGGAGGATTTCACTTGCATGCTTCACTGATCTGTTGTCAAACATTTGGAAACCCACTTTGCAGATACAATACTGATGTCCAAATGTTCATGGATAATGACACAAACACGTTTACAGAAAATCTTCATGATGTCTGCTATTGCTTTAGCTGAAATTCGTTGATTGTCCAGTATGAGGTTGTGCACAGCATCGACGATCTGCGGAACAACAACAAATCTCAGTCGTCCAGGACATTCCTTATCATTGGTGCTGAAGTGGTCCGTTTTTTAATTTGGCAATATGAAAGGCATTGATCCCCCAATGTCTGCAACATATCACCATGAATAAACTTCACGAACATTCCTTGCAGAACCAAGAATTTTATCACTCCTCTACTCTCAGTTGCTGTGAATATCATCTTAGACTCTGCCATTTTGTTTTCCCGCATGCGTAGAGCACTGTTGCCATAAGCAACAAACACAACATTTTGAAAACATATAATAGACACATAAGGCTTTCATGTGATGTAACATTCATTACCATAGAAACAAAAATTGATCACAAAACCAAAGATTTATCTGCAACCCCTCGTATATCTGTATATTGTTGATTTTTCTTTCTTGTCCTGAAGAAGGGGACTGGATCACTGAAATGCGTAGACCTATGAAATAAAAGAAGTCCAATTAATAATCAAGAGTATTTTCATTCGGCAGCAGCGCAGCATTAACCCGGTTTTTCCTTTCCCGCACTGACGTTTACTGAAGAGGTGCAGAATCTTTCATTCATGCATGTCACATGGCTGGGACCCATTTGCCTAGAGTCACCTGTGGCGAGAACAAATCCTTGTTGACCCTGTCCATGCCCATATTGCATGTACTTGATTCTCTGAGACAGCCTACCCAGATTCTGGATCTACTGAGAACTTTAATCAACAAGCTGTGGTGGATTGGTACCCAATCCCCATTCGACACCTCCAAAGTCCCATAATGCTGTCTTTGGTGGATGGTCGTCCATGTGTTCCTCTGCTTCCTCCTCCCGGGGCCTGTGCATGCCACACAGATTCTCCGGGAATTTGTTTAAACAGCAGAAGCTATTAGATAGTACAGGCTTCAAGTACCCCAAGGAAAATAGTAAAATCAATAAAAAGTTATAAAAAAAATTAAAAATATAGGAAAAAGTTAAAAAACCCTAAAAGTTCAAATCACCCCCCCACCTTTTGCCCCCATTGAAAACAGAGCAATGAAAACAAATACATGTATTTGGTATCGCTGAGTTCAGAAATACTCGAAGAATCAAAATATAAAATCAACTAATCTGATCGGTAAAGGGTGTAACAAGAAAAAAATCAAACGCCGGAATTAAGTTTTATAGGTCACAGCAACATTGCAATAAAATGCAATAAAAGTGATCAAAACATCACCCAAAAATGGTATAACTAAAAATGTCAGCTCAAGATGCAAAAATTAGGAGATCCCAAAAATGAGAATGCTACAGATCTCAGAAACTGGTGACAAAAACGCAATTCTTTTTTTTTGACAAATTTCGGAATTTTTTTGCACCACTTATATAAAAGTAAAAATATACATATTTGATATCTATGAACTTGCACTGACCTGGGGAATCATATTGCCAGTTGTACCCTATAGTAAACATGGTAAATAAAAAAGTAAATAGAAAAAAATGTGCAATTGCACTTCTTTTTTAAATTTCACTGCACTTGGAATTGTTTTCCTGTTTTTAAATACATAGTGTGTCAGAATGAATGGTGTCATTCAAAAGTACAACTCTTTCAGCACAAAAACAAAAATAAAAAAGTTATGGCTCTTGGAAGAAGGAGAGGAAAAAACGAGAAACAGAAAATCGCCAGGTGGTGAAGGGGTTAATATTATTACACCTACTACATGTTGGGATTGGATCTTGGAGATGAAAATACTGCTTTAGGCCTGTTTCACACGTCAGTGATTCTGGTACGTTTGTGGGGTTTTTTCTACGTACCAGAATCACTGATATACGCAGACCCATTATAATCAATGGGTCTGCTCACACATCAGTGATTTTTCACTGAATGTGTCCCCATGCGGCGTACCCGCGTGTGCGTGATTGCCGCACGGAGACATGTCCATTTTTTTCTGGCATCACTGATGTCCCACGGACCACGCAGTGGTGTGATCCGTGAAACACGTACCAGAAAAAAACGTACATATATAAAAAAAAAATTTTTACTCACCCGGCTTCAGCCGCGCTCTCTGCAGCCTGTTCTGCCTGCTGCTTCTGAGCCGGCTCATTAGTGCCGTGCATATCCATGAATGCACGACACAGCCGACCCGGAAGCAGCTGCTGCGGGGGTCAGCGCCGGCCGGATACTGCACCGCAGGAGCGTTCAGCACCATAGAGAGTGGCAGCGGGCACAGGTGAGTTCATCTCTATGTGCAATCACGGACCACGGAGAATGGAGCCCGGATTGCACATAGACAACCCACGTGTGCCGTGAATCACGGCACACAGAGGGACATGTGCGTGTTTTACACGTCAGTGAAGAATGTCTGTGTTTTTCACTGACGTGTGAAACGGGCCTTAAGGGTTGGATCACACAACCAATTTCTCCATGTACAAGAAAAAAGTGCCAAAGTTTTTCTCGTACGTAGTAGAGAGAGAAAAAAGTTTCTCCACCTTCTCCATTCTGTCAGTCTTTGAAAATTAGACCTCACCCAGAGTGAGGTCCGATTTTTATCATGGACAAATAGGCTTACATTGCTGATTTTGATCTGACCACCGCAGATCAAACTTGGACATGTCTCAGATTTTTTCCATGGACCACTCAGTCAGAGGAAAAAAAAAAAAAAGACTTGTGCACAGCCCCATAGGATATCATAGGTACAAGTGTTATCCGTGAAAATCATGGATGGCACTCATATGAGAAAATCGGTCATATGCACAAGCCCTAACAATGAAATCTTTCTCTTAGCGCAGGTAACCGTCTTTGGATCACTAGAATAATTAGTTGCTGGAATACAATGTATTAACATCTGTGGTAAAGAAACTTATAAAGTTTTTTTCTTTTTTCTGTGATTATGCCGTTACTACATAAATACTTGGATGCTGTATTAGATCTTTGATTGTCCTGCTGACCTTTTGTCCTGTCCCTGAATTTAAAGGACATTAAGTACTGTGCAATAGTTTCAGGCAGGTTCACAATAATGCCGTAAACTGAGAAAGCTTTAAAAAATGTGTTAGTAGCTTATTTTTACTAACAAAATTCCCACTGAGTGGACAATATATATACTGTATATATATATATATATATATATATATATATATATATATATATATATATATAAAATTATTTTTTGTTGTGACCAAGCTTTGCTTCAAAACAGAAAGTATCAATTCTTCTAGGTACACTTGCACACAGTTTTTGAAGTTATTTAGCAAATAGGTTGTTTTTAACATCTTGGAGAACTAACCCCAGATCTTCTGAGGTAGTGCGCTAGCACAAATGCTTTGCTTTATTTATGTAATTCAATATCACTTTACATTTTGTTAATCGATAAAAATAAACATTTTTTTACACCTACCTAAATGTTTTGCGCAGTGCTGTATATTTGCCCCCAAAATCCTGGTGTGTAAATGCTAAATGACAATATTGATAAGCATAACAAGATTGTTCTTATGACTAGTGAATGAATACAAGGGCAATTCCATTTCTTGACTGCAGTAAAGGAAGGGGACTTATGAATAATTTAGTATTTTTCAGCATGTCAGTGAAAAGACTACAGGTCAGTTTAGCTCCTCAGCTTGAAGGCAATATTACTGTGTAGACAAACATGATTCATATGGATTAACACTGTGCAGGAACATGGGGTGAGGATGGTTTGTGGCACACAGAATGCATTAAATACACTACATATGTTAATGCATTCACTTCTGAAACTCCAAAGCTATTTCAAATTATAATTCTAAGGTCACCCACTGCCATGCATCACTCACTTTGAGACCGAATTAGAGCAGTTATTCTGCCATGTTTCCAGACTAGTTGCATCATGGGGTGCTTTCTCCGGGATCCAGCGCGTTCGGCTATTCTTCTCTGGGACATCATTGGTCTTCAGATTATCTAGATCACAATGTGCTTTATTCACTGGACAAAAATGGTGAGCCTGGTAGGGCTGGTGTAATCCTACACTCCAGACAGGACACACTAGCCCTACCAGGCGCTCGACAAACCTGCACTAAATTGTAGGTCCAGAGCCACTGCCTTGCCTCTTTACTTTAATCATATGGACTTCCCCTAATTTACACTGGCTGAACCAACATTTAAAGACCACTGGCTGTCACATATACAGGACTATAGGATGGCATTTATTGCTGCAGACCATAGCTGCTCCCTCTGAATTTTCTCAGTGTACACTACTTCCCTAAAATATACCTTCAACTGAATCAGCCTCCTCAACCAGGGTTACCTCTCTGTCTTGCCAAAGAGCCTTCTTTTGAAAATTATTACAAGTCATACTGAGCGAGTCTATGATTATGACCAATTGGTCGAAATGTCAAAGTATCTCAGAGGCCGCCATTTGTTAAAATACACTGTACATTTATGCACTTTAATAAAGAACTTGTCAGAGTTCCCCAGCTCCAGTCCTCAGAAGCCACAAACAGTGCATGTTTTCAGGATTTCCTTAGTATTGCACAGGTGATAATTTAATCACCTCTACGGGGATGATGCCAAAACCTGTGTATTACTATGGAAATCCTGAACACATGCTCTATTGGTGGGCCTTGAGGACTGTAGTTGGGGAACTCTGCTTTATGTGACCTGGAACTGGCTTTTACAATGTAAGACTAAAGAGTATCAGAATGAGGCTTCATAGGCTTACTTTGTAAGAGACAACTAGCTCAATAATAGAGCACAAAGTAAGCCAACTACTCTGCAGTATGGTGACGTCAATGAGAAGAGGAGCAGAACGGTGCTGGATGCTGGAGAAGGTGACAGTAGGTGAGTATATTAATATACCCTCACTACACTACATGCACTCATGCAAACATTAATTGAAAATAAATCTTCATGAGAATTAAAACTAGAGGAGACCAAACCCATGCATCCATGCTGCGCCATTATACTATTTGTACTCTGGGGCAATTGATGCCACTGTTCATGGTGTCTGCCCCTAATTATTTGAAATGTGGAGACACCAACTTTGGTCTCCTTGTGTTTTGCTTTTAGTGGCAGGGGTCTCAGAATACCAGGCTTACCTGTGTCATGCATTCACATCTTACTGATCAATGTTTAAGGTATAAATACATGGCCAGGCCCTGTCCCAGTCTCTGACCTATGCATGCACACTGCACCATTATACTATTAGTATTCTGAGCAATTAATGCAACTGTAACAGTGTGTGCTCAATTTTTTATAAATGTAGCGACTCCAAGCTGGGTCTCTTTGTTGTGTGTTGCGTGATTTGGCAGGACTCTCAGAATACCATGCCTATACCTCTCACTCATGCACCTCTTAATGAACTGAAATTTAAATTGCTGGCAAGACCACAGAATTAGCAATCATGATTGAGATGCTTAAATGTCGATTTGGGGCAGGCCACAGAACCACAGATTTAGCTATCAGAATTTAGATGCTGAAATTTAAATCGCTAGAAGAACTACAAAATTAACAATTAGAATTTAGATGCTCAAATGTCGATTTGCGGCAGGCCACAGAAGCACAGATTTAGCTATCAGAATTTAGATGCTGAAATTTAAATTGCTATTATGAATTATGAGTTATTATGAATTTGTATTTATATATATATTTATCTGCATTTATATGCAGCAGAAGCATGATCTACAATCTGTAGCAGTCTCAAAATGGTGCCAATTCCACATGTCTGCTTTTTATATTCAGAGGGACATACTGTATGACTTAGGCAGCTAATTACACAAGCCCTTGTGTCTGAACAATGTGGATTGTTTCTGTGCCCTGATTGGCTTCCGGAACATCCACACATTAAGTTAAGAAGAAGAAAAAAACAGTCTTCCACCCCTCTGACCTCCTCACTAGAGATGAGCGAACCGGTCGCGGTTCGGCTCGAGCTTGGTTCGTCGAACGGAGGTCACGTTCGAGTTCGGTTCGGCGAACCGGTTTGACAAACCACTCGAACCCCATAGGAAACAATGTGAGGCAATCACAAACACATAAAAACACATTATAAATGTACACATACAGTTAATAAACATTGCCATAACACTTACCGATGCCCGCGATGTGTCGTGCACTCTGTCTCCCTCAGCTTTTCCATCGGTAATCATTGCGTCCTCCTGGTAACCAGCAGTGATGCAGGACCCATTGTGACATGAAAATAGCCATGTGACCAGTCACGTGTCTATTATCTCATTGGCTACAGACTGGTCACATGGCTTTGACATCATTCTAGGTCCTGTCATTGCATCTCTCCGGTACACTGTGCACGTTTGTGTATTGCCATATTCTGGCGACATGCTTTGGCACACGGTCGACTCCCCGTTCTGCTTCCCCGTTCCGTTAGGGACCGGCTGACACAGCCGGTCAATAACGGAGATCACCGTTGCCATAGCAACGCGCCATAAGCGGTGACGTCACTGCTAACAGAGGCACCGGGAATCACATGATCGGAGCACCGTTGCTATGGCAACCCGTCTGTCAGCGGTAACATTACTGCTAACAGCCAGCAGCACTGATCACTCACGGAGTGACGACTGCACGGGGAGCAGCAGCGTCTTTCTCCCATGCTGTGCTGCTCATGTAGCAGAGCTGCATGGGCTGAAGGAGAAAGACAGAAGAGCATGGATCGTGGAGGGATAAGAGGGAGTAATAAACATGGAGTCTCTAAGTGTGTCTGTGTATTTATTTCTATTAAAGTATTTTTTCTCTGTGTGGTGTATTTTTTAACCCTTTATTGGAGATTCTTAATGGCTGAGTAAAACTTGCCTGACATTAAGAGTCTCTGACTTAATACTAGCTAGTAAAACAAAGCTGGTATTAACTCTTGATTACCCAGCAAGCAACCCGGCTTCAGTGCTGCTGGAAGAGTTGGATACAGCACCAGATGATTGCGCTTCTATGAAAGCGCCATGTTTTGGGGCGGCTGCGGTTTGCAATTTGCAGCAGAGGCACCCAGAAACCTCGGGCTAACCTGTGCTGTGGATTCCAATCCCCAGCTGCCTAGTTGTACCTTATATAAGAATAAGGCTGCACATCAAACTTAGATAATGGTATAATGCCTCAAGCATATGGAAAAATATTGGAATATACAATGAAAAATGCTACTTGCTAATTTGAACATGTGAATAATGAATTGCATACCTGCTATGAATATTAGGAAAAAGGAGATATTTAGCAATCGCATTGATCAATGTAACTGAGCCCCAAAACCTCGTCAAGGTATATCTCTATATTGGGGTCCCTAGCTCTGTGACCCTAACTGTGTGTCATCTCGTTGCAATTAAAAACTGCTATGGGTGGAGAGGGGTAACTAAGGACTTTCTTATATAGGAGATGGAAAAAACATGGCCGAAAGGGGCGGAGCTGTGTTCACATTCAGAAAAAAAACTACATATGACTGAATAGGATAACTGAAGTGAGCACTAATATATATATATGAGTGCAAGCCAAAAATACATACTATATATAAGAATAAGGCTGCACATCAAACTTAGATAATGGTATAATGCCTCAAGCATATGGAAAAATATTGGAATATACAATGAAAAATGCTACTTGCTAATTTGAACATGTGAATAATGAATTGCATACCTGCTATGAATATTAGGAAAAAGGAGATATTTAGCAATCGCATTGATCAATGTAACTGAGCCCCAAAACCTCGTCAAGGTATATCTCTATATTGGGGTCCCTAGCTCTGTGACCCTAACTGTGTGTCATCTCGTTGCAATTAAAAACTGCTATGGGTGGAGAGGGGTAACTAAGGACTTTCTTATATAGGAGATGGAAAAAACATGGCCGAAAGGGGCGGAGCTGTGTTCACATTCAGAAAAAAAACTACATATGACTGAATAGGATAACTGAAGTGAGCACTAATATATATATGAGTGCAAGCCAAAAATACATACTATATATAAGAAGAATAAGGCTGCACATCAAACTTAGATAATGGTATAATGCCTCAAGCATATGGAAAAATATTGGAATATACAATGAAAAATGCTACTTGCTAATTTGAACATGTGAATAATGAATTGCATACCTGCTATGAATATTAGGAAAAAGGAGATATTTAGCAATCGCATTGATCAATGTAACTGAGCCCCAAAACCTCGTCAAGGTATATCTCTATATTGGGGTCCCTAGCTCTGTGACCCTAACTGTGTGTCATCTCGTTGCAATTAAAAACTGCTATGGGTGGAGAGGGGTAACTAAGGACTTTCTTATATAGGAGATGGAAAAAACATGGCCGAAAGGGGCGGAGCTGTGTTCACATTCAGAAAAAAAACTACATATGACTGAATAGGATAACTGAAGTGAGCACTAATATATATATATGAGTGCAAGCCAAAAATACATACTATATATAAGAAGAATAAGGCTGCACATCAAACTTAGATAATGGTATAATGCCTCAAGCATATGGAAAAATATTGGAATATACAATGAAAAATGCTACTTGCTAATTTGAACATGTGAATAATGAATTGCATACCTGCTATGAATATTAGGAAAAAGGAGATATTTAGCAATCGCATTGATCAATGTAACTGAGCCCCAAAACCTCGTCAAGGTATATCTCTATATTGGGGTCCCTAGCTCTGTGACCCTAACTGTGTGTCATCTCGTTGCAATTAAAAACTGCTATGGGTGGAGAGGGGTAACTAAGGACTTTCTTATATAGGAGATGGAAAAAACATGGCCGAAAGGGGCGGAGCTGTGTTCACATTCAGAAAAAAAACTACATATGACTGAATAGGATAACTGAAGTGAGCACTAATATATATATATGAGTGCAAGCCAAAAATACATACTATATATAAGAAGAATAAGGCTGCACATCAAACTTAGATAATGGTATAATGCCTCAAGCATATGGAAAAATATTGGAATATACAATGAAAAATGCTACTTGCTAATTTGAACATGTGAATAATGAATTGCATACCTGCTATGAATATTAGGAAAAAGGAGATATTTAGCAATCGCATTGATCAATGTAACTGAGCCCCAAAACCTCGTCAAGGTATATCTCTATATTGGGGTCCCTAGCTCTGTGACCCTAACTGTGTGTCATCTCGTTGCAATTAAAAACTGCTATGGGTGGAGAGGGGTAACTAAGGACTTTCTTATATAGGAGATGGAAAAAACATGGCCGAAAGGGGCGGAGCTGTGTTCACATTCAGAAAAAAAACTACATATGACTGAATAGGATAACTGAAGTGAGCACTAATATATATATATGAGTGCAAGCCAAAAATACATACTATATATAAGAATAAGGCTGCACATCAAACTTAGATAATGGTATAATGCCTCAAGCATATGGAAAAATATTGGAATATACAATGAAAAATGCTACTTGCTAATTTGAACATGTGAATAATGAATTGCATACCTGCTATGAATATTAGGAAAAAGGAGATATTTAGCAATCGCATTGATCAATGTAACTGAGCCCCAAAACCTCGTCAAGGTATATCTCTATATTGGGGTCCCTAGCTCTGTGACCCTAACTGTGTGTCATCTCGTTGCAATTAAAAACTGCTATGGGTGGAGAGGGGTAACTAAGGACTTTCTTATATAGGAGATGGAAAAAACATGGCCGAAAGGGGCGGAGCTGTGTTCACATTCAGAAAAAAAACTACATATGACTGAATAGGATAACTGAAGTGAGCACTAATATATATATATGAGTGCTAGCCAAAAATACATACTATATATAAGAATAAGGCTGCACATCAAACTTAGATAATGGTATAATGCCTCAAGCATATGGAAAAATATTGGAATATACAATGAAAAATGCTACTTGCTAATTTGAACATGTGAATAATGAATTGCATACCTGCTATGAATATTAGGAAAAAGGAGATATTTAGCAATCGCATTGATCAATGTAACTGAGCCCCAAAACCTCGTCAAGGTATATCTCTATATTGGGGTCCCTAGCTCTGTGACCCTAACTGTGTGTCATCTCGTTGCAATTAAAAACTGCTATGGGTGGAGAGGGGTAACTAAGGACTTTCTTATATAGGAGATATAAAAAAAATGGCCGAAAGGGGCGGAGCTGTGTTCACATTCAGAAAAAAAACTACATATGACTGAATAGGATAACTGAAGTGAGCACTAATATATATATATGAGTGCAAGCCAAAAATACATACTATATATAAGAATAAGGCTGCACATCAAACTTAGATAATGGTATAATGCCTCAAGCATATGGAAAAATATTGGAATATACAATGAAAAATGCTACTTGCAAATTTGAACATGTGAATAATGAATTGCATACCTGCTATGAATATTAGGAAAAAGGAGATATTTAGCAATCGCATTGATCAATGTAACTGAGCCCCAAAACCTCGTCAAGGTATATCTCTATATTGGGGTCCCTAGCTCTGTGACCCTAACTGTGTGTCATCTCGTTGCAATTAAAAACTGCTATGGGTGGAGAGGGGTAACTAAGGACTTTCTTATATAGGAGATGGAAAAAACATGGCCGAAAGGGGCGGAGCTGTGTTCACATTCAGAAAAAAAACTACATATGACTGAATAGGATAACTGAAGTGAGCACTAATATATATATATATGAGTGCAAGCCAAAAATACATACTATATATAAGAATAAGGCTGCACATCAAACTTAGATAATGGTATAATGCCTCAAGCATATGGAAAAATATTGGAATATACAATGAAAAATGCTACTTGCTAATTTGAACATGTGAATAATGAATTGCATACCTGCTATGAATATTAGGAAAAAGGAGATATTTAGCAATCGCATTGATCAATGTAACTGAGCCCCAAAACCTCGTCAAGGTATATCTCTATATTGGGGTCCCTAGCTCTGTGACCCTAACTGTGTGTCATCTCGTTGCAATTAAAAACTGCTATGGGTGGAGAGGGGTAACTAAGGACTTTCTTATATAGGAGATGGAAAAAACATGGCCGAAAGGGGCGGAGCTGTGTTCACATTCAGAAAAAAAACTACATATGACTGAATAGGATAACTGAAGTGAGCACTAATATATATATATGAGTGCAAGCCAAAAATACATACTATATATAAGAATAAGGCTGCACATCAAACTTAGATAATGGTATAATGCCTCAAGCATATGGAAAAATATTGGAATATACAATGAAAAATGCTACTTGCTAATTTGAACATGTGAATAATGAATTGCATACCTGCTATGAATATTAGGAAAAAGGAGATATTTAGCAATCGCATTGATCAATGTAACTGAGCCCCAAAACCTCGTCAAGGTATATCTCTATATTGGGGTCCCTAGCTCTGTGACCCTAACTGTGTGTCATCTCGTTGCAATTAAAAACTGCTATGGGTGGAGAGGGGTAACTAAGGACTTTTTTATATAGGAGATATAAAAAAAAATGGCCGAAAGGGGCGGAGCTGTGTTCACATTCAGAAAAAAAACTACATATGACTGAATAGGATAACTGAAGTGAGCACTAATATATATATATATGAGTGCAAGCCAAAAATACATACTATATATAAGAATAAGGCTGCACATCAAACTTAGATAATGGTATAATGCCTCAAGCATATGGAAAAATATTGGAATATACAATGAAAAATGCTACTTGCTAATTTGAACATGTGAATAATGAATTGCATACCTGCTATGAATATTAGGAAAAAGGAGATATTTAGCAATCGCATTGATCAATGTAACTGAGCCCCAAAACCTCGTCAAGGTATATCTCTATATTGGGGTCCCTAGCTCTGTGACCCTAACTGTGTGTCATCTCGTTGCAATTAAAAACTGCTATGGGTGGAGAGGGGTAACTAAGGACTTTCTTATATAGGAGATGGAAAAAACATGGCCGAAAGGGGCGGAGCTGTGTTCACATTCAGAAAAAAAAACTACATATGACTGAATAGGATAACTGAAGTGAGCACTAATATATATATATGAGTGCAAGCCAAAAATACATACTATATATAAGAATAAGGCTGCACATCAAACTTAGATAATGGTATAATGCCTCAAGCATATGGAAAAATATTGGAATATACAATGAAAAATGCTACTTGCTAATTTGAACATGTGAATAATGAATTGCATACCTGCTATGAATATTAGGAAAAAGGAGATATTTAGCAATCGCATTGATCAATGTAACTGAGCCCCAAAACCTCGTCAAGGTATATCTCTATATTGGGGTCCCTAGCTCTGTGACCCTAACTGTGTGTCATCTCGTTGCAATTAAAAACTGCTATGGGTGGAGAGGGGTAACTAAGGACTTTCTTTTATAGGAGATATAAAAAAAAAATGGCCGAAAGGGGCGGAGCTGTGTTCACATTCAGAAAAAAAACTACATATGACTGAATAGGATAACTGAAGTGAGCACTAATATATATATATGAGTGCAAGCCAAAAATACATACTATATATAAGAATAAGGCTGCACATCAAACTTAGATAATGGTATAATGCCTCAAGCATATGGAAAAATATTGGAATATACAATGAAAAATGCTACTTGCTAATTTGAACATGTGAATAATGAATTGCATACCTGCTATGAATATTAGGAAAAAGGAGATATTTAGCAATCACATTGATCAATGTAACTGAGCCCCAAAACCTTGTCAAGGTATATCTCTATATTGGGGTCCCTAGCTCTGTGACCCTAACTGTGTGTCATCTCGTTGCAATTAAAAACTGCTATGGGTGGAGAGGGGTAACTAAGGACTTTCTTATATAGGAGATGGAAAAAACATGGCCGAAAGGGGCGGAGCTGTGTTCACATTCAGAAAAAAAAAACTACATATGACTGAATAGGATAACTGAAGTGAGCACTAATATATATATATGAGTGCAAGCCAAAAATACATACTATATATAAGAAGAATAAGGCTGCACATCAAACTTAGATAATGGTATAATGCCTCAAGCATATGGAAAAATATTGGAATATACAATGAAAAATGCTACTTGCTAATTTGAACATGTGAATAATGAATTGCATACCTGCTATGAATATTAGGAAAAAGGAGATATTTAGCAATCGCATTGATCAATGTAACTGAGCCCCAAAACCTCGTCAAGGTATATCTCTATATTGGGGTCCCTAGCTCTGTGACCCTAACTGTGTGTCATCTCGTTGCAATTAAAAACTGCTATGGGTGGAGAGGGGTAACTAAGGACTTTCTTATATAGGAGATGGAAAAAACATGGCCGAAAGGGGCGGAGCTGTGTTCACATTCAGAAAAAAAACTACATATGACTGAATAGGATAACTGAAGTGAGCACTAATATATATATATGAGTGCAAGCCAAAAATACATACTATATATAAGAAGAATAAGGCTGCACATCAAACTTAGATAATGGTATAATGCCTCAAGCATATGGAAAAATATTGGAATATACAATGAAAAATGCTACTTGCTAATTTGAACATGTGAATAATGAATTGCATACCTGCTATGAATATTAGGAAAAAGGAGATATTTAGCAATCGCATTGATCAATGTAACTGAGCCCCAAAACCTCGTCAAGGTATATCTCTATATTGGGGTCCCTAGCTCTGTGACCCTAACTGTGTGTCATCTCATTGCAATTAAAAACTGCTATGGGTGGAGAGGGGTAACTAAGGACTTTCTTATATAGGAGATGGAAAAAACATGGCCGAAAGGGGCGGAGCTGTGTTCACATTCAGAAAAAAAACTACATATGACTGAATAGGATAACTGAAGTGAGCACTAATATTTATATATGAGTGCAAGCCAAAAATACATACTATATATAAGAATAAGGCTGCACATCAAACTTAGATAATGGTATAATGCCTCAAGCATATGGAAAAATATTGGAATATACAATGAAAAATGCTACTTGCTAATTTGAACATGTGAATAATGAATTGCATACCTGCTATGAATATTAGGAAAAAGGAGATATTTAGCAATCGCATTGATCAATGTAACTGAGCCCCAAAACCTCGTCAAGGTATATCTCTATATTGGGGTCCCTAGCTCTGTGACCCTAACTGTGTGTCATCTCGTTGCAATTAAAAACTGCTATGGGTGGAGAGGGGTAACTAAGGACTTTCTTATATAGGAGATGGAAAAAACATGGCCGAAAGGGGCGGAGCTGTGTTCACATTCAGAAAAAAAACTACATATGACTGAATAGGATAACTGAAGTGAGCACTAATATATATATATATATATGAGTGCAAGCCAAAAATACATACTATATATAAGAAGAATAAGGCTGCACATCAAACTTAGATAATGGTATAATGCCTCAAGCATATGGAAAAATATTGGAATATACAATGAAAAATGCTACTTGCTAATTTGAACATGTGAATAATGAATTGCATACCTGCTATGAATATTAGGAAAAAGGAGATATTTAGCAATCGCATTGATCAATGTAACTGAGCCCCAAAACCTCGTCAAGGTATATCTCTATATTGGGGTCCCTAGCTCTGTGACCCTAACTGTGTGTCATCTCGTTGCAATTAAAAACTGCTATGGGTGGAGAGGGGTAACTAAGGACTTTCTTATATAGGAGATGGAAAAAACATGGCCGAAAGGGGCGGAGCTGTGTTCACATTCAGAAAAAAAAAACTACATATGACTGAATAGGATAACTGAAGTGAGCACTAATATATATATATGAGTGCAAGCCAAAAATACATACTATATATAAGAAGAATAAGGCTGCACATCAAACTTAGATAATGGTATAATGCCTCAAGCATATGGAAAAATATTGGAATATACAATGAAAAATGCTACTTGCTAATTTGAACATGTGAATAATGAATTGCATACCTGCTATGAATATTAGGAAAAAGGAGATATTTAGCAATCGCATTGATCAATGTAACTGAGCCCCAAAACCTCGTCAAGGTATATCTCTATATTGGGGTCCCTAGCTCTGTGACCCTAACTGTGTGTCATCTCGTTGCAATTAAAAACTGCTATGGGTGGAGAGGGGTAACTAAGGACTTTCTTATATAGGAGATGGAAAAAACATGGCCGAAAGGGGCGGAGCTGTGTTCACATTCAGAAAAAAAACTACATATGACTGAATAGGATAACTGAAGTGAGCACTAATATATATATATGAGTGCAAGCCAAAAATACATACTATATATAAGAAGAATAAGGCTGCACATCAAACTTAGATAATGGTATAATGCCTCAAGCATATGGAAAAATATTGGAATATACAATGAAAAATGCTACTTGCTAATTTGAACATGTGAATAATGAATTGCATACCTGCTATGAATATTAGGAAAAAGGAGATATTTAGCAATCGCATTGATCAATGTAACTGAGCCCCAAAACCTCGTCAAGGTATATCTCTATATTGGGGTCCCTAGCTCTGTGACCCTAACTGTGTGTCATCTCATTGCAATTAAAAACTGCTATGGGTGGAGAGGGGTAACTAAGGACTTTCTTATATAGGAGATGGAAAAAACATGGCCGAAAGGGGCGGAGCTGTGTTCACATTCAGAAAAAAAACTACATATGACTGAATAGGATAACTGAAGTGAGCACTAATATTTATATATGAGTGCAAGCCAAAAATACATACTATATATAAGAATAAGGCTGCACATCAAACTTAGATAATGGTATAATGCCTCAAGCATATGGAAAAATATTGGAATATACAATGAAAAATGCTACTTGCTAATTTGAACATGTGAATAATGAATTGCATACCTGCTATGAATATTAGGAAAAAGGAGATATTTAGCAATCGCATTGATCAATGTAACTGAGCCCCAAAACCTCGTCAAGGTATATCTCTATATTGGGGTCCCTAGCTCTGTGACCCTAACTGTGTGTCATCTCGTTGCAATTAAAAACTGCTATGGGTGGAGAGGGGTAACTAAGGACTTTCTTATATAGGAGATGGAAAAAACATGGCCGAAAGGGGCGGAGCTGTGTTCACATTCAGAAAAAAAACTACATATGACTGAATAGGATAACTGAAGTGAGCACTAATATATATATATATATATGAGTGCAAGCCAAAAATACATACTATATATAAGAAGAATAAGGCTGCACATCAAACTTAGATAATGGTATAATGCCTCAAGCATATGGAAAAATATTGGAATATACAATGAAAAATGCTACTTGCTAATTTGAACATGTGAATAATGAATTGCATACCTGCTATGAATATTAGGAAAAAGGAGATATTTAGCAATCGCATTGATCAATGTAACTGAGCCCCAAAACCTCGTCAAGGTATATCTCTATATTGGGGTCCCTAGCTCTGTGACCCTAACTGTGTGTCATCTCGTTGCAATTAAAAACTGCTATGGGTGGAGAGGGGTAACTAAGGACTTTCTTATATAGGAGATGGAAAAAACATGGCCGAAAGGGGCGGAGCTGTGTTCACATTCAGAAAGAAAACTACATATGACTGAATAGGATAACTGAAGTGAGCACTAATATATATATATGAGTGCAAGCCAAAAATACATACTATATATAAGAATAAGGCTGCACATCAAACTTAGATAATGGTATAATGCCTCAAGCATATGGAAAAATATTGGAATATACAATGAAAAATGCTACTTGCTAATTTGAACATGTGAATAATGAATTGCATACCTGCTATGAATATTAGGAAAAAGGAGATATTTAGCAATCGCATTGATCAATGTAACTGAGCCCCAAAACCTCGTCAAGGTATATCTCTATATTGGGGTCCCTAGCTCTGTGACCCTAACTGTGTGTCATCTCGTTGCAATTAAAAACTGCTATGGGTGGAGAGGGGTAACTAAGGACTTTCTTATATAGGAGATGGAAAAAACATGGCCGAAAGGGGCGGAGCTGTGTTCACATTCAGAAAAAAAACTACATATGACTGAATAGGATAACTGAAGTGAGCACTAATATATATATATGAGTGCAAGCCAAAAATACATACTATATATAAGAAGAATAAGGCTGCACATCAAACTTAGATAATGGTATAATGCCTCAAGCATATGGAAAAATATTGGAATATACAATGAAAAATGCTACTTGCTAATTTGAACATGTGAATAATGAATTGCATACCTGCTATGAATATTAGGAAAAAGGAGATATTTAGCAATCGCATTGATCAATGTATCTGAGCCCCAAAACCTCGTCAAGGTATATCTCTATATTGGGGTCCCTAGCTCTGTGACCCTAACTGTGTGTCATCTCGTTGCAATTAAAAACTGCTATGGGTGGAGAGGGGTAACTAAGGACTTTCTTATATAGGAGATGGAAAAAACATGGCCGAAAGGGGCGGAGCTGTGTTCACATTCAGAAAAAAAACTACATATGACTGAATAGGATAACTGAAGTGAGCACTAATATATATATATGAGTGCAAGCCAAAAATACATACTATATATAAGAATAAGGCTGCACATCAAACTTAGATAATGGTATAATGCCTCAAGCATATGGAAAAATATTGGAATATACAATGAAAAATGCTACTTGCTAATTTGAACATGTGAATAATGAATTGCATACCTGCTATGAATATTAGGAAAAAGGAGATATTTAGCAATCGCATTGATCAATGTAACTGAGCCCCAAAACCTCGTCAAGGTATATCTCTATATTGGGGTCCCTAGCTCTGTGACCCTAACTGTGTGTCATCTCGTTGCAATTAAAAACTGCTATGGGTGGAGAGGGGTAACTAAGGACTTTCTTATATAGGAGATGGAAAAAACATGGCCGAAAGGGGCGGAGCTGTGTTCACATTCAGAAAAAAAACTACATATGACTGAATAGGATAACTGAAGTGAGCACTAATATATATATATGAGTGCAAGCCAAAAATACATACTATATATAAGAATAAGGCTGCACATCAAACTTAGATAATGGTATAATGCCTCAAGCATATGGAAAAATATTGGAATATACAATGAAAAATGCTACTTGCTAATTTGAACATGTGAATAATGAATTGCATACCTGCTATGAATATTAGGAAAAAGGAGATATTTAGCAATCGCATTGATCAATGTAACTGAGCCCCAAAACCTCGTCAAGGTATATCTCTATATTGGGGTCCCTAGCTCTGTGACCCTAACTGTGTGTCATCTCGTTGCAATTAAAAACTGCTATGGGTGGAGAGGGGTAACTAAGGACTTTTTTATATAGGAGATATAAAAAAAAAATGGCCGAAAGGGGCGGAGCTGTGTTCACATTCAGAAAAAAAACTACATATGACTGAATAGGATAACTGAAGTGAGCACTAATATATATATATATGAGTGCAAGCCAAAAATACATACTATATATAAGAATAAGGCTGCACATCAAACTTAGATAATGGTATAATGCCTCAAGCATATGGAAAAATATTGGAATATACAATGAAAAATGCTACTTGCTAATTTGAACATGTGAATAATGAATTGCATACCTGCTATGAATATTAGGAAAAAGGAGATATTTAGCAATCGCATTGATCAATGTAACTGAGCCCCAAAACCTCGTCAAGGTATATCTCTATATTGGGGTCCCTAGCTCTGTGACCCTAACTGTGTGTCATCTCGTTGCAATTAAAAACTGCTATGGGTGGAGAGGGGTAACTAAGGACTTTCTTATATAGGAGATGGAAAAAACATGGCCGAAAGGGGCGGAGCTGTGTTCACATTCAGAAAAAAAACTACATATGACTGAATAGGATAACTGAAGTGAGCACTAATATATATATATGAGTGCAAGCCAAAAATACATACTATATATAAGAATAAGGCTGCACATCAAACTTAGATAATGGTATAATGCCTCAAGCATATGGAAAAATATTGGAATATACAATGAAAAATGCTACTTGCTAATTTGAACATGTGAATAATGAATTGCATACCTGCTATGAATATTAGGAAAAAGGAGATATTTAGCAATCGCATTGATCAATGTAACTGAGCCCCAAAACCTCGTCAAGGTATATCTCTATATTGGGGTCCCTAGCTCTGTGACCCTAACTGTGTGTCATCTCGTTGCAATTAAAAACTGCTATGGGTGGAGAGGGGTAACTAAGGACTTTCTTATATAGGAGATGGAAAAAACATGGCTGAAAGGGGCGGAGCTGTGTTCACATTCAGAAAAAAAAAAACTACATATGACTGAATAGGATAACTGAAGTGAGCACTAATATATATATATGAGTGCAAGCCAAAAATACATACTATATATAAGAATAAGGCTGCACATCAAACTTAGATAATGGTATAATGCCTCAAGCATATGGAAAAATATTGGAATATACAATGAAAAATGCTACTTGCTAATTTGAACATGTGAATAATGAATTGCATACCTGCTATGAATATTAGGAAAAAGGAGATATTTAGCAATCGCATTGATCAATGTAACTGAGCCCCAAAACCTCGTCAAGGTATATCTCTATATTGGGGTCCCTAGCTCTGTGACCCTAACTGTGTGTCATCTCGTTGCAATTAAAAACTGCTATGGGTGGAGAGGGGTAACTAAGGACTTTCTTATATAGGAGATGGAAAAAACATGGCCGAAAGGGGCGGAGCTGTGTTCACATTCAGAAAAAAAACTACATATGACTGAATAGGATAACTGAAGTGAGCACTAATATATATATATGAGTGCAAGCCAAAAATACATACTATATATAAGAATAAGGCTGCACATCAAACTTAGATAATGGTATAATGCCTCAAGCATATGGAAAAATATTGGAATATACAATGAAAAATGCTACTTGCTAATTTGAACATGTGAATAATGAATTGCATACCTGCTATGAATATTAGGAAAAAGGAGATATTTAGCAATCGCATTGATCAATGTAACTGAGCCCCAAAACCTCGTCAAGGTATATCTCTATATTGGGGTCCCTAGCTCTGTGACCCTAACTGTGTGTCATCTCGTTGCAATTAAAAACTGCTATGGGTGGAGAGGGGTAACTAAGGACTTTTTTATATAGGAGATATAAAAAAAAAATGGCCGAAAGGGGCGGAGCTGTGTTCACATTCAGAAAAAAAACTACATATGACTGAATAGGATAACTGAAGTGAGCACTAATATATATATATATGAGTGCAAGCCAAAAATACATACTATATATAAGAATAAGGCTGCACATCAAACTTAGATAATGGTATAATGCCTCAAGCATATGGAAAAATATTGGAATATACAATGAAAAATGCTACTTGCTAATTTGAACATGTGAATAATGAATTGCATACCTGCTATGAATATTAGGAAAAAGGAGATATTTAGCAATCGCATTGATCAATGTAACTGAGCCCCAAAACCTCGTCAAGGTATATCTCTATATTGGGGTCCCTAGCTCTGTGACCCTAACTGTGTGTCATCTCGTTGCAATTAAAAACTGCTATGGGTGGAGAGGGGTAACTAAGGACTTTCTTATATAGGAGATGGAAAAAACATGGCCGAAAGGGGCGGAGCTGTGTTCACATTCAGAAAAAAAACTACATATGACTGAATAGGATAACTGAAGTGAGCACTAATATATATATATGAGTGCAAGCCAAAAATACATACTATATATAAGAATAAGGCTGCACATCAAACTTAGATAATGGTATAATGCCTCAAGCATATGGAAAAATATTGGAATATACAATGAAAAATGCTACTTGCTAATTTGAACATGTGAATAATGAATTGCATACCTGCTATGAATATTAGGAAAAAGGAGATATTTAGCAATCGCATTGATCAATGTAACTGAGCCCCAAAACCTCGTCAAGGTATATCTCTATATTGGGGTCCCTAGCTCTGTGACCCTAACTGTGTGTCATCTCGTTGCAATTAAAAACTGCTATGGGTGGAGAGGGGTAACTAAGGACTTTCTTATATAGGAGATGGAAAAAACATGGCTGAAAGGGGCGGAGCTGTGTTCACATTCAGAAAAAAAAAAACTACATATGACTGAATAGGATAACTGAAGTGAGCACTAATATATATATATGAGTGCAAGCCAAAAATACATACTATATATAAGAAGAATAAGGCTGCACATCAAACTTAGATAATGGTATAATGCCTCAAGCATATGGAAAAATATTGGAATATACAATGAAAAATGCTACTTGCTAATTTGAACATGTGAATAATGAATTGCATACCTGCTATGAATATTAGGAAAAAGGAGATATTTAGCAATCGCATTGATCAATGTAACTGAGCCCCAAAACCTCGTCAAGGTATATCTCTATATTGGGGTCCCTAGCTCTGTGACCCTAACTGTGTGTCATCTCGTTGCAATTAAAAACTGCTATGGGTGGAGAGGGGTAACTAAGGACTTTCTTATATAAGAGATGGAAAAAACATGGCCGAAAGGGGCGGGCTGTGTTCACATTCAGAAAAAAAACTACATATGACTGAATAGGATAACTGAAGTGAGCACTAATATATATATATGAGTGCAAGCCAAAAATACATACTATATATAAGAAGAATAAGGCTGCACATCAAACTTAGATAATGGTATAATGCCTCAAGCATATGGAAAAATATTGGAATATACAATGAAAAATGCTACTTGCTAATTTGAACATGTGAATAATGAATTGCATACCTGCTATGAATATTAGGAAAAAGGAGATATTTAGCAATCGCATTGATCAATGTAACTGAGCCCCAAAACCTCGTCAAGGTATATCTCTATATTGGGGTCCCTAGCTCTGTGACCCTAACTGTGTGTCATCTCGTTGCAATTAAAAACTGCTATGGGTGGAGAGGGGTAACTAAGGACTTTCTTATATAGGAGATGGAAAAAACATGGCCGAAAGGGGCGGAGCTGTGTTCACATTCAGAAAAAAAACTACATATGACTGAATAGGATAACTGAAGTGAGCACTAATATATATATATATGAGTGCAAGCCAAAAATACATACTATATATAAGAATAAGGCTGCACATCAAACTTAGATAATGGTATAATGCCTCAAGCATATGGAAAAATATTGGAATATACAATGAAAAATGCTACTTGCTAATTTGAACATGTGAATAATGAATTGCATACCTGCTATGAATATTAGGAAAAAGGAGATATTTAGCAATCGCATTGATCAATGTAACTGAGCCCCAAAACCTCGTCAAGGTATATCTCTATATTGGGGTCCCTAGCTCTGTGACCCTAACTGTGTGTCATCTCGTTGCAATTAAAAACTGCTATGGGTGGAGAGGGGTAACTAAGGACTTTCTTATATAGGAGATGGAAAAAACATGGCCGAAAGGGGCGGAGCTGTGTTCACATTCAGAAAAAAAACTACATATGACTGAATAGGATAACTGAAGTGAGCACTAATATATATATATGAGTGCAAGCCAAAAATACATACTATATATAAGAATAAGGCTGCACATCAAACTTAGATAATGGTATAATGCCTCAAGCATATGGAAAAATATTGGAATATACAATGAAAAATGCTACTTGCTAATTTGAACATGTGAATAATGAATTGCATACCTGCTATGAATATTAGGAAAAAGGAGATATTTAGCAATCGCATTGATCAATGTAACTGAGCCCCAAAACCTCGTCAAGGTATATCTCTATATTGGGGTCCCTAGCTCTGTGACCCTAACTGTGTGTCATCTCGTTGCAATTAAAAACTGCTATGGGTGGAGAGGGGTAACTAAGGACTTTCTTATATAGGAGATGGAAAAAACATGGCTGAAAGGGGCGGAGCTGTGTTCACATTCAGAAAAAAAAAAACTACATATGACTGAATAGGATAACTGAAGTGAGCACTAATATATATATATGAGTGCAAGCCAAAAATACATACTATATATAAGAAGAATAAGGCTGCACATCAAACTTAGATAATGGTATAATGCCTCAAGCATATGGAAAAATATTGGAATATACAATGAAAAATGCTACTTGCTAATTTGAACATGTGAATAATGAATTGCATACCTGCTATGAATATTAGGAAAAAGGAGATATTTAGCAATCGCATTGATCAATGTAACTGAGCCCCAAAACCTCGTCAAGGTATATCTCTATATTGGGGTCCCTAGCTCTGTGACCCTAACTGTGTGTCATCTCGTTGCAATTAAAAACTGCTATGGGTGGAGAGGGGTAACTAAGGACTTTCTTATATAAGAGATGGAAAAAACATGGCCGAAAGGGGCGGGCTGTGTTCACATTCAGAAAAAAAACTACATATGACTGAATAGGATAACTGAAGTGAGCACTAATATATATATATGAGTGCAAGCCAAAAATACATACTATATATAAGAAGAATAAGGCTGCACATCAAACTTAGATAATGGTATAATGCCTCAAGCATATGGAAAAATATTGGAATATACAATGAAAAATGCTACTTGCTAATTTGAACATGTGAATAATGAATTGCATACCTGCTATGAATATTAGGAAAAAGGAGATATTTAGCAATCGCATTGATCAATGTAACTGAGCCCCAAAACCTCGTCAAGGTATATCTCTATATTGGGGTCCCTAGCTCTGTGACCCTAACTGTGTGTCATCTCGTTGCAATTAAAAACTGCTATGGGTGGAGAGGGGTAACTAAGGACTTTCTTATATAGGAGATGGAAAAAACATGGCCGAAAGGGGCGGAGCTGTGTTCACATTCAGAAAAAAAACTACATATGACTGAATAGGATAACTGAAGTGAGCACTAATATATATATATGAGTGCAAGCCAAAAATACATACTATATATAAGAATAAGGCTGCACATCAAACTTAGATAATGGTATAATGCCTCAAGCATATGGAAAAATATTGGAATATACAATGAAAAATGCTACTTGCTAATTTGAACATGTGAATAATGAATTGCATACCTGCTATGAATATTAGGAAAAAGGAGATATTTAGCAATCGCATTGATCAATGTAACTGAGCCCCAAAACCTCGTCAAGGTATATCTCTATATTGGGGTCCCTAGCTCTGTGACCCTAACTGTGTGTCATCTCGTTGCAATTAAAAACTGCTATGGGTGGAGAGGGGTAACTAAGGACTTTCTTATATAGGAGATGGAAAAAACATGGCCGAAAGGGGCGGAGCTGTGTTCACATTCAGAAAAAAAACTACATATGACTGAATAGGATAACTGAAGTGAGCACTAATATATATATATATGAGTGCAAGCCAAAAATACATACTATATATAAGAATAAGGCTGCACATCAAACTTAGATAATGGTATAATGCCTCAAGCATATGGAAAAATATTGGAATATACAATGAAAAATGCTACTTGCTAATTTGAACATGTGAATAATGAATTGCATACCTGCTATGAATATTAGGAAAAAGGAGATATTTAGCAATCGCATTGATCAATGTAACTGAGCCCCAAAACCTCGTCAAGGTATATCTCTATATTGGGGTCCCTAGCTCTGTGACCCTAACTGTGTGTCATCTCGTTGCAATTAAAAACTGCTATGGGTGGAGAGGGGTAACTAAGGACTTTCTTATATAGGAGATGGAAAAAACATGGCCGAAAGGGGCGGAGCTGTGTTCACATTCAGAAAAAAAAAAACTACATATGACTGAATAGGATAACTGAAGTGAGCACTAATATATATATATATATGAGTGCAAGCCAAAAATACATACTATATATAAGAAGAATAAGGCTGCACATCAAACTTAGATAATGGTATAATGCCTCAAGCATATGGAAAAATATTGGAATATACAATGAAAAATGCTACTTGCTAATTTGAACATGTGAATAATGAATTGCATACCTGCTATGAATATTAGGAAAAAGGAGATATTTAGCAATCGCATTGATCAATGTAACTGAGCCCCAAAACCTCGTCAAGGTATATCTCTATATTGGGGTCCCTAGCTCTGTGACCCTAACTGTGTGTCATCTCGTTGCAATTAAAAACTGCTATGGGTGGAGAGGGGTAACTAAGGACTTTCTTATATAGGAGATGGAAAAAACATGGCCGAAAGGGGCGGAGCTGTGTTCACATGACACACATGAAATAATTAAAAAAGGGCTTCCCTATATTTTTAGTTCCCAGACGGGTACAAATAGGCAGCTGGGGGTTGGGGGCAGCCATACCTGCCTGCTGTACCTTGCTAGCATACAAAAATATGGCGAAGCTCACGTCATTTTTTTTGTAGTTTTTTGGCAAAAAAAATAAGAAATGCTTCCCTGGATTTTCCATTGCCAGTGAAGGTAACACCAAGCAGTGGCAGTTAGCAGCCAGTAGCTGCTTGGATTACCCTTAGCTAGCAATACAAAAAAATGCAGCGGGAGCCCATATATATTTTTTTTAATTATTTATTTAAATAACTAAACACAAAAAGGGCTTCCCTGTATTTTGATTGCCTGACATCACAGTGCTGTAAAAATAAATCTTTAAAAACAATTACGTAGCGCTCAGCGGTATTTTTGATTCTCAGCGCAGATAAAGCATACAGCTACGGGTTGCCAACCCCATCTGCCTGGCGTTACCTTGGCTGGCAATCAAAATACAGGGAAGCCCATTAATTTTTTTTATTTAAAAAAATAGTTAAAAAAAATGACGTTGGGTCCCCCCATTTTTTGATAGCCAGCTAGGGTAAAGCAGAAGTCTGTAGCCTGAAAACCACAGCTGGCAGCTTTACCGTCATTGGGGATCTAATGTGGAGGTCACCCCAGGCTCTTTTTTTATATTTTTTTTTATAATTATTTTATAAATATTAATATTTACAAAAAAAATAGGGTCCCCCCCAAATTGGGACACCATCCAAGGTAAAGCGGACAGCTGTGGTCTGGTATTCTCAGGGTGGGAAGGTCCATAGTTATTGGCCCTTCACAGCCTAAAAATAGCAGGCCGCAGGCACCCCAGAAGTGGCACATCCACTAGATGTGCCAATCCTGGCGCTTCACCCCAGCTCATCCCGTGCCCTGGTGCAGTGGCAAACAGGGTAATAAATGGGGTTGATACTAGCTGTAAAGTCACCTGACATCAAGTCCAGCAGTTTGTGATGTCATGGCATACAAGGATAAGGCTGCACATCAAACTTAGATAATGATATAATGCCTCAAGCATATGGAAAAATATTGGAAAATACAATGAAAAATGCTACTTGCTAACTTGAACATGTGAATAATGAATTGCATACCTGCCATGAATATTAGGAAAAAGGAGATATTTAGCAATCGCATTGATCAATGTAACTGAGCCCCAAAACCTCGTCAAGGTATATCTCTATATTGGGGTCCCTAGCTCTGTGACCCTAACTGTGTGTCATCTCATTGCAATTAAAAACTGCTGTGGGTGGAGAGGGGTAACCAAGGACTGTCTTATATAGGAGATGGAAAAAACATGGCCGAAAGGGGCGGAGCTGTGTTCACATTCAGAAAAAAAACTACATATAACTGAATAGGATAACTGAAGTGAGCACTAATATATATATTCTGAGTGCAAGCCAAAAAAATACATACTATACAAGGATAAGGCTGCACATCAAACTTAGATAATGGTATTGGGGTCCCAATATAGAGATATACCTTGATGAAGTTTTGGGGCTCAGTTACATTGATCAATGCGATTGCTAAATAACTCCTCTTTCCTAATATTCATGGCAGGTATGTAATTCATTATTCACATGTTCAAGTTAGCAAGTAGCATTTTTTATTGTATTTTCCAATATTTTTCCATATGCTTGAGGCATTATACCATTATCTAAGTTTGATGTGCAGCCTTTTCCTTGTATAGTATGTATTTTTTTTGCTTGCACTCAGAATATATATATATTAGTGCTCACTTCAGTTATCCTATTCAGTTATATGTAGTTTTTTTTCTGAATGTGAACACAGCTCTGCCCCTTTCGGCCATGTTTTTTCCATCTCCTATATAAGACAGTCCTTGGCTACCCCTCTCCACCCACAGCAGTTTTTAATTGCAATGAGATGACACACAGTTAGGGTCACAGAGCTAGGGACCCCAATATAGAGATATACCTTGATGAGGTTTTGGGGCTCAGTTACATTGATCAATGCGATTGCTAAATATCTCCTTTTTCCTAATATTCATGGCAGGTATGCAATTCATTATTCACATGTTCAAGTTAGCAAGTAGCATTTTTCATTGTATTTTCCAATATTTTTCCATATGCTTGAGGCATTATACCATTATCTAAGTTTGATGTGCAGCCTTATCCTTGTATAGTATGTATTTTTTTGCTTGCACTCAGAATATATATATTAGTGCTCACTTCAGTTATCCTATTCAGTGTGATGTCATGGCATCTATCAGATACCCGACATCACAAACTGTCAGTACTAACAAAAAAAATAGACAAAAAAAATTATTTGAAAAAACACTCCTCAAAACATTCCCTCTTTCACCAATTTATTGTAAGGAAAAGAAATAAGGGGGTCCCACAATGACTCTGGACCATCTAGAATAAGGGGGGACACGCTCAGGGAACGTATCCCCCATTTTCTAGGAGTGCAGACCCTCCATGTGAGGAGTGTGAGTGCAATGAATCTGCACCCACTCTCCCCAGGTCCACAGCAGTAGAGTGCATGTCGTAAGTATTGCTACCAAAGCTGCAATGCCCTGCTCATGAGGTAAGGGCATGCCTAATCAGGAGAACTATTCTACATTTCCAAATATTGGTATTTGATGATATTATTGCTATACCACCTACTATATATTGGGGATAGGATCTTCAAGATGGAATACCCCTTTATGTCCAGTTATCCAGCTGAATGAATACTAAACAACAGAGCTCGCTATTTAGACATGTTATTTTGTGGCGTATAACGGACTCTCATGTTTGGTAGTCGTTCAGCAGAGGAACTATAAAATCAAATACCTCCATTTGGAAATGTAGTATAGCTCTTCTGATCAACTATGTTCCTTACCTCATGACCAGGGCATTGCAGTAGCTTACAGATGCATGGTTACCACCACTTACTGTGTCTGAACACAGGAAGCTGAGCTGACAGCCACTCTGTGCATGCGTCAGCGTCTATTGTCAAGGAGGGGGCCGCGGGGGATCAACGCTGCACAGGTTATAGTGACCTGGCAGGGCCTGGGGAGGAGTTTTCTATTGCATGTCTCATGGCACATGCGACAGAAATCAGAGGAGTAGGGTGAATGCGGCCGGCGTGCTGCTGTGCGCGTGGCCATTTTGGATTTCCAGGAGGGGGTCGGGGGGTCACTTTGGCGACACCGGGGAACCAGAGGGGACTGGGGAGGAGATTTATCTCCCATCTGACATGTTTTTTTCATGCCAGATGGGAGATTAATATTTTTTTACCGGGGCTATCATTTACTGTAATGTGATCATTGGTATACAGTGTATACCGGTGATCACGTGAGCGGGGATCGGAAAAACCGGCCTGAATCATGATCTCCAGGGTCTCAGCTACCCCTGAAAACCCGGAGATTTTCTGACGCTGGGGGGCACTATTTACTTATTTCTGCCTGCTGTTTATAAATGGCAGATTAGAATAAGGCTACATTCACACGACCGATCCGTTTTTGCGGTCCGCAAAAAATGTTCCATTTTTTTCACAGGTGCATCTGTGTGGCATCCGTTTACGTTCCGTATACGGTCCGTATGTCATCCGATTGTCATCCGTGTGCCTTCCTTTTTTTTGCATACTGCAAAAAAAAACTGAAGGAGGGAAAATACATACATTTACCCAGGATCCATAGCTTCATCCTACATGAGGCGGTCACATGTTCACTCCAGTGCCATTTTCTACTGCTTTTCACAGCGTAGAGACATCTGATGATTTTCTTGTGCTTGTACACTTCATATCAGTCTTTTCTGTCATTATAATGGCAGAAAGACACATAATGTCCTACTCTCCTGCATTTTGTACTTTTGCACCCTTTGGTGCCTTTCATGTGGCACTAAAAGGTGCTTAGCCTTGTATTTACAAAAAAAAAATTTAAAAAAAATGACGTGGGGTTCCCCCTATTTTTGATAGCCAGCTAGGGTAAAGCAGCCGTCTGCAGCCTGCAGACCACAGCTGGCAGCTTCACCTTGGCTGGTAATCCAAAACTGAGGGCACCCCACGCTGTTATTTTAATTTTAAATAAATAATTTTAAAAAAAAACGTGGGGGTCCCCCCAAAATTGGATCACCAGCCAAGGTAAAGCAGACAGCTGGGGTCTGATATTCTCAGACTAGGGAGGTCCATGGTTATTGGACTCTCCTCAGCCTAAAAATAGCAGGTCGCAGCCGCCCCAGAAGTGGCGCATCCATTAGATGCGCCAATCTTAGTGCTTCGCCCCAGCTCATCCCGTGCCCTGGTGCGGTGGCAAACGGGGTAATATATGGGGTTAATACCAGATGTGTAATGTCACCTGGCATCAAGCCCTGGGGTTCGTGAGGTCAGGCGTCGATCAGATACCCGACATCACCAACCCAGTCAGTAATAAAAAAAAAATAGACGACAAACACATTTTTATTTGAAAAAACACTCCTCAACAAATTCCCTCTTTCACCAATTTATTAGAAAGAAAACCAAATCCAGGTCTGCTGTAATCCAATAAGGCATTCCCATGACGATCCATACCATAGTCACTGTCCCAGTCAATGAAGAACAGAATGTTCCCCATTGGCTGGGAGAGCAATGCAGTGACCTAAGCTAACATCAATAGGTCAGCCCAGGTCACTGCAGGGCATGACAAGTGCTGCTGTCAGCGAGGTACGTTCCCTGCGTGACGATCTCCTGCACTGCTGATAGCAGACCTGTCACTGACTTCAATGACCACCGACTTTACAGCCAAGTATCGCAGGAGCCTGTGACATCACCGCTAGTGACAGTCTCGGCTCCGCAGCGAGATGAGATGTGAAGCGGCGGCCATGGAGGACAGTGACAGTCGGGAGGGCAGGACTTCATCACTGCAGGTAAGCCGAGCGGGGTAATGTGTGTGGCGTGCGAGGTGGGTGGAGCCAAGCAGGGCCATGTGTGCGGGCGGCGGAGTGTGAAGTGGAGCCTAGCGGGGCCATGTGTGCGGGCGGCGGAGTGCGAAGTGGGTGGAGCCTAGTGGGGCCATGTGGCGCTGAAGACGTCAGTGTCGGGGACTGCATGGCTGGGGACAGGTGAGTGTGAGTGTGTGTGTGTGTACATGCCGAGTGCAGGAGGGTGGCGGAGCCGAGTGGGGAAGTGTCGGCTCCCTGCACACGTAACCAGGGTAAATATCGAGTTACTAACCAAAGCGCTTTGCTTGGATACCCGATATTTATCTTGGTTACCAGCTTACCGCAGGCTGCCAGTGATGGCTCCTGCACACTGTAGCTGTAAAAAGCCACGCTTTTGCTGATCGAACTGTTCTCGAGCGTAACTCGAACTGTCGAGCTTTTAGCAAAAAGCTCGAGTTCTAGTTCTATCTAGAACACCCCCAAAATCACTCGAACCTTGAACTGGCGAACCACGAACCACACACAACTCTATTCCTCACACTCATCATGAAGCACCATTGTTCTAGCCAAAGTCATAATAAGGTAGTGCAATTGCAAACAGTTACCAAACAAAGCCAAACTTTGCCAATGTTTGAAAAAAGTTCTCTGGCATCTGAATCCGAATGGGCAAGTCTCGTGCTTAAGTTAAAACTAGAAATAGGTCCCATGCTATTGCATCTGGAGTGCAATGAAATGAACATCTGTCTATGCTTAGTGGTGCTGACAAGAGCAGTGGTGAGTGGGGCTAAGGGCATACCGATATGGTTCGGGGCTGTAGGCACACAGATCTGGTAAGGGGGGTCTGGGCATACAGTTCTGCTAAGGGGCTGGGGGCATACAGATCTGGTATGGGGAGGGCTGGAGGCATACATTTCTATTGGGAGGTGGGCTGGGGGCATACAGATCTGGTGAGGGGGAGCTGGGGGCATACAGATCTGGTGGGGGGAGCTGGGGGCATACAGATCTGGTGGTGGAGGGGGCTAGGGGCTTACAGATCTGGTGGGGGGGGGCTTGGGGCATACAGATCTTGTGGGGGGCTGAGGGCATACAAATCTGGTTGAGGGGCTGGAGGCATACATACACTGTATCTGGTGGGGAGGGGCTGGAGGCATACATATCTGGTGGGGAGGGGGCTGGAGGCATGCAGTTGTGGCTGGGGGGGGCTAGGAGCATAAAGATCTGGTGGTGGGACTGGGACCATACAGATCTGGTGAGGGGCTGGAGACATACAGATTGGGTGGAGGGCCTGGAGGCATACAGATCTGGTGGGGATGCTGGGGGCATACAGATCTGGTGGGGGGGCTGAGGGCATACAGATCTGGTGGGGGGGCTGAAGGCATACTGATCTGGTGGGGGACATACAGTTCTGGTGAGGGGGGCTGGGGGCATACAGATCTGGTGTGGGGGCTGGAGGCATAAAGTTCTCGTGAGGTGGGCTGGGGGCATACAGATCTGGTGGGGGGCATACAGATCTGGTGGGGGGGCTGGATGCATAAAGTTCTGGTGAGGTGGGCTGGGGGCATACAGATCTGGTGGGGTTGCTGGAGGCATACATATCTCGTGGGGGGGCTGGAGGCATACATATCTGGTGAGGGGGCTAGGGGCATACAGATCTGGTGGGGGGCTGGGGCATATAGATCTGGTGGGGGGATGGGGGCATACAGATCTGGTGGAGGGGCTGGAGACATACAGTTCTAGTGAGCTGGGCTGGGGGCATACAGATCTGGTGGAGAGGCATACAGTTGTGGTGAGGGGGCTGGGGGTACACAGATCTGGTGTGGGGGCTGGAGGCATAAAGTTCTCATGAGGTGGGCTGGGGGCATACAGATCTGGTGGGGGGCATACAGTTTTGGTGGAGGGGCTGGGGGCATACAGATCTGGTGGGTGGATGGGGGCATACAGATCTGGTGAAGGGGCTGGAGACATACAGTTCTAGTGAGCTGGGCTGGGGGCATACAGATCTGGTGGAGAGGCATACAGTTGTGGTGAGGGGGCTGGGGGTATACAGATCTGGTGTGGGGGCTGGAGGCATAAAGTTCTCATGAGGTGGGCTGGGGGCATACAGATCTGGTGGGGGGCATACAGTTTTGGTGGAGGGGCTGGGGGCATACAGATCTGGTGGGGGGGCTGGAGGCCTACAGGTCTGGTGGGGGGCTGGAAGCATACAGTTCTGGTGAGGGGGCTAGGGACATACAGAACTGGTGGGGGGGCTGGGGACATACAGATCTGGTGGGGGGGCTGGTGGCAAACAGATCTGGTGGGGGGGCTGGAGGCATACAGATCTGGGGGGCTGGAGGCATACAGATCTAGTGGGGGGCGGGCTGGAGGCATACAAATCTGATTGGGAGGGGCTGGGGGCATAAAGTTCTCGTGAGGTGTGCTGGGGGCATACAGATTTGGTGGGGGCATTCAGTTTTGGTGGGGGGGGCTGGGGGCATACAGATCTGGTGGGGGGCTGGATGCATACAGTTCTGGTGAGGTTGGCTGGGGGCATACAGATCTGATGGGGGAGCATACAGTTCTTGTGGGGGGGCTGGGGCATACAGATCTGGTGGGGGGCTGGAGGCAAACAGATCTGGTGAGGGGGCTGGAGGCATACAGATCTGGGGGGCTGGAGGCATACAGATCTAGTGGGGGGCGGGCTGGAGGCATACAAATCTGATGGGGAGGGGGCTGGGGGCATACAGATCTGATGAGGGGGGCTGGGGGCATACAGATCTGGTGGGGGGGCTGGGGGCATACAGATCTGGTGGGGGGTGGAGGCATACAAATCTGGTGGAGGGGCTGGAGGCATACAGATCTGGGGGGAGCTGGAGTCATACAGTTCTGGAGGTGGGGCTAGGGGCATACAGATGTGGTGAGGGCTGGGGGCATACAGATCTGGTGGGGCGGATAAAGGCATACAGATCTGGTGGGGTGACTGGAGACATACAGATCTGGTGGGGGGGCTGGAGGCATACATTTCTGGTGGGGGGGGCTAGGGGCATTCAGCTCTGGTGGGGGGGCTAGGGGTATACAGATCTGGTGGGGGAGCTTGGGTTATACAGACCTGGTGGGGGGGCTGGAGGCATACAGTTCTGGTGGGGTGGCTAGGGGCATACAGTTCTGGTGGGGGGGCTAGGGGCATGCAGATCTGATGGGGTGATGGGGGCATACAGACCTGGGGGGCTGGAGGCATACAAATCTGGTGGAGGGGCTAGAGGTATACAGATCTGGGGGGAGCTGGAGGCATACAGTTCTGGTGGCGGGGCTATGGGATACAGATGTGGTGGGGTGGCTGGGGGCATACAGCTCTGGTGGGAGGGCTAGGGGCATACAGATGTGCTGGTGGGGCTGGGGGCATGAAGATCTGATGGGGGGGCTGGGGAGAATACAGACCTGGTGGGGGGGGCTGGAGGCATACAAATCTGGTGGAGGGGCTGGAGGCATACAGATCTGGTAGTAGGGCTATGGGCATACAGATGTGGTGGGGGGGCTTAAGGCATACAGTTCTGGTGGGGGGGCTAGGACATACAGCTCTGGTGGGGGGGCTAAGGTCATACAGATGTGATGGAGGGGCTGGGGGCATACAGATCTGGTGAAGGGCTAAAAGGCATACAGATCTGGTGGGGGGGCCTGGAGACATAAAGATCTGGTGGGGGGCAAGGGGCATACAGCTCTGGTGGGGGGGCTAGGGGCATATAGATCTGGTGGGGGAGCTGGGGGCATATAGATCTGGTGGGGTACTGGGGGCATGCAGATCTGATGGGGGGGCTGGGGGCATGCAGATCTGATGGGGGGGCTGGGGGCATACAGAACTGGTGGGGGCTAATGTCCCCTGCTTTAATGTCCCCCGCTGTAATATCCCCATTGTTTAGTAATGTGCCCTGCAGTAATGTCCCCTGCAGTAATGTGCCCATTGTTTAATAATGAGTTACTGCTGGTTCCCTTCTGTGCCCTATTATGCCGTTGTTTACACACAATAAAAGATATTCTCACCTCTCTCCTCCGTGCCCGCGGCGCCTCCAGCTGCTTCTTGAAGTCCTCAGGCACACAGACCGCTCCTTGATAGCATCTGGTGTACGGAGCGGCCACTGCAGGATGTTGCCATGGCTTTACTGCAGTTGAATGCTTTACGGTGCCACAAAGCATTCAACTGCTGTAAAGCGGTAACAGCATAAGCAGCGGCAGCCCCGGACAGGTGAGTATACAGCAGTGTGTGTATGTGTGTGAAGACATATGTGTGTTTCTGTGTTCAGTGTATTCATGCATGTGCGCTATGTGTGTGTATGTGCTTGGTGTAGCCATGTGTGTCTGCTATGTGTGTATATGTGCGTACGTGCGTGCAGTGAGGACCTGGAAGCTGGAGCATTGTTCAAACTGCTCTAATCAAGATGATAGAATAAAAAAAAAATGGATGCCTATATTGTGCCATATTACGAGAAATGCCAATCATGGATTCACTTCAGTGGTCACATGCCAGCCATATGTAAGGAAAATAGAAATACAAAAACAGCAGTGCAGAATTGCTGAGTGAGAGATGCTTTTCTTATTTTGCAATTTTAGCAGAATTTTAGAAGTTGGATTATCCATATATGCTGCATTCTTGGTAATGCCAACATTATGCACTAATCTCTAAAGCTTCGGCTGGTGGTGTCTGAGGAGATTGTGCACAGCATTTAAAAATTTGTATGAGAAAAGATGAGCTCAAATTACAAATGCATATATTTTCAGTATCAAATTCCAGTTATATAACATTAAAGAAGATATAGAAAATAGCATTGCAGCTCACCTTATAAAGTGCACGGTACATAGCAGCTCCATGACCAATCCAAATGTAGAAATAGTACCAGCAGAAATCGGTAAAAAAAATTTTCAATTTTATTCAATGCAAAAAGGCATAAAAACAAGAAGGTAGTAGGATTAAAAATAAAAAACTGATACAATACAGGTATGGGACCTGTCTTTTATCAACTCGAACTGTACAAATGTCATGTTATTTAATCTGTATGACATACACCGTTATAAAAATATTTAAAAACATTCCAACATTTCATAAAAAAAGTAATAAATAGTGATCAAAAGTCATATGTAAAAAAATTGATAAGTGAAAACGCCAAATCGTCCCACAAGTAACAAACCCTAATATAGCTAATTCAGAGAACAAGGAAAAAGGTACAGCTCTCACAATATGGTGAATTATTTTTTTTTTCATATTGTTTGTGTGTAAAAGTAATAAAGCATAAAAAAAAGAAAAGACAAATCTAGCATCGTTATAATTGTACTGACCTGAAGAATAAATCTGTTTTATGTTTTTTTTATCACATGTTGAACCATTCAAAAAAATGTATATAAAAACAATAACTGAATTGGTGTTTTTTTTTCATTCTGCATTAGAAACATTTGAATAAAAAGTAATCAAAAATTGTTATTTACCCCAAAATGCTACCAAAAAATCTTCAACTCGTCGTGCAAAAAATAATCCCTCATACAGTTCTGATCAGCTAAATGTAAAAAGCTCTCAGAATATAGCAACTAAAAAACATTGCTTTTTATTTTAAAAAAGTATGTTTACCAACATATTAAAAAAACTATAGAAATGTGGAATAACTGTAATGTTGTGCTCACCCGAAGAATAAACAAATACCGCACGGTGAATCTCGCAAAAATAAAAATAAGAACTTATCTTGTACTGCTCTCAATGTATTCATTTTTTTCTTAAAAAATTTGGAATAAGGCTCAGCTCACATTTATCCTGTGCCCTCTCCTGAACGCTTATGTTGGTGTATCCTTGGAAATTCTCAAAAAATTGACTCAGAAAAAACTCCTGACAAACCACTCAATATAATGAGGCAGACAGAGTCACTTTAGACTCATTTAGGTCTCTGTTTCGGCAATGTTCCATCAATTTTGGCGTCTTTTTAGCACAAATGTGGAAGACCACAGTTCTGTGCACGCCAAAAAAAACCAACACCAAATGGAGTTCTAAGATTCTCCGTCTGCTTATTTATAGTGAGTGGTTCAATTGGGGGTTACATCTGGATAGCATTTTTTGTGGAATTTACACGGGAACCATGATATGAGTCACGAGCGTAAAACTGTGGCGCTCCCCATCCTGACAATACCAGCCTCCAGCCATGTGGCTTTATCCTGGCTGGTATCAAATATGGGGGAACGGCATTTTTTTTTTTATTATTTATTTATTTATTTTACTGCACGATATAGACCCGCCCGCCGGCGGCTGTGATTGGTTGCAGTGAGACAGCTGTCACTCATCGTAGGTGCGTGTCTGACTGCAACCAATCATGGGCACCGGTGGGCGGGGAAAGCACGGAATACCTGAATGAATAATGAAGCGGCAGCTATTTTCTAAAGAGGAAAAGACGTCGCAGATTTGTGACAGCCGCGCAGCGAGACGCCCGTGATCGGTGAGTAGGAAAGAGAGAGGGATTGTGCTGGGGACGGAGGACGCATGCAGATAGCAACGTGTGCACATAGCCTTACTGTGAAAAGACACGTTTTGTTGATCGAACCGTTCTCGAACCTAACTCGAACTGTCGAGCTTTTAGCAAAAAGCTCAAGTTTGAGCTCGAATACCCCCCAAAATCACTCGAAGATGAAATTGGCGAACCTCGAACCTCGTACAACACTCATCTCTAGTCAGGAGAGCCCAATTAATTTATGGGGTGCATGTCATCAGAAGCACATGCTAGGCGCAATGAGCACTAAACTGTCAGATCTGCAAGTCTCCAGAAAAAAATATCATGGTGTGAATGTTACAAAATAGTTACTGCAGCCATACATGAATTAAATAAGAGGTCACTTTTGTTTTGAGCTGTTCTGGCACTGTGATCCAAAAACCAAATAGCACTCCTTTTTTCTAAATTCTAATATGTGGGCAAACAGAAGCTTCTGATGATATATATATATATATATATATATATATATATATATATATATATATATATATATATATATATATATATATATATATATATATATATATATATATAAATAAATAGCTGTACTACCCGGCTTTGTCCAGGTTAATAACTGTTGTTAACAAAATAGAATGTATTAACAAAAATGTATTCTGCACACAAAAAACACAAAACAAATAGATAGAAATGTAATTATTAAAAGGCAAAAACTAAGCTAATAGAAGCATTTCAAAACATATATTTCAACACCACAGATATTCCACACAGATTTAACTAAACTGGCCACATAATGTGCTCCGTCTGTCTCTTTCCAGGTCTGTCTCTTTCCCCGTCTGTCTCTTTCCCCATCTGCCTGTCTCTGTCTGTCTCTTTTTTTGTCTGTCTCTATCTCTCTGTTTCTTTCCCCATCTGTCTTTTTCTAGATCTGTCTCTTTCCCAGGTCTCCAACAAAGAAAAAATGTGTCCAGCATCCACGTCCAGGTAAATAAAAGGTCAATCTTTATTCAGAATCCATTAAAAACATGGGGTGATGTACATTACATCCCAAAACATAAAAATCCTCTCGGACCCGTCATGTAGATGGCGTCATCTACATGATGGATCCGAGAGGATTTTTATGTTTTGGGATGTAATGTACATCACCCCATGTTTTTAATGGATTCTGAATAAAGATTGACCTTTTATTTACCTGGACGTGGATGCTGGACACATTTTTTCTTTGTTGGAGTTCCCTGGCTTGGCCAACAGTTTTGTCCGTGCACCTTTCCCCTATTTGGAATCTCCAACAGACCTGGGTGAGCTGATTTTGTGTTTTGTTTCTTTCCCAGGTCTGTCTCTTTCCCCGTCTGTCTCCCTGTCTCTTTATCTGTGTCTTTTCCTGTCTGTCTCTTTCCCTGTCTGCCTGTCTCTGTCTGTCTCTTTCCTTGTCTGTCTCTATTTCTCTGTCTCTTTTCCTGTCTGTCTCTATCAAGGTCTGTGTCTTTCCCCATCTATTTTTGTCTGTCTCTCTGGCTGTCTCCTCCTTCCCTGTCTGCCTGTCTCTGTCCCTGTCTGCATGTCTGTCTGTCTCTTTCCCCATCTGTCTCTTTCCCCATCTGTCTCTTTCCCCATCTGTCTCTTTCCCCATCTGTCTCTTTCCCCGTCTGTCTCTTTCCCCGTCTGTCTCTTTCCAGGTCTGTCTCTTTCCAGGTCTGTCTCTTTCCCCGTCTGTCTCTGTCTGTCTCTTTCCCCGTCTGTCTCTGTCTGTCTCTTTCCCCGTCTGTCTCTGTCTGTCTCTTTCACCGTCTGTCTCTGTCTGTCTCTTTCACCGTCTGTCTCTGTCTATTTCACCGTCTGTCTCTGTCTGTCTCTTTCACCGTTTGTCTCTGTCTGTCTATTTCCTTGTCTGTCTCTATCTCTCTGTCTCTTTCCCTGTCTGTCTCTCTGTCTGTCTCTCTGTCTGTCTCTCTCTATCCGTCTCCCCACCGACATCTTATTACCTCACATATAAGCTTCTTATACTATGTCTTTTGTTCCTATAGCAACCAATCACAGCTCCTACTAATAACCTGTAGTTCCAGGCTCCATTTACTTTAATGGAGGCATGTTTTTTGGAGAGTAACTGTAAAGTGCGGGGTTACATTTTCCTGTCAAAACATAGTCTACGACGTTCCCTGGGTCACATGAGGTGTCTGTGCAAAATTTCGTGATTGTAAATGTGACGGTGCGGATACACTTTAGGTTTCACTTTTTCCCCATTATGTAGATAGGGGCAAAATTTATTGGTAAATTGGAACGTGCGGGGTTAAATTTTCGCCTCACAACATAGCCTATGACGCTCTCGGGGTCCAGACGTGTGAGTGTGCAAAGTTTTGTGGCTGTAGCTGCGACGGTGCAGACGCCAATCCCGGACATACACACATACATACATACACACATTCAGCTTTATATATTAGCTAGCATTGTTAAGAGGTACTATGGGGATAGCGGGAAACAGAGGCACATAAGCTGACCCTCAGACTAGGAGTTCCTTTGCTATCCCAATTCTCAGAGATACCCCTAATGGTGGGAATGCTTGAGTTTGATTCCTGGCCCTGCTCCTGACCAGTCTTGATCTTATAGCCCCTTCCCCTCCCTCAAGGGGAGGCAAGACAGGAATGTGATTTATCCTACAGAAATAGACAAACAGGAGAAACCAAAACTCTGTCACAAAGCAAGAACACACAGAGGTATAAGAGAGCAAGAGATTAGGAGGAAACAAGAGCAGGGTGGAAACAACCAGATGATGGGTAACTCCACAACAGCACTAAGCATAAAGCACCATTTTCTCCAGCAAATCTAGGAAAACCACAACACAAAGACCAACACAGCAGAACTTTAGTCGGCGTGGGTAGAAGATCTCCTTAAATCTCAGAATTGGAGGAGTAGATGTGATAGGCTTCCTTACAACATTGATCTCAGAATCCTAATAACCAGGCTAGCAGAGGTTAACTCATGCTAGCCTGTCTATGACTGAGCACACCGCTGGTTGACTACTGAAGGTACCTGTGTAGATCAGAAATACCAGAGAAACCATTGGGCAGAATGTCAAAATCTGCAATGTGAATAGGGTCTGATGCCACCATAACAGTTGGCAAGTTTTGTGTAAAATTTTACCTTTTATTGTGACATTTGTTGAATTTTATGTTTCAATAGTTTTTACTATTTTTTTTTTGTAAATAACAAACACATAACCATCAGATAGAAAATTATAAATCCTATTGAATAAATAGAAACCCTTAATTTAATGTTCATTTTTTTCTATTCTCAGAACTTCTGGGTCACCTTTATAGGAAACTAATCTACTTACATAATCACCAGTTTTATCTGTTCCTCTATTCCGTCATGCACCGCGGCACTGTCCGTTGCGCAGCCGCAGTTCGAATGATGCTCCAGCTTCCAGGTCCTCACTGCACGCACGCACGCATGCATACACACATATACACACACATAGCGGACACACATAACAGACACACATAGCAGACACACATATACACACACATAGCAGACACACATAGCAGACACACATAGCAGACACCGAACACATACACACACATAGCGCACATGCATATATACACTGAACACAGACACACACACACTGTTGTATATTCACCTGTCCGGGACCGCCGCCACCGCTTCTGCAGTCAACCCTTTACTGCAGTTGAATGCTTTGTGGCGCCGTAAACATTTAACTGCAGTAAAGCCATGACCTCAACCTTTAGCGGCAGCTTCGTACACCGGACGCGGGCACGGAGGACAGGTGAGATGCTGCATAATGGGGGACAGAAGGGAAACAGCAGAAGCACAATGTGCTCAATACTGCAGAGGACATCAGCCCACTCACGAGATCTATATGCCCCCAGACACCCCCACCAGATCTGTATACCCCCAGCCCCCCCACCAGATTTGTTTGCCCCAGCCCTCCCCACCAGATCTGTATGCTCCCAGCCCGCCCCCCATCAGATCTATATGCCCCCAGCCCCCCCCACCAAATCTGTATGCCCCCAGCCCCCCCACCAGATCTGTATGCCCCCAGCCCCCCACCAGATCTGTATACCCCCAGCCCCCCCACCAGATCTGTATGCCCCCAGCCCCCCCACCAGATCTGTATGCCCCCAGCCCCCACTACCAAATCTGTATGCCCCCAGCCCCCCCACCAGATCTGTATGCACCCCCACCAGATCTTTATGCCTTCCACCAGATCTGTATGCCTCTAGCCCCCCACACCAGATTTATATGCCTCTAGCCCCCCAGCAGATCAGTATGCCTCCAGCCCCCCCACCAGATCTGTATGCAGCCCCCCCACCAGATCTGTATGCCTCCAGCCCCCCCCACCAGATCTATATGCCTCCAGCCCCCCCCCACCAGATCTGTATCCCTCCAGCCCCCCCACCAGATCTGTATGTCTCTAGCACCCCCACCAGATCTGTATGCCCCAAGCCCCATCACCAGATCTGTATGCCCACAGACCCCCTCACCATAACTGTGTGCCACCAGCCCCACTCACCACTGCTCCTGTCAGCACCATTAAGCATAGACAGATGTTTATTCCGCCACACTCCCGATGCGATAGCATCGGGCCTATTTCTAGTAAATGACATAAATAGATGGTTGGCATTACATTGGGTGTTCCTGAATGGTATCAGACTTGTCATGCAACAATTAAAGTTTTGTAATGTACAGTTTACGGTATGATAAGGCTGATTTACATGAGCAAATTGATTTTAACATGGCTAACTTCTTACATATTCAATTTGTCAAAATATTATCACTATAAGACTCAAAAGCGGTTTTGTTTTCCAGATATTTAGCCATGATTTCATCTCACATCAAGCCTATGTTGTGTAGTTTAATTTTGATGATCCTCATCATTGTACTTGTCCTGTCCATCTGGTTAGAGAGAAATTTAGATTTAATTTGCAGTGAAGAAAACTGTCAGATTTTAGCATACAAGAGTAATGCATAAGAGGCTTGGAAAGAGTGCGCTGTTGGATGAGAAGCTTGGCACTTGACAAAAAGTCTATCAGCTTAGAAACAGGTGGTGCTGCCCTGCTGTTCTAATACCACAGGGCATCATTGTTGTGACCAGAGGCAACAAAAGACAAATTTTGCCGGAAAAGCCATAAATAAATTAACCCTACACTGAAGGAACCAGCCTGGATATCTAATGCTTGAGAGGAGAAAGTGTAGAACCCCTGTTCATAGAGAACAAAATATTCCTAAAAATAACACAAAGCGTCTATATACTCATGAACATTAGTTAATTGATTTATATGGATTAAACCCTTAAGAATTTTCCTATTTTGGGATTTTAAGACAAAGCTTTTTTTTATTTTATTTTTTCATTGTCACATTCCAGGAGCCACAGTATTTGTAATTTTTTTTGTTTAGGACTATTTTTTTTTCAGAATTAGTTATATTTGTTAGCAGCAGAGTGGCAAAATTTTGCAGTACATATAATTTATTAATTAACTTATATTGCTTCTTTATGGGGAGAAAAAGAAAGAAAACAGTAGTTCTGCTGTTGATTTTTGAAGTTTTAGATTTTCCATTATTCACATGCTGCATAAGGTGTTAACTCACTCTTTTTAACTCACGGATGTTTTTCATGGTCCATGTTGAAGGTGCATATTGACCATCTGTGTGACGTGATAGCACACGGAGATCAGTAACTTTTTACTCACCTGTCCCTGGCACTGCTGTCTCCCGCACTGCTGTGTACGGCGCTGGTGCTTCCGGGTTCGTAGTGCAGTGCATATTTATGAGCATAATGAGCGAGCCTGGAAGCAAGTGACAGCAGCGCTGGAGACAGGTGAATATAGAAAATCATTTTATTTCAAATACACTCCAGTAAGTGTCACACTGATGTCACATGGATCACATTAGTGTGTGGTCTGTGTAACATCATTGCTGCCGGAGAAAAATAGATTCTGTGTGGAACACAAAGACACGCATGCGCACCACACAGACACACGTCTGTGAAGAAACACAGACGTATGAAAACGGACGTCATATGTACCAGAATAACGGACATGTGAAGGGGGCCTAAGGCATATTCTAAGAACCATAAGTTTTCCAATTTTCTGTTAATGGAGCTGGATTAGGACTTACTTTATTCACAGAGTGGGATCAATAATAACATTGTTACATGTTTCGTTGTGGGTACAGCAATACCAAATAAGTGACTTTTTTAGCAATTCTTTTACAGATTTAAATATTTTTTAGTGGGAAAACTGGAATTTGGGGTAAACGATTTTCCTTTTTTTTTTTTACAATATTTAGAAGACTTTAACATGCAGTCATATTATTGCATTAGAAAAACTAAGGCAGAAAAACAAGCGCTATAGGGTCTTAACTGGTTAAAATAGGAGTAAGGAGGAGAATATTATATCCTGCCTGACCAGGGTTAGTTGTGTGTGACACAACTACTGATGTCTCTGTAGCAGGCTGCTGCAGATCCATGAGTGATACACACCGATGTAGGAAACGATAAAGATAATATGCGCTAGCGCAATGGACAAAAAAGACTCCAAATGGCTAAGGTGGAAATATGGTTTATTAGTCTACGTGTTTGAAGGCAATATAGCCTCTTCTTCAGGCCAAACCATAGTATCTATTATGATTATTGCGTTAGTAATACACAGCACTCCCTTAGTACGGCTGTCTATTGCACCACAATGGCATTGCTTGACTGATAGTTGGCCTATCAAACTCTGATTGGTATGGTAGACCCAAAGGTTTTGCTATAGCCACCCATCAGCACCCATGATTACACTGTGAGGGGGGACGGTGCCAATGGACTGACAAAAGGAGCACTTTCTGTCTATCAAAGTCCACATGTGCCATTGTCACTTTGCCTTTTGCTTATGAGGGGTTAAAGATCAGTAGGAACACTGAAGACCTCAAGACAACTTAGGCCTTATGGCTCCAGACTACATAACTATAGGCACTGTATGCTCTTCTACTGCGACAGAGATTTCTTTTTACAGTATGTATAAATATTGGTGTAATATTCTAAATCCATTAATAACTCCACCAAAAACAAAACTTTGACAACAAAGAAATTCAGAAGTGCAGTGAACCATCAAACTTTCTAAGTGTGCCAACTTAGTCCTAACTAAAAAGTTTCATTAATAGATTTGATATAAAGAATATCACTTTTAAGGTATACTGCACTCTTTGACAGCTGTCAAGAAGTTCTTGTCTTTTTATCAGCCAGTTACAATTATTTCTGTATCTGGTCTTGAGGCCAAGACAATGCTGACACCTCTGAGCTGGAGATATAAAATTCATTAAGCGGAAAAAAAAGTACAATGTATCTTCCATTGTTTTCCGCAAGGGACCTCTTAGCTGTTTTTCTCTTAGCGTGATTATCATTAACAGTTTAACAGTGTTTGTCACTTCATTAGTCTTGAATGAACAGTCCAATTCGAGCTGTGTGCACATACTGCTGTGCAACTTTCTACTCCAGGTATCATAAGCAACACATTAATCTTTTCTGATCTAATTAAATTGATCAAATTGATTTGGATCTGCAAACTGAGATGTTAAAGAAATTAGACTTGTTACTTAAGATTCTGATTAAATAAAAAAAGGACCAGCTATATTCTTATGCATTAAATATTTATTGTTGCATATCTGCATGCTGTTTGTGTTTTTTGCTCTAAGGCCATGTGCACACGTTGAGTGTTTGGTGAATTTTTTACCTCAGTATTTGTAAGGCGATGTTCACACGTTGAGTATTTGTTGAGTTTTTTTTTTTACCTCAGTATTTGTAAGGCACTATGCCCACAGTGAGTATTTGGTGAGGGTTTTTTACCTCCGTATATTTAAGGCTACGTGCATATGTTGAGTGTTTGGGGAGTTTTTACCTCAGGATTTGTAAGCTAAAACTGGGAGTGGAACAATATTTTGCTCTGAGTCCACGTGCACATGTTGAGTGTTTGAGGAGTTTTTTTATCTCAGTATTTGTAAAGCCGCCTGTACACGTTGAGTATTTGGTGAGTTTTTACCTCAGTATTTGTAAGGACACATGCATACGTTAAGTATTTGATGAGTTTTTTACCTCAGTATCTGTAAGGCCCCTTTCACACGTCAGTGATTCTGGGACGTTTGTGCTTTTTTTTAAACGTACCAGAATCACTGACATACGCAGACCCATTATAATGAATGGGTCTGCTCACACGTCAGTGATTTTTCACTGCACGTGTCTCCATGCGGCGTACCCGCGTGTGCGTGATTGCTGCACGGAGACATGTCCATTTTTTTCTGGCATCACTGATGTCCCACGGACCATGCAGTGGTGTGGTCCTTGAAACACGTAGTATATAGGATTGGATCAAAAAAGTCCCGGGAATATTACAGTTTGACAAGGTAAACAATTATTCCCAATATTACAAATTTTATTACAATAAAAATTTCCACACCACAGTGTAAAACAAACATATGACCATATAGGCCATGTACATATATATGTCATTAGACGATTACAATAGGAAAATTAGCAGTGGTTCACAATCAGAATAGAGCCAAAGGACTTAACTTGTAGGCTGGGATTAGTTAGTTATTCAGCACCAGTGACTTTGGGGCATAACAGTCCATGCAGTCCATTATATATTGTTGCTCTGCAGAGATCCTTATAATAGGATTGAACCATCAGCTTTCATAATTCCATATGGTAAATTCCACCTCAGTACTCCACCTCGACGCGTTTCCCCACACAGAAAGTGTGGTTCATCAGGAGGCTATGAGGTAAGTATATTGAATCAGCATGGAGATACATATAGAGATCAACGTTTAAAAATATTATCACAATGGCATGAACAGATGAAAGGAACATAACAGTTAGTACTTGCCCAGAATGATATAAGAGTCAGGTGTGCAGGTCCATGGCGTCAGGTAATAGAATCAGCGATGGTACAGATGATGCTGTATAGATGACCACCACAGTCCCAAGTGATCGCCATGGATCTGCACAACCATGTGGAGCTATATATGCCCCACATCACTCAAAACACCTGAGGACAAACAGGGCGGATGTCATCAGACTACCCGGTGCGCATGCCCGATGTGGCGCGCGCTTAACGCACGAGCAAGAACGGGGGCCGGAGAGGATCAGGACAGCTAACGATCGGCTCATCCAGCATCCTCTACAGGCCGCGCATGCCCGAAAAAGCGCGCGCATTGCGCACGCGTCGGACGGTGCCCCACATGAATCAATCCCACAGACGGGGAGCAAGGAGCCACCGCGCACGCGCACGCGCCGGACGGAGCCCCACATGGATCAATCCTAGAGACAGGGAGCAAGGGATTGATTCATGTGGGGCACCGTCCGACGCGTGCGCAATGCGCGCGCTTTTTCGGGCATGCGCGGCCTGTAGAGGATGCTGGATGAGCCGATCGTTAGCTGTCCTGATCCTCTCCGGCCCCCGTTCTTGCTCGTGCGTTAAGCGCGCGCCACATCGGGCATGCGCACCGGGTAGTCTGATGACATCCGCCCTGTTTGTCCTCAGGTGTTTTGAGTGATGTGGGGCATATATAGCTCCACATGGTTGTGCAGATCCATGGCGATCACTTGGGACTGTGGTGGTCATCTATACAGCATCATCTGTACCATCGCTGATTCTATTACCTGACGCCATGGACCTGCACACCTGACTCTTATATCATTCTGGGCAAGTACTAACTGTTATGTTCCTTTCATCTGTTCATGCCATTGTGATAATATTTTTAAACGTTGATCTCTATATGTATCTCCATGCTGATTCAATATACTTACCTCATAGCCTCCTGATGAACCACACTTTCTGTGTGGGGAAACGCGTCGAGGTGGAGTACTGAGGTGGAATTTACCATATGGAATTATGAAAGCTGATGGTTCAAACCTATTATAAGGATCTCTGCAGAGCAACAATATATAATGGACTGCATGGACTGTTATGCCCCAAAGTCACTGGTGCTGAATAACTAACTAATCCCAGCCTACAAGTTAAGTCCTTTGGCTCTATTCTGATTGTGAACCACTGCTAATTTTCCTATTGTAATCGTCTAATGACATATATATGTACATGGCCTATATGGTCATATGTTTGTTTTACACTGTGGTGTGGAAATTTTTATTGTAATAAAATTTGTAATATTGGGAATAATTGTTTACCTTGTCCTTGAAACACGTGCCAGAAAAAAACGTCCATTTAAAATAATAAACATTTTTACTCACCCGGCTTCAGCCGCGCTCTCTGCAGCCCGTCCTCCCTGCTGCTTCTAAGCCGGCTGATTATTGTCGCGCATCTTAATGATGCACGACACAGCCGACCCGGAAGCAGCTGCTGCAGGGGTCACCGCCAGCCGGATGCTGCACCGCGGGAGGATTCAGCACCACGGAGAGCGGGAGCGGGCACAGGTGAGTTGATTTCTAAGTGCAATCACGGGCCACGGAGAACGGAGCCCGGATTGCACTTAGACAACCCACGTGTGCCGTGTTTCACGGCACACGCAGGGACATGTGCGTGTTTTACACGCCAGTGAAAAACGTCACTGTTTTTCACTGACGTGTGAAATGGGCCTAAGGGCTCATGCACACATAACTGCTGATTATTTTGCAGCGATTTGACAGCACATGTGCGCAACAAATCGCTGTAGAGTGAATGCAGTATTTTTTGTTAAAAAAAGCCGATTTCATGCGCTCGGGATGCTGCCCCCACCATAGACAGAGTGGGAGCTGCATCCAGAATGAACAAATAATTGACATACTGCTTTTATGAACGCACGGATTTGGGTCAAAATTTTAGCACCCAAATCGCAACGTTCATAAAAGCAACGTGCGCACGTGTCATGCACAATCTACATAGATTGTGCAGGGGATGCAGGACGCATGCATTTATGCTGCAGCGCAATGCGCAGCATAAATGCATGTAAGTACGCAATGTGCGCACGAGCCCTTAGGCCGCCTGCACACGTTGAGTATTTGGTGAGTTTTTACCTCAGTATTTGTAAGGCCACATACACATGTTGAGTATTTGGTGAGTTTTTACCTTAGTATTTGTAAGGCCGCCTGCACACGTTGAGTATTGAGTGAGTTTTTACCTCAGTATTTGTAAGCTAAAACTGGGAGTCGAACAATCAGTGAAAAGTATAATAGAAACTCGAGCACCACTTCTGCATTTTTACCCACTCCTGGTTTTGGCTTACAAATACTGAGGTAAAAAACTCATCAAATACTCACGAAATGCTCAACATATGCAACATGGCCTAAAGGGGGCTATACACGGTAGCGATATCGCTAGCAATTTGTAGCGATAGCGAGCATGTAAGTACCCGCCCCCGTCGCGCATGCGATTGTTTGTGATCGCTGACGTAGCGAACATTATCGCTACGCAGCGTCACACATACTTACCTGGTCGGCGTCGTCGCTGTGACTGCCGAACAATCTCTCCTTCAAGGGGGAGGGACGTTCGGCATCACAGCGACGTCACTGCAACGTCACTAAGCGGCCGGCCAATCAAAGCGGAGGGGCAGAGATGAGCAGGATGTAACATCCCACCCACCTCCTTCCTTCCGCATTGTGGCCGGCGGCAGGTAAGGAGACGTTCCTCGCTCCTGCGGTGTCACACATAGCGATGTGTGCTGCCGCAAGAGCGATGAACCACCTGGATAAACAATCCTTACCGATTTTTGAGTTTGGGACGACCTCTCCATGGTGAACAATTTTCACCATTTTTGAGGTTGCTTAAGGTCGCTGGTCAGTGTCACACGCTGCGATATCGTTAATGACGCCGGATGTGGGTCACTAACAACTTGACCCCGACGACAAAACATTAACGATATCGTAGCGTGTAAAGCCCCCTTAGACTTGCTCCAGAAGTGTAGGATTTGCAACAGATTTGTGGTGCTGATTCCAAATTGCAAATATTCAAGAATTTACAATATATGTGGTTTAGGTTTTTAAAACATAGCAATAGCAGGTAAAAACAATGCTAAAATATGAGCATACTGTGGATTTTAAAATTTGTCACAGATATATGTCCAAATGCGTTCAATATGTTGAGTTATGAAATTTTAGATCTTGGGTTCTAGATTTACTATTTCCCAAAGTTCTGAGATAACATTGCCAAGCAATAAGGCTGATCTGGGAATTCTTGAGATGCTAAGAGTGGAAATGAGGGGACCTTACACTGATGTGAGAAAACACAGGTGACATAAAAATGAAACATTTTTAATACTTACCTGTCTCCAGCACTGCTGTTTCTGTCACTGCTGCTGCTTCTGGGCCCGCTCATTATGTTCATTGCATATTTACTGCACTCATCGCGGACCTGGAAGCAAAAGCAGCGCCAGGAACAGGTAAGTATACCAGCTCATGCTGTCAGTGTGCTACCCGGATGTCACATGAATAGCACAGGGGTAGAACACACACACAAAGACACATGCACACACATATGCAACTACACCATGAACTGTGAAACACGTGTGTGTTTTACGCTGGCATGTGAAATAGGCCTTATAGTTTACATACTACAGAAGAGAGAAAGAGAGAGGACCCTGCTGACCATAAGAACTTACACTCTACGACAGAAAGAGGGAGGACTCTGCTGTCCATAACAGCTTACACTCTACAGAAAACACTTACCCAGTGACTGGAGATGGAAAACATCTCTGCTATACAAAATGTGCTCCTGTGGTTACCACTGATCTGTGATGGCCCAGGTACTGACAATCATTTTACAAGGTATGATAATCCAAATGCCTATAAAACTACCCGGAAGAAAGTCCAAATGATTTCAAATCAAAATAAATCTTTATTACAAAAAAATAATACACAAATACACAGCATTTTAGAATGTAGAGATAAGTATATGGCACATGAATAAGTTGATAGTCATACAATATGCACAGCTGCCAACGTAAATTCTAAACCATGAAAGGTAATTATATGGAAGTTGACAGTGTGCAAAAAATATTTACAATCACCCAACAGTGGGAATAATGGACATATCAGATATAACCTGTGCCAAAAAAATGAATGATGAAACCTACATAGTAAGATGACATAGGCATAATATGATAACAATGTGAAACAATGTAAAAATCAATAAGATGGCAGATGAAAAAAATAATAATAGGTATGTCAGGAAAAACCTGATACAAAAGTAACTAAACTGCCAAATGCCAATAGATGATTGTACCACATTGCTGCATACTAATAAAGCCTTACCAATGGGACACCCTGACGCGTTTCGTCGTGGCTTTTTCCAAGGGCATATGTTGGAAAAAGCCACGTGCAGGAGCGGCGGGGACCGAGGACGGGTGAGTATGTATTCCCTACATGTGTTCCCTATGGGGGTAAGGGGTCGGTACAGAGCGCTGTGTGTGTGTATGTGCGCGTGTGCGGTGCAGAGCCATATGTACGCGTGTGCGGTGCAGAGCCATATGTGCGCGTGTGTGCGGTGCAGAGCCATATGTGCGTGTTCGGTGCAGAGTCATATGTGCGTGTGTGGTGCAGAGTCATATGTATGTGTGCAGTGCAGAGTCATATATGTATGTGCGGTGCAGAGCCATATGTGCGTGTGCGGTGCAGAGCCATATGTGTGTGTGCGGTGCAGAGCCATATGTGCGTGTGTGGTGCAGAGTCATATGTGCGTGTGTGGTGCAGAGTCATATGTGCGTGTGCGGTGCAAAGTCATATGTGCGTGTGCAGTGCGGAGTCATATGTGCATGTGCGGTGCAGAGCCATATGTGCGTGTGCGGTGCAGATCCATATGTGCGTGTGCGGTGCAGAGTCATATGTGCGTGTGCGGTGCAGAGTCCGATGTGCGTGTGCGGTGCAGAGTCCGATGTGCGTGTGCGGTGCAGAGTCCGATGTGCGTGTGCGGTGCAAAGTCCGATGTGCGTGTGCGGTGCAAAGTCCGATGTGCGTGTGCGGTGCAGAGTCCGATGTGCGTGTGCGGTGCAGAGTCCGATGTGCGTGTGCGGTGCAGAGTCCGATGTGCGTGTGCGTGTGCGGTGCAGAGTCATATGTGCGTGTGCGGTGCAGAGTCCGATGTGCATGTGCGGTGCAGAGTCTGATGTGCGTGTGCGGTGCAGAGTCCGATGTGCGTGTGCGGTGCAGAGTCCGATGTGCGTGTGCGGTGCAAAGTCCGATGTGCGTGTGCGGTGCAGAGTCCGATGTGCGTGTGAGGTGCAGAGTCCGATGTGCGTGTGCGGTGCAGAGTCCGATGTGCGTGTGCGGTGCAGAGCCCGATGTGCGTGTGCGGTGCAGAGCCCGATGTGGGGCTGTTATTTGCAATGCTGTAGTGATAACAGGTCAGGTGCTGGGGAAGAATACTGACAGGGAATGTGTGTGCAGGGGGCGAGGCTGGACACTGGGGAGGGGCTGGACAGTGAGGCCGGGCGGTGTCAGCTCTGACTGAGGTTTTGCACAGGAAGAGGTCAGTTTGCTAGAGCTGAATGTAAACAAAGAGCTGCAGAGAATAAAAGGTGAATTCAAGAGGAACAAAAGTTAGAAAACAAAAAATAACAATGTAGGGATGTTTTATATGACAATACAGCACAGATTAGCTTAACAAAAATTTTTGAGTTTATGTCGGACAACCCCTTTAAGGCCTTACTTACATTGATGGCCTATCCTTAGAACTGTTCATCAATGTCTTATTGGCCATAGTCCAACACCCAGCTGTTCTCTTGCTGCTGGCGTCTCCGTTCCACAGCTTCCCAATTTTCCTACGGCCAAGGAACTGCACATTCATCTCTTATTGATTTGAATTGGAGGCAGATGTGCAGTATCTCAGTACCCGGCTGTGGCTGCTATCAGAAGATGGTGCAACTCTGGAAATCAGCATTTCCGGTTGCCTGTCGGACCCTGGCTGATCAGACATTGAGACGTTGATGGCCTATGCTAAGAATAGGCCATCAGGGTAAAATTAGTGGACCACCTATTTAAGGGCAGATATATTAAACTGAGCTGCTACAGAGATGCCCTATAGGTAATCGGCCAAGTGTCATCTTAAAATAACATCATTTTGTCTATTAGATTGAATGGAAAGGACTAAAGTGATTAATTTCACAGCTTTATTCAAGAGAGGAGCTATAGATGTATTAATAGTGTTATTCAATGAACTATTTGAAAGAATGAACACATACTATTCTTTCATAGGGATACTTTGATGTCAACGTACATCCCATGCAGTAAATTTATGACATTGTTCAATAGTTTTATATTTTTTTTTTATATGTGCAGGTAATACAGTAAAGTAAATAGAAATGCTGGAGGCTGTAGCAACCTACAGTAGTTTGCCTCAGGCAATTACTCTTTGGGGACCAATTTCATACAAAGTCAATTAACCTAAGTGTTCCATTTATGTATTATGAGAAAAATTCTAGAAGTGGAAACATTCAAACTCTGTTGTGGACGTAGAATCATTTTCACGACCCCAGTGTGGTGATGCATCGATGCCAGCTACTGAGTGACCATGCAAGTGTTTCATACATCTTCTGTACCTGTTTTACTTTATTTTTAGGGTCTACTGCTTTTACTTCAGTGCCTTTCTATCAGTCCAATTTTTTGCTTTTTGCCTAATTAATCCATAAATGTTTGTAGAATTAATAAATGTATTTTTGCTTGCTGACAAAAAGTTTGAACAGATTTTCTTTTTAGTTTCTATTAATATGTATTGAATTACAACATTGTGAAAATTGTTAAAAAAAATAATTAGGAATGAAAGATCAAAAACTGCCATTATTAGCAAATAATATACAAGAATATTCACTTGGAAAGAAATTTGATGTGAGTTCTTCACATTTTTCATCTGTCTTCATTCTTTTTTACAGCTAAAACAAAAAGGGCAAAGAGTTGGTACTTCTCACTATTCAGATACTAAAGGGCCTTGTACACAAAATACTTATACATGGCTTCCCGATGGTTCAGCCATTCATTTAGTTTATCGTTTAGCCATGCCCATAATCCCTGGTGTGAGAAGCAGTGAATATTCATTTTGGATTCGCACCTGAAGTCAGCATGTAAGTGGGGGCACATGATATTGATATTGATATCAGGCATTGCCTTACACTACAAAGTTAGTTGTCAGCATTAGAAGATGACACAGCACACCTGGGGAAGTGGATGGAAGGTGAGGCATACACTGATGTTCACATAGAAAGATATGGCTGCTGCTTTATCGCTGCTTCCACAAGGGATCATTGTATAAATGAAATTTAGAAAACATGCGATAATGCTAGCACTGCCAGAACCACAGTACATGGGTGATGAAGATGACGTTATGTCCTTAAAACTCGTTGCATGAAGATACAATAAAGAAAATTCCTTTGGTTTCAGCAGCACTAGTATTATCGCATTTTTCTGGATTTCATATATAAATTAATTAGGGATATATATATATATATATATATATATATATATATATATATGTATATATATACTAGGTGTAGTACCCGGGCGTTGCCCGGGATAGTAACTGTCAGTCTGTCTCTTTCCCTGTCTGTCTCTTTCTCCGTCTGTCTCTTTCCACGTCTGTCTCTTTCCCCGTCTGTCTCTTCCATTTCACCGTCTGTCTCTTTCACCGTCTGTCTCTTTCACCGTCTGTCTGTCTGTCTGTCTGTCTCTAGCTCTCTGTTTTTTTCCCTGTTTGTCTCTGTCTGTGTCTCTGTCTATCTCTGGCTCTTTCTCTCTCTATCCGTCTCCCCACCGACATCTTATTACCTCAAACATAAGCTTCTTATACTAACAATGTATTTTGTTCCTATAGCAACCAATTACAGCTGCTATCAAAACCAGTAATTTCAGGCTGCATTTACTTTAATAAAGGCATGTTTTTTGGAGAGTAACTGTAAAATACGGAGTTAAATTTTACTGTCAAAACATAGTCTACGATGTTCCCTGGGTCACATGAGGCATTTGTGCAAAATTTCGTGATTCTAAATGCAACGATGCAGATTCCTTTAGCAGACATACATAAATACATACACATACATACACTGAGCTTTGTAAATTATATATATATATACTAGATGTACTACCCGGCTTCGCCCGGATTAATAACAGCTGTTAACAAAATAGAATGTATTAACAAAAATGTATTCTGCACACAAAAACCACAAAACAAATAGAAATGTAATTATAATGTCTGTCTCCCCCTCTGTATATATCTCTCTTTCTCTCTATATATATCTCTTTGTCTGTCTTTCTCTTTCCTTGTCTGTCTCTGTCTCTTTCCCTGTCTGTCTATCTATCTCTGTCACTTTCCCTGTCTGTCACTTTCCCTGTCTGTCTGTTTCCCTATCTGTCTCTTTCCCTGTCTGTCTCTTTCCCTCTGTCTCTTTCCCTCTCTTTCCCTGTCTGTCTCTTTCCCTCTTTCCCTCTGTCTCTTTCCCTTTGTCTGTCTCTTTACCTGTCTTTGTCTGTCTCTTACCCTGTCTGTCTCTTTCCCTCTCTTTCCCTGTCTGTCTGTTTCCCTGTGTCTGTCTCTTTGCCTGTGTCTGTCTCTTTACCTGTCTGTGTCTGTCTCTTAACCTGTCTCTCTCTTTCCCTGTCTGTCTCTTTCCCTGTCAGTCTGTCTCTTTGTGTCTGTTTCTTACCCTGTCTGTGTCTGCCTCTTTCCCTGTCTGTGTCTGCCTCTTTCCCTCGCTGCATTGTGACACGCCAACATTCCATTTAAGGGCGTGGCTGCGTACTCTTCTGAAGTTCTGGCTGCACTGTGGCTCCCAGCTCCATTTGCTTTAATGGAGGCAGGTTTTTTGGTGAATAACTGTAAAACGCGGGGTTACAATTTCCCCAGAAAACATAGCCTATGACGCTCTCGGGGCCTAGAAGTGTGAGTGTGCAAAATTTTGTGGCTGTAGCTGCGACAGTGCAGATGCCAATCCCGGACATACACACACACATGTTTCAGGAAGGTGGACATTTATATCAGGACTAGAAGGTGGCCCGATTCTACGCATCGGGTATTCTAGAATTTACGTATTGTGTAGTTCATGTATGATTTTTGTTATATATATATATATATATATAGATGTTGTTGTGTGTAGTTACCAAGTGTTTGTGTAGGGCGCTGTACATGTTCTGGGTGTTGTCTGGGTGTGATGGGGGGTGAGAGCAGTGTTGTTTGTGTGTTGCGTTGTTTGTGGAGCGCTGTGTGTGTAGCGTTGTGTGTGTGTGTTGCGCGGTTTGTGTGTGTGTGGTGTGTTTTGGGGGGAGGTATGTTTTGTGCAATGTGTGTGTTGTGCGGTATGTGCGTATATTTGTGTGTGCAGCGTTGTCTGTGTGTGGGTGTCTGTGTAGGGCAGTTGTTTGTGGTTCCCAGTGTGTGTGTGTGGTGTGTTGTGCAGTGCGCGTGTGTGTGTGTGTTGGGGGGAGGTGTGCACTTCCCATCGTGCTCCATCCCCCATGCAGCGCACTCCCTATCGTGCTCCATCCCCTATGCTGCGCACCCCCCATCATGCTCCATCTCCCATCCTGCGCACTCCCAAACGTGCTCCATCCGCCATGCTGCGCACTCCGAAACGTGCTCCATCCGCCATGCTGCGCACTCCCAAACGTGCTCCATCCGCCATGCTGCGCACTCCCAAACGTGCTCCATCCGCCATGCTGCGCACTCCCCATCGTGCTCCATCCCCCATGCTGCGCACTCCCAAACGTGCTCCATCCGCCATGCTGCGCACTCCCCATCGTGCTCCATCTCCCATGCTGCGCACTCCCAAACGTGCTCCATCCGCCATGCTGCGCACTCCCAAACGTGCTCCATCCCCTATGCTGCGCACCCTCCATCGTGCTCCATCTCCAATCCTGCGCACTCCCAAACGTGCTCCATCCGCCATGCTGCGCACTCCCAAACGTGCTTCATCCGCCATACTCCGCACTCCCCATCGTGCTCCATCCCCCATGCAGCGCACTCCCCATCGTGCTCCATCACCTATGCTGCGCACCCCCCATCGTGCTCCATCTCCCATGCTGCGCACTCCTAAACGTGCTCCATCCGCCATGCTGCGCACTCCCAAACGTGGTCCATCCGCCATGCTGCGCACTCCAAAACATGCTCCATCCGCCATACTCCGCACTCCCCATCGTGCTGAATCCCCCATGCTGCGCACTCCCAAACGTGCTCCATCCGCCATGCTGCGCACTCCCAACCGTGCTCCATCCGCCATGCTGCGCACTCCCAAACGTGCTCCATCCGCCATGCTGCGCACTCCCAAACGTGCTCCATCCGCCATGCTGCGCACTCCCAAACGTGCTCCATCCGCCATGCTGCGCACTCCCAAACGTGCTCCATCCGCCATGTTGCGCACTTCCAAACGTGCTCCATCCGCCATGCTGCGCACTCCCAAACGTGCTCCATCCGCCATGCTGCGCCAGCATCAGCCTCTCTACCCGCAGCATCAGCCTCTCTGCCCGCAGCATCAGCCTCTCTGTCCCCAGCATCAGCCTCTCTGTCCCCAGCATCAGCCTCTCTGTCCCTAGCATCAGCCTCTCTGTCCCCAGCATCAGCCTCTCTGTCCCCAGCATCAGCCTCTCTGTCCCCAGCATCAGCCTCTCTGTCCCCAGCATCAGCCTCTCTTCTCCCAGCATCAGCCTCTCTGTCCCCAGCATCAGCCTCTCTGTCCCCAGCATCAGCCTCTCTCCTCCCAGCCTTCCCCAGCATCAGCCTCTCTCCTCCCAGCCTCCCCCAGCATCAGCCTCCCCCAGCATCAGCCTCTCTTCTTCCAGCCTCCCCCAGCATCAGCCTCTCTCCTTCCAGCCTCCCCCAGCATCAGCCTCCCTCTCCCAGCCTTCCCCAGCATCAGCTTTCCCCTCCCAGCCTCCCTCAGCATCAGCCTTCCCCAGCATCAGCCTCTCTCCTCCCAGCCTCAGCCTCTCTCCTTCCAGCCTCCCCCAGCATCAGCCTCTCTCCTTCCAGCCTCCCTCAGCATCAGCCTCCCCTTCCCAGCCTTCCCGAGGATCAGCCTCTCTCCTCCTAGCCTCCTTCCTCCCAGCCTCCTCCTCCCAGCCTCCTTCAGCATCAGCCTTCCCCTCCCAGTCTCCCCCAGCATCTGCCTCCCCCTCCCAGCCTTCCCCAAGATCAGCCTCTCTGCTCCCAGCCTCCTCCAGCACACCGTGCTCCTCTGCCGACACTCCCACACACGATCCCGACACTCACACACACCCGATCCCGACACTCACACACACCCGATCGCATACACTCACACACACAGACACTGACGATATCGCACATACGCGCTCACAGTCACAACATCCGGAGATACCACATGCTTCTGGCCATGTGATCCTCTGTCAGGTCCTGGAAGGTCACAACAGCACAGTATCGAGGCCGAGAAGCAAGCGATATCGCCGGATGCTGTGAGTGTGTGGATGTGATGTGTGTGTGAGGTGTGTGTGTGAGAGTGAGTGTGATCTGATGTGTGTGTATGTGTGTGTGTGTGCTGTTATGTGTGTGCGTGTGGATCTTCCGCCGCTGCAGGACCTTGATGCGCTTGTAACCATGCCAACGTATCCCGTCCCCCGCTCGCACGGGAGCCCACACCACTCCCGTGCGAGCGGGGATGGGGGACGGGGGGGGGAGTACAGTACTCACCTCCGTGACAGCCGTGTCAGTTCGGGGAATGCGCGGGGGGGTGAAAGGGGGGGGGTGTACAGTACTCACCTCCGTGACAGTCGTGTCAGTTCGGGGAATGCGCGGGGGGAGGTGGGCGGGGCCAGAGCTAGCGTGCGTTGCGTGAGGGGGGCGGGTCGTGGCGTGGCCGAATTGCCAATGCCTGCAGGGTGCCGGGGCGAGAGGCCAATCTGTGGGGGGGCGGAGCCTGGGCGAGCGATTGGCCAATCCGTGTGGGGGCGCAGCCTGGGCGAGCGGCCAATCGGTGTGGGGGGGCGGGGCCATGGCGAGCCCAGCGGCCAATCAGCTTTGTGTCACCGTAAGGACACAATGTCACCGGAAGGACACAATTTTGAAGCATGACAGACAGACAGACAGACAGAATAAGGCAATTATATATATATAGATTGGCCTATGATGGGAATATATACCAAGATACCAAGATTAGAGACATATACACCAGGCTGAGGATCATATAAAGCAGCATAGGAGACATATATACCTAGAAGGGGCCCAGGATGAGGAACATTAGTACAGAATTGGAGGAAATTACCCACATAATAGTATCAGCAGCAGATCCTCCCCCCCACAACAGTGTGTCAAAAACACATTTTTTCTTTCATTTTTTGCTTTTTTATCACAGTCCTGTGTGTTCTAAAGTCCGAAAAATATGGTACATACTAAATGAATCACAAAATCTTTGATTTTTAACCAACCCTGATCTTCAGAATGCACCATCGAGGGATTAAACAGATATGTGATTACTCAGTGGCGTATTGATACTATAAAGCAATAAAGCAAGTTTAGCAAATATTTATTCATTTGAAATTTAGAATACTTTTCAAACTATTCCAACAGAATTTTTGAAACAGTGATAAAAGCCTTCAAACCTTCTTTGCAGTCCTATTATTCTGATTATTAGGTATGAGTGAACGTGCATGGCACTGCTTGATACTCGATTAAGTATCAGGGTCCTAACGACACTCAGTACTCGATTGAGTATCATGCAGTTTGTCAACATGCACCATTTCCTGGGAGGCATATTCTTTGGGTGTCAATTTTCAAGAAGCCCCAGATGAGAGAGAGATCATGCCCGGCAATTCTGTCCTGGACGAGAGAGAGATTGTCCCTGTCCATTCTGTTAGGGGCTTCCACAAAATGCTTGAGTTTGCCATTGACTTCCATTATTTAGCTACTCTAGTTGAGACCATCCGAACATCTGACCGTCTCAATTCAATTAACGAGCACTCAAGCATTTAGTGCTCGCTCATCACTACTGATAACACTGGTCAACGCAATTTGTCTGGCAAAAGGTTTTAAAACATATTTTAAGTCAATTTTGCCTGCTGATTACGAACATGAAATCCGTTTTTGGCTATCACACCAAGATTTCGAGATATTTTCAATTTTTGATCAAAATTACTCATATCGAATGTTTTATGATAAAAACACATGATTTTAGGTACTACATTTTGTATATTTTTAATCAAGGAATAACAAAGATTACAAAGTCTATGTACAGCAAATCAAATATACTTACAGAATTAAACTACAAAATATAAAAACACATATATATGGCACACAGATAAATGGTAAATGGCAGTTATTTGAACTTTCTTTTCTTGGCTGATCTGTGATGTACAGCGTCTGGGTTGTCTCTCATCAAGCTCCAGCAATAGTCAGCCATCATATGTGAGTCCCACCGGCCTTGATACCATTCTTCCATTGTTTTAATGTCCTGATGAAAACACTCCCCTTTGTTCCTCGCTCACATCCCCAAGGTCCTCTGGAAAAAAGTCCAAATGGCTGTGTAAATAGTGAATCTTGATACTCATTCTACATCCAAGATTTCGCAGACTCATTAGTAGCTCTTCCACAATCTCTTCATAGTTGTCTGGTTTCTTATTCCCTAGAAAATTCTGCACCACATTACAAAATGAATTCCAAGCACTTTCTTCAGTCTCATTCATTGATGTGATAAAATTTGGGTCTCTCATAAGTGTTCTTATTTGAGGTCCATCAAATATTCCAGCCTTTTTCTTCTCTTCACTAAGACCAGGAAAAGTTGAACATATATAGCTAAAGCATTCTCCACTGTGATTGAGAGCTTTGACGAACTGCTTCATCAATCCAAGTTTTATGTGGAAGGGAGGAAAGACAATGTTCTTCCTATCCACTAGAGGTTCATGGATGACATTCTTATCGCCAGATGCCAAACTCTGTTGCTGAGGCCATTCAGTTTTCACCCAATGCTCTGCTGTAGCTCTACTGTCACAGAAGCACAGAAAACAAGGGTGTTTTGTGTACCCTCCTCGCAGACCCAAAAGAAAGTTAACCATTTTCAAATCAGCACAAGTTAACCACCCATGAACATTATATTGTAACCTCTCTAGAACAATCTTGATGTTTTTATATTCTTCTTTAAGTTTTACAGAATGACCGATTGGTACAGAGCCATACTTATTTCCATTGTGTAACAAAACACATTTTAAACTTCTTTTGGAACTATCAATAAAAAGCCTCCAATCCCTTGAATCATATGCTGGAAGTCCCATAAAGAGAAGTAGCCCTTCAACATCAGTACAGTAGACAAGCTGGCCATCTGATTGGAAGTACTTATGCAGTTCTGCTTCCCTGTTACGATAAAATGAGACACTTGTACCGGGTTTCAACATTCGATTCTCTTGTAGTCTTGAAGCCAATAGTTCAGCAGACTCTTTTGGTAGATAAAGATCTCTAACCAGATCATTCAAAGCAGACTGAGTAAACAGAATTGGTTTGTCACAATCTTCATCACATGGCTGACAAATATCTGGGCTGTCTTCTTCCTCAGTATAACAATGTGAGGAGAGATCTGTGTCAACGTTTTCTGGAAGCGCAGTAAATTTTGGAACAGGTATGTCTTCACTATGGGCAACAGGTCGAATAGCTGAGGGATACTCTGGTATTGCAAATATTGCTTGTTTTTCTTATTGAAACCTTTTACATCAACAAGGCAGAAATAGCAGTCTTCGAAATGATGGCTTGGTTCTCTCCAAACCATAGGAACTCCAAACTGAAGTTTAGCATTCTTTCCTTGAGACCATGATCTCAAGTTCTCAATACAGTTTTTCCACAATTTGTGAGGAGCCCAATGCTTGTCTTGGTCTCCAAGTTTTACTTTGAAGTACACAAAATACACCGTCCTAACAAAGTCAATAATGTTGCGCCTCTGAGTCTTCACAGTAAAGCTTCCACAGATGTAACAAAAAATATTTGGATCATTTGAGATGTAGAGGCCATTGTTAGATCAGCAAAACATCCTGCAGAGAAATACAAGATAAAAGTTGTTAGCTACCTGAGTTGTTCATTGAATTTCTGTCTCCCCCCCACACCTTACGTATTGATTCACAAACAAAAAAACAGAAAAACAGCAGGATAAAAACAATAACTAACAAAATTCATTGAAAATTTCAATAAATAAAACAGTACCTGCACACGACTGTTGTGTATGTTGAAAACTGTTTGTTTACTTTCTTATCATAACAAATGGGAATTATGCATGTTCAAAGAAAACAAAGATATTCACACATTTATTGGGAGACTAAATGAAAACTAAATTTACCTTAGTGAACTGTATAAACCGCCACTTTTGATACACTACTTATATTTTTCAAGGCATACCAATGCCATGCGCATTGTAAGGTTGAGGCAATATTGCAGCATTGCAACTAGAGATGAACAATGTTCGAGGTTCGCCAATTTCATGTTCGAGTGATTTTGGGGGGTGTTCGAGTCGTTTGACGAACTCGAACAATTTGATAAAAGTTCGGCAGTTCGAGTTACGTTCGAGAACAATTCGAGCACCAAAAACGTGGCTTTTCACAGTAAGGCTATGTGCACATGTTGCTATCTGCATGTGTCCGGCGTCACCAGCACAATCCCTCTCTCTTTCCTACTCACCGATCACGGGAATCTTGCTGCATGGCTGTCACAAATCTCCTCTTTTGAAACTGTCTGCCACTTCATTATTCAATTAGTTATTCCGTGCCTTCCCCGCCCACCGGCGCCCATGATTGGTTGCAGTCAGACACGCCCCAACGATGAGGGACAGCTGTCTCACTGAAACCAATCACAGCCGCCGGCAGGCGGGTCTATATTGTGCAGTAAAATAAATAAATAAATAATAATAAAAAAAAAAATGCGGTTTCCCCCATATTTGATACCAGCCAGGATAAAGCCACACGGCTGGAGGCTGGTATTGTCAGGATGGAGAGCACCACATCACAGGGAGCCCACCACCCTAACAATATCACCCAGCAGCCGCCCGGAATTGCCGCATTCATTAGATGTGACAGTCCCGGGACTCTACCCAGCTCATCCCGAATTCCCTGGTGCGGGGGCAATCGGGGTAATAATGAGTTAATCATGGCCGGAATCTCCACGAGACACCTTCCATGATTAAACTGTAAGTGAAAGTAAATAAACACACACAGCGAAAAATCCTTTATTTGGAATAAAAGACAAAAAAACACCTTCTTTCACCATTTTATTAAAATCCCCAAATACCCCTTTGATTGCTCTGTGTCCTCTCCACGTAGCACCTGAAGTGAATCGCGCTGTCACCAGAGACTTCAGTCTGCAATACAGACGTCAAGATTACCAAATCTGCCTATGTTTGTCATTAGAGCCAGTGGGTCAATGGATCGAGCACTCGCCTAAGAAGCATTAGTTCACGAGTTCTAGTCCCGGCCGTCTCGGGAAAGAATTTAATTTATTTTTAATTTTAAATTATAATTATTATTATTATTTATTTATAATTATAATTTAATTTAATTATGCACTGAGGGGAGGATGATGGGGGTTGTAGTACCTGCGGTGATGATGGTGGTTGTAGTGCCTGCGGTGATGAGTGCGGTACTGCCAGTGTTTGCCCACCTATCTCCCAATCCGCCCATCCATCCGCCCATCCATCCGCCTATCCATCCATCCTTGCAGCTGAACAATCTGCTTCTAGATTATCTCCTGCAGTATAGAGCTAAAAATTACGAAATCTACCTATGCTTCTCATTAGAGGCAGAAGCTCAATGGATAGAGCTACCGCTAAAAAAGCATTAGTTTACTAGTTTAAGTCCCGGTCGCCCGGTAAAAAATTAAATTATAATTATTATAATTTATTTATAATTATAATTTAATTTAATTATGCACTGAGGGGAGGAGCCGGACATCAGCTGTGAGCCGCGGGACACACCTCTAAAATCGGAGCAGTTCACGGAATGAGGCTGCATTGCTCTCTCCTCTCTGTCTTCTCTCTCTTCTCTCTCTCTCTTTTTCTCCCTTTCTCTCTCTCTCTCTTTTTCTCAGTCTCTCTTTTTCTCTTTTTTTCTCTCTCGCTCTCTCTCTCACTCTGTCTTTTTCTCCCTTTCTCTCTCTCTCTCTCTTTTTCTCTCTCTCTCTTTTTCTCTTTTTTTTCTCAGTCTCTCGTTTTCTCTATTTCTCTCTCTCCTCTTTTTCTTGCTCTCTCTTTTTCTCTTTTTTTCTCGCTCTCTCTTTTTCTCAGTCTCTTTTTCTTTTTCCCTCCCTCTCTTTCTCTCTCCTCTCTCCTCTCTCTCCTCTCTCTTCTCTCTCTCTCCTCTCTCTCTTTTCTCTCTCTCTCCTCCCTCTCCTCTCTCCTCTCTCTCTCTCCTCTCTTTCTTCTCTTCTCTCTTTTCTCTCTCTCTCCTCTTCTCTCTTTTCTCTCTCTCTTCTCTCTCTCTTTCTCTCTCTCTCTCAGACCTGGCGATGATCAGCTGATGCAGTCACCTGACGGAATCAGCTGACACTATAAGTCGAGCGGTGAGGTCGGCTTTTTACCACCAGGCCGGCTAAACTATCAGCTGATGGTGTCGGACAGGAGTCTGCACTGAAGTGTGTAGTTTTGTTTTTTTTTGCACTGATGCATCAGCTGATTGTATAAAAGCCGTTTATACAATCAGCTGCTGTGTCATGTGATTCAGGCCCTTGAACCTGACACATCATCTGATCGCTATGCCTTCCAGCAAACCGATCAGATGATACTGGATCCAGATTGGATGGCGCAGGACCCTTGACCCATGATTACTGCGTAGGGGGGTTCTTTATTTCAATAAAGATGGAGTCACTAATTGTGTTGTGTTTTATTTTTAATAAAAATATTTTTCTGTGTGTTGTGTTTTTTTTATCTGTACTAGAAATTCATGATGGCCATGTCTAATATTGGTGTGACACCATGAATTTCGGGCTTAGGGCTAGTTGATAATATAAAGCTAGCCCTAACCCCATTATTACCCAGCAAGCCACCCATCACCAGGGCAGCTGGAGGAGTTGGATACAGTGCCAGAAGATGGCGCTTCTATGAAAGCGCCCTTTTCTGAGGCGGCTGCGGACTGCAATTGACAGCAGGGGTGCCCAGAAAGCTTGGGCACCCTGAGCTGCGGATTCCAATCCCCAGCTGCCTAGTTGTACCTGGCTGGACACAAAAATTGGGCAAAGCCCACGTCATTTTTTTTTAATTATGTCATGAAATTCTTGAAATAATTTAAAAAAAAGGGCGTCCCTATATTTTTGGTTCCCAGCAGGGTACAAATAGGCAGCTGGGAGTTGGGGGCAGCTCATAGCTGCCTGCTGTACCTGACTAGCATACAAAAACATGGTGAAGCCCACGTAATTTTTTTGGGGGGCAATAAACTCCTGCATACAGTCCTGGATGGAGTATGCTGAGCCTTGTAGTTCTGCAGCTGCTGTCTGTATGGAGGAGAGCAGACAGCAGCTGTAGAAATACAAGGCTCAGCATGCTCCATTCACTAGTGTATGCAGGAGAGCAGAAAGCAGCTGCAGAACTACAAGGCTTGGCATACTCCATCCAGGTCTGTATGCCGGAGTTTTTTGCCCACCAAAAAAATGACGTGGGCTTCGCCATATTTTTGTATGCTAGCCAGGTACAGCAGGCAGGTACGGCTGCCCCCAACTCCCAGCTGCCTATTTGTACCTGGCTGGGAACTAAAAAAATAGGGAAGCCCTTTTTTTAATTATATCACGAATTTCATGAAATAATTAAAAAAAAAAATTGACATGAGCTGCGCCTCATTTTTGTGTACAGCCAGGTACAACTAGGCAGCTAGGGATTGGAATCCACAGCACAGGTTGGCCCGAGCTTTATGGGCCCCTCTGCTGTGAATTGCATTCCGCAGCTGCCCCAGAAAATTGCGCTTTCATAGAAGCGCCATCATCTGGCGCTGTATCCAACTGTTCCAGCAGCCCTGAAGCCGGGTGGCTTGCTGGGTAATAATGAGTTAATACTAGCTTTGTTTTACTAGCTAGTACTAAGCCAGAGATTCTTAATGTCAAGCAAGTTTGACCCGGCCATTAAGAATCTCCAATAAAGGGTTAAAAAAAAGACACCACACAGAGAAAAAATACTTTAATAGAAATAAATACACAGACACACTTAGGGACTCTATGTTTATTACTCCCTTTCAGCCCTCCACGATCCATGGTCTTCTGTCCTCTTTCTCCTTCAACCCATGCAGCTCTGCTTCATCAGACAGAACAGCATGGGAGGAAGACGCTGCTGCTTCCCGTGCAGTCTATACACTCAGTGAGTGAGCAGAAGCTGCATGCTGTAACCGGTGATGTCACCGCTGACAGGCGGGTTGCTATAGCAGCGGTGTTCTCCGTTATTCACCGGCTGTGGCATCCAGTCCTTGCATGTGGCTGACTCTGTAAAGAGCGCACACATGCATGAACGGGGAAGCCGACCGTGTGCCAGAGCATCTCGCCGGTACACTGAGATACACAAACGAGCACCGCGTACCGGACAGATGCACTGACAGGACCTAGCATGATGTCTAGTCATGTGACCGGTCTGTAGCCAATGAGATAATAGGCATGTGACTGGTCACATGCTATTTTGACATCACGATAGGTCCTATCATCAGTGCTGGTTACCGGGAGGATGCAGTGATTATCGGAAGAAAAAGCAGCGGGAGACAGAGTGCAAGACGCGTCGCAGGGACCTGTAAGTGTTATGGCAATGCTTGTTAATTGTATGTGTACATGTATAATGTGTTTTTTTGTGTTTGTGTTTGCCTCCCATTGTTTTCAATGGTGTTCGAGTGGTTAGTCGAACGGTTCGTCGAACGGAGCCTCCGTTCGGCGAACCAAACCAAACTCGAAAGCTAGGGGGGTGGCTAATCTCTAATTGCGACATCACAACATACGACATTATGATGTGCATTCCAGGTACAGGGCAGTATTGGATCTAGTCATGGCAATAAAAATATAGCACGCAGTAGAGGTAAGATGCACCCAGGACTGTATGCGGCAGAGAGAGCAGCTGAGGTAAGATGATGAGAAGTGAGCAGTCAAGTATTAATCTTTATCATCATTTATCCAGCTCTATAAGATGCAGACAAATGGCGGCCAGCTAGCTGCCAATTTGCTGAATTCGCAGAAAACTAAATACAATAACATAACATTTCGGTGAATAAAGATTTTTCTAAAATTCAATTAGTTTTCAATTCTACTCAAATATATTTTCCAAACTTTAGTTCAGACACATAAAGCATCAGCCACATGGTTAGGAGTGCTACTGAAAACAGCACCAGCATCTAGTTGGAATGGTATTTAACCCCTTCACCCCAAGGCTGTTTTCACTTTCTTGACCAGACCAATTTTTTCAAATCTGACCAGTGTCATTTTATGTGGTAATAACACTTCAACGAATTCCAGTAATTTTGAGATTGGTTTTTTTGAGACATATTGGACTTGATGATAGTGATAAATTTAGGATGATATTTTTTGTTTATTTGTGAAAATATCAGAAATTGTTATGTACTTGAACTAGAGAAATAGTTACTAAATAGTTAAACACAAAATACTTACTAAATAATATTTCCCACACGTCTTCTTTACATCAGAACCATTTTTTAATCATATTTTTTTGTTAGGAAGTTAGAAGGGTTAAAAGATTATTAGCAATTTCTCATTTTTCCAACAAAATTTACTAAACCATTTTTTTAGGGACCAAATCACTTTAATAATCAATTTAAGTGATTTTGTTGGGCCTAACTGACAGAAAACACCCAAAAGTGACACCATTCTAAAATCTGCACCTCTTAAACTCCTCAAAAGCACATGCAAGAAGTTTATTAACTGTTAAGGTGTTTCACGTCTGCAGAGCCCCTGATATGCCTAAACGGTGGAAATCCCCCACAAATCTTATTATGTATAGCACCATCCATTAATATTTAGTGTGCTCACTTTGTAAAGCGCTGTCCATAATTACATACTTTCTTCATTTATTATGTATAACACTGTCCCTTATTAGCATCCTCTCTATGTATGGAGCTGTCCCTTATTGTATCGTGTCTACTCTTCTTATGTATAGCATCGTCTCTTAGGCCTCCTTCACACATCCATGTAAAAAACACACACGCAAAGCCCGTTTTATGCATTTGTGTGGCCATCCATGTGGCCATGTGTGTCATCCATGTGCTGTCCGTGTGCCGTCCATCAGTGCATGTGCAATGTCCTTGTGACATCCGTGTGATCAGTAACAGAAAAAAATGCATTATACTAAAATGAATGGTTTTTATGTGTAAAAGATGTGCAAAGACAGAAAAATGAAAGATAAATGCTAGATAGATAGATGGATAGATAGATGGACAGATAGATAGATAGATAAATAGCTTATACAGCTATTTAGCAGAATTAATAAATAAGTTAAGAAAAAGAAATAACGTGGGTTTCCCCTCTAAAATTCATAACCAGCCAAGGTACAGCAGAAGCTGTAGGCGGCAACCCTTATCTGTCAGCTGTACCGTGGATGGTTTTGAGTAATAGAGGGGATCCCAAGCTGATTTTTTAATTATTTCAACAAATAATTTAAAAATTGGCATTAAGTCTCCCCCATTTTTTCAAAATTAGTCAAGGGACAGCTGACAACTGGGGGCTAATATTGTTAGGGTGGGAAGGTATGTGGTTATTTGGCCCTTCCCATCCTAAAAATAGTAGCTCGCAGCCACCCCAGAAACAGGACCTGCCGAAGCACATTTGTGCGAAACAGCGTGCCGTCATCTTCCCCCCACTGCCTCTCCCCATCTCCCCCCACTCCTGATGTATCTAAACTGCGTTCAAGATTAAACTCTGAACACTGAAGTATGGTGGTTGTTGCCTTTCTTTCTTCCAGATGGATTCTACAGATGGACTTATCTTATAAGGATTATGCACCCGTACATACTTTAGTCTGTTCCAAAAAGGTACATAAATAGCAACGACTGAGGATTTCCAGCAGTGCCCGGTGTTTCTCATGCATTTGATATTTATTTATTTATTAGTACAATATTATTTCAATTAATTTTGTTCTTTATCTTCTGATTTTTAAACATATAATTTTACTATTATTTTTAACTTTTTTTTAATGTTTTTACTTAGTCTCTATAGGGGGAATTAACTATTATTATTCTGATCGCTGGTATAATGTATTGCAATACACCTGTATTGTAATGAATTATACATGTCAGTGAGACACTGACAGAAACCTCTCAGACCGTGCTCCTGGCATGGTCTAACAGGCTTGCTGTAGCAGCCAGACTTGGATATCATCATATAGACCTTGAGTTGCCATGGAAATGATTGGGCTCTCAGAAAGATGTCACAGGACAATGATCAGACAGGAGTGGGAGCGCATTTCCCTATCCAAGCCTCGTAAGTATTGAGATCAATGCACCCACTGCTCCTGTCTGTTAGAGCCCATTCTCGGTTTTAATGTGAGCCGAGCTCCCAGAAGTGATCACGCGTCCACAGCTCCTGTGCCCCGTGTGATCACCATGAAGTACCTATACATGATTGGATGGAAACCCGTTTCCGACCATGACATATAGGTGAGCAAAATGTCATGAACGGGTTAAATTGACTGTTAAAGGGTGCATGACTAGCTAGGTAAACACCAGTTTTATGGGCAAAATCATTAGCAATCTTTATCAATTATTAAGTTCTGGCCACATCATTAGCAGGTTAATGTCATTTCAGGAAACAATATACTGTATTTTCAACATGATGCAGGTAATTGAATACATGAAAATCTGCTTTTCTTCTTCTCTCTCTGCACATAATGTTTGAAAGAAAAAAGAAAGGCAACCAACATGTGAAGGCAAATATCTTATTCAATTTCTCGTAAAATTTCTCTCTGTTTTATTTATAATCATTAATTTACAGTTTGCTGAAAGCAATTCTAGAATTGGAATTCTTGTGTATGAAAATGTTGAACAGTAATTATCTAACAAAAGGATTGCTATTTTTATGAGCTGATATAATGGTGATATAAGACTGCTAATTTCCTCTCAGTGCAGATGGGAGGCGGGATGCTTATATTTATGATCCTAAATTGCTTCTGAAAGAAAATAGATATTTAAAAGTAATGGATTTACTAAATATGTATTACACAAAATATAGTTTTACACTTTCTACAAGATCAGTTTGAAGAGGAAACTCCATCCCGCTGAAGCCAGTTTTCACCTTACTGACCAGGCCAAATGTTTCAGATTTAAAATGTGTCCCTTATATGCCATTTTTTCATGACACATTGTACTGTCTGTTTGTAGTAAATGTAGGTTGGAATGATTTGTGTTTATGTCTAAAAATATCAGAATTTGACAAATTAGCGTTTTTTCCCAATTTTTATTTTTACACTCTTAAAACAGTTATCCAGCATAATATCTAATATATTAAGCTGAGTGTATGTATGTGTGTATGTATGTCTCCTAAAGGAAATCGTACCGTCGTATTTACAATCACAAAATTTTGCACAGACGCCTCATGTGACTCAAGGAAAGTCATAGAGTATGTTTTGACAAGAAAACTTAACTCGGCGCTTTACAGTTACTCTCCAAAAAACCTGCCTCCATTCAAGTTAATAGAGCTGTGAGCTACAGGTTATTAATAGGACCAGTGATTGGTTGCTATAGGAACAAAGGATATACATAGTAGAAGAAGTTAATGTGTGAGGTAATATGATGTCGGTGGAGAGACGGATAGAGAGAGAGAAAGAGACAGACAGAGACAGATAGATAGAGACAGACAGAAACAGACAGACGGAGACAGTAGGAAAGAGACAGACAGGCACAGACAGAGAAAGAGGCAAACAGGGAAAAAGACAGAGATAAACAGAGACAGATAGGGAAAAAAAGACAGACAGATGCAGGCAGGTAAAGAGACAGAGAGAGATAGACAAGGAAAGAGACAAAGAGACAGACAGAGAAAAAGACAGACAGGGAAAGAGAAAGACAGGGAAAGAGACAGACGGACACAAAGATGGAGAGAGACGGACACAGAGATGGAGAAAGACAGACACAGAGATGGATAGAGACAGACACAGAGATGGAGAGACACAGACTACAGAGAGGGAGAGAGAAAGACACAATGAAGGAGAGAGACAGACACAGAGAGACACAGAAATAAAGAAAGACAGACACAGAGAGGGAGAGAGACAGACACAGAGAGAGAGAGAGAGGCAGACACAGAGATAGAGAGAGACAGAGGTAGAGAAAGAGACACAGAGATAGAGACAGACACAGAGATAGAGAGACAGACACACTCACAGATAGAGACAGACAGACACAGAGACACAAAGATAGAGATAGACAGAGAGACTGACACAGAGACAGACAGGGAAAGAGACATACAGAGAGACAGACATAGACAAACAGACAGAGACTGGGAGAGAGACAGTTAGTATTCCGGGCAACGCCCGGGTACTACATCTAGTAATAAGTAACATTTCCATATATTTTCTTTATGCCAGCATCATTTTTAAAACATCTTTATTTTTTCATAGAAAGTTGGATGGATTAAAACTGATAGTAAACTGCCTGTATACACCAAGCAGAAAGGCAGCAATTCCGTGGCCAACAGTATAGCTATGTTGAAGTTAAACCTTTTAGCTTTGGCATGTGTGGGAGAAAACAATCTTTTACGTGACCCCAATTGCAGGACCAACAGCTAGTTGCTGTGTTGAGAGAGGGCGGAGTACGGTGTGCATGAAAAACTGATAGACTGTGAGGGAGATGCAGGCATAGATGTTATGGTGGATTGAGAAAGATGTGGTGTGCTCGGTGTCTGAGATTATTCAAAAACACCAGGCATGTCCACTTGGGTAACAGCTGAGTGCATCTCACTCAACCCGACTGTAGCGGGAAAGCAAGTGAAGGTTCTGCGGTCAGAGACCTGTGTGAGAACACTTGCAATGGTAACAGAAGAGGAAGATGCAGTTGATAGGGGGGCCGGTAGATGGCCAGGACTGCAAAGCCACTTTTTAGCGCAGTAAGATTTCCAGAATAATGCATGTTGGTTGCACATGTGCCAGTTCATACATGTAGTAGTCATAAAGTCATGTTTTACAACTTTGCCAGATAATGAAAGTTTGGTCATCCTTTGCGGTCTCAAAAAATGATCAGGCTAGGCAAACCTTGCCACCCATGCAAAATGCAGACCTGAGACAGCTGCTGGCCACAGCCAGAGTTGTAGATGAGGATGCAGTGCTTGTCATGGTTGCATCACTACATGTTTGAGTGGGAAGCAGCAACATAACCTCATCATCATTCTTCTCATCCTCCTCCATCACCCCTGCTGAGCTACTCAGCTATGTGCCTCTGGGTTCACACCATGTGGGATCTAGAACCTCTTGGTAATCCTCTCTGTTGTCCCACTCCTTCCCTGACAGTCACCCTCCTCCTCTTCCTGACCTGACAGTGCAATACAGTGCACATGTGCCTAAGATATCTGAGTCTCATCATCATCATCACCTACACCCCTGGGGGTTAACGTCTGGTGCCGAGGCTCTGGATTCTGCTCGGACCTTATTGCGCCCAACCCCAATTCAACTGACAAAGTTTTTGGGCATCATTTCAGATGCTTTCCTCCTCTTGAGTCTGTGAATTTTTGGAGCAGACCTCTCATGTTCATGGAATAGAATGGGTGAAAAGCTCTGCAGACTTCTGAAGTGAAGCATTTCTGTGTTTCCTTAGTCGGAACTGAAGCTCCTCAACTGAGATGATGCAGAATCCTTTGTTAAGTGAAGCAGTTTTGTGAAGATCCTTAGCTGGGGGTCATGTAGAGTCTAACAATGGTGACAAAAGCAAGGTCCTTTTATACCACTCAGTTCTCTTACAGGATTGGTGGAGATGGTTGCTTTCTCAATGGTTGCAAGTGTGAAGCACCTCACCTGCAGCGGTCACCTCAGGGACTTCAGGGACTTCTCTTCACCTTCAGGGACGCCACAGGGTCTTCACGTGTTGGGAATCTTCTTGCAACAGGTATGTCAGGTTCACTTTCATAGGAGTCGTGACGCCACTCTCGGTTTGCGGTCAGGGTGGTGACCACCACTGCAGTTTAATGAGCGTCTGGGGTTGATGGTGCTTGCAGTCTGGTGTTATGGCCACCCGAGAGTGAGGCTGGCCCCAGGAGCTTGGGTGTATGTGCGTGGAACTACAGGTCGCAGAATAACTCAGACCGAGTCCAGTATGTCTTTCATGGCTTTTACTCACTTTCAGCTGGTTTTGTGAGATAGCCCAGGCGATACTAAGATGGACCAGGGGGAACCAGGTTTCCTTCAGGCTGGTATAGGGGTGACTGTAAGCTCGCCTTCCTAGCACTTTTTGTTTCGGATAACCCCTGACTTGAAGTATATGGGATTAATCCAGGGAAGTCGCAGCTGCCTTTTCTCCCCTTTCTGGCCCGTTTGCTGGCAGCGTGGACCAAGTAAAGATGGCTTCTCGCCCTATCTCACTTATGGGCCCCCTCGTTCCAGCTGATGCTGCGGACTCTGTAATAGTTGGTGAGACACCTGGAGTGCCCTCACCGGCAGGTTTTAGCAGACCACTAAATGGATGTCTGGCTCTACGGACCTGTTCCCGTGCGTACGGGACTCAATCACCTCGCTTCTTCCTGAGGTGTCTTTCAGGCTGACTTTGTGGCAACCGAACTCCCCCGCAAACAGCCTCTACACCTGCAGGGTCTGACTAGCGTGTCTGCGTGCCCGCTCTCTGCTTCAGACTCGGCTTGAGTCCTCCTCCACTGCTTCTCCCCGACTCACTCTGCCACTGCATCACTAGTTTCTCCACCCACCACTAGCTGGGATATGGAGGCCATGCCCCCTCCTGGGTCTGCCCAGGGGTCCCCTCTATGATGTGTGTGAGAACTGGTCACTATGTGTCTGTGCATACACACCCTACTCAGCCTTTGAGATTACCTGTTTGTACTCACCCAGCATGGGTGCAGTACTCAGTGATGCCTGACTAGGTCAGCGGCGCCACACAAGTTCAATCCCACTGCAAAAATTTTGTCTGAACTTAGCAGTCAGAGGCGTTGAGGCAATACACATTTATAGACAATAAGGCTCTGATGAGTCTGGGAAGATACAATGGTTAACTTCTCGTGATTTAACAAAAAATAGGATCCATACGTCTGACCAAGTTAAAAATAGTTCACCTTCACACAAGTGGCCAACTGCTGAGATGTCACAAATGGTTGCGAGATAAAAATGGACGCCACACGGACCATCCTAGTGACTTCCATTTTTTATGGATACAATATAATTCTGTAGCATAGAACATGGTAAATAGTCCTGTAAAGGACTGTGAATGAATAACAGCTGCAGAGAAAAACACGGATAACATATGGATAGCACACGAACAGCACACAGATGACAAGTGGAAAAAAATTGTCCTAATTTTCTGGATGAAAATTGGAGCGATTTTTTAATACGCACATGTGACCCCAGCCTAAGGTTGGAATCACACTTGCCAGTGACTCGGTCGAGGATCGAGTTGAATAACCCATCACAGCTTGCCACTCTTTGGACAGGAGTATGCAGCTGCATAGAAATACATGAAGCTGACACACTCTTGTTAGGAGAGGAGCCTGGCAGTCCAGGCAGTGCAACGTGATCCTCATGTGAGTCACAAGCAGCCTAATTGTAATAATTTTCTGGGAGAATTGCATCACATTCTGGAAAAATTAAAGGGTTTCAACACTTTCGCCCGTGACTGTACATGCTACCCTTATGTACAATTCTATAAATACAGATAACGCTACTAATAAAATATAATTTTCATATGTATAACACCTTCCATATGATACGATTTTGAAGCCTGGATTTTTTTTTTCGACAAGACATTGCAATTGACTAGGGGGTATTAATAAATCACACTAATGACTATAGCTATAAATGGAGACTTCTGGTGTAAAAGTTTAAGATTTTCAAATCATAATTGAAAAATCGATTTCTCCCAGCTAACTCTTAAGTGTTCATGTCATGTTACTTGATTAACACAAACCTTTCAGGCATTCATACAATATAGCTCCTACAATAAAACCTTATTGCTTTCTGTACCTGATGGAGAACATTTGACCGTGCATTCCATTATTGCCATGAAATACACAGCAATGAGGACCTTGCAGCCCAATTCAATCCTGCCAAGGTCTCAATTTCTCCCTTGCTGTAACCTGCTGCTATTGCTTTATAACTCCTGTGCTCCTCTGAGCATTGGTTACTATCTGATATATTGTCTTCTAACCCTATTTTCACCAAATGGCCATTTAAAAATATGTATGTATCCAGGTATTCCTATACAGCCTAAAGCAAAAAAAATCTGCTGTCTCATAAAAGCAAATTATAGGTTCTCTAAAAATAGGTGACATCCATAATTTAGCAATATACCATTATCAAAAAATGTTTCTTAAAAAAATTACTAAGAGGATCTTTATAAATAAGTAAATCATTTACGGCAGTGATTATTTTTTTAATTATATTTTAGAATTATGTATCGCTATATAGGAGTGTATAAAGAATTGTTTCAATGTATCCTTCATGGTTAAAATGTCGCAAGTGCCGAGGTATCAAGGAAGGATTCAGTCATGATATGGAAAGAAAATAAATTTTACTGATGAACTTTATGGAAAATATACGGCAGTAGCAGGTACACTGACTTGAAAAAGTATTCATACCCTGTGAACGTTTACCCACTTTTTCACATTACACCTACAAACTTAAATGTATTTTAATGGGATTTTATGTGATATAGCAACACAAAGTAGCAAGTATTTGTGAACTGTAAAGAAAATGATATATGGCTTTGTGATTTAAAAAAATATATAAATCTGAAAATTGTGATGAGCATTTATATTCATCCCATTTGAGTCATGTCTATTGCTTATTCTTTTTTACAAAATAGCTCTGGCTCAGTGAGATCGGATGGAGAGCATCTGTGAACAGCAATTTTTAAGTCTTGCCATGGATTTTCAATGGAATTTAAGTCTGGACTGTGATTGAGCTATTCCCCCACGTGAACATGCTTTGACCCAGCTTGTTATCTCTAATATTTTGTCTGGACGGCCACATCTTGGCTTTCGATTGGATGCATGGACTTCATTTCAGATTCTTTCAACTGTCATGGCACACACGTGATGCAGTTTAGCAATTTTCCTGGCTGAGAGACAGTTATTGATGAGCTGCATGATATTGTTTCTCTTTTCTTGGAAATGTTCATGGCTGTACCTTAATTCAAGCCAGTGACCTTTTGCTTGGGAATCACTGAACTACTAGGGAATGTGAGAACAGGTTGTAATTTGCAGTATACAGGAAGACTAGCCAGGTAGTCACAGACACAACACCACACACACCCCCTTCCCCGGACAGGTGACAACAGTCAAACAAAAATCCTTGTTGCCACCCTCCAGGGTCTGATGTCCACACCAGGTGGGGCGGAGCCAGGTGGTTGAATCCGCACACCGAGGAGTTCACAGTCCTGGAGGCGGGAAAACAAGTCAGTTGAGTTCAGTCAGAAAGGGAGAGTGAGAGGAGAGGAGTGAAGACGTGTACAGGCAGACCTGGGACCAGGCCTGCCACAAACTGTCTAGGTGTCTGGGTCGGAGCCCAGGCACCTCCAGCAAGGTCGGCAGACGGTGGTTGCCGTCTGCAGGAGTTGGTAAACGGTCGGTGGAACCGTAGGACCAGGGTCGGGTGGTGGCCCGCTGGTACCGAACCGGGGAGCCAATTGGAGCCAAGCACCAGGCAGGGTACTCAGACCCCGACTAGGCTAGAAGCCGCCCTGATAGTCGAATTTACTGATTGCGGTCTGGACCTCAGGGGTTCATTCCCACCCAAGTCCCGATTGATGGCAACAGCCCAACCATCCCGGATAAGCGCCACCGCTAAAGGCAAGAGATCCAAAGGGCCAGTGCCTGCGGGCAAACGGGCTCCTCCGACACACACCAGGGAGAGGACTACCCGTGTCCAGGCACAGGAGTCAAAAACTACATATCACAGGTGCAGGGAACCGACAGCCATCACCAGCCTGTCCAGGGAGAACACCGCAGCCGGCTGTGGGCCCCATCCATTCTACCATTTGGTTTACCAGAGACTCCGTTATCTTGTGTCAGAGTGAGTACACCAGTGCCGTCAGGCACCACACCGCGACCCTGCGCCCTGCACCCCGGCCCTTACCTTCTCGCGGGCTCCAGGGACCATCGCCCCCTGCCCGCGAAGGGGTTAACACCAAGCTGCATAACACCATCCCCGGGAGGCCTAGTCAACGGCAGCGGTGGTGTCCACCATACAATCACCACAACCGGTGCGTGGCATCACAAACTTTATCAATTCCACCAAACAACCACCCAAACCCTCTGCGTTCACCGCCACTACACCATTCCAGAGTGACGTGACCCCCGGGTCCGGAGGCGCTTGAGCCACCGACACACAAGCCCGGATCCGAGCGTCTCGGCGGCCGCAGACAAGGCCGCGGGACGGTACACAGTGACCGTTCAAGAATCTGCATAACTAATCATACGCTAAATAGTTGCAAGTAAAGTTTATGTGTGAGATAGCCAAGATGATTGTTTATAAAATGGAGGTAGTATCTTGCTGTAAGCTGTACTGGATGGTGAGATAGCACCAGGACTCTCTCCTGTTTCCTGCACGTCGATCCTAATGTTGCGTGGTCCCCTGCTCACCCCCTTCATGGTCATCCAAATGTTGTGTGGTCCCTTGCGCCCTTTCATTGCTGTCCATGTGTAGTGCAGTCTCCCCTCAGATGCCCATATATGTGTCAATTTTCAGCTCCCACCTAGGACCAAGCCCCTGCACATGCCGTGCGGGGAAGCATGCACATTTGCTTTCTGTTCCTTTAAGAGGAAACATTAGCACCTTGAAAAAGCATCCCCAGCCTATCACTGGTAGGCACTTTACTTTGTGGTAGGCAATTTGCTTAAGGCTCCCTACAATGTTGGGAGGGGCCAGAGCATTGCATTAGGATTAGCCTGTGTGCTGGTCCTGTCTGTCTGCTCTGGTCTCCCAGCCTCTAGCACCATTCCTGCATGCAACCAGTTCTTCTCTGCTGTGTTTGTCCTGTCTGTCTTCTTGGACTTTTCCTGTCTGTTCTCTTGTACCAACCTGTATCCTGCATCCGTGTCCATAGCAGTCTATATCCTGCACGTGTATCCGTACCAGCCTTTTTCCTGCACCCATATCCATACCATCCTGTATATTGCACCTCTGTCCATACCTGCCTGTATCCTGCATCTGTGTCCCTGCCCACCTGCACCTGCCTGTATCCGGCACCTGTCATCCTGTCTGCCTCAGTCTGCACCAGTAGCTAAAAGGAAACAGTTGCACTCTGTAGTGCAAAGATATGTGGAACAATTAATAAGTACAAGGACGGAACCCCACCCCCGTTGTGGGTGGAGGCCAGCATGACTTGGTTAGGAGGAGGTGACCCCCAAAAGGAGGAGGGTGGGGTGGGGGTTATGGGTCAGTTGGAGCATATATAGGCCAGCCTGGGGGTGGAGGATCCCTTTGGCCTGCGCTCCCCTTGGATTGTCCCACCCTCCCTCCCTAATTTTAGTTATGGCAGGGTCATTGCGGCTGTTGGTGTTTAGGGTGGGTTCTCGAAGTTGGTGTAAATTGTTACTGGGGGGTTCATGGAAATCTGGATCCCTTTCATTGGCTGGTTTGGATGGTGATCTGGTGATTTGGGGGACCGTCGTGAATGGAATGTCGGGTCCCGGGTTTGGTAGTTATCCCCTCCACCCCTTTTATTGGTGCTCCTGAGTTGGTGGTTACGGCTGGGAGTAAGTGTGGTTCAGGGGAAAGGTAATTTTAATAAGGCACTAGTTAATCACCAGATTTATGAGCTTCGAGGACCACACCCTGTTTAAGTTAATTTCCTGTATGTATATGTTTAATAAAGGCGCTGTGGCCATTTCATCCAACTTTATTGTATGTGTTTATTTCTTAAATTATTAAGGGGTTAAGGTAAAAGGTGTTGGAGGGAGGGGGGTCACCGTAGCTCGACTATACCAAAGTCATGAGGATACAGACATTCATTACTGCTATGAAAAACATGTAAAAATACTTAGTGCACAAATATGGCTAGTTTTATTTGAACCCAGTAGCCATTGGCAAGGCGACCTTTTTTTGTTTGATCTCTAATAAATGTAAGTAAAATAAATGCTTCTCTTTGGGCTAAAAAAAACTTGCAATTTATTGGCAGATAGGAATCTGAAAATGGAGAATTGAAATAGTCTAAAGGCCCCGTCACACACAATGACGTATCTAACGATATATACCTAGATAGGCCGTGCACTCAGCACATAGCCTTTGCCAGTTTTGGAATAAGATTCTTTGTAATATTGAACCTGAGTCTCTCTCCTGTATCTCTTGCTGGCTATATTCCAGTCCATACTTCTACTTTTTTTTCAGCAGTCTAGAAGTCCCAGTCCTTAAAAATGGTCAAAAAATGTTGTCTGAGGCCTTCCTCTACGTGTGTTCAATGGGACAGTGCAATTCCTTCAACTTTTTGTCAGCACTTGCACTTAGTGCTTAAGGCCCCGTTACACGCAATGACGTATCTAATGATATATCGCCGGGGTTACGGATTCCGTGACGCACATCCGACAGCGTTAGCGACGCAATTGCGTGTGACACCAGCAAGTGACCGTTAACGATGGAAAATACTCACCAAATCATTCATCGGTGACACGTCATTAATTTTCAAAAAATCGTTGATTGTTGAGGTCGCAGGTTATTCGTCGTTCCCGAGGCAGCACACATCGCTATGTGTGACACCTCGGGACCGACGAACAACAGCTTACCTGCGGCCGCCGGCATTGAGGAAGGAAGGACGTGGGCAAGATTTTACGGCCGCTCATCTCCGCCCCTCCACGTCTATTGGGCGGCCGCTTAGTGACGCCGCTATGACGCCACACGAACCGCCCCCCTTAGAAAGGAGGCGGTATGCCGGCCACAGCGACATCGCTAGTTAGGTAAGTCCGTGTGATGGCTCCGAACGATAATGTGCACCACGGGCAGCGACTTTCCCGTGATGCACAAACAACGGGGCAGGCACTCTTGCTAGCGACATTGCTAGCGATATCGCTGCGTGTGATGGGGCCTTAAGGCTGATGAGCAGGAGTGCTCAATCAGAAGCCATGACCCTGTAATTTAAGAAAAAGACTGACACATCCTATCTTTCTACTGTGAACAGGTGCAAACTGAATATGAAACATAGTAACATAAAGGAGACAGTTGCACTCTGTAGTGCTAAGATATGGGGAACAATGAATATGGGAATTGAGACATGCATTACTGCTATGAAAAACATGTAAAAATTGAGATACTTAGCACACAGAAATGGTCAGTCACATGCATTATGAAATTTCAGCACAAATCAACATGTCTTGGAAAAAATATGCACAAAAACGGTTTTGACGCCATATCAGTGCAGTTTTCTTCCAGGAGGTGCAAATTTGGTGCTGAAATGTCTGTACCAGATTTCAGAATCAAATTTGCACCTCCTGGCAGAAAACCACACCAAAACAGCGTCAAAACCATTTTTGTGCATTGTTTTGTCAACAGATGCAGATTTGGTGCTGAAATTTCTACATCATATTCCTGCACCCAATCTATACCTCCTGGCAAAAAAAAATAATCAAAAGGTGTAGATTGGGTGCAGGAATATGGTGTACAAATTTCAGCACCAAATCTGCATCTCTTAGCAAAAAAAAAAAAGTTTTATGCCAGGAGATGGAGGTCTGTGAGTTCATTGAGGTTCCCTGAAGTCAGGCTACCTGCAGTCACAGGTAGAGGGGCCATAGGAGCTTTCAGCTGTGGCCACGGCTAATCTGATTGATGTCACCGCTCATAGATGAGGCTGAGTCTTGCCTGAAGTTACAGTGGGCGGTCATATTCTATGGCCACTCAGTGTAGCTTTAGATGTAGCAGAGCTGGAATTGTCATGGGACCTTGTTTGGATTATGTTGAAACTGGGTCTTTCAGGGGTTAATAAAGTGGTGAAACGGTGTTTTTTGGATTTTATTTCAAAAAAAGAATTTTTTCTATGTTTGTGTTTATTTACTTTTTAGTTACGGGTCTCATAGACGATTCCCAATACTAATCTAGGTCTTAGGGTATGTGCGCACGTTGCTTTTTACCTGCTTTTTACCTGCTTTTTTGCTGCTTTTTCTTCTGCGCTGTTTAATGCCAAAATGGATGTGTTCTTCTATTCAAGCAAAGTCTATGGGAATTTGGGTTTCTTGTTCACACTATGTTGTTCAAAATGCTGCCTTTTTGTGGCAGAACTTTGGTCAAAAACTCAGCTTTTCAAAGAAGCAACATGTCAATTGTTTTTGCCAATTGGGTTTTGCACTGCAAAGCTGAGTTTTTGACCAAAGTTCTGCCACAAAAAGGCAGCATTTTGAACAACATAGTGTGAACAAGAAACCCAAATTCCCATAGACTTTGCTTGAATAGAAGAACACATCCATTTTGGCATTAAACAGCGCAGAAGAAAAAGCAGCAAAAAAGCAGGTAAAAAGCAGGTAAAAAGCAACGTGCGCACATACCCTTAGTGGCAGCTGTGAACTGTGATTAACCCCTTATTACCCCGATTGTCACAGCACCATGTCAATCGGGAAGAGCCGGGTAAAGTGCCGAGCCTGTCACATCTAATGGATGTGGTAATCTTGGGCGGCTGTAAGTTAATATTTTTAGGCTGGGCCCAATAAACATGGATCTTCCTAGCCTAAATAATCTAATAATCTCTTTTTTTTATATATATATATATATATATATATATATATATATATATATATATATAATATACACATATTTATGTTTTTTAACCCTTGTACAAGTGGTTTACCAATATAGGAGTCCCACTCCTTACAAAAGGGGAAAAAAATGTTTTCGGAGGTCCTCCTCTAAGTCTTTTCCAGTTTGTATCAGGTTGCCTCCTTCTAATTTTCGGCAGGCCTTGCACAAAATGCATACACTTTACCAGTTGAGGAGTCTTGCTCTTTCCAAATGGGAAAAAAAAGGTTTTCAGAGGCCTTCCTCTAAGTCTCTTCCTGGGTGTATTGCAATCCCTCCATTTAATTTTTCTAGGCCTTGTACTAAGTGCATAGGCTTCAGTAAGAGTTCCACTGGTTTTAAAATTCTCTCTCTGAGAAAATGGTCATGGTCTTTCCCATTCCCCCTACTTTATAAAGACCTCTCACTGAGTGTATAGGCTTTCCCAGGTTGGCAGTTGAAGTGTTTTTAAAATGTACCAGAATTTAACCTGAGTAACGACACTACATTTTTTCTTTGCTGTATTGCAATGCCTCCTTGCCATTTTAGCTAGGTCTTGTACTGAGTGCACAGACTTTTCCAGTTTCAGAGTCAGATTCTTTATAATGTTGTACCGGAATTGAATCAGAGCCTCTTCGCTATGTCTTTTGCTGGCTATATTGCAGTCCAGCCTTCTAATTTTTGGCAACCCTTTAACTTAGTGCATAGGTTTTAGTAGTATAGGAGTCAGACTCCCTAATATTAGCAAAATGTGTAAGAAGCCCTAAAAAATACAAAGGCTATGTGTCCACGATGCGTCGAGCTAGGTGCAGTTCTAAACGCACCCTCTGGCAGTAATTGATTTTGCCAAAGTTGCTTTTTACCATAAAATAGCGCTAAAAACGCATGCGTATTTACCTCGTTTTAGGTGCGTTTTTAGCGCTTTTTACATGCTTTTCAATAGCGTTTTGACAGATGCGTTTTGAACATAAAGACACTGCTAAATAAAGATTAAACAGTCAAACATAATGAAAAGAGAGAAAAAAAAGGACAACATATATAATTTATTTAAAAAAAAAATAGTTATATTTCATATAATTCTAGCGGTTATATGCTATTTAGCGGTAAAATAGCAATAAATTGATATTTTTCATTAATTTAATTGTCGGACTATGTTTGTGTGTAAAGGGACATATCAAATCTTTATTTTGATGTCCAAAAAGCATGAGTTTTGTTAGTCCAAAACGCATGTTTTCTGCACCTAAAAAGCATGTAAAAAGCAGGAATTTTGATGTTGCTTACTTTTTGCAACTTCTCATTGACTTCAATGTTATCAAAACACAGCCCAAATGGCAAAAACAATTACATGCTGCTTCTTTAAATGCTGAGTTTTTGCCCACAATTATGCAAATTAAACGCAGCGTTTTTAACTGCATGGTGGGCACAAGAAATCCCTATTTCTCATAGACTTTACTGGGAAATCACAACGCATGCATTTTGGCATTAAAAAGGTGCAGTTGAAAACGCTGCAGAAAAGCATGTAAAAACGCATCGTGGACACATAGCCTTAGGGGTACTTTGCACACTATGACATCGCAGCTGCGATGTCGGTGGGGTCAAATCGAAAGGGACGCACATCCGGCATCGCTGTTGATTTCGTAGTGTGTAAAGCATTTTTTATATGATTAACGATCGCAAAAGCGTCGTAATCGTATCATCGATGTAGTGTCCGACATTTTCATAATTTTGCTGCAGCGATGGTACGATGTTGTTCCTCGTTCCCCTGCTGCAGCACACATCGCTGTGTGAGAAGCCGAAGGAGCGAGGAACATTAGCTTACCTGCATCACCGCGGCTAACGCCGGCTATGCGGAAGGACGGAGGTGGGCTGGATGTTTACATCCTGCTCATTTCCGCCCCTCCACTTCTATTGGCCGCCTGCCGTGTGACGTCGCTGTGACGCCGCACGACCCACCCCTTAGGAAGGAGGCGGGTCGCCGGCCAGAGCGACGTCGCAGGGCAGGTGAGTGCATGTGAAGCTGCCGTAGTGATAATGTTCGCTACGGCAGCGATCACAAGATATCGCTGCTGCGATGGGGGCGGGTACTATCGCGCCGATGCTTGCGATGTCGTAATGTGCAAAGTACCCCTAAGGCTGTACCAGAGTAGAAGTCTAAATCTTTTTAATATTGACATAAAATGTAGTCACAGACCCACTTCTCTATCTCTTGCTGAGTGTATTACACTCTGTCCATGGAATTCTAGATAGGCCTTGCACTCAGCACATAGCCATTGCCAGTTTTGGAATAAGATTCTTTGTAATATTGAATCTGAGTCTCTCTCCTGTATCTCTTGCTGGCTATATTCCAGTCCATACTTCTACTTTTTTTTCAGCAGTCTAGAACTCCCAGTCCTTAAAAATGGTCAAAAAATGTTGTCTGAGGCCTTCCTCTATGTGTGTTCAATGGGACAGTGCAATTCCTTCAACTTTTTGTCAGCCCTTGCACTTAGTGCTTAAGGCCCCGTCACACGCAACGGCGTATCTAACGATATATCGCCGGGGTCACGGATTACGTGATGCACATCCGGCATCATTAGCGACGTCATTGCGTGTGACACCAACGAGCAACTGTTAACGATGGAAAATACTCACCAAATTGTCCATCGTTTACACGTCATTCATTTTCAAAAAATCGTTGATTGTTGAGGACGCAGGTTGTTCATCGTTCCCGTGGCAGCACACATCGCTATGTGTGACACCTCGGGAAAGACGAACTACAGCTTACCTGCGTCCGCCGGCAATGAGGATGGAAGGAGGTGGATGGGTTGTTACGGCTGCTCATCTCCGCCCCTCCGCTCCTATTGGGCGGCCACTTAGTGACGCCGCTGGGACACCGCACGAACCACCCCCTTAGAAAGGAGGCGGTTCGCCGGCCACAGCGATGTCACTAGGCAGGTAAGTCCGTGTTACGGCTCCGAACGATAATGTGCACCACTGGCCTTTATATAGAGAGTGTAGCAGTCCCACTAGTTAACCATTTTAACAGAATGTGTATGAGACCTTCCTTTATGTCTAATACAGGGTGTATCGGAGTGCCCCTTCCTTCTAATTTTTGGAAGATCTTGCATTCTCCAGATAGGCTTTGGGAGTTTTCAGAACCCCTCCTTCATAAATTAAACAGGATGTGTCTGACCATATCACAGACACCACACGACCAGTTAAGGTAGTAAAATGTTAACATTACATTTACCTTTGACTAAAGGCTACTTTACACACTGCGATATCGGTCCCGATATCGCTAGTGTGGGTACCTGCCCCCATCTGTTGCGCGACACGGGCAAATCGCTGCCCGTGCCGCACAACAGCCGTCACACATACTTACCTGTCCGGCGACGTCGCTGTGACGGGCGAACCGCCTCCTTTCTAAGGGGGCGGTCCGTGCGGCGTCACAGCGCCGTCACTGAAGCGTCACTGAACCGCCGCCCAATAGCAGCGGAGGGGCGGAGATGAGCGGGACGTAACATGCTGCCCACCTCCTTCCTTCCTCATAGCGGCCGGGAGGCAGGTAAGGGGAGCTTCCTCGTTCCTGCGGCGTCACACGCAGCGATGTGTGCTGCCGCAGGAACGAGGAACAACTTCGTTACTGCTGCAGTAACGATTTTTAAGAATGGACCCCCATGTCGCCGATTAGCGATTTTGCACGTTTTTGCAACGATGCAAAATCGCTTATCGGTGTCACACGCAACGGCATCGCTAATGCGGCCGGATGTGCATCACAATATCCGTGACCCCAACGACTCCGCATTAGCGATGTCGCAGCGTGTAAAGCCCCCTTAATGGTGGGTGTAATTTTATTTCCCCCTATAGTCATCTACTGTAGGCATAGGCGAAGGGAAAATATGATGAGAGACGGCCCAGCTAATAAGACTATGTTCACTCATTGCATTTTCACAACAAGTTTAATGATTTTATACAAATTAGAAGCTGATTTTTACAGTAACAGCAAAAGCGATGAGATTTCATAAATCCAATGCACACAATTGTTTTTTTTCATGACTAAAATGGAAAACTGTTGTGTTTTTGAAAGAAGCAGCATGTCAATTCTTTCAACCTTTTGCAACATTTTTTCAACATCAAAAGCAATAAGAAAGTGCAAAAACACAGCAAAAACATTACTAGTAAACATAGCCTAAGGAGTGACGAAGGAGTTTTTTTTCTCTTTTTTTATTTTGCCTTATATACAAGTAATTAACAAGGAAAGAATGTTTCTTATTTTTTCCAGTGAAATCCATTTTAGGTTTGGTTTGGTATGTTTTATTGGCGTAATACTCTGACAACATTGCTCCCAGCAGCAATATGGGAGTCAGAGATGTTTGCAGGGATCTTCTCCATGCTGCTCTCATTCCATTTCAGCTGTGATTCCATCCATTTCAGTGATTTTCAGGCCCTTCCCCATAGACCTCCTGTTGGGATCCACTGGAAAGGTGCTAGAGTTTCCTTTTGACTTCCATTATGCTCTTTACGCGAGATGAGCACACAAGTATTACAAATTGCTTGACTCAAAAAACAAGCACCAGAACATTTTAGTGTTCACCCATCACTAGTTTGTAAGAAAAAAAAGTTCTGTTCTACTGTTCTGTATTAGTTTCATGTCACACATTGGTAATACTCCCTTTTATTAAAAATAAGTCCTGGAGACAGTTGCTCATGCAGATCAGTGTCTAGATTATAGCATGGAACAGCTCATTTATACCTAAAGGGTGCTTTACACGAGACGCCGGATTGTGCGATGCATCGTCGGGGGTCACGGTTTTTGTGACGCACATCCGGCATCGTACACGATCTCATCTCAGTTTCATAATATCGTTTATCTTTCCTGCAGCAGGTTGTTCATCGTTCCCGTGGCAGCACGCGGCGCTCCGTGTGACCCCACGGGAACGATGAACACAGCTTACCTCCCGCCGGCAGTGCGGAAGGAAAGAGGTGGGCAGGATGTTTACATCCTGCTCATCTCCGCCTCTCCGCTTCTATTGGCCGGCCGCTGTGTGATGTCACTGTGACGCCGAACGTCCCTCCCCATTCAGGAAGTGGACTTTCGACGCCCACAGCGAGGTCGCTCAGCAGGTAAGTACGTGTGATGGGGCTTCACGACTTTGTGCGACACGGGCAGTGATTTGCCTGTGACGCACAAACGACGGGGTAGGTACGATGGATTGTGAAATCGCACAATCTGTCGTCCCGTGTAAAGCAGGCTTAAGAAAAACGTGGATTTCTCTGGAATAAAACATCAGATCGCAAATATAAATGTATCAATTTATTCAGCTTCTTTTGACCTACATGCCCATGTAGATGGCTTTAAGGGAATCTGTCAGCAGGTTTTTGCTATGTAAGCTGAAGCCAGCATTGTAGGTGTTAAAAAGCAAAAATTAACTATGCTTATCAGGCCTTCTGCTGTTGTTTACTTAAACTAAAGGCTTTATCACTTGATGATTATAATTGCAAGGTCTAGCTGGTAGGTGCAAGCAGTCCGTTATGCCCCCTCCTGTTGCTTACACCGCACTGTCAATGTACAATCTCTAAGGTGGGGGAGGGGGAAGCTCCCTGGACTCAGCTACATAACTAAAGCTAAGAATTCAGATTGTGTCAAAAAGCCTGCAGCCATGAATCTGGGTGATACAACATTGGATTTAGAATCTACATTATGCTTCTCTGCTGTGAGGTGTAAAAAATCTGTTGACACATTCCCTTTAAGAAGGATGATCCTACTGACAGATTTTCTTCAAGGAATGAAAGATTATTTTTTTTCCACTAAAATATTGTTATACAGTAGTTTAATTTTTTTATTCTTTTTTATTTTTTAATTTTCACAAGTATTTATAATAGGAAAAAACTACAAAATTTGTTATGCAAATATAGTTGGAAACTACAGTGTGGCACACAGGTAAGAAGGGAAGAAGCACGATTTGTCTTTTGGACGTTTACACTGACAGGAGGCCGCTTAGGCTATGTTCACACAGTACATCTTTTGGTGCTTTTTTGAGGTCTCAAAGATGCAGCTAAATGCATGCATTTCCTTCCCCCAGCAAAGTCTATTAGATTTTGATATTGCTGTCCATATTGTGCATCTTTTTTTGTCTGCATCTTTGCTGCGTTTTTGAAGATGCAGCATGTCAATTATTTTTGCGTTTTTACCGTGTTTTTGAGCGCTCCAGTCAATAGATTTGTCTTAAAAAAACACATTGCGCAAAATGCGTTAAAAGCCTGTAAAAAATAAGTAAAAATTGAATGCGTTTTTTACTGCAGGTGCATTTTTTGGGGCCAAAAATACTGTATCCTTGTAGTTACTAAAGATGCACTGTGTGAACATAGCCTTAAATTCAGTTTTTGGGAGACTATAACAGGCCACCATACCTGTCAGACCTGGAAGTCATAATTTGACTACCTATTGCTACTAAAACCATGGCGTTAAAGTGGGAGACCCTTAGCATTCACAATGATTTAGATGCAGCAGTCGCTATTGACTTATAGATTTACCAGCCAAGATCAGTGTTGGCACTGACTCTGGTAGTTACTGCAGGAGCTCAGCTGTTAGTTAAACTCATGTGCCCACACAATCACCATGACAAACTGGCACATTCATTTGTGGGAACACCTACCAGGTGACATGTACCAGCAAGTTACCTGTCAGATTGAAGGCTAAGAGCTTGTTTGTTACACAACAAAGTTTCTGATTATGTATTTACTGATGTTCTATATTCCAAAATGATTACTTAAATTTTACAATGTAAAAAAAGACAGGTCGATTTGCAGAGGACGGATCTTGACTTGCTTACATTGGCAGTTTCATGTGAATTCGAACATTTACAGTTTGCACTTTGCAAAAGAAAATGTGATTGGCATAATTTCCCACACTGCTGAAGGGTCAGAGAGCAGGCTAATATCTTTTAGAAACGTTGCACGGCTTCCCCGTAATGCTCTGCAGCTATGATAGCTTACAGATTATCATTCCTTGTACTGTGGTGGTCAGTACCTTGGCCATCAAAAATCAGTGGAGCACAGTTTGTACAGAAGAGTAATTTTCTATCTCCGGAGTCACTGGGTAAGTCTTTTTCTTCTGTGCAATGTAAGCTCTTAAGGTCAGCAAGGTCCTTTATCTTTTCTGTAGAATGTAAGATATTATGGTCAGTGGGGTTCTCGCGTTCTCTCTAGTGTACAGTGTAAGGTCTTATGGTCAGCAGAGTTCTCGCTTTCTCTTTCTCCCACCTGTAAAATGTAAGCTCTTAGGCCGGCATGGTGGCTTAGTGGATACAATTGCAGTGTGGGGTCATGGGTTCAAATTCCACCAAGGACAACATCTGCAAGGAGTTTGCGTGCGTTTTCTCCAGTTTCTTCCCACACCCCAAAGACATACCGGTAGGGAATTTAGATTGGGAGCCCTGATGGGGACAGTGTTGCAAATGTATGCACCATGGAATTAATGGCACTATATAAGTGAATAAATATTACGGTCAATAAGGTCCTCTCTCTCTTTCCTGTACAGTGTAAGCTTTTATGGTCAGTGGGGATCTCTCTCTCTCTCCTGTAAAGTGTAACCTCTTATGATCAGTGGGGTCCTCTCTCTTTCCTGTACAGTGTAAGCTCTTATGCTCAGGAGGGTCCTCTCTTTTTTCTGCAGAGTATGAGCTCTTATAGTCAGGAGGGTCCTCACTCTTTCCTGTACAGTGTAAGCTCTTGTGGTTCTTTCTCTGTCTCTTTCCTGTAATGTTTAAGCTCTTATGGTCAGCAAGGAACTCTTTTTCTCCTGTACAGTGTAAGCTTTTCTCCTATACAGTGTAAGCGGGGTTCTCGCTATCTGTCTCTCTGTCTCTCTCCCTCTCCTGTAAAGTGTAAGCTCTTAGGGTCATCAGGGTCCTTGCTCTCTCTTTCCCACCTGTAAAGTGTAAGCTCTTTTGGTCAGTGCAGCTCTCACGCTCTAGCCCCTTGCCAAGGTGTATTGTACAAGCAATTAACAAGCTTTCCAGTGTTGACATTTGCACAAATTTATTCATCGCAAATGAAATTTTGGGGGTAACCGGGAGAGGTGGTGAATTTTAATTTAAAAAGGTTCACTCATCTCTAATACAGCTAATATGATGAGCATTTTATTACATTTTACTGCATTAAAACCATGATTGAATATTGATATTTTAGCAAAAAAGCTAAAGCACTTGCTTCAATTTGGCAAGTCCTAACTCTAATACAAAATAAATATTGGTCAAATCTAGTGTTGTCAATAATATCTTAACTCAAGTGTGACTATTCTAGGAACCATGACATATTCCTTACAATAAGAAAATAAACACATTTCGGAGCAAGCAGTAATATATGTATATATAAGATTATTGTGATCCTCTGTCTTCCATATGGTGACCTGTCAATAGCCCCAGGGTGATTAGCAGCCTATTGTTCATATTCCCCGTACTTTAATGCACACTTTGAAACCAGGATTCATTTTGTAGAAACTAAATTTTGTTACTATATCTCAATATGGTTTGGATAATTCCATTGTTGTGCCTTCTGGCTTGCAAGTATATTACGCCGGTTGGATGCTTTCTGCAGCTAGGCATGTTGATTATGGTCATACATCACCTTGCTGCTGAAAGATGTCAACTGAATTTTATTTTTAATGCATATCTGCCATCGTACCAATTCTCCTCTGCAGTAGATTTTATTGAAAATCAAGCTTTTTAGATCAAAGTTCTCAATGATTATAAAGTCTATTTTAAAATATTCTACCACTTCCAAAACATAGCAACAAGCACTTTTATGCCTTGTATCCTCATACATTTTTGGTCTCCATTCTTGTATTAGTAATGTTGTGTAAAAATCATATCTATCTATTGTATCTAGATGTTTTTAGTGGGCAAAAGTAGCAGAACATGAAAAAACTATTTAAATCTGGCAATGCTATATTTGTAGCGAGCTGAAGCCTGAAGCTATATTATCACTAATACTGTAGAGCAGGGGTCTCAAACATGCGGCCCCTTAGGTTTCGCCTTGCAGTCCGCAGGCCCGTCGATCTCGTGATGATCACAGCCTGTGTCAGGGACAGCAGTAGTCAGCACTTTAATTAATGTCAATGAACTGCTGGTGTTGCGCAGAGCTCTCTGCATAACTATACCTAAGGTAGCTGCCGACCAATGACAGGTCAGCAGCTAACGTAGTGACATGACATAAAGTGCTGGATCCTGTTTGGCTGATGGCTGCCATTGGCTTAGGGCTGCAGAGAGCTCTGCGCGGTGCCAAACAATTCATTCAAATGAAGTAAAGTGCTGACTACTGCGGGCATCTGCCGCGATAGTCATGGGGTCTACGGGCCGTAAGAAGCATTAAAGAAGACACCGAGGGAACAAAGGACAGGTAAGAAGAATCTTTTTTTTTTATTTATTTGTATATGAAGAACGGCATATAAGAGTAAATTACTACAGGATGGAACATTACTTTAAGATGGGGAAAAGGATGGGCACTTTACTATAAGGAGATCAGGATGGGCACATTACTACAAGAAGGGTACAAGGATGTGGACATTACTACAAGAAGGGGACAAGGATGGGGACATTACTACAATAAGGGGGACAAGAATTGGGACATTACTACAAGAAGGGGACCAGGATGGAGACATTACTACAAGAAAGGGCCCGGGGTGGGGCACATTACTCATTCAGGAATGACAGGAAAGACAAAAAAGGTGGAGGGGTGTGTATATTTATCAAATCTAACCTAAGATCTGTGCTCAATGATGGCATTGGTGGAGCTGCAACAATGTAGTCACAGTATTGGTAAATGTACATGGGGATGGAAATAACGGAAAGCTACTAATTAGAGTTTGAGATAAGCCTCCTAACATAGCTGAACAGGTAGATAGGGAGATATGCTGCGACAAATTGAAAAGGCAGCTAATAATAAAAATTGTGTCCTTATTATGAGGATTTAAACTATTCAGACATTCAGTGAGACATAGAATATTCAGGTTGTGCTAAAAGCTGTAAGTTCTTATCTACAATTCAAGACAAATACCTATCTCAGATGGTAGATGAACCGACCAGGGGAGAAATTTTGCCAGATCTGGTCCTGTCCCATCAAATAGATCAGATACAATTTCAGATGTACAGATCCAGGAGCACTTGGGCAGCAGCGATGATAATATGTTAAGCTTCAATGTAATATTCAATAGAACATTTAAAAGGGGAAATGCTAAAATCTGGAATTTTAGGAAAGCTGATTTCAACAATGTCACGGTAACTGGGGATACCGAACATAAATGAGGTAAGTTTAAGGATACACTACTACAGTCCTGTAAAAACCTATACCTTATGGTAATAAAATGTCCAAAAATATAAAGAAACCTCTATGGATAAATAAGACTGTACAAAGTGTAATAAAACAAAAACAAAGGACGTTTAAAGGGAATGTATCGTCAGAAAAAAAAATCAATAACTGAAAAAATGTAAAGTAATAATATTTTAATGTTTTGTTTAAATATTATTTTTTTTAATTGAGCAAAATATAAAAAAAAATTAAAACGTTTAATATTTTCCACTGTTTCCACTGTTAAACACTAGGGGAAGCAGCTTCTGAAATCCTACAGAAATTCATCTGTATAAAAAGCTCACATTACAGCTGCAGTAAAGTGGGCAGAGTCTGCTCTCCTGTGTGTGATGGCACGCCTCCCCCCTCCCAATCTGAGTGTTTACAAAGGATAACAGACAATGACAATGACAAGGGACACAGTGCAGAGCTATTTTGTTGGTGACCACAAATGTCTAAAGTGTCACCAAGGACATCAGGAGTATCACACAGGACAGGATTAGATACACGGCTCAGCAGACTGTATCACACAGGACAGGATTAGATACAGTCTGCTGAGCCGTGTATCTAATCCTGTCGTGTGTGATAGTCTGCTGAGCCGTGTATCACATAGGACAGGATTAGATACACGGCTCACAGACTGTATCACACAGGACAGGATTAGATACACGGCTCAGCAGACTGTATCACACAGGACAGGATTAGATACAGTCTTCTGAGCCGTGTATCTAATCCTGTCGTGTGTGATAGTCTGCTGAGCCGTGTATCACATAGGACAGGATTAGATACATGGCTCAGCAGACTGTATCACACAGGACAGGATTAGATACACGGCTCAGCAGACTGTATCACACGGGACAGGATTAGATACACGGCTCAGCAGACTGTATCACACAGGACAGGATTAGATACACGGCTCAGCAGACTGTATCACACAGCACAGGATTAGATACACGGCTCAGCAGACTGTATCCCACAGGACAGGATTAGATACACGGCTCAGCAGACTGTATCACACAGGACAGGTTTAGATACAGTCTGCTGAGCCGGGTATCTAATCCTGTCATGTGTGATAGTCTTCTGAGCCGTGTATCACATAGGACGGGATTAGATACACGGCTCAGCAAACTGTATCACACAGGACAGGATTAGATACACAGCCGTGCAGACAGTATCAGCGGTAGCAGCGGCGGTACTCACATACAATGGGGCATGGGCACGGACACACACACACACACACACAGCGGTGGCTGGGGAGAGCGGAGAGGGGGAGTCATCTGAGATGGTAACGGCGGTGGGGGCTGGGGAGAGCGGAGAGATGGGATGTCATCGCAGACGGTAATGGGGGGAAGGGAGGGCACAGGAGGGGTGGCGGCCTGTACTCACATATCCCGGCGATTGACAGGGGTATAGTGGAGCAAACAGCATACGCTGTGAGCTCCATGATGATGGCGCTGATCTCCAACCTGTGGTGTGATCTGGACAGCCCAGGGGGCACGTCCAGGTCACAGCAGACGCCCACTGTAACGTTAGTGAATGGGGTCGGATCACGACTACTGTTCTCTATGCACAGGGGCTGCCATAAAGGAGTGTGTAACTGTCGTTACACACACAGCAAATCCAACATGGCCCCCAGTGCCTCCAGTAAAATTAGAATTACATAAAAACTAAATAAGCTGCGATTTTCATTTTGTATTAGAAATACTTGATTTCATAATCCCTATTTTTAATACAAAAATAAAAAAACGCGATACATTACCTTCAAAATCTTGAACGCTGAGAATACAGAAATAGCATTTCAGGAGTATAAAAATCTCAATAAGAAATGTAAAAAAGAAATCAAGCTAGCAAAATTAGCTACTGAAACAAGAATCTTTTATAAATACATTAATGTCAAAAGGAAAAAAGATGGTATTGGCCCCTTAAATTATAATAACTAGTTAATTATAGAGGACAAAAAAGACTGAAATATTAAACAGGTACTTCTCAATAGTGTTTAGCAAGGAACTGCCTGTTCCAGGGATCATTCAACAAGTGAAAAAACAAAGTTCACCACCCGATATAATTTAACACAAGAAGTACGCCTTTTTCTGAATAAATTAAACATTGACAAATCCCCCAGATCAGATGGCATTTATCCACCAATATTGAGGGAGTTGAGCTCCGTAATCGACAGACCACTGTATCTCATCTCCTTAGACTCACTTGCAACAGGGTTGGTGCCTCAGGATTGGAGGATTGCTGATGTGGTACCAATATTTAAAAAAGGTAAGAGGGTAGTTCCATGCAACTATTGTCCAGTAAGCCTGACATCAGTAGTATGCAAAGTTTTTGAGGGCATTTTGAAGGAGGACATGCAAAAATATATTGCAAAAAATAATATAATAACTGGCAAACAGTATGGATTCATGAAAGATAAGTCGTGTCTAACCAACCTGTTGGGGTTCTATGAGGAGGTAAGTGCAAACCTGGATATTAGTAATGCAGTTGATGTGATTTATTTGGACTTTGCAAAGGCATTTTATACTGTACCACATAATAGCCTTATACTGAAGCTCCACAAGCAAGGACTAGGGGAAACTATATGCAAATCGGTAAGAAATTGGCTAAAAGATAGGAATCAAAGAGTAGTCTTAAATGGTATATTTTCTAAATGGGCTATAGTCAACAGTGGGGTGCCGCAGGGATCTGTGCTAGAACTGATTCTTTTTAAAGGGAACCTGTCAAGTGCAATATGCACCCAAAACCAGGAGCAATTCTGGGTGCATACAGTATTGCTAAAACCTGCCTAACTCTCCCTGTATATGTCACGGGCGTAGGGGTTGGTAACGCCGCTCGTCTGGGATCGCTGGCGCTCGGGTCCGGTGCATCTGCTCCTCGGTGGCTTGAGCACGGGGCCGGATCCGGGGCTCGAGCAGCGCCTCCTCGCCCACGAGTGAAAAGGGGGAGGATTTGGTGGATGTTTGGGGATGTCGGTCGTGACGCCACCCACGGGTTGTGGTGATAGTGGGCACCACCACTGCTGGTGACAGGGGATCCCGGGAGCGATGGCGGAGAGCAGCTGAGGTGTTGACCCCTCCGTTGGGGAGTAGGGAGGAGGTATAGGTGCAGGTGCCGAGGCGGGGAGGCAGCGTGGTGCCAGATGGCACTGTTGTACTCATTTAGACACAGAAGGACAGAGTCTTTGGTAAACCAAACGGCTGGATGGACGGGGCCCACAGCCGGCTGCGGTGTTCTCACTCTCGCCGGATGGGTTGATGGCGGCTGTCGTTTTCCTGCACCTGTGTAAGTGTATTTGACTCCTATGGCTTCCCACGAGTATTCCGCTCCCTGGCGTGTACGTGTCGGGAGAGCCTGTTTGCCCGCAGGCGCTGGCCCTTGGATCTCTGGCCCTTGGCGGTGGCACTTATCCGGACAGGTTGGGCCATTGCCTTCTGACGGGACTTAGGCGGGAATGAACCCCTGAGGTCCACACCGCAATCAGATAATTTGACCTTTTCGGCAGCTCCTAGCCTGGTCGGGGTCTGAGTACCCTGCCTTGGTGCTTGGCTTCAATCTGCTCCCCGGTTCGGTACCGGCAGGCCACCGCCCGACCCCGGTCCTACGGTTTTGTTGACCTTCACCAACTCCTGCAGACGACCACCACCATCTGACGACCTTGCTGAACGTGCCTGGGCTCCAACCCAGACACCAACAGTTTTCACTCCTCTCACTTCCACTGCCACAAACTCTCTCCTCTCTTTTCCCGCCTCCAGGCCTGTGAACTCCTCGGTGGGTTGGGTCAACTGCCTGGCTCCACCCCACCTGGTGTGGACATCAAGCCTGGAGGGTGGCAACAAGGGTTTGATTGACTGGTGTCACCTGCCCAGTGGAGGGGGTGTGTGTGTGTTGTTAGTGTACTGTGACCCCTGGGGGTCCAGGGCGTCACATATACACTAGCATAGATTTTTATCTTTTTAAAAGTATTTCTAATGATCTTTTATCTTATGCTAATTAGCACAGGGAATAGTTCCAAGGGTGTTATATCCCCTGACTAATCCGACCTCTTAGCATATTAGCATGCCCACAGGGGCATACTAACGTGCTATTCATCTCAGCATCACCAGCGGTGATGCGCGTACATGTGTTTGCTGTGACCGCACTTCTGAAAGACGGCAACACCCAGTCATGTGCAGTATGAAGCCGGGTGTAAGCGTCCAGGCTTCAGAGAGGTCTACCGCGCATGACCGGAAGCGCCTTGCTAGTATGCCCCTCTGGGTGTGCTAACATGCTAAGAGGGCGGACTAGTTGGGGGATATAACACCCTTAGGACTAGTCTCTGCGCTCATTAGCATAAGATAAAAGATCTTTAGAAATACTTTTCTAAAGATCCTTTTATCTATGCTAGTGTATACAGGGACGGTTAGTCAGGGATTAGCAATATGCAAGCAGAATTGCTCATGGTTCTGAGTGCATATTGCACCTGACAGGTTCCCTTTAATCTCTTTATTAATGACTTTGTGGATGGGATTGATAGTAAAGTATCAGTCTTTGCTGATAACACCAAACTATCAGACCAAAGGAGAAATATGAGTAAATATGTAAATACAAGAATTTTATTAATGAAGATCACACACAAAAGACAGCACAAGCTGCTAAAGCAAACAAGATTTTAGTGTGTTTAAAACAAGAGATTAGATCCCGTGATCCCAACGTATTGTTACCCTTTTATAAATCCCTTCTTAGGGGTGCTTCACACACAGCGAGCTCACTGCCGAGATCGCTGCTGAGTCACGCTTTTTGTGACGCAGCAGTGACCTCATTAGCGATCTCGCTGTGTGTGACAATGAGCAGCGATCTGGCCCCTGCTGCGAGATCGCTGCTCGTTACACACAGCCCTGGTTCGTTTTCTTCAAAGCCGCTCTCCCGCTGTGACGCACAGATCGCTGTGTGTGACAGCGAGAGAGCGACAAATGAAGCGAGCAGGGAGCAGGAGCCGGCGTCTGACAGCTGAGGTAAGCTGTATCCAAGATAAACATCGGGTAACCAAGGTGGTTACCCGATATTTACCTTAGTTACCAGCCTCTGCAGCTCTCACGCTGCCTGTGCTGCCGGCTCCGGCTCTCTGCACATGTAGCTGCTGTACACATCGGGTTAATTAACCCGATGTGTACAGCAGCTAGGAGAGCAAGGAGCCAGCGCTAAGCAGTGTGCGCGGCTCCCTGCTCTCTGCACATGTAGCTGCATTACACATCGGGTTAATTAACCCGATGTGTACTGTAGCTAGGAGAGCAAGGAGCCAGTGCTCAGTGTGCGCGGCTCCCTGCTCCCTGCTCACACAGCTAAGCGGTGTGCGCTGGTAACTAATGTAAACATCGGGTAACCATACCCGATGTTTACCTTAGTTACCAGTCTCCGCAGCTTCCAGACGGCGGCTCCGTGCAAGCGCAGCGTCGCTTGCACATCGCTGCTGGCTGGGGGCTGTTGACTGGTCGCTGGTGAGATCTGCCTGTTTGACAGCTCACCAGCGACCATGTAGCGATGCAGCAGCGATCCTGACCAGGTCAGATCGCTGGTCGGATCGCTGCTGCATCGCTAAGTGTGAAGGTACCCTAAGGCCACATCTGGAATATGGGATCCAGTTTTAGGCTCCACATTTTAAAAATGACATTTAGAAGTTAGAGTCAGTTCAAACGTGGGCAACTAGACTACTACAAGGATAGGAAGGCCTCCCATATAATGAGAGGTTGAAAAAGTTAAATTTGTTTAGCATAGAAAAAATACTTCTCAGAAGAGATCTCATTTATAAGTACAGTGGAACCCTGGTTAACTAGAACAATCCGTTCTGGGACTGTGCTTGTTAACCAAGTTACTCGTTCAGCAAAGCAAGATTTCCCATAGGAAATCATTGCAATGCAGACAATTTGTTCCACAACTTGTTAAATGTCCCATCCTGGTCCCCTATTGTGCCATTCCACACATGCACAAACACACACAAACACGTACAAACACACAAACTCACACAAATTTACACAAACTCAGACAAACACACACAAACACACACAAACACACATATTATGCTCACCTTACCTTCCGTTCCATCGCCTGGGACTTGCTGTTCGCTAGTACGGGCTGTGTTACGGGTTACCATCAGGGAGGAACTTCTGCACCCAGAGCGCTGACGTCAAAGGCAGGAGCCGCTTGCCTCTGATTGGCCAGCACACTGCCTTTGAGTAGCGGCTGACAGGGGAAGTTCCTGCCTCTTCGCGATGCTTGCCGATACACACCCTGGAGCGGCGAACTACAAGACCCAGGAGGCCCGGCGATGGAACGGAAAGTACCTATGAATAAGGACATGTTTTAACTTCCTGTCCGAAACGCGTAAGGATATTATGATACCCCTTTCCCCCCTTTTGCGGTTTTCATATTTTTAACTTATGTCTCAATACATTTTTGATTTTTATATAAATAATTTTTGGTTCTGGATTCCATTTTTCCCTGCCCCCTTCCTCCCCTCATTGACTTACTGTTGGCTCCAGACTGGGCTATGCTGGAGGATCCGTGCACCGCAACTTTTTCCGGGGACCATATATCCTGGTAGGCTGAAAATACTTTTTCTGCACCCCAGTGAGAGCCATTTGCAGTCTCTGAATGTATCTCACTTGGGGTAAAGACAAAGTTTTCATATGTATTATCCAAAAAGCAAAAAAAAAAAAACCCACCCTTCCTCCCCTGGAAATACTCTGTTTATGGCTGCCTGTATGTGGGCAGAGAGCTGAACTACCCAATCAATGACTTATATTATACTCGTTACTTGACTCAATCCTGTCCAAGCGTCTGACCTGCTCTACTGGAGAATAGAGCACTCAAGCATCATGGTGTCCATTTGTTATTCTGAGTACAGAGCACCGAGCACTCTAGTGCTCTACCACCACTATTTACGATACTAGAAGTGGGGAGACAAAAAGGCGCAATAGGGTCTTACCCGGTATACCAGGGGTAATAGGAAGATATAGGTACACTCACCTGATGGGGTTGTGTCAGTCACAACTCTTTAAAGCGCATGTGAGTGGTTCAAGCAGCGGCCCCGTGAATACGTGGTGAAAATATATACATATAGAGAAAACGGGTATATGCCGCGCTTAAAAACCACTGAGGCAGAACTGATTTAAAATTTCTTTTTTTATTACAGCATTCCAACGCGTTTCAGAGACAGGACCGTCTCCTTCTTCAGGGAAAAAGAAATCATGATTTCAAATCAGTTCTGCCTCAGTGGTTTTTAAGCGCGGCATATACCCGTTTTCTCTATATGTATATATTTTCACCACTATTTACGAGCAGTGACAAGCATGCACGCTTATTATTAGTTTTAACATAATTTTCTAGCTAGGAATAAGTGACTATGCTCGCCACTGCTCGCTACTCAATTAGGCATCGAGGTGCTCGTGCACGGCTCAAGCACCGAGTATAATGGAAGACAATTTGAAACTCAAGCATGTTTATTCTCGAGCATACCCGAGCACCTCGATGCTTGATCGAGTAATAAGCATTAGCTCACACACTCTCACATTATTATTAGTAGCACAAACACACTAGAAAGGCGGCATGGCTCCATCCAGAAAATATCTAACAAAATGTACACTCTCAAATCCAAAGTGTCCCCTTCCCTTCTGAGCCCCACAAAGTGCCAAAACCAAAGATAGCATTTAGATGTGTGCAGTGATGTAACTAGAGTTTAATGGGCCCTGGTGCAAAATTTGGACCGGGGCCCCCCCTCCACGTACACCGACACTCGGGGTACGGATAATGAAACTGACACTCGGGGTAGAGGGTAATGACGCTGACACTTGGCTTTTACCCACAGCACCCAGCTTTCCCATGATCTGAAATCCCTCTATCAGCACCCAGCTTTCCTATGTTCTGATATTTATCTTGTCCTCGGCACCCAGCTTCCCCATGCTCTACTATACATCTTTCCCTCAGCAGCACCCAGCTTTCCCATATCAGAGCATGGGAAAGCTGGGTGCTGAGAGATGTACAGCAGAGCATGGGAAAGCTGAGTGCTGAGGGAAAGAACCTTTTTCCCTCAGTACAAAACATTCTCATCCCATGCTTATATCTTTGTCCCACCTCTTATATAGTTCAACAAATACAATAATGGCCCCCACATAGCCTTCCATATAGTATAAAGGGTCACACATAACTCTTCATATATTAGAATGCACCCCCATAGTTCCCCATGTATTATAATGCATTTCCCATAGTCCTCCATGTATAAAGTAGCCCATATATCCCTCCAAATACTATAATGCAACTCCCATAGTCCTCCATGTATTATAATTCACCCCATAGTCCTCCATATATTATACTGCACCACTTAGTCCTCCATATATTATAATGCACCCTCATAGTCCTCCATGTATAAAGTAACCCTCTTAGCCCTCCAATTATTATAATGAATTTCCCATAGTTTTCTATGTATTATAATCCACCCCAAAGTTCTCCATATATTATACTGGACCACATGGTCCTCCATATTCTATAACGCACCCCCATAGTCCATGTATAAGGTAACTTCTATAGTCTTCCATATATTACAATGTAGCCCCCATAATCTCATATGTATTATAATGCAGCCCCATAAATCTTCATATTGTATTATGCAGTCCCATACTCCTCCAAGTATAATGCATCCCTACAGGCCATGTATAAGGTGTCCTTCATGTTTATTATGCAGCCCCATAGACCTCCATGTATAATGCAGCCCCATAGACTTCCATGTATCATGCAGCCAACACCCGCAGGGCCTCCATGTGTCATGCAGCCAGCCCCTCCAGGGCCTCCATGTGTCATACAGCCACCTCCCAGGGCCTCCATCTGTCCTGCAGCCAGCCCCCCCAGGCCTCCATGTGTCATGCAGCCAGCACCTCCAGGCCTACATGTGTCATGCAGCCAGCTCCTCCAGGCCTCCATTTATCATGCAGCCAGTCCCTCCCAAGACCTTCATGTGTCATGCAGCCAGCCCCCCCTAAAGCCTCCATGTGTCATGCAGCCAGCTCCCCCCCACCAAGGCCTCCATGTGTCCTGCTGCCAGCCCCCCCACCAAGATCTCCATGTGTCCTGCAGCCAGCTCCCCAAAGGCCTACATGTGTCCTGCAGCCAGCCTCCCTGTCTACTCACTTATTTATAAAAAAAAAACCCTCTCTTTTCCTTCCACCGGTGTTCTGTCCTCACCTCTACTTGTTTCACTGCTGCTCGTCCTCACCTCTGTCCTCATTACCCCGTGGCTCCGGTCGGCGTCCTCCCATCCTGCGCTCTGTGCTCTCACCACTCACAGCAGTCGCACAGGAGTGACATCACCGCACAGTCACGGAGGAAGAATGATGATGCATATAGTGGCACCGGCCGCTCTATGCAATATCATAGCAGTGTGCGATGATGGGGGCCCAGTACCACCACCGCTGAAACCAGGCTGGGGGGCCCGGTTTCAGCGGTGGCGACCGGGTCATATAGCAGCTGCGTGGTCTGCAGCAGAACAGCACAGCTCCTCTCTCAGAGAAAGGAGCTGGCTGCTGATCTGCCGGGCGGCCGCAGGCCCCTAAACTCCTGGGCCCGGTCGCAATGGCGACTGCTGCGACCGCGGTAGTTTCGCCCCTGGATGTGTGGTATTACTGTAGGTGGAAGAGCTCACTGATCAATTAATGAGGTGCATGTCTTCAGAAGCAGAACCTGAGCACAATGTATGGGCACTATTGATAAGCAATCTCAAAAGTGCTGGTGTGCTCTTTACAACCTGCTTGACTTGAGTAAAGAGCAGTCGAGTAATTTAGTGCTCGGTAATGGGAACTAAGTTATCACATTTGAAATTTTCACTATATAAGGCTACTTTCACACTTGTGTTGAACGGCATCCATTGCATTGCATTGTGTGACGGATGCCACGGATGCAACGGATCGTACAAAACAACGGAAAGCTTTTTTTTTATATTTTTTTTCTTCTATACAGTTTTACCGGCAGCAGACTATTGTGAATGATCAGCTGATAACCCGGCGGCCGGGCGCTCAGCTGAGAGCTCTCACATGCCGGCGGCCGGGCGCTCAGCTGAGAGCTCTCACATGCCGGCGGCCGGGCGCTCAGCTGAGAGCTCTCAATAGCCGGCGGCCGGGCACTCAGCTGAGAGCTCTCACATGCCGGCGGCCGGGCGCTCAGCTGAGAGCTCTCACATGCCGGCGGCCGGGCGCTCAGCTGAGAGCTCTCACATGCCGGCGGCCGGGCGCTCAGCTGAGAGCTCTCAATAGCCGGCGGCCGGGCACTCAGCTGAGAGCTCTCACATGCCGGCGGCCGGGCGCTCAGCTGAGAGCTCTCACATGCCGGCGGCCGGGCGCTCAGCTGAGAGCTCTCACATGCCGGCGGCCGGGCGCTCAGCTGAGAGCTCTCAATAGCCAGCGGCCGGGCACTCAGCTGAGTGCTCTCCCATGCCGGTGGCCGGGCGCTCAGCTGAGAGCTCTCAATAGCCGGCGGTTGGGCACTCAGCTGAGAGCTCTCACATGCCGGCGGCTGGGCGCTCAGCTGAGAGCTCTCAATAGCCGGCGGCCGGGCGCTCAGCTGAGCGCTCTCACATGCCAGCGGCCGGGCGCTCAGCTGAGAGCTCTCAATAGCTGGCGGTCGGGCGCTCAGCTAAGAGCTCTCACATGCCGGCGGCCGGGCGCTCAGCTGAGAACTCTCAATGGCCGGCGGCCGGGCGCTCAGCTGAGAGCTATTAATAGCCGGCGGCCGGGCACTCAGCTGAGAGCTCTCACATGCCGGCGGCCGGGCGCTCAGCTGAACCTTTGGCCACCGAGAAACAAAATAAAGCTTCTGTGATTTAAAAAAAATAAATAAATGAAAAAAAAATGAGCATGCGCAGTGAAAAATAAAGGTTTCCGACGCTCAAAAAAAGTTACATGCTGCGTTCCTTTCGCCCGACGCAGCGTCAAAATAACGACGCTGTGTCGTGCAGCGGATGCAACGCAAGACCATCCGTTGCTATCCGTAGCTAATAGAAGTCTATGAGGAATATAACGGTTTCCTGCAACGGTTACCGTAATTCCTCAAGGCTGCGGATAGCAACGGAAGCCGTCCAATGCAAGTGTGAAAGTAGCCTAACATCCTCACTGTGCTTTTTTTCTGGAAAACAATTGTTTGTCCAAAATAATTGCTGCACACATAACTGAATTCATCAAGGAGTATAGTTTCCAAAACGGGGTTACTTTTACAGGATTTCTGCTGTTCTGGCACCGTTGGGGCTCTACTAATGGTGCAAACAAACTATTTCTGCAAAACTTTGTCACAAGTCAATTTTTGCCCCTTTATAATGATCCTTGCCATGTGGCCTATGTTGTCAGTAGTTTCTGACAACATGTCTGGTGTCACTGTATTTGGGAGTAATTGTGCAACAAATTGCTGAGTACATTTTCTTCTATTTCTGCTTATGAAAATGAAACATTTGCAGCTATTATAACATTTTAGTATTAAAAATGTATTTTTTTTTTATTTTCATGGTCCAATGTTATAAAATAGTGTGAGACACCCATTGGTTCAATGCAATCATTACACACTTGGAGGAATTTCTTAAGTGGTCTACTTCCTAAAATTGGAGTCAGTTGTGTTGAGTTTCTGCTGTTTTGGCATCTGAGGTGGTCTGCAAATGTAATATTGTATGTACAATTTATTTTGACCAGATTTAAGCTCCAAAAATTAAATAGCACTTCTTCATTTCCAAGACCATATGGGACATTGCCACAGTAATTTTTTTTATTATCCCTTGTGTAAAATACCTGAAGTGTTAATGTGATGCCCCTGGACTATCAGGTCGTCACAGGGTACTGCACAAACTGCCCTTCCCATGCAGTATTCAAATCCCTCATGGTTTTGGGTCCCCATCTTACAGTGCTGCCTTCAACAGAAAATCAAATCCTAGATACACCTGCACCACACCCACCAGACACACCAGTGGGCGACTTAAGCGTAATAGGATCGCCCACCTAGGGGTCAGGAAGGGGAGATGAGGAGTGAAGTAGTAGAGTGAGGAGAGTGAAGTGGAGGAGTACAGTGGAGGAGGCTAGGAGTAGTGGCTCCCAGGAGAAGCTGTCTAGGTTGCAGACGGTGGTCTGGACCTAGAGGAGTCGGACCCCCAGTCGCAGGGGATTGAGGCTAGGTGCCTAGACCTGTTAAAGTAAATGCTCAGCAGCCTGGTCCTATCAGTGGTCCGGGATCAAAGGAACAGTGGGGTACATGGACCCAAGAAGGGGAGAAGCTTCAGGCAACCCGGCAACTAACCTGGGGAGAGCGGAGCCTTTATGGACTGTTCCCACTAGCTCCAGAATCGGGGCACTAGCGCAACGATGGGGATAGGGCCTTCCATACGAGCAGCCCACTAAAATCCCAAGCATAAGCCCTGAGAGCAGGCTCCCACACTTAGCCACAGTGGGGAGCAGGGCCCAGCAATTTCCAGACTACTGGGCCACTACGGTTAATTTAAACTTAGTGCCAGAAGGCAGGTCACGGATCACCAGGCAGCACTGCAGGGGACGGGATCCAGATGAGCTCCCCTTTAAGAGGCAGCGGCACCCAGAGACTTGGTTTACCCGATTGTTAGCGTCTGCTTATTGGCTGAGTGAGTACCTGAGTGATTTCCCCTTCACGGCACCCAATAGCATCATCTAGAGTCCCGGGGCCTACCCCTACCCGTGGAGGGCAATAACACCTTGCTGCCCCACTCCATCACCCCAGGTACTCCCAACAGCAGCGGCGGTACTCCCAGTTACCGCATATCATGGGTGGCAACACAAACTATAACTCCCCTGTAAATATCCCCCTTTTACTTTAGAGTGTGGCCCCTAAGCCCCCGGGTCCGGAGACCCTTGAGCCACGAACGGATACTATCCCCGGATCTGAGGGGTTCAATCCGCTGCTAGGGCGGCACATTAACATACTTTGTAAAAGCATTTTATAACACTTTAAGAGGTGACATTTTTAAAATGTAATGACTTTTTTGGAGGTTTTCCAATAGTGATGAGTGAGCATACTCGGTGCTGCTCGATACTCAATTGAGCATCAGGGTGCTCAGGCGTGGCCTCGCATGTTTTGCTTTGTGGCTGTTAGACAGCCAATGAACAGGCTGGGATTGTGGGCCATACATGGTAATGCCGTAGACACATCACGTGATTGGGTCTTATTTGAGACCCCAGGGCGCAATGCTCAGCACACTGTCCTCTGGAAGCAGTTAAAGGGAACTTGTTACCATTTTTTCAGTATTAAACCAAAAGTATCACCTTCTGCATGGTCGGCGATATGCATGACCATAATCTCGCGCCTGCGCAAAGACCTCACTGGCTCGCGCGATGTAAACTATGCTTTCAGCTTGGCCCGCGATGGGGCAGAGCGAACTGAGCGAGCCGGGAATGACTCTGCAAAGGCGCGAGATTTGGCAGAGCAACATGGATGATGACGAAGGTGTCATCCACGTCAATCATGTAAGGAAGAAGGCGAACAAGGCCAGAAGGAGGAAAATGAGCATGCCCATTTGACCCAAACAGGTCATTTGCATACGTGACGGTCAGGTTTTATAAAGTTATTTCTGAGGTCTGCAAGGGGAGTCAGCAACAAGGTGCATCTTCATAGAATGTAGATACCAATAGAGCAACCAGAGTGAATATTCAAGATAAAATGAATAATTTTTATTAATCAAATCTCAAAGGATAAAAATATTTTTGAAGACAGAAAATAAAGAAGGGGAAATTAGCCAGTGAGCAATCTTTCCATTAGCCACGCCACTTATTACAAGTGTGTATCACATAGACAATACAAATATTGTACTCTGAAATATTCAAGAAAAAAATCAGAATATGAAGATAATATAATACATCCTGAAAAAATTGTTGGTATCGTCAAGAAAGCACAGATATTTACTTCATGTATGTTATATGTTTTTTGAGATGTACAAGAATATTGATTAAATGATATATGAAAACCAAAAAAGAATGCTGGAAGCAGAAAGATCCTATGGAGAAGTATTTCACAATCGACAAACAGGGGAAAAGGCAGTGGTATAGCTTATTAGAAATAAAGGCCCAAAACAAGGGATACAAAAATATTGCACTCTCCCATGGATGTAAACATGATGAAAAACAAGTACATGTTGTAAAAAATACTGCCAATGATGGTATAGATATAATAGACAGTAAAAATTAGAACCAAAAATTAGTACTCACTCACCCATTAGAAGGGATATAATACCCAAAGTGAATTAGAAATATATAAGGGGTAGTGAGGCTGCCACTGCTAAAGATAAATAGTACTGTCTAATATACTAGTATAAGCCATAGAGTACAAACAAGTACCAGCTAAAGAAGTAAATGAAAACAGAAAGTGGATACACAGACAGCCAAAAAAGGCAAGTGCCTGGCTGCCAAATATCGTGCTGAGAGTAAATGGAAGGAGAAAATACCCTGACGGCCGTTTCGCCTAGGGCTTCTTCGTGAGGGTGGATGCTTCACAGAGAAGATCCGCAGGCCTTCTATAAGAGAAATGGTATCAAGAGAAGATTTGAAGAGAAAAGGAAAAAGTGTAAGAATTAATTTCCAATAAAGTTGCAAAATGAATGTTCAATACATTTTTATATATAATATCGTGTACATTTTTGGCTACAAGAAAGATTTGTCTTGTTCATCTCACTTGTATGTGGGTTTACGTGAGTTTTGTACAAAATCCATACTTGATGGTTAAAAATAGAAGTGTTTTTTTTTTTAAACAGTTGATTGCTCTCAGTGAGAGAAAGAAAATTAAAATTGTGTAGTTGTGATACCTTTTCTTTAAACTTTTTAAAACAGAAAATAAGAAATAAATAAGAATCAGTCATTGGATTTGAAAGAATTTTCAAACTCAAATTTGAAACCTAAATACCCCTGATGCAAAAATATTGGATAGATTGCACAAGTAAAATTTAGATCACATGACTCAACTAAAATTAAAATTTTAATGTGTGTTATTTGATAAAGACTACATTTACCCACATGTTAACAGCTTTGCCTCTGAGCATCACTCAGGTGTAATAAAATTGATGAAACCATCTAACAGAATTTATGGAACCTCCATGAATACATTTTATTTGAATATATTTGGTTATGTTTTTGTTTATTCCCACAGCAGATGTTTAATTTACAAACCAGGCAATTACTACAGCTCTTCCAAACAAATAAGAGCAGATTAGTCAAACGTTCACATCAGCTTTTATGTTTATCATTAGTTTTATGATGTGTCATGAATATTCAGTGCTTTGGGAAACTACACTTTTGCTACCTGAAAACCTCAAATTGATACTTTGTTGTCCTGACCTCTTTGGAGGAGCCTAATGTGATTTTTTTTCCTTTCCCGTTATTTAAGAATTAGAAGTAGCAAGGTAAAATTAATATTTTTGCCTTTTACTTGGATTAGCATAGGTCAATGAAACATTATAATTAGATGCTGGAAGTTCTCTAAAAGTTGCACTTTTATAATCTCATAAATCAACATTTATGCCAAACTTTTGGAAACTCATTAGTAATGTATCTCTGCACTTTAAGGATAAGTTCTCATGTCCAGTAATCATCCATTAGAACGGATCCAGCAGCAATCCTTCGGCAAAAAAAGTTGTGCAGACATAACTTTTTTGTCGGTTTTGAAATAACTGATTTTAGCTGGACCCATTTTTTTTAACATTGAAGTCTATGAAAAACGGATCCATTAATTCCCCATCCATTATTCTGTCATATATACTGAATCTGTTTTATACTTAATGGATCAGTTTCATATGGAAGATAAATAGCAATAGTTAATTGAATCATTTTCCATAGACTTCAATGTGAAAAATGGATTCAACTGAAATCAGTTATTAAAAACAGACAGAAAATGTATGTCTGCGCAACTTTTTTGCCAACACAATGAAAGTGGATCTGTTCTAGCAGATGATTACTGGAGATGTGAACTTAGGCTAAAGGGGGCTTTACACACAATGACATCGCTAATGAGATGTCGTTGGGGTCACGGAATTCGTGACGCACATCCAGCCTCGTTAGTGACGTCGTTGCGTGTTAAACGCACGAACGACCGCTAACGATTAAAATTACTCACCATATCGTTGATCGTTGACACGTCGTTCTAATCTCAAATATCGTTGTTGTTGCAGGACGCAGGTTGTTTGTCGTTCCTGCGGCAGCACACATCGCTATGTGTAACACCGCAGGAACAAGAAACAACATTATACCTGCAGCCGCCAGCAATGAGGAAGGAAGGAGGTGGGCAGGATGTTCCGGCCGCTCATCTCCGCCCCTCCGCTTCTATAGGGTGATGCCGCTGTGACGCCGAACGAACCTCCCCCTTAGAAAGAAGGCGGTTCGCCTGCCACAGCGACATCGCTAGGCAGGTAAGTATGTGGGACGGGGGCTTACGATGTTGTGCGCCATGGGCAGCGATTTGCCCGTGATGCACAACCGACGGGGGCGGGTGCTTTCACCAGTGACATTGCTAGCGATGTCGCTGTATGTAAAGTGGCCTTTAGAATATCAGAGATTTTGAATAAAGCAGCAATGCTCTTCTGTATCATTGAGGATTTCGATAATATTCATGGAAACATTAGCATGTAGCTGGTACTGAAATTCCTGACTATTATTTGTTTTCCTTGTCAAAAATGTTCACTTGTATTGCATTACCACATGACAAAGGGAATCTGTCACCAGGTTTTTGCTATGTAGTCTAAGGACCGAATGTGGTAGGGGTTAAAACGCAGAATTCAGCTATGTATCATGTGTCAAGCTTCTGTGCTGTTTACTTAAAGTGAGTGTTTTATCACTAAGACATTATCATTTTTTTGACTAGCTGGCTCATACTATGCTGTCCGACTATGCAACTCTATTGTAATTAGCACCTCACGGTCTACAGACTATGCTCATTGAATGTCTGGTGTGGGTGGGGGCTGCTCATTCAGCTCTGCTGCATTGCTAAATTCAAAAACCCTATTTGTGTCAGAATGGCTCTACCCAGTAATCTAAGTGATACATCATTAGATTTGGGGTCTCTTTGCCTACATCATGCTACTCTCAAATGGGGTAGCAAAGCTCAGCTGACATATTCACTTTAACTTCTTCAAGATCAAGAACGGACATGTACATCCTTAGTTATTTCCCTTCCTTTGATGAGAACTCACGTACTGAGCTTGCATCCTGCCCTGCACATGTGAGCTGATCTGATCCACCCGGGCCTGTTAGCTAGTTAGATCAAGCTATCAAACTCTTACAAGGCAATCTAACATGCGCCGGTGGGGAGTGCATCAATCCCTTGGAAGCCGACGGGTTTTCATGACAGTCAGAGTCAGCTGTCATGACGAAGTTCTAGTGTCAGCGTTTACAGATCAACATTTCTGCTGTTCAGAGAGATTCCTGTAGCAGGCTTCAAGTCCCCTATGGGGACTAGTAAAAGCAATAAATAAATAAAAGTTTTTAAAAATATGTAAAAAATAATAAAACGCAAAAAGTTCAAATCACCTCTGTTTCTGCCCCATTGAAAATTAAACAATTTAAACAAAAAACAAAACCCCAACACATATTTGTTATCGTCAAGTTCAGAAATGTCCAATCTATCAATATATAAAATAAATTAATCCGATCGGTAAACTGCGTAATAGAAAAAATCCAAAACACTAAAATTAAGGTTTTTTTTGGTTGCTGCAACATTGCAATCCAATGCAAGAAGAGACAATCAAAACATCACCTCTACTCAAAAATAGTATAATTAAAAATGTCAGCTCAGCACACAAAAAATGAGCCATCACTTAGCCCCTTAACGCCTTAAATAAAATAAAAAAACAAAAAACAATTGCGGAGTTGCACTTTTTATGCAATTTCATCACACTTGAAATTCTTTTCCCCCTTTCCAGTACACTATATGGTAAATAGAGTTGAGCGCGGTTCGCGGTTCGAGGTTCTCCAGTTCTAGGCTCGAGTGATTTTGGGGCCTGTTCTAGATCGAACTAGAACTCAAGCTTTTTGCAAAAGCTCGATAGTTCTAGAAACGTTCGACAACGGTACTAGCAGCAAAAAAACAGCTAATTCCTAGCTGGCTTTCCGCTGTAATAGTGTAAGTCACTCTGTGACTCACACTATTATGACATTTCAGTGTATAGTGTGAGTGAACAGCGCCTTCAGATCACTGCTGTTTGTATAATGGCGATCGCCATTTTTTTTTTCTTTTTCCTTGTCTTCCTTCCCTAAGCGCTCGCGTCTTGTGGGGCGGGCCAGCATGTCAGCCAATCCCAGACACACACACAGCTAAGTGGACTTTTAGCCAGAGAAGCAACGGCATGTGTGATAGGATGTCCATGTCACATGTCCCTGCATTATAAAACAGGACATTTTCCTCCAGGACGCCATTATCTCTTCTGCGTCTTTGGTGTCAGACATCACTGTCGCAGCTCCGTCCTTTGTCCTATCGCTGATACAGCTGTATGCGCTCCATACACAGCACTGGACAGCTTAGGTAGAGCACTTTCTATCAGTCCTTTTAAGGGCTCAAACCGGCAGGGTCAGAGCCATAGGTGACAGGTCCTGAAAACAGTGACAGCGTCTGTGTAGCAAAGGTCAGGGATTTCCTCCCTGCATTTCCCTATTAGGAGGGAATAGAAAGGCAGGCTTCCATTCCTCTACCCAGAGCACCACAATCCTGCCACTGTACCCTCCTGTCCTCTGCACACTCCAACTCATTATAACTAAGGCATTATACTAGCAAACACTCAGTGTACCTAGTGGCATCCTAAACGTGGCTATTGGACATTTGTCTAGTCCCACTAGTGCAAAGACATTTGCAGCACCTCTGCCTGCATTGCACACTCCAACTCATTATAACTAAGCCATTATACTAGCAAACACTCAGTGTACCTAGTGGCATCCTAAACGTGGCAATTGGACTTTGCTATAGTCCCACTAGTGCAAAGACATTTGCAGCACCTCTGCCTGCATTGCACACTCCAACTCATTATAACTAAGCCATTATACTAGCAAACACTCAGTGTACCTAGTGGCATCCTAAACGTGGCTATTGGACATTTGTCTAGTCACACTAGTGCAAAGACATTTGCAGCACCTCTGCCTGCATTGCACACTCCAACTCATTATAACTAAGCCATTATACTAGCAAACACTCAGTGTACCTAGTGGCATCCTAAACGTGGCTATTGGACATTTGTCTAGTCACACTAGTGCAAAGACATTTGCAGCACCTCTGCCTGCATTGCACACTCCAACTCATTATAACTAAGCCATTATACCAGCAAACACTCAGTGTACCTAGTGGCATCCTAAACGTGGCTATTGGACATTTGTCTAGTCACACTAGTGCAAAGACATTTGCAGCACCTCTGCCTGCATTGCACACTCCAACTCATTATAACTAAGCCATTATACTAGCAAACACTCAGTGTACCTAGTGGCATCCTAAACGTGGCAATTGGACTTTGCTATAGTCCCACTAGTGCAAAGACATTTGCAGCACCTCTGCCTGCATTGCACACTCCAACTCATTATAACTAAGCCATTATACTAGCAAACACTCAGTGTACCTAGTGGCATCCTAAACGTGGCTATTGGACATTTGTCTAGTCACACTAGTGCAAAGACATTTGCAGCACCTCTGCCTGCATTGCACACTCCAACTCTTTATAACTAAGCCATTATACTAGCAAACACTCAGTGTACCTAGTGGCATCCTAAACGTGGCTATTGGACATTTGTCTAGTCACACTAGTGCAAAGACATTTGCAGCACCTCTGCCTGCATTGCACACTCCAACTCAATATAACTAAGCCATTATACTAGCAAACACTCAGTGTACCTAGTGGCATCCTAAACGTGGCTATTGGACATTTGTCTAATCACACTAGTGCAAAGACATTTGCAGCACCTCTGCCTGCATTGCACACTCCAACTCATTATAACTAAGCCATTATACTAACAAACACTCAGTGTACCTAGTGGCATCCTAAACGTGGCTATTGGACATTTGTCTAGTCACACAAGTGCAAAGACATTTGCAGCACCTCTGCCTGCATTGCACACTCCAACTCATTATAACTAAGCCATTATACTAGCAAACAATCAGTGTACCTACTGGCATCCTTAACATGGCAATTGGACTTTGCTATAGTCCCACTAGTGCAAAGACATTTGCAGCACCTCTGCCTGCATTGCACACTCCAACTCATTATAACTAAGCCATTATACTAGCAAACACTCAGTGTACCTAGTGGCATCCTAGACGTGGCTATTGGACATTTGTCTAGTCACACTAGTGCAAAGACATTTGCAGCACCTCTGCCTGCATTGCACACTCCAACTCAATATAACTAAGCCATTATACTAGCAAACAGTCAGTGTACCTAGTGGCATCCTAAACGTGGCTATTGGACATTTGTCTAATCACACTAGTGCAAAGACATTTGCAGCACCTCTGCCTGCATTGCACACTCCAACTCATTATAACTAAGCCATTATACTAACAAACACTCAGTGTACCTACTGGCATCCTTAACATGGCAATTGGACTTTGCTATAGTCCCACTAGTGCAAAGACATTTGCAGCAGCTCTGCCTGCATTGCACACTCCAACTCATTATAACTAAGCCATTATACTAGCAAACACTCAGTGTACCTAGTGGCATCCTAAACGTGGCTATTGGACATTTGTCTAGTCCCACTAGTGCAAAGACATTTGCAGCACCTCTGCCTGCATTGCACACTCCAACTAATTATAACTAAGCCATTATACTAGCAAACACTCAGTGTACTTAGTGGCATCCTAAACGTGGCTATTGGACATTTGTCTAGTCCCACTAGTGCAAAGACATTTGCAGCACCTCTGCCTGCATTGCACACTCCAACTCATTATAACTAAGCCATTATACTAGCAAACACTCAGTGTACCTAGTGGCATCCTAAACGTGGCTATTGGACATTTGTCTAGTCACACTAGTGAAGACATTTGCAGCACCTCTGCCTGCATTGCACACTCCAACTCATTATAACTAAGCCATTATACTAGCAAACACTCAGTGTACCTAGTGGCATTCTAAACGTGGCAATTGGACTTTGCTATAGTCCCACTAGTGCAAAGACATTTGCAGCACCTCTGCCTGCATTGCACACTCCAACTCATTATAACTAAGCCATTATACTAGCAAACACTCAGTGTACCTACTGGCATCCTAAACGTGGCAATTGGACTTTGCTATAGTCACACTAGTGCAAAGACATTTGCAGCACCTCTGCCTGCATTGCACACTCCAACTCATTATAACTAAGCCATTATACTAGCAAAGACTCAGTGTACCTAGTGGCATCCTAAACGTGGCTATTGGACATTTGTCTAGTCACACTAGTGCAAAGACATTTGCAGCACCTCTGCCTGCATTGCACACTCCAACTCATTATAGCTAAGCCATTATACTAGCAAACACTCAGTGTAGCTAGTGGCATCCTAAACGTGGCTATTGGACATTTGTCTAGTCACACTAGTGCAAAGACATTTGCAGCACCTCTGCCTGCATTGCACACTCCAACTCATTATAACTAAGCCATTATACTAGCAAACACTCAGTGTACCTAGTGGCATTCTAAACGTGGCAATTGGACTTTGCTATAGTCCCACTAGTGCAAAGACATTTGCAGCACCTCTGCCTGCATTGCACACTCCAACTCATTATAACTAAGCCATTATACTAGCAAACACTCAGTGTACCTAGTGGCATCCTAAACGTGGCTATTGGACATTTGTCTAGTCCTACTAGTGCAAAGACATTTGCAGCACCTCTGCCTGCATTGCACACTCCAACTCATTATAACTAAGCCATTATACTAGCAAACACTCAGTGTACCTAGTGGCATCCTAAACGTGGCAATTGGACTTTGCTATAGTCCCACTAGTGCAAAGACATTTGCAGCACCTCTGCCTGCATTGCACACTCCAACTCATTATAACTAAGCCATTATACTAGCAAACACTCAGTGTACCTAGTGGCATCCTAAACGTGGCTATTGGACATTTGTCTAGTCACACTAGTGGAAAGACATTTGCAGCACCTCTGCCTGCATTGCACACTCCAACTAATTATAACTAAGCCATTATACTAGCAAACACTCAGTGTACCTAGTGGCATCGTAAACGTGGCAATTGGACTTTGCTATAGTCCCACTAGTGCAAAGACATTTGCAGCACTTCTGCCTGCATTGCACACTCCAACTCATTATAACTAAGCCATTATACTAGCAAACACTCAGTGTACCTAGTGGCATCCTAAACGTGGCAATTGGACTTTGCTTTAGTCCCACTAGTGCAAAGACATTTGCAGCACCTCTGCCTGCATTGCACACTCCAACTCATTATAACTAAGCCATTATACTAGCAAACACTCAGTGTACCTAGTGGCATCCTAAACGTGGCAATTGGACTTTGCTATAGTCCCACTAGTGCAAAGACATTTGCAGCACCTCTGCCTGCATTGCACACTCCAACTCATTATAACTAAGCCATTATACTAGCAAACACTCAGTGTACCTAGTGGCATCCTAAACGTGGCTATTGGACATTTGTCTAGTCACACTAGTGCAAAGACATTTGCAGCACCTCTGCCTGCATTGCACACTCCAACTCATTATAACTAAGCCATTATACTAGCAAACACTCAGTGTACCTAGTGGCATCCTAAACGTGGCTATTGGACATTTGTCTAGTCACACTAGTGCAAAGACATTTGCAGCACCTCTGCCTGCATTGCACACTCCAACTCATTATAACTAAGCCATTATACTAGCAAACACTCAGTGTACCTAGTGGCATCCTAAACGTGGCTATTGGACTTTGCTATAGTCCCACTAGTGCAAAGACATTTGCAGCACCTCTGCCTGCATTGCACACTCCAACTCATTATAACTAAGCCATTATACTAGCAAACACTCAGTGTACCTAGTGGCATCCTAAACGTGGCAATTGGACTTTGCTATAGTCCCACTAGTGCAAAGACATTTGCAGCACCTCTGCCTGCATTGCACACTCCAACTCATTATAACTAAGCCATTATACTAGCAAACACTCAGTGTACCTACTGGCATCCTAAACGTGGCAATTGGACTTTGCTATAGTCCCACTAGTGCAAAGACATTTGCAGCACCTCTGCCTGCATTGCACACTCCAACTCATTATAACTAAGCCATTATACTAGCAAACACTCAGTGTACCTAGTGGCATCCTAAACGTGGCTATTGGACATTTGTCTAGTCACACTAGTGCAAAGACATTTGCAGCACCTCTGCCTGCATTGCACACTCCAACTCATTATAACTAAGCCATTATACCAGCAAACACTCAGTGTACCTAGTGGCATCCTAAACGTGGCTATTGGACATTTGTCTAGTCACACTAGTGCAAAGACATTTGCAGCACCTCTGCCTGCATTGCACACTCCAACTCATTATAACTAAGCCATTATACTAGCAAACACTCAGTGTACCTAGTGGCATCCTAAACGTGGCAATTGGACTTTGCTATAGTCCCACTAGTGCAAAGACATTTGCAGCACCTCTGCCTGCATTGCACACTCCAACTCATTATAACTAAGCCATTATACTAGCAAACACTCAGTGTACCTAGTGGCATCCTAAACGTGGCAATTGGACTTTGCTATAGTCCCACTAGTGCAAAGACATTTGCAGCACCTCTGCCTGCATTGCACACTCCAACTCATTATAACTAAGCCATTATACTAGCAAACACTCAGTGTACCTACTGGCATCCTAAACGTGGCAATTGGACTTTGCTATAGTCCCACTAGTGCAAAGACATTTGCAGCACCTCTGCCTGCATTGCACACTCCAACTCATTATAACTAAGCCATTATACTAGCAAACACTCAGTGTACCTAGTGGCATCCTAAACGTGGCTATTGGACATTTGTCTAGTCACACTAGTGCAAAGACATTTGCAGCACCTCTGCCTGCATTGCACACTCCAACTCATTATAACTAAGCCATTATACCAGCAAACACTCAGTGTACCTAGTGGCATCCTAAACGTGGCTATTGGACATTTGCTAGTCACACTAGTGCAAAGACATTTGCAGCACCTCTGCCTGCATTGCACACTCCAACTCATTATAACTAAGCCATTATACTAGCAAACACTCAGTGTACCTAGTGGCATCCTAAACGTGGCAATTGGACTTTGCTATAGTCCCACTAGTGCAAAGACATTTGCAGCACCTCTGCCTGCATTGCACACTCCAACTCATTATAACTAAGCCATTATACTAGCAAACACTCAGTGTACCTAGTGGCATCCTAAACGTGGCAATTGGACTTTGCTATAGTCCCACTAGTGCAAAGACATTTGCAGCACCTCTGCCTGCATTGCACACTCCAACTCATTATAACTAAGCCATTATACTAGCAAACACTCAGTGTACCTACTGGCATCCTAAACGTGGCAATTGGACTTTGCTATAATCCCACTAGTGCAAAGACATTTGCAGCACCTCTGCCTGCATTGCACACTCCAACTCATTATAACTAAGCCATTATACTAGCAAACACTCAGTGTACCTAGTGGCATCCTAAACGTGGCTATTGGACATTTGTCTAGTCACACTAGTGCAAAGACATTTGCAGCACCTCTGCCTGCATTGCACACTCCAACTCATTATAACTAAGCCATTATACCAGCAAACACTCAGTGTACCTAGTGGCATCCTAAACGTGGCTATTGGACATTTGTCTAGTCACACTAGTGCAAAGACATTTGCAGCACCTCTGCCTGCATTGCACACTCCAACTCATTATAACTAAGCCATTATACTAGCAAACACTCAGTGTACCTAGTGGCATCCTAAACGTGGCAATTGGACTTTGCTATAGTCCCACTAGTGCAAAGACATTTGCAGCACCTCTGTCTGCATTGCACACTCCAACTCATTATAACTAAGCCATTAAACTAGCAAACACTCAGTGTACCTAGTGGCATCCTAAACGTGGCTATTGGACATTTGTCTAGTCACACTAGTGCAAAGACATTTGCAGCACCTCTGCCTGCATTGCACACTCCAACTCATTATAACTAAGCCATTATACTAGCAAACACTCAGTGTACCTAGTGGCATCCTAAACGTGGCAATTGGACTTTGCTATAGTCCCACTAGTGCAAAGACATTTGCAGCACCTCTGCCTGCATTGCACACTCCAACTCATTATAACTAAGCCATTATACTAGCAAACACTCAGTGTACCTAGTGGCATCCTAAACGTGGCTATTGGACATTTGTCTAGTCACACTAGTGCAAAGACATTTGCAGCACCTCTGCCTGCATTGCACACTCCAACTCATTATAACTAAGCCATTATACTAGCAAACACTCAGTGTACCTAGTGGCATCCTAAACGTGGCTATTGGACATTTGTCTAGTCACACTAGTGCAAAGACATTTGCAGCACCTCTGCCTGCATTGCACACTCCAACTCATTATAACTAAGCCATTATACTAGCAAACACTCAGTGTACCTAGTGGCATCCTAAACGTGGCTATTGGACTTTGCTATAGTCCCACTAGTGCAAAGACATTTGCAGCACCTCTGCCTGCATTGCACACTCTAACTCATTATAACTAAGCCATTATACTAGCAAACACTCAGTGTACCTAGTGGCATCCTAAACGTGGCAATTGGACTTTGCTATAGTCCCACTAGTGCAAAGACATTTGCAGCACCTCTGCCTGCATTGCACACTCCAACTCATTATAACTAAGCCATTATACTAGCAAACACTCAGTGTACCTACTGGCATCCTAAACGTGGCAATTGGACTTTGCTATAGTCCCACTAGTGCAAAGACATTTGCAGCACCTCTGCCTGCATTGCACACTCCAACTCATTATAACTAAGCCATTATACTAGCAAACACTCAGTGTACCTAGTGGCATCCTAAACGTGGCTATTGGACATTTGTCTAGTCACACTAGTGCAAAGACATTTGCAGCACCTCTGCCTGCATTGCACACTCCAACTCATTATAACTAAGCCATTATACCAGCAAACACTCAGTGTACCTAGTGGCATCCTAAACGTGGCTATTGGACATTTGTCTAGTCACACTAGTGCAAAGACATTTGCAGCACCTCTGCCTGCATTGCACACTCCAACTCATTATAACTAAGCCATTATACTAGCAAACACTCAGTGTACCTAGTGGCATCCTAAACGTGGCAATTGGACTTTGCTATAGTCCCACTAGTGCAAAGACATTTGCAGCACCTCTGCCTGCATTGCACACTCCAACTCATTATAACTAAGCCATTATACTAGCAAACACTCAGTGTACCTAGTGGCATCCTAAACGTGGCAATTGGACTTTGCTATAGTCCCACTAGTGCAAAGACATTTGCAGCACCTCTGCCTGCATTGCACACTCCAACTCATTATAACTAAGCCATTATACTAGCAAACACTCAGTGTACCTACTGGCATCCTAAACGTGGCAATTGGACTTTGCTATAGTCCCACTAGTGCAAAGACATTTGCAGCACCTCTGCCTGCATTGCACACTCCAACTCATTATAACTAAGCCATTATACTAGCAAACACTCAGTGTACCTAGTGGCATCCTAAACGTGGCTATTGGACATTTGTCTAGTCACACTAGTGCAAAGACATTTGCAGCACCTCTGCCTGCATTGCACACTCCAACTCATTATAACTAAGCCATTATACCAGCAAACACTCAGTGTACCTAGTGGCATCCTAAACGTGGCTATTGGACATTTGTCTAGTCACACTAGTGCAAAGACATTTGCAGCACCTCTGCCTGCATTGCACACTCCAACTCATTATAACTAAGCCATTATATTAGCAAACACTCAGTGTACCTAGTGGCATCCTAAACGTGGCAATTGGACTTTGCTATAGTCCCACTAGTGCAAAGACATTTGCAGCACCTCTGCCTGCATTGCACACTCCAACTCATTATAACTAAGCCATTATACTAGCAAACACTCAGTGTACCTAGTGGCATCCTAAACGTGGCAATTGGACTTTGCTATAGTCCCACTAGTGCAAAGACATTTGCAGCACCTCTGCCTGCATTGCACACTCCAACTCATTATAACTAAGCCATTATACTAGCAAACACTCAGTGTACCTACTGGCATCCTAAACGTGGCAATTGGACTTTGCTATAATCCCACTAGTGCAAAGACATTTGCAGCACCTCTGCCTGCATTGCACACTCCAACTCATTATAACTAAGCCATTATACTAGCAAACACTCAGTGTACCTAGTGGCATCCTAAACGTGGCTATTGGACATTTGTCTAGTCACACTAGTGCAAAGACATTTGCAGCACCTCTGCCTGCATTGCACACTCCAACTCATTATAACTAAGCCATTATACCAGCAAACACTCAGTGTACCTAGTGGCATCCTAAACGTGGCTATTGGACATTTGTCTAGTCACACTAGTGCAAAGACATTTGCAGCACCTCTGCCTGCATTGCACACTCCAACTCATTATAACTAAGCCATTATACTAGCAAACACTCAGTGTACCTAGTGGCATCCTAAACGTGGCAATTGGACTTTGCTATAGTCCCACTAGTGCAAAGACATTTGCAGCACCTCTGTCTGCATTGCACACTCCAACTCATTATAACTAAGCCATTAAACTAGCAAACACTCAGTGTACCTAGTGGCATCCTAAACGTGGCTATTGGACATTTGTCTAGTCACACTAGTGCAAAGACATTTGCAGCACCTCTGCCTGCATTGCACACTCCAACTCATTATAACTAAGCCATTATACTAGCAAACACTCAGTGTACCTAGTGGCATCCTAAACGTGGCTATTGGACATTTGTCTAGTCACACTAGTGCAAAGACATTTGCAGCACCTCTGCCTGCATTGCACACTCCAACTCATTATAACTAAGCCATTATACTAGCAAACACTCAGTGTACCTAGTGGCATCCTAAACGTGGCTATTGGACATTTGTCTAGTCACACTAGTGCAAAGACATTTGCAGCACCTCTGCCTGCATTGCACACTCCAACTCATTATAACTAAGCCATTATACTAGCAAACACTCAGTGTACCTAGTGGCATCCTAAACGTGGCTATTGGACATTTGTCTAGTCACACTAGTGCAAAGACATTTGCAGCACCTCTGCCTGCATTGCACACTCCAACTCAATATAACTAAGCCATTATACTAGCAAACACTCAGTGTACCTAGTGGCATCCTAAACGTGGCTATTGGACATTTGTCTAATCACACTAGTGCAAAGACATTTGCAGCACCTCTGCCTGCATTGCACACTCCAACTCATTATAACTAAGCCATTATACTAGCAAACACTCAGTGTACCTAGTGGCATCCTAAACGTGGCTATTGGACATTTGTCTAGTCACACTAGTGCAAAGACATTTGCAGCACCTCTGCCTGCATTGCACACTCCAACTCATTATAACTAAGCCATTATACTAGCAAACACTCAGTGTACCTAGTGGCATCCTAAACGTGGCTATTGGACATTTGTCTAGTCACACTAGTGCAAAGACATTTGCAGCACCTCTGCCTGCATTGCACACTCCAACTCATTATAACTAAGCCATTATACTAGCAAACACTCAGTGTACCTAGTGGCATCCTAAACGTGGCTATTGGACATTTGTCTAGTCCCACTAGTGCAAAGACATTTGCAGCACCTCTGCCTGCATTGCACACTCCAACTCATTATAACTAAGCCACTATACTAGCAAACACTCAGTGTACCTAGTGGCATCCTAAACGTGGCAATTGGACTTTGCTATAGTCCCACTAGTGCAAAGACATTTGCAGCACCTCTGCCTGCATTGCACACTCCAACTCATTATAACTAAGCCATTATACTAGCAAACACTCAGTGTACCTAGTGGCATCCTAAACGTTGCTATTGGACTTTGCTACTATCCCACTAGTGCAAAGACATTTGCAGCACCTCTGCCTGCATTGCACACTCCAACTCATTATAACTAAGCCATTATACTAGCAAACACTCAGTGTACCTAGTGGCATCCTAAACGTGGCTATTGGACATTTGTCTAGTCACACTAGTGCAAAGACATTTGCAGCACCTCTGCCTGCATTGCACACTCCAACTCATTATAACTAAGCCATTATACCAGCAAACACTCAGTGTACCTAGTGGCATCCTAAACGTGGCTATTGGACATTTGTCTAGTCACACTAGTGCAAAGACATTTGCAGCACCTCTGCCTGCATTGCACACTCCAACTCATTATAACTAAGCCATTATACTAGCAAACACTCAGTGTACCTAGTGGCATCCTAAACGTGGCTATTGGACATTTGTCTAGTCACACTAGTGCAAAGACATTTGCAGCACCTCTGCCTGCATTGCACACTCCAACTCATTATAACTAAGCCATTATACTAGCAAACACTCAGTGTACCTAGTGGCATCCTAAACGTGGCTATTGGACATTTGTCTAGTCACACTAGTGCAAAGACATTTGCAGCACCTCTGCTTGCATTGCACACTCCAACTCATTATAACTAAGCCATTATACTAGCAAACACTCAGTGTACCTAGTGGCATCCTAAACGTGGCTATTGGACATTTGTCTAGTCACACTAGTGCAAAGACATTTGCAGCACCTCTGCCTGCATTGCACACTCCAACTCATTATAACTAAGCCATTATACTAGCAAACACTCAGTGTACCTACTGGCATCCTAAACGTGGCAATTGGACTTTGCTATAGTCCCACTAGTGCAAAGACATTTGCAGCACCTCTGCCTGCATTGCACACTCCAACTCATTATAACTAAGCCATTATACTAGCAAACACTCAGTGTACCTAGTGGCATCCTAAACGTGGCTATTGGACATTTGTCTAGTCCCACTAGTGCAAAGACATTTGCAGCACCTCTGCCTGCATTGCACACTCCAACTCATTATAACTAAGCCATTATACTAGCAAACACTCAGTGTACCTAGTGGCATCCTAAACGTGGCTATTGGACATTTGTCTAGTCACACTAGTGCAAAGACATTTGCAGCACCTCTGCCTGCATTGCACACTCCAACTCATTATAACTAAGCCATTATACTAGCAAACACTCAGTGTACCTAGTGGCATCCTAAACGTGGCAATTGGACTTTGCTATAGTCCCACTAGTGCAAAGACATTTGCAGCACCTCTGCCTGCATTGCACACTCCAACTCATTATAACTAAGCCATTATACTAGCAAACACTCAGTGTACCTACTGGCATCCTAAACGTGGCAATTGGACTTTGCTATAGTCCCACTAGTGCAAAGACATTTGCAGCACCTCTGCCTGCATTGCACACTCCAACTCATTATAACTAAGCCATTATACTAGCAAACACTCAGTGTACCTAGTGGCATCCTAAACGTGGCTATTGGACATTTGTCTAGTCACACTAGTGCAAAGACATTTGCAGCACCTCTGCCTGCATTGCACACTCCAACTCATTATAACTAAGCCATTATACCAGCAAACACTCAGTGTACCTAGTAGCATCCTAAACGTGGCTATTGGACATTTGTCTAGTCACACTAGTGCAAAGACATTTGCAGCACCTCTGCCTGCATTGCACACTCCAACTCATTATAACTAAGCCACTATACTAGCAAACACTCAGTGTACCTAGTGGCATCCTAAACGTGGCAATTGGACTTTGCTATAGTCCCACTAGTGCAAAGACATTTGCAGCACCTCTGCCTGCATTGCACACTCCAACTCATTATAACTAAGCCATTATACTAGCAAACACTCAGTGTACCTAGTGGCATCCTAAACGTGGCTATTGGACTTTGCTACTATCCCACTAGTGCAAAGACATTTGCAGCACCTCTGCCTGCATTGCACACTCCAACTCATTATAACTAAGCCATTATACTAGCAAACACTCAGTGTACCTAGTGGCATCCTAAACGTGGCTATTGGACATTTGTCTAGTCACACTAGTGCAAAGACATTTGCAGCACCTCTGCCTGCATTGCACACTCCAACTCATTATAACTAAGCCATTATACCAGCAAACACTCAGTGTACCTAGTGGCATCCTAAACGTGGCTATTGGACATTTGTCTAGTCACACTAGTGCAAAGACATTTGCAGCACCTCTGCCTGCATTGCACACTCCAACTCATTATAACTAAGCCATTATACTAGCAAACACTCAGTGTACCTAGTGGCATCCTAAACGTGGCTATTGGACATTTGTCTAGTCACACTAGTGCAAAGACATTTGCAGCACCTCTGCCTGCATTGCACACTCCAACTCATTATAACTAAGCCATTATACTAGCAAACACTCAGTGTACCTAGTGGCATCCTAAACGTGGCTATTGGACATTTGTCTAGTCACACTAGTGCAAAGACATTTGCAGCACCTCTGCTTGCATTGCACACTCCAACTCATTATAACTAAGCCATTATACTAGCAAACACTCAGTGTACCTAGTGGCATCCTAAACGTGGCTATTGGACATTTGTCTAGTCACACTAGTGCAAAGACATTTGCAGCACCTCTGCCTGCATTGCACACTCCAACTCATTATAACTAAGCCATTATACTAGCAAACACTCAGTGTACCTACTGGCATCCTAAACGTGGCAATTGGACTTTGCTATAGTCCCACTAGTGCAAAGACATTTGCAGCACCTCTGCCTGCATTGCACACTCCAACTCATTATAACTAAGCCATTATACTAGCAAACACTCAGTGTACCTAGTGGCATCCTAAACGTGGCTATTGGACATTTGTCTAGTCCCACTAGTGCAAAGACATTTGCAGCACCTCTGCCTGCATTGCACACTCCAACTCATTATAACTAAGCCATTATACTAGCAAACACTCAGTGTACCTAGTGGCATCCTAAACGTGGCTATTGGACATTTGTCTAGTCACACTAGTGCAAAGACATTTGCAGCACCTCTGCCTGCATTGCACACTCCAACTCATTATAACTAAGCCATTATACTAGCAAACACTCAGTGTACCTAGTGGCATCCTAAACGTGGCAATTGGACTTTGCTATAGTCCCACTAGTGCAAAGACATTTGCAGCACCTCTGCCTGCATTGCACACTCCAACTCATTATAACTAAGCCATTATACTAGAAAACACTCAGTGTACCTAGTGGCATCCTAAACGTGGCAATTGGACTTTGCTATAGTCCCACTAGTGCAAAGACATTTGCAGCACCTCTGCCTGCATTGCACACTCCAACTCATTATAACTAAGCCATTATACTAGCAAACACTCAGTGTACCTACTGGCATCCTAAACGTGGCAATTGGACTTTGCTATAGTCCCACTAGTGCAAAGACATTTGCAGCACCTCTGCCTGCATTGCACACTCCAACTCATTATAACTAAGCCATTATACTAGCAAACACTCAGTGTACCTAGTGGCATCCTAAACGTGGCTATTGGACATTTGTCTAGTCACACTAGTGCAAAGACATTTGCAGCACCTCTGCCTGCATTGCACACTCCAACTCATTATAACTAAGCCATTATACCAGCAAACACTCAGTGTACCTAGTAGCATCCTAAACGTGGCTATTGGACATTTGTCTAGTCACACTAGTGCAAAGACATTTGCAGCACCTCTGCCTGCATTGCACACTCCAACTCATTATAACTAAGCCATTATACTAGCAAACACTCAGTGTACCTAGTGGCATCCTAAACGTGGCTATTGGACATTTGTCTAGTCACACTAGTGCAAAGACATTTGCAGCACCTCTGCCTGCATTGCACACTCCAACTCATTATAACTAAGCCATTATACCAGCAAACACTCAGTGTACCTAGTGGCATCCTAAACGTGGCTATTGGACATTTGTCTAGTCACACTAGTGCAAAGACATTTGCAGCACCTCTGGATGCATTGCACACTCCAACTCATTATAACTAAGCCATTATACTAGCAAACACTCAGTGTACCTAGTGGCATCCTAAACGTGGCTATTGGACATTTGTCTAGTCACACTAGTGCAAAGACATTTGCAGCACCTCTGCCTGCATTGCACACTCCAACTCATTATAACTAAGCCATTATACTAGCAAACACTCAGTGTACCTAGTGGCATCCTAAACGTGGCAATTGGACTTTGCTATAGTCCCACTAGTGCAAAGACATTTGCAGCACCTCTGCCTGCATTGCACACTCCAACTCATTATAACTAAGCCATTAAACTAGCAAACACTCAGTGTACCTAGTGGCATCCTAAACGTGGCTATTGGACATTTGTCTAGTCACACTAGTGCAAAGACATTTGCAGCACCTCTGCCTGCATTGCACACTACAACTCATTATAACTAAGCCATTATACTAGCAAACACTCAGTGTACCTAGTGGCATCCTAAACGTGGCTATTGGACATTTGTCTAGTCACACTAGTGCAAAGACATTTGCAGCACCTCTACCTGCATTGCACACTCCAACTCATAACTAAGCCATTATACTAGCAAACACTCAGTGTACCTAGTGGCATCCTAAACGTGGCTATTGGACATTTGTCTAGTCCCACTAGTGCAAAGACATTTGCAGCACCTCTGCCTGCATTGCACACTCCAACTCATTATAACTAAGCCATTATACTAGCAAACACTCAGTGTACCTAGTGGCATCCTAAACGTGGCTATTGGACATTTGTCTAGTCACACTAGTGCAAAGACATTTGCAGCACCTCTGCCTGCATTGCACACTCCAACTCAATATAACTAAGCCATTATACTAGCAAACACTCAGTGTACCTAGTGGCATTCTAAACGTGGCAATTGGACTTTGCTATAGTCCCACTAGTGCAAAGACATTTGCAGCACCTCTGCCTGCATTGCACACTCCAACTCATTATAACTAAGCCATTATACTAGCAAACACTCAGTGTACCTAGTGGCATCCTAAACGTGGCTATTGGACATTTGTCTAGTCACACTAGTGCAAAGACATTTGCAGCACCTCTGCCTGCATTGCACACTCCAACTCATTATAACTAAGCCATTATACTAGCAAACACTCAGTGTACCTAGTGGCATCCTAAACGTGGCTATTGGACATTTGTCTAGTCACACTAGTGAAGACATTTGCAGCACCTCTGCCTGCATTGCACACTCCAACTCATTATAACTAAGCCATTATACTAGCAAACACTCAGTGTACCTAGTGGCATTCTAAACGTGGCAATTGGACTTTGCTATAGTCCCACTAGTGCAAAGACATTTGCAGCACCTCTGCCTGCATTGCACACTCCAACTCATTATAACTAAGCCATTATACTAGCAAACACTCAGTGTACCTACTGGCATCCTAAACGTGGCAATTGGACTTTGCTATAGTCACACTAGTGCAAAGACATTTGCAGCACCTCTGCCTGCATTGCACACTCCAACTCATTATAACTAAGCCATTATACTAGCAAACACTCAGTGTACCTAGTGGCATCCTAAACGTGGCTATTGGACATTTGTCTAGTCACACTAGTGCAAAGACATTTGCAGCACCTCTGCCTGCATTGCACACTCCAACTCTTTATAGCTAAGCCATTATACTAGCAAACACTCAGTGTACCTAGTGGCATCCTAAACGTGGCTATTGGACATTTGTCTAGTCACACTAGTGAAGACATTTGCAGCACCTCTGCCTGCATTGCACACTCCAACTCATTATAACTAAGCCATTATACTAGCAAACACTCAGTGTACCTAGTGGCATTCTAAACGTGTAAATTGGACTTTGCTATAGTCCCACTAGTGCAAAGACATTTGCAGCACCTCTGCCTGCATTGCACACTCCAACTCATTATAACTAAGCCATTATACTAGCAAACACTCAGTGTACCTAGTGGCATCCTAAACGTGGCTATTGGACATTTGTCTAGTCACACTAGTGCAAAGACATTTGCAGCACCTCTGCCTGCATTGCACACTCCAACTCATTATAACTAAGCCATTATACTAGCAAACACTCAGTGTACCTAGTGGCATCCTAAACGTGGCTATTGGACATTTGTCTAGTCCCACTAGTGCAAAGACATTTGCAGCACCTCTGCCTGCATTGCACACTCCAACTAATTATAACTAAGCCATTATACTAGCAAACACTCAGTGTACTTAGTGGCATCCTAAACGTGGCTATTGGACATTTGTCTAGTCCCACTAGTGCAAAGACATTTGCAGCACCTCTGCCTGCATTGCACACTCCAACTCATTATAACTAAGCCATTATACTAGCAAACGCTCAGTGTACCTAGTGGCATCCTAAACGTGGCTATTGGACATTTGTCTAGTCACACTAGTGAAGACATTTGCAGCACCTCTGCCTGCATTGCACACTCCAACTCATTATAACTAAGCCATTATACTAGCAAACACTCAGTGTACCTACTGGCATCCTAAACGTGGCAATTGGACTTTGCTATAGTCACACTAGTGCAAAGACATTTGCAGCACCTCTGCCTGCATTGCACACTCCAACTCATTATAACTAAGCCATTATACTAGCAAACACTCAGTGTACCTAGTGGCATCCTAAACGTGGCTATTGGACATTTGTCTAGTCACACTAGTGCAAAGACATTTGCAGCACCTCTGCCTGCATTGCACACTCCAACTCATTATAGCTAAGCCATTATACTAGCAAACACTCAGTGTACCTAGTGGCATCCTAAACGTGGCTATTGGACATTTGTCTAGTCACACTAGTGCAAAGACATTTGCAGCACCTCTGCCTGCATTGCACACTCCAACTCATTATAACTAAGCCATTATACTAGCAAACACTCAGTGTACCTAGTGGCATCCTAAACGTGGCTATTGTACATTTGTCTAGTCACACTAGTGCAAAGACATTTGCAGCACCTCTGCCTGCATTGCACACTCCAACTCATTATAACTAAGCCATTATACTAGCAAACACTCAGTGTACCTACTGGCATCCTAAACATGGCAATTGGACTTTGTTATAGTCCCACTAGTGTAAAGACATTTGCAGCACCTCTGCCTGCATTGCACACTCCAACTCATTATAACTAAGCCATTATACTAGCAAACACTCAGTGTACCTAGTGGCATCCTAAACGTGGCTATTGGACATTTGTCTAGTCCCACTAGTGCAAAGACATTTGCAGCACCTCTGCCTGCATTGCACACTCCAACTCATTATAACTAAGCCATTATACTAGCAAACACTCAGTGTACCTAGTGGCATCCTAAACGTGGCTATTGGACATTTGTCTAGTCACACTAGTGAAGACATTTGCAGCACCTCTGCCTGCATTGCACACTCTAACTCATTATAACTAAGCCATTATACTAGCAAACACTCAGTGTACCTAGTGGCATTCTAAACGTGGCAATTGGACTTTGCTATATTCCCACTAGTGCAAAGACATTTGCAGCACCTCTGCCTGCATTGCACACTCCAACTCATTATAACTAAGCCATTATACTAGCAAACACTCAGTGTACCTAGTGGCATCGTAAACGTGGCTATTGGACATTTGTCTAGTCACACTAGTGCAAAGACATTTGCAACACCTCTGCCTGCATTGCACACTCCAACTCATTATAACTAAGCCAATATACTAGAAAACACTCAGTGTATCTAGTGGCATCCTAAACGTGGCTATTGGACATTTGTCTAGTCCTACTAGTGCAAAGACATTTGCAGCACCTCTGCCTGCATTGCACACTCCAACTCATTATAACTAAGCCATTATACTAGCAAACACTCAGTGTACCTAGTGGCATCCTAAACGTGGCAATTGGACTTTGCTATAGTCCCACTAGTGCAAAGACATTTGCAGCACCTCTGCCTGCATTGCACACTCCAACTCATTATAACTAAGCCATTATACTAGCAAACACTCAGTGTACCTAGTGGCATCGTAAACGTGGCTATTGGACATTTGTCTAGTCACACTAGTGCAAAGACATTTGCAACACCTCTGCCTGCATTGCACACTCCAACTCATTATAACTAAGCCATTATACTAGCAAACACTCAGTGTATCTAGTGGCATCCTAAACGTGGCTATTGGACATTTGTCTAGTCCTACTAGTGCAAAGACATTTGCAGCACCTCTGCCTGCATTGCACACTCCAACTCATTATAACTAAGCCATTATACTAGCAAACACTCAGTGTACCTAGTGGCATCCTAAACGTGGCAATTGGACTTTGCTATAGTCCCACTAGTGCAAAGACATTTGCAGCACCTCTGCCTGCATTGCACACTCCAACTCATTATAACTAAGCCATTATACTAGCAAACACTTAGTGTACCTAGTGGCATCCTAAACGTGGCAATTGGACTTTGCTATAGTCCCACTAGTGCAAAGACATTTGCAGCACCTCTGCCTGCATTGCACACTCCAACTCATTATTACTAAGCCATTATACTAGCAAACACTCAGTGTACCTAGTGGCATCCTAAACGTGGCTATTGGACATTTGTCTAGTCACACTAGTGCAAAGACATTTGCAGCACCTCTGCCTGCATTGCACACTCCAACTCATTATAACTAAGCCATTATACTAGCAAACACTCAGTGTACCTAGTGGCATCCTAAACGTGGCTATTGGACATTTGTCTAGTCACACTAGTGCAAAGACATTTGCAGCACCTCTGCCTGCATTGCACACTCCAACTCATTATAACTAAGCCATTATACTAGCAAACACTCAGTGTACCTAGTGGCATCCTAAACGCGGCTATTGGACATTTGTCTAGTCACACTAGTGCAAAGACATTTGCAGCACCTCTGCCTGCATTGCACACTCCAACTCATTATAACTAAGCCATTATACTAGCAAACACTCAGTGTACCTAGTGGCATCGTAAACGTGGCTATTGGACATTTGTCTAGTCACACTAGTGCAAAGACATTTGCAGCACCTTTGCCTGCATTGCACACTCCAACTCATTATAACTAAGCCATTATACTAGCAAACACTCAGTGTACCTAGTGGCATCCTAAACGTGGCTATTGGACATTTGTCTAGTCCCACTAGTGCAAAGACATTTGCAGCACCTCTGCCTGCATTGCACACTCCAACTCATTATAACTAAGCCATTATACTAGCAAACACTCAGTGTACCTAGTGGCATCCTAAACGTGGCAATTGGACTTTGCTATAGTCCCACTAGTGCAAAGACATTTGCAGCACCTCTGCCTGCATTGCACACTCCAACTCATTATAACTAAGCCATTATACTAGCAAACACTCAGTGTACCTAGTGGCATCCTAAACGTGGCTATTGGACTTTGCTACTATCCCACTAGTGCAAAGACATTTGCAGCACCTCTGCCTGCATTGCACACTCCAACTCATTATAACTAAGCCATTATACTAGCAAACACTCAGTGTACCTAGTGGCATCCTAAACGTGGCTATTGGACATTTGTCTAGTCACACTAGTGCAAAGACATTTGCAGCACCTCTGCCTGCATTGCACACTCCAACTCATTATAACTAAGCCATTATACCAGCAAACACTCAGTGTACCTAGTGGCATCCTAAACGTGGCTATTGGACATTTGTCTAGTCACACTAGTGCAAAGACATTTGCAGCACCTCTGCCTGCATTGCACACTCCAACTCATTATAACTAAGCCATTATACTAGCAAACACTCAGTGTACCTAGTGGCATCCTAAACGTGGCTATTGGACATTTGTCTAGTCACACTAGTGCAAAGACATTTGCAGCACCTCTGCCTGCATTGCACACTCCAACTCATTATAACTAAGCCATTATACTAGCAAACACTCAGTGTACCTAGTGGCATCCTAAACGTGGCTATTGGACATTTGTCTAGTCACACTAGTGCAAAGACATTTGCAGCACCTCTGCTTGCATTGCACACTCCAACTCATTATAACTAAGCCATTATACTAGCAAACACTCAGTGTACCTAGTGGCATCCTAAACGTGGCTATTGGACATTTGTCTAGTCACACTAGTGCAAAGACATTTGCAGCACCTCTGCCTGCATTGCACACTCCAACTCAGTATAACTAAGCCATTATACTAGCAAACACTCAGTGTACCTACTGGCATCCTAAACGTGGCAATTGGACTTTGCTATAGTCCCACTAGTGCAAAGACATTTGCAGCACCTCTGCCTGCATTGCACACTCCAACTCATTATAACTAAGCCATTTTACTAGCAAACACTCAGTGTACCTAGTGGCATCCTAAACGTGGCTATTGGACATTTGTCTAGTCCCACTAGTGCAAAGACATTTGCAGCACCTCTGCCTGCATTGCACACTCCAACTCATTATAACTAAGCCATTATACTAGCAAACACTCAGTGTACCTAGTGGCATCCTAAACGTGGCTATTGGACATTTGTCTAGTCACACTAGTGCAAAGACATTTGCAGCACCTCTGCCTGCATTGCACACTCCAACTCATTATAACTAAGCCATTATACTAGCAAACACTCAGTGTACCTAGTGGCATCCTAAACGTGGCAATTGGACTTTGCTATAGTCCCACTAGTGCAAAGACATTTGCAGCACCTCTGCCTGCATTGCACACTCCAACTCATTATAACTAAGCCATTATACTAGCAAACACTCAGTGTACCTAGTGGCATCGTAAACGTGGCTATTGGACATTTGTCTAGTCACACTAGTGCAAAGACATTTGCAACACCTCTGCCTGCATTGCACACTCCAACTCATTATAACTAAGCCATTATACTAGCAAACACTCAGTGTATCTAGTGGCATCCTAAACGTGGCTATTGGACATTTGTCTAGTCCTACTAGTGCAAAGACATTTGCAGCACCTCTGCCTGCATTGCACACTCCAACTCATTATAACTAAGCCATTATACTAGCAAACACTCAGTGTACCTAGTGGCATCCTAAACGTGGCAATTGGACTTTGCTATAGTCCCACTAGTGCAAAGACATTTGCAGCACCTCTGCCTGCATTGCACACTCCAACTCATTATAACTAAGCCATTATACTAGCAAACACTTAGTGTACCTAGTGGCATCCTAAACGTGGCAATTGGACTTTGCTATAGTCCCACTAGTGCAAAGACATTTGCAGCACCTCTGCCTGCATTGCACACTCCAACTCATTATTACTAAGCCATTATACTAGCAAACACTCAGTGTACCTAGTGGCATCCTAAACGTGGCTATTGGACATTTGTCTAGTCACACTAGTGCAAAGACATTTGCAGCACCTCTGCCTGCATTGCACACTCCAACTCATTATAACTAAGCCATTATACTAGCAAACACTCAGTGTACCTAGTGGCATCCTAAACGTGGCTATTGGACATTTGTCTAGTCACACTAGTGCAAAGACATTTGCAGCACCTCTGCCTGCATTGCACACTCCAACTCATTATAACTAAGCCATTATACTAGCAAACACTCAGTGTACCTAGTGGCATCCTAAACGCGGCTATTGGACATTTGTCTAGTCACACTAGTGCAAAGACATTTGCAGCACCTCTGCCTGCATTGCACACTCCAACTCATTATAACTAAGCCATTATACTAGCAAACACTCAGTGTACCTAGTGGCATCGTAAACGTGGCTATTGGACATTTGTCTAGTCACACTAGTGCAAAGACATTTGCAGCACCTTTGCCTGCATTGCACACTCCAACTCATTATAACTAAGCCATTATACTAGCAAACACTCAGTGTACCTAGTGGCATCCTAAACGTGGCTATTGGACATTTGTCTAGTCCCACTAGTGCAAAGACATTTGCAGCACCTCTGCCTGCATTGCACACTCCAACTCATTATAACTAAGCCATTATACTAGCAAACACTCAGTGTACCTAGTGGCATCCTAAACGTGGCAATTGGACTTTGCTATAGTCCCACTAGTGCAAAGACATTTGCAGCACCTCTGCCTGCATTGCACACTCCAACTCATTATAACTAAGCCATTATACTAGCAAACACTCAGTGTACCTAGTGGCATCCTAAACGTGGCTATTGGACTTTGCTACTATCCCACTAGTGCAAAGACATTTGCAGCACCTCTGCCTGCATTGCACACTCCAACTCATTATAACTAAGCCATTATACTAGCAAACACTCAGTGTACCTAGTGGCATCCTAAACGTGGCTATTGGACATTTGTCTAGTCACACTAGTGCAAAGACATTTGCAGCACCTCTGCCTGCATTGCACACTCCAACTCATTATAACTAAGCCATTATACCAGCAAACACTCAGTGTACCTAGTGGCATCCTAAACGTGGCTATTGGACATTTGTCTAGTCACACTAGTGCAAAGACATTTGCAGCACCTCTGCCTGCATTGCACACTCCAACTCATTATAACTAAGCCATTATACTAGCAAACACTCAGTGTACCTAGTGGCATCCTAAACGTGGCTATTGGACATTTGTCTAGTCACACTAGTGCAAAGACATTTGCAGCACCTCTGCCTGCATTGCACACTCCAACTCATTATAACTAAGCCATTATACTAGCAAACACTCAGTGTACCTAGTGGCATCCTAAACGTGGCTATTGGACATTTGTCTAGTCACACTAGTGCAAAGACATTTGCAGCACCTCTGCTTGCATTGCACACTCCAACTCATTATAACTAAGCCATTATACTAGCAAACACTCAGTGTACCTAGTGGCATCCTAAACGTGGCTATTGGACATTTGTCTAGTCACACTAGTGCAAAGACATTTGCAGCACCTCTGCCTGCATTGCACACTCCAACTCAGTATAACTAAGCCATTATACTAGCAAACACTCAGTGTACCTACTGGCATCCTAAACGTGGCAATTGGACTTTGCTATAGTCCCACTAGTGCAAAGACATTTGCAGCACCTCTGCCTGCATTGCACACTCCAACTCATTATAACTAAGCCATTTTACTAGCAAACACTCAGTGTACCTAGTGGCATCCTAAACGTGGCTATTGGACATTTGTCTAGTCCCACTAGTGCAAAGACATTTGCAGCACCTCTGCCTGCATTGCACACTCCAACTCATTATAACTAAGCCATTATACTAGCAAACACTCAGTGTACCTAGTGGCATCCTAAACGTGGCTATTGGACATTTGTCTAGTCACACTAGTGCAAAGACATTTGCAGCACCTCTGCCTGCATTGCACACTCCAACTCATTATAACTAAGCCATTATACTAGCAAACACTCAGTGTACCTAGTGGCATCCTAAACGTGGCAATTGGACTTTGCTATAGTCCCACTAGTGCAAAGACATTTGCAGCACCTCTGCCTGCATTGCACACTCCAACTCATTATAACTAAGCCATTATACTAGCAAACACTCAGTGTACCTAGTGGCATCCTAAACGTGGCAATTGGACTTTGCTATATTCCCACTAGTGCAAAGACATTTGCAGCACCTCTGCCTGCATTGCACACTCCAACTCATTATAACTAAGCCATTATACTAGCAAACACTCAGTGTACCTACTGGCATCCTAAACGTGGCAATTGGACTTTGCTATAGTCCCACTAGTGCAAAGACATTTGCAGCACCTCTGCCTGCATTGCACACTCCAACTCATTATAACTAAGCCATTATACTAGCAAACACTCAGTGTACCTAGTGGCATCCTAAACGTGGCTATTGGACATTTGTCTAGTCACACTAGTGCAAAGACATTTGCAGCACCTCTGCCTGCATTGCACACTCCAACTCATTATAACTAAGCCATTATACCAGCAAACACTCAGTGTACCTAGTGGCATCCTAAACGTGGCTATTGGACATTTGTCTAGTCACACTAGTGCAAAGACATTTGCAGCACCTCTGCCTGCATTGCACACTCCAACTCATTATAACTAAGCCATTATACTAGCAAACACTCAGTGTACCTAGTGGCATCCTAAACGTGGCAATTGGACTTTGCTATAGTCCCACTAGTGCAAAGACATTTGCAGCACCTCTGCCTGCATTGCACACTCCAACTCATTATAACTAAGCCATTATACTAGCAAACACTCAGTGTACCTAGTGGCATCCTAAACGTGGCAATTGGACTTTGCTATAGTCCCACTAGTGCAAAGACATTTGCAGCACCTCTGCCTGCATTGCACACTCCAACTCATTATAACTAAGCCATTATACTAGCAAACACTCAGTGTACCTAGTGGCATCCTAAACGTGGCTATTGGACTTTGCTACTATCCCACTAGTGCAAAGACATTTGCAGCACCTCTGCCTGCATTGCACACTCCAACTCATTATAACTAAGCCATTATACTAGCAAACACTCAGTGTACCTAGTGGCATCCTAAACGTGGCTATTGGACATTTGTCTAGTCACACTAGTGCAAAGACATTTGCAGCACCTCTGCCTGCATTGCACACTCCAACTCATTATAACTAAGCCATTATACCAGCAAACACTCAGTGTACCTAGTGGCATCCTAAACGTGGCTATTGGACATTTGTCTAGTCACACTAGTGCAAAGACATTTGCAGCACCTCTGCCTGCATTGCACACTCCAACTCATTATAACTAAGCAATTATACTAGCAAACACTCAGTGTACCTAGTGGCATCCTAAACGTGGCTATTGGACATTTGTCTAGTCACACTAGTGCAAAGACATTTGCAGCACCTCTGCCTGCATTGCACACTCCAACTCATTATAACTAAGCCATTATACTAGCAAACACTCAGTGTACCTAGTGGCATCCTAAACGTGGCTATTGGACATTTGTCTAGTCACACTAGTGCAAAGACATTTGCAGCACCTCTGCCTGCATTGCACACTCCAACTCAGTATAACTAAGCCATTATACTAGCAAACACTCAGTGTACCTACTGGCATCCTAAACGTGGCAATTGGACTTTGCTATAGTCCCACTAGTGCAAAGACATTTGCAGCACCTCTGCCTGCATTGCACACTCCAACTCATTATAACTAAGCCATTTTACTAGCAAACACTCAGTGTACCTAGTGGCATCCTAAACGTGGCTATTGGACATTTGTCTAGTCCCACTAGTGCAAAGACATTTGCAGCACCTCTGCCTGCATTGCACACTCCAACTCATTATAACTAAGCCATTATACTAGCAAACACTCAGTGTACCTAGTGGCATCCTAAACGTGGCTATTGGACATTTGTCTAGTCACACTAGTGCAAAGACATTTGCAGCACCTCTGCCTGCATTGCACACTCCAACTCATTATAACTAAGCCATTATACTAGCAAACACTCAGTGTACCTAGTGGCATCCTAAACGTGGCAATTGGACTTTGCTATAGTCCCACTAGTGCAAAGACATTTGCAGCACCTCTGCCTGCATTGCACACTCCAACTCATTATAACTAAGCCATTATACTAGCAAACACTCAGTGTACCTAGTGGCATCCTAAACGTGGCAATTGGACTTTGCTATATTCCCACTAGTGCAAAGACATTTGCAGCACCTCTGCCTGCATTGCACACTCCAACTCATTATAACTAAGCCATTATACTAGCAAACACTCAGTGTACCTACTGGCATCCTAAACGTGGCAATTGGACTTTGCTATAGTCCCACTAGTGCAAAGACATTTGCAGCACCTCTGCCTGCATTGCACACTCCAACTCATTATAACTAAGCCATTATACTAGCAAACACTCAGTGTACCTAGTGGCATCCTAAACGTGGCTATTGGACATTTGTCTAGTCACACTAGTGCAAAGACATTTGCAGCACCTCTGCCTGCATTGCACACTCCAACTCATTATAACTAAGCCATTATACCAGCAAACACTCAGTGTACCTAGTGGCATCCTAAACGTGGCTATTGGACATTTGTCTAGTCACACTAGTGCAAAGACATTTGCAGCACCTCTGCCTGCATTGCACACTCCAACTCATTATAACTAAGCCATTATACTAGCAAACACTCAGTGTACCTAGTGGCATCCTAAACGTGGCAATTGGACTTTGCTATAGTCCCACTAGTGCAAAGACATTTGCAGCACCTCTGCCTGCATTGCACACTCCAACTCATTATAACTAAGCCATTATACTAGCAAACACTCAGTGTACCTAGTGGCATCCTAAACGTGGCAATTGGACTTTGCTATAGTCCCACTAGTGCAAAGACATTTGCAGCACCTCTGCCTGCATTGCACACTCCAACTCATTATAACTAAGCCATTATACTAGCAAACACTCAGTGTACCTACTGGCATCCTAAACGTGGCAATTGGACTTTGCTATAATCCCACTAGTGCAAAGACATTTGCAGCACCTCTGCCTGCATTGCACACTCCAACTCATTATAACTAAGCCATTATACTAGCAAACACTCAGTGTACCTAGTGGCATCCTAAACGTGGCTATTGGACATTTGTCTAGTCACACTAGTGCAAAGACATTTGCAGCACCTCTGCCTGCATTGCACACTCCAACTCATTATAACTAAGCCATTATACTAGCAAACACTCAGTGTACCTAGTGGCATCCTAAACGTGGCTATTGGACATTTGTCTAGTCACACTAGTCCAAAGACATTTGCAGCACCTCTGCCTGCATTGCACACTCCAACTCAATATAACTAAGCCATTATACTAGCAAACACTCAGTGTACCTAGTGGCATCCTAAACGTGGCTATTGGACATTTGTCTAATCACACTAGTGCAAAGACATTTGCAGCACCTCTGCCTGCATTGCACACTCCAACTCATTATAACTAAGCCATTATACTAACAAACACTCAGTGTACCTAGTGGCATCCTAAACGTGGCTATTGGACATTTGTCTAGTCACACAAGTGCAAAGACATTTGCAGCACCTCTGCCTGCATTGCACACTCCAACTCATTATAACTAAGCCATTATACTAGCAAACAATCAGTGTACCTACTGGCATCCTTAACATGGCAATTGGACTTTGCTATAGTCCCACTAGTGCAAAGACATTTGCAGCACCTCTGCCTGCATTGCACACTCCAACTCATTATAACTAAGCCATTATACTAGCAAACACTCAGTGTACCTAGTGGCATCCTAAACGTGGCTATTGGACATTTGTCTAGTCACACTAGTGCAAAGACATTTGCAGCACCTCTGCCTGCATTGCACACTCCAACTCAATATAACTAAGCCATTATACTAGCAAACACTCAGTGTACCTAGTGGCATCCTAAACGTGGCTATTGGACATTTGTCTAATCACACTAGTGCAAAGACATTTGCAGCACCTCTGCCTGCATTGCACACTCCAACTCATTATAACTAAGCCATTATACTAACAAACACTCAGTGTACCTAGTGGCATCCTAAACGTGGCAATTGGACTTTGCTATAGTCCCACTAGTGCAAAGACATTTGCAGCAGCTCTGCCTGCATTGCACACTCCAACTCATTATAACTAAGCCATTATACTAGCAAACACTCAGTGTACCTAGTGGCATCCTAAACGTGGCTATTGGACATTTGTCTAGTCCCACTAGTGCAAAGACATTTGCAGCACCTCTGCCTGCATTGCACACTCCAACTCATTATAACTAAGCCATTATACTAGCAAACACTCAGTGTACCTAGTGGCATCCTAAACGTGGCTATTGGACATTTGTCTAGTCACACTAGTGAAGACATTTGCAGCACCTCTGCCTGCATTGCACACTCCAACTCATTATAACTAAGCCATTATACTAGCAAACACTCAGTGTACCTAGTGGCATTCTAAACGTGGCAATTGGACTTTGCTATAGTCCCACTAGTGCAAAGACATTTGCAGCACCTCTGCCTGCATTGCACACTCCAACTCATTATAACTAAGCCATTATACTAGCAAACACTCAGTGTACCTAGTGGCATCCTAAACGTGGCTATTGGACATTTGTCTAGTCCCACTAGTGCAAAGACATTTGCAGCACCTCTGCCTGCATTGCACACTCCAACTAATTATAACTAAGCCATTATACTAGCAAACACTCAGTGTACTTAGTGGCATCCTAAACGTGGCTATTGGACATTTGTCTAGTCCCACTAGTGCAAAGACATTTGCAGCACCTCTGCCTGCATTGCACACTCCAACTCATTATAACTAAGCCATTATACTAGCAAACACTCAGTGTACCTAGTGGCATCCTAAACGTGGCTATTGGACATTTGTCTAGTCACACTAGTGAAGACATTTGCAGCACCTCTGCCTGCATTGCACACTCCAACTCATTATAACTAAGCCATTATACTAGCAAACACTCAGTGTACCTAGTGGCATTCTAAACGTGGCAATTGGACTTTGCTATAGTCCCACTAGTGCAAAGACATTTGCAGCACCTCTGCCTGCATTGCACACTCCAACTCATTATAACTAAGCCATTATACTAGCAAACACTCAGTGTACCTACTGGCATCCTAAACGTGGCAATTGGACTTTGCTATAGTCACACTAGTGCAAAGACATTTGCAGCACTTCTGCCTGCATTGCACACTCCAACTCATTATAACTAAGCCATTATACTAGCAAACACTCAGTGTACCTAGTGGCATCCTAAACGTGGCTATTGGACATTTGTCTAGTCACACTAGTGCAAAGACATTTGCAGCACCTCTGCCTGCATTGCACACTCCAACTCATTATAGCTAAGCCATTATACTAGCAAACACTCAGTGTACCTAGTGGCATCCTAAACGTGGCTATTGGACATTTGTCTAGTCACACTAGTGCAAAGACATTTGCAGCACCTCTGCCTGCATTGCACACTCCAACTCATTATAACTAAGCCATTATACTAGCAAACACTCAGTGTACCTACTGGCATCCTAAACATGGCAATTGGACTTTGTTATAGTCCCACTAGTGCAAAGACATTTGCAGCACCTCTTCCTGCATTGCACACTCCAACTCATTATAACTAAGCCATTATACTAGCAAACACTCAGTGTACCTAGTGGCATCCTAAACGTGGCTATTGGACATTTGTCTAGTCCCACTAGTGCAAAGACATTTGCAGCACCTCTGCCTGCATTGCACACTCCAACTAATTATAACTAAGCCATTATACTAGCAAACACTCAGTGTACCTAGTGGCATCCTAAACGTGGCTATTGGACATTTGTCTAGTCACACTAGTGAAGACATTTGCAGCACCTCTGCCTGCATTGCACACTCTAACTCATTATAACTAAGCCATTATACTAGCAAACACTCAGTGTACCTAGTGGCATTCTAAACGTGGCAATTGGACTTTGCTATAGTCCCACTAGTGCAAAGACATTTGCAGCACCTCTGCCTGCATTGCACACTCCAACTCATTATAACTAAGCCATTATACTAGCAAACACTCAGTGTACCTAGTGGCATCGTAAACGTGGCTATTGGACATTTGTCTAGTCACACTAGTGCAAAGACATTTGCAACACCTCTGCCTGCATTGCACACTCCAACTCATTATAACTAAGCCATTATACTAGCAAACACTCAGTGTATCTAGTGGCATCCTAAACGTGGCTATTGGACATTTGTCTAGTCCTACTAGTGCAAAGACATTTGCAGCACCTCTGCCTGCATTGCACACTCCAACTCATTATAACTAAGCCATTATACTAGCAAACACTCAGTGTACCTAGTGGCATCCTAAACGTGGCAATTGGACTTTGCTATAGTCCCACTAGTGCAAAGACATTTGCAGCACCTCTGCCTGCATTGCACACTCCAACTCATTATAACTAAGCCATTATACTAGCAAACACTTAGTGTACCTAGTGGCATCCTAAACGTGGCAATTGGACTTTGCTATAGTCCCACTAGTGCAAAGACATTTGCAGCACCTCTGCCTGCATTGCACACTCCAACTCATTATTACTAAGCCATTATACTAGCAAACACTCAGTGTACCTAGTGGCATCCTAAACGTGGCTATTGGACATTTGTCTAGTCACACTAGTGCAAAGACATTTGCAGCACCTCTGCCTGCATTGCACACTCCAACTCATTATAACTAAGCCATTATACTAGCAAACACTCAGTGTACCTAGTGGCATCCTAAACGTGGCTATTGGACATTTGTCTAGTCACACTAGTGCAAAGACATTTGCAGCACCTCTGCCTGCATTGCACACTCCAACTCATTATAACTAAGCAATTATACTAGCAAACACTCAGTGTACCTAGTGGCATCCTAAACGTGGCTATTGGACATTTGTCTAGTCACACTAGTGCAAAGACATTTGCAGCACCTCTGCCTGCATTGCACACTCCAACTCATTATAACTAAGCCATTATACTAGCAAACACTCAGTGTACCTAGTGGCATCGTAAACGTGGCTATTGGACATTTGTCTAGTCACACTAGTGCAAAGACATTTGCAACACCTCTGCCTGCATTGCACACTCCAACTCATTATAACTAAGCCATTATACTAGCACACACTCAGTGTACCTAGTGGCATCCTAAACGTGGCTATTGGACATTTGTCTAGTCCTACTAGTGCAAAGACATTTGCAGCACCTCTGCCTGCATTGCACACTCCAACTCATTATAACTAAGCCATTATACTAGCAAACACTCAGTGTACCTAGTGGCATCCTAAACGTGGCAATTGGACTTTGCTATAGTCCCACTAGTGCAAAGACATTTGCAGCACCTCTGCCTGCATTGCACACTCCAACTCATTATAACTAAGCCATTATACTAGCAAACACTTAGTGTACCTAGTGGCATCCTAAACGTGGCAATTGGACTTTGCTATAGTCCCACTAGTGCAAAGACATTTGCAGCACCTCTGCCTGCATTCCACACTCCAACTCATTATTACTAAGCCATTATACTAGCAAACACTCAGTGTACCTAGTGGCATCCTAAACGTGGCTATTGGACATTTGTCTAGTCACACTAGTGCAAAGACATTTGCAGCACCTCTGCCTGCATTGCACACTCCAACTCATTATAACTAAGCCATTATACTAGCAAACACTCAGTGTACCTAGTGGCATCCTAAACGTGGCTATTGGACATTTGTCTAGTCCCACTAGTGCAAAGACATTTGCAGCACCTCTGCCTGCATTGCACACTCCAACTCATTATAACTAAGCCATTATACTAGCAAACACTCAGTGTACCTAGTGGCATCCTAAACGTGGCAATTGGACTTTGCTATAGTCCCACTAGTGCAAAGACATTTGCAGCACCTCTGCCTGCATTGCACACTCCAACTCATTATTACTAAGCCATTATACTAGCAAACACTCAGTGTACCTAGTGGCATCCTAAACGTGGCTATTGGACATTTGTCTAGTCACACTAGTGCAAAGACATTTGCAGCCCCTCTGCCTGCATTGCACACTCCAACTCATTATAACTAAGCCATTATACTAGCAAACACTCAGTGTACCTAGTGGCATCCTAAACGTGGCTATTGGACATTTGTCTAGTCCCACTAGTGCAAAGACATTTGCAGCACCTCTGCCTGCATTGCACACTCCAACTCATTATAACTAAGCCATTATACTAGCAAACACTCAGTGTACCTAGTGGCATCCTAAACGTGGCAATTGGACTTTGCTATAGTCCCACTAGTGCAAAGACATTTGCAGCACCTCTGCCTGCATTGCACACTCCAACTCATTATTACTAAGCCATTATACTAGCAAACACTCAGTGTACCTAGTGGCATCCTAAACGTGGCTATTGGACATTTGTCTAGTCACACTAGTGCAAAGACATTTGCAGCACCTCTGCCTGCATTGCACACTCCAACTCATTATAACTAAGCCATTATACTAGCAAACACTCAGTGTACCTAGTGGCATCCTAAACGTGGCTATTGGACATTTGTCTAGTCACACTAGTGCAAAGACATTTGCAGCACCTCTGCCTGCATTGCACACTCCAACTCATTATAACTAAGCTATTATACTAGCAAACACTCAGTGTACCTAGTGGCATCCTAAACGTGGCTATTGGACATTTGTCTAGTCACACTAGTGCAAAGACATTTGCAGCACCTCTGCCTGCATTGCACACTCCAACTCATTATAACTAAGCCATTATACTAGCAAACACTCAGTGTACCTAGTGGCATCGTAAACGTGGCTATTGGACATTTGTCTAGTCACACTAGTGCAAAGACATTTGCAACACCTCTGCCTGCATTGCACACTCCAACTCATTATAACTAAGCCATTATACTAGCAAACACTCAGTGTATCTAGTGGCATCCTAAACGTGGCTATTGGACATTTGTCTAGTCCTACTAGTGCAAAGACATTTGCAGCACCTCTGCCTGCATTGCACACTCCAACTCATTATAACTAAGCCATTATACTAGCAAACACTCAGTGTACCTAGTGGCATCCTAAACGTGGCAATTGGACTTTGCTATAGTCCCACTAGTGCAAAGACATTTGCAGCACCTCTGCCTGCATTGCACACTCCAACTCATTATAACTAAGCCATTATACTAGGAAACACTTAGTGTACCTAGTGGCATCCTAAACGTGGCAATTGGACTTTGCTATAGTCCCACTAGTGCAAAGACATTTGCAGCACCTCTGCCTGCATTGCACACTCCAACTCATTATAACTAAGCCATTATACTAGCATACACTCAGTGTACCTAGTGGCATCCTAAACGTGGCTATTGGACATTTGTCTAGTCACACTAGTGCAAAGACATTTGCAGCACCTCTGCCTGCATTGCACACTCCAACTCATTATAACTAAGCCATTATACTAGCAAACACTCAGTGTACCTACTGGCATCCTAAACGTGGCAATTGGACTTTGCTATAGTCCCACTAGTGCAAAGACATTTGCAGCACCTCTGCCTGCATTGCACACTCCAACTCATTATTACTAAGCCATTATACTAGCAAACACTCAGTGTACCTAGTGGCATCCTAAACGTGGCTATTGGACATTTGTCTAGTCACACTAGTGCAAAGACATTTGCAGCACCTCTGCCTGCATTGCACACTCCAACTCATTATAACTAAGCCATTATACTAGCAAACACTCAGTGTACCTAGTGGCATCCTAAACGTGGCTATTGGACATTTGTCTAGTCCCACTAGTGCAAAGACATTTGCAGCACCTCTGCCTGCATTGCACACTCCAACTCATTATAACTAAGCCATTATACTAGCAAACACTCAGTGTACCTAGTGGCATCCTAAACGTGGCAATTGGACTTTGCTATAGTCCCACTAGTGCAAAGACATTTGCAGCACCTCTGCCTGCATTGCACACTCCAACTCATTATTACTAAGCCATTATACTAGCAAACACTCAGTGTACCTAGTGGCATCCTAAACGTGGCTATTGGACATTTGTCTAGTCACACTAGTGCAAAGACATTTGCAGCACCTCTGCCTGCATTGCACACTCCAACTCATTATAACTAAGCCATTATACTAGCAAACACTCAGTGTACCTAGTGGCATCCTAAACGTGGCTATTGGACATTTGTCTAGTCCCACTAGTGCAAAGACATTTGCAGCACCTCTGCCTGCATTGCACACTCCAACTCATTATAACTAAGCCATTATACTAGCAAACACTCAGTGTACCTAGTGGCATCCTAAACGTGGCAATTGGACTTTGCTATAGTCCCACTAGTGCAAAGACATTTGCAGCACCTCTGCCTGCATTGCACACTCCAACTCATTATAACTAAGCCATTATACTAGCAAACACTTAGTGTACCTAGTGGCATCCTAAACGTGGCAATTGGACTTTGCTATAGTCCCACTAGTGCAAAGACATTTGCAGCACCTCTGCCTGCATTGCACACTCCAACTCATTATTACTAAGCCATTATACTAGCAAACACTCAGTGTACCTAGTGGCATCCTAAACGTGGCTATTGGACATTTGTCTAGTCACACTAGTGCAAAGACATTTGCAGCACCTCTGCCTGCATTGCACACTCCAACTCATTATAACTAAGCCATTATACTAGCAAACACTCAGTGTACCTAGTGGCATCCTAAACGTGGCTATTGGACATTTGTCTAGTCACACTAGTGCAAAGACATTTGCAGCACCTCTGCCTGCATTGCACACTCCAACTCATTATAACTAAGCTATTCTACTAGCAAACACTCAGTGTACCTAGTGGCATCCTAAACGTGGCTATTGGACATTTGTCTAGTCACACTAGTGCAAAGACATTTGCAGCACCTCTGCCTGCATTGCACACTCCAACTCATTATAACTAAGCCATTATACTAGCAAACACTCAGTGTACCTAGTGGCATCGTAAACGTGGCTATTGGACATTTGTCTAGTCACACTAGTGCAAAGACATTTGCAACACCTCTGCCTGCATTGCACACTCCAACTCATTATAACTAAGCCATTATACTAGCAAACACTCAGTGTACCTAGTGGCATCCTAAACGTGGCTATTGGACATTTGTCTAGTCCCACTAGTGCAAAGACATTTGCAGCACCTCTGCCTGCATTGCACACTCCAACTCATTATAACTAAGCCATTATACTAGCAAACACTCAGTGTACCTAGTGGCATCCTAAACGTGGCAATTGGACTTTGCTATAGTCCCACTAGTGCAAAGACATTTGCAGCACCTCTGCCTGCATTGCACACTCCAACTCATTATTACTAAGCCATTATACTAGCAAACACTCAGTGTACCTAGTGGCATCCTAAACGTGGCTATTGGACATTTGTCTAGTCACACTAGTGCAAAGACATTTGCAGCACCTCTGCCTGCATTGCACACTCCAACTCATTATAACTAAGCCATTATACTAGCAAACACTCAGTGTACCTAGTGGCATCCTAAACGTGGCTATTGGACATTTGTCTAGTCACACTAGTGCAAAGACATTTGCAGCACCTCTGCCTGCATTGCACACTCCAACTCATTATAACTAAGCTATTCTACTAGCAAACACTCAGTGTACCTAGTGGCATCCTAAACGTGGCTATTGGACATTTGTCTAGTCACACTAGTGCAAAGACATTTGCAGCACCTCTGCCTGCATTGCACACTCCAACTCATTATAACTAAGCCATTATACTAGCAAACACTCAGTGTACCTAGTGGCATCCTAAACGTGGCTATTGGACATTTGTCTAGTCACACTAGTGCAAAGACATTTGCAGCACCTCTGCCTGCATTGCACACTCCAACTCATTATAACTAAGCCATTATACTAGCAAACACTCAGTGTACCTAGTGGCATCGTAAACGTGGCTATTGGACATTTGTCTAGTCACACTAGTGCAAAGACATTTGCAGCACCTCTGCCTGCATTGCACACTCCAACTCATTATAACTAAGCTATTCTACTAGCAAACACTCAGTGTACCTAGTGGCATCCTAAACGTGGCTATTGGACATTTGTCTAGTCACACTAGTGCAAAGACATTTGCAGCACCTCTGCCTGCATTGCACACTCCAACTCATTATAACTAAGCCATTATACTAGCAAACACTCAGTGTACCTAGTGGCATCGTAAACGTGGCTATTGGACATTTGTCTAGTCACACTAGTGCAAAGACATTTGCAACACCTCTGCCTGCATTGCACACTCCAACTCATTATAACTAAGCCATTATACTAGCAAACACTCAGTGTACCTAGTGGCATCCTAAACGTGGCTATTGGACATTTGTCTAGTCCCACTAGTGCAAAGACATTTGCAGCACCTCTGCCTGCATTGCACACTCCAACTCATTATAACTAAGCCATTATACTAGCAAACACTCAGTGTACCTAGTGGCATCCTAAACGTGGCAATTGGACTTTGCTATAGTCCCACTAGTGCAAAGACATTTGCAGCACCTCTGCCTGCATTGCACACTCCAACTCATTATTACTAAGCCATTATACTAGCAAACACTCAGTGTACCTAGTGGCATCCTAAACGTGGCTATTGGACATTTGTCTAGTCACACTAGTGCAAAGACATTTGCAGCACCTCTGCCTGCATTGCACACTCCAACTCATTATAACTAAGCCATTATACTAGCAAACACTCAGTGTACCTAGTGGCATCCTAAACGTGGCTATTGGACATTTGTCTAGTCCCACTAGTGCAAAGACATTTGCAGCACCTCTGCCTGCATTGCACACTCCAACTCATTATAACTAAGCCATTATACTAGCAAACACTCAGTGTACCTAGTGGCATCCTAAACGTGGCAATTGGACTTTGCTATAGTCCCACTAGTGCAAAGACATTTGCAGCACCTCTGCCTGCATTGCACACTCCAACTCATTATAACTAAGCCATTATACTAGCAAACACTTAGTGTACCTAGTGGCATCCTAAACGTGGCAATTGGACTTTGCTATAGTCCCACTAGTGCAAAGACATTTGCAGCACCTCTGCCTGCATTGCACACTCCAACTCATTATTACTAAGCCATTATACTAGCAAACACTCAGTGTACCTAGTGGCATCCTAAACGTGGCTATTGGACATTTGTCTAGTCACACTAGTGCAAAGACATTTGCAGCACCTCTGCCTGCATTGCACACTCCAACTCTTTATAACTAAGCCATTATACTAGCAAACACTCAGTGTACCTAGTGGCATCCTAAACGTGGCTATTGGACATTTGTCTAGTCACACTAGTGCAAAGACATTTGCAGCACCTCTGCCTGCATTGCACACTCCAACTCATTATAACTAAGCTATTATACTAGCAAACACTCAGTGTACCTAGTGGCATCCTAAACGTGGCTATTGGACATTTGTCTAGTCACACTAGTGCAAAGACATTTGCAGCACCTCTGCCTGCATTGCACACTCCAACTCATTATAACTAAGCCATTATACTAGCAAACACTCAGTGTACCTAGTGGCATCGTAAACGTGGCTATTGGACATTTGTCTAGTCACACTAGTGCAAAGACATTTGCAACACCTCTGCCTGCATTGCACACTCCAACTCATTATAACTAAGCCATTATACTAGCAGACACTCAGTGTATCTAGTGGCATCCTAAACGTGGCTATTGGACATTTGTCTAGTCCTACTAGTGCAAAGACATTTGCAGCACCTCTGCCTGCATTGCACACTCCAACTCATTATAACTAAGCCATTATACTAGCAAACACTCAGTGTACCTAGTGGCATCCTAAACGTGGCAATTGGACTTTGCTATAGTCCCACTAGTGCAAAGACATTTGCAGCACCTCTGCCTGCATTGCACACTCCAACTCATTATAACTAAGCCATTATACTAGCAAACACTTAGTGTACCTAGTGGCATCCTAAACGTGGCAATTGGACTTTGCTATAGTCCCACTAGTGCAAAGACATTTGCAGCACCTCTGCCTGCATTGCACACTCCAACTCATTATAACTAAGCCATTATACTAGCAAACACTCAGTGTACCTACTGGCATCCTAAACGTGGCAATTGGACTTTGCTATAGTCCCACTAGTGCAAAGACATTTGCAGCACCTCTGCCTGCATTGCACACTCCAACTCATTATAACTAAGCCATTATACTAGCAAACACTCAGTGTACCTAGTGGCATCCTAAACGTGGCTATTGGACATTTGTCTAGTCCCACTAGTGCAAAGACATTTGCAGCACCTCTGCCTGCATTGCACACTCCAACTCATTATAACTAAGCCATTATACTAGCAAACACTCAGTGTACCTAGTGGCATCCTAAACGTGGCTATTGGACATTTGTCTAGTCACACTAGTGCAAAGACATTTGCAGCACCTCTGCCTGCATTGCACACTCCAACTCATTATAACTAAGCCATTATACTAGCAAACACTCAGTGTACCTAGTGGCATCCTAAACGTGGCAATTGGACTTTGCTATAGTCCCACTAGTGCAAAGACATTTGCAGCACCTCTGCCTGCATTGCACACTCCAACTCATTATAACTAAGCCATTATACTAGCAAACACTCAGTGTACCTACTGGCATCCTAAACGTGGCAATTGGACTTTGCTATAGTCCCACTAGTGCAAAGACATTTGCAGCACCTCTGCCTGCATTGCACACTCCAACTCATTATAACTAAGCCATTATACTAGCAAACACTCAGTGTACCTAGTGGCATCCTAAACGTGGCTATTGGACATTTGTCTAGTCCCACTAGTGCAAAGACATTTGCAGCACCTCTGCCTGCATTGCACACTCCAACTCATTATAACTAAGCCATTATACTAGCAAACACTCAGTGTACCTAGTGGCATCCTAAACGTGGCTATTGGACATTTGTCTAGTCCCACTAGTGCAAAGACATTTGCAGCACCTCTGCCTGCATTGCACACTCCAACTCATTATAACTAAGCCATTATACTAGCAAACACTCAGTGTACCTAGTGGCATCCTAAACGTGGCAATTGGACTTTGCTATAGTCCCACTAGTGCAAAGACATTTGCAGCACCTCTGCCTGCATTGCACACTCCAACTCATTATAACTAAGCCATTATACTAGCAAACACTCAGTGTACCTAGTGGCATCCTAAACGTGGCAATTGGACTTTTCTATAGTCCCACTAGTGCAAAGACATTTGCAGCACCTCTGCCTGCATTGCACACTCCAACTCATTATAACTAAGCCATTATACTAGCAAACACTCAGTGTACCTAGTGGCATCCTAAACGTGGCTATTGGACTTTGCTACTATCCCACTAGTGCAAAGACATTTGCAGCACCTCTGCCTGCATTGCACACTCCAACTCATTATAACTAAGCCATTATACTAGCAAACACTCAGTGTACCTAGTGGCATCCTAAACGTGGCTATTGGACATTTGTCTAGTCACACTAGTGCAAAGACATTTGCAGCACCTCTGCCTGCATTGCACACTCCAACTCATTATAACTAAGCCATTATACCAGCAAACACTCAGTGTACCTAGTGGAATCCTAAACGTGGCTATTGGACATTTGTCTAGTCACACTAGTGCAAAGACATTTGCAGCACCTCTGCCTGCATTGCACACTCCAACTCATTATAACTAAGCCATTATACTAGCAAACACTCAGTGTACCTAGTGGCATCCTAAACGTGGCTATTGGACATTTGTCTAGTCACACTAGTGCAAAGACATTTGCAGCACCTCTGCCTGCATTGCACACTCCAACTCATTATAACTAAGCCATTATACTAGCAAACACTCAGTGTACCTAGTGGCATCCTAAACGTGGCTATTGGACATTTGTCTAGTCACACTAGTGCAAAGACATTTGCAGCACCTCTGCCTGCATTGCACACTCCAACTCATTATAACTAAGCCATTATACTAGCAAACACTCAGTGTACCTAGTGGCATCCTAAACGTGGCTGTTGGACATTTGTCTAGTCACACTAGTGCAAAGACATTTGCAGCACCTCTGCCTGCATTGCACACTCCAACTCATTATAACTAAGCCATTATACTAGCAAACACTCAGTGTACCTACTGGCATCCTAAACGTGGCAATTGGACTTTGCTATAGTCCCACTAGTGCAAAGACATTTGCAGCACCTCTGCCTGCATTGCACACTCCAACTCATTATAACTAAGCCATTATACTAGCAAACACTCAGTGTACCTAGTGGCATCCTAAACGTGGCTATTGGACATTTGTCTAGTCCCACTAGTGCAAAGACATTTGCAGCACCTCTGCCTGCATTGCACACTCCAACTCATTATAACTAAGCCATTATACTAGCAAACACTCAGTGTACCTAGTGGCATCCTAAACGTGGCTATTGGACATTTGTCTAGTCACACTAGTGCAAAGACATTTGCAGCACCTCTGCCTGCATTGCACACTCCAACTCATTATAACTAAGCCATTATACTAGCAAACACTCAGTGTACCTAGTGGCATCCTAAACGTGGCAATTGGACTTTGCTATAGTCCCACTAGTGCAAAGACATTTGCAGCACCTCTGCCTGCATTGCACACTCCAACTCATTATAACTAAGCCATTATACTAGCAAACACTCAGTGTACCTAGTGGCATCCTAAACGTGGCTATTGGACATTTGTCTAGTCCCACTAGTGCAAAGACATTTGCAGCACCTCTGCCTGCATTGCACACTCCAACTCATTATAACTAAGCCATTATACTAGCAAACACTCAGTGTACCTAGTGGCATCCTAAACGTGGCTATTGGACATTTGTCTAGTCACACTAGTGCAAAGACATTTGCAGCACCTCTGCCTGCATTGCACACTCCAACTCATTATAACTAAGCCATTATACTAGCAAACACTCAGTGTACCTAGTGGCATCCTAAACGTGGCTATTGGACATTTGTCTAGTCCCACTAGTGCAAAGACATTTGCAGCACCTCTGCCTGCATTGCACACTCCAACTCATTATAACTAAGCCATTATACTAGCAAACACTCAGTGTACCTAGTGGCATCCTAAACGTGGCTATTAGACATTTGTCTAGTCCCACTAGTGCAAAGACATTTGCAGCACCTCTGCCTGCATTGCACACTCCAACTCATTATAACTAAGCCATTATACTAGCAAACACTCAGTGTACCTAGTGGCATCCTAAACGTGGCAATTGGACTTTGCTATAGTCCCACTAGTGCAAAGACATTTGCAGCACCTCTGCCTGCATTGCACACTCCAACTCATTATAACTAAGCCATTATACTAGCAAACACTCAGTGTACCTATTGGCATCCTAAACGTGGCTATTGGACATTTGTCTAGTCACACTAGTGCAAAGACATTTGCAGCACCTCTGCCTGCATTGCACACTCCAACTCATTATAACTAAGCCATTATACTAGCAAACACTCAGTGTACCTAGTGGCATCCTAAACGTGGCTATTGGACATTTGTCTAGTCACACTAGTGCAAAGACATTTGCAGCACCTCTGCCTGCATTGCACACTCCAACTCATTATAACTAAGCCATTATACTAGCAAACACTCAGTGTACCTAGTGGCATCCTAAACGTGGCAATTGGACTTTGCTATAGTCCCACTAGTGCAAAGACATTTGCAGCACCTCTGCCTGCATTGCACACTCCAACTCATTATAACTAAGCCATTATACTAGCAAACACTCAGTGTACCTACTGGCATCCTAAACGTGGCAATTGGACTTTGCTATAGTCCCACTAGTGCAAAGACATTTGCAGCACCTCTGCCTGCATTGCACACTCCAACTCATTATAACTAAGCCATTATACTAGCAAACACTCAGTGTACCTAGTGGCATCCTAAACGTGGCTATTGGACATTTGTCTAGTCACACTAGTGCAAAGACATTTGCAGCACCTCTGCCTGCATTGCACACTCCAACTCATTATAACTAAGCCATTATACCAGCAAACACTCAGTGTACCTAGTAGCATCCTAAACGTGGCTATTGGACATTTGTCTAGTCACACTAGTGCAAAGACATTTGCAGCACCTCTGCCTGCATTGCACACTCCAACTCATTATAACTAAGCCACTATACTAGCAAACACTCAGTGTACCTAGTGGCATCCTAAACGTGGCAATTGGACTTTGCTATAGTCCCACTAGTGCAAAGACATTTGCAGCACCTCTGCCTGCATTGCACACTCCAACTCATTATAACTAAGCCATTATACTAGCAAACACTCAGTGTACCTAGTGGCATCCTAAACGTGGCTATTGGACTTTGCTACTATCCCACTAGTGCAAAGACATTTGCAGCACCTCTGCCTGCATTGCACACTCCAACTCATTATAACTAAGCCATTATACTAGCAAACACTCAGTGTACCTAGTGGCATCCTAAACGTGGCTATTGGACATTTGTCTAGTCACACTAGTGCAAAGACATTTGCAGCACCTCTGCCTGCATTGCACACTCCAACTCATTATAACTAAGCCATTATACCAGCAAACACTCAGTGTACCTAGTGGCATCCTAAACGTGGCTATTGGACATTTGTCTAGTCACACTAGTGCAAAGACATTTGCAGCACCTCTGCCTGCATTGCACACTCCAACTCATTATAACTAAGCCATTATACTAGCAAACACTCAGTGTACCTAGTGGCATCCTAAACGTGGCTATTGGACATTTGTCTAGTCACACTAGTGCAAAGACATTTGCAGCACCTCTGCCTGCATTGCACACTCCAACTCATTATAACTAAGCCATTATACTAGCAAACACTCAGTGTACCTAGTGGCATCCTAAACGTGGCTATTGGACATTTGTCTAGTCACACTAGTGCAAAGACATTTGCAGCACCTCTGCTTGCATTGCACACTCCAACTCATTATAACTAAGCCATTATACTAGCAAACACTCAGTGTACCTAGTGGCATCCTAAACGTGGCTATTGGACATTTGTCTAGTCACACTAGTGCAAAGACATTTGCAGCACCTCTGCCTGCATTGCACACTCCAACTCATTATAACTAAGCCATTATACTAGCAAACACTCAGTGTACCTACTGGCATCCTAAACGTGGCAATTGGACTTTGCTATAGTCCCACTAGTGCAAAGACATTTGCAGCACCTCTGCCTGCATTGCACACTCCAACTCATTATAACTAAGCCATTATACTAGCAAACACTCAGTGTACCTAGTGGCATCCTAAACGTGGCTATTGGACATTTGTCTAGTCCCACTAGTGCAAAGACATTTGCAGCACCTCTGCCTGCATTGCACACTCCAACTCATTATAACTAAGCCATTATACTAGCAAACACTCAGTGTACCTAGTGGCATCCTAAACGTGGCTATTGGACATTTGTCTAGTCACACTAGTGCAAAGACATTTGCAGCACCTCTGCCTGCATTGCACACTCCAACTCATTATAACTAAGCCATTATACTAGCAAACACTCAGTGTACCTAGTGGCATCCTAAACGTGGCAATTGGACTTTGCTATAGTCCCACTAGTGCAAAGACATTTGCAGCACCTCTGCCTGCATTGCACACTCCAACTCATTATAACTAAGCCATTATACTAGAAAACACTCAGTGTACCTAGTGGCATCCTAAACGTGGCAATTGGACTTTGCTATAGTCCCACTAGTGCAAAGACATTTGCAGCACCTCTGCCTGCATTGCACACTCCAACTCATTATAACTAAGCCATTATACTAGCAAACACTCAGTGTACCTACTGGCATCCTAAACGTGGCAATTGGACTTTGCTATAGTCCCACTAGTGCAAAGACATTTGCAGCACCTCTGCCTGCATTGCACACTCCAACTCATTATAACTAAGCCATTATACTAGCAAACACTCAGTGTACCTAGTGGCATCCTAAACGTGGCTATTGGACATTTGTCTAGTCACACTAGTGCAAAGACATTTGCAGCACCTCTGCCTGCATTGCACACTCCAACTCATTATAACTAAGCCATTATACCAGCAAACACTCAGTGTACCTAGTAGCATCCTAAACGTGGCTATTGGACATTTGTCTAGTCACACTAGTGCAAAGACATTTGCAGCACCTCTGCCTGCATTGCACACTCCAACTCATTATAACTAAGCCATTATACTAGCAAACACTCAGTGTACCTAGTGGCATCCTAAACGTGGCTATTGGACATTTGTCTAGTCACACTAGTGCAAAGACATTTGCAGCACCTCTGCCTGCATTGCACACTCCAACTCATTATAACTAAGCCATTATACCAGCAAACACTCAGTGTACCTAGTGGCATCCTAAACGTGGCTATTGGACATTTGTCTAGTCACACTAGTGCAAAGACATTTGCAGCACCTCTGGATGCATTGCACACTCCAACTCATTATAACTAAGCCATTATACTAGCAAACACTCAGTGTACCTAGTGGCATCCTAAACGTGGCTATTGGACATTTGTCTAGTCACACTAGTGCAAAGACATTTGCAGCACCTCTGCCTGCATTGCACACTCCAACTCATTATAACTAAGCCATTATACTAGCAAACACTCAGTGTACCTAGTGGCATCCTAAACGTGGCAATTGGACTTTGCTATAGTCCCACTAGTGCAAAGACATTTGCAGCACCTCTGCCTGCATTGCACACTCCAACTCATTATAACTAAGCCATTAAACTAGCAAACACTCAGTGTACCTAGTGGCATCCTAAACGTGGCTATTGGACATTTGTCTAGTCACACTAGTGCAAAGACATTTGCAGCACCTCTGCCTGCATTGCACACTACAACTCATTATAACTAAGCCATTATACTAGCAAACACTCAGTGTACCTAGTGGCATCCTAAACGTGGCTATTGGACATTTGTCTAGTCACACTAGTGCAAAGACATTTGCAGCACCTCTACCTGCATTGCACACTCCAACTCATAACTAAGCCATTATACTAGCAAACACTCAGTGTACCTAGTGGCATCCTAAACGTGGCTATTGGACATTTGTCTAGTCCCACTAGTGCAAAGACATTTGCAGCACCTCTGCCTGCATTGCACACTCCAACTCATTATAACTAAGCCATTATACTAGCAAACACTCAGTGTACCTAGTGGCATCCTAAACGTGGCTATTGGACATTTGTCTAGTCACACTAGTGCAAAGACATTTGCAGCACCTCTGCCTGCATTGCACACTCCAACTCAATATAACTAAGCCATTATACTAGCAAACACTCAGTGTACCTAGTGGCATTCTAAACGTGGCAATTGGACTTTGCTATAGTCCCACTAGTGCAAAGACATTTGCAGCACCTCTGCCTGCATTGCACACTCCAACTCATTATAACTAAGCCATTATACTAGCAAACACTCAGTGTACCTAGTGGCATCCTAAACGTGGCTATTGGACATTTGTCTAGTCACACTAGTGCAAAGACATTTGCAGCACCTCTGCCTGCATTGCACACTCCAACTCATTATAACTAAGCCATTATACTAGCAAACACTCAGTGTACCTAGTGGCATCCTAAACGTGGCTATTGGACATTTGTCTAGTCACACTAGTGAAGACATTTGCAGCACCTCTGCCTGCATTGCACACTCCAACTCATTATAACTAAGCCATTATACTAGCAAACACTCAGTGTACCTAGTGGCATTCTAAACGTGGCAATTGGACTTTGCTATAGTCCCACTAGTGCAAAGACATTTGCAGCACCTCTGCCTGCATTGCACACTCCAACTCATTATAACTAAGCCATTATACTAGCAAACACTCAGTGTACCTACTGGCATCCTAAACGTGGCAATTGGACTTTGCTATAGTCACACTAGTGCAAAGACATTTGCAGCACCTCTGCCTGCATTGCACACTCCAACTCATTATAACTAAGCCATTATACTAGCAAACACTCAGTGTACCTAGTGGCATCCTAAACGTGGCTATTGGACATTTGTCTAGTCACACTAGTGCAAAGACATTTGCAGCACCTCTGCCTGCATTGCACACTCCAACTCTTTATAGCTAAGCCATTATACTAGCAAACACTCAGTGTACCTAGTGGCATCCTAAACGTGGCTATTGGACATTTGTCTAGTCACACTAGTGAAGACATTTGCAGCACCTCTGCCTGCATTGCACACTCCAACTCATTATAACTAAGCCATTATACTAGCAAACACTCAGTGTACCTAGTGGCATTCTAAACGTGTAAATTGGACTTTGCTATAGTCCCACTAGTGCAAAGACATTTGCAGCACCTCTGCCTGCATTGCACACTCCAACTCATTATAACTAAGCCATTATACTAGCAAACACTCAGTGTACCTAGTGGCATCCTAAACGTGGCTATTGGACATTTGTCTAGTCACACTAGTGCAAAGACATTTGCAGCACCTCTGCCTGCATTGCACACTCCAACTCATTATAACTAAGCCATTATACTAGCAAACACTCAGTGTACCTAGTGGCATCCTAAACGTGGCTATTGGACATTTGTCTAGTCCCACTAGTGCAAAGACATTTGCAGCACCTCTGCCTGCATTGCACACTCCAACTAATTATAACTAAGCCATTATACTAGCAAACACTCAGTGTACTTAGTGGCATCCTAAACGTGGCTATTGGACATTTGTCTAGTCCCACTAGTGCAAAGACATTTGCAGCACCTCTGCCTGCATTGCACACTCCAACTCATTATAACTAAGCCATTATACTAGCAAACGCTCAGTGTACCTAGTGGCATCCTAAACGTGGCTATTGGACATTTGTCTAGTCACACTAGTGAAGACATTTGCAGCACCTCTGCCTGCATTGCACACTCCAACTCATTATAACTAAGCCATTATACTAGCAAACACTCAGTGTACCTACTGGCATCCTAAACGTGGCAATTGGACTTTGCTATAGTCACACTAGTGCAAAGACATTTGCAGCACCTCTGCCTGCATTGCACACTCCAACTCATTATAACTAAGCCATTATACTAGCAAACACTCAGTGTACCTAGTGGCATCCTAAACGTGGCTATTGGACATTTGTCTAGTCACACTAGTGCAAAGACATTTGCAGCACCTCTGCCTGCATTGCACACTCCAACTCATTATAGCTAAGCCATTATACTAGCAAACACTCAGTGTACCTAGTGGCATCCTAAACGTGGCTATTGGACATTTGTCTAGTCACACTAGTGCAAAGACATTTGCAGCACCTCTGCCTGCATTGCACACTCCAACTCATTATAACTAAGCCATTATACTAGCAAACACTCAGTGTACCTAGTGGCATCCTAAACGTGGCTATTGTACATTTGTCTAGTCACACTAGTGCAAAGACATTTGCAGCACCTCTGCCTGCATTGCACACTCCAACTCATTATAACTAAGCCATTATACTAGCAAACACTCAGTGTACCTACTGGCATCCTAAACATGGCAATTGGACTTTGTTATAGTCCCACTAGTGTAAAGACATTTGCAGCACCTCTGCCTGCATTGCACACTCCAACTCATTATAACTAAGCCATTATACTAGCAAACACTCAGTGTACCTAGTGGCATCCTAAACGTGGCTATTGGACATTTGTCTAGTCCCACTAGTGCAAAGACATTTGCAGCACCTCTGCCTGCATTGCACACTCCAACTCATTATAACTAAGCCATTATACTAGCAAACACTCAGTGTACCTAGTGGCATCCTAAACGTGGCTATTGGACATTTGTCTAGTCACACTAGTGAAGACATTTGCAGCACCTCTGCCTGCATTGCACACTCTAACTCATTATAACTAAGCCATTATACTAGCAAACACTCAGTGTACCTAGTGGCATTCTAAACGTGGCAATTGGACTTTGCTATATTCCCACTAGTGCAAAGACATTTGCAGCACCTCTGCCTGCATTGCACACTCCAACTCATTATAACTAAGCCATTATACTAGCAAACACTCAGTGTACCTAGTGGCATCGTAAACGTGGCTATTGGACATTTGTCTAGTCACACTAGTGCAAAGACATTTGCAACACCTCTGCCTGCATTGCACACTCCAACTCATTATAACTAAGCCAATATACTAGAAAACACTCAGTGTATCTAGTGGCATCCTAAACGTGGCTATTGGACATTTGTCTAGTCCTACTAGTGCAAAGACATTTGCAGCACCTCTGCCTGCATTGCACACTCCAACTCATTATAACTAAGCCATTATACTAGCAAACACTCAGTGTACCTAGTGGCATCCTAAACGTGGCAATTGGACTTTGCTATAGTCCCACTAGTGCAAAGACATTTGCAGCACCTCTGCCTGCATTGCACACTCCAACTCATTATAACTAAGCCATTATACTAGCAAACACTCAGTGTACCTAGTGGCATCGTAAACGTGGCTATTGGACATTTGTCTAGTCACACTAGTGCAAAGACATTTGCAACACCTCTGCCTGCATTGCACACTCCAACTCATTATAACTAAGCCATTATACTAGCAAACACTCAGTGTATCTAGTGGCATCCTAAACGTGGCTATTGGACATTTGTCTAGTCCTACTAGTGCAAAGACATTTGCAGCACCTCTGCCTGCATTGCACACTCCAACTCATTATAACTAAGCCATTATACTAGCAAACACTCAGTGTACCTAGTGGCATCCTAAACGTGGCAATTGGACTTTGCTATAGTCCCACTAGTGCAAAGACATTTGCAGCACCTCTGCCTGCATTGCACACTCCAACTCATTATAACTAAGCCATTATACTAGCAAACACTTAGTGTACCTAGTGGCATCCTAAACGTGGCAATTGGACTTTGCTATAGTCCCACTAGTGCAAAGACATTTGCAGCACCTCTGCCTGCATTGCACACTCCAACTCATTATTACTAAGCCATTATACTAGCAAACACTCAGTGTACCTAGTGGCATCCTAAACGTGGCTATTGGACATTTGTCTAGTCACACTAGTGCAAAGACATTTGCAGCACCTCTGCCTGCATTGCACACTCCAACTCATTATAACTAAGCCATTATACTAGCAAACACTCAGTGTACCTAGTGGCATCCTAAACGTGGCTATTGGACATTTGTCTAGTCACACTAGTGCAAAGACATTTGCAGCACCTCTGCCTGCATTGCACACTCCAACTCATTATAACTAAGCCATTATACTAGCAAACACTCAGTGTACCTAGTGGCATCCTAAACGCGGCTATTGGACATTTGTCTAGTCACACTAGTGCAAAGACATTTGCAGCACCTCTGCCTGCATTGCACACTCCAACTCATTATAACTAAGCCATTATACTAGCAAACACTCAGTGTACCTAGTGGCATCGTAAACGTGGCTATTGGACATTTGTCTAGTCACACTAGTGCAAAGACATTTGCAGCACCTTTGCCTGCATTGCACACTCCAACTCATTATAACTAAGCCATTATACTAGCAAACACTCAGTGTACCTAGTGGCATCCTAAACGTGGCTATTGGACATTTGTCTAGTCCCACTAGTGCAAAGACATTTGCAGCACCTCTGCCTGCATTGCACACTCCAACTCATTATAACTAAGCCATTATACTAGCAAACACTCAGTGTACCTAGTGGCATCCTAAACGTGGCAATTGGACTTTGCTATAGTCCCACTAGTGCAAAGACATTTGCAGCACCTCTGCCTGCATTGCACACTCCAACTCATTATAACTAAGCCATTATACTAGCAAACACTCAGTGTACCTAGTGGCATCCTAAACGTGGCTATTGGACTTTGCTACTATCCCACTAGTGCAAAGACATTTGCAGCACCTCTGCCTGCATTGCACACTCCAACTCATTATAACTAAGCCATTATACTAGCAAACACTCAGTGTACCTAGTGGCATCCTAAACGTGGCTATTGGACATTTGTCTAGTCACACTAGTGCAAAGACATTTGCAGCACCTCTGCCTGCATTGCACACTCCAACTCATTATAACTAAGCCATTATACCAGCAAACACTCAGTGTACCTAGTGGCATCCTAAACGTGGCTATTGGACATTTGTCTAGTCACACTAGTGCAAAGACATTTGCAGCACCTCTGCCTGCATTGCACACTCCAACTCATTATAACTAAGCCATTATACTAGCAAACACTCAGTGTACCTAGTGGCATCCTAAACGTGGCTATTGGACATTTGTCTAGTCACACTAGTGCAAAGACATTTGCAGCACCTCTGCCTGCATTGCACACTCCAACTCATTATAACTAAGCCATTATACTAGCAAACACTCAGTGTACCTAGTGGCATCCTAAACGTGGCTATTGGACATTTGTCTAGTCACACTAGTGCAAAGACATTTGCAGCACCTCTGCTTGCATTGCACACTCCAACTCATTATAACTAAGCCATTATACTAGCAAACACTCAGTGTACCTAGTGGCATCCTAAACGTGGCTATTGGACATTTGTCTAGTCACACTAGTGCAAAGACATTTGCAGCACCTCTGCCTGCATTGCACACTCCAACTCAGTATAACTAAGCCATTATACTAGCAAACACTCAGTGTACCTACTGGCATCCTAAACGTGGCAATTGGACTTTGCTATAGTCCCACTAGTGCAAAGACATTTGCAGCACCTCTGCCTGCATTGCACACTCCAACTCATTATAACTAAGCCATTTTACTAGCAAACACTCAGTGTACCTAGTGGCATCCTAAACGTGGCTATTGGACATTTGTCTAGTCCCACTAGTGCAAAGACATTTGCAGCACCTCTGCCTGCATTGCACACTCCAACTCATTATAACTAAGCCATTATACTAGCAAACACTCAGTGTACCTAGTGGCATCCTAAACGTGGCTATTGGACATTTGTCTAGTCACACTAGTGCAAAGACATTTGCAGCACCTCTGCCTGCATTGCACACTCCAACTCATTATAACTAAGCCATTATACTAGCAAACACTCAGTGTACCTAGTGGCATCCTAAACGTGGCAATTGGACTTTGCTATAGTCCCACTAGTGCAAAGACATTTGCAGCACCTCTGCCTGCATTGCACACTCCAACTCATTATAACTAAGCCATTATACTAGCAAACACTCAGTGTACCTAGTGGCATCGTAAACGTGGCTATTGGACATTTGTCTAGTCACACTAGTGCAAAGACATTTGCAACACCTCTGCCTGCATTGCACACTCCAACTCATTATAACTAAGCCATTATACTAGCAAACACTCAGTGTATCTAGTGGCATCCTAAACGTGGCTATTGGACATTTGTCTAGTCCTACTAGTGCAAAGACATTTGCAGCACCTCTGCCTGCATTGCACACTCCAACTCATTATAACTAAGCCATTATACTAGCAAACACTCAGTGTACCTAGTGGCATCCTAAACGTGGCAATTGGACTTTGCTATAGTCCCACTAGTGCAAAGACATTTGCAGCACCTCTGCCTGCATTGCACACTCCAACTCATTATAACTAAGCCATTATACTAGCAAACACTTAGTGTACCTAGTGGCATCCTAAACGTGGCAATTGGACTTTGCTATAGTCCCACTAGTGCAAAGACATTTGCAGCACCTCTGCCTGCATTGCACACTCCAACTCATTATTACTAAGCCATTATACTAGCAAACACTCAGTGTACCTAGTGGCATCCTAAACGTGGCTATTGGACATTTGTCTAGTCACACTAGTGCAAAGACATTTGCAGCACCTCTGCCTGCATTGCACACTCCAACTCATTATAACTAAGCCATTATACTAGCAAACACTCAGTGTACCTAGTGGCATCCTAAACGTGGCTATTGGACATTTGTCTAGTCACACTAGTGCAAAGACATTTGCAGCACCTCTGCCTGCATTGCACACTCCAACTCATTATAACTAAGCCATTATACTAGCAAACACTCAGTGTACCTAGTGGCATCCTAAACGCGGCTATTGGACATTTGTCTAGTCACACTAGTGCAAAGACATTTGCAGCACCTCTGCCTGCATTGCACACTCCAACTCATTATAACTAAGCCATTATACTAGCAAACACTCAGTGTACCTAGTGGCATCGTAAACGTGGCTATTGGACATTTGTCTAGTCACACTAGTGCAAAGACATTTGCAGCACCTTTGCCTGCATTGCACACTCCAACTCATTATAACTAAGCCATTATACTAGCAAACACTCAGTGTACCTAGTGGCATCCTAAACGTGGCTATTGGACATTTGTCTAGTCCCACTAGTGCAAAGACATTTGCAGCACCTCTGCCTGCATTGCACACTCCAACTCATTATAACTAAGCCATTATACTAGCAAACACTCAGTGTACCTAGTGGCATCCTAAACGTGGCAATTGGACTTTGCTATAGTCCCACTAGTGCAAAGACATTTGCAGCACCTCTGCCTGCATTGCACACTCCAACTCATTATAACTAAGCCATTATACTAGCAAACACTCAGTGTACCTAGTGGCATCCTAAACGTGGCTATTGGACTTTGCTACTATCCCACTAGTGCAAAGACATTTGCAGCACCTCTGCCTGCATTGCACACTCCAACTCATTATAACTAAGCCATTATACTAGCAAACACTCAGTGTACCTAGTGGCATCCTAAACGTGGCTATTGGACATTTGTCTAGTCACACTAGTGCAAAGACATTTGCAGCACCTCTGCCTGCATTGCACACTCCAACTCATTATAACTAAGCCATTATACCAGCAAACACTCAGTGTACCTAGTGGCATCCTAAACGTGGCTATTGGACATTTGTCTAGTCACACTAGTGCAAAGACATTTGCAGCACCTCTGCCTGCATTGCACACTCCAACTCATTATAACTAAGCCATTATACTAGCAAACACTCAGTGTACCTAGTGGCATCCTAAACGTGGCTATTGGACATTTGTCTAGTCACACTAGTGCAAAGACATTTGCAGCACCTCTGCCTGCATTGCACACTCCAACTCATTATAACTAAGCCATTATACTAGCAAACACTCAGTGTACCTAGTGGCATCCTAAACGTGGCTATTGGACATTTGTCTAGTCACACTAGTGCAAAGACATTTGCAGCACCTCTGCTTGCATTGCACACTCCAACTCATTATAACTAAGCCATTATACTAGCAAACACTCAGTGTACCTAGTGGCATCCTAAACGTGGCTATTGGACATTTGTCTAGTCACACTAGTGCAAAGACATTTGCAGCACCTCTGCCTGCATTGCACACTCCAACTCAGTATAACTAAGCCATTATACTAGCAAACACTCAGTGTACCTACTGGCATCCTAAACGTGGCAATTGGACTTTGCTATAGTCCCACTAGTGCAAAGACATTTGCAGCACCTCTGCCTGCATTGCACACTCCAACTCATTATAACTAAGCCATTTTACTAGCAAACACTCAGTGTACCTAGTGGCATCCTAAACGTGGCTATTGGACATTTGTCTAGTCCCACTAGTGCAAAGACATTTGCAGCACCTCTGCCTGCATTGCACACTCCAACTCATTATAACTAAGCCATTATACTAGCAAACACTCAGTGTACCTAGTGGCATCCTAAACGTGGCTATTGGACATTTGTCTAGTCACACTAGTGCAAAGACATTTGCAGCACCTCTGCCTGCATTGCACACTCCAACTCATTATAACTAAGCCATTATACTAGCAAACACTCAGTGTACCTAGTGGCATCCTAAACGTGGCAATTGGACTTTGCTATAGTCCCACTAGTGCAAAGACATTTGCAGCACCTCTGCCTGCATTGCACACTCCAACTCATTATAACTAAGCCATTATACTAGCAAACACTCAGTGTACCTAGTGGCATCCTAAACGTGGCAATTGGACTTTGCTATATTCCCACTAGTGCAAAGACATTTGCAGCACCTCTGCCTGCATTGCACACTCCAACTCATTATAACTAAGCCATTATACTAGCAAACACTCAGTGTACCTACTGGCATCCTAAACGTGGCAATTGGACTTTGCTATAGTCCCACTAGTGCAAAGACATTTGCAGCACCTCTGCCTGCATTGCACACTCCAACTCATTATAACTAAGCCATTATACTAGCAAACACTCAGTGTACCTAGTGGCATCCTAAACGTGGCTATTGGACATTTGTCTAGTCACACTAGTGCAAAGACATTTGCAGCACCTCTGCCTGCATTGCACACTCCAACTCATTATAACTAAGCCATTATACCAGCAAACACTCAGTGTACCTAGTGGCATCCTAAACGTGGCTATTGGACATTTGTCTAGTCACACTAGTGCAAAGACATTTGCAGCACCTCTGCCTGCATTGCACACTCCAACTCATTATAACTAAGCCATTATACTAGCAAACACTCAGTGTACCTAGTGGCATCCTAAACGTGGCAATTGGACTTTGCTATAGTCCCACTAGTGCAAAGACATTTGCAGCACCTCTGCCTGCATTGCACACTCCAACTCATTATAACTAAGCCATTATACTAGCAAACACTCAGTGTACCTAGTGGCATCCTAAACGTGGCAATTGGACTTTGCTATAGTCCCACTAGTGCAAAGACATTTGCAGCACCTCTGCCTGCATTGCACACTCCAACTCATTATAACTAAGCCATTATACTAGCAAACACTCAGTGTACCTAGTGGCATCCTAAACGTGGCTATTGGACTTTGCTACTATCCCACTAGTGCAAAGACATTTGCAGCACCTCTGCCTGCATTGCACACTCCAACTCATTATAACTAAGCCATTATACTAGCAAACACTCAGTGTACCTAGTGGCATCCTAAACGTGGCTATTGGACATTTGTCTAGTCACACTAGTGCAAAGACATTTGCAGCACCTCTGCCTGCATTGCACACTCCAACTCATTATAACTAAGCCATTATACCAGCAAACACTCAGTGTACCTAGTGGCATCCTAAACGTGGCTATTGGACATTTGTCTAGTCACACTAGTGCAAAGACATTTGCAGCACCTCTGCCTGCATTGCACACTCCAACTCATTATAACTAAGCAATTATACTAGCAAACACTCAGTGTACCTAGTGGCATCCTAAACGTGGCTATTGGACATTTGTCTAGTCACACTAGTGCAAAGACATTTGCAGCACCTCTGCCTGCATTGCACACTCCAACTCATTATAACTAAGCCATTATACTAGCAAACACTCAGTGTACCTAGTGGCATCCTAAACGTGGCTATTGGACATTTGTCTAGTCACACTAGTGCAAAGACATTTGCAGCACCTCTGCCTGCATTGCACACTCCAACTCAGTATAACTAAGCCATTATACTAGCAAACACTCAGTGTACCTACTGGCATCCTAAACGTGGCAATTGGACTTTGCTATAGTCCCACTAGTGCAAAGACATTTGCAGCACCTCTGCCTGCATTGCACACTCCAACTCATTATAACTAAGCCATTTTACTAGCAAACACTCAGTGTACCTAGTGGCATCCTAAACGTGGCTATTGGACATTTGTCTAGTCCCACTAGTGCAAAGACATTTGCAGCACCTCTGCCTGCATTGCACACTCCAACTCATTATAACTAAGCCATTATACTAGCAAACACTCAGTGTACCTAGTGGCATCCTAAACGTGGCTATTGGACATTTGTCTAGTCACACTAGTGCAAAGACATTTGCAGCACCTCTGCCTGCATTGCACACTCCAACTCATTATAACTAAGCCATTATACTAGCAAACACTCAGTGTACCTAGTGGCATCCTAAACGTGGCAATTGGACTTTGCTATAGTCCCACTAGTGCAAAGACATTTGCAGCACCTCTGCCTGCATTGCACACTCCAACTCATTATAACTAAGCCATTATACTAGCAAACACTCAGTGTACCTAGTGGCATCCTAAACGTGGCAATTGGACTTTGCTATATTCCCACTAGTGCAAAGACATTTGCAGCACCTCTGCCTGCATTGCACACTCCAACTCATTATAACTAAGCCATTATACTAGCAAACACTCAGTGTACCTACTGGCATCCTAAACGTGGCAATTGGACTTTGCTATAGTCCCACTAGTGCAAAGACATTTGCAGCACCTCTGCCTGCATTGCACACTCCAACTCATTATAACTAAGCCATTATACTAGCAAACACTCAGTGTACCTAGTGGCATCCTAAACGTGGCTATTGGACATTTGTCTAGTCACACTAGTGCAAAGACATTTGCAGCACCTCTGCCTGCATTGCACACTCCAACTCATTATAACTAAGCCATTATACCAGCAAACACTCAGTGTACCTAGTGGCATCCTAAACGTGGCTATTGGACATTTGTCTAGTCACACTAGTGCAAAGACATTTGCAGCACCTCTGCCTGCATTGCACACTCCAACTCATTATAACTAAGCCATTATACTAGCAAACACTCAGTGTACCTAGTGGCATCCTAAACGTGGCAATTGGACTTTGCTATAGTCCCACTAGTGCAAAGACATTTGCAGCACCTCTGCCTGCATTGCACACTCCAACTCATTATAACTAAGCCATTATACTAGCAAACACTCAGTGTACCTAGTGGCATCCTAAACGTGGCAATTGGACTTTGCTATAGTCCCACTAGTGCAAAGACATTTGCAGCACCTCTGCCTGCATTGCACACTCCAACTCATTATAACTAAGCCATTATACTAGCAAACACTCAGTGTACCTACTGGCATCCTAAACGTGGCAATTGGACTTTGCTATAATCCCACTAGTGCAAAGACATTTGCAGCACCTCTGCCTGCATTGCACACTCCAACTCATTATAACTAAGCCATTATACTAGCAAACACTCAGTGTACCTAGTGGCATCCTAAACGTGGCTATTGGACATTTGTCTAGTCACACTAGTGCAAAGACATTTGCAGCACCTCTGCCTGCATTGCACACTCCAACTCATTATAACTAAGCCATTATACTAGCAAACACTCAGTGTACCTAGTGGCATCCTAAACGTGGCTATTGGACATTTGTCTAGTCACACTAGTCCAAAGACATTTGCAGCACCTCTGCCTGCATTGCACACTCCAACTCAATATAACTAAGCCATTATACTAGCAAACACTCAGTGTACCTAGTGGCATCCTAAACGTGGCTATTGGACATTTGTCTAATCACACTAGTGCAAAGACATTTGCAGCACCTCTGCCTGCATTGCACACTCCAACTCATTATAACTAAGCCATTATACTAACAAACACTCAGTGTACCTAGTGGCATCCTAAACGTGGCTATTGGACATTTGTCTAGTCACACAAGTGCAAAGACATTTGCAGCACCTCTGCCTGCATTGCACACTCCAACTCATTATAACTAAGCCATTATACTAGCAAACAATCAGTGTACCTACTGGCATCCTTAACATGGCAATTGGACTTTGCTATAGTCCCACTAGTGCAAAGACATTTGCAGCACCTCTGCCTGCATTGCACACTCCAACTCATTATAACTAAGCCATTATACTAGCAAACACTCAGTGTACCTAGTGGCATCCTAAACGTGGCTATTGGACATTTGTCTAGTCACACTAGTGCAAAGACATTTGCAGCACCTCTGCCTGCATTGCACACTCCAACTCAATATAACTAAGCCATTATACTAGCAAACACTCAGTGTACCTAGTGGCATCCTAAACGTGGCTATTGGACATTTGTCTAATCACACTAGTGCAAAGACATTTGCAGCACCTCTGCCTGCATTGCACACTCCAACTCATTATAACTAAGCCATTATACTAACAAACACTCAGTGTACCTAGTGGCATCCTAAACGTGGCAATTGGACTTTGCTATAGTCCCACTAGTGCAAAGACATTTGCAGCAGCTCTGCCTGCATTGCACACTCCAACTCATTATAACTAAGCCATTATACTAGCAAACACTCAGTGTACCTAGTGGCATCCTAAACGTGGCTATTGGACATTTGTCTAGTCCCACTAGTGCAAAGACATTTGCAGCACCTCTGCCTGCATTGCACACTCCAACTCATTATAACTAAGCCATTATACTAGCAAACACTCAGTGTACCTAGTGGCATCCTAAACGTGGCTATTGGACATTTGTCTAGTCACACTAGTGAAGACATTTGCAGCACCTCTGCCTGCATTGCACACTCCAACTCATTATAACTAAGCCATTATACTAGCAAACACTCAGTGTACCTAGTGGCATTCTAAACGTGGCAATTGGACTTTGCTATAGTCCCACTAGTGCAAAGACATTTGCAGCACCTCTGCCTGCATTGCACACTCCAACTCATTATAACTAAGCCATTATACTAGCAAACACTCAGTGTACCTAGTGGCATCCTAAACGTGGCTATTGGACATTTGTCTAGTCCCACTAGTGCAAAGACATTTGCAGCACCTCTGCCTGCATTGCACACTCCAACTAATTATAACTAAGCCATTATACTAGCAAACACTCAGTGTACTTAGTGGCATCCTAAACGTGGCTATTGGACATTTGTCTAGTCCCACTAGTGCAAAGACATTTGCAGCACCTCTGCCTGCATTGCACACTCCAACTCATTATAACTAAGCCATTATACTAGCAAACACTCAGTGTACCTAGTGGCATCCTAAACGTGGCTATTGGACATTTGTCTAGTCACACTAGTGAAGACATTTGCAGCACCTCTGCCTGCATTGCACACTCCAACTCATTATAACTAAGCCATTATACTAGCAAACACTCAGTGTACCTAGTGGCATTCTAAACGTGGCAATTGGACTTTGCTATAGTCCCACTAGTGCAAAGACATTTGCAGCACCTCTGCCTGCATTGCACACTCCAACTCATTATAACTAAGCCATTATACTAGCAAACACTCAGTGTACCTACTGGCATCCTAAACGTGGCAATTGGACTTTGCTATAGTCACACTAGTGCAAAGACATTTGCAGCACTTCTGCCTGCATTGCACACTCCAACTCATTATAACTAAGCCATTATACTAGCAAACACTCAGTGTACCTAGTGGCATCCTAAACGTGGCTATTGGACATTTGTCTAGTCACACTAGTGCAAAGACATTTGCAGCACCTCTGCCTGCATTGCACACTCCAACTCATTATAGCTAAGCCATTATACTAGCAAACACTCAGTGTACCTAGTGGCATCCTAAACGTGGCTATTGGACATTTGTCTAGTCACACTAGTGCAAAGACATTTGCAGCACCTCTGCCTGCATTGCACACTCCAACTCATTATAACTAAGCCATTATACTAGCAAACACTCAGTGTACCTACTGGCATCCTAAACATGGCAATTGGACTTTGTTATAGTCCCACTAGTGCAAAGACATTTGCAGCACCTCTTCCTGCATTGCACACTCCAACTCATTATAACTAAGCCATTATACTAGCAAACACTCAGTGTACCTAGTGGCATCCTAAACGTGGCTATTGGACATTTGTCTAGTCCCACTAGTGCAAAGACATTTGCAGCACCTCTGCCTGCATTGCACACTCCAACTAATTATAACTAAGCCATTATACTAGCAAACACTCAGTGTACCTAGTGGCATCCTAAACGTGGCTATTGGACATTTGTCTAGTCACACTAGTGAAGACATTTGCAGCACCTATGCCTGCATTGCACACTCTAACTCATTATAACTAAGCCATTATACTAGCAAACACTCAGTGTACCTAGTGGCATTCTAAACGTGGCAATTGGACTTTGCTATAGTCCCACTAGTGCAAAGACATTTGCAGCACCTCTGCCTGCATTGCACACTCCAACTCATTATAACTAAGCCATTATACTAGCAAACACTCAGTGTACCTAGTGGCATCGTAAACGTGGCTATTGGACATTTGTCTAGTCACACTAGTGCAAAGACATTTGCAACACCTCTGCCTGCATTGCACACTCCAACTCATTATAACTAAGCCATTATACTAGCAAACACTCAGTGTATCTAGTGGCATCCTAAACGTGGCTATTGGACATTTGTCTAGTCCTACTAGTGCAAAGACATTTGCAGCACCTCTGCCTGCATTGCACACTCCAACTCATTATAACTAAGCCATTATACTAGCAAACACTCAGTGTACCTAGTGGCATCCTAAACGTGGCAATTGGACTTTGCTATAGTCCCACTAGTGCAAAGACATTTGCAGCACCTCTGCCTGCATTGCACACTCCAACTCATTATAACTAAGCCATTATACTAGCAAACACTTAGTGTACCTAGTGGCATCCTAAACGTGGCAATTGGACTTTGCTATAGTCCCACTAGTGCAAAGACATTTGCAGCACCTCTGCCTGCATTGCACACTCCAACTCATTATTACTAAGCCATTATACTAGCAAACACTCAGTGTACCTAGTGGCATCCTAAACGTGGCTATTGGACATTTGTCTAGTCACACTAGTGCAAAGACATTTGCAGCACCTCTGCCTGCATTGCACACTCCAACTCATTATAACTAAGCCATTATACTAGCAAACACTCAGTGTACCTAGTGGCATCCTAAACGTGGCTATTGGACATTTGTCTAGTCACACTAGTGCAAAGACATTTGCAGCACCTCTGCCTGCATTGCACACTCCAACTCATTATAACTAAGCAATTATACTAGCAAACACTCAGTGTACCTAGTGGCATCCTAAACGTGGCTATTGGACATTTGTCTAGTCACACTAGTGCAAAGACATTTGCAGCACCTCTGCCTGCATTGCACACTCCAACTCATTATAACTAAGCCATTATACTAGCAAACACTCAGTGTACCTAGTGGCATCGTAAACGTGGCTATTGGACATTTGTCTAGTCACACTAGTGCAAAGACATTTACAACACCTCTGCCTGCATTGCACACTCCAACTCATTATAACTAAGCCATTATACTAGCACACACTCAGTGTACCTAGTGGCATCCTAAACGTGGCTATTGGACATTTGTCTAGTCCTACTAGTGCAAAGACATTTGCAGCACCTCTGCCTGCATTGCACACTCCAACTCATTATAACTAAGCCATTATACTAGCAAACACTCAGTGTACCTAGTGGCATCCTAAACGTGGCAATTGGACTTTGCTATAGTCCCACTAGTGCAAAGACATTTGCAGCACCTCTGCCTGCATTGCACACTCCAACTCATTATAACTAAGCCATTATACTAGCAAACACTTAGTGTACCTAGTGGCATCCTAAACGTGGCAATTGGACTTTGCTATAGTCCCACTAGTGCAAAGACATTTGCAGCACCTCTGCCTGCATTCCACACTCCAACTCATTATTACTAAGCCATTATACTAGCAAACACTCAGTGTACCTAGTGGCATCCTAAACGTGGCTATTGGACATTTGTCTAGTCACACTAGTGCAAAGACATTTGCAGCACCTCTGCCTGCATTGCACACTCCAACTCATTATAACTAAGCCATTATACTAGCAAACACTCAGTGTACCTAGTGGCATCCTAAACGTGGCTATTGGACATTTGTCTAGTCCCACTAGTGCAAAGACATTTGCAGCACCTCTGCCTGCATTGCACACTCCAACTCATTATAACTAAGCCATTATACTAGCAAACACTCAGTGTACCTAGTGGCATCCTAAACGTGGCAATTGGACTTTGCTATAGTCCCACTAGTGCAAAGACATTTGCAGCACCTCTGCCTGCATTGCACACTCCAACTCATTATTACTAAGCCATTATACTAGCAAACACTCAGTGTACCTAGTGGCATCCTAAACGTGGCTATTGGACATTTGTCTAGTCACACTAGTGCAAAGACATTTGCAGCCCCTCTGCCTGCATTGCACACTCCAACTCATTATAACTAAGCCATTATACTAGCAAACACTCAGTGTACCTAGTGGCATCCTAAACGTGGCTATTGGACATTTGTCTAGTCCCACTAGTGCAAAGACATTTGCAGCACCTCTGCCTGCATTGCACACTCCAACTCATTATAACTAAGCCATTATACTAGCAAACACTCAGTGTACCTAGTGGCATCCTAAACGTGGCAATTGGACTTTGCTATAGTCCCACTAGTGCAAAGACATTTGCAGCACCTCTGCCTGCATTGCACACTCCAACTCATTATTACTAAGCCATTATACTAGCAAACACTCAGTGTACCTAGTGGCATCCTAAACGTGGCTATTGGACATTTGTCTAGTCACACTAGTGCAAAGACATTTGCAGCACCTCTGCCTGCATTGCACACTCCAACTCATTATAACTAAGCCATTATACTAGCAAACACTCAGTGTACCTAGTGGCATCCTAAACGTGGCTATTGGACATTTGTCTAGTCACACTAGTGCAAAGACATTTGCAGCACCTCTGCCTGCATTGCACACTCCAACTCATTATAACTAAGCTATTATACTAGCAAACACTCAGTGTACCTAGTGGCATCCTAAACGTGGCTATTGGACATTTGTCTAGTCACACTAGTGCAAAGACATTTGCAGCACCTCTGCCTGCATTGCACACTCCAACTCATTATAACTAAGCCATTATACTAGCAAACACTCAGTGTACCTAGTGGCATCGTAAACGTGGCTATTGGACATTTGTCTAGTCACACTAGTGCAAAGACATTTGCAACACCTCTGCCTGCATTGCACACTCCAACTCATTATAACTAAGCCATTATACTAGCAAACACTCAGTGTATCTAGTGGCATCCTAAACGTGGCTATTGGACATTTGTCTAGTCCTACTAGTGCAAAGACATTTGCAGCACCTCTGCCTGCATTGCACACTCCAACTCATTATAACTAAGCCATTATACTAGCAAACACTCAGTGTACCTAGTGGCATCCTAAACGTGGCAATTGGACTTTGCTATAGTCCCACTAGTGCAAAGACATTTGCAGCACCTCTGCCTGCATTGCACACTCCAACTCATTATAACTAAGCCATTATACTAGGAAACACTTAGTGTACCTAGTGGCATCCTAAACGTGGCAATTGGACTTTGCTATAGTCCCACTAGTGCAAAGACATTTGCAGCACCTCTGCCTGCATTGCACACTCCAACTCATTATAACTAAGCCATTATACTAGCATACACTCAGTGTACCTAGTGGCATCCTAAACGTGGCTATTGGACATTTGTCTAGTCACACTAGTGCAAAGACATTTGCAGCACCTCTGCCTGCATTGCACACTCCAACTCATTATAACTAAGCCATTATACTAGCAAACACTCAGTGTACCTACTGGCATCCTAAACGTGGCAATTGGACTTTGCTATAGTCCCACTAGTGCAAAGACATTTGCAGCACCTCTGCCTGCATTGCACACTCCAACTCATTATTACTAAGCCATTATACTAGCAAACACTCAGTGTACCTAGTGGCATCCTAAACGTGGCTATTGGACATTTGTCTAGTCACACTAGTGCAAAGACATTTGCAGCACCTCTGCCTGCATTGCACACTCCAACTCATTATAACTAAGCCATTATACTAGCAAACACTCAGTGTACCTAGTGGCATCCTAAACGTGGCTATTGGACATTTGTCTAGTCCCACTAGTGCAAAGACATTTGCAGCACCTCTGCCTGCATTGCACACTCCAACTCATTATAACTAAGCCATTATACTAGCAAACACTCAGTGTACCTAGTGGCATCCTAAACGTGGCAATTGGACTTTGCTATAGTCCCACTAGTGCAAAGACATTTGCAGCACCTCTGCCTGCATTGCACACTCCAACTCATTATTACTAAGCCATTATACTAGCAAACACTCAGTGTACCTAGTGGCATCCTAAACGTGGCTATTGGACATTTGTCTAGTCACACTAGTGCAAAGACATTTGCAGCACCTCTGCCTGCATTGCACACTCCAACTCATTATAACTAAGCCATTATACTAGCAAACACTCAGTGTACCTAGTGGCATCCTAAACGTGGCTATTGGACATTTGTCTAGTCCCACTAGTGCAAAGACATTTGCAGCACCTCTGCCTGCATTGCACACTCCAACTCATTATAACTAAGCCATTATACTAGCAAACACTCAGTGTACCTAGTGGCATCCTAAACGTGGCAATTGGACTTTGCTATAGTCCCACTAGTGCAAAGACATTTGCAGCACCTCTGCCTGCATTGCACACTCCAACTCATTATAACTAAGCCATTATACTAGCAAACACTTAGTGTACCTAGTGGCATCCTAAACGTGGCAATTGGACTTTGCTATAGTCCCACTAGTGCAAAGACATTTGCAGCACCTCTGCCTGCATTGCACACTCCAACTCATTATTACTAAGCCATTATACTAGCAAACACTCAGTGTACCTAGTGGCATCCTAAACGTGGCTATTGGACATTTGTCTAGTCACACTAGTGCAAAGACATTTGCAGCACCTCTGCCTGCATTGCACACTCCAACTCATTATAACTAAGCCATTATACTAGCAAACACTCAGTGTACCTAGTGGCATCCTAAACGTGGCTATTGGACATTTGTCTAGTCACACTAGTGCAAAGACATTTGCAGCACCTCTGCCTGCATTGCACACTCCAACTCATTATAACTAAGCTATTCTACTAGCAAACACTCAGTGTACCTAGTGGCATCCTAAACGTGGCTATTGGACATTTGTCTAGTCACACTAGTGCAAAGACATTTGCAGCACCTCTGCCTGCATTGCACACTCCAACTCATTATAACTAAGCCATTATACTAGCAAACACTCAGTGTACCTAGTGGCATCGTAAACGTGGCTATTGGACATTTGTCTAGTCACACTAGTGCAAAGACATTTGCAACACCTCTGCCTGCATTGCACACTCCAACTCATTATAACTAAGCCATTATACTAGCAAACACTCAGTGTACCTAGTGGCATCCTAAACGTGGCTATTGGACATTTGTCTAGTCCCACTAGTGCAAAGACATTTGCAGCACCTCTGCCTGCATTGCACACTCCAACTCATTATAACTAAGCCATTATACTAGCAAACACTCAGTGTACCTAGTGGCATCCTAAACGTGGCAATTGGACTTTGCTATAGTCCCACTAGTGCAAAGACATTTGCAGCACCTCTGCCTGCATTGCACACTCCAACTCATTATTACTAAGCCATTATACTAGCAAACACTCAGTGTACCTAGTGGCATCCTAAACGTGGCTATTGGACATTTGTCTAGTCACACTAGTGCAAAGACATTTGCAGCACCTCTGCCTGCATTGCACACTCCAACTCATTATAACTAAGCCATTATACTAGCAAACACTCAGTGTACCTAGTGGCATCCTAAACGTGGCTATTGGACATTTGTCTAGTCACACTAGTGCAAAGACATTTGCAGCACCTCTGCCTGCATTGCACACTCCAACTCATTATAACTAAGCTATTCTACTAGCAAACACTCAGTGTACCTAGTGGCATCCTAAACGTGGCTATTGGACATTTGTCTAGTCACACTAGTGCAAAGACATTTGCAGCACCTCTGCCTGCATTGCACACTCCAACTCATTATAACTAAGCCATTATACTAGCAAACACTCAGTGTACCTAGTGGCATCCTAAACGTGGCTATTGGACATTTGTCTAGTCACACTAGTGCAAAGACATTTGCAGCACCTCTGCCTGCATTGCACACTCCAACTCATTATAACTAAGCCATTATACTAGCAAACACTCAGTGTACCTAGTGGCATCGTAAACGTGGCTATTGGACATTTGTCTAGTCACACTAGTGCAAAGACATTTGCAGCACCTCTGCCTGCATTGCACACTCCAACTCATTATAACTAAGCTATTCTACTAGCAAACACTCAGTGTACCTAGTGGCATCCTAAACGTGGCTATTGGACATTTGTCTAGTCACACTAGTGCAAAGACATTTGCAGCACCTCTGCCTGCATTGCACACTCCAACTCATTATAACTAAGCCATTATACTAGCAAACACTCAGTGTACCTAGTGGCATCGTAAACGTGGCTATTGGACATTTGTCTAGTCACACTAGTGCAAAGACATTTGCAACACCTCTGCCTGCATTGCACACTCCAACTCATTATAACTAAGCCATTATACTAGCAAACACTCAGTGTACCTAGTGGCATCCTAAACGTGGCTATTGGACATTTGTCTAGTCCCACTAGTGCAAAGACATTTGCAGCACCTCTGCCTGCATTGCACACTCCAACTCATTATAACTAAGCCATTATACTAGCAAACACTCAGTGTACCTAGTGGCATCCTAAACGTGGCAATTGGACTTTGCTATAGTCCCACTAGTGCAAAGACATTTGCAGCACCTCTGCCTGCATTGCACACTCCAACTCATTATTACTAAGCCATTATACTAGCAAACACTCAGTGTACCTAGTGGCATCCTAAACGTGGCTATTGGACATTTGTCTAGTCACACTAGTGCAAAGACATTTGCAGCACCTCTGCCTGCATTGCACACTCCAACTCATTATAACTAAGCCATTATACTAGCAAACACTCAGTGTACCTAGTGGCATCCTAAACGTGGCTATTGGACATTTGTCTAGTCCCACTAGTGCAAAGACATTTGCAGCACCTCTGCCTGCATTGCACACTCCAACTCATTATAACTAAGCCATTATACTAGCAAACACTCAGTGTACCTAGTGGCATCCTAAACGTGGCAATTGGACTTTGCTATAGTCCCACTAGTGCAAAGACATTTGCAGCACCTCTGCCTGCATTGCACACTCCAACTCATTATAACTAAGCCATTATACTAGCAAACACTTAGTGTACCTAGTGGCATCCTAAACGTGGCAATTGGACTTTGCTATAGTCCCACTAGTGCAAAGACATTTGCAGCACCTCTGCCTGCATTGCACACTCCAACTCATTATTACTAAGCCATTATACTAGCAAACACTCAGTGTACCTAGTGGCATCCTAAACGTGGCTATTGGACATTTGTCTAGTCACACTAGTGCAAAGACATTTGCAGCACCTCTGCCTGCATTGCACACTCCAACTCTTTATAACTAAGCCATTATACTAGCAAACACTCAGTGTACCTAGTGGCATCCTAAACGTGGCTATTGGACATTTGTCTAGTCACACTAGTGCAAAGACATTTGCAGCACCTCTGCCTGCATTGCACACTCCAACTCATTATAACTAAGCTATTATACTAGCAAACACTCAGTGTACCTAGTGGCATCCTAAACGTGGCTATTGGACATTTGTCTAGTCACACTAGTGCAAAGACATTTGCAGCACCTCTGCCTGCATTGCACACTCCAACTCATTATAACTAAGCCATTATACTAGCAAACACTCAGTGTACCTAGTGGCATCGTAAACGTGGCTATTGGACATTTGTCTAGTCACACTAGTGCAAAGACATTTGCAACACCTCTGCCTGCATTGCACACTCCAACTCATTATAACTAAGCCATTATACTAGCAGACACTCAGTGTATCTAGTGGCATCCTAAACGTGGCTATTGGACATTTGTCTAGTCCTACTAGTGCAAAGACATTTGCAGCACCTCTGCCTGCATTGCACACTCCAACTCATTATAACTAAGCCATTATACTAGCAAACACTCAGTGTACCTAGTGGCATCCTAAACGTGGCAATTGGACTTTGCTATAGTCCCACTAGTGCAAAGACATTTGCAGCACCTCTGCCTGCATTGCACACTCCAACTCATTATAACTAAGCCATTATACTAGCAAACACTTAGTGTACCTAGTGGCATCCTAAACGTGGCAATTGGACTTTGCTATAGTCCCACTAGTGCAAAGACATTTGCAGCACCTCTGCCTGCATTGCACACTCCAACTCATTATAACTAAGCCATTATACTAGCAAACACTCAGTGTACCTACTGGCATCCTAAACGTGGCAATTGGACTTTGCTATAGTCCCACTAGTGCAAAGACATTTGCAGCACCTCTGCCTGCATTGCACACTCCAACTCATTATAACTAAGCCATTATACTAGCAAACACTCAGTGTACCTAGTGGCATCCTAAACGTGGCTATTGGACATTTGTCTAGTCCCACTAGTGCAAAGACATTTGCAGCACCTCTGCCTGCATTGCACACTCCAACTCATTATAACTAAGCCATTATACTAGCAAACACTCAGTGTACCTAGTGGCATCCTAAACGTGGCTATTGGACATTTGTCTAGTCACACTAGTGCAAAGACATTTGCAGCACCTCTGCCTGCATTGCACACTCCAACTCATTATAACTAAGCCATTATACTAGCAAACACTCAGTGTACCTAGTGGCATCCTAAACGTGGCAATTGGACTTTGCTATAGTCCCACTAGTGCAAAGACATTTGCAGCACCTCTGCCTGCATTGCACACTCCAACTCATTATAACTAAGCCATTATACTAGCAAACACTCAGTGTACCTACTGGCATCCTAAACGTGGCAATTGGACTTTGCTATAGTCCCACTAGTGCAAAGACATTTGCAGCACCTCTGCCTGCATTGCACACTCCAACTCATTATAACTAAGCCATTATACTAGCAAACACTCAGTGTACCTAGTGGCATCCTAAACGTGGCTATTGGACATTTGTCTAGTCCCACTAGTGCAAAGACATTTGCAGCACCTCTGCCTGCATTGCACACTCCAACTCATTATAACTAAGCCATTATACTAGCAAACACTCAGTGTACCTAGTGGCATCCTAAACGTGGCTATTGGACATTTGTCTAGTCCCACTAGTGCAAAGACATTTGCAGCACCTCTGCCTGCATTGCACACTCCAACTCATTATAACTAAGCCATTATACTAGCAAACACTCAGTGTACCTAGTGGCATCCTAAACGTGGCAATTGGACTTTGCTATAGTCCCACTAGTGCAAAGACATTTGCAGCACCTCTGCCTGCATTGCACACTCCAACTCATTATAACTAAGCCATTATACTAGCAAACACTCAGTGTACCTAGTGGCATCCTAAACGTGGCAATTGGACTTTTCTATAGTCCCACTAGTGCAAAGACATTTGCAGCACCTCTGCCTGCATTGCACACTCCAACTCATTATAACTAAGCCATTATACTAGCAAACACTCAGTGTACCTAGTGGCATCCTAAACGTGGCTATTGGACTTTGCTACTATCCCACTAGTGCAAAGACATTTGCAGCACCTCTGCCTGCATTGCACACTCCAACTCATTATAACTAAGCCATTATACTAGCAAACACTCAGTGTACCTAGTGGCATCCTAAACGTGGCTATTGGACATTTGTCTAGTCACACTAGTGCAAAGACATTTGCAGCACCTCTGCCTGCATTGCACACTCCAACTCATTATAACTAAGCCATTATACCAGCAAACACTCAGTGTACCTAGTGGAATCCTAAACGTGGCTATTGGACATTTGTCTAGTCACACTAGTGCAAAGACATTTGCAGCACCTCTGCCTGCATTGCACACTCCAACTCATTATAACTAAGCCATTATACTAGCAAACACTCAGTGTACCTAGTGGCATCCTAAACGTGGCTATTGGACATTTGTCTAGTCACACTAGTGCAAAGACATTTGCAGCACCTCTGCCTGCATTGCACACTCCAACTCATTATAACTAAGCCATTATACTAGCAAACACTCAGTGTACCTAGTGGCATCCTAAACGTGGCTATTGGACATTTGTCTAGTCACACTAGTGCAAAGACATTTGCAGCACCTCTGCCTGCATTGCACACTCCAACTCATTATAACTAAGCCATTATACTAGCAAACACTCAGTGTACCTAGTGGCATCCTAAACGTGGCTGTTGGACATTTGTCTAGTCACACTAGTGCAAAGACATTTGCAGCACCTCTGCCTGCATTGCACACTCCAACTCATTATAACTAAGCCATTATACTAGCAAACACTCAGTGTACCTACTGGCATCCTAAACGTGGCAATTGGACTTTGCTATAGTCCCACTAGTGCAAAGACATTTGCAGCACCTCTGCCTGCATTGCACACTCCAACTCATTATAACTAAGCCATTATACTAGCAAACACTCAGTGTACCTAGTGGCATCCTAAACGTGGCTATTGGACATTTGTCTAGTCCCACTAGTGCAAAGACATTTGCAGCACCTCTGCCTGCATTGCACACTCCAACTCATTATAACTAAGCCATTATACTAGCAAACACTCAGTGTACCTAGTGGCATCCTAAACGTGGCTATTGGACATTTGTCTAGTCACACTAGTGCAAAGACATTTGCAGCACCTCTGCCTGCATTGCACACTCCAACTCATTATAACTAAGCCATTATACTAGCAAACACTCAGTGTACCTAGTGGCATCCTAAACGTGGCAATTGGACTTTGCTATAGTCCCACTAGTGCAAAGACATTTGCAGCACCTCTGCCTGCATTGCACACTCCAACTCATTATAACTAAGCCATTATACTAGCAAACACTCAGTGTACCTAGTGGCATCCTAAACGTGGCTATTGGACATTTGTCTAGTCCCACTAGTGCAAAGACATTTGCAGCACCTCTGCCTGCATTGCACACTCCAACTCATTATAACTAAGCCATTATACTAGCAAACACTCAGTGTACCTAGTGGCATCCTAAACGTGGCTATTGGACATTTGTCTAGTCACACTAGTGCAAAGACATTTGCAGCACCTCTGCCTGCATTGCACACTCCAACTCATTATAACTAAGCCATTATACTAGCAAACACTCAGTGTACCTAGTGGCATCCTAAACGTGGCTATTGGACATTTGTCTAGTCCCACTAGTGCAAAGACATTTGCAGCACCTCTGCCTGCATTGCACACTCCAACTCATTATAACTAAGCCATTATACTAGCAAACACTCAGTGTACCTAGTGGCATCCTAAACGTGGCTATTAGACATTTGTCTAGTCCCACTAGTGCAAAGACATTTGCAGCACCTCTGCCTGCATTGCACACTCCAACTCATTATAACTAAGCCATTATACTAGCAAACACTCAGTGTACCTAGTGGCATCCTAAACGTGGCAATTGGACTTTGCTATAGTCCCACTAGTGCAAAGACATTTGCAGCACCTCTGCCTGCATTGCACACTCCAACTCATTATAACTAAGCCATTATACTAGCAAACACTCAGTGTACCTATTGGCATCCTAAACGTGGCTATTGGACATTTGTCTAGTCACACTAGTGCAAAGACATTTGCAGCACCTCTGCCTGCATTGCACACTCCAACTCATTATAACTAAGCCATTATACTAGCAAACACTCAGTGTACCTAGTGGCATCCTAAACGTGGCTATTGGACATTTGTCTAGTCACACTAGTGCAAAGACATTTGCAGCACCTCTGCCTGCATTGCACACTCCAACTCATTATAACTAAGCCATTATACTAGCAAACACTCAGTGTACCTAGTGGCATCCTAAACGTGGCTATTGGACATTTGTCTAGTCCCACTAGTGCAAAGACATTTGCAGCACCTCTGCCTGCATTGCACACTCCAACTCATTATAACTAAGCCATTATACTAGCAAACACTCAGTGTACCTAGTGGCATCCTAAACGTGGCAATTGGACTTTGCTATAGTCCCACTAGTGCAAAGACATTTGCAGCACCTCTGCCTGCATTGCACACTCCAACTCATTATAACTAAGCCATTATACTAGCAAACACTCAGTGTACCTAGTGGCATCCTAAACGTGGCTATTGGACATTTGTCTAGTCACACTAGTGCAAAGACATTTGCAGCACCTCTGCCTGCATTGCACACTCCAACTCATTATAACTAAGCCATTATACTAGCAAACACTCAGTGTACCTAGTGGCATCCTAAACGTGGCTATTGGACATTTGTCTAGTCACACTAGTGCAAAGACATTTGCAGCACCTCTGCCTGCATTGCACACTCCAACTCATTATAACTAAGCCATTATACTAGCAAACACTCAGTGTACCTAGTGGCATCCTAAACGTGGCAATTGGACTTTGCTATAGTCCCACTAGTGCAAAGACATTTGCAGCACCTCTGCCTGCATTGCACACTCCAACTCATTATAACTAAGCCATTATACTAGCATACACTCAGTGTACCTAGTGGCATCCTAAACGTGGCTATTGGACATTTGTCTAGTCACACTAGTGCAAAGACATTTGCAGCACCTCTGCCTGCATTGCACACTCCAACTCATTATAACTAAGCCATTATACTAGCAAACACTCAGTGTACCTACTGGCATCCTAAACGTGGCAATTGGACTTTGCTATAGTCCCACTAGTGCAAAGACATTTGCAGCACCTCTGCCTGCATTGCACACTCCAACTCATTATTACTAAGCCATTATACTAGCAAACACTCAGTGTACCTAGTGGCATCCTAAACGTGGCTATTGGACATTTGTCTAGTCACACTAGTGCAAAGACATTTGCAGCACCTCTGCCTGCATTGCACACTCCAACTCATTATAACTAAGCCATTATACTAGCAAACACTCAGTGTACCTAGTGGCATCCTAAACGTGGCTATTGGACATTTGTCTAGTCCCACTAGTGCAAAGACATTTGCAGCACCTCTGCCTGCATTGCACACTCCAACTCATTATAACTAAGCCATTATACTAGCAAACATTCAGTGTACCTAGTGGCATCCTAAACGTGGCAATTGGACTTTGCTATAGTCCCACTAGTGCAAAGACATTTGCAGCACCTCTGCCTGCATTGCACACTCCAACTCATTATTACTAAGCCATTATACTAGCAAACACTCAGTGTACCTAGTGGCATCCTAAACGTGGCTATTGGACATTTGTCTAGTCACACTAGTGCAAAGACATTTGCAGCACCTCTGCCTGCATTGCACACTCCAACTCATTATAACTAAGCCATTATACTAGCAAACACTCAGTGTACCTAGTGGCATCCTAAACGTGGCTATTGGACATTTGTCTAGTCCCACTAGTGAAAAGACATTTGCAGCACCTCTGCCTGCATTGCACACTCCAACTCATTATAACTAAGCCATTATACTAGCAAACACTCAGTGTACCTAGTGGCATCCTAAACGTGGCAATTGGACTTTGCTATAGTCCCACTAGTGCAAAGACATTTGCAGCACCTCTGCCTGCATTGCACACTCCAACTCATTATAACTAAGCCATTATACTAGCAAACACTTAGTGTACCTAGTGGCATCCTAAACGTGGCAATTGGACTTTGCTATAGTCCCACTAGTGCAAAGACATTTGCAGCACCTCTGCCTGCATTGCACACTCCAACTCATTATAACTAAGCCATTATACTAGCAAACACTCAGTGTACCTAGTGGCATCCTAAACGTGGCAATTGGACTTTGCTATAGTCCCACTAGTGCAAAGACATTTGCAGCACCTCTGCCTGCATTGCACACTCCAACTCATTATTACTAAGCCATTATACTAGCAAACACTCAGTGTACCTAGTGGCATCCTAAACGTGGCTATTGGACATTTGTCTAGTCACACTAGTGCAAAGACATTTGCAGCACCTCTGCCTGCATTGCACACTCCAACTCATTATAACTAAGCCATTATACTAGCAAACACTCAGTGTACCTAGTGGCATCCTAAACGTGGCTATTGGACATTTGTCTAGTCCCACTAGTGCAAAGACATTTGCAGCACCTCTGCCTGCATTGCACACTCCAACTCATTATAACTAAGCCATTATACTAGCAAACACTCAGTGTACCTAGTGGCATCCTAAACGTGGCAATTGGACTTTGCTATAGTCCCACTAGTGCAAAGACATTTGCAGCACCTCTGCCTGCATTGCACACTCCAACTCATTATAACTAAGCCATTATACTAGCAAACACTTAGTGTACCTAGTGGCATCCTAAACGTGGCAATTGGACTTTGCTATAGTCCCACTAGTGCAATGACATTTGCAGCACCTCTGCCTGCATTGCACACTCCAACTCATTATTACTAAGCCATTATACTAGCAAACACTCAGTGTACCTAGTGGCATCCTAAACGTGGCTATTGGACATTTGTCTAGTCACACTAGTGCAAAGACATTTGCAGCACCTCTGCCTGCATTGCACACTCCAACTCTTTATAACTAAGCCATTATACTAGCAAACACTTAGTGTACCTAGTGGCATCCTAAACGTGGCTATTGGACATTTGTCTAGTCACACTAGTGCAAAGACATTTGCAGCACCTCTGCCTGCATTGCACACTCCAACTCATTATAACTAAGCTATTATACTAGCAAACACTCAGTGTACCTAGTGGCATCCTAAACGTGGCTATTGGACATTTGTCTAGTCACACTAGTGCAAAGACATTTGCAGCACCTCTGCCTGCATTGCACACTCCAACTCATTATAACTAAGCCATTATACTAGCAAACACTCAGTGTACCTAGTGGCATCGTAAACGTGGCTATTGGACATTTGTCTAGTCACACTAGTGCAAAGACATTTGCAACACCTCTGCCTGCATTGCACACTCCAACTCATTATAACTAAGCCATTATACTAGCAAACACTTAGTGTACCTAGTGGCATCCTAAACGTGGCAATTGGACTGTGCTATAGTCCCACTAGTGCAAAGACATTTGCAGCACCTCTGCCTGCATTGCACACTCCAACTCATTATAATTAAGCCATTATACTAGCAAACACTCAGTGTACCTAGTGGCATCCTAAACGTGGCTATTGGACATTTGTCTAGTCCCACTAGTGCAAAGACATTTGCAGCACCTCTGCCTGCATTGCACACTCCAACTCATTATAACTAAGCCATTATACTAGCAAACACTCAGTGTACCTAGTGGCATCCTAAACGTGGCTATTGGACATTTGTCTAGTCACACTAGTGCAAAGACATTTGCAGCACCTCTGCCTGCATTGCACACTCCAACTCATTATAACTAAGCCATTATACTAGCAAACACTCAGTGTACCTAGTGGCATCCTAAACGTGGCAATTGGACTTTGCTATAGTCCCACTAGTGCAAAGACATTTGCAGCACCTCTGCCTGCATTGCACACTCCAACTCATTATAACTAAGCCATTATACTAGCAAACACTCAGTGTACCTACTGGCATCCTAAACGTGGCAATTGGACTTTGCTATAGTCCCACTAGTGCAAAGACATTTGCAGCACCTCTGCCTGCATTGCACACTCCAACTCATTATAACTAAGCCATTATACTAGCAAACACTCAGTGTACCTAGTGGCATCCTAAACGTGGCTATTGGACATTTGTCTAGTCCCACTAGTGCAAAGACATTTGCAGCACCTCTGCCTGCATTGCACACTCCAACTCATTATAACTAAGCCATTATACTAGCAAACACTCAGTGTACCTAGTGGCATCCTAAACGTGGCTATTGGACATTTGTCTAGTCCCACTAGTGCAAAGACATTTGCAGCACCTCTGCCTGCATTGCACACTCCAACTCATTATAACTAAGCCATTATACTAGCAAACACTCAGTGTACCTAGTGGCATCCTAAACGTGGCAATTGGACTTTGCTATAGTCCCACTAGTGCAAAGACATTTGCAGCACCTCTGCCTGCATTGCACACTCCAACTCATTATAACTAAGCCATTATACTAGCAAACACTCAGTGTACCTAGTGGCATCCTAAACGTGGCAATTGGACTTTTCTATAGTCCCACTAGTGCAAAGACATTTGCAGCACCTCTGCCTGCATTGCACACTCCAACTCATTATAACTAAGCCATTATACTAGCAAACACTCAGTGTACCTAGTGGCATCCTAAACGTGGCTATTGGACTTTGCTACTATCCCACTAGTGCAAAGACATTTGCAGCACCTCTGCCTGCATTGCACACTCCAACTCATTATAACAAAGCCATTATACTAGCAAACACTCAGTGTACCTAGTGGCATCCTAAACGTGGCTATTGGACATTTGTCTAGTCACACTAGTGCAAAGACATTTGCAGCACCTCTGCCTGCATTGCACACTCCAACTCATTATAACTAAGCCATTATACCAGCAAACACTCAGTGTACCTAGTGGCATCCTAAACGTGGCTATTGGACATTTGTCTAGTCACACTAGTGCAAAGACATTTGCAGCACCTCTGCCTGCATTGCACACTCCAACTCATTATAACTAAGCCATTATACTAGCAAACACTCAGTGTACCTAGTGGCATCCTAAACGTGGCTATTGGACATTTGTCTAGTCACACTAGTGCAAAGACATTTGCAGCACCTCTGCCTGCATTGCACACTCCAACTCATTATAACTAAGCCATTATACTAGCAAACACTCAGTGTACCTAGTGGCATCCTAAACGTGGCTATTGGACATTTGTCTAGTCACACTAGTGCAAAGACATTTGCAGCACCTCTGCCTGCATTGCACACTCCAACTCATTATAACTAAGCCATTATACTAGCAAACACTCAGTGTACCTAGTGGCATCCTAAACGTGGCTGTTGGACATTTGTCTAGTCACACTAGTGCAAAGACATTTGCAGCACCTCTGCCTGCATTGCACACTCCAACTCATTATAACTAAGCCATTATACTAGCAAACACTCAGTGTACCTACTGGCATCCTAAACGTGGCAATTGGACTTTGCTATAGTCCCACTAGTGCAAAGACATTTGCAGCACCTCTGCCTGCATTGCACACTCCAACTCATTATAACTAAGCCATTATACTAGCAAACACTCAGTGTACCTAGTGGCATCCTAAACGTGGCTATTGGACATTTGTCTAGTCCCACTAGTGCAAAGACATTTGCAGCACCTCTGCCTGCATTGCACACTCCAACTCATTATAACTAAGCCATTATACTAGCAAACACTCAGTGTACCTAGTGGCATCCTAAACGTGGCTATTGGACATTTGTCTAGTCACACTAGTGCAAAGACATTTGCAGCACCTCTGCCTGCATTGCACACTCCAACTCATTATAACTAAGCCATTATACTAGCAAACACTCAGTGTACCTAGTGGCATCCTAAACGTGGCAATTGGACTTTGCTATAGTCCCACTAGTGCAAAGACATTTGCAGCACCTCTGCCTGCATTGCACACTCCAACTCATTATAACTAAGCCATTATACTAGCAAACACTCAGTGTACCTAGTGGCATCCTAAACGTGGCTATTGGACATTTGTCTAGTCCCACTAGTGCAAAGACATTTGCAGCACCTCTGCCTGCATTGCACACTCCAACTCATTATAACTAAGCCATTATACTAGCAAACACTCAGTGTACCTAGTGGCATCCTAAACGTGGCTATTGGACATTTGTCTAGTCACACTAGTGCAAAGACATTTGCAGCACCTCTGCCTGCATTGCACACTCCAACTCATTATAACTAAGCCATTATACTAGCAAACACTCAGTGTACCTAGTGGCATCCTAAACGTGGCTATTGGACATTTGTCTAGTCCCACTAGTGCAAAGACATTTGCAGCACCTCTGCCTGCATTGCACACTCCAACTCATTATAACTAAGCCATTATACTAGCAAACACTCAGTGTACCTAGTGGCATCCTAAACGTGGCTATTAGACATTTGTCTAGTCCCACTAGTGCAAAGACATTTGCAGCACCTCTGCCTGCATTGCACACTCCAACTCATTATAACTAAGCCATTATACTAGCAAACACTCAGTGTACCTAGTGGCATCCTAAACGTGGCAATTGGACTTTGCTATAGTCCCACTAGTGCAAAGACATTTGCAGCACCTCTGCCTGCATTGCACACTCCAACTCATTATAACTAAGCCATTATACTAGCAAACACTCAGTGTACCTATTGGCATCCTAAACGTGGCTATTGGACATTTGTCTAGTCACACTAGTGCAAAGACATTTGCAGCACCTCTGCCTGCATTGCACACTCCAACTCATTATAACTAAGCCATTATACTAGCAAACACTCAGTGTACCTAGTGGCATCCTAAACGTGGCTATTGGACATTTGTCTAGTCACACTAGTGCAAAGACATTTGCAGCACCTCTGCCTGCATTGCACACTCCAACTCATTATAACTAAGCCATTATACTAGCAAACACTCAGTGTACCTAGTGGCATCCTAAACGTGGCTATTGGACATTTGTCTAGTCCCACTAGTGCAAAGACATTTGCAGCACCTCTGCCTGCATTGCACACTCCAACTCATTATAACTAAGCCATTATACTAGCAAACACTCAGTGTACCTAGTGGCATCCTAAACGTGGCAATTGGACTTTGCTATAGTCCCACTAGTGCAAAGACATTTGCAGCACCTCTGCCTGCATTGCACACTCCAACTCATTATAACTAAGCCATTATACTAGCAAACACTCAGTGTACCTAGTGGCATCCTAAACGTGGCTATTGGACATTTGTCTAGTCACACTAGTGCAAAGACATTTGCAGCACCTCTGCCTGCATTGCACACTCCAACTCATTATAACTAAGCCATTATACTAGCAAACACTCAGTGTACCTAGTGGCATCCTAAACGTGGCTATTGGACATTTGTCTAGTCACACTAGTGCAAAGACATTTGCAGCACCTCTGCCTGCATTGCACACTCCAACTCATTATAACTAAGCCATTATACTAGCAAACACTCAGTGTACCTAGTGGCATCCTAAACGTGGCTATTGGACTTTGCTATAGTCACACTAGTGCAAAGACATTTGCAGCACCTCTGCCTGCATTGCACACTCCAACTCATTATAACTAAGCCATTATACTAGCAAACACTTAGTGTACCTAGTGGCATCCTGAACGTGGCAATTGGACTTTGCTATAGTCCCACTAGTGCAAAAACATTTGCAGCACCTCTGCCTGCATTGCACACTCCAACTCATTATAACTAAGCCATTATACTAGCAAACACTCAGTGTACCTAGTGGCATCCTAAACGTGGCTATTGGACATTTGTCTAGTCCCACTAGTGCAAAGACATTTGTAGCACCTCTGCCTGCATTGCACACTCCAACTCATTATAACTAAGCCATTATACTAGCAAACACTCAGTGTACCTAGTGGCATCCTAAACGTGGCAATTGGACTTTGCTATAGTCCCACTAGTGCAAAGACATTTGCAGCACCTCTGCCTGCATTGCACACTCCAACTCATTATAACTAAGCCATTATACTAGCAATTTTTGCTGCCAGTTTAAGGGCCGTAGTTGCATTGTCAGGGATATTTATTCTTTATTATTCTGCTGTTAATAAAGCTAGACCACCACTGCAATCTACACCACCTCTCAATTTTTACTACCATATGTTCAGTGCACAATCTTGTCGCAATCAACATGAGTGGCAAAATGACAGATGCTGGTGGAAAGGGGAAGAGGCGTGGTGGAAAAGGCAAAAAAGGTTTTGTCCGTGGGGAAGGTGGCAAAGCTCTATTATCATCTGCTGAAGATAGACCATCTACCAGCAAAAGTAAGATGTCTACTTCTTACCGTGGACAATCCGATGTGCTCCATTTTTTACGGACACGAACAACAGGAACAAAGGTAGATGATGGCCAAAAAAGGAAAATGCTTGAATGGATCTCAAGTGGTCCAACAAGTGCCCTCTCAGCCACTTCAAGTACCGCATCCAAAAAACACCAGTCCTCTGAGTTGTCATCCCAATCAAACTTGCTTTCTCCCAGCTCTGAAGTCTCCATCAGCCCTGCACAGTATGGTGGAACTGAGATGGCTGAGTCTGCAGAGCTGTTCAGTCACACTATAGCCTGGGAATCAGAGGTCTGCTCCCAAGCTACAGTGAGTACAGAACAGGAAATGGTCTGCAGTGATGCCCAGAACCTTTGTGACTCTGATTCAGGCCGTGAGGAACAAGTTTCTGAGCATAATGTTGACCCTTTGTCACAAACTGTAACACCTGTGGTTATAGACAACGAGGAACATACTGATGAAGATGAGACGCAGATACCCGATTGGGATGACAACTTAAATATTCGGTCAGGGCAAGAAGAGGCTCGGTCTGAGGGGGAGGGGAGTGCAAACACAACAATTGATGATGAAGTTCTAGATCCCACCTACTGTCAACCCACAGTCAGGCACTCGAGGAGGTCAACAGAGGTGGTGGAGGAGGATGCAACTGATGATGAAGTTACCTTGCGCCTTCCTGGACAGAGTCGGAGTACTGGTAGCACGTCTACAACTGCATCCTCAGCCACCACTCTGCCTCTGAGCATTATTCGGGGTGGATCAACAGGTCGCATGGCCTCTAAGCCTTGCCTAGCCTGGTCCTTTTTTGACATAGAAAAAGATCGCCCAAATTATGTGATCTGTAAAATTTGTCATGGTTCTCTTAGTAGAGGTCAAAACCTCAGCAGTTTGACAACTTCTTCCATGAATCGTCACATGAATAAATATCATATGGCCCGGTGGGAAGCTCACCGTGCTGCAATGCAGCCTAGCGGAGCGAACCATCCACCACCTGCCCCTTCCAGTGCATCCGCGCGCTCGTCATCTTCTAGGACTGTGGGGACAGCTGTCACACCTGTTTTTCCACCCACAACTTCCACCACTGTAACCGCAACAGGCAGTTTGCTTGGTAGGTTGTCAGTTGGTTTGGAAGGGGAAACAAGTGAGTGTGTACAGCTCTCTCAGACATCGATAGCAGCAACGTTGGATGAAGGCAACATCATGTCTCCTCCTGCACTTTCCTCACAAACCTGCATTTTTCCAGGGACACCCTACTCAACACCGTCTACACACAGCAGCCAGATCTCTGTCCCTCAGATGTGGTCAAATAAAAGGCCACTTCCTGCGACCCATGACAAAGCTAAGAGGTTGACTCTATCCCTCTGTAAGCTGTTGGCTACCGAAATGCTGCCTTTCCGCCTAGTGGACACACAGGATTTTAGAGACCTTATGTCTGTCGCTGTGCCCCAGTACCAGATGCCTAGTCGCCACTACTTTTCAAAGAAAGGTGTGCCCGCGCTACACCAGCATGTCGCACACAACATCACCGCTTCATTGAGAAACTCTGTGTGTGAACGGGTGCATTTCACCACCGATACTTGGACCAGTAAGCATGGACAGGGACGTTACATGTCGCTCACTGGGCACTGGGTAACTATGGTGATAGATGGTGAAGGGTCTGCTGCACAAGTCTTGCCGTCCCCACGACTTGTGTGTCAATCCTCTGTCTGTCCAAGTTCCGCCACTGCTTCTGCATCCTCCACCTCATCTGGGTCCTCCACCTCCACCCCAAGCCTGCCTGGTCAGGCCACCAGCGTTCTCACTGCGCAGAAGGAATCACGCACCCCTCATTACTATGCTGGCAGCAGAGCGCAACGGCATCAGGCGGTCTTTAGCTTGACATGTCTTGGGAATAAGAGTCACACAGCTGAGGAGTTGTGGTCAGCTCTGCGGTCCGAGTTTAATAAATGGTTGTCTCCACTCAACCTGCAGCCTGGTAAGGCCGTGTGCGACAATGCTGCAAACCTGGGTGCGGCCCTTCGCCTGGGCAAGGTGACACACGTACCTTGTATGGCTCACGTGTTGAACCTTGTCGTGCAGAAATTTTTAACACACTATCCCGGCCTAGATGGCCTTCTGAACAGGGCACGAAAACTGTCTGCTCAGTTCCGCCGTTCAAGCGCCGCAGCTGAGCGACTTGCATCGCTCCAGAAGTCTTTCGGCCTGCCGGTTCATCGCCTGAAATGCGATGTGGCGACACGCTGGAATTCAACTCTCCACATGTTACAGCGACTGTGGCAGCACCACCGTGCCCTGGTGCAATACGTCATGACGTATAGCCTGGGCCAACGAGATGCAGAGGTGGGGCAGATCACCCTGATGGAGTGGTCTCAGATCAAGGACCTATGCACCCTTCTGCACAGTTTCGACATGGCGACGAATATGTTTAGCGCTGACAATGCCATTATCAGCATGACGATTCCAGTCATTTACATGCTGGAGCACACGCTAAACACTATTCGGAGTCAGGGGGTGGGACAACAGGAAGGGGATGAACTACAGGAGAATTCATATGCGCAAGACACAACAACATCACCAAGGTCCAGACATTCATCATCACCAAGGCGCCAGGCATGGGACCATGGGGGACAGGGATCAACAAGGGCGCATGGTAGCAGGCGAGATGTTGAGGAAGGTGCAGGAGGACATGAAGATATGGAGGACGAACTGTCCATGGACATGGAAGACTCAGCAGATGAGGGAGACCTTGGTGAAATTTCAGTTGAAAGAGGTTGGGGGGAGATGTCAGAGGAAGAAAGAACGGTTAGCACCTCTATGCCACAAACACAGCGTGGACTTGGTCCGCATGGCTGCGCAAGACACATGAGTGCCTTCTTGTTGCACTACCTCCAACATGACCCTCGTATTGTCAAAATTAGAAGTGATGATGACTACTGGCTTGCCACACTATTAGATCCCGGTACAAGTCCAAATTTTGTGACATAATTCCAGCCATAGAAAGGGACGCACGTATGCAGGAGTATCAGCAGAAGCTGTTACTCGATCTTAGATCCGCTTTTCCACCAAACAACCGTGCAGGTGCAGGGAGTGAATCTCCCAGTTGTAACTTGACAAACATGGGACGGTCTCGTCATCTTCAACAGTCTACACGTACCAGTAGGACCGTATCTGGTGGTGGTAACAGCAATTTTATGAAATCTTTTCATAATTTTTTTAGACCCTCCTTTGCAAGGCCACCAGAGACAACAAGTCTGACACATAGTCAACGGCTGGAGAGGATGATACAGGAGTATCTACAAATGAACATCGATGCCATGACTTTGCAAATGGAGCCTTGCTCCTTTTGGGCTTCAAATCTAGAAAAATGGCCAGAGCTATCCAGTTACGCCTTGGAGATTTTGTCGTGTCCAGCTGCCAGCATTGTCTCTGAACATGTCTTCAGTGCTGCTGGGTGTGTGCTGACAGATAAGCACCCGCGTCTGTCCAGTGACAATGTGGACAGACTGACGTTCATCAAAATGAACAAGTCATGGATCCAGAAGGAATTTACAACCCCTGTGTCATCCTGGGGAGAGTAAATGCTTGTGGATTTGGAATGTGCTTGATGCAAATCTAGCTGTGAAGTGTACAACTAGGGCACAAGTGCTGCCACTGAATGGGTGGGTGTGTGTGGGGCACAATTTTTGGAAAAAAGGGAGGCTCCGCTTGGAGTAACCATTGCTTGATGTGTTTTTAAAAGTAGCCAAGATGAACAGAGCTGGGATCAGGAAAGACTTTGCTACCTACCCCGGTGTCATCCTGGGGACGGATAAGAATGGCGTATTTTGGAATGTGCTTGATGCAAATCTAGCTGTGAAGTGTACAACTAGGGCACAAGTGCTGCCACTGAATGGGTGGGTGTGTGTGGGGCACAATTTTTGGAAAAAAGGGAGGCTCCGCTTGGAGTAACCCTTGCTTGATGTGTTTTTAAAAGTAGCCAAGATGAACAGAGCTGGGATCAGGAAAGACTTTGCTACCTACCCCGGTGTCATCCTGGGGACGGATAAGAATGGCGTATTTTGGAATGTGCTTGATGCAAATCTAGCTGTGAAGTGTACAACTAGGGCACAAGTGCTGCCACTGAATGGGTGGGTGTGTGTGGGGCACAATTTTTGGAAAAAAGGGAGGCTCCGCTTGGAGTAACCCTTGCTTACATTGTTTTTAAAAGGAGCCAAGATGAACAAGTCATGGTTCAGCAAAGACTTTATCTACCTACCCCGGTGTCATGCTGGGGACGGTTAATTATGGCGTATTTTTGAATGTGCTTGATGCAAATCAAAACATCCTGTTTGCAACTAGGGCACAAGTGCTGCCACTGATGGGGTGTCTGTGTGCCCAATTTTTGGAAAAAAGGGAGACTCCGCTTGGAGTAACCCTTGCTTGCTGTGTTTTTTAAAAATGATCCAAGATGAACAGAGCTGGGATCAGGAAAGACTTTGCTACCTACCCCGGTGTCATCCTGGGGACGGATAAGAATGGCGTATTTTGGAATGTGCTTGATGCAAATCTAGCTGTGAAGTGTACAACTAGGGCACAAGTGCTGCCACTGAATGGGTGGGTGTGTGTGGGGCACAATTTTTGGAAAAAAGGGAGGCTCCGCTTGGAGTAACCCTTGCTTGATGTGTTTTTAAAAGTAGCCAAGATGAACAGAGCTGGGATCAGGAAAGACTTTGCTACCTACCCCGGTGTCATCCTGGGGACGGATAAGAATGGCGTATTTTGGAATGTGCTTGATGCAAATCTAGCTGTGAAGTGTACAACTAGGGCACAAGTGCTGCCACTGAATGGGTGGGTGTGTGTGGGGCACAATTTTTGGAAAAAAGGGAGGCTCCGCTTGGAGTAACCCTTGCTTGATGTGTTTTTAAAAGTAGCCAAGATGAACAGAGCTGGGATCAGGAAAGACTTTGCTACCTACCCCGGTGTCATCCTGGGGACGGATAAGAATGGCGTATTTTGGAATGTGCTTGATGCAAATCTAGCTGTGAAGTGTACAACTAGGGCACAAGTGCTGCCACTGAATGGGTGGGTGTGTGTGGGGCACAATTTTTGGAAAAAAGGGAGGCTCCGCTTGGAGTAACCCTTGCTTGATGTGTTTTTAAAAGAAGCCAAGATGAACAGAGCTGGGATCAGGAAAGACTTTGCTACCTACCCCGGTGTCATCCTGGGGACGGATAAGAATGGCGTATTTTGGAATGTGCTTGATGCAAATCTAGCTGTGAAGTGTACAACTAGGGCACAAGTGCTGCCACTGAATGGGTGGGTGTGTGTGGGGCACAATTTTTGGAAAAAAGGGAGGCTCCGCTTGGAGTAACCCTTGCTTGCTGTGTTTTTTAAAAATGATCCAAGATGAACAGAGCTGGGATCAGGAAAGACTTTGCTACCTACCCCGGTGTCATCCTGGGGACGGATAAGAATGGCGTATTTTGGAATGTGCTTGATGCAAATCTAGCTGTGAAGTGTACAACTAGGGCACAACTGCTGCCACTGAAGGGGTGGGTGTGTGTGGGGCACAATTTTTGGAAAAAAGGGAGGCTCCGCTTGGAGTAACCCTTGCTTGCTGTGTTTTTTAAAAATGATCCAAGATGAACAGAGCTGGGATCAGGAAAGACTTTGCTACCTACCCCGGTGTCATCCTGGGGACGGATAAGAATGGCGTATTTTGGAATGTGCTTGATGCAAATCTAGCTGTGAAGTGTACAACTAGGGCACAACTGCTGCCACTGAAGGGGTGGGTGTGTGTGGGGCACAATTTTTGGAAAAAAGGGAGGCTCCGCTTGGAGTAACCCTTGCTTGATGTGTTTTTAAAAGAAGCCAAGATGAACAGAGCTGGGATCAGGAAAGACTTTGCTACCTACCCCGGTGTCATCCTGGGGACGGATAAGAATGGCGTATTTTGGAATGTGCTTGATGCAAATCTAGCTGTGAAGTGTACAACTAGGGCACAAGTGCTGCCACTGAATGGGTGGGTGTGTGTGGGGCACAATTTTTGTAAAAAAGGGAGGCTCCGCTTGGAGTAACCCTTGCTTGATGTGTTTTTAAAAGTAGCCAAGATGAACAGAGCTGGGATCAGGAAAGACTTAGCTACCTACCCCGGTGTCCTCCTGGGGACGGTTAAGTATGGCACATTTTTGAATGTGCTTGATGCAAATCTAGCTGTGAAGTGTACAACTGGGGCACAAGTGCTGCCACTGAATGGGTGGGTGTGTGTGGGGCCCAATTTTTTGAAAAAAAGGGAGACTCCGCTTGGAGTAACCCTTGCTTGCTGTGTTTTTTAAAAGGAGCCAAGATGAACAAGTCATGGTTCAGCAAAGACTTTGCTACCTAACCCGGGGTCATCCTGGGAACGGTTAAGTATGGCGTATTTTTGATTGTGCTTGATGCAAATTTAGCTGTGAAGTGTACAACTGGGGTACAGGTGCTGCCACTGAAGGGGTGGGTGTGTGTGTGGCCCAATTTTTGGAAAAAAGGGAGAACTCCGCTTGGAGTCATCTTGCGGTGTTTTACATGATTTTAGAAGGGCGTGCCATGCCTATATCTGTGTCTCCTCCTCTTTTTCCTTGTCCTGCTCTTTTGTTTTCGCATGAGTATATGTCCTTGTCACTTTCCCATGTGTTTGTGTTGTGTTGTGAGTTGTTTGTCACCTTTTGGACACCTTTGAGGGTGTTTTCTAGGTGTTTTTATGTGTTTGTGATTGCCTGCCATTGTTTCCTATGCAGTTCGAGTTCGGTTCGTCGAACGTTCGACGAGCCGAACTCGAACGGGACCTCCGTTCGGCGAACCGACCTCGAGCCGAACCGGGACCGGTTCACTCATCTCTAATGGTAAAATCAATGATGTCTTTCAAATGGATATCTTATTCCGCATAAAACAAGCTCTTATGTGGCAATATTGATAGAAAAAAAAAAAGATATGGCTCTTTGAAGGTGGGGATTTAAAAACGAAAAATGGAAAATCGTCCGGAGGAGAAAGGGTTACGTAGTACTTGCAACTACACATACAACTACACATACTGTACATGATATATTATTTGCATTCACTGATAAAGCAATTTTCCCATTGTAGATGAAAAATTGAGAAATGTGGATTCACATTGAAAGCATTGGGGGGATAATTGATGTAAAGATATAAACATGATGACAAACATGCCTAGCCAAGTGTAACTGCAGTAGTTGGTGTTTGATACTGCAACATTCACTTAATAGTAAAGATGTGGAGATTGATCTGCTACGGATTGACTACAAGTTGAAGTTTGTCAAATTCACTGGTCACAGTGAATTTGCACAATTCGCCATGAGGATAGCAATAAAAAATGTCTGGTTCAATTTCCCAGATTGTTGAAGATTGCAGCAGACAAAGAGCGAGCTCATGATGACATGTATGGATACACAGCGTCCTCATATTGACCTACAGCAATGACAAGACACGGTCTAGTGTAGCTAAGGCGGCTATCACAGGGACTATAAAAAACAAATGCAGGGAAAGCAGTAGCCATTTTAGGATTTTATAGCCTAGAAGTAGGAGGTCAGAGCACACAGCTGATTACACATAGGGATAGAAAAAGATAATTATGATTGTGCTGTATTATTGTAGTGCTAAAGCAAATTGAAAATGGGAGTGGTAGTCTCAATCATTGAATACTAAAGATTCAAGTGATAGGAAGGTGCTGGACCTGCAAAGTCAGTGTGACTGTGAATTGATTGGTCTGTGATGTACTGTAGTACAGAACCTTAGCACCATTTGGTAAAATTTTTTGACACACCTATAACGTGGCTGGGTCAGTAGCGGCGGGCAAGGTACTTGTCTCCTACATTCCACCATGGCCGACCTTACCTATGTGTGACCAGTGAGATTGCACAGGGTGTTGGCCTCCAGACAAAAGAGAAGGGTGCTGCAGGGAGACCACAAGACTGTTTCTCATGCAGCCTCTGCTCCCATCACTATACGTTTACTGTCTGCTGTGTCTCTCACATGTTCACTCCGCCTATCGGGGAGGAGCGTGGGGGCCAGGAAAACCATCCTCTGAGGGAGATGCTGAGTCCCAGCAGGGCACCTTGCTGCAGATTCAGCCTGTGCCTTACAGTCCATGAGCGATGCAAGCCATAAAATTAGGGCCTGCAGGACATGACATATGTGAATAACAGAATAGTTTTTGTTAGGGTTCGGTTCCACTTGCATGGATGAGTACAATCTGATAAAACATCGCACTGCACTCACATCAGTACAAAACTATGGGGCAGTGTCCACCTGCAATTGATTTCTCAAGCCATAGCGTCATGTGGAATGAATCACAGCATGCTGAGTTTTGTAGGGAGTCTCGGCTCATGCACCCCCATACAAGTTTATGGGAGTGTGTGAAGCATCGCACTGAACTTGCATGTAATCCGAGTGCAATGCGATATACGCATAGACAGGCAGTGGAGGATATGGGGAGAAAGTGTTCCCTCCTTGTTATCCGCATCTGTGATGCGATCGCAAGATCGCATCACAGTTGTATCACCCTCGGCTGACACCTGCAGCAGAGAGTCATTGGCATATCACTTCCGATGCTCTCGCATCAGAAGCTATATGCTAGTAGAACAATATCCTAAGGGCAGAGTCACACTGGCGTATGACTTGCAAAAGAACATCTTGCATTGCACTCGGCTCCATTTAAGGTAAAGGTGCAGCTCACATCTGCAAGTTTTTCCTCAGCCCTAATTGGATTAGGGAAAAAATCTCAGCATGCTGTGATTCTCTCATCACTTGCACCCATACAAGTCTATGGGTGCGAGTGAAACATCACACTGCGCTTGAATAACATCCCTCTCCTCTGCAGCTGTGATCCAATCGCAAGATCACATCACAGTGAATGACATTCAGCTCACACTCGCAGCAGAGCAGAAGCCGAGGGTCATTAGCAGGGCTGCCACCAGGAAGTTCAGGGCCACATACTGCCAATATTTTTGGGCCCCCTTGAGACTCTGCCTCCACCCCTCGAACCTTCCACAGTCCCAACACCACTTTTGGAAAATCTTCAGTTCTGTAAACTGGCACACGGACAGCACACTGACACACAGATGGCCCACGGAACTCAATAACGGACAGTGGAAAACGTTTGTTTTTTGCATGAACGTTTGAAGAGGGCCATAGAAATATTTACAAAGAGAGGATTTTAAGCTTATGTATTGGCTAATCCATGTGAGCCTGATAAACACGACAAGGTGATTTCATTATATCAGAAATCAAAACCTTAAATACCTCCATGTGCGATTGAAAATAATATAAAGTGGGCAGAATTATTAGGCAAATGAGTATTTTGATCACATGATACTTTTTATACATGTCCTTCTCCAAGCTGTATAGGCTTGAGAGCCAACTATCAATTAAATAAATTAGCTGATGGGCATCTCTGTAATGAGGAGGGGTGTGGTCTAATGACATCAACACCTTATATAAGATGTGCTTAATTATTAGGCAACTTCCTGTCACATCCCCATCGGAGTCCGCTCCTGCAACTTCTGTTCCGATCGCCAGACGACGCCATGTTCCCACCATGGATAGTGCTGGTGATGGGAGAGGAGTCGGTGCCCGAGGTTCTGCGGAGCACAGGCTCCGCTCAACCACTAGGCTGGGTTTCCCTGGAACCTGCAGTATCACTGGATGACTGTAGGTGGCGTGTGTCTCCCGGCTGAAGTGGCCAACATTCACCTGCAGCCTATGGGAAGACACCACACCCTTCTTATTCCCCCTCCTGTCACATGACCACTGCCAGTGATAGTTCTGTTCTCCTGGCTCATGTGCTGTTTGTATTGTGATTCCTGTGCGCTGACCTTTGCTTGTTGTTTGACTACCCTCTTGCCTGTAATTTTTGTACCTTGCTGCCAGTTCCGGATTTGACCCCTGCTTTGTCTCCTCACTACGCCCCTGCCTGACGATTCTGTTCCTGTTTTGCATCTCATGGATTTTGAACCTGCCTGACGACCACGGACTACAGTCTACCACAGATAGCGATCTCTGAGGCTCTGTGTAATTCCAAATCCCTGTAAAGGGGTTAAAGGGTTGCAGAGTTCTTGGGATCCTGCTTTGTGAGTGGCTTTTCTCTAGATTCCCCTTACAGCCAGTCTGAGTCTGTGGCTCCTATCAGGCATTACACTTCCTTTCCTTTGGCAAAATGGATCAGAAGAGAGATTTGACGGGCTCTGAAAAGTCCAAAATTGTGAGATGTCTTGCAGATGGATGCAGCAGTCTTGAAATTGCCAAACTTTTGAATCGTGATTACCAAACAATCAAGCGTTTATGGCAAATAGCCAACAGGGTTGCAAGAAGCGTCTTGGGCAAAAAAGGCGCAAAATAACTGCACATGAACTGAGGAAAATCAAGCATGAAACTGCCAAGATGCCATTTGCCACCAGTTTAGCCATATTTCAGAGCTGCAAAGTTACTGGAGTATCAAAAAGCACAAGGTATGCCATACTCAGGGACATGGACAAAGTAAGGAAAGCTGAAAAACGACCATATTTGAACACGAAGCATAAGATAAAACGTCAAGACTGGGCCAAGAAATATCTTAAGACTGATTTTTCAAAGGTTTTATGGACTAATGAAATGAGCGTGACTCTTGATGGGCCAGAGGCTGGATCAGTAAAGGGCAGAGAGCTCCACTCCAACTCAGACGCCAGCAAGGTGGAGGTGGGGTACTGGTATGGGCTGGTATCATCAAAGACCTTTTCGGGTTGAGGATGGAGTGAGGCTCAACTCCCAGACCTACTGCCAGTTTCTGGAAAGCAACTTCAAGCAGTGGTACAGGAAGAAGTCGGTATCGTTCAAGAAAAAAATGATTTTCATGCAGGACAATGCTCCATCACATGCATCCAACAACTCCACAGCGTGGCTGTCCAGTAAAGGTCTAAAAGATTAAAAAATAATGACATGGCCCCCTTGTTCACCTGATGTGAACCCCATAGAGAACCTGTGGTCCCTCATAAAATGTGAGATCCACAGGGAGGGAAAACAGTACACCTCTCGGAACAGTGTCTGGGAGGCTGTGGTGGCTGCTGCACGCAATGATGATTGTAAACAGATCAAGCAACTGACAGAATCTATGGATGGTAGGCTTTTGAGTGTCATCATAAAGAAAGTGGATATATTGGTCACTAATTTACAGGGTTTTGTTTTTGCATGTCAGAAATGGTTTTTTTCTAAATTTTGTGCAGTTATATTGGTTTACCTGGTGAAAATTAACAAGTGAAATGGGAATATATTTGGTTTTTATTAAGTTGCCTAATAATTCTGCACAGTAATAGTTACTTGCACAAATAGATATCCTCCTAAGATAGCCAAATCTTAAAAAGAAACCACTCCAACTGACAAAAATATTAAGCTTTGATATTTATGAGTCTTTTGGGTTGATTGAGAAAATAGTTGTTGATCAATAATAAAAAAAATCCTCTAAAATATAACTTGACTAATAATTTTGCACATGGTGTATAAGGATAGTTTGGCTCACATGGATTGGTCAATATATTAGCAAACATTTCTAAAGCAGCAATACATTGCCTATGTCTTTTTACTCATTTTCACATTAGCTATGTATTTATTAGTGATGAGCGAGTACTAAAAAGCTCGGGTGCTCGAAGCTCGGGCCGAGCCTCCCAAGATACTCGTGTACTCGGCCCGAGCAACGAGCCCAATGTTATCCTATGGGAGACCCGAGTATTTTTGTGAAATGACCCCCCGGCAGCATGGAGAAACCCTAAAAATGTCACAAAAGTCTCAGAAGAGTGCTCAAATGACATGGCAACAGCATGGGGAAGACCCCTTGAAGCATTTATCACTCAAAAGTCACAGCTGTGAACAATTTTGTCCGCGTTTCACGCCATTTTTACGGACTCACCAGAAAACCTTCCAAAATGACCCCAAAATGATTTTTCATGGCAGAAATGTTAAGGGCACATTCCCAATAGTGAGATAGAGCTGGTGTATGTTACTTTTTGAGATTAATACATGAAAGATTTTACGTGAAAACATTGTGTGGCACTCCGATGTCCCTGAGAAGAGACGTACATGAAGGCCTCTTGAGTCTAATGTGCCCATTTTGAGGAAGTGAGTCTTTGTAGTATTTTCCTTTGCCAGGGCAGTCCAAAATTGTGAGGTTCACTAATGCCCCTGCATACAGACGTGCATGAGGGCCTCAAAACATTAAGTGTCCATTGTCAGGAAGTGGGTGTATTATAGTATAGCCCTTAGGCAGGGCAGCCAAAAATTGGGAGGCTCCACATTGTCCCTGGATAGAGACGTGCATGATGGCCTGTAAACCTGAAGTGCCCATTGTAAGGAAGTGGGTCTATTGTAGTATAGCCCTTAGGCAGGGCAGCCAAAAATTGGGAGGCTCCACGTTGTCCCTGGATAGAGACGTGCATGAGGGCCTGTAAACCTGAAGTGCCCATTGTAAGGAAGTGGGTGTATTATAGTATAGCCCTTAGGCAGGGCAGCCAAAAATTGGGAGGCTCCACATTGTCCCTGGATAGAGACGTGCATGATGGCCTGTAAACCTGAAGTGCCCATTGTAAGGAAGTGGGTCTATTGTAGTATAGCCCTTAGGCAGGGCAGCCAAAAATTGGGAGGCTCCACGTTGTCCCTGGATAGAGACCTGTTAGGTTCTTAGTGCCTCCGTGCTTGCATTTAAAAACCGCACGTGTGTGCCTGTTGGTGGCAGCTTTCCGCTGCATTTGTGTGAGTTTTGCAAAAACTTGGATATAACGCACAAGTCTAGTGAATACACATCAGCACAGCATTGCAAAATGCGCAAGGGCGTTGTCAACGAACAAGGAAGTGGACGTGATGGTGGTGCAGGCAGAGACCGAGGTTGTGTGCAAGCTCTAATTTCGCCACAACAAAGGGCCACATCTAGTCGCTCGCACGTCCTGTCCCAAATTCTTGGGGACCGCAGCAGTACACCGCTCTTGAACCAAGACCAGTGTCAACAGGTTGTTAGTTGGATAGTGGATAATGCTTCCAGTCAGATTGGCACCACCACAAACACTCTGTCTTCCACACGGTCAAGTGTCAGTAGCCGTGATACTGCACCGCACATTTCAGAACCTGATCCTCCTTCCTACCACCAGGCCGAGTACACGTCCACGGACATTACTGATCCCACACTTGGACACTCGGAAGAGCTGTTCGTTCACGTTTCCATTCACAAATTCTGGCCTCTCGCCAGCTCCTGTTGAAGTGGGCCATGACGAGATTGTATGTACAGATGCCCAAATATTTGAGCAGCCACGTTCTCACGAAGTTGGCAACGTGTCTCAACAAGGGGTGGACGATGATGAGACACAATTATCAGGAAGTCAGGAGGAGGAGCAGGGTGCGGAAGAGGAAGACGACGTGGTGGATGATCCAGTAACTGACCCAACCTGGCAGGAGGATATGCAGAGCGAGGACAGCAGTGCACAGGGGGAGGGAGGCGTAGCATCACAACAGGCAGTAAGAAGCAGAGTGGTGGCCCCAGGCAGACGTCAGGCAACTGTTCCCCGGAACAACACGACACAAGGTGCCTGTACAAATGTTAGGTCTTCCCGAGTCTGGCTGTAATACTATTGTATGTATTGAGGATTTCGATTGCGTTAGGGCAATGACAACCAGAGACGAGTTCTTGGTGCAAGACGTTTATAATATGCAACCAGCAAATATGTACATAAACGGAACAAAAACACAGTAGAACATAAATACAGGAAATACCTTCCAGGGACGGAGCGAAAGGGAATTCCCGGGACCGCGCACCGGACTCCCCCAGGGAGACCACCAAGAGCGAACACCTATACAGGGACTGTCTGGCAATCACCCCAGAAGCCCTAAATGCGCAGCAGCCGGGACACAAAAGGGCAATAGGTAAGTCCAAAAATGTCCGTACGTGATGTGAGTCCAGAGTGGTATTAAACGGAAGGAACCGGGCAGAAGTGCCTACCAAAGACGGAAAACGGAGTCCGGGCACAGCTAGATGATACCAGATGAAGTCCAGAGTCGGTGTCGGTTGTTTTCCAAGAGGATCCGAATAACAATCAGGAACCAAAAGCAGCAGGGCAGGAGCACACAGGAAGCAGTATACTCAGGCACTGGACTAAGCTTTAGGGGCGGCTTTTAAACAGATGGAAAGGAAGTAGGGCAACAGAACAGAAAACTCCATGTTAACAAAGGGCAAGCTCTTTCAAAAGAAAACTGGAAAACCGGAACTCTGACACTGGCAGTTTTTTAAGTTGGCTCCAGATGATTCTAAAAAGGCCATTTGCAACACCTGCCATGCCAGCATCAGCAGGGGTACCAAAACTAGCAGCCTGACCACCACCAGCATGATCAGGCACATGTCAGCCAAGCACCCGACTTTGTGGGAAGTACAACAGAGTCGAGGAGCAGTGCTTGCTGATGTCACTGCTACGTCTTCGCTGGTTGTGCATGCGAGCCAATCCCCTGTCCATGCTGCCTGCGAACAAGCCTCCTCCACTCCTGCACCTGCAGTTGCCTACGCAGAAAGAACACCATCATCAAGCACGTCCTTGTCCCAGCGCAACGTTCAGTTATCCATTCAGCAAACCTTTGAACGCAGGCGCAAATACACTGCCAACACCCCACATGCCACAGTTCTAAATGCTAACATTTCGCGACTGCTTGCGCTGGAAATGTTGCCTTTTAGGCTGGTTGAGACAGAAGCATTCCGCGACCTGATGGTGGCAGCTGTGCCACGTTACTCGGTCCACAGCCGCCACTATTTCTCCCGGTGTGCCGTCCCCGCATTGCATAACCACGTGTCACAAAACATCACACGTGCCCTGAACAACGCTGTTTCAGCCAAAGTCCACCTAACCACAGACACGTGGACAAGTGCATGTGGGCAAGGCCGCTACATCTCGTTGACGTCACACTGGGTTAATATTGTGCAAGCTGGGACCCAGTCTGAGCGAGGGACGGAACACGTCCTTCACACACCAAGTTTTGCAGGCCCTACCTCAGTCAGGGTTTCACACACACTCTACAGCTCCGGAATGTCATGCTCCTCAGCCTCCTCCTCCTCCTGCGCATCCTGATCCACTTTACCCTCCACACCAGTCCCAAGCTGGAAGTGTCGCGGGCGGAGGAGGGGACGGTGCGCTCTCCCACTGCTCGGGTCCGGATGACGCTGCTCTACGGCTGCTGCTGCTCGTTGGCTCGAGCGATGGCCGGATCCCGGGGACTCGAGCGGCGCTACACGCCCGTGAGTGAAAAGGGGTGGTTTGGGTTTTGGGGATATTGTCCGTGACGCCACCCACGGTTGTGGTGATTGTGTGGACACCACCGCTGCTCTGGACGGGGATCCCGGGAGCCTGTGACAGGGAGCAGCTTTGTTGTTATTTCTCCCCTCCGTGGGTAGGGGGGTTGGTTGTCCCGGGGCCTGGTGATGGGGTAGACATGGATGACAGGCGGGTTGCGGGGCCTGATGAGGTGCAGGGTCGCAGGGGCAGCGCTGTGCTGCACGGCACGGAGGTACTCACTCAGCCCAATGATGATGACACAGTTCACGGTTAAACAAGTGGCTGGATGGACGGGTCACTCGGATGGCTGCGGTTGTTCCTCCCTGCAGGTTAGTGATGACTGTCTCTCCCTGCACCTAAGTTAAGTGTTGGTAGTGATGGTTTCCCAACGGTAACCCACTCCCCGACCTGGATATGGGCCGGAGGAGCCCCTTTTGCCCACAGGCGCTGGCCCTGGGAGACGGTTGCCCTTGGTGGTGGCTGTGTCTCCCCTTCACGGTTGTACGGTTGCCTTCTATCTGGACTTGGCTGTTTGGAAACCCTGAGGTTCCCTTCACTAACGGATTTGGCAAATTCACGGCGACACCAAGCCTTGCCGGGATCCGAAAGTCCTCTGCCAATGGTGCTGGCTTCTCTTTGTATACCGGTCCGGTACGGCCGGGTCACCACCCGTCCACGGTCCTTACGGCAGACTCCAATCGGCCTCCACTGCAGACGGTCACCACATCCTGCCAACCTTGCTGTCCTGTCCGGGCCACACACCCGGACCAACTTCAGGCTCTTTGCTGTCACTTTTCTCCTCTCTACTACTTTCCTCCTTCCACTTCCTTAGCTTAACTCTCACTGCCTGTGTTTTCCCTCCTCCTCGGTGGGTGGAGACCAACCGCCTGGCTCCACACCCTGGTGTGGACAACAGCCCCTGGGGAGGGGAAGGCAACAAGGATTTTGTGTTTTGACTATGATATGCCTGCAGGGAGTGTGGGGTGTTTAAGTGTTGTGCTCTGTGGCCCCTGGCTTGTCCAGGGCGACACAGAAGCACTGCAGCACTGCCTCGGCGAAGCGGCAACAGGCAGTGCTGAAGCTAATCTGCATAGGTGACAAACCCCACAATGCAGAAGAGGTGTGGACAGCTCTGAAACAGCAGGCAGATCACTGGCTCACAACTCTGAACCTAAAGCCAGGAAAGGTCGTGTGTGACAATGGCCGGAACCTGGTGGCGGCTTTGAGGCGAGGCCAGCTGACACATGTTCCATGCATGGCCCATGTGCTCAACCTCGTGGTTCAGCGGTTTCTAAAGTCATACTCAGAGCTGTCTGATCTGCTGGTAAAAGTTCGCCGCCTGTCTGCACATTTTCGAAAGTCACCTACTGCTTCAGCCGGCCTTGCCGGCTTAAGACGCCGTTTGCATCTTCCGGCACACAGACTGGTGTGTGATGTCCCCACGCGTTGGAATTCAACTCTGCACAAGTTGGTCAGGATATGTGAGCAGAAGAGGGCAGTTGTTGAGTACCTGCATCACCTAAGCCGTCGGGAAATGGGTCAAACTCCACACATAACACCTGAGGAGTGGAGATGGATGTCCGACCTATGCACCATCCGCCAAAACTTTGAGGACTCCACCAAGATGGTGAGCGGCGATGACGACATTATTAGCGTCACCATACCGCTTCTCTGCCTTCTAAAATGGTCTCTGCTCAAAAAACAACCATGATGCATTGCAGGCGGAGCGCGATGAGTTTGAGCAAGAAACAGTAGTGGGTGTGGGTGATGATAACACACAGCCCAGCCTCGTCTCATCACAACGTGCAGTGGAGGACTATGACGAGGAGGAGGATGAAGACATGGAGCAACTCTCTGGCCAAATTGAGGATATGACATGCAGTCATATCCTCGGTTCAGCGTGGCTGGCCAGAGGACAGGGTAGATGATGAGGAGGAGGAGGAGGAGGACAGCATGTTCAGTCATCGTGTTGGTCAGGATACTGAAGTGATGGCTGTTAAGAGTCTGGCACACATGGCTGACTTTATGGTAAGCTGCCTGTCTCGTGACCCTCGCGTTAAGAACATCTTGGCCGACAATCATTACTGGTTGGTAACACTGTTAGACCCACGCTAAAAGGAGAACTTTATGTCTCTTATTCCCGAGGCGGAGAGGTCAGGCAAAATGCAGCAGTTCCAGAAGGCCATAGTCACGGAAGTAGGCAAAGCATTCCCCTCACAAAACGCTAGCGGCATAGGTCATGAATCAGTGGACAACCGAGGCGTACAGCCGAGAGAGGCACAAGTCCAATCCGCCAGAGGTAGGGGAACAGTCTTTAAGATGTGGGACAGTTTTCTCAGCCCCTCACGTACCACAGCCCCTGAGGTGCGGGGTAGTGCCACAAGAAATCCTCAGTTTGCCCAGATGCTGAAGGAGTACCTTGCAGATCGAACAACTGTACTCCGACATTCCTCTGTGCCTTACAATTATTGGGTATCCAAGCTGGACACGTGGCATGAATTGGCTCTCTACGCCTTGGAAGTCCTGGCCTGCCCTGCCGCTAGCGTTTTGTCAGAGCGTGTTTTTAGTGCCGCAGGTGGAATCATTACAGATAAACGCACCCGCCTGTCAACTGAAAATGCTGACAGGCTGACTCTGATCAAGATGAACAAGGGTTGGATTGGGCCAGACTTCACCACACCACCAGCAAATGAGAGCGGAATTTAAAGTTTGCCATGTACCTCCACTCACCCATGGGTACACACTTCTGGACTTTGGATAATCGCTGGACTGCTCCTCCTTCTCCTCATGCGCCACCATGATGATGACCGTTACAAATTGCAATACTTAGGCCTTTGTTTCAGGTATACCCCCAGTGGTAAATTTTTTCGCCCATTCTTTGCAGAATGGACATTATAACGACAGGAGACCCGCTCCTTTGCAATGGGAACAATGTTTTGAGGCCCTCATGCACGTCTCTACCCAGGGACAACGTGGAGCCTCCCAATTTTTGGCTGCCCTGCCTAAGGGCTATACTACAATAGACCCACTTCCTTACAATGGGCACTTCAGGTTTACAGGCCCTCATGCACGTCTCTACCCAGGGACAACGTGGAGCCTCCCAATTTTTGGCTGCCCTGCCTAAGGGCTATACTACAATAGACCCACTTCCTTCCAATGGGCACTTCAGGTTTACAGGCCCTCATGCACGTCTCTATCCAGGGACAACGTGGAGCCTCCCAATTTTTGGCTGACCTGCCTAAGGGCTATACTACAATAGACCCACTTCCTTACAATGGGCACTTCATGTTTACAGGCCATCATGCACGTCTCTATCCAGGGACAATATGGAGCCTGACGCTGCCACCGACTGCCACACACATGCTATTTTTAAATGCAAGCACGGACGCAATAAGAACCTAACTGGTTTTTAGGAGCGACAATTACTGAGAAGTCTGACACTATCAGACACTGCTGACTGACGTGTATTATACACTAGACTTGTGCGTTATATAATAGTTTGTGCAAAACGCGCACCTGTACCCTGCCACCGACTGCCACACACGTGCTGTTTTTAAATGCAAGCACGGACGCAATAAGAACCTAACTGGTTTTTCGGAGCGACAATTACTGAGAAGTCTGACACTTTCAGACACTGCTGACTGACGTGTATTATACACTAGACTTGTGCGTTATATAATAGTTTGTGCAAAACGCGCACCTGTACGCTGCCACCGACTGCCACACACGTGCTGTTTTTAAATGCAACCACGGACGCAATAAGAACCTAACTGGTTTTTAGGAGCGACAATTACTGAGAAGTCTGACACTATCAGACACTGCTGACTGACGTGTATTATACACTAGACTTGTGCGTTATATAATAGTTTGTGCAAAACGCGCACCTGTACCCTGCCACCGACTGCCACACACGTGCTGTTTTTAAATGCAAGCACGGACGCAATAAGAACCTAACTGGTTTTTAGGAGCGACAATTACTGAGAAGTCTGACACTATCAGACACTGCTGACTGACGTGTATTATACACTAGACTTGTGCGTTATATAATAGTTTGTGCAAAACGCGCACGTGTACCCTGCCACCGACTGCCACACACGTGCTGTTTTTAAATGCAAGCACGGACGCAATAAGAACCTAACTGGTTTTTCGGAGCGACAATTACTGAGAAGTCTGACACTATCAGACACTGCTGACTGACGTGTATTATACACTAGACTTGTGCGTTATATAATAGTTTGTGCAAAACGCGCACCTGTACGCTGCCACCGACTGCCACACACGTGCTGTTTTTAAATGCAACCACAGACGCAATAAGAACCTAACTGGTTTTTAGGAGCGACAATTACTGAGAATTCTGACACTATCAGACACTGCTGACTGACGTGTATTATACACTAGACCTGTGCGTTATATAATAGTTTGTGCAAAACGCGCACCTGTACCCTGCCACCGACTGCCACACACGTGCTGTTTTTAAATGCAAGCACGGACGCAATAAGAACCTAACTGGTTTTTAGGAGCGACAATTACTGAGAAGTCTGACACTATCAGACACTGCTGACTGACGTGTATTATACACTAGACTTGTGCGTTATATAATAGTTTGTGCAAAACGCGCACCTGTACCCTGCCACCGACTGCCACACACGTGCTGTTTTTAAATGCAAGCACGGACGCAATAAGAACCTAACTGGTTTTTCGGAGCGACAATTACTGAGAAGTCTGACACTTTCAGACACTGCTGACTGACGTGTATTATACACTAGACTTGTGCGTTATATAATAGTTTGTGCAAAACGCGCACCTGTACGCTGCCACTGACTGCCACACACGTGCTGTTTTTAAATGCAAGCACGGACGCAATAAGAACCTAACTGGTTTTTAGGAGCGACAATTACTGAGAAGCCTGACACTATCAGACACTGCTGACTGACGTGTATTATACACTAGACTTGTGCGTTATATAATAGTTTGTGCAAAACGCGCACCTGTACGCTGCCACTGACTGCCACACACGTGCTGTTTTTAAATGCAAGCACGGACGCAATAAGAACCGAACTGGTTTTTAGGAGCGACAATTACTGAGAAGTCTGACACTATCAGACACTGCTGACTGACGTGTATTATACACTAGACTTGTGCGTTATATAATAGTTTGTGCAAAACGTGCACCTGTACGCTGCCACCGACTGCCACACACGTGCTGTTTTTAAATGCAACCACGGACGCAATAAGAACCTAACTGGTTTTTAGGAGCGACAATTACTGAGAAGTCTGACACTTTCAGACACTGCTGACTGACGTGTATTATACACTAGACTTGTGCGTTATATAATAGTTTGTGCAAAACGCGCACCTGTACGCTGCCACTGACTGCCACACACGTGCTGTTTTTAAATGCAAGCACGGACGCAATAAGAACCTAACTGGTTTTTAGGAGCGACAATTACTGAGAAGTCTGACACTATCAGACACTGCTGACTGACGTGTATTATACACTAGACTTGTGCGTTATATAATAGTTTGTGCAAAACGCGCACGTGTACCCTGCCACCGACTGCCACACACGTGCTGTTTTTAAATGCAAGCACGGACGCAATAAGAACCTAACTGGTTTTTCGGAGCGACAATTACTGAGAAGTCTGACACTATCAGACACTGCTGACTGACGTGTATTATACACTAGACTTGTGCGTTATATAATAGTTTGTGCAAAACGCGCACCTGTACGCTGCCACCGACTGCCACACACGTGCTGTTTTTAAATGCAACCACAGACGCAATAAGAACCTAACTGGTTTTTAGGAGCGACAATTACTGAGAATTCTGACACTATCAGACACTGCTGACTGACGTGTATTATACACTAGACCTGTGCGTTATATAATAGTTTGTGCAAAACGCGCACCTGTACCCTGCCACCGACTGCCACACACGTGCTGTTTTTAAATGCAAGCACGGACGCAATAAGAACCTAACTGGTTTTTAGGAGCGACAATTACTGAGAAGTCTGACACTATCAGACACTGCTGACTGACGTGTATTATACACTAGACTTGTGCGTTATATAATAGTTTGTGCAAAACGCGCACCTGTACCCTGCCACCGACTGCCACACACGTGCTGTTTTTAAATGCAAGCACGGACGCAATAAGAACCTAACTGGTTTTTCGGAGCGACAATTACTGAGAAGTCTGACACTTTCAGACACTGCTGACTGACGTGTATTATACACTAGACTTGTGCGTTATATAATAGTTTGTGCAAAACGCGCACCTGTACGCTGCCACTGACTGCCACACACGTGCTGTTTTTAAATGCAAGCACGGACGCAATAAGAACCTAACTGGTTTTTAGGAGCGACAATTACTGAGAAGCCTGACACTATCAGACACTGCTGACTGACGTGCATTATACACTAGACTTGTGCGTTATATAATAGTTTGTGCAAAACGCGCACCTGTACGCTGCCACCGACTGCCACACACGTGCTGTTTTTAAATGCAACCACGGACGCAATAAGAACCTAACTGGTTTTTAGGAGCGACAATTACTGAAAAGTCTGACACTATCAGACACTGCTGACTGACGTGTATTATACACTAGACTTGTGCGTTATATAATAGTTTGTGCAAAACGCGCACCTGTACCCTGCCACCGACTGCCACACACGTGCTGTTTTTAAATGCAAGCACGGACGCAATAAGAACCTAACTGGTTTTTAGGAGCGACAATTACTGAGAAGTCTGACACTTTCAGACACTGCTGACTGACGTGTATTATACACTAGACTTGTGCGTTATATAATAGTTTGTGCAAAACGCGCACCTCTACCCTGCCACCGACTGCCACACACGTGCTGTTTTTAAATGCAAGCACGGACGCAATAAGAACCTAACTGGTTTTTCGGAGCGACAATTACTGAGAAGTCTGACACTTTCAGACACTGCTGACTGACGTGTATTATACACTAGACTTGTGCGTTATATAATAGTTTGTGCAAAACGCGCACCTGTACGCTGCCACTGACTGCCACACACGTGCTGTTTTTAAATGCAAGCACGGACGCAATAAGAACCTAACTGGTTTTTAGGAGCGACAATTACTGAGAAGTCTGACACTATCAGACACTGCTGACTGACGTGTATTATACACTAGACTTGTGCGTTATATAATAGTTTGTGCAAAACGCGCACCTGTACGCTGCCACCGACTGCCACACACGTGCTGTTTTTAAATGCAACCACGGACGCAATAAGAACCTAACTGGTTTTTAGGAGCGACAATTACTGAGAAGTCTGACACTATCAGACACTGCTGACTGACGTGTATTATACACTAGACTTGTGCGTTATATAATAGTTTGTGCAAAACGCGCACCTGTACCCTGCCACCGACTGCCACACACGTGCTGTTTTTAAATGCAAGCACGGACGCAATAAGAACCTAACTGGTTTTTAGGAGCGACAATTACTGAGAAGTCTGACACTATCTGGACTGTTTTACACTGTGTACACCAGCCCCAGATATGATGAAGGCTGGTGTACGGTCACCACTACCCTGCCTGCCTGCCTGTATACTGCTACAATAGTCCTGACAAGGACTCTTCTGGTCACTATCCTGTATTCCGACCTGGCTATACCCTGCCTGTATATAGCAACAATAGTCCTGAGAAGGACTCTGCTACTGTACTCCGACCTGGCTATACCCTGCCTGCCTGTATACAACTAGAATAGTCCTGAGAAGGACTTCTGGTCACACTGTTTGCAGCCCTGCTCCGGAACTAACTATAAAGGGCCGGAAAGCTTTCCCTGAATCAGCGACACTCTCCCTGCACTGACTGTCTGGATAGTTGTGAGCAGAGCACAGCGCGCCGGCCGATATAAAGGCTCGGTCACGCTGTGCAGGCCGGCCAATCACTGCAATTCCACAACTAACAGGGCTGTGGCATTGCAGTGGTCTGCCAGCCAATCCCTGCATGAGGGCTGGCTCTCAAAAGAGCGCCAACATGCAGAAATGAAGACCACGAGTACAGCACGAGTATCGCGAGATTACTCGGTCCCTGCCGAGCAGCCCGAGTACAGCGATACTCGTGCGAGTACCGAGTAGTGACAAGCATGCTCGCTCATCACTAGTATTTATCCCTTTTTCTGATATTCCTACAGCAGTAATGCAATGCCAAAGTATCCTTATATTATTGAGTGCCACTGGATATGCTTTTGTAGGTATGCTGTTTTTTCAGCTGGCACCTGTTCACACTTATTGAAGCTGCTGGTCAGGTTTCTGATATAGATACTTTCCATGTGTTATCCATTTTTTTGACTGATGCATTCTGACAAATTCACTTGAATGGGTAAGTTTATTCTGCATATCAGATGAATAAAGGGCATATGAACATCCCCAAAGACTATAATGGGTGCATGTCCTATCTATGTATAATAATGGATACTTGAAGTGCGCCCTACAGAGGGAGTCTAGACTAATTTCTCATTTTAGGTTTATAGAATGCAGGGTGGTAACTGTTATGGACATTGCGATTGATTATTGCATTATTGCATGTTACACACAGAGTAGAGCATATAGGCTTACTGCATCTTTGGTTTCAGCAGACAGTACACATGATAGGTTTAGATGCAACCAGGGGCGTAATGACCATGGTCGCAGAGGTCGCCATTGCCACTGTGCACAGCAGGTTAGGGCCCAGCGGCTGCCCTGCAGTCAGAAGCCAGCTCCTTTCTGTGAGAGAGGAGCTGCACTGTTCTGTCGCAGACCACATGGCCGCTATATGACCTGAAGCCGGTCAGTGGCAGCGGCACTGAGCCCCCCTCCCCTGTCATCACACACAGCAATTATAAAGCATCGAGCTGCGCACTCCGCTCCATTCTCCATTATTCTCCCCGTGTGCCTGTGCAGTGACGTCACTCCTATGCGACTGCTATGCTAAGGTATGCAGAGTGCAGGATGGGAGAATGATGACTGGAGCAGTGGGGGAACAAAGGAGAGAGGTTAGGACAGGTTGATTTTTTTGTTTTTTTCTTAAATCAGTAAGTACACAGTGGCCAGAGGCCTGGAGGGCTGCATTATACATGAAGGCCTGGAGGGCTGCATTACTCATGAAGGCCTGGGGGGCTGCATTATACATGAAGGTCTGAGAGGCTGCATTATACATGAAGGCCTAGGGGGTTGCATTATACATGGAGGTCTAGGGGTGCTGCTTTATACATGGAGACCTGGGAGTGCTGCATTATACATGGAGGCCTGGGAATGCTGCATTATACATGGAGGCCTGGAAGGCTGCATTATACATGGAGGCCTGGGAATGCTGCATTTTACATGGAGGCCTCGGGGGCTGCATTATACATGAAGGCATAGGGGGGCTGTATTATATATGGAGACATAGGGGGGCTGCATTATACATGAAGGCCTAGGGGGCTGCACTATACACGGAAGCCTAGTGGGTTGAATTATATACGGAGGTCTGGGGGGCTGCATTATATATGGAAGCCTGGGGGTGCTGCATTATACATGGAGGCCTGGGGGTGCTGCATTATACATGGAGGTCTGGGGGTGTTGCATTATACATGGAGGCCTGTATTTATATCTATCCTCATCTTGATAAATATGTCCCCTCCCTGTTATATATAGCCACACCTTGGGCTGTATTAGTGTCCATATCCTGGTCCCCTCCTGGTATATATGTCTCCAGCCTTGTAAATGTCCTCTTCTAGATATATATATATATATATATATATATATATATATATATATATATATATATATATATATATATATATATATATATGCATACACACACAGTACAGACCAACTGTTTGGACACACTTTCTCATTCAAAGAGTTTTCTTTATTTTCATGACTCTGAAAATTGTAGATTCACATTGAAGGCATCAAAACTATGAATTAACACATGTGAAATGAAATACTTAACAAAAAAGTGTGAAACAACTGAAAATATGTCTTATATTCTAGGTTCTTCAAAGTAGCCACCTTTTCCTTTGATTACTGCTTTGCACATTCTTGGCATTCTCTTGATGAGCTTCAAGAGGTAGTCACATGAAATGGTTCTCACTTCACAGGTCTGCCCTATCAGATTTAATAAGTGGGATTTCTTGCCTTATAAATGGGGTTGGGACCATCAGTTGTGTTGTGCAGACGTCTGGTGGATACACAGCTGATAGTCCTACTGAATAGACTGTTAGCTGCTTTTTTCTTGCCATAATACAAATTCTAAGTAAATAAAAACGAGTGGCCATCATTACTTTTAGAAATGAAGGTCAGTCAGTCCGAAAAATTGGGAAAACTTTGAAAGTGTCCCTAAGTGCAGTGGCAAAAACCATCAAATGTTACAAAGAAACTGGCTCACATGAGGACCGCCCCAGGAAAGGAAGACCAATAGTCACCTCTGCTGCGGGGGATAAGTTTATCTGAGTCACCAGCCTCAGAAAGCGCAGGTAAACAGCAGCTCAGATTAGAGACCAGGTCAATGCCACACAGAGTTCTAGCAGCAGACACATCTCTAGAACAATTGTTAAGAGGAGCTTTTGTGCAGCAGGCCTTCATTGTAAAATAGCTGCTAGGAAACCACTGCTAAGGACAGGAAACAGTGGAAATCTGTGCTTTGGTCTGATGAGTCCAAATTTGAGATCTTTGGATCCAACCACCGTCTTTGTGTGACGCAGAAAAGGTAAACAGATGGACTCTACATGCCTGGTTCCCACCGTGAAGCATGGAGGAGGAGGTGTGATGGTGTGGGGGTGCTTTGCTGGTGACACTGTTGGGGATTTATTCAAAATTGAAGGCATATGAACCAGCATGGCTACCACAGCATCTTGCAGCGGCATGCTATTCCATCTGGTTTGCGTTTAGTTGGACCATCATTTATTTTTCAACAGAACAATGACCCCAAACACACCTCCAGGCTGTGTAAGGGCTATTTAATTAAGAAGGAGAGTGATGGGGTGCTACGCCAGATGACCTGACCTCCACCGTCACCAGACCTGAATCCAATTCAAGATGGTTTGGGGTGAACTGGACCGCAGAGAGAAGGCAAAAGGGCCAACAAGTGCTAAGCATCTCTGGAAACTCCTTCAAGACTGTTGAAAGACCATTTCCGGTGACTATCTCTTGAAGCTCATGAAAAGAATGCCAAGAGTGTGCAAAGCAGTAATCAAAGCAAAAGGTGGCTACTTTGAAGAACCTAGAATATAAGATATAATAGTTGTTTCACACTTTTTGTTAAGTATTTCATTCCATATGTGTTAATTCATAGTTTTGATGCCTTCAATGTGAATCTACAATTTTCAGAGTCATGAAAATAAAGAAAACTCTTTGAATGAGAAGGTGTGTCCAAACTTTTGGCCTGTACTGTGTATTTATATAACACCGTCCTGGTTCACTCTTGATATATGTCCCCATCTTGGTCCCCTCCTGGTTTGTGTTACGGGGGGACAGGCAGATTAGGACCAGGAGATATATATCCCAATTGCCAGTCAGGGCCCACCGTGCTCCAGATGGGAATGGAGCTGCTGGTACCCTGTGGGTTAGGTGGAGACTATAGAGCTGATGACTCAGAGATAACCCAGGAGACCTGGGAACCAGTCACGTGTGTAAGGACACCTCAGACCGGACGACAACCCAGTTAGCGTTTTGGTGGAGCGGGCACTACTCCGTCCACGTGTGAAGGGAACACGTCAGGCCGGGTGGTGACCGGGTAGCGTTGACCGAGAAGACCGCTGCGACAACGCCCTGTCGGCCACGTGTGTAGGACACGTCAGGGCGAGCGGTCCTCCGATTAGCGTTTCTGGTCACCACTCGACTGGCCACGTTTGTGAAGGACACGTCAGACCAGGTAGTCACACCAGTAGCATTTAACTGGGAAGCCGAGGAGGGAGATAGGGTTCACGCACCCAATCCAGGAACACCCTGTTAACTCCACAGGGGTTCTGGAATACGCTGTCCGTGCGTGTAGCGGGCATAACCGGACCGGTGGCACAGCAGGTATGTTGTCTGTGTGTGTAGAGGGCACTCTTGGACAGGTGACGCAGCAGGTATGCTGTCCGTGTACGTAGGAGGCACAAACAGACAAGTAACGCAGCAGCCGCAGTCCAGTTAACGCCACTGGACTGCTATAGTACTACTGGAATGGCAGCAAGGAAGCACGGCGCCTGACCCGGATGTGCTGAGCCACGAATCTTGACGTGACAGGCATCTTTCGCCTAGCCCTACCTACCGCTTCCAACAAGGCTTATGCCACCATGAAGTGAAGACTGCGCGCCTCCATGTTGTCTCCAGCCCCTTTTATCACCTGGGTCCGCCCCAAACCCAGGGTGGAACCACCAAGGTCCAATAGCAGAGTGCCAAGTCATCAGTGACGTCACCAGCGGCCTATCCGGAACCGCCATATCATTGATGATCTCATGGCAGCCACACCCCAAACACTTCACCAATCATCGTCTGACGACCAATGGTGAGGTGCCAGATCATAGGGGCGGGCCTCTGCGAGCCAGTTCGGAGTGGCCACTTCATCAGGACACCTGACACCCTCTGGCCTATCAGGACTTGCAACCTCACGGACATGCTAAGTGAGGACCTTACCGGACCTAACCTCTAATGCACTAAGTGCCTGAGCATGCTCAGTAGCCTGAACAACAGTCTCGGAAATCAGACTATCTGCCTGAGCATACTCAGTAGGCACAACACAGGACTTAGACACGGCACGATGTCCAAGTACCTGTGCAAAGAGGCTTTTCGCACTAAGTGTAGGAGCATGCTCAGTAGCCTGAACCAAGGACTTAGCCTCAGAAATGGCACTATCAGGCTGAGCATGCTCACTAGGCGAAACACTGGACTTAGACTCTGGCTGGGGTAAATCGGGGCACGCATGCGCACTAGCCACCTCTCCACACTTAGACGTGGAGGAAGAAGCAGCCAGCTGGACGACCCGAGGCACGGCCAAAAACGGCAGCCGGCGCCTGGGCGCAACAGGAACCACAGCAGGCTGCTTGCGGCTATGGCGGCGCCGATTCGTAACAGTTTGTATGTCCCTATCTGGATTTATATGTTTCCATCCTGGTGCATACTGTATGTCCTCCTCCTGGTATGTATATTTCCTTCCTGGGCCCCTGCTGGCATATTTGTCAGCCGCAAAAAGAAAAAAAAAATTTTACTCACCCTTCTTGACTCCCACATTGCCCTTACCGATCCACGATACATTTCAGCTGGAGGTCCACCCTCCAACGTGCATCCAGCTGAAGCAAGGCAGGGGCTGGAGTTGGCAGGCTCTCATCACCCCTGGCAATCTCCCACGCCTGTCTTCAGCTCACCGAGCACTTAGCTGTCCCCAGTCTTTTATCCTCTGGGAATTCTATTTTGTCTTGGATTTTAGCCTTTGGAATAAAAACGTCTTTTTATACTCCTCGAAGCTGGAATTTTTTTCATTACCTGTCCCCACCGTTTGCTGAGTCCTCGCCACTTCTGCAGCTTTGTTACCTGCAGCATGGTGATAGGGTCACAGAGTGATGACCTCATTATGCTGCTCCCGCATCTTGTGGCATCCTCCTCTGCAGTCAGTGTGCATTGGCTTGCAGCTGACATCGACGATCGTGCTATAGCAATGTATGACGTCAATAACAGCAGAAGCTATAACCAAGCCCTTGGCACTGACTTACAGCCAGCTCAGCATAAGAGCAAGCTGTCAGTCAGTGCCAGGAGGAGCAGTTGCAGCTGCCACTTGCTATGCACTGACTGTTCACTGAAGCAGTGCTGGCTGCATCACTATTACTGAAAACACAAGGGCATTGGGAGGAATAAAGTTAATTTCCTCACAGGCCACATGGCTACAGAATGCTATTAACCTGCAGATTAACCCCATACTTCCAGGTTAATAGCATTTTCTTTCCATGACAGGTTCCATTCAATGGAACTGTATGAGGGGGTAAATAGATGTGGAACCACTTTTAAAGGTCCAATATTTGATATTGATGGTGTATCAAAGTATACATCAGCTCAGCAGGCAGTTTCACACAAGGTAGAATCAATGCCTCAGCTAATAGTATTGCACATGAAATTAATTTTGACGCCCAGCTGTTATTCTCATAAGAAAGCTTGCATTTTGCATGTTCTTCTCTTTTCTTAGGAAATCTTCATGGCTGCTGCTCAATTCAAACCACTGGCCTTTTGCTTTGGAATCAACCTAACAACACACTGAGCTATTAGGGAATGTGAGAAGTTTTAATTTGTAGTACACAGGAAGAAAAAGATTTTTCCACAACCAGAAGTAAAACAGTAACAATGCATGGACATGAAAAGAATCTGCTTAGCTAATTATATCATAAATAGTTGCAAGTCAAATTTATGCATGAGATAGCCAAGATGAATGTCTATTAAATGAAGGTAGTCTCACATTCAAAGCTGTAGAGCAGTGTTTCTCAACTCCAGTCCTCAAGACCCACCAACAGATCATGTTTTCAGGTTTTCCTCAATCAGGTTTTCAGGATTTCCTTAATGTTGCACAGGTGATGGAATTATTCCCTGTCTAACATTGAGGAAAACCTGAAAACATGATCTGTTGGTGGGTCTTGAGGACTGGAGTTGAGAAACACTGCTGTAGAGCATAGTGAAATATGGAGCCCGAAAGTAAAAAGTTCAAAAGATAGTTACCCTTTTGTTCATCAGTGTATGTCCTCATGTGGCGCCCCTGACCTGGTCAGGCACCACTGAGTACTGCACCCATGCTGGGGACAGTACAAACAGGTAATCCAGAAGGCTGACCGAGGTGTGACTACACAGGCGCATAGTGATCAGGTCTCACACATGTACCCATGAGAGGACCCCTGGGGATCCCAGGAGGGGGAAAAGCCTTCACCTCCACTGGAATAGTGGAGGGGGCCAAAAGCCTCCATCTCCTCTCAAGGGGTGTGGTAAGAGAGTCTGGTTGCTAGGTGGCGTAGGCAGGCACAAAAGGGAAAAGAGAAGGAGGAGTAAAGAGTCTGAAGCAGAGGGTGGAGGAGTGAGGAGCATGGAAGTGGAGCTCAGACAGGAGCAGCAGTGAAGGTCCCAGGAGTGAGCCGGTTTAGTGCAGAGTCCAGGGAGCTCAGAGGAGAGCAGACCCCTGGGGCTGTTGCAGTCTAACAGCGCCCGCGCAGTGGCTACCGACGGGGGAGAACGGTCAACTAGGAGTGCTACCCGAAACCCATCTCAGCTAGAGAGAGAGCACGGAGTGGGAAGTAAGGAGACTGCTAGGGAGTACCAGGCCCAAACGGGCGGCAGATCCCGAAGCGGAGATAGATCCAGCTTTCTTTTGCTAAACCTGCCGGTGTGGGGCTCTCAAAGCCCACGCCACAACACCACAACAGCCGCAGCCACGTAGCCACAGTTAGGGCCCATAGGTCACAGGAGGCAAGCAGCTGGAGTGATCTGGCCCAGGCAACAAGCATACGGCAAACGAAGGGGAGTGAGGCTTCAGCAACTTCCCTGGGTGACCCCCATAGGGACTAAAAGTCGGGGTTACCCCAAACCACCAAGGGCTAAGGAAGGCGAGTTGGTAGTCACCATCAGAAGTCAGCCTGAAGGATACCTGGTTCCAGTCTGGTTAATCCCAGCTACGCCCGGGTTACTCACCCTATCAACTGTGAGTAAAAACCCTGAAAGACATTCTGCCTGTGTTGAGTCATTCTGCGCCTTGTGGTACTACGCACCTACACAGGGCCCTGGGGCTTGCCTCACTCTCAGGAGGCTACTACAACTGGCTGCACCCACCATCAGCCCCAGGCATCCCTTAACCTGCAGTGGCGGTCCCCACTGACCGCAAATCTGAGAGTGGCGTCACGACAATCAAGAAAGAAGGTTTCCTACCTGTGACCAGATCCAGCCGAGTGGAGTCCCTGAAGGTAATGCACCGACACAACACCTGTGGGGCTTCACATCTGGCGTCACGAACAGGATAAGGACTAGACCTGTTCAGACAGGTGACCATGTGCCTGGGCGGTCCGCTTGAAAAATTGGAAGCGCCGCCATATTGCCACCATGAAAAGCGCGCCGAAAAACAACAGCAGCCCGCGCTGGGAGAAGTTACCGCCCACGAAGAGGTGTGGCTACCCAGAGATCCCCTGCAGAGTTCTGACCTCGCTTGTGAAGAGAGCGGAAGCGTCCAGAGACGTCGGGACAGAAAGGGAGCCAGAAGCCTGCTGCTGGGAGAGGAGCTGCTGAAAGAGGCAGAGCAGAAACTGAAGAGCTTGCTACTAGAGGCAACGGCGAGTCCACAGCTGGAGAGTCGTGCAGAAGAGGGCGCAGAAGAAATGGCGTCTGACCGCAGAAACCCAGAACCGGGCTCCGCTGCCTGGTGGTATCGGGAGCTGGCCCAGTTCTGCGACCGGCTGGAGACTCGGGTCGTGGAGCAGATCAGAGAAGAACGCATGGAACTTCTGGAGATGGCTGCCGCGGTTCAGGCCTATGAGAGGGGAACCGCACGACGAGTGCCAGACCGGACGGCGACGACTCAGACCCCGATGCTGCCACCGATGGGTGAGTCCAGTATTACCCCTGCCGGCCCGGATGCCCCGACCCCTGCTGCCACGCCCGCGGTCCCAGAAGAGGCGCCCGGCGCGGCGACGCTGAGCCAGGCCGCAGCCACGCCAGGTGCGGCCCGCCAAGCCCAGGCCGCCGCAGCGATGCCCTGCTCGGCCCGCCAAGCCCCGGCCGCCGCAGCGATGCCCTGCTCGGCCCGCCAAGCCCCGGCCGCCGCAGCGATGCCCTGCTCGGCCCGCCAAGCCCCGGCCGCCGCAGCGATGCCCTGCTCGGCCCGCCAAGCCCCGGCCGCCGCAGCGATGCCCTGCTCGGCCCACCAAGACCCGGTCCCTGCAGCGATGCCCAGCCCAGCCTGCACAGATCCCATCGCAGTTGCGACGCCGATCCAGGCCGCCGCCATACAGGGCGCGGCCCGCCAAGACCAGGCCGCCGCCATAAAGGGCGCGGCCCGCCAAGACCAGGCCGCCGCCATACAGGGCGCGGCCCGCCAAGACCAGGCCGCCGCCATGCCGAGCGCGGCCCGCCAAGACCAGGCCGCCGCCATGCCGGGCGCGGCCCGCCAAGACCAGGCCGCCGCCATGCCGAGCGCGGCCCGCCAAGACCAGGCCGCCGCCATACAGGGCGCGGCCCGCCAAGAGATTGCATCACCATTTACCCCGGCCTGCAAGGCCAGAGCAGACACCGCTCCCCAGTCCAAAGAGGTCCCTGCTGGAAAGCCCACGCTGGGGGAGGACCCCGCATACTGGCAGCTGAAGGCTGACATGGAGGCCAAGTTTCCACAATGGTTGGTGGACCGGTACATGCTACCTCCGCACACCCCCAAGAGGATTCCGGCAACCCCTGCAGTAACCACGCCAAAGAGTCCCCCGCCTGGGCCTGTTGAAGGAAGTTCATCCCCAGCACTGCCACCGAAGGAGTGCCAAGAAGAACTAAGGGGGAGAGGAGGCCAGGAGGTTGAGGAGTTGACCCCGGAGATACCAGCAGTGGATCCATGCCCAGAGCCGGAGATGTTACCCTATTCCCGCTGGGATGAAGAAGATCTGACACCGTCTGCTGAGGAAGATCTGCCCCAAAGCCTCACCTGGGAGCTTGTAAGCTGCACCTCGCAGAATCCAGTCCGCAAGACACAGCGCCGTAGCAGAACCCAGTTTTCCCCTGCACCGCCATCCCCAGAGCAGAGAGAAGTCACGGCCCGAGACCTAGAAGAAAAAAGGTTCCTGAGAAGAGCCAAAGCACAGGTCAGAGGACCCCTTTGTAGAGGAATTGTGGAAGACTTTAGCCTGAAGTCAGGATACGGATTCATCGTTGCACCTGGTATCAAAGAAGGCATTTTTGTCAATAGGAGAGACGTCAGAGCTAATCTGCCCAGAGGACATCCTGGAAGGAACCTGCGTACAGGAGACTCCGTACAATTTACCATGCATCAAGGAGAAAGAGGCTGGTATGCCCTAGATGTAGCACCATGTCCTAAAGAAGAAGAAAGGAAAGATAGAGAAAGAACAGACAAAGAACCCACTGATGAGACAACTACAGATGAGGAAAAAGGTCAAGAAAGCAACAGGTGCCGCAGCCCTACAGGCCCAAGCCCTGGTGAAGAGGAGTCTGCCTAAGTTTAAGTAAAGTACAGCAAGTTTTGACCAGTTGGAAAGTTTGTTTTGCAACGTTTTAAAAGTTCAAGTATGTGCCCACATAAACTAATGTGAGAAATAAACCTTAAGGCTATGAACTGGCTATAGCCACAAACTCTCGCAGTGTAAATAGTTACACCAGAGGGCACCACCACCACCAGAGTCAGCCTGTTTAGGGGCTTGGCTCGTCTGCAACCAGGGGGCACGTCCGTATATAGGGCCTTGGCTTACCTGCAACCAGAGAGCATGCCTGTTTATGGGGCCTGGCTCTCCACCACAAAGAGGGTACCTGGTCAGCACCAACTGTGAAGGCCGCCTCTACATCCTGCCAGAAGAGGCTGAAGGCGCGGCTCCACCAGGCCAGGTATACCCTGAAGACCACCAGCCCATGAAAGCCGCCTCTACATCCTGCCAGAAGTGGCTGAAGGCGCGGCCAACGTGAGAGGGTTTTGGGTGGGTTAACGGACTTGTGGGTGGAGGGTGGTGATGTATGGTACCTGGTGCTTTTAAATGTTTTACATGTTTTAATGTTTTATGCATTTTAAAATGTTGTCTTGCAGCCCGAGGACGTGCTGGTGATAACTAAGGGGGAATGTGGCGCCCCTGACCTGGTCAGGCACCACTGAGTACTGCACCCATGCTGGGGACAGTACAAACAGGTAATCCAGAAGGCTGACCGAGGTGTGACTACACAGGCGCATAGTGATCAGGTCTCACACATGTACCCATGAGAGGACCCCTGGGGATCCCAGGAGGGGGAAAAGCCTTCACCTCCACTGGAATAGTGGAGGGGGCCAAAAGCCTCCATCTCCTCTCAAGGGGTGTGGTAAGAGAGTCTGGTTGCTAGGTGGCGTAGGCAGGCACAAAAGGGAAAAGAGAAGGAGGAGTAAAGAGTCTGAAGCAGAGGGTGGAGGAGTGAGGAGCATGGAAGTGGAGCTCAGACAGGAGCAGCAGTGAAGGTCCCAGGAGTGAGCCGGTTTAGTGCAGAGTCCAGGGAGCTCAGAGGAGAGCAGACCCCTGGGGCTGTTGCAGTCTAACAGCGCCCGCGCAGTGGCTACCGACGGGGGAGAACGGTCAACTAGGAGTGCTACCCGAAACCCATCTCAGCTAGAGAGAGAGCACGGAGTGGGAAGTAAGGAGACTGCTAGGGAGTACCAGGCCCAAACGGGCGGCAGATCCCGAAGCGGAGATAGATCCAGCTTTCTTTTGCTAAACCTGCCGGTGTGGGGCTCTCAAAGCCCACGCCACAACACCACAACAGCCGCAGCCACGTAGCCACAGTTAGGGCCCATAGGTCACAGGAGGCAAGCAGCTGGAGTGATCTGGCCCAGGCAACAAGCATACGGCAAACGAAGGGGAGTGAGGCTTCAGCAACTTCCCTGGGTGACCCCCATAGGGACTAAAAGTCGGGGTTACCCCAAACCACCAAGGGCTAAGGAAGGCGAGTTGGTAGTCACCATCAGAAGTCAGCCTGAAGGATACCTGGTTCCAGTCTGGTTAATCCCAGCTACGCCCGGGTTACTCACCCTATCAACTGTGAGTAAAAACCCTGAAAGACATTCTGCCTGTGTTGAGTCATTCTGCGCCTTGTGGTACTACGCACCTACACAGGGCCCTGGGGCTTGCCTCACTCTCAGGAGGCTACTACAACTGGCTGCACCCACCATCAGCCCCAGGCATCCCTTAACCTGCAGTGGCGGTCCCCACTGACCGCAAATCTGAGAGTGGCGTCACGACAATCAAGAAAGAAGGTTTCCTACCTGTGACCAGATCCAGCCGAGTGGAGTCCCTGAAGGTAATGCACCGACACAACACCTGTGGGGCTTCACACTCATCCTGAGCCCATTCTGGTATATATGATCCCCAACCTGGCATATATGGTCCCCATCCTGGTATATACAGTTAGGTCCAGAAATATTTGGACAGTGACACAATTTTCGCGAGTTGGGCTCTGCATGCCACCACATTGGATTTGAAATGAAACCTCTACAACAGAATTCAAATGCAGATTGTAACGTTTAATTTGAAGGTTTGAACAAAAATATCTGATAGAAATTGTAGGAATTGTACACATTTCTTTACAAACACTCCACATTTTAGGAGGTCAAAAGTAATTGGACAAATAAACCAAACCCAAACAAATTATTTTTATTTTCAATATTTTGTTGCGAATCCTTTGGAGGCAATCACTTCCTTAAGTCTGGAACCCATGGACATCACCAAACGCTGAGTTTCCTCCTTCTTAATGCTTTGCCAGGCCTTTACAGCCGCAGCCTTCAGGTCTTGCTTGTTTGTGGGTCTTTCCATCTTAAGTCTGGATTTGAGCAAGTGAAATGCATGCTAAATTGGGTTAAGATCTGGTGATTGACTTGGCCATTGCAGAATGTTCCACTTTTTAGCACTCATGAACTCCTGGGTAGCTTTGGCTGTATGCTTGGGGTCATTGTCCATCTGTACTATGAAGCGCCGTCCGATCAACTTTGCGGCATTTGGCTGAATCTGGGCTGAAAGTATATCCCGGTACACTTCAGAATTCATCCGGCTACTCTTGTCTGCTGTTATGTCATCAATAAACACAAGTGACCCAGTGCCATTGAAAGCCATGCATGCCCATGCCATCACGTTGCCTCCACCATGTTTTACAGAGGATGTGGTGTGCCTTGGATCATGTGCCGTTCCCTTTCTTCTCCAAACTTTTTTCTTCCCATCATTCTGGTACAGGTTGATCTTTGTCTCATCTGTCCATAGAATACTTTTCCAGAACTGAGCTGGCTTCATGAGGTGTTTTCCAGCAAATTTAACTCTGGCCTGTCTATTTTTGGAATTGATGAATGGTTTGCATCTAGATGTGAACCCTTTGTATTTACTTTCATGGAGTCTTCTCTTTACTGTTGACTTAGAGACAGATGCACCTACTTCACTGAGAGTGTTCTGGACTTCAGTTGATGTTGTGAACGGGTTCTTCTTCACCAAAGAAAGTATGCGGCGATCATCCACCACTGTTGTCATCCGTGGACGCCCAGGCCTTTTTGAGTTCCCAAGCTCACCAGTCAATTCCTTTTTTCTCAGAATGTACCCGACTGTTGATTTTGCTACTCCAAGCATGTCTGCTATCTCTCTGATGCATTTTTTCTTTTTTTTCAGCCTCAGGATGTTCTGCTTCACCTCAATTGAGAGTTCCTTAGACCGCATGTTGTCTGGTCACAGCAACAGCTTCCAAATGCAAAACCACACACCTGTAATCAACCCCAGACCTTTTAACTACTTCATTGATTACAGGTTAACGAGGGAGACGCCTTCAGAGTTAATTGCAGCCCTTAGAGTCCCTTGTCCAATTACTTTTGGTCCCTTGAAAAAGAGGAGGCTATGCATTACAGAGCTATGATTCCTAAACTCTTTCTCTGATTTGGATGTGAATACTCTCATATTGCAGCTGGGAGTGTGCACCTTCAGCCCATATTATATATATAATTGTATTTCTGAACATGTTTTTGTAAACAGCTAAAATAACAAAACTTGTGTCACTGTCCAAATATTTCTGGACTTAACTGTATGGTCCTCATCTTGGGCCTATCCTGGTATATATGCCCTTATCCGGTTATAAATTTTACCCATCCTTGTGTATATGTCCCCTCTCCTGGCATATACTGTATGTTTCCTATCTTGGTATATACACTGATGAGTAAAAGGGTAACATTGTTTTGAACTTTTGACTTTCAGTCTCCATATCTCACCATCCACTACAGCTTTGAAATGAGTATACATTCATTTTATAGAAAATCAGTTTGGCTATATTTTACATAAATTTGACTTGCAGTTATGTAGTATACGATTAGTTATGCAGACTTTTGTTAGGTCTCTGCATTGTTACTGTTTTGCTCCTTGTGGTGGAAAAATCTTTTCCCTGTATACTACAAATTACAACCTCCAAAGAGAAAGACAATCCAGCATCCAGTTCCAGCAATGTTCAATAAAATTATTTTCTTCATTCAAAAAATGTTAAAAATGTTCAATCCTTCCATTTTCATAAAAAATACGCATCATAGCAATTTGTTAAATGGAGACGTGTTTCGGACGAACACGTCCTAAATCTGAAACAACACCATATAGACTGACATAGCACTATAAAAGGAATGAACAGGGTATGATGAAACAATCAAAGCTCAAAGTAGTCACATGATCCATGGATCATGTGACTACTTCAAGCTTTGATTAATTCATCATTGCTATATTGCGTTTTTTAATGAAAATGGAAGGATTGAACATTTTTAAGATTTTTTGAATAAAGGAAATCATTTTACTGAACATTGCTGGAACTAGATTGCTTCAATCACCAGACGCCGCCGTGTCACCACTGTGGGCGGTTCTGGGGACTGGGGAGCAGTCAGTGCCTCTGTTGGACGCAGGCTCCGCTCATCTATTAGGCTGGGTTTCACTAGGACCTGCAGAAACACTGGTTGACTGTGGTGATGTGTGCCTTCCGGCTGAGTAGCTACCTTTAATCTGGGGCCAATGGGAAGGCACCACACCCCTCTTATGCTTTCTCCCTTCTGCTGGCAGGTGCCAGATATAGTCCTGTAAATCCTTGCTAGTCTCTGGTGCCATGCTGTTTGTATTCCCGTATATTGACCTTAGCTTGACTACCTGACCACTCTTCTGCCTGCCGTTCCTGTACTTTGCTGCTAGCTACGGTTTTGACCCTTAGCTTGATTACCTGACCATTCTTTTGCTTACTATTTCTATACTTAGCTGCTAGTTCTGGTTTTGACCCTTAGCTTGATATCTGACCATTCACCCGCCTGATGATTTTTGTCCCTGTTCTACCTTCTGGATTTGACCCTGCCTGGTCTTCTCAAGACTGCAATCTTCTGTGAGCAGCAATCACCTGGGCCCTGTCATAATTCCAAATCCCTGTATAGGGGTTAAAGGGTTGCAGGGTCCAAGTTCCTGCTTCGTGGGCGGTTGCCTCTATTCACCTGTTTCACCGATCCTGGGTCTGTGGCTCAAGGCAGATTGTAACATTATATCTGGCCTACAAAATAAAAAAAACACAAAGAAAAAAAAATTGATCCACTTCAATCTGTGATGGATCAGGTGCAGAACCTGTCCACCCTTGCCCAAGGACTTACAGAGCAGGTGCAGCAACTTGCATCTACCCAGGCTCAAGACTCTGCAGCACATTCTCCATTTTTTCCTGGATCTCATCAATATCAAGGAGGCAAGGCACACTTGACTGTCAATAGAGGAGAGTCTGGACAATGGGGAACATACCACCCAAGGCCGTCGATCCTGGAGCAACATCAGTGGCTGAGTAAGTCCAGGAATACCCACTCAGGAACCCAGGTACTCCCTGCTGACCCTATGAGATTGTTATTACCTGTTTGTTTGTCTCACCAAGGCTGAGCTGTGCGGTTGCAAGTATTTGTAGACTGTGGATCTGAAGCTAACTTCATTGATTCTGGCATAGTAAAAGATCTTAGGTTACCCTTGCTGAGACTACAAGTTCCTATCAAAATTTCCATTATTGATAATACTCCCCTCCTTCAGGGTGTGGTGAAATTTGTTTCCCAGGAGGTTTCCATGCTGGTGGGAGCTCTGCATTTGCAATTTGTTTTATAAAACTTGTCTTCTGCAGTGGTATTGGGAATGCCGTGGTTGCGCAACATACCCCGGTCATTGATTGGCACCAGAGGGACATAGTACGCTGGAGGCCAGAGAGTCAGAAAAGATGTATGTCTTTTTCTGTGAACCTATCTACAGTTGTACCAGTCCGAATACCTTATGCATTTGGAGATTATGCTGACGTATTTTCTGTGACAGAATCAGAGTAATTACCTCCACATAGGGAGTATGATTGTCCCATAGATCTGGTTCCTGATGCCCGTCTTCCCAAGGGTAGAATTTATAATCTTTCTGGCACAGAACGTCAGGCCATGAAAGACTATATTTCAGACAGCCTCCAGAAATGATTTATCAGGCTATCCAGGTCGCCAGTCAGCACTGGATTCTTTTTTGTTAGTAAAAAAGATGGTGGTTTCAGACCGTGCATTGATTATCGTGAGCTTAACGCTATCACTGTGAAGAACCAGTACCCTCTGCTACTCATCCCCATTCTCTATAACCAGCTTTTAGGAGCCCGTTGGTTCACTAAACTTGATTTCAGGGGAGCATATAATCTTCTCAGTATCAGAAAGGGGGATAAGTGGAAGACAGCATTTAACACACCTGAGGGACACTTTGAGTACCTGGTAATGCCTTTTGGCTTAAGTAATGCGCCAGCTGTCTTCCAGAATTTTGTGAATGACATTTTCAGTGATATCTGTGGTCTATAAGTGGTGGTCTATTTGGATGACATCCTGATTTACTCTGCTGATGTTATGTCACATGCCCATCATGTACACACTGTACTACAAAGACTTAGAGATAACTCGTTATATGCTAAACTTGAGAAATGTGACTTTTTTGCTGAAGAGGTTAATTTCCGGAGACATGTTTTCTCTGCAGACGGTTTTCGCATGGATCCCTCTAAGCTTCAACCCATTAAAGAGTGGGTGCAATCCAAGTCTTTGAAAGCCCTACAGCGGTTCCTTGGGTTCGTAAATTATTATCGTAAATTTATTAGAGACTTTTCCAAGATTGCCAAACCACTCACCGACTTGACTAAAAGGGGGCGGATGTGGTTAATTGGAAGCCAGAGGTGATCCATGCCTTCTCTAAACTAAAAGACTGTTTCTTCTCAGATCCTATTCTTCTTCAGCCTGACTCTGAGAGACCATTCATTGTAGAAGTTGATGCATCAGAGGATGGAGTGGGAGTGGTGCTGTTACAAGGCACTCCATCACTAACTCACCTTCATCCATGTGCTTTTTTCCCCTGTAAGTTTTCTCCCACTGAGAGAAACTATGATATTGGCAACTGTGAACTGTTGGTAATTAAATGGGCCTTCCTCGAGGGTGTCAAGCATAAGGTCACAGTAATCACGGACCACAAAAACTTTACTTATTTAGAATCAGCTAAAAGGCTCAACCCTAGGCAAGCGAGGTGGGCCTTGTTCTTTTCCAGGTATGATTTTGTGGTAACGTTCCGTCCTGGTACTAAGAACAATTAGAGCCGATGCACTTTCCCATAGCTTTAGTCCCTCTCAGGCTGATGACTCAGAACCAGTCCCTATTTTGGCTAAGGACCTCATCGTATCATCTGTTTCTTTAGATTGGGTAGAAGAGATCCGTGCAACCCAAGACCAAGCCCCCGAAACCATTCCTACCCGTAAACTGTTTGTCGCCCCCCAACTTCACCTCTTTGTCCTACAGGAGTCCCATGATTCTGTCCTTGCAGGGCACCCTGGTATAGGCAATACCCCCTGACTGGTAACCAGTTATTTTTGGTGGCCAGCTGTAGCTAAGGACTGTAAGGAATATGTGCTCGCTTTTGAAGTTTGTGCCCGGGCTAAGGTGCCCCGTACCTATCCTACTGGATTTCTCCAGTCCTTACCTACTCCCGGAAGTCCGTGGACCCATCTCTCCATGGACTTTATCACTGATCCTCCATCGTCAAAGGGGCAGACTTGTATCTGGATGATAGTGGACAGATTTAGCAAACAATACAATTTTATTCCTCTATCCGGATTACCGAATTCTGAAACGCTAAGCAGGTTGTTTATTAAGCATACATGGTTGCACTGGGTCTCGAAAACTATAGTCTCTGACCATGGAACACAGTTTGTCTCGAAATTCTGGAGGGCTTTTTGTAAAAAGATCAAGATAGAGTTGTCCTATTCCTCTGCCTACCATCCAGAGACCAACGGTCAGACTAAACGTTCTAATCAAAATCTAGAACAGTATCTCCGGTGTTATGTGTCTGACCATCAGTCTGACTGGGTGGACTATCTGCCGCTAGCTGAGTTCGCCATACACAATCGGTATCAAGAGTCCATTCCACTACTATGGACACCCCTGAGGCTGAAAGAACAGTGGATAAGCTAAAAGCTATATGGTTGGAGGTCAAAGAAAGCTTGAAGAGGGCACAGGATGGTTAAGCCTCAGCTGCTAATAAGAGACGACGTTATGAGGGCTCGAGCCTTGGAGTTGGGGATAAGGTATGGTTGTCCACCAGACATATTAAACTTAAGGTCCCTTCTGCCAAGCTGGGTCCCTAATTTATCGGATCATACGATATTACCGAGGTCATTAACCCTGCTGCTTTTCGTCTGAAACTTCCCCCATCCTTTAAGATCTCTAATGTGTTCCACAAGTCCCTCCTCAAAATATATCATTCCCCGTTCACCCAGTAAGTGTTCCTCCTCCTCCCATGTTGGTTAAGGGTACTCTGGAGTATGAAGTGCAATGAATCCTTGATTCCTGAAATGTGAGATGGGTGGTACAGTATTTGGTGCATTGGAAGGGTTATGGGCCAGAGGAGAGGTCATGGGTCCAGGCAAGTTATGTGCATGTGAAAGGCCTTGTCAAGCAATTTTACCACCAATACCCTGGCAAGCCTGGTTTTGAGGGTCCAGAGGCCCCTCGTGGAGGGGGGAGTACTGTCATGTCTCCACCGGAGTCGACTTCTGCTTCAATCACCAGACGCTGCCGTGTCACCACTGTGGGCGGCTCTGGGGACTGGGGAGCAGTCAGTGGTTCTGCTGGGTGCAGGCTCCGCTCATCTATTAGGCTGGGTTTCACTAGGACCTGCAGTACCACTGGTTGACTGTGGTGGTGTGTGCCTTCTGGCTGAGTAGCTACCTTTAATCTGGGGCCAATAGGAAGGCACCACACCCCTCTTATGCTTTCTTCCTTCTGCTGGCAGGTGCCAGATATAGTAATGTAAATCCTTGCTAGTCTCTGGTGCCATGCTGTTTGTTTGTATTCCCGTATATTGACCTTAGCTTGACTACCTGACCACTCTTCTGCCTGCCGTTCCTGGACTTTGCTGCTAGCTCTGGTTTTGACCCTTAGCTTGTTTACCCGACCACTCTCCCGCCTGATGATTTTTGTCCCTGTTCTACCTTCTGGATTTGATCCTGCCTGCCTGCTCTTCTCAGGACTGCAATCTTCCATGGGCAGCAATCACCTGGGCCCTGTCGTAATTCCAAATCCCTGTATAGAGGTTAAAAGGTTACAACCTGTTCTCACATTCCCAAATAGCTCAGCGTGTTAGTAGGTTAGATTCCCAAGTGAATGGTCACTGGTTTCAAAAAGCACCCTTGAAGAAGAGTTCCCAAGAAAAGAGAAACAGCATCATCCAGCTCAATTATAGTGATCTCTTGGCCAAGAAAATTGCCAAAATGCATTATCTGATGCCGCCCATAATCGATAGAAGAATACAAAATAAAATCTATCCATTCAAAAGCCAAGAGATGGATGTCCAGGCAAAATATTGTAGTTAATAAGTTTGCTTATCAGTCCTGTTGCGACAAACATGGCCATGGCGGTGTTTCGTATGCTTCGTAATAGTGAAATCACAGCCGGCCATGGTACATGCGACGCACGTTACAGAAGAAGTGGTGGACCGAAAAAAGTTTAAGAAGCCTTTACTGCAATATCATCATAAGAAGAATCGGCCAGAGTTTGCAAAAAAATATGAAAAGTATACAGTAGAAGATTAGAAACAGTTGATTTCGAGCGATGAGACAAAACTCAGTAGAATAGGCTCTGATGGGTGCAAATGGGGCTGGAAGAAACCAGGAAAAAAGGGGCAAACAAATTGAGAAATTGTAGGAACTGTCAATTTCGGTTGAAGAAGCCTGATGATATGGGTTTGTTTCAGAGCCAAAGATGTTGGATAGTTGACCAGGATTGCTGATTATCTCAGTGCTGAGCTATATGTGAGTTTCCTGAAAGATGAGGTACTTCGTACACTCAAGTACTGTGGATATAAAAAGGACGACATAGTGTTCTAGCAGGATAACGACTCAAAGCATATCTCAAGATTGGCAAAAGAGTAGTTCAATGACAATGAAGTAGAAGTGCTGGGTTGGCCCTCACAGTTGCAAGACCTCAACCCAATTGAACACTTGTAGGTAGAGTTGAAGAAAAAGCTGTATACATACCCAAGTGAGTCGAGCAGTATGTATTGTAAGAAAGCGACAAGTAATGTTATTAATGTGAGCTATGTACTTCACAAGTGGTGTGAGCCTCGGGAATGCTGACACTTGTAGTGCCACAGTCATTCTTGCAGTATTCAGAGGGTGAGGCTTGCAGGTGGCTGAAGAGATGGGTGGGTCTGGCAACCTAAGTATCCCTGCCCATGGGTGTCTCTCAAGTAAATAAAATGGAGACTGTTGTTAGGCACATGTCTGAGAGACAGACAGGAGTCTGCAGAGTGTGTCTAGAGCAGCCTATGTGAAGTGCTCTAGACTGTTAGAGTCTGAGAGTGTGTTGTAGATAAGGTGCTGGAGATTTCAGTATGGGAAAAGACTTGGAAGACATTTGGAAAAACCAGTCTGGCTGAAACCGGGGAGAGAACTGCAGCCAGGCTGGAGAGTGCTGTGGCTGCAGGGACTAACCTCTGCTGGAGGTGAATACACTGGCAGGAGCCAGCGTGTGGAGACGGCCATACTTCCACTATGGACTTGTTAATAGACTGGAAGCCCACGGTATGTGGATTGTTTATGTTTAAGAGCAGTTTATGCATTGAGTGTTTTAAATAAACTGAAGGCAATCCAGGTTCCAGCTTGTGCAGCGAACGCCACACACACCGGGACAATGTCAGATTGCCTTCATTCGCAGTAACCTTTCCTTCCTAGTACAGTTGGAATAATATGTGAATTTTCACTTTTAATTGTTTGCATGCCATTCTTAAGCAGTGCTGGCTCCCCCCCTTTTCTGTTGTTTACTGGTCCGGTGGCTGACTCCCACCATGCCACGCATGCCTGGTTTGGTTTGAAAATTCCTTCTGCTTCTATCAAAATGATACATTGGTGGCTGTTCACATTCAACCACCTCCCCCTTGTCCACAGGCTTTGTTAATTAAGCACCTTATACTTGGACCTGTTCCGCCTTCATTCATGGACCCTGGTCTGGCACTGTGAGGGCCAGTTCTGACATTGTCCCGGCATGTGTGGCATTCGCTGCACATGCTGGGACCTGGATTGCCTTAATTTGCAGTAGCCTTTCCTTGAAAACATGGAAGTGGTTTCTGAAATGTTACAGGTATATGTGTTGCTTCAATATGGTTCTGCTTTTAATGAATTTAGGACGCCGCATGGCACAATGTAAATATTAAATATAGACTAGGACCCCCTAACGAGATTTGCCGTGACGTGGCAGGTGCGGCTCAAAAAATGGATCAAATATTTGCTAAAAATCTCATTTTGCATTATAGTACAGTTGGAATAATATGTGAATTTTCACTTTTAATTGTTTGCATGCCATGCTCAAGCAATGTTGGATCCCCCCTTTTCTGTCGTCCCTCATTATGGTATATATCCCTCATCCTGGGCCCACCCTGATATATGTCCCCATCCTGGTATATATGTCCTTATCCTGGACGCATCCTGGTATATATGTCATCATCCTGGGCCTATCCTAGTATATCTGTTCCCCATTGTGGTATATATGTCCTCATCCTGGGCCCATCCTCGTATATATGTCCCCCAACCTGGTATATATGTTTTCATCCTAGGCCCATCTTGGTATACAGTTAGGTCCAGAAATATTTGGACAGTGACACAATTTTCGCGAGTTGGGCTCTGCATGCCACCACATTGGATTTGAAATGAAACCTCTACAACAGAATTCAAGTGCAGATTGTAACGTTTAATTTGAAGGTTTGAACAAAAATATCTGATAGAAATTGTAGGAATTGTACACATTTCTTTACAAACACTCCACATTTTAGGAGGTCAAAAGTAATTGGACAAATAAACCAAACCCAAACAAAATATTTTTATTTTCAATATTTTGTTGCGAATCCTTTGGAGGCAATCACTGCCTTAAGTCTGGAACCCATAGACATCACCAAACGCTGGGTTTCCTCCTTCTTAATGCTTTGCCAGGCCTTTACAGCCGCAGCCTTCAGGTCTTGCTTGTTTGTGGGTCTTTCCGTCTTAAGTCTGGATTTGAGCAAGTGAAATGCATGCTCAATTGGGTTAAGATCTGGTGATTGACTTGGCCATTGCAGAATGTTCCACTTTTTTGCACTCATGAACTCCTGGGTAGCTTTGGCTGTATGCTTGGGGTCACTGTCCATCTGTACTGTGAAGCGCTGAATTTGGCTGATTCTGGGCTGAAAGTATATCCCGGTACACTTCAGAATTCATCCGGCTACTCTTGTCTGCTGTTATGTCATCAATAAACACAAGTGACCCAGTGCCATTGAAAGCCATGCATGCCCATGCCATCACGTTGCCTCCACCATGTTTTACAGAGGATTTGGTGTGCCTTGGATCATGTGTCGTTCCCTTTCTTCTCCAAACTTTTTTCTTCCCATCATTCTGGTACAGGTTGATCTTTGTCTCATCTGTCCATAGAATACTTTTCCAGAACTGAGCTGGCTTCATGAGGTGTTTTTCAGCAAATTTAACTCTGGCCTGTCTATTTTTGGAATTGATGAATGGTTTGCATCTAGATGTGAACCCTTTGTATTTACTTTCATGGAGTCTTCTCTTTACTGTTGACTTAGAGATAGATACACCTACTTCACTGAGAGTGTTCTGGACTTCAGTTGATGTTGTGAACGGGTTCTTCTTCACCAAAGAAAGTATGCGGCGATCATCCACCACTGTTGTCATCCGTGGACGCCCAGGCCTTTTTGAGTTCCCAAGCTCACCAGTCAATTCCTTTTTTCTCAGAATGTACCCGACTGTTGATTTTGCTACTCCAAGCATGTCTGCTATCTCTCTGATGGATTTTTTCTTTTTTTTCAGCCTCAGGATGTTCTGCTTCACCTCAATTGAGAGTTCCTTAGACCGCATGTTGTCTAGTCACAGCAACAGCTTCCAAATGCAAAACCACACACCTGTAATCAACCCCAGACCTTTTAACTATTTCATTGATTACAGGTTAACGAGGGAGACGCCTTCAGAGTTAATTGCAGCCCTTAGAGTCCCTTGTCCAATTACTTTTGGTCCCTTGAAAAAGAGGAGGCTATGCATTACAGAGCTATGATTCCTAAACCCTTTCTCCGATTTGGATGTGAAAACTCTCATATTGCAGCTGGGAGTGTGCACTTTCAGCCCATATTATATATATAATTGTATTTCTGAACATGTTTTTGTAAACAGCTAAAATAACAAAACTTGTGTCACTGTCCAAATATTTCTGGACCTAACTGTATATGTCCTCACCCTTGGCCCATCCTGATATATATGACCTTATCCTAGGCCCCTTCTTGGTATACACAGTCCCTGGTCTGACCCTAATGCATAAAAAAACCTTCTACTCACCTATCTCCACTCCCACACTGTGTGTGGTGTCCTATGTAGCTAAGTGCAATAATGGCTGTCAGCTAACATTGGCATTTGCGCCATGGCACATGACGTCAGATGCATTCCAATGTCAGCTGCCGGCCACTGTTTGGTGGGTAGCTTGAATTGCAGTACAGGGACCCTATGGCTTACTGTGCTGCAATGCATTTCAGCTGGTTGTACACCCTCGAACGCAAATCCAGCTGATGCTGACCCTAGGGTCTGTGGGCCCCCTCTAATCCCGGATCTGGTAATGGTCGCAACCTCTACGAACGCAATCGTTACATCCCTGCTCGCATGCATATACACAATAATTAATTTATAACAAATTCTCTATCACTCTGAAAATATATCTCTACTCACAAAAATAAAGCTTTTAACAGAAGGGAAAATACAATTGGATACAGTATGTTTTTGCAATGTTTCTGTGTGTTCTAAGGCTTGTCCCATGAGGAGGTGCTAAAGGTGCACTCTTATCACGTTTTCTGACAAAGCTCAATGAAGTTCTTGAAGCTCAGAAGGAACCATTAATCTTCTACAGCTTTTTCTTCTAACAATTTATCTTCAAAGGCTTCAAGCAGAGTTAGGTTTGCAAAAAGATTAACAGGCTCTAAGTATTAAATTAACAAACAGACCAGAAAATTTGATTTACATAAATATTAATCTGTATTTATCCTTACCAATGCAAGAGAATTGCAAGGAGACGAAAACATGCCTTTCATATTCGTACAGTTGATGTTAGTATCTATGTAAACCGTATGTTGGTTCAAGGACAATATTATAAGCCTGGTTCAAGTCTGGAATTATATTAATGCAAGAAATTCATCTTTGAGAAAGCCTAATGTCAGTTAGTCAAGTGCAAGACCCCTTTAATATAAGAAAGTGAGTTCATACAAGCTTTTCTCCATTTAATTTCCTTATGTTTGAGCGTGGTATGGACTTACTGAAATGCTGCCTCAACACTAATCAATTCTTAAACAGAAAATGTTATTAAGGATGACTTTTTCTAATACAATATTAAATTAATCACATTTTCTTAGATTTTCTCCATGGCGGAGTGCAAATCATTTTACTTGTGCATATTACAAGGGTAATAGCATAGGTTTCTATATAAAACTGCTTTAATTTTATTTTTTATTTTGTATATGTTATATTGTGTGAACTAAAAGATATGAGTAGTTCTTGAAATCTATTTCTAAAATCTTTCAATTTTTATTAACTTGCAGGAATCTTCAACAGTTAAATTATATCTGTACAATTCAGGATTATAACAGGAGAACCTATATTAAAAGGAGACATTATGAAAAATTAAAAATGGCCAATAAAAGATTACAATAAAAAATCTTCAGTCACACATACTTAAAGTTTAAGCACTGCAACACATCTTATTAATAAAGCTACTTCAGTATCTAACTTACAATATATGTTATTAAGAACAGGATTCATAAACTAATATATTTTCATTTTCTTACTGGTATGATTAATTTTAAATTCTTATTAAGACAATATTAAGACAATCATGTTTTGCACACGAACGAGCCATGTGATCATCAGATTCCTATGTATCCTGCTTTGGAATTCCCATAGTGATAAACTATGTTTCTTCTGCATAGAAGATATACATTTTTGTGTTGTTTTAATTTAATGGTGGACTGGGGATACATGGATTACCAGGTCTGCCAAAATGAGAGCTACTCTTTAGTCGCTGCTTCTACTCTCATAGATGGGGTCCCAAATAGAGATTTCTTTAGGGAAATTACTGTACTTTAAAGAGAACCTGTCACCAGATTTTACCCATATGAGCTGTGGCCACCACCAGTGAGCCCTTATATACAGCGTTCTAGAATGCTGTACATAAGTGCCTAGGCTGCTCTGTATGAAGTAAAAAAGACCTCTCTAATGCACTGGGTGTTCTTTGACCTTTTCTCGCACCTGCGAATTACAGTACTTTGCTCTGCTATTAGCATGGCAAAGCAAAGTGTTCATGCACAGGAGCACAATGGAGGCCTCTCTGTGAATGAAGCAGGATGCGTCATGCCCATGGGGCTGGGCAGGAAGACAGCGACCTGACTAGATGAAGGAGGTGCAAGTCCGAGAGCAGCGACACTCATTGGACTGGACCACCCATCTAGGTGAGTATAATAAAGGTGTTTTTTCATATTACACAGAGCGGCCTGGGCTCTTATATACACTATTCTAGAATGCTGTATATCAGGGCTTACTGGTGTTGGCCACAGCTCATAAGGGAAATACTTGGTGACAGTGTGCTGCCCGTGCAGCAGTCGAACTGCTCGGATCTGGGGTCGCTGTGGCTCGAGGGTCTCCAGGTCCTGGGGCTTGCAGAGACTTTGAAATGTAAAGGGGGGAAATATTTACAAGGGAGAGTTTGTGACGCCACCCGTGGTTCGCGGTAAGAGGAGTACCGCCGCTTCCGATGGGAGTACCCGGGGGAGATGGAGCAGGACAGCCAGATGATATTCCCTCCACGGGTAGGGGAGACCCCAAGACTCTAGAGAATAGGTGAAGGATAGCATGGTGCGGGCAGGCAGGACGCAGGGAGAGCAGTGTACTCACTCAGACTGTGTGGATGTTGGTAAAACCATTAAGCAGACTCTGACACAGAAGTAAACCTCTGGGTGCCGCTGCCACTCTGGGGAGCTTGTCCGGGAATCCGTCCCCGCTGGTATTGCTTAGTGGTCCAAAGCCTGCCTCCATGCACATGTAGATAGATGTTTTTGAGTGACCCCTTGGCCTGAAGCATTCAGGGTACTGCTCCCTATATTTAAATAGGGAAGCTGAGCTCTCGAAGGCTGACACTTGGGATTTCAGTGGGCTGCATAAGCTGGAAAGCCCTATCCCCCTCATTATGTTAGTGCCTTCAATCTCTGAGCTCTTAGGGAAGTTCATAAAGAGGCTATCCTCCAGAGATGAATTACCAGGTTGCGTGAAGCTACTCCCTGATCTAGGGTCCTGTACCCTACCGTGCTCGGTACCGGTCCAGTTACTGGACTTTCCAGTGCCGACCGTTCTCCAAAACTAAGTCTGAGCACCCTTCTCCAATACCCTGTGACCGGGTCTCCGACTCCTCCGGTCCCAGACCACCGTCTGTGACCTAACCAAAGTTTCCCAGGGAGCTACAACTCCCCCAACTCTTCTCTCTCTGAGGGTTACTTCTAAACTGACTATGTCCCTTCCACCAGTCTGCCTGACCCCTGGGCGGGTGGCCCTTTTCTAGCTAGACCACCCACTGGTGTACCTGACAGGGTGTGGTGTGAGGTGTGGTTAGGATTTGAGTGCTGATGGAAGCAATACAAGAGTTAGGATCCCAGAACCATGGAGGATGAGTTCTGCACCATAAGAGAAAGGAGTGCAGTTCCCTGTGACACCCTGATAGAGTCAGGGGCATCACAACAGGATCCCTTTAATGCCAAGTCGGTTCTGGCAAAGCCTCCTAGTAAAATACTTTGAGCATGCAGTTTTAAACCATGTGTTGGAGAGTAATCGCAAAGGCGCAAAGGATTAACAAATGATGTGGTCACAAATTGATTTTTGATGCAGTATTCAAAATATTTTTTAATGTATGCTTGATGCTACATCATTCTGAATTCATTGAGTAAATATTGCAGTAGAAATGCTGAAATAATTGTTATGCTGAAATTGTTAAATTAGACATCACTGGATAAAAACTGCAAAGGAAAAAACATACCTTCTGAATGACATTTTAGAAATATCACTCAATATGTTGATATTGAAAAATACTGAGGTTTTTTTGCAGATATCTAAATACAGTGCCTTATAAAAGTATTTATACCCAATGAACATTTCCGCATTTTATCATATTACATCCCCAGATTTGATTGTATTTCATTAGGATTTTACATTATGTAGCAATACTTCAAGTATTTGCGAAGTGTAAAGGAAATTATACATAATTTTCTAATATTATAAAAAAATATAAATCTGAAAATTTTGATTTGCATTTGTATTCAGGCCCCGTGTATTCTGATACCCCTAAATACATTCCTGAATGACCAATTACCTCCAGAAAGTCACCTAATTAGTAAACAAGGGTCCACCTATGTCTAATTTTTTTCTCTGTTAAATACAGCTTTTCTGTGAAAGACTGAGAGGTTTGTTTGAGAACATTAAGGATCAAACAGCATCATGAAAATAAAAGAACAAAAAAGCCATGTAGGGGAAGCAGCTAACATGTAGAAGAAAGTACTCTAGTCAGATAAGACCAAAGTAGAAAAAGACCAAAGTAAAACTTTTTAGGGCTAAATATGAAATGCCAAGTGTGGTGGAAAACTAACACTGCACATCACTCTGAAAACACCATCCCCACTGACAAACATGGTGGTGGCAGCATAATGCTGTTGAATGTTTTTCTTCAGTGGGAACAGGGAAACTGGTCACATGGGAAGATGGATGGAAAACCTATTAGAAGCTGCAAAATACTTGAGACTGGGATGTAGGTTCACCTTCCACAAGGCCAACAACCCTAAACATATGACCAGAGCTACAATGGAATGGTTTGATCAAAGCATGTTAGTGTGTTTGAATGTTCCAGTCAAAGTCCAGACCTAAAACCAATTGAGACTCTGTTGCAAGACTAGATAATTGCTGTTCACACATGCGTCGATCCAGTCTTATTAGCTAGTGCTATTTTGCAAAGAAGAATGGGTAAAAATACCTCCCCAAAAGACTTTCAGAAATAATTACAGCAATAGATGGTCCTGCTAAGTATTGACTCAGGTGGGCTGGAAACAAATATATGCCACAATTTTCAAATTTGTATTAATAAAATCTTTAGAAAACCATATATCATTTCCTTTACACTTCACAACATCTTTCCACTTAGTGTCGCTATATCACCTAAAATCCCAATAAAATACATTTAGGTTTGTTGAGTAACGTGGAAAAATGTGGAAACATTTATGAGTACTTTTGCAAGGCACTGTAAATCCAGTTGAAAACTGCGATGATTTAAAAGCTTGGATGTTTTCAGAATTTGGAAATCATCCAATAGAGAAGAAAAGAATATGAAGCATTCAGTACATGCAGAAGATTCCCTTCCCTTTGTTACATATTCTCATTCACACACTGTGAATTAAAACCGCAGCAGAAACTGACTAGCAATGTGGACTTAAAATTCACAGGGTGTCATTTTATGCCAACGATTTGATTTTCACTCCCCATTTTACCAAAGGCGGATATCATTAGCTTCACTTTTTTATGCATTTCTCAGTTATTTTTCTACAATGCTCTTCTTCACTAATTCCAATGTAACAGTTGTATTACATCAGGAAAAAATGCAGGCACAATGCATCAATCTCAAAAAGTCTAGGGTCCAGTTCGATATATTATAACCCATTAAACAAAAGAAAAGAAAGTAATATTGTGTGCTTCTTCAAGACAGATGGTATGAATGAATTATAGAACGAACGTTATACTATTCTCTCCACGCCATTATTAACAAGATAAATGAGCAATCCAAAATCCATCAAAAAATGTTCACTTTTGTTATTCTCAATTATTATGTCATGAAAATTAAATTTAAGATATTCTAAACTGTTTAAACTTTCAATGGAGCATAGAATCGCCATATTCTTACAAGAAACAGAGAAACAAGGAACATGAAAGATTTACTTTACATTGGGATGGGCAGTTTGTCATGAGGCATGATTCTCTGAAATCATCCAGGCAGTCGTGTGATTACTTACTAGAAGTGCGGTCTTCTCTGCAAATTGGAAAAAGCACTAAAGCCTTGGATAATATTTCCAGGGTTCATATATTGGTCTGAGATGCCACAAAAGAGCTTCACATTAACCTTGTAAGGATGCATCACTTCACATTATGAAAATCAAACACGGGGATGAAATATTCATACAGGCCAAATGTTTCATTAACCTTTTGAAGTCGAGCTAACAAGAAGGCATTGCCAGGCTGCTGCACAGCTTGTATATATACACGGCTCTCAGTATCTGACATCTGATCCACAAAGAAGAGCAACAAAGAGACCTTGTAAATATACAACCTCCTTGGAAAATAATTGTGACTTGTATCATTCACACAGTTTTGGTGTCTACATTACCTACATAGTAATAGGCATGTCAAACAAACCTCAAATGTACTATTTATTCTGTCAACTGTTACAAATAATTATTACAATTAATATGCAGTGGCATGCAAAAGTTTGGGCACTCCTGGCCAAAATTAATGTTTTTGAATGAAACGATCTCTAAAGGCCGCTTTACACGCAATGACATCGCTAACGAGATGTCGTGTGGTCATGGAATGCTACATGTGACACCCCAGGAACGACGAACAAGACCTTACCTGCGTCCTCAACGAGGTGGGTGTCACTTTCTTTCTGCTACTTTCCGCCCCTCCGCTTCTATTGGACGGCTGCCATGTGACGTCGCTGTGACGCCTCATGAACCGCCCCCTTAGAAAGAGCTAGGCAGGTAAGCATGTGTGATGGGGACTAACGATATTGTGCGCCACGGGCAGCGATTTGCCCGTGACGCACAAACGACGGGGACGGATGCTTTCACGAGCGATATCGCTAGCCCCCTTAAAGTTAAAGATGACCCATTTCCTTTGTATTTTAGGCAAAACAAATGTATTTTCATTTTCTACATTTTAAATTAACAAAAAAGGAGAATGGGCAAATGCAAACATTTTGGCATCCTGCATAGTAATACCCTCTTTAGCAAGTATCACAGCTTGTAAACACTTTTTGTAGCCAGGCACGAGCATTTCAATTTTTTTCAGATATTTTCATCCATTCTTCCTTGGAAAAGTCTTCCAGTTCTGTGAGATTCCTGGGTTGTCTTGCATGCACTGCTGTTTTTAGGTGTAGACATCAATTTTCAATGATATTCAGGTTAGGGGACTGTGAGGGCCATTGTAAAACCCTCACCTTGCAGCTTTTGAGGTAGCCTATTGTGGATTTTAGCATGTATATTATTTTCCATTTGTAGAAGCCATCCTCTTTTCAACTTCAGCTTTTTTACCTCAAAATTTCTATGAAAATTGCTTTTAGGATTGCTAGAGAGACAAATTAAACCCTCCTGAGACTGCAAAAGACCTTCAGGAAGATTTAGCACACTCTAGAGTTGTGGTACATTGTTCTACTGTTCAGAGACACCTGCACAAATATGGACTTCATGGAAGAATCATCAGAAGAAAACCTCTCCTGTGTCCTCAGATGAAAATCTAGTGTCAGAAGTATGAAAAGGAACATCTAAACAAGACTGATGCATTTTGCAAACAAGTCCTGTGGACCAATGAGGTAAAATATAACTTTTTTAGCCACAATGAGTGTGGTAAATATAAAGGACTGGCACATGACTTATTCCATCTGAAGACAATACTAAGGACCAGGGGGCACACACTGCGAGTGGAAGAAAAGCAATTCTGGCAGCTAAATAGGAAAGGGTTCTTTACAGTTAGAGCAGTCAGACTGTGGAATGCCCTACCACAAGCGGGAGTAATGGCAGTTACTATAACAGCTTTTAAAAAAGGGTTGGATGATTTCCTCAGTACACATAACCTTGTTGGTTAAAAATGACTTAGTGACAAAATGTAGAATTGGTGGGGGAAAGTCCATCTAATTTGATGGACCTAGATCTTTTTTCAACCTATGTAACTATGTAATGATTAAAGATATGTGTAGAGAAAAAAGGGCACATAATTTACGGAAAAGAATATCTCGCCAACCAATAAGCATGTGGATGGATCAATCATGCTTTGGAGTTATATTGCAGCCAATGTCACTAGGAACATTTCATAGGTAGCGGGGAGAATGGATTCAATGAAATATCAACAAATGTTTGATGCAAACATAAAAAGCTGTGGATAAAAAGTGCAATAGGGTCTTACCATAGTAACAAATGAAAGGTGATGAGAGATATGCAGTCTCTTTGTTGTGTGACACACAACTAGTAGTAAAAAGGTCATCCAGCCGCTGCAGAATCCATGCACTTAAAGGCAACAGGATAATCAGGAACCAAAATATGTGGAACACATCTGCGCTACTGTAAAATGACGAAGATCCAAAGTGCTGAGTGATAAAATATAGGTGGACTTTATTTCTACGCGTTTCAAAGTGTATTATCCTCCCTTCTTCATCAGGAGGCAAATCAGCAAGCATTAACAGTAGTGCAGTTTATATAGAGCATGACATTTTTAAAAAAAGAGCATTAAACAGAGTTCAGAGGGTTAAAGGTGGCAGTGATACATCTATTGTTTGACATTGAAATAAAAACTCCTCCCAACACTAGGCGGAGCTCTGCTCGCAGGATCTCTCTCACAGCACCTATCCACCAGGGTAGCAAAAGCTAGAAGAGGGCACCACAGAGATCTACAGGATCTAAACCAAAACACAACCAGAGAAAACATTGGAAACTGCAAGAAAAGCGGATGTTTAAAAATTGGGATTACTGAAAAAATAATAAAATATATAAATTTTATTGTACAAGAAAAAACATATTAACACATAATAATAAGAAACAGCTTCCAGAATTTATTATTGCAGTATTATTATTTTTATTATTATTATATTTTCAATGGGGCAAAAGGGGGTGATTTGAATTTTTAGGGTTTTTTAAATGAAACATTTTTTAAAACTATTTTTTTTAACAATCAAGTTTTATTAGATTTACAGAAAATAAAACAAATTACAGAATTACCATGCACAAAGAGGGAAAAAAAGCACAATTCCACAATTCTTAAAAATTAATAAAACCATCGATAAAGGTATGGCTGGAAAGACCATCAACAAAGGTCTCCCAATGGGGGGTTTAAAACATTTTTTTTACTGATTTTACTAGTCACCCTAGGGGACTTTATGACTGTACTGTCTGATTGCTTGTGCTGATCAGAGCGAAGGTGCAGCATTGCTCTGATCAGCAGAAATGCTCATCTCCTGTGTTAGTGCCAGCACTCTGCCGCCATTCACAGGTGAGCGAATCATGGCAGGAACAAGGTCATAAATATGACACTGTGCTGCCATGCCAATCCATTGGCATACATCACAGGGTCACCATTGGTGGTGGGAAACAATGGAATCCCCACCGGAGCACATTTAAGGAGTTAAAAGGCACATGTGGACTTTTGATCCACCCACAGCGGTTAGCCTCACATGTCTGCTGATCAGATCAATAGACATTTGTGGAGATCATGGTGGGCTCACTGCAAAAGCCAGCGGTAATGAGACAGATATGACCAAGGAAGGGGTTAATAGACACTATAATTTAAAACAACTTTGCATAACTCAATTGAAAAAATTAGATGTGAGTGAATTTCACAACAATTTATATGCGCCAAATTGTGGATTCTTTTGTCATTCACCTCCACACAAATACAACAAAACAGCAGTCACTAACCAACTTTTCTCTGAACCAAAAAAGGCCAGCAAAAGGTTAACATGTAAAAAAAACTTATACTCACGTCTGCAGGCCCTCAATTACTCACTACCACCTGTTCTGTCCCTATTGCAGCTTTGCATTGGTATCACTGAAATCACTGAGGATCCCAGTTGCAAGGCAGAGGCTGCTTGGTTTGCTAGGCCTAGCAGTATTTTGCACATGCACATGCGCTTGCAAAAGTAGCAGCGCAACCATAACATCATGGGCCTTGACCTTTAAGGGTGGATGCCCAGGACCCCTCAGGGCCTAGCAGAAACAGAAGCCTCGACCTAGCACCCGAGATCCCCAGGGATTTCAGGGTATTCATGTCTAGTTCAATTACATATAAGAAACTTCACTGTATTACAAGAAAAGGCCGCTTACTTAAGTTGAGAGCCACTTTATCTACCTTCAAAAAGATCATTTACTGTAAAAAAAAGAAAAAACTATGAATATATATACGTGATAAGGCTGGACTCAGACAAGCAATATGCTCATGACTCCCGGCTCAGGCTCTGCTGCGAGCGTGAGCTGAGTGTCATGCGACTGTGACCCGATCCTGCAACCAGGTCACAGCTGTGAAGCTGAGGATGGGCGATGCGGAGAAAAGGGAGAGGTTAATCCCCCCATCTCCTCCTTTGTCAGCCTGTGCATATATCGCACTGCACTGGGATAACATCCGAGTGCAGTCTGTATTTCTCGCACCCATTCACTTGAATGGGTGCAAGGGACATGGCTCTAGCAGAAAATCGCAGAAAAGCTGACTAACATAGGTCCGAGTGCAATGCGAGATTTTCTCGCATTACACTCGTCTGATTTTCACGCTTGTGTGAGCGTACCCTAAGACAGATTATCAGCTCACATCTGTGATTCTTTTTTATCCCAGTGCTTTTGCTTCCAAGAGTGTGCTATAAGGACATATGGGAGTTGGGTCTCATAATTTCTAGTGTCTAGACATCATAGCATATAGTTTCTTCATACTAAAGGAAAAATGACAGTTAGAGATAGTGTCTACAGGGGGAAAACTAAAGAGAAATGCAGGAAGCAAGGCACCTAACCAACAGAAATAGGTATACACCTCATATACACACAGGACAACATAGGATTCTCTAATTTAGCATCCGTTAGTTTAGAAAGCTTTTTAATTTCTAAATGATGCAATAATAATTACAGGTAAAATATATCTTTGTACCGTGTTAGCCAGTAGAGATAAAAAAATGTAATAATAATAATTGCAATAATAATTACACACCCATTTAGGCAAAAAAACCAACCAGCAAATATATTAAAGTTAACATGGATAGGAAACAGTCTTCAAGAGTTCAGGACTTGGCATGAAGTTGACACCTGTGCTATTCAGAACAACTCATTTTGGAACCCTACACTAGGTTACGCTCACCTCTGAGCAATATTTTCTGAGAAAACATTTGTGACAGGTAAGCGGGCTTTATACGCTACGATATCGTTAATGATTTATCGTCAGGGTCACATTTGTGACGCACATCCGGCGTCATTAACAATATCACAGTGTGTGACACTTATGTGTGACCTAAAACGATCGCAAAAGTGGCCAAAATCGTTTGCCACGGAGAAGTCATCCTAAAACAAAAAAAAACGTTCTCTTCTAATTAGCGATGTTGTTCATCGCTATGTGTGACACCGCAGGAGCGACGAACATCTGCTTACCTGCCTCCACCGGCTATGCGGAAGGAAGGAGGTGGGCGGGATGTTACGTCCCGCTCATCTCCGCCCCTCAGCTTCTATTGGATGGCTGCCGTGTGACGTCGATGTGACGCCGCACGACCTGCCCCCTTAGAAAAGAGGCGGATCGCCGGCCAGAGCGACGTCGCCGGACAGGTAAGTCCGGGTGACGGGTGTAAGCGAGATTGTGCGCGAAGGGCAGCGATTTGCCCGTGTCGCACAACCGACGGGGGCGGGTACGATCGCTTGCGATCTCGCTAGCGAGATCGCAGCGTGTAAAGCCCGCTGTACTCTTATGGATGATGAAGACATTTAAAGCCCTTTTTGAAGAGTCTAACTATAGAATTTATCGGTTTTGCAAATGGCAAAACTAGCAAAAACACCGGGAATAAAGAATTACGGATTATCTTAATGTTAAAATGTTCTTTCTCACTAAATACATAACAAAAAAGTGTTAAAAATAGATCTTTCACTGAAAAATGAGAGATGAAATTATAATCTTCCAGGCAGCAGTTTAAGTAAAGAGTCTCACTTGTAAGTGTGTATAGTTTGTTACCTGAGGACATGCAGGTTTATATACACAAGTTTCCATTCTACTCACCCATATCATACATCTTAAAGCAGTTTCATCTAAATGTAGATTTCTGTGCTCCACGTTTATCATTTCGCCTGCTTCTCCATAAAAATATCAGCAGGAATGTAGTTCTCAGAATTATTTTTACATATTAAAGACATTTCCTCTTTTTTTATATTTGTTTTATCAAGTAGAGCAATAAGCAAGAAAATTAGAGCTTTAGCCTTAATGGAAATGCCATTTATGATTTGATGAGACCTGTTTTCTTTTCCCATGCCTATACAATTTACCATACTAACTATTAAAAGCAATTTACTTTGCCGTATTCAAGTGGAAAATGAACTTAACCTAGAATATAAAGTACTATAAAATCAAAGATTGCCTGTTTTCCATACATTATATACACTGTATCTTTAAAATACTTTGGATTTTCAATATAAATTCTTATCACAAATGTCATTTTCTCAGTCCAATATATTACAAAAGCAAATGTATTAGCTCGGATATCGTGGCATAGATTTTCAGTATGTTTATGCCATCAATATCACAGTTTAAATATTTCCTATTGTTTTCATAGTACTTAGACTCATTTGATGGCCAATTTACTCAATAATGGTGTTTTCCATTTGAAAATAAGACCTCCAAAGTGCTCTCCTCAAGCTGTTTTCCTTCTTTGTAATTTGGATCCACTGCCAAGTCTAATGTGTCTTTAGCAATAGAAATAACAAGATGGATTATAAAATTGAGAAGAGACTTTTCAGCTCCTGCTTTTTTGTCTTTCGTGCTGCACACAGGCACAGCAGAGCGGCAAACTAACAATTCGGGTTAGGCAAACCATTTCACACCGGTAGGCGCTAAAGATGGAATTGAATTCTAATATTATGTAACTGTTGAGGAGAGCCATTAGATCAAATACTTGATTAACTTGACAGGGGATTGTGAGAAGTGTCGATTTGCCTTACATGAACCAGGTTTTCAGAGATAAGTAAGCTGGCCACCAATAACATCATAGTCCCTCCCATCAGCATGGATCCACCAGATGATGTCCCTTCCATCAGATTAACGAGGGATCTGTCCAATGATGTCATAGACCTGCCTACGATGATGCCCACCAATCAGCTCATGGAACATTGTTCAACCCACTGACCAATGGACACATCCAAGTATGCCCACTGTAGGGCTGACCGGGGCTGACCATGCCCCTTTTCCTAGTTTTTACAAGAGCATGTTCTTGGAATAAATCAGACAGTTTTGGGCCAACCTCGATCGAGGAAACATGAATATCCGACTGTGTGTCTGATCTCATTTTTCAAGCATGCACTCAATCCCCACCAATTAGAATAAGGCAGTAGGCAACACGAGTGAACCCTGGTTAAGTGTTCACACTAACAAATTGGCGCCCTGCATTAGCCAAAATGTAGGTTATTTTTGTAATTCGCGCAGAGTCAGTGAAATGGGGGTAATTGGCCATCATTTTCTACGAACCATGAAGGGCCATCAAAAGGTTAAAAATCTTATCTTACTTTATCTTAATATGCATACATATTTTAACCACAAAAAATTCATGTGTACCATCAATTTTTTGGTTTCTTGGTCTGTATTTAGCATAATTTTAGCATCCGTTTTTATGGAAGGAAATAAAACAGGCAAGCAAGCAGAAAAATAAAAAGGATTTCCAACTTTCCCCTTCAAATTAAACATGAAAAATGAAAGCACCAAACCTTGATTGTTTGTTCATTTGTTTCATCAATTTTTGGTTTCTGGGACTGTTTTTACCATAATTATTGCATCAGTTTTCATGCAAGGAAATAAAACAAGCAAGCAAGCAAAAAGAAAATGATTTCCAACTTTCCCCTTCAAATTAAACAAAAAAAGGAAGCTCCCCAACGACTTAAGAAGGTTATCTGTGACTAATTGATTTTTTTATTAACACTTTTCTTTTCTTTGGAGCCACATGGCATAAAAAACATACATGATAACAGGACCATAGAAATATGTAAGAGGTACATATTATATTAATAAAAAGGTGAATGAACTCATACATGACAAGTCTGAATGAGGCCTTTTTAATATAAGCAATCAATTAAAAAAAAAATCACAATCTCAAATGGCTTCATATTCATATTACTCAATATAGAATGTGCACCATGTGAAGCAATATGCCACACTCTTCTGTGCCTCTTGGATGTTATACTTGACTATCGAGCTTATCAAGCACTTCCTTAACAGCTCAGATTACCTTTGATAATGTTGTGGAACAATAGGCTTTTATTACATAAAATGACTATCTAGTGTAAAGACAGCACTTCTGAGAATGAAAATCAATAGATATAGCTCATTGAGCCACTAGGCAAAACTGGGCGATTTCCGCAGAGCTATGACAACAGCTCTTAAGGCCACTTCACACATAACGATATCGTAAACGAGATCGTTACTACGTCACAGTTTCTGGGAGCAAGAACGACTTCAATTGCGATCTCGTCACGTTTGACACGTACCAACGATTCACCCCCTGCTGCGAAATCGCTGATCGATGCCGAACAGCTTGGGCCATTTCTGGCTCGTTGGAGTCCTGCTGGGCTGCATGAATCTGTATGTTTGACACCCTATTAACGATTTCGTTGACGACCTAGATGAGATGCACGAAGGCGTGTTGTTGCGTCCCCGTTTCCGCGCCCCTCTCTGCACCGATTGGTTAGCTCCAGGTGCAGGTGCGGCTTCGATCCGAAAAACACACCAACAAAGCGACCGGGTACAATGGACGAAGGAATCAGGGTGGAGACGCAGGTTCTATCTCAAAGCAAAGCACAAAAGAAGTGACAAAGGGTGACGCGATCCAAAATTTAACCGCTAGATACGCCCCCTGCATGCCCAATCAGAACGCAGTATTGGCCGCCAATGAAAGCGGAGGGGGGTATGGAAAAGGCGACGCAAATGCACGCCTACGTGACTCACTGCATTTTACTACGCCCCTAATGGGATTGGAATCGTTAACATAGTTGCTGTGTGACAGGGTCCCAGCGATTTGAAAGATCGTTATACGGGACGCATGCTCGTTCATAAACTCGTTATGTGTGACACCCAACATGCGATTTCAACAACGACTCATAAACGATCCAGAAAGTGTGACGTAGTAGCGATCTCGTTCACGATCTCGTTATGTGTGACTGGACCTTTACCTGTATACACACATGCTATTTGAAAATGTTTAAAGTAATGCAATATATTTACAAACATTTCTTCTAAATGAATTTAATCTAAAATTGGATATCAACATCTAAATAACTAAATAACCTATGAAAGGCTATGTGCGCACAGTGCGTTTTTTGCGGCGTTTTTGCGCGTTTTTCGGGTGCGTTTTTGGCCTCAAAACTGCATGACTTTGCTTCCCCAGCAAAGTCTATGAGTTTTCCTTTTTGCTGTCCGCACACAACTGTTTTTTTAAGCTGCGTTTTTGAGCTTAAAAAAAAAATGGACATGTCAATTCTTTCCTGCGTTTTTCTGCGTTTTCCCCCCATGCAATGCATTGGAAAACCGCAGAAAAACGCAGAGATCAAAAACACAGCAAAACGCAGCCACAAACGCACCAAATCGCCGTAAAAACGCATGTGTTTTTTGCCATGTTTTTTTGACGTGGGTGCGTTTTTGTGCGTTTTTAGAGGCCAAAAATGCACAAAAACGCAGCATCAAAAAAACGCAGTGTGTGAACTTAGCCAAAGGGTGACCCATAGAAGCTGCATTGTGATATAGAATCAGCTAGCAACTAGCGGGATTAATAATGTGAAAAGGAGACAGGAAGTAGTTGTGGAGCTCCAGAGAATGCTGGGAAAAGGGAGTGGTGTCCATGACAACCAGCAAAAAAAACATCTGAGAGAGAGATTTGAGGGAACAGACCAGTGGTTTAGATCAGTGTTTTTCTTGAGAAACAGTCGATATAAATAAGGAGGCTCAGGACAGACAAGATTCTGTATTATCTGAAGAGAGGAGTAGAGGGACAGCATGGACTATTTTCTTCCTACCACACCTCCATTGTATGAGGTGAGTACAGACTGCACAGTTCTAGACACACTTTGAAGAGGACTGATCTGTGAGGGAGCAGGGAGCTGGCACTAGCAGCGTGAGAGCATATAGGGGTGGGGGAACTCCGGGACACTACATTCAGTTTTATTTCTCATGCACTGATTGCAGCCAGACAGTGCCTGGCAGCAAAATGGAAACTCCCAGAGGTGTCCTCTCTGTCTCAATTAATTATAAAATTTAGCACTCACTAAATGTATGAAAAGTTTTAACTTAAGCCACTACCTTAGGGAAAACAATTAGACTTAAGCGGGCTTTACACGCTACAACATATCTAGCGATGTGTCGGCGGGGTCACGTCCGGCATTGTTAGTGGTGTTGTAGCGTGTGACAGCTACGTGTGATTGCGATTGAACGTAAAACCGTTTATCGAATACAAGTCGTTCATTTGTTAAAAATTGCACGTCGGGTTGTTCAATGTTCCCGAGGCAGCACACATCGCATTGTGTGACACCCCGGGAACGTTGAACAGATTTTACCTGCGTCCCGTAGCTCCCGCCGGCTATGCGGAAGGAAGGAGGTGGGCGGAGTGTTTACGTCCCGCTCATCTCCGCCCCTCCGCTTCAATTGGCCGGCCGCATTGTGACGTCGCTGTGACGCCGAACATCCCTCCCACTCCAGGAAGTGGATGATCGCCGCCCACATCGAGGTCATATGGAAGAGTAAGTACGTGTGACGGCAATTAATCGTTTATGCGACACGGTCAACAAATTAAACGTGTCGCACATACGATGGGGGCGTGTCACATCGCATACGATATAGTATGCTTAATTGTAAGGTGTAAAGCAGGCTTTTAACAACAATGGGAACCTTAGGTGACAACTCCTTTTTGTCTCTCCCGTGCTTGCGACTGCGTGGGATAGTCTCTCCCTTCACCTCTTTTTCTTCTTTTTTTCTCTCTTTCCTTTATGTATTGTTGTTATTTGTATGGTGGTGTTGTTTGTTATGTGAGCATATTATTATTGCTGCGGTGTACATATATAAAACTTTAATAAAAATTATTTGAAAAAAAAATAAAATTCATGAATAGTGGCAGAATTTCTTATGCCAGAAATTCTACTCTAGTCTCCAACCAGAATATCATTTCTGGCGATTTGCACAGAGATGCATACCAGTTATAAGATCTGTAAAATTTATTAAAGAGGACCTGTCAGCATGATTTTATAATGATGCTATATTGCTAATTAAATTCCCCAGGTCTTTGAATGAACTTCATCTTCTCAGCAGTGACCTGCCGTTCACAGACCGGATGCAGGCACATGGGATGGGGAGTCACAGACAGGGAGGAGAGGACTCAATGTACAGTCCATACACTATGCACTGAAATCTAATTGACAGAAAACTTCAAATGGTGATTAAAGAATAACAGCAAAGCTGATTTCTTCACCAAAGGAATCAATATAATCAGTATTACATTACCATTACAGCTATGGCTTTAGTTTACACTACACAATCATGTTGACAGATTCTCTTTAACTCGCATGCGCCTCTTAATAAATTCGACAAATCTTATTTCTGCATGGCCCTTATTAAGGCTTGTGAAAAAAGCAGAAGTCTTTATGAAGGCCAACATGTATAAAGCAAACCCTTGTTAAACAAATTCATCTACTATGTATAAGACAACATTTTAATGCAAATATATAAACCAGCTTTGTAACTTATTCTTGAATGTAGAAGAGAAAAAGTAACAGTGATAAAAATAATTTCCAAATTTGTTGTTTTCAAATAACAAGACACTGGCAGTTTATGCATTGGTATTACATGCTTTTGGAAAATACAATCATTAATCAACTGGTTATATTTTTAGTCTACCATCTTTAATGGAAAAGCTCCATAAAAAATGACTATTTTGTCCTAGTAGCAGAACTAGATGCAAAATATGCAATTAAGCATGGTGTCAGGAGGATGGCATTTGTTATATTTCAGTATGAAGAATGCCCTTGATTTTGGAGAGAAAACAGAGCATAAAATATTACATTTAGAGAAATAATCATATTTTTTTCTAAACTATTAATAACCTTTACAGTGTGACAGCCAAAGATTATAGAAAATAGGATCGTTATGTTTCCATCTTACTAAACCAAAAAACCTTATGAATTAAATTCCTCAAGCAGTACATTATGAACTGTTGTAAATATTCAAATAAAAGAAAAATGCATTCTAGTATATGGACTAAATATACTTGTTTTAGTATAAATTAGGTATTTGTTCTTGAGCACCATTGTATATGATTGTTAGTGATGGGTGAATACAACATTTTTGGGTTCAGATTATTCATCTCGAATATTTCGTACTATTCGTTTATTCTTCACGAATATTGAATCTAGTGCAAGTCAAGGGAAAGCTCAAATAATTTTCCACAGGACCCTCCTGGGATGTCTGGTGGGGCTGTAAAAATGCTAAAATAGATGGGGAAAGTGTTGAAATTGAATGGGAACAGCATGGAGAAGATGCCTAGAGGCATCTCTGAAACACAGGTCGCTTCTGGGACAAAAGTACTATGCCCCTTTGACTTGCAGTCACCCACTTATTTGTGATGTCCAGCGCAAGCTGCAACTCCTAGCCATTTGCTTTATCTTGGATTGTTATCAAAAATAGAGGCCCCTCACCCCATTTTTTTAAATTATTTAAATAAATATAAAAAAACCATGGGCCCCCGCCCATATTTGATAACCAGTGCAGATAAAACGGAAAGCTGGGGACTGGTATTCTCAAGCAGGGAAGGTTTATAGTTATTGGGCCCTCCCTAGCCTAAAAATAGCAGCCCGCATTCGCCCCACAATTGGCACATACATTAGAAGCGTCAATATTAGCTTTTTACACGGCTCATCCTGATTTCCCTGGTGCAGTGGAGATCAGAAAATGTATGGGGTTGATGTCAGCTATGATTTGTCATAAATCACAGCTGCCATCAAGCCCTGTGTTGGTAATGGAGAGGTGTATATGAGACCCCCCCATTACCAACCCTGTAAGTAAAAACAAAAAAATACAAATGCACAAAATTCTTTTATTTGCAATAAAAAAAAATGCACACCCTCTTTCACCAATTTATTAAGGCCAAAACTATCCCCACAGGTCCCAATGTAATACAGGCAACGTCACACAATGATTCAGGTTCTGTTGCATCTGGAGGCCATAATAAACGGTGACATTAGGACATGGACAGCCCACCACAGCTTTCAGGACACACTGAGAGCAGCGTGGGAGCTGCCAGAAGTGACCTCAGGTGAACTCAGTGCCGAAGTGTCTGACTACGTGTTACACTGACAGTGCAGTCCAACAGTCTGGCACTGAGTGTACCTGAGAAAACGTCTGGTGGTTCTCGTGGTCCCACTCCCAACAGCTGGGAACTCCTGTAACCTTAAAGGCTCCCTTAAAGACTCATTTAAGTTTTTTTGGCCTCACTGCTGCTGGGAGACCTGGTGTCTGTGAGCTTTGGTAACTTTTAGGCAATTGTCAACCCAGTAACTTTAAGGAAGCCTTTAAGCTTCCTGGAGTTCTTAGCTGCTGGAACATCTGGAGGCTGTAAACTCTTACCAGAGTTCACAGCCTGCAGGTGTCTGAACAGCTGGGAACTCCAGGAATCTTTAAGGCTTAAAGGCTCCCTTGAAGTTACCAGTTTGACAAATGCCATGAGATCAATGTTTCCAGAGCTCACAGTCATCGGGTCTTGCAGCAGCTGGGATGCCTAGAACCTAAAAGGAGCCTTTAAGAGGGACTTTAAGGTTACAGGATTTCCCAGCTGTTGGGACATATGGAGGCTGTCAAGTCTGGTAGGATTTCAGAGGGTACTATGAGAACCACCAGAAGTGACCTCAGGTGAACTTAGTGCCAGACTGTTTTGACTGTGTGTCAGGTCAGCAGCATAGTCAGACCATCTGGCACTTAGTTCACCTAAGATCTCAGCTGGTGGCTCACAGAGAGGGTACCATGTGAACAACCAGAAGTAACCTCAGGTGAATTCAGTGCCAGACTGTCAGACTATGCTGCCATTGTGACACACAGTCAGGCAGTCTGGCACTGAGTTCACCTGAGATCACTTCTAGCAGCTTCCACGCTGCTCTCAAAGTGTCCCGTAGGCCGCTGTGAACAGTCACATGTTCTAGTGTTATCGCTCACCATGACCTCCTAATGTAACAGAGCCGGGATCATTGTGGGACATCATGTGGATTACGTCGGACCTGCGGGGATGTTTTGGGGGTTAATAAATTGATGAAGGTGGGTGTGTTTTTTGTTTTTATTTAAATATAGAAGTTTTGTGTGGTTGTATTTTTTTTCCTTTTATTGTTAAGGTTGGTAATGGGGGAGTCTAATAGACACCTCTCCATTACCATCCCAGGGCTTGATGGCAGCTGTGATTTTTGACATATCCCAGCCTTCAGCAGCCCCATATTTTACCCCAGTTGCCTCCACACCAGGGAAATTGGGATTAGCGCCACAGTTGGTGCATCCAATGGATGGGGAAGGTACAATAATCATAGACCTCCCCAGGGTGAGATTACTAGTCCCCAGATGTCTGCTTTACCTGTGCTGGTTATTACAAATAGGCTGGTGACCACAAGTAATTTTTTTTTCATGCCAGTAGCAAAGATGGCGACGACAATACTGTGATTGGCAGGCAATCCTATCATGTTTAGTGATTGAATACCAAATTACTTGGCAAGTAACGAATATTCAGAATACCTTATTATACATGCAAGTAACAAATAATGACAAATATATTTAATCATCAATTCATCACCAATAATTTTGTATGAGAATATTCAGATTCAAAATGGTAACTACAGTACTACTACTATAAAAATTTAAACTAAAACAGCAAAATTTATGTAAATTAAGACGGCAATTTGGGTTTCTAATAAAGCATCAGGATATACAGTAATTATTTCTGCAGAAAGTTTATATATAGAACAATAGTCATTAATCTGTAGCACAAAATAAGTTGTCCAAGAAATTTTGGAGAAGGAAAGTGATCAACAGAAAGTTCCATATTGTTTAAATCAGGTTTTTGTTTTATGTATATTTAAAAATAGTTTTTGGCAATGTTGTTTTATAAAAGACAAACTTAGTAGAGATGAGCAAACCCGAGGTGTTTGTACCAAACACAGACTTGTAGAAAAAAACAGAGTTTGAGTTCAGAGTTCGGGTGCTGTACGCAAGAACCCCACCCACATGATCATCACTATGCTCGGGTGCGCTCAGTCCTCAGCCCAGTGCGAGCTGCTTGTAGTGTTGAATGGCTCACACTGGCGGTAACAACAGCATGATTGAATGTAGCGTGCGCCCCAAAAAAATGTGAAAACTGCACTCACACCTGGAAGTAATCTGTTTATTGCTGGCAGCATGTGGGTGGAGACCCGAACTGCCCAAGTAGGGACAATTAGTGACTTCCATTGAGGTTCAGGTCAAGTTTTGGTCCCAAGCCAATCTTAACTTAAGGTTTGGTTTACCCCGTCGAACCGAACTTTCAGGGGTCTACTCATCTACAGTAATCTTGCAATTCTCAAAATAGCCACTGGTGTTATTTTATAGTCATACTTTTTGTCCATTCAAAAATTTACAGCAGTTTCCTTATCATTAGAACCAGGATTACAATGACTATCGAGACCTCTACAGTCATTTTCAAAACACTGATGCAAAATTTGGTTTTCACAAAATATTCTGCTTCACTATATTTAGATATTTTAGTCTCATATTTCTGTTATATTGAAGAACATGATAAGAATTTCATAAGTTTCTTAGACTGTTTTTGACAACTACATCAATTATATTCATAGACTCGAAAAATACAGGGTTGACTCTTATTTTTTTCAAGAGTTCTGCAATGCTCCCTGACATGTTGGATATCATCTTCTGCACAGCACCAAGCCTAACTATTGCTTACTCATTCTTGTCTAATGACTACTTGAAGTTTATCTCAATTTCTGTTTTTGAGGATTGACCTCAGGTTTTCAATTAAATTGAGATCTGAAGTGTTTTATGCTCATGGACATAAATTTCAGTGCTTTGTTTACTGAGCCACTTAGTTGTAATTTCTGCCCTGTAACATAGTGCTCTGTCACACTATAAAAAACATTGTTTATCACTAAATTGCTCCTGGATGATTGGTAGAAGTTGCTTTAGAAGGATGTTTAAATGCCATTCTTTACTCAGAGCCGCGAATAAAGATATTGTTGGGTTGCTTTTCATCCTGGAGGGGGGTGGACTTACAATTTTGCCTAAGGCAGAGGTATATCTAGGCTTTCCAGCACCTTGGGCAAGAAGTCAGTTTGCCACCCCCCCCTCCCCCACGAAGTGGTTTGGGTTGTCATCATGTGACCAATTATTTATATGTGATTTGTACATTTACAGTCACATGATGACGAGCTTCTCTTCTCTCAATGTTCAATGAGAAATGTAGAAAGAAAAGCTGATTGTCACATGCAAGTATGAAAATTACATATGAGTGAAGCAGCCATGTGGTGACTGCTGGAAGCAGCGAGCAGAACTGACAGTGGGTATATTACACGCTGTTAGAACTGATGATACAACACTGCTTATTTTATAATTAAAGGGGTTGTCCAGATTTGAGATGAAAATCTGCAGTGAATCTATTCATGACTTCAGGCTTCTTAACCCATTACTTGCCAATTTAGCAATTTTCATTTTTTTTATTAAATGACAGATTTTTAATGATTTGGGTCCTAATGAATCAGAAACATAATTTGCCAAATTTTGAAAAAACCGTGAAAATAGGTGTTTTGAAAGCTCTCTGGGTGGAAGAATATTCAATTAAAAATGCCAATGACATGATTTCTTGTTTTGCAAACATTCTTTTTACAAAAACAACACAAAAAATTGGACCTAATTATAAAATCTTAGTTCCTAGAAGTAAAAGATTAGGCGTCCCAAAAAAGGACATTGGTGGATAATAGGTTAATTCTTTAAATGCATGGTCTCCACACTTTTAGGACTCTCCGGTGCCAGTGACGAGAGTAGACAATCATGTGAACACAAGTATGAGATTTGTATACTTCTGGCAACATTCTGATTCAATGGTCCAATCTCAGTCAATTAATTTTCATTGAGCATGTCTGTTCAGCACGTGATCACATTTATGTAAATTGCATACTTGCAGCTTCGTAACCTCCCACTCTGACTGCTGACCCCAGAGAATCCTGACAAAGTGCAGTGTGTGCACTGTGAGAATTCAGAAGTCTGCCGTCACATTGAGTGACACATAGAGTGATTGCAGGCTCATTATAAACTTGGACAACCCCTTTAATGCTCCTAACAGCATAAATAAAAACATAGTAACCCTTAACTTGTCAGACGGCACAATACTTTATTAAAGGGGTTATCCACTACTTCATTTATTTCCTTTCCTTAGGATAGGTCACCAATGTCTGATTGGTCGGGGTCCAGCACTTAGCACCCCTACCAATCGCCTATTCTAGGTGCCATGCTGGTAGTGGCAGGTGGCCGGAAGTGCTCAATTCTGGATCTGCTCCATCTTCTGATACTGGCATCAGCCGCCTATTAAAATCAATAAGGTGGATGTGCAGTACCGGACCATGGACAGTATCACAGGACGGGGCAGATCTGGAAATAAGCATTTCCGGCCACCTGCACCAAGAAAAGCTGATCAGTGGGGGTCCCATTGCTCTCATATCAGAAGCAATGCGTAAATGGGACCGGGGTATAATGATGGAACATAGTCAGTATCACAAATAAACATTTACATTCAGGCACCTTATAGATGATTTTGTCTCTGAGTCATTTCTTTCTAATTTTGATCTTGTCCTGATGCCATGATGACTTTTTACATCCACAGCTTGTCTCCGCAGACTTCCATCTTCTCCGGTCTTCTGTAACACATCCCGACATGATGCCCCTAAAAATAGTAGAATGATTATAATACTTCTATTTAAAAATATCTGCCCTACATTGTGCCTCAGAATAAAAAATGGCCACTCACTGTGTTCTCTGCACAAAATATGACCCAAAAACTGTCCCTCTTATGGTACATGCCCTCCACATTCTCTCTCCTTTCCATACTGAACCTACTCTTCACACTGTCCTTTACACTGTGTCCCCTTATACTGCTCAGTCTTTATACTGTATTCTCTCTTCACACACCCCTCCTCGCTATGGGCTCACACTGTCCTCCCATTCTGCCCCCTTTCCATACCCCCCTCCACTACCCAGCCTCTATTCTGTGCCCCATTACATTTTTCTCTTCCCTTACTGTCTCCCCAATACCTCCCGTGTCCATATACTTTACCCTCTCATCCTGCCCACTTGCTCCTCATACTATGTCACTCTTTATTCTGTGCCCTCAAAATTTATTTCCCGTTTGCTTCCCATACTATGTCTGGATATATCCTCCCTCACCCTTGCTCCCTATACTATGTCTTTATACATCACATCTCTCTCTCCCCATACATCACTTCTCACCGTCACTCCCTATACTATGTCTGTATACATCACCCCGCACCCCCACTCCCTATATTATGTCTCTTATACATCACCCCTCAACCGCTCTCCCTATATTATGTCTGTATACATCACCTCTCACTCTCTTTCCCCATACATCACCCCTTACCATCACTCCCTATACTATGTCTGTATACATCAGCCCTCACCCTCACTCCCTATACTATGTCTGTATACATCACCCCTCACCCTCTCTCCCCATACATCACCCCTCATCCTCTCGCTTGCCATACATAAAACCTCATCCTCTCTCTCCTCACACTGTGTCCAAAGATATTTCCCCCTTTCCATCCTCTCTTCCCACCATATTGTGTCCACAGATACTTCCCTCTTCCCACCCTCTCTCCCCCATACTGTGTCTATAGATGCTGCCCCACCCCACCCTAACCCACCCTCTGTCCCCACATTTTGTGTCCATAGATACCTCCCCCTCACCACATACTGTTCCTCTTCAGTGTCACTGTGTTTAGCTCCAAGGGAGCACTTATCATCAGTGTTCTCTGCCACCTCTGCACTGTGGCCCTGACTTCTGGGTCAGCAGAGTGATCAGGTGACCTGATCACACTGCAGCCATCACTGTGACCCGAAAGTCAATGCTGGTGGTCACTGTTTCAATTGTCCTCGCGTCTGAAAGATACAAGGACAATTGATCAGTTTCTATGAGTGCGGCTGTCAGCTTGACAGCTAGGCTCAGAGAATGTCTGTCTCCCACTACAGGGCGGCAAACGCAGCCCCTGGGAAAACTTTCACAGCACCGCATCAGGCAGCCCAACCCCCATGACAGTTGCACCTGGGGCAGATGCCCCTCCAGCCCCCTTTGATACGCCTCTACTTAAGGACACTGCTGTGAATAGAGAATGGAATCTAAACATCCTCGAAGAGCAATGTCTTCCAATGATTTAGCAATCTTGTGGATGAACAATGCTTTTCCCGAATGATGGTGCACCATGTCACAAGACAAAAGTAATAACTAAATGGCTTGATGAAAAAAAAAATGAACTTTTGTGTCCATGTCCAGGAAACTCCCAAGATTTCAATACTTTTGAGAACCTGAGATCAAGCCTCAAAATGAAGCTAGACAAAAAAGAGACACAGAAACTTATAAACTCCAAGTATTGATTAGGCAAGAATGGGTTGTCATTAGTCAGAAGAAGCCGATATCCAAAATGCTGTAGCAAATTGTAAAAAGTCTGAAATCATAAGTCATTTGTAAAAAAAAAAAAGTTTAAAAATGTAATAAGCGCTTGAAAGTGGTCTTCAATATAGAAACATCTGACTGAAAGATCTAAAAATGACAAAGCAGTAAACTTTGTGATAACCAATATATGTGTCAGTCTCAAAACTTTGGCCATAACAGGATCCCCAATTTTTAATAAGCGATATCGAAGCTGTCTTTACTTGACTCCCTTCACAATGGCCTCTTCACCACCACATTAGACAGTTCAATACAAAAGATAAGGTCAAAGTCTGCTCATTATAGCCATGTACATGTGCTGTTTCTTGAAACAATAGGAAGTAAGAGTCTCAAAAAGCCCCAGTGGCCCGTGTGAATTTTGCAACACGTGTAACATTTTTTAATTTTCAATACAGTGGCTAAGGAAAGCTTCTAAAAATGTCTTTGTTAGTAAGCTGAAAGGTTGAGTCACAGTACACATGTGCATCATAGAGATGAGCGATCATGTTCGGTAAAGGATCGCCAAATTAAAATTCGTACAATCCTTGGCCACTTTGGTTCAGGATCAGAAATCCAAACAATTGCCCCAAAAGTTGGTAATGTTTGTTTTTGTTTGGTAAATCTACGGTTTGCAGAAAGCATCCTCTCCCGGCCCAATCACAGCGATGTCAAGTATTGAAATCACTGTAAAAAAAAGAAGCAAAAGGGTTAAAGCAGGACATACATACCAAGTCGCTCCGCAGCTGTATCTCTACTTCCAGGGCTGCTCATTAGCCCTCATACTCGTACATATTCACTGCTTTCCCCACTCTCTGGCATCTGATTCACTGCAGTCAGACCCCCCACCCCCCCAGACAGCATTTGGGATTGTTTGGAATCACAGATACTGTCTGCATCCTTATACTGGTGTAAAATAAATAAAATGTCATAGGTTGGGTCCTCCATCTATTGATACCAACACATATAAAGCCCACGACTATAGGCTGCAGCCCCCAGCTGTGCACTTATCTTGGCTGTTTATCAAAATAAGGGGAACCTCATGCAGCTTTTTTTAAATTATTTAAATAAATATTTTTTTTAAATGGTGTTCCCCAATTTTGATACCCAGCCAAGAGAAAGCCCAACAGCTGGGGGCTGGTATTCCCAGGCTGGGGAGACCCATGGTTATTGGGCCCCCAGCCTTAAGAATAGCAGCCTGCAGCTGCCAAGAGTTGCCGCATCCATTAGATGCGACAATCCTAAAACATTACCCAGCTCTTCTCAATTTCCATGGTGCAGTTACAGTCGGGGTAATAAGGGGTAAATGACAGTTCAAAGGTGCCACTAAGTCCTAGATTAGTAATAGGAGAATCTTTGAGACCTCACCATTACTAATCTGTAAGTGAAAAGAAATAAACAGAAACACCTAAAAAATCCATTATTTGAAATAAAATTCAAAAAGAACACCCTCTTTCATCCCTTTATTAACCCCCAAAAGACCCAAGTCTGATATAATCCATACAATGTCCTACGATGATTCCAGCTCTGCTACATCTGAATTGTCACTGTGTGGCCATGGATCCGCATCTGCAATGCCCATACAGTTCAAAGTGAGACACCTGGCAGGAGGGGGGGACAGTACTGGTGCTGGCACTTGGCCCCCTACTCACATGCAGTACACCACGGTCACTGACGTGTCGGGGTAACTGGTCCTCAGACTAGGGACCCTATGCTGTTCTTTATCCCAGAGGTAGGCTTGATGGTAGCCAGGTCTGGATTGCCAGTCTGACCCTAACTTCTGTCTAAATCCTTATCTAACACACCCACGCGCCCACCCGAGGAGAGTGCTGGGACCGGAGAAGTAAACTGCACAAAACACATGCACACTGCAATCAGACACAAGAGAAAGACAATACATGTACAGGAAGAAATAAAACATGGAGGAATTAAACTATCAAAAGGGATCTTTCAATACCACACAGGAAAGCACACAACAGATCAACAGGCTTGGGATAACCAGAATAGGGACCGATATTGCAGAAGCAATGCCGAGCTATATTCAGCAAAGAGCAACAGGATCTGTACCGCCCCCACCTCAGCGGCTGAGCCGCTCGAATACGGAGCTACAGTAGCTCAAGGGGTCTCCGAATCCGTGGGGTCCGCGCGGACACTCAAATTAAAAGAAGAGGGGGGGGATATGTACAAAGGGATTAGAAAGTTTGAGACGCCACCCACGGTGTGTGGTAATGTGAGGGACCAACGCTGCCGTTGGGAAGCCTGGTGATGATGGTGTGGCAGCCTGATGTTTAACCCCTCCGTGGGTAGGGGGTTTGTGTCTCGGGGCCCGTTGGATGGTTGGTGTTGGGTGTCATTAGAGATAGTAACAGGGGTTTTCAGTGTACTCACTTAGTCAAGGAATAACAACACCGACAGCTTGTAAACCAGAATTCTGAGCACCACTGCAGCTTGTAGGGAGCACGCTTGGGTCCGTGCCCTTGGTGTTGCTGTTAGCCTGTTGCTCTGTCCTTGGCACCTTTGTCTCTGTTTGGACACTCGGGTATAAAACTCTTCGGGTCCTGCTCACCCGTATGGCTGATGGAATGAGCTTGCTCTCAGGATTCACGCATAGGATTTCTTTGGACTCTATTGGGAAAGTCCTATCCCATCGGTGCGCTGGTACCACGATTTTGGAGCGGGTTGGGGATGAATCTTGAAGTCTTCACCACCGTCGAGTAAATTACGGAAACGCGTGAAGCTACTTTCCGGCTCAGGGTCCACGTACCCCATCGTGGCCCCTGCCCAGTGATAGCTCAAGGCCAGCGGCTGCCCTCCTCGGCTGTCTGTGCCCCCTGACACTATCCCGTGCGACCGGGGTTCCAGCTCCTACCAGGCCCAGACCAACATCTGCCACCTAGAAACTATGAGAATCTGAGGAGGGAAAAGGCGCAAGAAATAGGGTCTTACCCGGTATAAAGGTTTAAGGCAAAAAGGGATGGATACACTCACCTGATCAGGTTGTGACAGTCACAACCCCTGTGCAGACTTGTGTGAGTGCTGAAGTGGTTGAAGCTGCGGCCCCGTTGGAGAGAGTTAAATTGTTCGGAGTAAAAAGACGGGTTTATAAACCGCGCTAGAAACCACAAAGGGTGTTTGTAAAAATAAAGATTCTTTTAATAAACCATTCCTACGCGTTTCAGAGGTATACACACCTCCTTCTTCAGGGAAGGTGTGTATACCTCTGAAACGCGTAGGAATGGTTTATTAAAAGAATCTTTATTTTTACAAACACCCTTTGTGGTTTCTAGCGCGGTTTATAAACCCGTCTTTTTACTCCGAACAATTTACCTAGAAACTATAGGAGCCATGCCCCCTGCCAGTGACCTCTTCCTCTCAGAGAGTCGCCTCTTCACTATCCTCTCCTTAGCTCAACAATCGCTCAACTGTCACCTTCTTCACTTTCCCCTTACCAACCCCCATGTGGGCGGCCCTATTTCCTTCAGGCCCCCCAATGGTGTGTCTGGTGAGTAAAGTGTAAAGTGTTCCTAGGATTTTGATTGGCTAATCTGTTAGCAACACCAAAGGACCAGGACCCATAACCAAGGAGGGTGGATACTGTGCAGAAGGGCAGATTGCACAATACCCTGTGACGACCTGATAGGCCAGAGCATCACATTCCCCCTTAGTTAAACGTAGCTCGTTCGCGAGCCACAGGACACCAGAGGTTTATTTTTGTTTTGCTTTTAACTGTAAAAAGGAAAAATATAAAGGTTAACACATTGTTATTAACGGATCCATCCCACACAGGGGAGGCAATTCACTTAAATGTTACTAAAATTTTGTTAAGAGTTCGTCACCCAACGGTGGGACACTACCGGTCTCTATGGTAACGGAGGCTCAACCTTCTCTGTTGGAGCCCCTTCCTGCGACAGTCCAGTTCCAACGTCCCGGATCCCACTAACCTGCCACCCAAACAACCTGTTCCCCCTGGAAACCTATGGTGGGTTCTTGACCGGGTTAAGGTCCCGAGTGTTGTCTTTTAGACGACTCTGGTTGGCACAGGAGGTGCAACTATTATACAAGACACAAGTTTGTGTTGGTCAAACTTTTTAATGGAGTCCATGTACCAGTTGTACACTTTTAGTAATTTATTTATAAATCAGGTGACTTTCACTCTTTCATTAAAACGGGTTGATTAGGCACTTATTCACTAACATTTTCTATATGAAAAATAATAAACTATGGAAAATAACAAACGAAAATACCGATACCTAACAATTCTATGGCATCGCAACTACTGGTACTGTAACATTTTTTTGTTTCTTATTCACGCTCACTGGGAGGCAGGTGATAAACAGCGGCGGCTGGTACTACTCTCTAATCGACTATAGCGAGCCGCTTCACATCTAAGGCATACCAGCCCCATTTACCCCAATGGCCTGTGTAGCTGACTACATCTCCGACCTCCAGGTTACGACCTGGGTGACCACTGGGGAGATTCTGCTCCACATCTCGACAGGTGACAAACCGCCTGCCGCACCCTCTGCACTGCGGCCCACGGACACGGAAGGTGGCTGTTACGGTTCCCGTTTCTGGGGGTCTGCATGTCTCATTATCCTTTGCTGTGATCTGGCTATGCTATATCTTGGTCCCAGGTCTGTGTGGCACTGGGACTATGTTCTGAATCCATGCTACTGAGCATGTGCGAGCGCTGGAGACTAAGTCCTATCTTGGAGCCACTGCACATGTGCGGGTGACATCATCGCTGACACGAGGTCACATGTCTCTGACACATTCTAAGCCGATTGGCCTCTGGTCATGTGCTTATGACGCTTTGCTTTGTAATAGGCCACCGTGACGTCATTGCTGACGATTCTCGCAGTGGATTGGCTGGTGTCCTCCATCTTGGATGAGGCACAGAGTCTATATAAGACCCTGACGCACGCTGCTCGGCGCTCAGTCCTCTTGGTTCCTGTATAGGAGTAGACGCTCTGTGCATGTCCCTTGCGGCACCTATTGTCTATCTAGGTGAGCGTTATCACTAGGGTAACACTCTTTTACCTTGAAGCTTATGCTGTGGTCCATATCCTAGCACCTTAGTGGAGCGGACATAGGCAGGTGCTTGCTGCACATGGTCTGACTGGGCCATGTGGTTCTACTCTGAGGTGAGTGCTATCGGTAGGGTAGCGCTCCTGTACCTTTCAGCAGTACTGTTGTCCGTGTCTTCGCACCTTAGTGGAGCAAACATAGGTAGGTCAGGTGGTCGTTGCCTTCTAGGGTAACGCTCCACTACACTGCCTCCTGCAGCAGTCCGTATCCTCGCACACTAGGGGAGCGGTCATAGGCAGGAGTTTCAAGCTAGCAGCATTGCTGCTGTTCGTATCCTTGCACCACAAGTGGAGCGGACATAGGTAGGTGCCATATTGCACACACTACACTTAGTCTCTGTGACTGTTAACTGAGACAGGTGCTTTCAAGCTCACAGATTGTGAGACTTCTTTGCACTTTTATGTTGTATTCCTCACTCTTTTGCATTTCCACTCCTATGTTATGCTAAGAGGTAGTCGCTGTGACTTAAACAGTATACGCCGCTATTGGCCTTGGTGACACTGTGACGTAACAGTGTCAGTACCGCTTTGGTGGTACAGGTTTCCCCTATCCTCTACCCTACTCTGCAGCAGAGCTCTGCACGGTGGACCCTGACTGTCGGATAGCCTTCCATTCCCTTATTATCCGACAGCCCCCGTAACAGTGGCCTTCCTCAGGTACTTTCTTTCCTTCCAGGTTCGGGCAAGCTTCTCCTGTTGTTGTTGCGCTTGTGTGGTCGTTACTGGCATCATCTGCTGCTGGTGTGGTTGTCGTTCCCAGTAGGGGGCATCAGCGTCCGGCCTCCGCTCCCTATCTGGCTCTGGCTTTACTTGAACTCTGGCGGCCCCAACAGCCATCAGGATGCCGCGTGGTAACGGAACAGGTAGACATTTTGGTTCCTCTGCCGTTGTTGCAGGGCCCGGGTGCTCCACCTCTGAGGACGGACCCGGTGATGCGGCCGGGTCTGGTCTGGCCGGTGTCTGGGTGACTGCTGCCATGGCTGGAATGAGGGCCTTGTTCTGGATCTCTGCAGCCGGAGACTCTGATAAACAAACTGAAGGTTCCACTGCCCGGGTTGATGGGGGCAGCTCGGCGTCCGCCGAGGACTGGGTAGTCGGTAGTAAAGTGCTCACCACGATCGGAGACGGTCCGGAACCCTCAGCCACTGTGGCCGGATTTGTGCAATCAATAGGAACTGGGTAACCGCTTACCCTCTCTTCACGTGGGATTTCAATCTCACGGCCTCGCACCGCCAATGCCAGGCCCCTCATCTCTTCCCTCCAGTGGTTCAGAATGAAGAGGAATTGCATCTGCATCCTCCGGCACAGCTGCTCTGTTTCCTACTCTAACCAAGCCGCGGTCCCAGGGACAGCACGCTCTGCGGACCAGTCTCGCTCCGCCATCTTGCAACTGCGTCTTCCAGGAACGTTGTCACAGAGTCCTGGCGTCCCTGCTCTACTTCCGCCAGTTACACATTTTGACCCGCCCCCTCGGTCTTTTCGCAGCACTCTGTTGCTGACCGTGGCCCTCTGGAAACTTCCGGTTCCAGCCTCACTGGGAAGATGAGGGGCGGGGCTAAGACTTTGCGCGCTTTCTCGGAGAAGACGGGGTTTTGGCGTGAAAAATGGCGGAAAATGGTGGAATTATTAAGAAACAGAATCTTGACTCGCGGTCTTCGGCTTTCAAGGCGCACGTCACCCAGGTAAGTGGGTCCTGCTCGTATCCTGTTCGTGACGCCAGTTTTTCCGAGGTGTACCGCCCCCACATCAGCGGTCAAGCTGCACAGATCCAGAGCTGCGGTGGCTCGAGGGGTCTCCAAATCTCCGGGGTCTCCGGGGGGTCCGTGCAGACACTCGAATTAAAAGAAGAGGGGGGGATATGTACAAAGGGATTAGAAAGTTCGTGACGCCACCCACGGTGTGTGGTAATGTGAGGGACCACCGCTACCGTTGGGGAGCCCGGTGACAATGGTGTGACAGCCTGATGTTTAACCCCTCCATGGGTAGGGGGTTTGTGTCCCGGGGCCCGTTGGATGGTTGGTGTTTGGGTGACGTTGGAGATAGGAACAGGGGTTTTCAGTGAACTCACGCAGGCCAGGAATAACAACACCGACAGCTTGTAAATAGCAATGAGCCACCCCTTAGAGTTCGAATTCGGTTTGGTTCGTCGAATGGAGGACAAGTTCGTTAAACGTTCGACGAACCAATTCGAACCCCGTTGAAAACAATGGCAGGCAAACACAAACCCATACAAACACATAGAAAACACCTTCTAAGGTGTCCAAAAGGTGACAAACAACTCACAAGACACCACAAACACATCGAAAAGTGAAAAGGACATATACTCATACGAAAACAAAAGAGCTGGACGAGTAAAAAGAGGAGGAGACACAGATATCGGAGTATCTGCAAGTGAACATCGATGCCATTACTGTGCAACTTGAGCCTTGCTCATTTTGGGCTTCCAATCTGGATAAATTGCCTGAGCTCGCCACTTACGCCTGGAGGATCTTGTCGTGTCCCACAGCCAGTGTTCTCTCGGAACGTGTCTTCAGTGCTGCTGGGTGTGTGCTGACAGATAAGCGCACGCGTCTGTCCAGTGACAATGTGGACAAACTAACATTCATCAAGATGAACAAGTCATGGATCCGCAGGGACTTTTCTACCCCTGTGTCATCCTGGGGAGACGAAAGGCTGGTGGAGTTTTGATAGTGCTTCATGCAAATCAACTTTTTAAATTTGCAACTGCGGGACAACTGATGCCAGTGAAGTGGTGTGTGTGTGGCCCAATTTTTGGAAAAGAGAGAGACTGTGGTTGGAGTCCCCTTTTTTCTGAAAAATGAACCAAGATGAAGACGTCATGGATCAGAGAGGACTTTTCTACCCCTGTGTCATCCTGGGGAGGCGAAAGCCTGGTGGATTTTTGATAGTGCTTCATGCAAATCAACTTTTTAAGTTTGCAACTGGGGGACAACTGATGCCAGTGAAGTGGTGTGTGTGTGGTCCAATTTTTGGAAAAGAGGGAGACTGTGGTTGGAGTCCCCTTGCTGTGTTTTACATTATTTTAGAAGAGCATGACATGCCTAAGTGGGTTGACTTTCAGCATCTGCAAGCTGTTGGCTACCGAAATGCTGCTTTTCCACCCTTTTGACACAGAGGATTTTCGAGACCTTATGCCCATCGCAGTGCACCAAGAGCAGATGCCCAGTAGCATCTCCTTCTCCAAGAAAGGCGTGCCTGCACTACACCAGCATGTTGGACACAACATCACCTCTTCCTTGAGAAACTCTGTGTGTGACAGGGTGCATTTCAGCACAGATACTTGGTCCAGTAAGCATGGACAGGGGCATTACATGTCACTGACTGGGCACTGGGTAACTATGGTGAGAGATGGAGAAGGGTCTGCTGTACAAGTCTTTCCATCCCTACGAGTTGTGTGTCAATCCTTTCTCTGTATGTTGAAGTTCCTCCACTGCTTCTGCCTCCTCAACCTCGTCTAGGTCCTCAACCTCTGCTCAAAACCTGTCTGGTAAGGCCACCCGCGTTGTAATTGTGCACAAGGAATCCCGCACACCTCCTTACCATGCTGGCAGCAGAGCTCAATGCCATCAGGCGGTCAAATCTTTACTTTGAAATGTATGGGAAATGTGAGTCACACCGCAGAAGAGTTGTGGACGGTTAGCTCTGGAGACCAAGTTTCATCAATGGTTGTCTCCACTTAACCAGCAGCCAGGGAAGACCGTGTGCGACAATGATGCAAACCTGGGTGCGGCCCTTTGCCGTGACAATGTGACACACGTGCCTTGTATGGCTCACGTGTTCAACCTGGTTGTCCAGCAATTTTTAAACCACTATCCCGGCCTAGATAGCCTTCTGCAGAGGGCACGGTGTAATGCCTGCCTGGATCCACACACTCAGATGGGCTGTAAAGGACAGGCTAGAGGGAAGTCACTCAACAAGCTGCACCCCTAGAACCCTGAAACCCTTTAACCCCTATACAGGGATTTGGAATTACACAGGGCCCAAGGTGATCAATACCTCTGGAAGGCTGCAGTCCGAGAGAGTAGTAGTCAAGCAGGGTCAAACCATGAATTGAGGAACATGAGCAGAATCGGACGGCCAGGACTTAATCAGAAAACAAGAAGAGGTCAAATGCGGATCGGGCAACGAGGTACATAAACAGCAGGCAGGAGACGTAGTCAGGAAACAAGCGATAGCCAGCACACAAAATCACAAAACAGAACTGGGCGGAACATTACCCAGAAGATCAGAACTATGTCTGGCAGTGGTCAGCAGACAGGAGGGGTCTAAAAAAGGGTGTGGTTTCTTCCCATTGGTTGTAGCTGAATGATGGTATTTCAGCTGTGAGACAACCACCATCTACAGCCAGCCAGTGGTACTGCAGATCTCAAGGTAACCCAGCCCAGTGCCTGTGCGGAACCTGCATCCATCAGCGCCGCTGGCATCGACTCCTCTCCCATCAACAGCACTATCTACGAAAGGAACACGGTGTCACCTGGCGATTGGAGTACAAGTTGATTGAGCGGACTCCGGTAGTGACGTTACAGCCGTGTGCGACAATGATGCAAACCTGGGTGCGGCCCTTCGCCAGGGCAATGTGACACACGTGCCTTGTATGGCTCACGTGTTGAACCTGGTTGTCCAGCAATTTTTAAACCATTATCCCGGCCTACATGGCCTTCAGCAGAGGGTACGCTCGCTATGTGCTCACTTCCACCGTTCACACCCCGCAGCTGAACAACTTGCATTGCTCCAGAAGTCTTTCAGTCTGCCTGTTCACCGCCTGAAATGCGATGTGCCGACATGCAGGAATTTGAATCTGCACATGTTGCAGCGTCTGTGGCAGCACCGGCGAGCCCTGCTGCAATACGTTATGACTATGCAATACGTTAGCCTGGGCTAACAAGATCCAGAGGTGGGGAAGATCACGCTGCTGGAGTGGTCTCAGATCAAGTACCTATGCACCCTTCTTTACAGTTTACAAATGGCAATGAAGATGTTTAGCACTGACGATGCCATTATCATTATGACAATTCCTTTCATCTACATGCTGGAGCACACTCTAAACATTATTCAGAGTCAGGTGGTGGGACAAGAGGAAGGGGAGGAAGTACAGGAGGAGTCATATGCGCAAGGGATAACAACATCTACAAGGTCCACATGTTCAGCAGCACCAAGGCGGCAGGTATGGGACGGTGGGGGAGAGGGATTAACAAGGGCGCATAGTATCAGCCAAACTGTTGAGGAAGGTGCAGGAGCCCAGGAAGAAATGGACGATGAACTGGCGATGGGCATGGAAAATTCAGTAGATGAGGGAGAGCTTGATCACATTTCTGTTGTGCGAGGTTGGGGGGAGAGGGCATAGGAAAAAAAGCATGATTCTCACCTCTCCGCCAAAAACAAAGCAAGGACTTGGTCCTCCTGGATGCACAAGACACATGAGCGCCTTCTTGCTGCACTACCTATAACATGACCCTCTGATTGTCCGAATTCGAAGTAATGCTGACTACTGGGTTGCCACAATGTTAGATCCCCAATACAAGACAAAATTTGACAAAATAAGTCCTGCCATAGAAAGGGACGCACGTATGCATGAGTATCAGCAGAAGCTGGCATGCAATCTTAGATCGGCTTTTCCACTAAACACCAGTGCTGCACAGAGTGAATCTCAACGCTTTGTCATGGCTAGGAGGAAATGGTCTTTTACTTGTCCACATCTGAGGGACCGAGGGCTGGCTGCTGTGCTGAGACGGCATTGAGTAGGGTGTCCCTGCAGAGTTGCTGGTGGAAAGGGGAACAGGTGTGTTAGAAACTGGAAAAAGTTTGTGTCCGTGGGTTTGGTGGTTAAGCAACAGTAACATCTGCTGAAGAAACACCATCTGTTACGGGGGACTGGCAGATTTGGATAAGGTGGTATATATCCCAATCGCCAGTCGAGGACCACCGTGCTCCTAGATGGAAAAGGAGATGCTGGCAACCCAACGAAGGTTAGGCGGAGGATACAGAGCTGGGTGGCTCTGAAAAAAATAGTAGCCTTAACCAAGTTAGACGACACTCGGATCTGTAGACTTGAATCCCTGTTAGCGTCACAGGGTCCACACACCCAGCCCAGGAACTCCCTGTTAACAACACAGGGGCCAATGGGTACGCTGTCCATGTGCGTAGGGGGCACACCTGTGGACAGCAGGCGCAGCAGCACCCCAGTTAATGCCACTGTGCTGCACTAGCTGGACTGGTAGGACAGGAGCTGGTCGTAAACGTTCTGCGTTACCAAGTGTGGTGGCGCCCTGCACCGACGCCCTATCCCTGCCTACCTCTGCCCTAAAGCCACAATGGGTTCAACACATGGAGGTGTGCTCTGTCTGAGCATAATAGAAGACTGCGCACCTCCTTGTTGTCTCCAGCCCTTTTTCTAACCTGGGTCCATCCCAACCCAGGGTGGACCACAATGCCCGTCCATGAGCCAAAAGCACAGTGCCACGTCATCAGTGACATAACCAGCGGCCTATCCGTAACCGCCACTTCAATGATGACCTCATGGCAGCCACGCCCCAAACACCTCACCAGTCATCGTCTGACGAACAATGATGAGGTGCCAAATCATTAGGGTGGGCCTCTGCGAGCCAGTCTGGAGTGGCCACATCATCAGGACACCTTATGCCCTCTGGACTATAATGAACTGCCACCTCATGGACATGGCCAGTGAGTTCCTTAATGGCCCTAGCCTCTGATGCAATAAGTGCCTGAGCATGCTCATTTGCCTGAAAACAGTCTCAGAAAACAGTCTCAGCTTCTGTATGCTCTGTAGGCCCAACACAGGACTTAGACACGGCACGGAGTCCAAGTACCTGTGCAAAGATGCTTTTCTCACTAAGTGTGGGAGCATGCTCAGTAGCATGAACTGAGGACTTAAGCAGGCTTTACACGCTGCGACATCGCTAGCCCATACTAGCAATGTCGAGTGTGATAGCAACCGCCCCCATCGTACGGCCGATATGTGGTGATCGCTGCCGTAGCGAACATTATCACTACGGCAGCGTCACACGCACATACCTTCTCTGCGACGTCGCTGTGACCGGCGAACCGCCTCCTTTCTAAGGGGGCGGTTCGTTCAGCGTCACAGCGACGTCACTAAGCGGCCACCCAATGAAAGCGGAGGGGCGGAGATGAGCGGGACGAGCATCCCGCCCACCTCCTTCCTTCCTCATTGCTGGTGGGACGCAGGTAAAGAGAGGTTCCTCGTTCCTGCGGCGTCACACGTAGCGATGCGTGCTGCCGCAGGAACGAGGAACAACATTGCTACTTCAGCAGCAATGATAATTGGGAAGAGGGGGGCATGTCACCGATTAGCGATTTTGAACATTTTTGCGACAATTCAAAATCGCTAATAGGTGTCACACGCAACGACATCGCTACCGCCACCGGATGTGCGTCACAAATTCCGTGACCCCAACGAGATGGCTTTAGCGATCTCGTAGCGTGTAAAGCCACCTTTAGCCTCAGGAATGGCACAGTCATGCTGAGCATGCTCACTAGGCAAAACACTGTACTTAGGCTGTGTCTGGGGTAAATCGGCACACGCATGCGCACTAGCTGTCTCTATGCACTTAGACGTGGAGGAGGAAGCAGCCAGCTGGATGACCTGAGCCACAGACAAAAATGGCAGCTGATGCCTGGGCACAACTGGAACCGCAGCAGGCTGCTTGCGTCTACGGTAGCGCCGATTCGTAAAACCAACTACCAGCCAAAATAAAAGGTGTACTTCTTCCCGTGGATAATCTCATATGATCCCTTTTTTCAGGGACATGACCATTGCTACCAAATGTAGATGAGGCACCAAAAGAGCAGGTGCTTCAATTGATCTCAAGTGCGCCATCAAGTGGCCTCTCCTCCACCTCAACTTCAATATCCCAAATACTCCATTCCTCTGTGGCGTCAACCCAATCACACTTGTTTCCTAACAGCTCTCAAATTTCCACCAGCCCTGCTGAGTATGGGGTAACATAGATGGTTGAGTCTGCAGAGCTGTTCAGTCACACTATAGCCTGGGAATCAGAGGTCTGCTCCAAAGCTGCAGTGAGTCTAGACAAGGAAATGATCTGCACTGATGCCCAGAAGCTTTGTGAGTCGGATCCAGGCCCCGATGAAGAAGGTGCTGAGCATAATGTACACCCTCATTCCCAAACTGTAAATCCTCCTGGTGGAGACAATGGGGAACATGCTGATGAGACTCAGATACCTGATTGGAACAACAACTTTACTTTTCGGTCAGGGCAGGAAAAGGTTGGCTCGGAGGAGTCAGGACGAGGGGAGTGAAAACACACAGGGTGATGATGAGGTTGGAGACCCCACTTACTGTCAAACCAAAGTCAACCAGTCGATGAGGTCAGCAGAGGAGGTGGAGGAGGATGCTACTGACGACAAGGTTACATTGCGTCTTCCTGGACAGAGACAAAGTACTGGAAGCACATCAACAACTGAATCCTCAGCCACAACTCTGCCTCTGAGCAGAAGTCGTGGTGGCTCTGCAGGTCGCATGGGCTGTAAGCCTTGCCTTGCCTGGGGCTTTTTTTACATCACAAAAGATTACCCAAGTCATGTCATCTGTAAGATTTGGCACCAATCTCTAAGTAGAAGCCAAAAACTCACTACTTTGAGTACTTCGTCCATGAACTTTCACATGGATATGAAGTGATAGCGTGAGGGTGTATTGATGAGCTTTATCCACTGTGAATGCAACATGCTTATTTGCCGTTCATTGCATGCATTGTTGCAGACTACCCACAAGGGGCTGCTGTTTTTTTGCATCTGCCTTTGACTGTTTGGTCACTAAAGCAATAGCAAAACTGTCTTCGGCTGTGGACTTGGAGAGCGGAGGAGGTGCTGTCTGTGAAGTGAAGGAAAAGCTAAAGGTGTGCGTTACAGCAAGGAGCCACCGCGGAAATAATTTGGTGAATTGTGAGGGGACTCGTGTTGGAGTTTGGTGAGGAGGACCGTAACGCCTGTGAGCAGCATCCTGTGCCGGAGACCGACATTCTTCTGGTGCTGTCTATATTGTTTACCAGGAGAGGATCGTAAACTCTGTATTGATGGCAACTGAACACCACAGTACCCGGGTACGGCAGGCTGGGACCAGACAGTAATGCGTGCACGCAACACTTTGTTTTCTTAGCAAAATACATATCTGTTCTGCTTAGGCCGACTATATAGACAATAAGACTTGATACCTCTGCTCTGTCAATTTGTCAGTTACAGTTAAAATCATAGAGGGACAGCGACACGTTTGCATTGACTGTTGCTTTACAAGATTTCCAGGACTGTGTTGCTGAGCTGTGTGGTTTGCCTTCACACTGTTATCATCTGCCTTATCTGTGAGGCTTCAGCTAACAAGGGTATTCATGGGGGGTAATGGGATTTGTCTATGTTTAGGTAGATAAGTTGTAAGCTCTTGTGATGCGCCACTGGTAAGTCATGTTCGCACATACACACACACACACACACACACACACACAATTACTCCTGGTGCGCAGATGGATTACCAGGTACTAGGCAACTGTTTAGACAGTCCCTTGGTTAGGCAAAAGTTGGTGAGCAGGGGGTATAAATCGCCATTACGTGTGTCGCAGCATAGGGGTGTGGGCTTTTGGAATTGTGAATAGATTGTTCTATTCTTTCAGTTTTATGCATGGTTCTTATTGTTTGTTTTTGGAAAGTTAAACAATCATTTATCAACCCAACTGCCTAGAGTCCTTTTCCTAGTGTGTGGTTTTCCTGTATACTGGGGAGCCCACCCTGTACACAACTTTAAATGAAGCATAAGTCACAATGGGAAGTTCATTGTGCTACAATGCGGCCTAGCGGGGCTGTGCAACCACCGTCTGCCCCATTAATGGCATCTGCGTGCTCTTCATCCTCTGTGACTATGGGGACAGCAGTCACACATACTTTTTGACGCTGCCCTTCCCCCCCTTTACCCGCAACAGGCAGTGTGATTGGCAGGTCGTCAGTTGTTTTTGAAGTGTAAACAGCTGCGGGTGTTGAGCTCTCTCAGACATCGAGAGAACCACCTTTGGATGAAGGCAACATTATATCCACACCTGTACCTTCGTCACAGATTGCCAGGACTACCTGCAGTTAAAAATTGGGTAGCAAAAATGGAGAGGTGTGTAGAATGCATAGGTGCTGTAGCTTGCTGGTCAGCAAAGGAACACTAAAGGGGGCTTTACACGCTACGATATCGTTAATGTTTTATCGTCGGGGTCACGTTGTTAGTGACGCACATCCGGCGTCATTAATGATATCGCAGCGTGTGACACTGACCAGCGACCTTAAGCAACCTCAAAAATGGTGAAAATCGTTCACCATGGAGAGGTCATCCCAAACTCAAAAATCGGTAAGGGTTGTTTATCCATGTTGTTCATCGCTCATGCGGCAGCACACATCGCTATGTGTGACACCGCAGGATTGAGGATCGTCTCATTACTTGCCGCCAGTCGCAATGCGGAAGGAAGGAGGTGGGGGGGATGTTGCGTCCTGCTCATCTCCGCCCCTCCGCTTTGATTGGTCGGCCGCTTAGTGACGTTGCGGTGACGTCACTGTGATGCCGAACGTCCCTCCCCCTTGAAGGAGGGATTGTTCGGCAGTCATAGCGACGACGACAACCAGGTAAGTACGTGTGACGCTGCCGTAACGATAATGTTCGCTACGGCAGCGATCACAAACAATCGCATGCGCGACGCGGGCGGGTACTTACACGCTCGATATCGCTAGAAATTGCTAGCGATATCGCTAACGTGTAAAGACCCTTTAGGCTTTGTGCGCACTTGAAAATGGAATTTTCTCAAGAAAATTCCACAGGCATTGAAAGATTACCGCACCCGCGGTAAAAAACCGTGGCAAACCGCACCCGAAAACCGCATGCGGTTTGCCGCGGTTTGCTGCGGTTTTACCGCAGTATTGTTTGCGGTATTGCCACGGTTTTGCCGCTTGCGGGTTGGTACATGTGCTTTATTGCATTCAATGCAGTAAAGCACATTGAAAAAATAAGTCATTTTATTCTGAGATAGATAAATAAAGAAATTGACAGATAGAAGTATAGATAGAGAGATAGATAGAGTCCCTGTGAGCACACGCTGTATTTCTCACGGTCGGTAGTGAGTTCACATTACCGGCCGTGGGAAATGCCCTGTGGTTACCTCTGCTGGCTCGCTGAGAGGCTGCATTCATTCAGCGCTGTGTCAGTGTCTGTCGCGGCTGGATGCAAGCATCGCAGGGCATGGATTACGCCGGAGCTGTGTGTTTCGAGGGGGTTAATAAACGGGGGAACCAGGAGCTTTTTTGTGTTTTAATTTAAAATAAATGATTTTTCGGTGTGTGTGTTTTTTCACTTTACTTACGGGTTGATCATGTCAGCTGTCTCATAGACGCTGTCATGATCAATCCTGGACTTAGTGGCGGCGATCCGCCGCCATTAACTCCTTACATTATCTTGATTGCCATCGCATCATGGCAACAAGAAGAGTCGGGGACACTCTGGGACTGTCGCATAATGCATGCGACAGTCCCGGGGCAGCTGTGGCTGATATTCTCGGCTGCGGGAGGGGGGAGGGAGGCGGGGGACATTAACCCTGCCCCTCGTCCTCCACAGCCTGAGAATACCGGGCCGCCGCTGTGTGCTTACCTCGGCTGGAAGGTAAAAATACGGCGGAGCCCACGCGTTTTGTTTTCTATATTTCCGTTTGTCTTCTATGTGTATTCTATTTGTCTGTGTCTGTGTTCTATGTCTGTGATGTCTGTGTGTCTCTGTGATCTGTGTGTGTTTACTCTGCTCCGCTTCCTCTTCCTGGCATAATGACATCACTTCCCTGCAAACCGCAGGCAGCGATGTACATTACCGCAGGTAAACCGTGAAATACCGGAGGGAATATTGCAGGAAAACGCAATGAACCGCACAGAATTTGCTGCCTGCGTTATTCCCTGAGGGATTTCAAGATTACATGGCAGTCAATGGAGTGAAATCCCGCAGCGACGTGCGGAAAAGAAGTGATATGCAAAACAAAACATGCAGCTGTCAAATTTCGCATAGTGCGCACAGCATTTTTTTTTCCATAGGTTTTGCTGGTGAATCACTGCAGAGATGTTATGAACATTTTCTGCAGCGATAAGTGCGCACAGGGCCTAAGTTAGTATCCCAGACAATTTTAGTATGCCACTAAAAGTATCAGCACTTTTGGAAATTAAAATTGCGTAGCAGCAAAGGAGAGGAGTGTAGAATATACATGTGGTGTACTTTGCTTGACAGGAGAGGAACCCTAAGGTAGTATCCCAGACAATTTTACTATGCCCCTAAAAGTGTCAGCACTTCTGGAAATTAAAATTGCGTAGCAGAAATGGAGAGGAGTGTAGAATACACATGTGGTGTACCTTGCTTGACAGCAAAGAAACCCTAGGGTAGTATCCCAGACAATTTTACTATGCCCCTGAAAGTGTCAGCACTGTTTGCAATTAAAATTGCGTAGCAGAAATGGCCAGGTGTGTAGAATGCACAGGTGCTGTAGCTAGCTGGTCAGCAAAGGAACACAAAGGGGTACTTTGCACGTTGCGACATCGCTACTGCGATATCATTGGGGTCAAATCGAAAGTGACGCACAACCGGCACCGGTAACGACATCGCAACGTGTAAAGCCTAGATGCGCCGATAAGCGATCGCTAAAGCGTCGTAAATCGGTGATCTGTGTAGCGTCGGTCATTTTCATAATGTCGCACCAATAGGAGATACGATGTTGTTCCTCATTCTTCCGGCAGCACACATCGCTGTGTGTGAAGCCGCAGGAGCAAGGAACATCTCCTTACCTGCCTCCACTGGCTATGTGGAAGGAAGGAGGTGGGCGGGATGTTTACATCCCGCTCATCTTCGCCCCTCCGCTTCTATTGGCCGCCTGCCGTGTGATGTCGCTGTGACGCCGCACGACCCGCCCCCTTAGGAAGGAGGCAGGTCACCGGCCAGAGCGACGTCGCTGGGCAGGTAAGTGCGTGTGAAGCTGCCGTAGCGATAATGTTTGCTACGGCAGCTATCACAAGGTATATCGCATGTGCGACAGGGGCGAGTACTATCGTGCTCGGCATCGGCTAGCGATGTCGCAGCATGCAAAGTACCCCTAAGTAAGTATCCCAGACAATTTTTGTATGCCACTAAAAGTGTAAGCACTTTTGGAAATTAAAATTGCGTAGCAGCAATAGAGAGGAGTGTAGAATGCACATGTGGTGTACCTTGCTTGACAGGAGAGAAACCCTAAAGGGGGCTTTACACGGTAACAATATCGCTAGCAATTTGTAGCGATAGCGAGCGTGTAAGCACCCGCCCCCGTCGCGCATGCGATTGTTTGTGATCGCTACCGTAGCGAACATTATCGCTATAGCAGCGTCACACATACTTACCTGGTCGGCGGCGTCGCTGTGACTGCCGAACAATCCCTCCTTCAAGGGGGAGGGACGTTCGGCATCACAGCGACGTCACCGCAACATCGCTAAGCGGCCGGCCAATCAAAGCGGAGGGGCAGAGATGAGCAGGGCGTAACATCCCGCCCACCTCCTTCCTTTCGCATTGGGGCCGTCGGCAGGTAAGGAGACGTTCCTCGCTCCTGCGGTGTCACACATAGCGATGTGTGCTGCCGCATGAGCGATGAACCACCTGGATAAACAACCCTTACCGATTTTTGACTTTAGGACGACCTCTCCATGGTGAACGATTTTCACCATTTTTGAGGTCTCTTAAGGTCACTGGTCAGTGTCACACGCTGCAATATCGTTAATGACGCCGGATGTGCGTCACTAACAACTTGACCCCGACGACAAACCATTAACGATATCGTAGCGTGTAAAGCCCCCTTAAGGTAGTATCCCAGACAATTTTAGTATGCCACTAAAAGAGTCAGCACTGTTTGCAATTAAAATTGTGTAGCAAAAATGGGCAGGTGTGTAGAATGCACAGGTGCTGTAGCTAGCTGTACAGCAAAGGAACACTAAGTTAGTATCCCAGACAATTTTAGTATGCCACTAAAAGTGTCACCACTGTTTGCAATTAAAATTGCGTAGCAAAAATGGGCAGGTGTGTAGAATGCACAGGTGCTGTAGCTAGATGGTCAGCAAAGGAACACTAAGTTAGTATCTCAGCCAATTTTAGTGTGCCACTAAAAGTGTCAGCTTTGTTTGCAATTAAAATTGCGTAGCAAAAATGGGCAGGTGTGTAGAATGCACAGGTGCTGTAGCTTGCTGGTCAGCAAGGGAAGCCTCACTTTCTATCCCTGCAAATGAAACAATGCCCCAAGGAATTGCCTGAGCCGATGTAGCTAGATGCTGTGATACAAACTCCTGCACAGCGTTGGCACAGACCTGCCTAGCAACACTGGCTAAGAACGGCTGTAATGCAGCCCTGAAAAGGGATGAAATTACAAGTAATCCCTAAAGTGCTGTGTAGATTGCACTGTATGTCTATAGTGCACACAGCAGCAGCAGGAGTGGGAACGGTGACTGTCACCCACCCACAGCAGACAGATAATGGTGGCGTCGGGGAAAATGGCCGGGTCCTATAACGCAAGGACATGTAACATGCACAGCCTATGACACATGCCCTTGCTTGTCTGGCAAAAATCCACTTTGCTGTGTGTGTGTGTCTGTGATTTGCTGACAGCCGGCTCGCCCCACTGTACGCGCGGTTAGGAAAAAAAAAAAAAATGGCGATCGCCATTCTTTCATCACTCAGCAGCAGCACTGATCTAAACCCCGTCCCCCCCGCACACTATAAGCTGAATTTTGATAATATCATGATTCACAGTGACTCACACTATTACAGTGAAAAGCCAGCTAGTAACTAGCTACGCTTTTTGGTGATCAAACCGTTCTCGAACATAACTCGAACTGCCGAACTTTAAGCAAATCGGTCGAGTTCGTCGAACACCCCCCAAAATCACTCGAACATGAAATTGGCGAACCGTTCGACTCGAACATCGCTCAACTCTACTTGTAAACAAGAATTCTGAGCACCACTGCAGCTTCTAGGGAGCACGCTTGGGTCCGTGCCATTGGTGTTGCTGTTTACCTGTGGCCTTGTCCTTGGCACCTTTGTCTCTGTTTGGACCCTCGGGTATAAAACTCTTTGGGTCCCGCTCACCCGTATGACTAATGGAGTGAGCTTGCTCTCAGGGTTCATGCGTAGGATTTCTTTTGACTGTATTGGGAAAGTCCTATCCCATCGGTGCGCTAGTACCCCAATTTTGGAGCGGGTTGGGGACGAATCTTGAAGTCTTCACCCCCGTTAGTAAATTATCGGAACGCGTGAAGCTACTTTCCGGCGTAGGGTCCACATACCCCGTCGTGCCCTGGCCCCTGCCCTGTGATAGCTCAAGGCCACCAGCCGCCCTCCTCGGCTGTCCGTGCTCCCTGACACTATCCCCTGCGACCGGGGTTCCAGCTCCTACCAGGCCCAGACCAATGTCTGCCACCTAGTAACTACAGGAGCCCTGCTCCCTCCCTCTCAGCGAGTCACCTCTTCACTCTCCTCTCCTTAGCTCAACACTCGCTCAACTGTCACTTTCTTCACTTTCCCCTTACCAACCCACCATGTGGGGGCCCTATTCCCTTCAGGCCCCCCAATGGTATGTCTGGTGGGTACAGTGTAAAGTGTTCCTAGGATTTTGATTGGCTAAGCTGTTAGCAACACCAAAGAACCAGGACCCGTAACCAAGGAGTGTGGATACTGTACAGAAGTGCAGAATGCACAATAACCTGTGACGACCTGATAGGCCAGAGCAACACAGATCCAGTACCTTATAAAGAGTGAAGGCATCTGTGAGTGGTCAAAGCAGCCTGAGCTCCTAACAGCAGTTCACAAAGCCTGCAGGAATTAACTCCTGCTGGACTGGAAAGCAGTGAATCTAAAATAGCCGACACCTGAGTCAGTCTAAGCAACAAAGAGACTTCAGGTTCTTTGTCAGACTCTATTTTATGAATAGAGTACGATGCCACTGTACCGCCCAGGAACTCGGCTGACTGCCGAGCCGCTCGGATCTGGGCTCGTCAGTGGGTGGCTCGAGCTCCTCCCGGACCAAGGGGGGGGTCACGTCGCTCTGAAGGGATGCTGGCGCTACATGAGGGGTGGTGTTCGGTGGGGGGGCCCATGGCCAAGGCCGCGGTTGTTTTTGGGGGTTAAGTTCGTGACACCACCCACGGTTTGTGGTGAATGGATGGACACCACCTCTGCCATTGACTAGGCTCCCGGGGACGGGGTTGCGCTTGGTGTCGACCCCTCCATGGGTAAGGGGTGATGGTCCCGGAGGCCCGAGGGAGGTGCTGAGGTGGGGGGGATGATGCGTGCTGACTAGAGTTGAGCGCGGTTCGAGGTTCTCCAGTTCGGGGCTCGAGTGATTTTTGGGGCTGTTCGAGATCGAACTAGAACTCGAGCTTTTTGCAAAAGCTCGATAGTTCTAGATACGTTCGAGAACGGTTCTAGCAGCAAAAAGCAGGGCTTTTTACAGCTACAGTGAGCAGGAGCCATCACTGGCAGCCTGCCAGAAGCTGGTAACCAAGATAAACATCGGGTATCCAAGCAAAGCGCTTTGGTTAGTAACCCGATGTTTATCTTAGTTATGTGCAGGAAGCCCACACTTCCCCGCTCAGCTCGCTCCGCCCCCTCCTGCCCGCGGCATGTACACATACATACACACACACACACACACACACACACACACACACACACACACACCCCCGCTCGGCTTACCTGCGGTGATGAAGTCCCGCCATCCCGACCTCAGCGCTGTCACTGTCCTCCATGGCCGCCGCTTGTCACATCACCTCTCGCTTCCGACCCGAAACTGACTAGCGGTGACGTCACGGGCCTCTCGCGATACTTGGTGTGAAGGCGCCGGGCGGTCATTGAGCTCAGTGACAGGGGCTGTCAGTGTGCTGGAGATCAGCGCAGGTAATGTACCTCGCTGACAGGAGCACTTGTCACCCCCCTGCAGTGACCTGGGCTGACCCATTGATGTTAGCTCAGGTCACTGCACTGCTCTCCCAGCCAATGGGGAACATCCTGCTCTTCATTGACTGGGACAGTGTGGATCGTCATGGCAACCCCTTGGATTACACCAGACCTGGATTTGTTTTTCATTCTAATAAATTGGTTAAAGAGGGAATGTTTTGGGGAGTGTTTTTTCAAATAAAAATGTGTTTGTCGTCTATTTTTTTTTTATTACTGACTGGGTTGGTGATGTCGGGTATCTGATAGACGCCTGACCTCACCAACCCCAGGGCTTGATGCCAGGTGACATTACACATCTGGTATTAACCCCATATATTACCCCGTTTGCCACCGCACCAGGGCGCGGGATGAGCTGGGGCGAAGCACCAGGATTGGCGCATCTAATGGATGCGCCACTTCTGGGGCGGCTGCGGCCTGCTATTTTTAGGCTGGGGAGAGTCCAATAACCATGGACCTCCCTAGTCTGAGAATATCAGGCCCCAGCTGTCTGCTTTACCTTGGCTGGTGATCCGATTTTGGGGGACCCCTACGTGTTTTTTTTTTAAATTATTTATTTAATTTAAAATAACAGCGTGGGGTGCCCTCAGTTTTGGATTACCAGCCAAGGTGAGGTTGCCAGTTGTGGTCTGCAGGCTGCAGCTGTCTGCTTTACCCTAGCTGGCTACAAAACTAGGGGGAACCCTACGTCATTTTTTTTTTCATTTTTTTGGCTAAATACAAAGCTAAACACCCCTTAGTGCCACATGAAAGGCACCAAAGGGTGCTCCACTTTTTCACCATTTTTTCTCCACTTTTTCTACATTTTTTCTCCACTTTTTCTCCACTTTTTCTCCACTTTTTTCTCCACTTTTTCTCCACTTTTTCTCCACTTTTTCTCCATTTTTTTCTCCACTTTTTCTCCACTTTTTCTCCACTTTTTTTCCATTTTTTTCTCCACTTTTTCTCTACTTTTTCTACATTTTTTTCTCCACTTTTTCTCCACTTATTCTCCACTTTTTCTCCACTTTTTCTCCACTTTTTCTCCATTTTTTTCTCCACTTTTTCTACACTTATTCTCCACTTTTTCTCCACTTTTTCTCCACTTTTTCTCCACTTTTTCTCCATTTTTTTTCTCCACTTTTTCTCCAATTTTTCTCCACTTTTTCTACATTTTTTCTCCACTTTTTCTACATTTTTTCTCCACTTTTTCTACATTTTTTCTCCACTTTTTCTCCACTTTTTCTCCACTTTTTCTCCACTTCTTTCTCCACTTTTTCTCCACTTTTTCTCCACTTTTTCTCCACTTTTTCTCCACTTTTTCTCCATTTTTTTTCTCCACTTTTTCTCCACTTTTTCTCCACTTATTCTCCACTTTTTCTCCACTTTTTCTCCACTTTTTCTCCACTTTTTCTCCACTTTTTCTACATTTTTTTCTCCACTTTTTCTCCACTTTTTCTCCACTTTTTCTCCACTTTTTCTCCATTTTTTTCTCCACTTTTTCTCCACTTATTCTCCACTTTTTCTCCACTTTTTCTCCACTTTTTTTCCATTTTTTTCTCCACTTTTTCTCCACTTTTGCTCCACTTTTTCTCCACTTTTTCTCCACTTTTTCTCCACTTTTTCTCCATTTTTTTTCTCCACTTTTTCTCCAATTTTTCTCCACTTTTTCTCCACTTATTCTCCACTTATTCTCCACTTTTTCTCCATTTTTTTCTCCACTTTTTCTCCACTTTTTCTCCACTTTTTCTCCACTTTTTCTCCACTTTTTCTCCATTTTTTCTCCACTTTTTCTCCACTTTTTCTCCACTTTTTCTCCACTTTTTCTACATTTTTTTCTCCACTTTTTCTCCACTTTTTCTCCACTTTTTCTCCACTTTTTTTCCATTTTTTTCTCCACTTTTTCTCTACTTTTTCTACATTTTTTTCTCCACTTTTTCTCCACTTATTCTCCACTTTTTCTCCACTTTTTCTCCACTTTTTCTCCACTTTTTCTCCACTTCTTCTCCATTTTTTTTCTCCACTTTTTCTCCACTTATTCTCCACTTTTTCTCCACTTTTTCTCCACTTTTTCTACATTTTTTTCTCCACTTTTTCTCCACTTTTTCTCCACTTTTTCTCCACTTTTTCTCCATTTTTTTCTCCACTTTTTCTCCACTTATTCTCCACTTTTTCTCCACTTTTTCTCCACTTTTTTTCCATTTTTTTCTCCACTTTTTCTCCACTTTTGCTCCACTTTTTCTCCACTTTTTCTCCACTTTTTCTCCACTTTTTCTCCATTTTTTTCTCCACTTTTTCTCCAATTTTTCTCCACTTTTTCTCCATTTTTTCTCCACTTTTTCTCCACTTTTTCTCCACTTTTTCTCCACTTTTTCTCCATTTTTTTTCTCCACTTTTTCTCCAATTTTTCTCCAATTTTTCTCCACTTTTTCTCCACTTATTCTCCACTTATTCTCCACTTTTTCTCCATTTTTTTCTCCACTTTTTCTCCACTTTTTCTCCACTTTTTCTCCACTTTTTCTCCATTTTTTCTCCACTTTTTCTCCACTTTTTCTCCACTTTTTCTCCACTTTTTCTCCATTTTTTTCTCCACTTTTTCTCCACTTTTTCTCCATTTTTTTCTCCACTTTTTCTCCAATTTTTCTCCACTTTCTCTCCACTTATTCTCCACTTATTCTCCACTTTTTCTCCATTTTTTTCTCCACTTTTTCTCCACTTTTTCTCCACTTTTTCTCCACTTTTTTTCCAGTTATTCTCCACTTTTTCTCCACTTTTTCTCCACTTTTTCTCAATTTTTTCTCCACTTTTTCTCCACTTTTTCTCCACTTTTTCTCCACTTTTTCTCCATTTTTTTTCTCCACTTTTTCTCCACTTTTTCTCCACTTTTTCTCCACTTTTTTTCCATTTTTTTCTCCACTTTTTCTCCATTTTTTTCTCCACTTTTTCTCTACTTTTTCTACATTTTTTTCTCCACTTTTTCTCCACTTATTCTCCATTCTTTTTCTAAGGTCGGTCTACCCATTGCCTCTGCCATGCACACTGTAGCTCTACACCTACTGCACATGTTACTTTATGATTGACATCTCTTTCGTACCAGAGCTGTCTAAGTCTACTCTGACCCCATATTTGTCATTACTATATTGTCCTTGTACTGTATTATGACATTTGTATCATGTGTTTCATTTATTGCTGTGTTGCAATTTTTTTGCTGCATCCCAATTGTACCTCTACATTGTTCGAGTTTATGTTATTGTTCTCTCACTCTTATGTGATACTGATTATTGTCATTTTTCATGATTACATGCAGATAAGTCCAATCTGACGAAGGCTCAGGCCGAAACGTCATTTGTAACTTGTTTTGGACAAAAACATATATGCTTATGAAAATTTTTTTTTTCTTAATACGGACCAATAAAGAGTGATTTTGCATTACTATCCGTTGTGACTTACTGACTTAGTCTGGGAGATTTAGAGCGCCGAGGTTACTCACTAATTTTATCTATTATTACCTCTGAGCACCTATATACCAGTGAGCAGAGCTTCCTCTACAGTAGTTCTCCTGATTAGGCATGCCCTTACCTCATGAGCAGGGCATTGCAGCTTTGGTAGCAACCATTACGACATGGACTCTGCTGCTGTGGACCCGAGAAAAGTGAGTGCAGATTCATTGCACCCACACTCCTCACATGAAGGGTCCGCACTCCTAGAAAATGGGGGATACGTTCCCTGAGTGTCTCCCCCCCATATTCTAGACGGTCCAGAGTCGTCGTGGGACCCCTTTATTTTTTTTCTTACAATAAATTGGTGAAAGAGGAAATGTTTTGGGGACTGTTTTTTCAAATAAATTTCTTTTGTCGATTTTTTTTTTTTTTGTTAGTACTGACAGTTTATGATGTTGAGTATCTAATAGACGCCATGACATCACAAACTGCTGGGCTTGATCTCAGGTTACTTTACAGCTAGTATCAACCCGATTTATTACCCCGTTTGCCACTGCACCAGGGCACGGGATGAGCTGGGGTGAAGCGCCAGGATTGGCGCATCTAGTGGATGCGCCACGTCTGGGGTGCCTGCGGCCTGCTATTTTTAGGCTGTGAAGGCCCAATAACTATGGACCTTCCCACCCTGAGAATACCAGACCACAGCTGTCTGCTTTACTTTGGCTGGTGATCCAATTTGGGGGGGACCCTACTTTTATTGTGTAATTATTAATTTTTATACAATAATTATAAAAAAGAGCCTGAGGGGACCTCCACATTGGATCCCCAACCACGGTAAAGCTGCCAGCTGTGGTTTTCAGGCTACAGCCGTCTGCTTTACCCTAGCTGGCTATCAAAAATGGGGGGACCCAACGTCATTTTTTTTTTTAACTATTTTTTAAATAGAAAAAATTAATGGGCTTCCCTGTATTTTGATTGCCAACCAAGGTAACGGCAGGCAGATGGGGGTGGCAACCCATAGCTGTCTGCTTTATCTGCGCTGAGAATCAAAAATACCGCGGAGCGCTACGTCATTTTTTTAAAGATTTATTTTTACAGCACTGTGATGTCCAGCAATCAAAATACAGGGAAGCCCATTTTATTTTTAGTTATTTAAATAAATAATAAAAAAAAATGTATTTTTTGTATTGCTAGCTAAGGGTAATCCAAGCAGCTACTGGCTGCTAACCCCCACTGCTTGGTGTTACCTTCACTGGCAATGGAAAATCCAGGGAAGCATTTTTTATTTTTTTTGCCAAAAAACTACAAAAAAAGGACGTGAGCTTCGCCATATTTTTGTATGCTAGCCAGGTATAGCAGGCAGGTGCTGGAAGAGTTGGATACAGCGCTAGAATATGGCGCTTCTATGAAAATGCCATTTTCTGAGGCGGCTGCAGACTTCAATTCGCAGCAGTGGGGCCCAGAAAGCTCAGGCCAACCTGTGCTGCGGATTCCAATCCCCAGCTGCCTAGTTGTACCTGGCTGGACACAAAAATGGGGCGAAGCCTACATCATTTGTTTTCTAATTATTTCATGAAATTCATGAAATAATAAAAAAAGGGCTTCCCTTTATTTTTGGTTCCCAGCCGGGTACAAATAGGCAACTGGGGGTTGGGGGCAGCCGTTCCTGCCTGCTGTACCTGGCTAGCATACAAAAATATGGCGAAGCCCACATAATTTTTTCAGGGGGCAAAAAACTTCTGCATACAGTCCTGGATGGAGTATGCTGAGCCTTGTAGTTCTGCAGCTGCTGTCTATCTGTATGGAGAAGAGCAGACAGCAGCTGCAGAACTACAAGGCTCAGCATACTCCATCCAGGACTGTATGCAGAATTTTTTTGCCCACCAAAAAAATGACGTGGGCTTCGCCATATTTTTGTATGCTAGCCAGGTACAGCAGGCAGCCACGGGCTGCCTCCAACCCCCAGTTGCCTATTTGTACCCGGCTGGGAACCAAAAATATAGGGAAGCCCGTTTTTTTTAATTATTTCACTTATTTCATGAAATAATTAAAAAACAAATGACGTGGGCTTCGCCCCATTTTTGTGTCCAGCCGGGTACAACTAGGCAGCTGGGAATTGGAATCCGCAGCACAGGTTAGCCCGAGGTTTCTGGGCGCCTCTGCTGCGGATTTCAGTCCGCAGCTATCCCAGAAAATGGCGCTCTCATAGAAGCGCCATCATCTGGCGCTGTATCCAACTCTTCCAACAGCCCTGGAGCCGGGTGGCTTGTTGGGTAATCATGAGTTAATACCAGCTTTGTTTTACTAGCCAGTATTAAGCCAGAGATTCTTAATGTCAGGCACGTTTGACCCGGCCATTAAGAATCTCCAATAAGGGGTTAAAAAAAACACCACACAGAGAAAAAATACTTTAATAGAAATAAATACACAGACACATTAGAGACTCCATCTTTATTACCCCCTGTCAGCCCTCCACGATCCTGCTCTTCTGTCTTCTTTCTTTCTAGTGTAGTAGTAGTGATGATTGTAGTGAGGATGAGGTTCACCAGCCCATCATGGGCTGGGGAACCTCATCCTCAGTACAATCCTCACTACAATCGGGAAGCAGCGTGCAGCCTTCACTCCGTGATTGATCACTGCTGGCTGTCAGCGGTAACAGCGATAACGCTGACAGACGCGTTACCATAGCAACGGTGCTCTCGGAGCCGCGGTTAGCGGTGACGTCACCGCTAACTGCATTGCTATGGCAACGGTGATCTTCGTTAATGACCGGCTGTGTCAGCCGGTCCCTAACGGAACGGGGAGTCGACCGTGAGCTAGAGCATGTCGCCGGTACACGGCGATACACATATGTGCACCGTGTACCGGAGAGATGCACTCGCAGGTCCTACATGACGTGTCATAGTCATGTGACCAGTCTGTAGCCAATGAGATAATAGCCACGTGACTGGTCACATGGCTATTTTGACGTCACGATAGGTCCTGCATCTCTGCTGGCAATGCAGGTCACCGGGAGGATTCAGCGATCATCGGATGGAATAGCGGCAGGAGACAGAGTGCAGAAGGGATTGCGAGGACCGGTAAGTGTTATGGCAATGTTTATTAACTGTTTGTGTACATTTATAATGCATTTTTATGTGTTTGTGATTGCCTCCCATTATAGCCTATACGTTCGAGTTTGGTTCGTCGAACGTTCGACGAACCGAACTCGAACGGGACCACCGTTCGGCGAGCCGACCTCGAGCCGAACCGGGACCGGTTCGCTCATCTCTAGTGCTGACGTGTCGGTGCGGTGCGGCACGGTGCGAGGGCACTGTTGTACTCACTATTACAGACACACTGGAGTCTCTAGTAAACCAAAGAAGATGGTGGACGGTGCCCGCAGCCGGCTGCGCTTGTCCCCTTTTTCAGGTTGGTGGTTTCCGCAATTTCTCCTGCACCTCGCTTTTAGTAGAATGGTGACTGTTATGATCCGGAACCATGGAAGACCACCATAAATCATTGGTAAAAGGTGACAAGAGCATTGGCAACTAATCTGGCCGCCATCCCCTTACTAGCCATCAACACTAGAAGTAGCCGAGGGGTGAACTAACATCCTATGCACCGCGAACCCAGCCGGAAAACTAGCTATCCTAAAGGAAGGAAAGATGAATAACTCTCTGCCTCAGAAAATAGATAAAGAATAGCAAGCCCCCACACATTCAAAGACTGCGGTGATATAGGAAAACACAATACACAGATAGATGATAGGATCAGCAAAAGGTGAGGCCCTACTGACTAAATAGGACAGGATAGGAAAGGGACTGATGGTGGCCAGAGAAAAACCCTACAAAAATCCAAAAACCTGATAGTACAAAAAGCCCTCAGATTGCTAGATCTGAACTCCATCCTATACCAGGCGCTCTTGTCATACCAATGAATAAAAAGCAGGAACCATATAAATTCAAGAAGCAACAAACACATGGACTTATAGGAGCAATACTCCAAACATAGCTGTAGGGAGCTTCCCAGCTAAGCAACTGAGAGGGAAGATCCCTGCATGCAAATAAACTGACAATAACTACAGCAAATGACAAACTCAGATAAGAGCCAAAAGAATCAAACAACAAATAAAGAGCCAAGCACTTATCTGGGGTAGATGTGGTCTGGAGCAGGATGAAGCAGGCTGGTGAACAAAGAACAACTGACATCCAGCATAGCCTAGTAGAATAAGGGTTTCCAAGCCGCGCCAATGAATTCATTGGCGCGGCTTGGAAACCCTTATTCCCATTGGCACGGCTTGGAAACCCTTATTCTACTACTCCCTGTTATCTGCCAATCGAGGGACCGCTGCCGTGGCTTGGAGTTACATACATGCTGTTATAGGAGTTGTGACTTTCACAACCCCTATAGGTGAGTAGTACCACCTCTTTCATCCCCCCCCATTTCTACCGGGGTAAGACCCTATTGCGCTTCTTTTTCCACAGTTTATCTCCTGCATCCAGCATAGCCTGCCAGCAGACCAGGGTTTAAATAGTCAGAGTGTTAGCAATGGAAACGCCCATTGCTCAACACACCTGGTCTCTGTCCAAACCATTCCTGGCCACAAGAGGGAGCCTCACAACAGCAAAAGCATAACTGACATTCACAACAGGTGACTCCTATGCTTGAGCAACGGTAGTCTGCTCCCCGGCTTTTTGTGTGTTGGCAGAGCCCATTTGCCCTCAAACGCTGGCCCGTGGGATCTCGATGCCTGGGCGGTGGCTTTCTATCCCTCTGGTTGGGCTGTTGTCTTCAGTCGGGTCTTGGGTGGGAAAGGACCTAAAGTCCAGACCCCAATCAGTGAATTTGACTCGATCCAGTGGCTTCTGGCCGTCGTATTGGGTCTGAGTACCCCTTCTAATGCTCCGGTTTCCAATCCACCGGCGGGCCACTACCCAGGCCCGGTCCCTTACAGTTCCACCGGCTGTAATTCTAGCTCCTGCAGGCGGCTACCACCGTCTGCCTCCTGGCCACAGGGTACCCGTGCTCCAACCCAGATCCCTGACAGATGTATACACTTTGCGACCACTCTCCTCCACTCCTGTCACTAATCTGCCTGTTGTTCCAGCCTCAGGCTCTCCGAACTCCTTGGTGGGCATGGCCAACCGCCTAACTCCGCCCCCCGGGTGTGAAAGTCAAGTCCTGAGAGGGGTGACTCAGGGTTTTAAGGTTGGCTGCTGGTACCTTTTTAGGGGAAGGTGTTTGTTTAAGAGCCTACCTGTGACTACCTGGCTAGTCCAGGGCGTCACACCACCATGACACTTAGCGAGTGCAAAGCTGAACACCGCATGACAGCCATTGCACTGAGCCGTAATGTGCCATCAAAACATTTAAAAATAAAAAAATACTTATACTCATTTCACCATCACCCTTCCGGTCCTCATCATAAGTCTGATCTGCGCCGCAAAGCAATGAAACCTCAGGACTCCTAAAAAAGCCTAAATAGTTCTGCGCACCCATACACAAGGTCATGGTAAATGTCATGCCATCTTGATCTTGTGACGTTACATGCATAGTCATCCTGGGCCTCATTCAGTTTCATCCCACACCCCAAAAACATATTCTTAGTATAACAGCTTCATATAAAATTGATCCTAATAATTCTTTTTAAGATAATTGCTCAGTGTATTGGTAAACTTTGCATAGCACTGCTTAATATGCTGGTACTATATAAGAAAAAAAGAAACAGTGATCCATTTTCAGATCAATTATCTGAATAATAAGAAAAAATGAAAATCCAAGTCGTTCTGAAGCCAATGTGGAAATAACAACTCATATGCCCACACATTTTTTTAAACAATGAATCACTTTCTATTTTGTCTTTTAATTCAAGCCTTAATGCAATGTAAAATGTAACATGAAATTAACTCAGTTTGAGGACATTACCCTGATTGCCACTTATTAAAGCCATAGTTAGATAGCAGTTAAATGTAAAAAATATGATTCTATATCACCTCCAACTGGACCTTATATAAAACAACACAGCTATAAATATGTTAACCCCATAGCGACGGCCTAACGTCTCAAGACGTCGGAAAAACAGGGTACTTATTCTGTTCCGACGTCTTGAGACGTCAGGCCGGAAAAAGCTTGTAGCGCCCCCCAGTGACGAAAAATCTCGGGGGTTTCAGCTACCGGAGGTAGCTGAGACCCCCAAGATTATGAATCAGGGTTTTTTTTTGGACCCCGATAATGTGATCGCCGGTATACACCGTATACCGACGTACACATAAAAAAAAAAATGGCAAATAATACTGATTTCTTTCTCATCGGACATCATCAAACATGTCTGATGAGAAAGAAATATAATCCTTTAGTGCCCCCAAAGCCCCCGGTACCGGAGAAATCAACCCCCCCACCCCCACCGGACATCCAAAATGGTGCCGCCGCGCGCCGAAAACTGCCGCCGCCGGCTCTGCATTAATTTCCCTCCGATCTAAAATGATCAAACATTTCAGATCGGAGGGAAATGTCTTCCCCCTGACCCCTCCTCCGGTGCACCGGAGATCTCTGGTCCCCGGAGCCCCCTCCGGTTCTCCAGAGCGCTCCCCCTTCCCCCCTCCGGAGCATGCAGGATGTCGGCGTGCAGCTCGCGGCCGCATTCATCCTGCTCTTTCTGCCGCATGTGACACGTCACATGCGGCAGAAAGGTGTCCCCAGGTCCCGTCGTCACCCCCCGTCACTCCCCCCCCAGCCCCAGCCCCAGCCCCCGGTCTTACCTGGCGGCTGTTGCTGCTCCGTCCCCGCGATCACTCCCTCTGGAAAGCTGGCGGCGCATGCGCAGGCAGCGGCTGTCAGCTGGATCCCTGCCAGCAGGGACGCTGACGTCGCTGCTGCACAGGCTGCTCCACTGTGGACCGGGGGAGAGTGAGTGCAGTAATCTGCAGCCACACTGCTCACATGGAGAGACTGCTGTTCCAGAAAATGGGGGGTACGTTCTGTGAGCGTACCCCTCATATTCTGGAATGAGGTTACTGCAGGTCACTCTGCCCTAGGTTGGACCGGGGCAGTGTGAGTGCAGAATTCTCAGATTACTGCACCCACACTGCTCATGGAGAGCTTGCTCTTCCAGAAAATGGGGGATACATTCCCTGAACGTGCCCCCCCATAATTTAGAAGGTCCAGAGTCGCCGAGGGACCTCCAAAATGGATTACAGCGACCGAAATTTATTTATTTTCAATAAATTGGTGAAAAAGGAATGTTTCGGGGACTTTTTTTTCAAATAAATTTTTTTTTTGTCTTTATTTTTTTCTATTACTGACTGGGTTAGTGATGTCGGGTATCTGTTTAGATGCCGTGACATCACTAACCCCAGGGCTTGATGCCAGGTGATATTACAGCTGGTATCAACCCCATATATTACCCCGTTTGTCACCGCACCAGGGCACGGGATGAGCTGGAGCGAAGCGCCAGGATTGGCGCATCTAATGGATGCGCCACTTCTGGGGCGGCTGCGGCCTGCTATTTTTAGGCTGGGAAGAGTCCAATAACCATGGCTCTTCCCACCCTGAGAATACCAGACCCCAGCTGTCCGCTTCACCTTGGCTGGTGATCTAATTTGGGGGGAACCCCACGTTTGTTTGTTTTTAAAAAAAACGCCTGGGGAGCCCTCCAAATTGATCACCAGCCAAGGTGAAGCTGTCAGCTGTGGTTTGCAGGCTACAGCTGTCTGCTTTACCCTAGCTGGCTATCAAAAATAGGGGGGACTCCACGTCGTTTATTTTAATTATTAATTTTTGGGGGGGCTAAATACAAGGCTAGGCACCCTTTAGTGCCACATGAAAGGCACTAAAGGGCGCCAGCTTAGAATATGCAGGGGGTGGGACGTTATATATGTTTGACATCTATCCATTCATCCATTGTAGCATTTTACGCTGTGTGCCCACAATCGGGGTTTGCAGCGTTTTGGGCGCAGAGTGTTTTCCCTGCGTCCATAACGCTGTGTTGTGCAGTAGAAGCACAGTGGAAGGATTTTTAGAAATCCTATGCCCAATGTTCTTCTTTTCTCCGCAGCATAAACCGACCTGTGGTGCAGCTTCCCGAGCCTCCGCATGTCAATTTATGCTGCGGAGACAAGAGTGTTGTCTGCAGGTAGCATAGCGCTCCACAGCAGCCTGAACCCAAATCGTGGGCACGGGCAGCTGCGTTCTCCCGTGGACAACACTCACATCTCTGCAGGAAGGCTGACACTGTACTAGACGCCGTGTTGCTGGATCATGGCCACATAGCCTAAAAGCGAGAAATTTGTTGATACAGCAACATTTTTGTGAAGTACCTGTGGATTCAAAATGCTTACTATACTCCTGAATAAAATCCAGTTTCCAAAATGGGGTCACTTGTGGGGGGTTTCTGCTGTGTAGGTACCCAAGGGGCCCTGCTAGTGTGACATGGTGCCCGCAATTTATTTCAACTTTTCCAGAATTCAAATGGTGCTCCTTCCATTCCAAGCCCTCCAATTTATCCAAACAGAGGTTTTTGGCCACATGTGGGGTATCCCTGTGCTCATAAGACATTGGATAACAACCTGTGGGGTCCATGGTTTGTTGTTGCCTCTTGAAAAAGTAAGAAATATGATGCTAAAGCAACATTTTTGTGAAAAAAATGAAAATTTTCAATATGGCAACCTAAGCTTATCAAATTCTGTGAAGTACTCTTGGATTCAAACTGCTCAATATACACCTAGATAAAAGCCTTGAGGTGTCTTGTTTCCAGAATGGGGTCACTTGTGGGAAACCTCTACTGTTTAGGCACCTTAGGGGCTTTCCAAATGCAACATAGCGTCCGCTAATGATTCCAGCCAATTGTGCAGTCAAATGGCGCTCCTTCCCTTCCGAGCCCTGCTGTGCACCCAAACAGTTGATTTCCACCACATATAAGGTATCAGCATACTCACGAGAAATTGCACAATAAATTTCATGGTGATTTTTTTCCTGTTACCCTTGTGAAAAAAAAAGCTACCTGGTTGAAATAACAATTTTGTGGTAAAATTTTATTTTTTTATTTTCATGGCTCAACGTTATAAAATTCTGTGACGCACCTGGGGGTTCAGGGTACTCACCAAACATCTAGATAAATTCCTTGAGGGGCCTAGTTTCCAAAATGGGGTCACTTGTGCTGGGTTTCTGCTGTTTAGGTACCTTAGGGGTCCTCCAAATGTGACATGGTGCCCGCAATCTTTTTCAGCCAAATTTCCTTTCCAAAATTCAAATATTGCTCCTTTCGTTCCAAGCCCTCCCATTTGTCCAAACAAAGGTTTCAGACCACATGTGAGGTACCACCGCGCTCATAAAAAAGTGGTTAACAAACCTTGAGGTCAAATTTTTGGAATTACCACTTGAAAAAGTGAGAAAATTGATGCTAAAGCAACATTTTTGAGAAAAGTATTAAAATTTTCAATATGACAACGTAATGTTAACAAAATCTGTGAAGTACCTGTGGATCTAAAATGCTCACTATACCCCTAGATAGAAGCCTTGAGGGGTCTAGTTTCCAAAATGGCGTCACTTGTGAGGGGTTTCTTCTGTTTAGGTACCTTAGCGGACCTGTAAATGCAACATGGTGCCCGCAATCTATTTCAGCCAAATTTGCTTTCCAAAATTCAAATATTGCTCCTTCTGTTCCGAGCCCTCCCATTTGTCCAAACAGAGGTTTCTGACCACATGTGGGGTATCAGCGCACTCATAAGAAAGTGGGGAACAAGTTTTGTGGTCCATTTTGTTGTGTTATTTCTTCTAAAAGTGAATAAATTTGGGTTAGAGCAACATTTTTAGGTAATATTTAATTTTTGCTTTTTTTCATTCCACATTGCTTTTGTTCATGTGAAGCACCTGAAGGGTTAATAAACTTCTTGAATGTGGTTTTGAGTACTTTGGGGGGTGCAGTTTTTAGAATGGTGTCACTTTTGGGTATTTTCTGTCATCTAGGCCTATTGAAGTCACTTCAAATGTGATGTGGTCCCTAAATAAATGGTTTTGTAAATTTTGATGTAAAAATGAGAAATCGCTGATAAACTTTGAACTCTTCTAATTTCCTAACAAAAAAAAAATGTGTTTCCAAAATTGTGCTGATGTAAAGTAGACATGTGGGAAATGTTATTTATTAACTATTTTGTGTCACAGAAATCTCTGGTTTAACGGTATGAAAATTCAAAAGTTGAAAATTGCTAAATTTTCAAAATTTTTGCCAAAATCCAATTTTTTTCATAAATAAACGCAAAAAATATTGTCCTAAATTTGGTACTAACATGAAGTCCAATATGTGATGAAAAAACAATCTCAAAATCACCAGGATCCGTTGAAGCGTTCCAGAGTTATAACCTCATGAAGTGACACTGGTCAGAAGTGCAAAATTTGGTCTGGTCATTAAGGTGAAAATTAGCTCCGTCACTAAGGGGTTAAAGTTACTGTTACATAGCATTATAAAAGAACTAGCTCAATAAGAACCCCTGAAAACATGAAAAGGGGAGACATGGCTTATACACTGTGTTCACAAGGAAAGTGAGTATTTTGACCACACTAATATCATTTTTTACGCAGATATTGCAACTCCAAGCTAAAAACTTAAAAGCTTATTTGGTGAAGGATATCAGGTGATGTGTATTTGTTTAATATAAGTATATCAAAGTGTGCTTAGAATTATTAGGTATCTTATTTTGTTCAGGCAATATAGGACAAAATAGACATTTTCCTGACCATGAAAAGCTAAAAATTGCTAAAAGTCTTACAGAAGTTTGAACATCAAGACTGAGCCAAGAAATATCTAATGCCAGATTTTTAAAAGGTTTTATTGACTGATTAGCTGAGAGTAAAGCCTGCTTTACACGTTATGATTAAGCATACGATATCGTATGTGATCGTAACCGTCCCCATCGTATGTGTGGCACGTTCAATTTGTTGAACGTGTCGCACAAACTATTATTTGGCATCACACGTACTTGCCCGTCCATAACACCTCAATGTGGGCAGCGAACGTCCACTTCCTGGAGTGGGAGGGACGTTCGGCGTCACATCAATGTCACACGGCAGCCGGCCAATAGAAGCGGAGGGGAGGAGATGAGCGGGACGTAAACATCCCGCCCACCTCCTTCCTTCCTCATTGCCGGTGGGAGCCGCAGGACGCAGGTAAGATCTGTTCATCATTTCCGGGGTGTCACACACTGCGATGTGTGCTGCCTCGGGAACATTGAATAACCTCACGTTCAATTTTTAGCAATTGAATGACGTGCATGCGATGAACGTTTTAACGTTCAATCGCAATCGCACGTAGCTGTCACATGCTACAATATAACTTACGATGCCGGATGTGCGTCACTTACGACGTGACCCCGCTGACACATCGTAAGATATATTGTAGCGTGTAAAGCCCGCTTTACACTTGCTGAGCCAGATGGATGGGCTCATGGCTGGATCAGTAACTGGCAGAGGCCTCCACTTTGACTCAAATGCTAGCAATGTGGAGGTGGGGAACAGCTATGGACTGGTATTATTACATATGAGCTAGTTGGACCTTTTCAGGTTGAAAATGGACTAAATATCTACTCTCAAACCTAGTGCTGATTTTTAGGAGACACTCTCTTCAAGCAGTGGTACCGGAAAACATCTGTATCTTTCAAGAAAGCCATGATTTTTATATAGAACAAGGCTGGATAGCATGTATCATAGTACTCCAAAATAATGGCATTGGCCCTGTCTCACCTGATCTAAACTCTTTTGAGAACTTGTGGGCTTTCTTAAATGGGATATTTATGGTGAAGGAAAACAGTATCTGTATGGCTGTGGTTGATGTTGATTGTCAACACCTTAAGAAACTGACAGACCCCATAGATGGAAGGCTTATGACTTATTGAAAAGAAGGATGGCTATATTGGTCACTATTTTTTGGAAATGTAAGAAATGTATATTTGTACATTTTGAGTTATTTGATAATTATTTTCACTTTAACAGATGAAAAGAAACAATTGAGATGGGAAAATTTACAATTTTCATTTAATTGCATAATAGTTCTGTACACTAACAATTGCCCAATATTATGCCCACATAGATATCGCCTAAAAAAGAAAAAAGTTCACTTTTCCTGCTAATTTCTATTGGTAACACATGCTGCTAGCTCTGATTGTGGCAATTAAAGGCCGGTGCTAACTGTGCACTTCAGCCAGCACCTGCATTGTATGGAGGTCGCTTAGCTAATAAGGCAGTGCTATACTTTCACATCCATCAACTGTTCTACATATAAAGCACATTTTAGTTTACAAGTTAATGCAATATAAGATGTTATTTTTGTATTTTAAAACTATAGACTCCAGTTCATATAGCCTGGTGATTTTCACACTCGTCTGATAAAGAGTCATATTGGAGAAAGATGATCCTGTTTAATAAAGAAGCACAGGCTTCTTAATGACTCAGGAACCTCTGACAAGCGGTTTGCCTTGCCACAAATCTTGCTCCAGTCAGGCACGGGAGTAAGATTTCTGGTGTAAGGAACACCACAGCTTATCATGAATTAGACAATCTGTGGCATCCTACCCCCACTGTGCTCCCATCTCACACTACCGCAACCATTTTCACAGCGCTTTGAGAAACTGGCATGAAAACGCCAAAAGTCACAGCAATGTGCCTTGTTTCTTGATCAGATTGTACATATTGCAAAAGTGCTAGCACAATGTAATCAGTAATGCTGAACAGAATATATCAGTGTCTATATATTTTCTACTGAGTGAAATAAACTCAAGGAAAGTCCTCTGAAGATTAATCATTCCAATGGTGAAAGGAGAATTAAAATCACTCAAGATTCTATTAAGTCCAAATTCAATATGTGTTTTTTAATGATTTCGAAAGTTTGCAAAAGGTCACCATGTGAAGATACTGAAGTTGATGAAATAAAAGCATTAAGACAAAGCAATAAAACTGTCTGTGTTTGCTTGACCTTTTAAATATATTTATCACGAAGAGCATAGTAAATCTACTTAAGACCTTGATGTGTGTAGCAATTAAATCAGATTAAGCAACATAGTTCTATGTGAAACCTGTATTGGAATTCCCAGCACAAATGTAAAAAAAGAAAAAAACTTTACAAGATATGTAAATCTCTCACACGAGAAAAAAAACTTCGATATATATACACACATATATATATATACATATATATATATATATATATATATATACATATACACAGTGTATATATATATATATGTATATATATATATATATATATATATATAGACACACACATATATACTAGCTGTAGCACCCGGCATTGCCCGGGATAGTAACTGTCTCTCTGTTTCTCTCCCAGTCTCTGTCTGTCTCTCTCTCTGTCTCTATCTGTCTCTTTGTCTGTCTGTCTCTCTCCTTGTCTGTCTCTCTTGTTCCCTGTCTGTCTCTGCCTGTCTCTCTGTCTCTCTCTCTGTTTGTCTCTCTGTCTCTTTCTCTGTCTGTTTGTCTCTCTATCTTTTTCCCTGTCTGTCGTTCTATCTCTTTCCCTGTCTGTCTCTTTCCCTGTCTCTGTCTGTCTCTTTCCCTTTGTCTGTCTCTTTGTCTGTCTGTCCCTTTGTATGTCTTTCTCTTTCTTTGGCTGCATTGTGAAACGCCAATACCGCGCCATTTAAGGGTGTGGCTGCGCTCTGGCTCCCTGCTCCATTGACTTTTTTTAAGGAGGCAGGTTTTTTGTCGAATAAATGTAAAGCGTGGGGTTACAATTTCCTCTCAAAACATAGTCTATGACGCTCCCTGAGTCAAATGGAGTGTCTGTTCAAAATTTTGTGATTGTACATGCGACGGTGCGGATTCCTTTAGTGGACATGCACACATACATATATACAATCAGCTTTATATATTACTAGCTGTAGTACCCGGGCATTGTCCAGGATAGTAACTGTCTCTCTGTCTCTCTCCCAGTCTCTGTCTGTGTGCCGCTGTCTGTCTGTCTCCCTGTCTGTGTCTTTCTTTGTCTGTCTGTGTCTATGTCTCTGTCTGTCTGTTTCTATCTCTCTGTCTGTATTTGCATCAGTCTATCTGTCTCCAGCTCTGTGTCTGTTTGGCTCTTTCTATCTCTGTGTCTGTCTCTATATGTGAAACTGTCAGGGCTGTCTCTTTCTAGTGCAGTCTGTTTGCCCGTCTGTTTTTTTGCCTGGCTGCTTCTTTCCAGGGCTGTCTCTTTCCAGGGCTGTCTCTTTGCCCGCCTGTCTCTTTGCCCGGCTTTCTCTTTCCTCAACTGTCTCTTTCCCCATCTGTCTCTTTGCCCGGCTGTCTCTTTCCAGGGCTGTCTCTTTCCAGGGCTGTCTCTTTCCAGGGCTGTATCTTTGCCCGACTGTCTCTTTCCAGGGCTGTCTCTTTCCAGGTCTGTCTCTTTGCCCGGCTGTCTCTTTGCCCGGCTGTCTTCTTCCAGGGCTGTCTCTTTCCCCGTGTGTCTCTTTCCCCGTGTGTCTCTTTCCCCGTGTGTCTTTTTCCAGGGCTGTCTCTTTGCCCGTCTGCCTTTTTGCCCATCAGTCTCTTTCCAGGGCTTTCTCTTTGCCTGGCTGACTCTTTCCAGGGCTGTCTCTATCCAGGGCTGTCTCTTTCCAGGGCTTTCTCTTTGCCCGTCTGTCTCTTTCCAGGGCTGTCTCTTTCCAGGGCTGTCTCTTTGCCTGTTTGTCTCTTTCCACGTCTGTCTCTTTATGTCTCTCTCTATCCATCTCCCCACTGACATCATATTACCTCACACATAAGCTTCTTATACTAACAGTTTATTTTGTTCCTATAGCAACCACTGACAGTTGCTATTAATAGCCTGTAGCCTGTATTCAGTTTAATGGAGGCAGGATTTTGGATAGTAACTGTAAAGCACTTTTCATGTCAAAACATAGTCTATGATGTTCCCTGAGTCACATGGAGTGTCTGTGCAAAATTTCGTGATTGTAAATGCGACGGTGCAAATTCCTTTAGCGGACATACACACATACATACATACATACATACATACATACACTCACTCAGCTTTATGTATTAGACTAGCTGAAGTACCTGCCCGGGATAGTAACTGTCTCTCTGTCTCTCTCCCAGTCTCTGTCTGTCTGTCTGTCTCTGTGTGTCTGTGTTTCTGTCTCTGTCTGTCTGTATCAGTCTCTCTGTCTGTCTATGTATCAGTGTCTTTGTCTGTCTCTGTATCAGTCTCTCTGTCTGTCTCTCTCTATCTCTGTGTCTGTATCTCTCTATCTCTATGTCTGTCTGTCTCTCTCTGTCTGTCAGTCTCTTTCCCCGTCTGTCTCCTTCCAGGTCCATCTCGTTCCAGGTCTGTCTCAATCCAGGTCTGTCTCTTTCCCCGTCTGTCTCTTTCCATGTCTGTCTCTTTCCTGTCTGTCTCATTACCCATCTGTCTCTTTCCCATCTTTCTCTTCCCCGTCTGTCTCTTTCCCAGTCTGTCTTTTTCCCCATCTGTCTCTATCTCTTTCCTTGTCTCTTTCCTTGTCTCTGTCTTTTTCCCTGTCTCTTTCCCTGTTTGTGTGTCTGTTTCCCTGTCTCTGTCTGTCTCTGTCTGTCTCTTCCCCTGTCTGCCTGTGTCTTTCCCTGTTTGTCTCTCTGTCTGTCTCTTTTCCTGTCTGACTGTCTCTTTCCCTGTCTGTGTCTGTCTGCCTCTGTCTGTCTCTTTGACTGTCCGTCTCTCTCTTTCTGTCTCTCTATCCATCTCCCCACCAACATCTTATTACCTCACACATAAGCATCTTTTACTAACAATTTATTTTGTTCTTATAGCAACCAACTACAGCTCCTATTAATAACCTAATCGCTTGCAGCTCCATTGACTTTAATGGGGGCAGGTTTTTCGGAAAGTAACTGTAAAGCGCAGGGTTAAATTTTCCCATCAACACTTAGGGGTACTTTGCACACTACGACATCACAAGCCGATGGTAGCGATGCCGAGCGCGATAGTCCCCGCCCCCGTCGCAGCTGCAATATCTTGTGATAGCTGCTGTAGCGAACATTATCGCTATGGCAGCTTCACATGCACTTACCTGCCCTGCGACGTCGCTCTGGCCGGCGAACCGCCTCCTTCCTAAGGGGGCGGGTCGTGCGGCATCACAGCGACGTCACACGGCAGGTGGCCAATAGAAACAGGGGGGGCGGAGATGAGCGGGAAGTAAACATCCCGCCTACCTCTTTCCTTCCTTATTGCAGCCAGGATGCAGGTAAGGAGATGTTCCTCGCTCCTGCGGCTTCACACACAGCAATGTGTGCTGCCGCAGGAACAAGGAACAACATCGTAACATCGGTCCTTCCGAAATTATGTAAATGACCGACGCCACATCGATCATACGATTTCGATGCTTTTCTGCTCGTTAATTGTAGTAAAAAGGATTCACATACTCCGATGTCGACAGCGACGCCGGATGTGCGTCACTTTCGATTTGACCCCACCGACATCGCACCTGCGATGTCGTAGTGTGCAAAGTACCCCTAAGTCTATGACATTCCCTGAGTCACATGAAGTGTCTATGCAAAATCTTGTGATTGCAAATGCGACGGTGCGGATTCCTTTAGCGGAAAGACACACACACACACACCCACACACACACCCATACATACATACATACATACATACATACATACATACACTCAGCTTTACATATTAGACTACCTGTAGTACCCGGCATTGCCCAGGATAGTAACTGTCTCTCTATCTCTCTCCCAGTCTGTCTGTCTGTGTCTATCTGTCTGTGTGCCTGTCTGTCTTTCTGGCTTTATCCATGTCTGTCTCTGTCTCTCTCTACAGTATCTCTGTGTGTGTCTGGATCTATCTGTCTGTCTCCCTCTATCTCTGTGTCTGTCTGTCTCTCTCTATCTCTGTGTCTGTCTGTGTCTCTCTCTATGTCTGTCTATCTCTACAGGTCTGTCTCATTCCTGGTCTGTCTCGTTCCAGGTCTGTCTCTTTACAGATCTGTCTCTTTCCCTATCTGTCTCTTTCCCCGTCTCTGTCTCTTTCCCAGTCTCTGTCTCTTTCCCTGTCTGTCAGTCTCTTTTCCCATCTCTGTCTCTTTCCCTGTCTTTCTGTCTCGTTCCCTGTCTGTATCTTTCCCCATCTCTGTCTCTTTCCCTGTCTGTCTGTCTCTTTCCCTTTCTGTCTGTCTCTTTCCCTGTCTGTCTTTTTCCCCGTCTGTCTTTTTCCTCATGTGTCTCTTTGCCCATCTCAATTTCCCCATTTTCCATTACTCTGTTTGCACACCAGGGAAGTATGGTCCATGCAACACACAGGATGAGGGCTGGCATTTTCATTTAAAAAAATCAAGAGCTGAATGAGTGAGAGGCATAGGTCACTTGCTCACAGAACCCTGCCACTACACAAAAGACACAATTTGGAGACCCATATCGTAGTCTTCATATTTAAAATCCTTTCAGGCAGACAATGGGACAGCTGACAGATTCTCACTGACACCTACTGTTGCGGGCAAATAAGTGGAACTTATGCGGTCAAAGACCTGGCTGATAATAGTTTTGACGGTGACGCAGGAGGAGGAATAATCAGCAGATGTGGTTGATTTGGCGGCCGATGGTTGGGTAGGCCCGGTAGTACACATTTTAACACAATAAGATTCCCGCAGTAAGGCATGTTGCTTGCGCATGTGCCTGTTCATGCATGTAGTACTCAATTTAATTTAATTTTTGCCTTTACTGACTCGCTATTTACAATGTTGGCAGATAGCGAAAGGTCATCCTTTGCGCTCTCAAAAAAGGCCCAGGCTAGGCGACCCTTCCTTAGAACTGCATACCCGCAACCGCTGCTGGCCACAGCCAAAATTGTGGCTGAAGATGCAGTGCTTCTCATGGTTGCATCACTATGTGTTTGAATGGGAATTGCCAATGTTACCTCCCCGGATTCCTTCTCCTCCTTATCTGCTTAGCTACACAGTTGCATGCCTCTGGGCTCATGCCTCTGGGCTACAACTTCATCAAAAGGCAATATGTTGTCCCACTCCTCATCTTCCTGACCTGACATCACATAACAGTACACGTGCGCCTCAACTATCTGAGTCTCATTATCATTACCTTTACCCCCGGCGATAACGTTAGTTGACGAGCGTGGGGATCCTGCTCGGACCCTACTTCATCTGGGCCAGGATCCAATTGCCAAACATTTCCTCCTCTTCAGTCTGGAAATCTTTGGAGCAGAACTCTTATGCCAATGGCATACAGTTTCTCAACTGCTCTGCAGACTCGCCCATTTGTGTTTCACCACCGTCACTTTGCCAGTTGGAGATTTGTAATGCGGGGGAAACAAGTGTAATTATGGTGGCATCTCTGAGGAATGAACTGTTCGTGATGTTGAGATGCAGGAAGAGGAGGAGAGGCCACTTGATGCAGCGCTTGCCATCTACCAGGCCCGAATTGACCATAGGGCAATTCTGGCAAATGCCAGATGGGCCGTTCCATGTAGTGGGCCGGTCCCTGTAGTGGGCTGCTCTATCTGCGGTCACCGCTGCTCTGCTCAGCAGCCGTGCACACACTAGCTGCAGCTGGACAAGGAGGCAGAGCGCTGTGCTGTGCCAACCCTGCTGTGTGATAGTGTGCCCGGCGTGCACACACTGCTGAGGAGCGCAGCGGTGGCAGTGTCGGTGACTGCAGCTTCTTCCTTCCTATTCAAATGTATTAGCGTCTTTCAGGCGTAAATACATTTGAACAGTGTGCCAGGACTGGACCCCGCCCCCAACGTGCAGCAATGTGATGAGATCAGCACCTTGCTGACATCATCACAGTTTTGCGGGCGCCACACAGGATACATCAGGCAGCAGTAAGCACTCCATGGAGGAGTCGAAGATACAGGTTTAATTAATGGGGATGAGTGGGAAGGGGCTGAGGACACATAACGGGGAACATTTGTGAAGGAACACAGCTTTCTGACAGGCAGAGGGGGAGTACTGTATTCCAAGGGAGGGGGGAGAGGCAGCAGAGTGCAGTGATGGGGCAGTGTATTTTGTGTGTGTAGGGGGTGATGCATTGTATTATGTCTGGGGAGGCGGTAATGGAGGGTGCATTGTATTGTATGAGTGTGTCTGTAGGGGGTGATGGGGGTGGATTTTATTGTGTGTGTATGGGGTGTTCATTGTATTGTGTGTGGGTGTGTGTGTGTGTGTGTATGGGAGGGGGTGATGGGTGGTGCATGGTATTGTGTGTGGGGAGGGGTAATGGAGGGTGCATTGAATTGTATGTGTGTGGGGAGGGAGTAATGGGGGGTGCATTGTATTTGTGTGTAAGGAGGTGATGGGGGGTGCATTGTATTGTGTGTGGTGAGGGAGGGGTAATGGGGGTGCATTGTATTGTGTGTGGGGGGAGGGGTGATGTGTCTGTGTGGGGGGAGGGGTAATGGAGGGTGTATTGTATTGTGTGCATGTGGGGAGGGGTAATGGGGGTGCATTGCATTTTGTGTGTGTGTGTGTGGGGAGGGGTAATGGGGTTTGCATTGTATTGTGTGTGGGGGGAAGGGTAATGGAGGGTGTATTGTAGTGTGTGTGTGTGTGTGTGTATTACAAAAGATCAGTTTGAGGGGAATATATACATAATAATAATAATAATAATAAAAAAGGGGCAATATGGGGGGATATTATGGAGAGAGGCAGTGCGGGGGTATATTATAAAGAGAGCAGTGTGGAGGGGACATTATGGAGAGAAGCTGTGTGTGGGGACATTATGGAAAAAGGCAATGTGTGGGTATATTAAGGAAAGAGGCAGTGTGGGAGGTATTTTGGATAAGGGCAGTGTGGGGGGATATTTTTTGAAGGAAGCACAGCAATTATTTATTCAGGGGCACAGAATGGGAGATATTTATATTTATGGAGCAGTATAATGATACTTTTATTTTTAATGGTGCTGTGTGGGGAAGTGCTGCTGAAGAATAAAGAGGGAAGTCTTCAGAGATGAGCAGTGGGCACGAAACCTCATCATGGGATCTCTACTGCGTGGAGACAAAAAGAATGGGACGACTCAGAAGATGTCACCTATAAAGGTACCTGGATGTAAATGATTATTTGTGATATTGCCTGCGTCTTATCAATATTGTGGGTCCTGTATGGTGCGGAGTCTGATAACAACAACTCCCAGTATCTCCTTACCATTGTTAAGGACAAGCTGGGAGTTGTAGATTCCGGCATCTTCCGAGCCTTTCCATTGATTTGCATTGTAAAATACAGAACGTTTTCCGAGTTGAAAACACCAGAAATAATGGAGCGGTCACTCCTTTTAATCACTTGGTGGTTTTAGAAACCCGAAGTTGGTAAAAGATGCTCAAAAGCCTGATCCTGTGATCAGCAAGTAGATGCATATGGTCATGAGAGGATTTTTTCATAGAGGTTTCCATGGTGGGATCTGCCCACAAAAAATGTCATTGCACATTCCCTAAGCGGTATGTGTCCAAAATTATCACCAGTGAAAACAACAGCTTCCCCGATCACCTATCTGTAGAATAGGTCATCAATATTAGTTCAGGGGGATCTGATTTTGTATCCCTGCCCATCAGCTATGTGACGAGACTGCAGCATTATATGGAGAGCAGCATCTTTTTCATTATCTGCGAGACCCAGCTCTGTAGGGAAAATAGCGGCTTCACCAGGTCCTGCTACTAAGAGCAATAAATAGGCCTGAGCTGTAATACTGGACACAGCCGTGATTGTATGTTATATGGTTGTGTTACACAATTTACAAGTGCACAAAGATATTACACATTCACCATGCAAAAAGTGGGCCTGTGCACCCCCAAATGCCAGGGCTGAATTTTAGTCCCAGTCCGACCCTGCCATCCACTCTAGCACATGCTGTTTATCAGCCACATATGGACGTTGAAAAGATGTGTGTCTGCCAAAGAAATCTATTGGCGTAGGCTATCCAGTAACGGAAGTTGTTATCATTTCTCTTGGGATAGGATGAGCTGGTGTTTGCTCACTAGAGCTTTGACTAACAGAACTGTCCACACGTACACCTATAAAACTCCACCACAACCTCTTTGTGATTTACCACTCATGGTTAATGTACCCTTCCCCTTCAAACAGATGTTTTTCAACCTTACAGCCGCACCTGTCAGACACCTGACACAAAAGATAAATTATTTCATGTCTGAGTTGGCAATATTACAAAAGCACTGAAAAGTAACAATAACTCCAATGTAGTTCACTGTGTAATTTTCAGAAGACCCTGAAAAGTACCCATATCTTTTTAGCTACTTCACTAGGAAATTAGCAGGCAATACTAACTAACAATATGCATAAATGTGATTGACTGTGTAATTTTCAGCAGGTAATGAAAAGTGCCAATATGTTTTTACCTAGTTCACTAGCAAATTTACAGCAGGCCTTACTAAATAACAATACCTAGAACCCGATTTACTTAAGAGGGAGGCATCATGGATCCTGAAAGTAGAAAATAGACATCCACGTGATTTAAATTTTAAAACAAATGTGTTATATCTCTATTAAGATTTTCCATGTCTACCAAATTTTAGATTTTTTGCTATGCAGGGTTTTTTTTTGTTTTAATTTTTTTTTTGTGGGGGGGGGATTTTATTTTATTTTCTGCATCCTTATTTAGCAATTTCCAGGACAACAGTATTTACTATGTACTCCGTAACAGTGATAATGGATCTGTTTTTAAATCTACAATCTGGATGGGGTGAAAGAACCCGTATCGGGATGTTGGGGGTACAGGAAACAACCTCATGTGAATGCAAGTGGTGACTCCGCTCCCCTCTCCCTTGTGCCAGGGCCCACCGTTGTATTGCGTTCCCGGTGTTCCCTTTGTTGTGGCATTCGCTAGTGGTTCCTTTATTCCTGGTCAAAACCCTGGTAGTTACTGCATGACAGGCAGAGACACTTTCACAGGTCCAGAACCAGCAGTGGCGGAAAATGCTTCAGCAAAACTGAGACCTGTTTTCAGAATTGCCGATATATACGCAAATCATGGAACACAAGATTTTTCTGGAACCTTATGTGTGGATGAATTTCAAGCTGTACCAGATATCCGAGGCCCAATCACAGCTGATTTCAGAGGATGTTAGGTGAATGTTGAGCATATACAGTTATGGCCAAAAGTTTTGAGAATGACACCAAAATTATATTTTCACATGATCTGTTGCGCTCTGGTTTTTAATTGTGTTTGTCTGATGTTTACATCACATACAGAAATATAATTGCAATCATATTATGAGTACCAAAAGGTTATATTGACAGTTAGAATGAGTTAATGCAGCAAACCAATATTTGCAGTGTTGATGACCCTTCTTCTTCGGGACCTCTGCAATTCTCCCTGGCATGCTCTCAATCAACTTCTGGATCAAATCCTGACTGATAGCTGTCCATTCTTGCATAAGCAATGCTTGCATTTTGCCAGAATTTGTTGGTTTTTGTTTGTCCACCCGTCTCTTGATGATTGCCCACAAGTTCTCAATGGGATTAAGATCTGGGGAGTTTCCAGGCCATGGACCCAAAATCTCTATGTTTTGTTCCATGAGCCATTTAGTGATCACCTTTGCTTTATGGCAAGGTGCTCCATCATGCTGGAAAAGGCATTGTTGGGCGCCAAACTGCTCTTGGACAGTTGGGAGAAGTTGCTCTTGGGGGACATTCTGGTATCATTCTTTATTCATGGCTGTGTTTTTAGGCAAGACTGTGAGTGAGCCGATTCCCTTGGCTGAGAAGCAACCCCACACATGAATCGTTTCAGGATGCTTAACAGTTGGCATGAGACAAGGCTGGTGGTAGCGCTCACCTCTTCTTCTCCTAATAAGCTGTTTTCCAGATGTCCCAAACAATCGAAAAGGGGATTCATCTGAGAAAATGACTTTACCCCAGTCCTCAGCAGTCCACTCCCTGTACCTTTTGCAGGATATCAGTCAGTCCCTGATGATTTTTCTGGAGAGAAGTGGCTTTTTTGCTGCCCTCCTTGAAACCAGGCCTTGCTCAAGCAGTCTCTGCCTCACAGTGCGTGCAGAAGCACTCACACCAGCCTGCTGCCATTGCTAAGCTAGCTCGGCACTGCTGGTAGTCCGATCCCGCAGCTGAAACAGTTTTAAGATACAGTCCTGGCGTTTGCTGGTCCTTCTTGGGCGCCCTGGAGCCTTTTTGGCAACAATGGAACCTCTCTCCTTGAAGTTCTTGATGATGCGATAGATTGTTGACTGAGGTGCAATCTTCGTAGCTGTGATACTCTTCCCTGTTAGGCCATTTTTGTGCAGAGCAATGATGGCTGCACATGTTTCTTTAGAGATAACCATGGTTAACTGAAGAGAAACAATGATACCAAGCACCAGCCTCCTTTTAAAGTGTCCAGTGGTGTCATTCTTATTCAATCATGACTGATTGATCGCCAGCCCTGTCCTCATCAACACCCACACCTGTGTTAATGGAACAATAACTAAAACAATGTTAGCTGCTCCTTTTAAGGCAGGAATGCAATGATATTGAAATGTGTTTTGGGGGTTAAAGTTCATTTTCTTAGCCAATATTGACTTTGCAAGTAATTGCTGTTAAGCTGATCACTCTTTATGACATTCTGGAGTATATGCAAATTGCCATTAGAAAAACGTAAGCAGTGGACTTTGTAAAAATTAATATTTGTAGCATTCTCAAAACTTTTGGCCACGACTGTAGGCATCATGATGGAGTCTAAGACTGGCTGGTTCAGCCCTATTTTCTTGGTTCTGAAACCCAATGGTGATTGAGATTCTGCAATGACTATTGGAAGTTGAATGACGCTTCCAAATTAAATTCTCATCCAATGCTTTGTGTCTTTGAGCTAATTAAAAGCCTTTAGCCAGCCTGCTATGTCACCACCCTTGACTTAAAGAAAGTGTACTATAAAATCCTCCTGTCCCAAAAAGATAAGGAGAAAATGGCCTTCTCTATGCCTGATGGCTGCTATCAGTATAAAAGGATGCCGTTCGGGTTGCAACGAGTTTCAGCCATCTTTCAGACGACCATAGACTGGATCCTAGCTTCATACAAGATGTACTACAGTACATACCTAGATGAGATCGTGATTTTCAGTCCGGAGTTTGGAAGTCATCTAAGAAAGTGCCAGGTAGTATTTAATGCACTAAGAAAGGCAGAGTTTTCTATAAACCCGAAAAAGTGTGCCATGGGGAAGGAGTAGGCCAAATATCTTGCCTATGTAGTGTAAAAGGGCAAAATCAAGCCCCAGATAAACAAAGTGGATGCCATCAAGAATTGTTCAAAACCACTTTCAAAGAAGCAAGTCAGGGCGTTTTAAGGGATTGTGGATACTACAGATGGTTCATCCTGAACTTCACTGTGATTGACGCACCTCTAACAGACCTTTTTGAAGGTACCAAGTCAGCTGTGGCAAAGTGGACTTTAGAAGCGGAGATGGCTTTTAAAGAATTAAAGCTAGCCCTCTGTAAACAGCCAGTCATGGTGGCACCTGACTTTAAAAAGGAATTTGTGGTCAAAACGGATGCATCAGAGGTCGGACTTGGGGGCTGTTTTCTCTCAGGAGTTAAATGGAGAATAATACCCAATACTCTACATGAGAAACTGTCGACCAGCAAAAAGAACTATTCCATCATGTTGAAGGAGTGCTTTGCCACTAAGTGGGCAGTTAACACATTAAGTATTACCTTTTAGGCAGACAGTTTAGGTTTGTCTCAGTCCATGCACCACTCAGATGGTTGAGGGAAAAGAAAGAGTAGGTTGCCGGAGTCATCAGATGGTTTTTAGCACTCTAAGACATTCATGTTGAACACTGGTCTGGGAAGTTGCTTGGTAAAGTGGATGCTCTATTGTTTGATGTCAGAAGATGCCAAGGCAGCCAACTTTAGACAGCGGGTGGGGGTATGAAAGATAATCACTGGTAAAAATTGGAGGGGAGATATATTTCACCGAGGTTGATAGCCTTGGTGATATGAAACTCATAGGCAGACTCCAGCTTGCTAATTTTTGAGAGGGTTAAATGGCCATTGTAGTGTTGATTTTTTGTGAACAAAGAGAGGGTGGGACGGCTGTTCACTTATCTATACCCTAGTGTCACGTTCATCTATCCTTGCTGAGTATTTTTAGCTGCACTCACTTTGTAGTCACGCCCTTCAGCTTTAAAAAGTGGTGTATCCCAGCAATCCCTGCCGAAGATACAAAGTAATTTGGTCTCTGGCCGCCTCTGAGGAGGGTTCTGCAGTTGAGGTTTCCTGTGCTCAGGCTATATCCTTTTGGTTGTTTTTCCCCGTTTGTCTTTACTTACCTAGTGTGTTAGTGCAGTGGTGAGGTCTAGTGAACCACACCTGCCCCTCACTAGTCAGGGTTACTATAGGGTCTCCCGAGGGTTTCAGGTTCCTGTTCGGCAACAGTTGCGGAGACTGTATAGGTACTGCTAGGAGAGGAGGGATAGCTGCAGGTGAGAATAGGAGATGCCCCACTAACCCCTCTCACTAGTTCCAGGGCCGCCCATTGCTTTTGTGTCTCTGGTGCCCCCCTTTCTTGTGTTTTTTTGTTGTGTAGCAGACACATGTAGGTCTGAACGCACCCTGCCATGTTTGCTACACCTGGCAAGCGTGACACCTAGGGTGTAGTCCAGCAGGTAAAATGAAGGCATCTAAAGCTGTGCTTATATTAAAAAGAACTGAATATTACTCGTGAGCTGGTGGACCCCATGGGTATATGGACTAATTAGGCGTAGTTTGTTTCCTTATATCGGTAAGGTTGATTAAGCTTATTTTTATTTTGTTCTGGTTTATGACGTCTTAATAAATCAGTGGAAGATTTAGGCGGAAACCGTTTCCCTGTCCACCTTGCTAAGTCACGGAGTGAACTAGTCTACCAAAGGTGTTAGCATTTAGAAAATCTTTTTTCTTATTAGCACATACATAAACTTCATTGCCTGTAATTTCTGCTATTTTACTCACAGGAAAACATTTAATGTGCCTTTATATAACTGCACCCAGGAGGACACTTGTCAAACTATTGGCCACTGCAGACACAGACAGAAAAGGAAGCTAGTGCAAGAACAATATATCTTCCCTTTGCAGAACAACAGCTCATCATAATACAATATTCCTCCTACTTTGGAGGTGAACCTGGCCCCCTTACCTCTTGGGTTCCAGTGCGGCTACACAGATTGCACCAATGATATCTCTGCCTATCATATAGCCATTGTACTGCTCTACATTCTAGTTGGAAACAAATCATTTGAAGAATTTGGGCTTTAGAGAAATAATGAGTGCAAAAGGCCGAGGTCAGACAAGTGTATGAAAAATCGTCTGATTTTTCATCCAGAAAACCTGGACAATTTTTATCCATATTGCAATCTTTATTAGAAATGAGTGAACTTGTTCAGTAAGGGTTCACCAATTTCAAATTCGGTATGAACCTTAGCATGGTCATTTGGGCTCGATGACCCCGAGCCCCACCCTCAAAAGTCAGTAACGTTCGTTTTTGTTCGTTTTCTGCTTTCAAACGATCGCAGGCTTTTCCAAAAATGCTTTTATAAAAGCATTTTATGGTTTTGGATAGGATGGTGATGTTGTTTCATGTGGGGGGGGGGGGGGTATAAAATCAGTTCAAGAGATGGGGACTCTGACCCAGGAGAAGCCAGACTCCAATTTTTTTTCTTAACTTTATTTGTTGATGTTGCTTTAGCAAATTACGACACAGCAAACAGCCACAAGGTTCAGATATAAGGGCTTCTGTGAATGGCTGCCTAAGTCACATGTTCGTGTGCATATAAATCGCGGACATGTTGCCTTGGGGCCATTTTAGGAATGTGAATCATTAGGGAAGTTGCTGCTGCTGGTGTTGCTAGACAGTGAGCTTAGCTGGGGATTTACCGTATTTTTCGCTTTATAAGACGCACTTTTGTTCCCCCAAATTTTGGGGGAAAGTAGGGGGTGCGCCTTATAAACCGAATATACGGGGGGGGTGTACATATATATATATACTGCAGTGTCCGTTCTTGAGCGGTGCTGGTGGCAGGTGACAGCTGCGGGTGGCAGCGTTAGATCTCCTGCTCCCGCTCATATAATATGCACAGCCGCTGTCCAGCATGGTGCTGAAACTGCATCACGCTGAGGGGCTGGGCAGCGGGGCATATTATATCTGCCTGTGCCCTCCTTTGATCACACATGATCCCCCTGTGTTAGATATGGCCCCCATTCTGCTGCCCATAGTAAAATAAAAAAAGCTTTACTCACCTCCTCCAGCGCTGCTCTCCGGTCTCCTGCTGCTGTTGTCAGTGATAAGGCACGCAGAGATGATAACACTCTGCCGTGCCTATCACATGACCGGCAGCAAGAGCCAGGAAGTGTAGGAGGGAGAACTCGGAGCTCAACTGTGAGGAGGGAGACAAAGGAATTACAGCGCTGAGAAGGTAAGGAAAGAGTGTTTTATTTTATTATGAGCAGCAGCATGGGGGGCATATCTAACACAGGGGAGATGTGCCATCTATAGTGGCCATGGGCAGCACACATGGGGGCCATATCTAACACAGGGGAGATGTGCCATCTATAGTGGCCATGGGCAGCACACATGGGGGCCATATCTAACACAGGGGAGATGTGCCATCTATAGTGGCCATGGGCAGCACACATGGGGGGCATATCTAACACAGGGGAGATGTGCCATCTATAGTGGCCATGGGCAGCACACATGGGGGCCATAACTAACACAGGGGAGATGTGCCATCTATAGTGGCCATGGGCAGCACACATGGGGGCCATATCTAACACAGGGGAGGTGTGCCATCTATAGTGGCCATGGGCAGCACACATGGGGGCAACATCTAACAGGGGACGTGTGCCATCTATAGTGGCCATGGGCAGCACACATGGGGGCCATATCAAACACAGGGGAGGTGTGCCATCTATAGGGGCCATGGGCAGCACAGGGGGACGTGTCACAGCACAAGGGGGCTATATTCAATATAAGGGGGCCATATCCAGATTAAGGGGGGCTAATTTTAGGATGGGGGGCTATGAGGGACATATACCCTATATGATTTGTTAGACAGACACTGGCATTATAAGATGGACCCCATTTAACATTAAAAAAAAAAAATCTCTTTTCCTTCACCAAATTTGGGGGTGCTTCTTATAATCAGGTGCGTCTTATAAAGCGAAAAATACGGTAATGCTAGGTAGTTCAGATAGGAGAATGATAGGTTACAACACATTGTGTACAGAATTATTAGACAAGTTGTATTTTAGAGAATTCTTTTATTATTGATGAACAACTATGTTCTCAATCAACCCAAAAGACTCATAAATTTCAAAGCTTAATTTTTTTTGAAATTAGAGTGTTTTTATTTTAGATTTGGCTATCTTAGGAGGATATCTGTTTGTGCAGGTAACTATTACTGTGCAGAATTATTAGGCAACTTCATAAAAACCAAATATATTCCCATCTCACTTGTTTATTTTCACCAGGTAAACCAATATATCTGCACAAAATTTAGAAATAAAGATTTCTGACATGCAAAAACAAAACCCCAAAATATTAGTGACCAATATAGCCACCTTTCTTTATGATGACACTCAACAGCCTACCATCCATAGATTCTGTCAGTTGCTTGATCTGTTTACGATCAACATTGCATGCAGCAGCCACCAGAGCCTCCCAGACACTGTTCCAAGAGGTGTATTGTTTTCCCTCCCTGTAGATCTCACATTTTATGAGGGACCACAGGTTCTCTATGGGGTTCAAATCAGGTGAACAAGGGGGCCATGTCATTATTTTTTCATCTTTTAGACCTTTACTGGCCAGCTACGCTGTGGAGTAGTTGGATGCATGTGATGGAGCATTGTCCTGCATGAAAATCATGTTTTTCTTGAACGATATCGACTTCTTCCTTTACCACTGCTTGAAGAAGTTGTCTTCCAGAAACTGGCAGTAGGTCAGGGAGTTGAGCTTCACTCCATCCTCAACCCGAAAAGGTCCCACAAGTTCATCTTTGATGATAGCAGCCCATACCAGTACCCCACCTCCACCTTGCTTGCGTCTGAGTCGGAGTGAAGCTCCCTGCCCTTTACTGATCCAGCCTCTGGCTCATCCATCTGGCCCATCAAGAGTCACTCTCATTTCATTAGTCCATAAAACCTTTGAAGAATCAGTCTTAAAATATTTCTTGGCCCAGTCTTGATGTTTTATCTTATGTTTCTTGTTCAAAGGTGGTCATTTTTCAGCCTTCTTTACCTTGGCCACGTCCTTGAGTATGGCACACCTTGTGCTTTTGATACTCCAGTAACGTTGCAGCTCTGAAATATGGCCACACTGGTGGCAAATGGCATCTTGGCAACTTCACACTTGATTTTCCTCAATTCATGGGCAGTTATTTTGCGCTTTTTTTACCGAACATGCTTGTTGCAACCCTGTTGGCTATTTGCCATGAAACGCTTGATTGTTCGGTGATCACGCTTCAAAAGCTTGGCAATTTCAAGACTGCTGCATCCCTCTGCAAGACATCTCACAATTTTGGACTTTTCAGAGCCCGTCAAATCTCTCTCCTGACCCATTTTGATAAAGGAAAGGAAGTTTCCTAATAATTAAGCACACCTTATATAGGGTGTTGATGTCATTACACCACACCCCTCCTCATTACAGAGATGCACATCACCTGATTTACTTAATTGGTAGTTGGCTCTCAAGCCTATTCAGCTTGGAGTAAGACAACATGTATAAAAAGTAACGTGATCAAAATACTCATTTGCCGAATAATTCTGCACACAGTGTAGGGACATGCAGTGCAGGTAAGCTTAGCTATGGGTTTAATGCTAGGTAGTTCATATGGATAGTAGAGCGATAGTTTACAATAGTGATGTGCAGTGTAGGGAAAGATGTGTGTGTGTGCCACATATCGGCACATTTCATGATCAAAATATGGATTGGAACTTTTATTGCCTGCTAAAGAGTTGCCAGTGAAGCATGTAAAAAAGTATTGCTATATATTACTGGCTGCTAAAAAGTATGCAAACACAGTCATAGGTATTGTTACTTGTTAGTGCCTGCCCTAAAAAAATTGCTAGGGAAGTATCTAAAAGTTGTTCTTTGCAATTGTAATTGCCTGCTGAAAATTTTGCAAACTCATTTATAGGTATTGGTAGTTAGCCATGCGTGGTCGAAAAAGTAATTTTGGCCTACTGGCTAACTGGTTGATATGTGATGCACCTACATGGTGGAATTCCACTCTGCACATGTTGCAGCGACTGTGGCAGCAGCCGCAGGAAGCCCTGGTGCACTATGCCATGACGCATACCCTTGAACAACGCAGTACGGATGTGGGGCAAATCACGATTGCAGAGTGGGCACAGATGAAGGACCTCTGCACTCTCCTGCACAGTTTTGAAATGGCTACAAAGATGTTAGCGCTGACAATGCCATCATCAGCATCACTATTCCGTTCATCTACATGTTGGAGCGCACTTTGAATAGTCTGCAGTAGGAGGTGGGGGTCCCAGTGGAAGAGGAGAAAGCAGAGGAGCATGAGGAAGGCAGGCTATCTCTGTAAGGTCTGGACAGTCATCATACAGGCTGGTAACAAGGGAGGGTAGAATCCATTGATTGAGGTTGTGTCATGGTAACAGACAAAGTGGTAGTGAAGGTGCAGGAGTTGAGGAACAAATGGAGAAGGAAGGGGTGATGGGCGCAGAAAACTCCAGCGATGAAGAAGATATTGATCCCTTGTCTTTTGTCCATAGTTGGTGGGTGGGGATGGAGGAGGCAAGCTTGAGCGTTACCCCGCCACCAACAAAACATAGACTTGGACCGCATGGAAGCCTCCGACACATGAGCGCCTTCTTTCTTCACTATTTGCAACATGATGTCCATATCGTTACTATTAGAAATAGTGCTGACTACTGGGTTGCCACTCTGTTAGATCCACGGTACAAGAGTCAATTTAGCAAGATGCTTCCACCCCTGCACGGATGCTGGAATCTCAAAACAAGGTTGTAGAACATCTTAATAGTAGTTTTCCATAATATAGCAGTGAGGCACACAGCATGAATCACAGTTCTGGAATTCCAACCACAGGAACGTTGCGTTGTCAAGGCAGAAGCATTAGCAGCAGCAGTTCAAGTGCCAGAACCAATTTCTGTGATTTGTGACACTTTTTTTATGCCATTGCATAAAAGGGGGGATTGGACCATTTTGTGTTTTGGTCTTCAAAATGGAAGAGAGGCCTGAGCTCGCCACTCACACCTTGGAAGTTTTGGCCTGCCCGGCAGCCAGCATTTTCTCAGAACGTGTCTTCAGTGCTGCAGTCAGTATTTTGACTGATAAGCCGATCTGGCTATTCCCTCAAAGTTTAGATTGCCTAACATTCATAAAGATGAACAAGTCGTGGATGTACAGTGATTTGCCATCCCAGTCCCAGACTGTGCAGACTAGGCGATGGTTAACTGCCAGTCTTCTGTGAGCAAGAGGCCTACAGCTGTCTGACATGCATCTCTTTATTGTTAATATTTAAATGCCAGGCCACCTCCAATGTGTTGTATGGACCATACCCTGCTATTTGAATGCCCTATGGGGAGAATGGCAATTGATACTACTGTACTTCTGTCTTCCTGAAAGGACTTAGAATGTCAAGACTCCAAAATGGATCTGAAACTTATGTCTCGTGTGTAGTGCCAAATAAAGAAACAACGTTTGGAACACCATTCTAAGTCTGAACTTGGTGCAAAAACTTAAAAAAACTTCACTATATGGAGAGAAGGTATGCACACCAGTGGATATGCAAGGGAAAGACTATGCAAGTCACTGGTGTGCATACCTTCTCTCCATATATTGTGGGTAGTGCCAGGCTTTGGGAAGGGACAGGCCTTTTCAAATTAAAATGCCGGCCCACAGCCTGTCTGTTGCATGGACTGTACCTCCCTGCTGTTTTAACAACCTATGAGGAGGTGGGCAATTGATGCTACTGTACTGCTTTATGCCTGAAAGGATTTTTAATGTTGAGAGTGGACTCCAAAATGGGTCTAAAACTTATGTCTTGTAGGTAATGCCAGGCTTCTGGGAGGGACAGGCCTACACCTGCCACTCAGGCATGTCTTCATTTTTCAAATTTAAATGCTGGCACACAGCCTGTGCATTGCATGGACTGTACCTCCCTGCTGTTTTAACACCCTATGGGGAGGGGGCAATTGATGCTACTGTACTGCTGTCTGCCTGGAAGAATTTTTAATGTCGTGTCGAGACTCCAAAATGGGTCTCAAACTTAAGTCTTGTGGGTAGTGCCAGGCTTCTGGGACCAAGAGTACTACACTGTTCATTATAGCATGTCTTAATTTTGCAAATTGTGCAAATTGTAATGCCGGCCGGTTACAAGGATTTTCAATGTCGAGACTACTAGATAAGCCTCAAAGTTTTCTCTTAAAATATGAGTAAAGCTGGGCTCAACCGCCTAAGGAGGAAGGTGCTTAAGGGAAAGAAAACGCTAAGTAATATATTGGATCCAAGCACTCAAATAGGACACAGAGAATGAAATGCAAAAAAGTGTTATTTATTGGACTATTTGCAAAAAGGAAAACGCCACCACAATAGAGCAAAAGCCGACGTTTCGGCCTATGTTAGGTCTTTTTCAAGGTTTTTGCGTATGATGGCAAGATGGATGAGACGAATTAGACGTCAAAGGACTGTACCATGTGGCGTTTATTTTGCAAGGGTACGTCATGGAGGCCAGGGAGGCCCAGAAGACAGGTGGAGGAAGAAAGAGGATGCCTGGATAACACAAGGAGTGGGGCAGGGTCCCAGAGGTCTGTGATGAAGGCAGGAGGCCATGGTACAGTCCTTTGACGTCTAATTCATCTCATCCACCTTGCCATCATACGCAAAAACCTTGAAAAAGGCCTAACATAGGCCGAAACGTCGTCTTTTGCTATATTGTGGTGGCGTTTTCTTTTTTGCAAATAGTCCAATAAATAACACTTTTTTTGCATTTCATTCTCTGTGTCCTATTTGAGTGCTTGGGATCCAATATATTACTCAAAGTTTTCTCTTGTCTGTACTGGCAGGGGTATGGGAGCACAAACCCTACACCTGTTTCTCATCCACCTCTATATTTCTTCTGTCAATAGCCTAGGACGCTAATGGCTATGCCAAAACAGTGGTGCTGCACTGTTAAATGTATTTTTGCTGTTTTGGAAAGTTTTTGACCTCCCTAGAGGTGTTTTCTGTGCCTTGCATTTGGCCTCCAATTGAATCCAGTGGGGTTCGGAAAGGCTGGATAAAGGTTTGACGAACATACTCTTTGTTCGGTTTGGTAAACCAAACCGCGGGGGGTTTGCTGATCTCTAATATTTATACCATCTGTGTGCCACCCATGGGTCCATTTTTTATGTGCATGTGACATTTGTGTGATAACTGTGTGACATATGTAGTTATGCAAAAACAGTTTCCTACTTTAACAGTGGTAATGTATTCATAAAAATCAGATGGTCTGTATAAGATCTGATTTTTTTCGTCCATCCATAGACTTAAACAAATTATTTAGTGTCATTCAAAGTATGGAAGAGAATAGTGAATGCTGTGATCTGACCAGCCCTATTCAATTACATTAGTCAGCGTGCTGTGTGATATTTACTCAGCACACAGTAGTTTTAAAAGAGTATTCCCATCTCCAAGATCCTATCCACAATATGTAATAATAATAATAATAATAATAATAATATTATCAAATACCTAAAATTAAAGATGTAGTCCAGCTACCTCTCCTGATTAGCTGTATCTCATATCTCATGTTCAGTGTAGTGCATTGAAGTAGCAATAACCATGCAGTAACCATAGATACCTAAGGTGCATTGCCCTGCGCATGAGGTAATAACAATAATTATATAATATTTATTCACTTATATAGTATAGCGCCGTTAATACCACAGAGCTATTGTCACTGTAGTTATGGGGAAATGTCAAGCGAATGGTGAAAGGGAAGGGAAACACTGTGTCTAAGGAAGGGGGAGATGGTGACCCCTGAACAAACCTACCACTAGTCCATGGCTTCCCTCACCACTCATGCAAGGTTCCGCACCTTTCACCAATCAGGATACCTGACCCTGGGTGACCTGAAATAGGCCCTAGGTAGGGAATGGATGGATGAGCACTTAGTCAACCTCACTAAACTTTAACCCCTTAGTGACGGAGCTAATTTTCACCTTAATGACCAGACCAAATTTTGCAATTCTGGCCAGTGTCACTTCATGAGGTTATAACTCTGGAACGGATCCTGGTGATTCTGAGATTGTTTTTTCGTCACATATTGGACTTCATGTTAGCACCAAATTTTGGACAATATCTTTTGCGTTTATTTATGAAAAAAATTGAATTTTGTCAAAATTTTTAAAAATTTAGCAATTTTCAATTTTTGAATTTTTTTACCGTTAAACCAGAGAGTTCTGTGACACAAAATAGTTAATAAATTACATTTCCCACATGTCTACTTTACATTAGCACAATTTTGGAAACAACATTTTTTTTTGTTAGAAAGTTAGAAGAGTTCAAAGTTTATCAACAAATTCTCATTTTTACATCAAATTTACAAAACCATTTTTTTAGGGACCACATCACATTAGAAGTGACTTTGAGAGGCCTAGATGACAGAAAATACCCCAAAGTGACCACATTCTAAAAACTGCACCCCCCCAAAGTACTCAAAATCACATTCAAGAAGTTTATTAACCCTTCAGGTGCTTCACAGGAACTAAAGCAATGTGGAATGAAAAAAATCAAAAAATAAAATTTTACCCAAAATATTGCTTTACCCCAAATTTATTCACTTTTAGAAGAAATAACACAACAAAATGGACCCCAAAACTTGTTCCCCACTTTCTTTTGAGCGCAGGGATACCCCACATGTGGTCAGAAATCTTTGTTTTGACAAATGGGAGGGTTTGGAACAGAAGGAGCAATATTTGAATTTTGGAAAGGAAATTTGGCTGAAATATATTGCTGGCACCATGTGGCATTTACAGGTCCGCTAAGGTACCTAAACAGCAGAAACCCCTGACAAGTGACACCATTTTGGAAACTAGACCTCTCAAGGCTTCAATCTAGGGGTATAGTGAGCATTTTGGACCCACAGGTACTTCACAGATTTTGATAAAGTTATGTTGTCATATTGAAAATTTTCATTTTTCTCTCAAAAATGTTGCTTTAGCATCAATTTTATCACTTTTTAAAGAGGTAATTCCAAAAGTTAGACACCAAAACTTGTTACCCACTTTCTTATGAGTGCAGGGATACCCCACATGTGGTCAGAAACCTTTGTTTGGACAAATGGGAGGGCTTGGAACGGAAGGAGCATTATTTGAATTTTGGAAAGGAAATTTGGCTAAAAAAGATTGCGGGCACCATGTTGCATTTGTAAGGCCCCTAAGGTACCTAAACAGCAGAAACCCCCCACAACTGACCCCATGTTGGAAATTAGACCCCTCAAGGAATTTATCTAGATGTTTGGTGAGTACCCTGAACCCCCAGGTGCTTCACAGAATTTTATAACGTTGAGCCATGAAACTAAAAAAATAAAATTTTAACACAAAATTGTTACTTCAACCAGGTAGCTTTTTTTTACAAGGGTAAAAGGAAAAAAATCACCATAAAATGTATTGTTCAATTTCTCCTGAGTTTGGTGATACATCATATGTGGGGGAAATCAACTGTTTGGGTGCACGGCAGGGCTTGGAAGGAAAGGAGCGCCATTTGACTGCAAAATAGGAAACGTGGGAAAAAAAACCCCCTACCACACAATTTGGAAATAGTGTATGACGTCTAATAATTGTGAGATGTGTGGTAGGTCTCGAAGCACAGGGTAACACAAAGTCCTGGCTGGGATGGGCACCTGGGTCAGTAATATCTAGATTCGCTCCTCCTACCCTGCTTGCTACAGACCCGGCACCTTTTTTTGGAACGATTTTGGGTGGGAGTAGGAGGCACGGGATGCATAAAATGTCGTTCTGTTAGTCTCCGAGCATTCTCTGACTCAAAGACTGCCTCTGGTGCCATTGAGTCAAACATGAGGAACTCAATGGTATTGCAGAAATGTGAGGGCCCCTTGTGATTTTTTATACAGTACAAAACTGTTGTAGGTAGCAACCTGTATCAGGTAGATTGCTACCTTTTTGTACCAGGCCCTCGTTTTCCGCTTAACCAGGTATGGTTGGAGCACCTGGTTAGACTGGTCCACGCCACCCATAAACCTGTTGTATTGTGTCACACAGAAGGGTTTTTGTTTGTCCCTGGTGGCTCCCCTCTCTCTGACCGACACAGTGGTGTCCTCATGCAGGGTGGTGAGCATGTAGACGTCCTTGCGGTCATTCCATTTTACGGCAAGTAGTTTGTCATTTGCCAGTGCGAATGACGCCCCCTTCTCCAGAAGTCTGGACACTAACTGTGCCGGCAAACCAACACGTTTTTTCCTTAATGTCCCACTGGCTCCTGTATTTGCAGTGTGCAGGGATTGGTATAGGGGTATACTGGTGTAGTAGTTGTCGGTGTACACATGGTAACCTTTACCAAGAAATGGCGACATTAGCTCCCAGACAATTTTTCCTGGGACGCCAATTGTCTGGGGACAGTTGGGTGGGCTTATTTGGCGGTCCCTACCCTCATAAATGATAAAGTTGCACGTGTACCCACTGGTGCTTTCGCACACTTTATATAATTTTATGCCACACTTGGCTCTTTTGGAGGGGATAAATTGACGGAATGAGAGACGGCCCTTGTAACTCATTAGGGACTCGTCAACCGAAACATTCTCCTCTGGGCTGTAGGAAGTTAGGAAGGACTCTTTCAGGAGGGATATTAGGGGTTTCAATTTATTAAGGCGGTCATAATTGGGGTCACTTCTTGGGGGGACTTGGGAATTATCACTAAAATGGAGAAATCTCAATAGGGTCTCGTATCGGGTTTGGGACATTTTTGCTGTAAATACAGGGGTGGCGTGGACAGATTTGGTTGCCCAGTAGGAGCGGATACTGGGTTTTTTCACTATTCCTATGTTGAGGGTAATGCCTAAAAATTTTTTTATTTCCGGGACACTTGTGGGGATCCAGGACCGGGAATGGACAGATGTTGGCTTTTGGGCAATATATTGGCGGGCGCATAAGTTGGTGTGGTGGGTGATGAGCTCAAGTACATGTTGGGTAACAAAAAATTGGAAAAAATCCAGTGGGGCAAAATTGGTGACATTTATTTTGATGCCAGGGTCTCCTATGAAAGGGGGAATTTGTGGGGTAAAGGACGGGTCAGGGTACCAGAGAGCATGGGGGACTGCAGAACTAGGTCCTGCCCCTGACGTTTCAGCAGTGGCGACTGGCAGGGTGTGGGACCCCGTGGAGGAAGCCGAATCGTCACCGCTATCCGAAAACTCTCTTTCTGAGGCCGATTCGGTCTCTGACCCAGAACTGCCGGAGGCAAGCAGTGAGTATGCTTGCTCTGCCGTAAACATTCTGCGGGCCATGGTTTTGTTTTTTTTATCCCTGGCTAACAAAAAATAAACCTAATCTAACACTAGTATTTTTTTTTATATATAACCCTAACCCTAAAAATTTTTTATAAAGATTATAAAAAAAAAATATTTAGGGGAATGACGCAGCGAGGGATGACGGATTGATGGAGGTGGGGTGATCACAGGGGGGGGGGGTGATCAGAAAATTTGGGAATTGATTATGTGATTATGATGAATTTAGTGGATTTATAACTTTTTCTCTCTATTAGGCAGCACGTAGTCTCTCTCTTCTCTCCCAGACCAACTACAAGGAAGAGAGGAGAGAGGCAGACCTAAGTGCTGCCATATTTATCAAATATTGGCAATTTGACTACTGTGATAGGATCTATCACAGTATTCAAATCTAAACAGCCAATCAGATTTTTTTTTTTCATTGCCGGGTGCAGGAGGCAGATTATGCCAAGCACACTGGGGACCGGGAATCAATGTTTTTTTTTTTTATTGAGGTACAGGGGAGGGGGTTGGGGGAATGGGGGGATCCCAGATCGGGTGGGAGAGAGACCAGGAACGGTGGTGAGAACTCTGGGGGACTGGAGAGAGGGATCTGGAGAACCGGAGGGGGCCCCGGAAAACCAGAGAGGGCTCCGGTTTACCGGAGGAGGGCTCAGGGGGAGGACATTTCTTTCCAATCTGAAATGTTTGATCATTTCAGATCGGAGGAAAATGAATGCAGAGGCGTCGGCGGCGGCAGTTTTCAGCGCGCGTCGGCGCCATCTTGGATTTTTCCGGAGGGGGGAAGGGAGGTGGTGGGTGGATGGATGGATTTATCCAGTACCAGGGGCCTTGGGGGCACTAGGGGCTCATATTTATTTCTCATCTGACATGTTTGATCACGTCAGATGATAAATAAATCATTTTTACCTGCCATTTCATTTTTTTTAATGTGACCGGCGGTATACGGTGTATACCGGCGATCACATTATCGAGGTCCAGAAAAAACACCCCAATTCATAATCTGGGGGGTCTCAGCTACCCCCGGTAGCTGAAACCCCTGAGATTTTCCGTCGCTGGGGGGCACTACAGGCCTTTTATGGCCTGACGTCTTAAAGCGTCGGAACAGAATAAGTACCCTGTTTTTCCGACGCTTTAAGTCGTACGGCCGTCGTTATGAGGTTAAAGAACACACAGGGGAAAGTAAACAAATAACTAATCTCCAGATGACTGAGGGTGAAGAATTGAAACAACAACAAAGTTTCTCGAAATGAATACAAGCCGACTGCTTGCATTGAGGACTTGTTAAGGGCATTAGACCTATCACCAGCACATAGTAGGGGTATTTAAAGACACAAAGTGAAGTGCTAAAGATTAACAGCTGAAAAGGTGAAGGCTAGAGATGAGCGAACTGGTCGCGGTTCGGCTCGAGATCGGTTCGCCGAACGGGGGTCCCGTTCGAGTTCGGCTCGTCGAACGTTCGACGAACCAAACTCGAACCTATAGGCTATAATGGGAGGCAATCACAAACACATAAAAATGCATGATAAATGTACACAAACAGTTAATAAACATTGCCATAACACTTACCGGTCCCCGCGATCCCTCCTGCACTCTGTCTCCTGCCGCTATTCCATCCGATGATCGCTGAATCCTCCCGGTGACCGGCACTGCCAGCAGAGAAGCAGGACCTATCGTGACGTCAAAATAGCCATGTGACCAGTCACATGGCTATTATCTCATTGGCTACAGACTGGTCACATGACTATGACACGTCATGTAGGGCCTGCGAGTGCATCTCTCCGGTACACGGTGCACATTTGTGTATCGCCGTGTACCGGCGATATGCTCTAGCACACGGTCGACTCCCCTTCCGTTAGGGACCGGCTGACACAGCCGGTCATTAACGGAGATCACCGTTGCCATAGCAACGCAGTTAGCGGGGACGTCACCGCTAACCGCGGCTCCGGGAGCCCCGTTGCTATGGTAACGCGTCTGTCAGCGTTACCGCTGTTACTGCTAGCAGCACTGATCACTCACGGAGTGAAGGCTGCACGCTGCTCCCCGATTGTAGTGAGGATTGTAGTGAGGATGAGGTGCCCCAGCCCATCAAGTAATGGGCTGGGGCACCTCATCCTCACTACAATCCTCACTACAATCCTGAAGTGCAGTGTCTTCAAATTCATTTAAATACTCTTGGAACGCTGAAATTGCTGCTTATAATTTAAGCCTCTATTAAAAACCTCTTATCAGCGCTGGTTTATTGGGGATTTATTGGGCTGACAGGGGGTAATAAAGATGGAGTCTCTAATGTGTCTGTGTATTTATTTCTATTAAAGTATTTTTTCTCTGTGTGGTGTCTTTTTTTTAACCCTTTATTGGAGATTCTTAATGGCCGGGTCAAACGTGCCTGACATTAAGAATATCTGGCTTAATACTAGCTAGTAAAACAAAGCCAGTATTAACTCATGATTACCCAACAAGCCACCCGGCTCCAGGGCTGTTGGAAGAGTTGGATACAGCGCCAGATGATGGCGCTTCTATGAGAGCGCCATTTTCTGGGACGGCTGCGGACTAAAATTCGCAGCAGAGGCACCCAGAAACCTCGGGCTAACCTGTGCTGCGGATTCCAATCCCCAGCTGCCTAGTTGTACCCGGCTGGACACAAAAATGGGGCGAAGCCCACGTCATTTGTTTTTTAATTATTTCATGAAATAATTAAAAAAAAAAGGGCTTCCCTATATTTTTGGTTCCCAGCCGGGTACAAATAGGCAACTGGGGGTTGGAGGCAGCCCGTGGCTGCATGCTGTACCTGGCTAGCATACAAAAATATGGCAAAGCCCACGTCATTTTTTTGGTGGGCAAAAAACTTCTGCATACAGTCCTGGATGGAGTATGCTGAGCCTTGTAGTTCTGCAGCTGCTGTCTGCTCTTCTCCATACAGACACACAGCAGCTGCAGAACTACAAGGCTCAGCATACTCAGCATACTCCATCCAGGACTGTATGCAGAAGTTTTTTGCTGAAAAAATTATGTGGGCTTCGCCATATTTTTGTATGCTAGCCAGGTACAGCAGGCAGGTACGGCTGCCCCCAACCCCCAGTTGCCTATTTGTATCCGGCTGGGAACCAAAAATAAAAGGAAGCCCTTTTTTTATTATTTCATGAATTTCATGAAATAATTAGAAAACAAATGACGTAGGCTTCGCTCCATTTTTGTGTCCAGCCAGGTACATCTAGGCAGCTGGGGATTGGAATCTGCAGCACAGGTTGGCCTGAGCTTTCTGGGCCCCACTGCTGCGAATTGCAGTCTGCAGCTGCCTCAGAAAATGGCACTTTCATAGAAGCGCCATCTTCTGGCGCTGTATCCAACTCTTCCAGCACCTGCCTGCTATACCTGGCTACCATACAAAAATATGGCGAAGCTCACGTCCATTTTTGTAGTTTTTTGGCCAAAAAATTCAAAAATGCTTCCCTGGATTTTCCATTGCCAGTGAAGGTAACACCAAGCAGTAGGGGTTAGCAGCCAGTAGCTGCTTGGATTACCCTTAGCTAGCAATACAAAAAATGCAGCGGGAGCCCATATATATTTTTTTTAATTATTTATTTAAATAACTATAAACAAAATGGGCTTCCCTGTATTTTGATTGCTGGACATCACAGTGCTGTAAAAATAAATCTTTAAAAAAAATGACATAGCGCTCCGCGGTATTTTTGATTCTCAGCGCAGATAAAGCAGACAGCTATGGGTTGCCACCCCCATCTGCCTGTCGTTAGCTTGGTTGGCAATCAAAATACAGGGAAGCCCATTAATTTTTTCTATTTAAAAAATAGTTAAAAAAAAATGACGTTGGGTCCCCCCATTTTTGATAGCCAGCTAGGGTAAAGCAGACGTCTGTAGCCTGAAAACCACAGCTGGCAGCTTTACCGTGGTTGGGGATCCAATGTGGAGGTCCCCCCAGGCTCTTTTTTTATAATTATTTTATAAATATTAATAATTACACAAAAAAAGTAGGGGCCCCTCCAAATTGGATCACCAGCCAAGGTAAAGCGGACAGCTGTAGTCTGGTATTCTCAGGGTGGGAAGGTCCATAGTTATTGGGCCTTCACAGCCTAAAAATAGCAGGCCGCAGGCACCCCAGACGTGGCGCATCCACTAGATGCGCCAATCCTGGCGCTTCACCCCAGCTCATCCCATGCCCTGGTGCAGTGGCAAACGGGGTAATAAATCGGGTTGATACTAGCTGTAACGTCACCTGAGATCAAGCCCAGCAGTTTGTGATGTCATGGCGTCTATTATATACCCAACATCATAAACTGTCAGTACTAACAAAAACAAAAAATCGACAAAAGAAATTTATTTGAAAAAACAGTCCCCAAAACATTTCCTCTTTCACCAATTTATTGTAAGAAAAAAATAAAGGGGTCCCACGACGACTCTGGACCGTCTAGAATATGGGGGGAGACACTCAGGGAAAGTATCCCCCATTTTCTAGGAGTGCGGACCCTTCATGTGAGGAGTGTGGGTGCAATGAATCTGCACTCACTCTCCCCGGGTCCACAGCAGCAGAGTCCATGTCGTAATGGTTGCTACCAAAGCTGCAATGCCCTGCTCATGAGGTAAGGGCATGCCTAATCAGGAGAACTACTGTAGAGGAAGCTCTGCTCACTGGTATATAGGTGCTCAGAGGTAATAATAGATAAAATTAGTGAGTAACCTCGGCACTCTAAATCTCCCAGACTAAGTCAGTAAGTCACAACGGATAGTAATGCAAAATCACTCTTTATTGGTCCGTATTAAGAAAAAAAAAATTTTCATAAGCATATATGTTTTTGTCCAAAACAAGTTACAAATGACGTTTCGGCCTGAGCCTTCGTCAGATTGGACTTATCTGCATGTAATCATGAAAAATGACAATAATCAGTATCACATAAGAGTGAGAGAACAATAACATAAACTCGAACAATGTAGAGGTACAATTGGGATGCAGCAAAAAAATTGCAACACAGCAAGAAATGAAACACATGATACAAATGTCATAATACAGTACAAGGACAATATAGTAATGACAAATATGGGGTCAGAGTAGGCTTAGACAGCTCTGGTATGAAAGAGATGTCAATCATAAAGTAACATGTGCAGTAGGTGTAGAGCTACACTATGCATGGCAGAGCTAATGGGTAGACCGACCATAGAAAAAGAACGGAGAAAAAGTGGAGGAAAAAGTGGAGAAAAAGTGGAGAAAAAATGTAGAAAAAATGTAGAAAAAGTGGAGAAAAAGTGGAGAAAAAGTGGAGAAAAAGTGGAGAAAAAATGTAGAAAAAGTGGAGAAAAAGTGGAGAAAAAATGGAGAAAAAGTGGAGAAAAAATGTAGAAAAAGTGGAGAAAAAGTGGAGAAAAAGTGGAGAAAAAGTGGAGAAAAAATGGAGAAAAAGTGGAGAAAAAGTGGAGAAAAAGTGGAGAAAAAATGGAGAAAAAGTGGAGAAGAAGTGGAGAAGTGTTTGTTCATGCCAGATGGGAGATAAATAATTTTTTACCGGCGCTGTCATTTACTGTAACGTGATCATCGGTGTATGGTGTATACCTGTGATCACGTGAGCGGGGACCGGAAAAATCGTCCTGAATCATGATCTCCAGGGTCTCAGCTAGCCCTGAAACCCCAGAGATTTTCTGACGCTGGGGGGCGTTATTCACTTATTTCTGCCTGCTGTTTATAAAGGGCAGATCAGAATAAGGCTACATTAACTCGACCGATCCATTTTTGTGGTCTGCAAAAAACAGTCCGTTTTTTTTCACGGGTGCATCCGTGTGGCATCCGTTTCCGTTCCGTAGACGGTCCGTATGTCATCTGTTTGTCATCCGTGTGCCTTCCGTTTTTTTTGTGTACTGCAAAAAAACTGAATGAGGGTAAATGCATAAATTTACCCAGGATCCATAGCTTCATCTTACATGTTCACACATGTTCACTCCAGTGCCATTTTCTACTGCTTTTCACAGCGTAGAGCGCTCTGGTGATTTTCCTGTGCTTGTGCACTTCATATTAGTCTTTTCTGTCATTATAATGGCAGAAAGACACATAATGTCCCACTCTCCTGCATTTTGTAATTTTGCACCCTTTGGTGCCTTTCGTGTGGCACTAAGGGGTGCTTAGCTTTGTATTTAGCCAAAAAAATGAAAGAAAAAAAAATGACGTAGGGTTCCCCCTATTTTTGTAGCCAGCTAGGGTAAAGAAGATGGCTGCAGCCTGCAGACCACAGCTGGCAACCTCACCTTGGCTGGTAATCCAAAACTGAGGGCACCCCACGCTGTTATTTTAAATTAAATAAATAATTAAAAAAAAAAACACGTAGGGGTCCCCCCAAAATTGGATCACCAGCCAAGGTAAAGCAGACAGCTGGGGTCTGATATTCTCAGACTAAGGAGGTCCATGGTTATTGGACTCTCCCCAGCCTAAAAATAGCAGGCCGCAGCCGCCCCAGAAGTGGCGCCTCCATTAGATGCGCCAATCCTGGTGCTTCGCCCCAGCTCATCCCGCGCCCTGGTGCGGTGGCAAACGGGGTAATATATGGGGTTAATACCAGATGTGTAATGTCACCTGGCATCAAGCCCTGGGGTTGGTGAGGTCAGGCGTCTATCAGATACCCGACATCACCAACCCAGTCAGTAATAAATAAAAATAGACGACAAACACATTTTTATTTGAAAAAACACTCCCCAAAACATTCCCTCTTTAACCAATTTATTAGAAAGAAAAACAAATCCAGGTCTGGTGTAATCCAAGGGGTTGCCATGACGATCCACACTGTCCCAGTCAATGAAGAGCAGGATGTTCCCCATTGGCTGGGAGAGCAGTGCAGTGACCTGAGCTAACATCAATGGGTCAGCCCAGGTCACTGCAGGGGATGACAAGTGCTGCTGTCAGCGAGGTACATTACCTGCGCTGATCTCCAGCACACTGACAGCCCCTGTCACTGAGTTCAATGACCGGCGCCTTCACACCAAGTATCGCGAGAGGCCCGTGACGTCACCGCTAGTCAGTCTCGGGTGGGAAGCGAGAGAAGGTGATGTGACAAGCGGCGGCCATGGAGGACAGTGACAGCGCTGAGGTTGGGATGGCGGGACTTCATCAAGGCAGGTAAGCCGAGCGGGACCATGTGTGTGTGTGTGTGTGTGTGTGTGTGTGTGTGTGTGTGTACATGCCGCGGGCAGGAGGGGGCGGAGCGAGCTGAGCCGGGAAGTGTGGGCTGCCTGCACGTAACTAGGATAAACATCGGGTTACTAACCAAAGCGCTTTGGTTGGATACCCGATGTTTATCTTGGTTACCAGCTTCTGGCAAGCTGCCAGCGATGGCTCCTGCACACTGTAGCTGTAAAAAGCCCTGCTTTTTGCTGCTAGAACCGTTCTCGAACGTATCTAGAACTATCGAGCTTTTGCAAAAAGCTCGAGTTCTAGTTCGATCTCAAACAGCCCCCAAAATCACTCGAGCTTAGAACTGGAGAACCTCGAACCGCGAACCACGCTCAACTCTAGTGAGGGCATTTGCAGAATCCTAAAAAGAAAGGGAAAAACACCAAGCAGGGAAAAAGGGAAAGTCAAAGAACAACTTGTGTAACCAAACGCTTTGACCTACTACAGCCGGAAACTACAGGACTGTCTCTCAAGCATGACACACCCGTGACAGCTTTACATACATCAGAAACACTGTCCGCATAAGGACTCACAATCTACATTCCCTGTGTTTGGAGTATGGGAGGAAACCAGATAATCTGGAGGAAACCCAGGCAAATATAAGGAGAACATACAAAGTCTTTGTAGATATTGTCCTTGGTGGGATTTGAAGAGACATAGATAATTAGGAGAACTATACTACATTTCTAATTGGAGGTGTTTGCTAATATTATTATTATTATTATTATTATTATTATTATTATTACACCTGTTACATATTTACCTTAAGTGTTTTTGCAGATTATGCATTTTTGACATTGGTGTACCTGCTGAGTTTTTCAAGAAGAAGAGCTTCACGGAAATGCTTGTGGTGGGCTTCCTTAAGCTACTTTTTTGGCATCTATGCGGTCAATTTTTGTGGCAGTCTTGCAGCCAGTGTATTTTCTTTTTATTTCATATATTTCTGAAAGAATGAGCAGCTTCTAAGTGGAGACCATCTATTGAATGATAATTATAAGTTCACTTCTTTAAACCACTTGGCATTTTTACAAACGTGAAGCGATTAAAAAATGATCAGAATACTGCACATATGCGCAGAACGGGTTTTTTTTGTATGTGGCAATGCATACATTTATTCTTTTTGGTGTTTTGTAACACTTATTTGGGTTATTTTTGGAGTGGACTTACTGTACCTGAAAAAAGTCCCATTAACATACTTGAAGAATGTTACATTGAAAGTTTATTAGATTATGCCATAGGCTAAGCACCAACAGCGGGCATGTTCATGACAAGGTCTGGATGATGTCACTTAGTGCATGCCACTATGGAGAAAGTGGTAGTGGCATTAGTGAGGCAATAGCTGCACAGATAAAAGTCAGTCACTCGTACTGTATATAAAACAGTGTATAGACTCATCTTGTAAGGTGTAGTGTCGCCGGCGGAGAAGGGGATGCTGCACTCTCCCACTGCTCGGGTCCGGCTGCCGCTGCTGCTGCTCGGTGGTGGCTCGAGCGGTGAGCAGGATCCCGTGGACTCGAGTGGCGTTCCTCGCCCGTGAGTGAAAAGGTGGGGATTGATTGTGGGGATTTGATATTGTCCGTGACGCCACCCACGGTTGTGGTGAGATTGGTGACACCACCGCTGCTCTGGACGGGGATCACGGGAGCGATGACAGAGAGCAGCCTGGATGTTAGTTCACCCCTCCGTGGGTAGGGGGTTTGGTTGTCCCGGGGCCCGGTGAGTGGGTAGGGATGGATGGCAGGCGGGTTACTGGGCCTGGTCAGGTGCAGGGTCGCGGGGGCAGCGCTGTGCCGCACGGCACGGTGGTACTCACTCAGCCAATGATGAACACAGAGTCTCCGGTAAAACAAACGGCTGGATGGACGGGTCCCACAGACGGCTGCGGTGTTTCTCCTCCTGGCAGGTTGGTGGTGACTGCCTTTCCCTGTGTAGTAAGTACGGTTCCAATGGGTTCCCACTGGTAACCCGCTCCCCAGCTTGGATATGGGCTGAAGGAGCCCCTTTTGCCCGCAGGCTCTGGCCCTGGGAACTTTAGCCTTGGTGGTGACTGTGTTTCCCTCTAACGGTTGGACTGTTGCCTTCTATCGGGACTTGGCTGCTGGGAAACCCAGGAGGTTCCCTTCGCTAACGGATTGGACAAATTGCACGGCGACTCCAAGCCTTGTCGGGGTCCGTAACCCCCTGCCGGATGGTGCTGGCTTCTCTTTGCGTACCAGTCCGGTACCGCCGGGCCATCGCCCGTCCACGGTCCTTACGGCTAGCTCCAATAGGCCTCTCCTGCAGACGGTCACCACCGTCTGCCAACCTTGCTGTTCCGTCCGGGCTACACACCCGGACCAACTTCAGTCTGCTCTACTACCACTTTCCTTCCTTCCACTTCAAACTCTCAAACTGATCTCTTCCTTTTCCCACCTCCAGGACTGTGAACTCCTTGTTGGGCGGGACCAACCGCCTAACCCACCCCCTGGTGTGAACATCAGCCCCTGGAGGGAGGCAACAAGGGTTTTTGTCTGACTTTGGTGTGCCTGACCGGGAGTGTGGGGTGTGTTGGTGTAGTTACCTGTGGCCCCTGGCTTGTCCAGGGCGCCACATTCCCCCTTAGTAAAATGCAGACCGTCCGCGGGCTGCCCGTCCATCACCGGTTTTATTTTCACAACTGAAAAGAGATAAACGGTAAACACATAATACAAGCATATTAACTCTTCCTACATCGGGAGGCAATTTTCTTAAACGTTGCTAACGGTAACGGCTTCCGCTCTCTCCCACCCAAGCAACCTGGCCCAGATGCTGCCCCTAAGCAAATGGGCAGCACTCCTTGACCCCAGTCCAGCACAAGTTACCCGAGCGGGTTCTGTCCTTTTCAGGGGACCCACGTCCATGGGGAACCCCTGAAACCCCCGGAGGATCGCCACCGGTTGCGGTAGTGGCGGGCCTGGGCCATCTCTTTCCTCCAGGCCCATCCTCCAAATCAGCCTCTCTGGAGGCGGTAATGGTTTAGCCATAAAAATACATTTTTATTTACAAACCACAAGTTCGTGGTTGCCCTGACAGTTCTCGGGCTTGTCCGTAGTCGTTCCTACGCATAACTTGTAAGAGGTCCCAACGGGGACCAGTTGCCGGCAACGACCGGTTCTAATCAGGGTTTGTCAATCAGGTGAACTTTGGTTGATCACTCTTATCATTCTTTAAAACTTTCAAAAACGGTACTTTCAACACACACAGGGGTGGACCCAATGGGGACAACTTGCAACGGGACTCCGCTGCCATCACTCAGACTCTTCGGTGCCGGCCGGGGTAGGGGGTGCAATAGACACTCGGGCCTCTTGGCTGCCCCTCAGCTTTGCATCCATCGCAAACCACCCCCTCTCCCCGCAGTGCCGGGTATACTGCACCAGGTCTACCGGCATTAGGTTGTGGCCCGGGTGCTCCTCTGGCAGGTGGGCGTTGACATCCCACCAGGCTACAAAGACTTTGGCCTCCAGGCCCGGCTCGTAGATAAACCCATAGCCCCAGCGGACATCAAACCGCCTCACCTGCCCTTCATACAGGGGGCCCCAGACACGGAAGGTCGCTTGATGGAGACTTTCCTTTTCCCCGATTGTGTGGGCCACCAATTCTGCTTTCTTCCTCTCTCTTTCAGCGATCTGCGGGCCCAGTGGCATCAGCTCCCTGTCCCAATACGGAGCTGCTGCGAGCTCCGGCGCACGGGTCGGGCCCCGCGAGACCTTCTGGACACTGCCCACCACTGGCAATCTGGGTGGAAGATCCCGCAGTGACTTGGCCTGGGGTGCTGCCCTGCAGCGGCAACCCGGCGCAACCTCAGCCGAGGTGTGGGGGATGGGCGCAGGGGTCCTCTTCCGCCTGGCCTCCTGCACGGAGCGGCCTGTCGGCTCCGGCTCGGGGGAAGTCTCCGCAGATACCTCCGGTTCAGGCTTCGGCACCTTCCACGGTAGCAGTTCTGGTTGATCACGGGCTCCGGCTGCAGGCAGATCCGCCTGGGCGGACGTGCGGGGTACCGCTACTGGTTGCGGTGGTAGCGGGCCTAGTGGCGGGGGCGCGGCAGCCAGTAGGGTAGCGGGGGAAGTAGCTGGGCGAGTGGGTATGGACCGGGTCCCTCGGCCGCGATGACCGACCCACTAGGGGTACAGGGGCGTGGGTCACTCACCCTCCCTTCCGAAACTCCCTCTTCCTCGCATCTCCGCACGGTCGCCACAACCTCCGCCATGTCGGCCTCCCACTCCTCCAGGAGGAGCTGCATTTTGACCTGCAGCCGTTGTTGGAGCTGAGCGGTCCAGACCTCCACCCACGCCGCGGTTCCAGGTGCGGGGGGTACGGTGCTGCGGGATGGCATAAACATGGCTCTGGCGGCCTCTTCCAGGAACCAGCAACAAGATGGCCGCAGGGTCCTGGCGTCCCTGCTTTTATAGCCACGGCTACATGTGGCCAGACGCTATCAGTCCCCCTTAGTCTCTTTCCGGCTCCTCCTCTACAGGGGCGGGGTTTTGGCCTTCGCGCCTCCACTGCTCGAGGAGACGCTTGAGCGGGAATTTTTCGCGCCCAAGATGGCGGCTTCTCAAATTTTTCGGCCGGACACCTCCGGCGGTTACAAGGCGTACCTCTATCAGACGGCACAGCGGTAAGATCCTGTTCATGACGCCAAGTTGTCGCGGGCGGAGGAGGGGACGCTGCGCTCTCCCACTGCTCGGGTCCGGCTGCTGCTGCTGCTGCTCGGTGGTGGCTCGAGCAGTGAGCCGGATCCCGGGGACTCGATCGGCATTCCTCGCCCATGAGTGAAAAGGGGGGGATTGATTGTGGGGATTTGATATTGTCCGTGACGCCACCCACGGTTATGGTGCGATTGGTGACACCACCGCTGCTCTGGACGGGGATCCCGGGAGCGATGACAGAGAGCAGCCTGGATGTTAGTTCTCCCCTCCGTGGGTAGGGGGTTTGGTTGTCCCAGGGCCCGGTGAGGGAGTAGGGATGGATGGCAGGCGGGTTACTGGGCCTGGTGAGGTGCAGGGTCGCGGGGGCAGCGCTGTGCCGCACGGCACGGTGGTACTCACTCAGCCAATGATGAACACAGAGTCTCCGGTAAAACAAACGGCTGGATGGACGGGTCCCACAGACGGCTGCGGTGTTTCTCCTCCTGGCAGGTTGGTGGTGACTGCCTTTCCCTGTGTAGTGAGTACGGTTCCAATGGGTTCCCACTGGTAACCCGCTCCCCAGCTTGCATATGGGCTGAAGGAGCCTCTTTTGCCCGCAGGCTCTGGCCCTGGGAACTTTAACCTTGGCGGTGACTATGTTTCCCTCTAACGGTTGGACTGTTGCCTTCTATCGGGACTTGGCTGCTGGGAAACCCAGGAGGTTCCCTTCGCTAACGGATTTGACAAATTGCACGGCGACTCCAAGCCTTGTCGGGGTCCGTAAGCCCCTGCCGGATGGTGCTGGCTTCTCTTTGTGTACCGGTCCGGTACCGCCGGGCCACTGCCCGTCCATGGTCCTTACGGCTAGCTCCAATAGGCCTCTCCTGCAGACGGTCACCACCGTCTGCCAACCTTGCTGTTCCGTCCGGGCTACACACCCGGACCAACTTCAGTTTGCTCTACTACCACTTTCCTTCCTTCCACTTCAAACTCTCAAACTGATCTCTTCCTTTTCCCGCCTCCAGGACTGTGAACTCCTCGGTGGGTGGGACCAACCGCCTGGCCCACCCCCTGGTGTGAACATCAGCCCCTGAAGGGAGGCAACAAGGGTTTTTGTCTGACTTTGGTGTGCCTGACCAGGAGTGTGGGGTGTGTTGGTGTAGTTACCTGTGGCCCCTGGCTTGTCCAGGGTGCCACAGTAGCTTACTTACTGGAAAAGGGATTTCTTTCTAGTTAGTTATCTGAGACTTATCAGCAATTTCAATTATGGCAATTAGGTAAAATTCCAGATTTGCTATGATTTAAACATATTTTCTCAATAACAAATTAAAACCACTTTTTAGATAATACAAACAACTAGAAATAAACTTTACCATTGGCAGTAAGTGAGATAGGTTAACTAATCCTTATCCATAACTCATCAAATATACGAAGGTGATTTGGCGGGCTTTTATGATTTCAGCTATGTAAGCACTAACAGTTATGAGCTAGTATTGTTTGTACATTATTGATTCTGTCAACCATTAAAGGTTTATATTTTTATTACACTTCTGGTTTTAGCAATGTCCCCTTTCTTTAAGATAGTCCAGTGACAGATTTAGCTTGATGTTGTGGAAATCACTGTTAGAACCTTATCGTACTGACATTGTAATCCAATGAAGACAACGGTGCTGCATATATTGATAGTATCCTTGTTATGGCTGTTAATATGGCAATTCTACAACCACACTGACAAATAGTGTTTCACCTGGAAACATTTTCAGCTTGAGGCCTGTAATGAGCAATTCCTCATTGTATTGCAGAAAAGTAATGGTTGTCTAAAGAGATATTTCAAGTTTTAACTTAAAATTTGGGTACATCTCGATCAGACGTTTAGTAGTGCATCCAACAAATATATATTTGTACATTGTTAGCCAGTAGAGATAAAAAAAAAAATCAAGAAGTTTTATTGATTAGGCTCATTGAAGTAAAGACTTCCCATGTTGCACGGTTCCCTATAACATTGTAAGGGTATGAGCACATATAGTAATTTTTCAGGCAGTTTCCACCTGTTACTTCTTTTAATTTCTTCAGGTTGTAAATGCCAATAATAGTTTAAACTATAGATAAAAGACACCAACAGCAAAGCCTCCTCAGCATCGAAGGCCATAAAAGACCACTAACCTTTTTCTAAAGCGGCTTTGCCTAGGAAAAATTTGGCGAAGCTGGCGTCATCTTGAAGACAGTAACCTAAGGTTAAGAAACCATAAAATCATATGAAGCATAAAATTACATGAACCTGAGTCCCTCAAAATTAATAAGTTTAAGATTAATCAAGAAAGGGAATAAATTTCTGCACTTTTAATAAAGCTTTTATTCTCTTAAATATATTGCAGTCATCATATTACATCGCACTGTGTCCTTTCAATTGCTCATTTTGCCTTTCTACTCAGTTAATTCTTCTCTTTTCATCTAGGTCTATGACATCACGTGGTTAAAAACAGGCTTGCTTAATCATTCTAACCTCTATGTAGAAACAGGAAGTCTCTTTTCCATGCATGAGTCTTCATTAGAACTACAAAGCTTGGTCACTGAAAACATTTTGTAGATCTAATGAGGACATATGAAGGGAAAAGAGACTTCCTCTTTCTACATAGAGGTTAGCAGGATTCAGCTACTCTGTTTTAAATCACGTGATGTCATAGATGAAATGGAAAACAGAAGTATGAATTGGGTAGAAAGGCAAAATTAGCAATTGTAAGTACACAGTGCTATATGATATGACAACTGCTATATATTAAGAGGATAAAAACATTGATGATAATGCTTCTTTAACCATGCTACAAAGACTTACAGCTCAATGGCTGTTGCTCCTTTTTGTTTTTGAGCATTGTATCATGGATTAAATGTTGTTTTCTACAATGTTCCTGTGATTTATCTGCTTTTCTGTTTTATGATTCTTGGGATTAATGTTTATCTTTTCTAAGCTTGAGATTGATTTTCCTGTATTTATTTTTCCTGGAGTATTGTATTAATTAATTTAGCAGCACACACATTAGACTTTGACATTTTCTTTTCAAATCTTTCAAAGAAAATAAGGGTGCAAAGGGCATCTAGAAATCTAGAAATCTTCATACATCAATTTCTTCCTCTCACCGTTGTGTAATTTTATATTAATTTGATTTATGAATCCCAGGAGGGGTACCATATTTTGAGGTGGGTTTTTTTTTTATTTACAATATGTTGAGAAAAAAATAGTAGAATTGTCAATGTAAAAAATAAAAAAAATAGATGCTGATAGTATAGTGATGTTTATGATAATATTAACTTTATATTCACATAAATCAGTATAATGTATTTTGTAAAGTGATGCATCACTAACTTCAGGTTACATATTGCAGTATGAAAATGCAGGTATAAATATAGAAGAAATATTATAATTGTTTGTTTCTTTAATTTCTTTACTCGATCATTTCACCCAGTGCAAAAATGGAGGACTGTAAGAAAATGAGTTTATTAGCCATTCAAGCCATTTGAACCCACACATGGTATTTGCAACTCTACATACTTCTGTTTTGTACATTATAATTACAAAGGCATGTGCAAAGCTAGATTTATTTGCAGATTTGTGGCCCATGGAAAGTTCCTTGCTTTTGGACAGGTTCTCTGTACACAATATAAAATACTGAGACATATCCACATGAATAAGCCAAACTTCAAGATAAATAAAATCTATAGTCTTTATTATTAATACAATTAAAATGAAGCAAGGTAAACACTAGTGAAAAATTCAATGGGGGCTCAGCACAGCAGGGGAAGCACCATATACATTGGGGAAAATAAGTATTTGATACACTGCCGATTTTGCAGGTTTTCCCACTTACAAAGAATAGAGAGGTCTGTAATTTTTATTGTAGGTACACTTCAACTGTGATAGACAGAATAAAAGAAATCCAGAAAATAACATTGCATGATTTTTGAAAAATTAATTTTCATTTTATTACATGAAATAAGTATATGATCACCTACCAACCAGCAAGAATTCTGGCTCTCACAGACCTGTTATTTATCTTTAAAAGGCATTCCTACTCTGCACTCATTATCTGTATTAAAAGTGCACCTGTTTGAACTCATCACCTGTATAAAAGACACCTGGTCACACACTCAATCAATCACACTCCAACCTCTCCACCATGGCCAAGACCAAAGATCTGTCTAAGGACACCAGAGACAAAATTGTAGACCTGCCCAAGATGGGATTGGCTACAGGACAATAGACAAGCAGCTTGGTGAGAAGGCAACAACTGTTGGCGCAATTATTATAAAATGGAAAAGTTCAAGATGACACTCAATCTTACTCTGCCTGGAGCTTCATGCAAAATCTCGCCTCATCGGGTAAGGATGATTCTGAGAAAGGTCAGAAATAAGCCCAGAACTACATAGGAGGACCTGGTTAATGACCTGAAGAGAACTGCGACCACAGTCTCAAACATTTTCATTAATAAAATACTATGCCGTCATGAATTAAAATTCTGCAGAGCATGCACAGTCCTCCTGCTCACGCCTGGACATGTCCAGCCCCGTATGAAGATTGCCAATGACCATATGGATAATCCATGTGGCCAGATGAGACCAAAATAGAACTTTTTGGTATCAACTTCACTCGCTATGTTTGGAGAAAGAAGGATGAGTATAGCTTCAAGAACACAATCCCAACAGTGAAGTATGGGTTGGAAACATCATACTTTTGGGGTGCTTTCTGCAAAGGGGACAGGACAACTGCACCGTATTGAAGAGAGGATGAATGGAGTTATTTATTGCAACATGTTGGCTAATAATCTCCTTTCCTCAGTAAGAGCATTAAAAATGGGTCATGACTGGGTCTTCCAATATGAAAATGACATGAAACACATAGCTAGGGCAACTAAGGAGTGGCTCTGTCAGAAGCATTTTCAGTTTCTGTGGACCTAATCCCAATAGAAAATATTTGAATGGAGCTCAAACTCAATGTTGCCCAGAGACAGTCCTGAAACCTGAAAGATCTGGAGGTCTGTATGGAGGAGTGGACCAAAATCCCTGCTGCAATTTGTGGAAACTTGGTCAAGAACTGCAGGAAGCGTCTGACCTCTGTTATTGCAAACAAAGGTTTCTATACCAAATATTTTGTAAATTTGTCTATTGTATAAAAAACTTATTTAATGAACTAAAATGCAAAGCAATTATTTAAAAACCATACAATGTGATTTGTCTAATTCTTTTTGTTGGATTGTCTCTGTGACAGTTGAAGTATACCTATAATAAAAACTAGAGACCTCTTCATTCTTTATAGGTGGGAAAACTTGCAAATTCAGAACTGTATCAAATACTTATTTTCCTCACTGTATAAGATTGATAACAGATAATTAATTAGATACCACTACAGTAATTAATTGTAAAAAAAATACTTATGAATACAGTATCTAGCACTGATGACTACAGCACCAATATAAAAAGGTATAAATTGCAATAATGTGCAAAAAGAGTGACTGGTGCCAAAAGATATGTCCTGATCATAAAGTGTATGGGGTGATTATAAGTTAAGTGATCAATGCCAATAGTACCATGATTCTGCAAATATAAATGGTATAAGAAGTAAAAAAGTGACAGTGCACTAAGTACTAATAAAGTGACATTTGCTACCAATCCAAAATGGTGATAATCATCATGAAAGTAGTACATAGAAAGACAAGTGTTTACTAAAGGTAATTACCTATAGTCATTTTCCACATGCTGTGCTGGCGCCAGGTCCCAACGCATGTTTTGATGTATTGCCTTTGTCAGGGGATGTGTGACGCCTTGGACCCCAGGGGTCACAGGTCACAACACTCATCACATACACCCCCACACTAGAAAGGTACCATCAGTCAACCACAAAACCTGATTGCCTCCCTCAGTGTTAGACAGGCACACCAGGTGGGCGGAGTCAGGTGGAAAGACATGCCCCCCGAGGAGTCTGCTGGCCTGAGGCAGGAAAACAGTTCAGTGCAGTCAGGGAGTTCAAGGAGTGCAGTGCATTGGGGTGCAACAGTCAGGCAGGCAGATGGCAGTGGCCGCCTGCAGCAGACCGGGAATACGACCAGCAGAACCGTGAGGGACCGGGACAGGGTAGTGGTCTGCCGGAACCGAACCGGGGAGCTAACTGGATACCGGAGCACCAGGCAGGGTACTCAGACCCCGACTAGGCTATATGCCACCACCATAGTCAGATTAACTGATTGTGGTCTGGACCTCATGGGTTCATTCCCACCAAAGTCCCGATTGAACGCAACAGCCCAACCCGTCCGGATAGTAGCCACCGCCAGAGGCCAGAGATCCAAGGGCCAGCGTCTGCGGAACAATCATCCCAAAAACCAAATACCCGCATCCCCCGTGTGTAACGCCAACCCCCTTGCAGAGCGACGTGACCCCCGGGTCCGTGAGTGGCTCGAGCCACCACCCGTAGAACACGAGCAGAGATCTGAGCGGCTCGGCGGCCGCAGCCGAGGCCGCCAGGCGGTACAGATGTGGCTCCAGACCAACAGGGATAGTGCTTTAATATGGCCGCAGACTAATGAGTTGGATGCATGACACGGCCAGAACAATTACAGGGTGCAGACCAGTCACACGACCCGAGTCAAGCTGGGAAAAGACGTGTCACATGATGGAGTCAGCTGCTCTCAAAGGTGCATGTGCAACATTCCAGAATTAAGGGGGCTTTACACGCAGCGATATCGCTAGCGAGTGTCCCTGCACCCGTCGTTTGTGCACCACGGGCAAATCGCTGCCCGTGGTGCACAATATCGTTAGGAGCCGTCATACGGACTTACCTGCCTAGCGATGTTGCTGTGGCCGGCGAACCTCCTCCTTTCTAAGGGGGCGGTTTGTGCAGCATCACAGCGGCGTCACTAAGCCATCGCCCAATCGAAGCGGAGGGGCGGAGATGAGCGGCCGTAACATCCCGCCCACCTCCTTCTTTCCTCATTGCCGGCGGCCACAGGTATACTGTAGTTCGTCGTTCCCGAGGTATCACACATAGCGATGTGTGCTGCCTCGGGAACGACGAACAACCTGCATCCTCAACAATCAACGATTTTTTGAAAATGAACGACATGTCAACGATAGGCGATTTGGTGAGTATTTTCCATTGTTAACGGGCGCTCGTTGGTATCACATGCAATGACGTCACTAACGATGCCGGATGTGCATCACGGAATCCATGACCCTGGCGATATATTGTTAGATACGTCGTTGTGTGTAACGGTGCCTTTAGTTTTAAAGGTCCCAAGTACAAAAGGCCACATCTATACAATATGAAACTGGCAACAGGAATTCAGCAAGCAGAAATCGGCTAAATTCAAAAGTATTGAAAGTGATGCAGGGAGCGTGGAGCCAGCACTGGCAGCGTGAGAGCGGCGGACGCTGGTAACGAAGGTAAATATCGGGTATCCAAGGAAAGGGCTTCCCTTGATTACCCGGTATTTACGTTGGTTACAGCCAACCGCAGGCTGCCAGACGCCGGCTCCCTGCTCCCTGCATGTTCAGATCGTTGCTCTCTTGCTGTCACACACAGCGATGTGTGTTTCACAGCGGGAGAGCAGCATCAAAAAAATGAACCAGAGCTGTGTGTAACGAGCAGCGATCTCACAGCAGGGGCCAGATCGCTGCTCAGTGTCACACACAGCGAGATCGCTAATGAGGTCACTGCTGCATCACAAAAACCGTGACTCAGCAGCGATCTCGCTAGCGATCTCGCTAGCGATCTCGCTATGTGTGAAGCACCCCTAAGGGTTGAGTCACTCTCCTCAGTTATCATTAACAGCAAAAATAAAGCCCAAGGAACATAGAACTCAACTGAATGCTTTGGCCTCCCCATTTTGACTTTCTATGGAAGTCTCATCATTGGGATGTCCAACATTCAAAGCTAACAACTAATTCTTCATTAGTCAAACCTACCGGTGTCACTGTGACTTATCTAACCATTTTAGCTGTACTAAGTTGTGCCTTTCCGACAGTGTGCATGTACATACATATATGCAGACATTTTTATCTCATTAATTCTTAGTGATGTCTAGAAATAGGACAATCTCCTAATTACTGTTATATGAAAATTACTAACTAACTATCTTCAAATATCTTTCCGTGTGACATTGAAACAGTTTCTTCAATTAACATAATCTAATACTTGAATTAATTAAGACATTAAAGTCTCATTAGAATAAGAGCTGCTTATAAAATTATCTCACAAAATCATTATGTTCATTGCCGCTAAAACACTTGTAAATAAAAATGTCACTGTTGTGACGGCGCTACAAAGACAGGTCACACCGACACTAGCGACTAGATAATCAGATTCTTACACAGTTGCCTTGCAGAGGTACCAATAAAAAACAGTGTACTGACAAGCAAAGTATAACCTTGAGGAATAAACTGACAGAAAAGCAGCAACCATAACTTTTTCTGAAGTTGTTATAAGATGGATTTCTGTATGTACAGAACATTCATGAGTGCTACAATTTCTTTTTTTCTGTACCAGCAAAACTTTGAACACAATATGGACAAACTCAAGGTTTTATTTTTTTACAGTCGACAGAATTTATGTTAGAAAAATGTACTTTGCTAAGATCTGTACAGAATGTGTAGGTAAAGTGGTTGTGCGTACGTCTTTCTATTATATACTAAATATGGTACCATCTACATGGATGAGGCATAAATGTAAAAATATTCAATGCCTAGCATATTTTCTATATAATTTAATTTCAATAAAGCATTAAAGGCTTGCACAGATGAAAATAGAAGTGTGCCGCTTAATGTGTTATGGTGGAGAGAAAAACAACATTTAGATTGTGACAACATTTTTCTTTGAATCACTGTAGGTAACCACATGTTAGAATGCTGTATATAAGAGCCCAGTGGTGGTGGCCAGAGGTTATAGGCCAAAAAAGTGGTGACAGGTTCCCTTTAAGTGATGCTGACTATTCAAAAGAGTGTGGACTAATGCAAGGAAAAAACATTATTTGGAAAACGCATTTCAGAGTTGACCTCACCCCTTCAATAGGTATAAAGAGCATCCTTTAAGGGTGCTTTACACGAGACCATCTATCGTGCGATAGATCGTCGGGGTCACGGTATTTGTGACGCACATCCAGCATCACTTGCGACATCGGGCTGTGTGACACCTCTGAGCGACGCAGTATCGCTCACAAATCGTGAGTCGTGTACTCGTCGCTTGGATTCATAAATCTCGTTTAATTAAAATGGCGCCGGTTGCTCATCGTTCCCGGGGTAGCACACGCCGCTCCGTGTGACACCCCAGGAACGATGAACAGCAGCTTACCTCCATCCTGCGGCACCCGCCGGCTATGCGGAAGGAAGGAGGTGGGCAGGATGTTACGTCTAGAGTTGAGCGCGGTTCGAGGTTCGAGGTTCTCCAGTTCGCGGCTCAAGTGATTTTGCGGGCTGTTCTAGATCGAACTAGAACTCAAGCTTTTTGCTAAAGCTCGATAGTTCTAGATACGTTCGAGAACGGTTCTAGCAGCAAAAAGACAAGCTAATTACAAGCTGGCTATCTGCTGTAATAGTGTAAGTCACTCTGTGACTCACACTATTATGAAATTTCAGTGTACAGTGTGCGGGAACAGCGCATTCAGATCACTGCTGTTTGGATAATGGCGATCGCCATTTTTTTTTTTTTTTCCTTGTCTTCCTTCCCTAAGTGCGTGCGTGTAGTGGGGCGGGCCAGCATGTCAGCCAATCCCAGACACACACACAGCTAAGTGGACTTTTAGCCAGAGAAGCAACGGCATGTGTGATAGGATGTCCATGTCACATGTCCCTGCATTTTAAAAACGAGTATCTGCCCGTCCGGACGCCATTATCTCTTCTGCGTCTGGGTGTCAGTCACCGCTGGAGTAGCTCCTGTCTCCGATACTGCTGTGTACGCTCTATACACAGCGCTGTACAGAATAGGGATAGAAGTTTCTATTAGTCCTTTTAAGGGCTGATACCGGCAGGGTCAGAGCCATAGGTGACAGTCAGGGCCGTGAAAACAGATTTTAACAGCTACACAAGATTACAGCGTCTGTGTAGCTAAGGTCAGGGATTTCCTCGCTGCATTTCCCCATTAGGAGGGATAGAAAGGGAGGCTTCCTTTCCCCTACCCAGACCCACAACCCTGCCACTGTACCCTCCTGCCTTTTGCACACTCAAACTCATTGTTACTAAGCCATTATACTAGCAAACACTGAGGAAACTTAGTGGCATCCTAAAAGTGGCTCTTGGACTTCTGTATTGTCCCACTAGTGCAAAGATATTTGCAGCACGTTTGCCTGCATTGCACACTCAAACTCATTGTTACTAAGCCATTATACTAGCAAACACTGAGGAAACTTAGTGGCATCCTAAAAGTGGCTCTTGGACTTCTTTATTGTCCCACTAGTGCAAAGATATTTGCAGCACGTCTGCCTGCATTGCACACTCAAACTGATAGTTACTAAGCCATTATACTAGCAAACACTGAGTGAACTAAGTGGCATCCTAAAAGTGGCTGTTGGACTTCTGTATTGTCCCACTAGTGCAAAGATATTTGCAGCACGTCTGCCTGCATTGCACACTCAATCTGATAGTTACTAAGCCATTATACTAGCAAACACTGAGTGAACTTAGTGGCATCCTAAAAGTGGCTGTTGGACTTCTGTATTGTCCCACTAGTGCAAAGATATTTGCAGCACGTCTGCCTGCATTGCACACTCAAACTCATTGTTACTAAGCCATTATACTAGCAAACACTGAGGAAACTTAGTGGCATCCTAAAAGTGGCTGTTGGACTTCTGTATTGTCCCACTAGTGCAAAGATATTTGCAGCACATCTGCCTGCATTGCACACTCAAACTCATTGTTACTAAGCCATTATACTAGCAAATACTGAGGAAACTTAGTGGCATCCTAAACGTGGTTGTTGGACTTCTGTATTGTCCCACTAGTGCAAAGATATTTGCAGCACGTCTGCCTGCATTGCACACTCAAACTCATTGTTACTAAGCCATTATACTAGCAAACAGTGAGGAAACTTAGTGGCATCCTAAAAGTGGCTGTTGCACTTCCATTAGTGTCCCACTGGTGCAAAGCTATTTGCAGCACCTCTGCATGACACCCTCATGCACATTTTGCTACACAAATTTTATAGCAAACTCAGGGAATTCCTTGCTGCATTTGATCATTCGGAGGGATAGAAATTGAGGCTTCCTTTACTGTCCTGGTACCTACAGAACACGGCCACTGTACTCACCTGTCCACTTTTGCTACGCTATTTAATTTGCCCAAAGAGCTGACTCTTTTTCTGCCTTCCTAAAATTGTCTGTAATACTAAGTTAGTGTTCCTTTGCTGCCAAGCAAGGTACAACACATGTGCATTCTACACTCCTTTCCATTTCTGGAATGCAATTATTAACTGCAGGTAGTCCAGCCAATCTGTGACGAAGGTGCAGGTGTGGATATAATGTAGCCTGCATCCAATGTTGTTTTTCTCGATGTCTGACAGCTCAACAATACCATCTGTTTCCACTTCCAAAACAAGTGATGACCTGCCAATCACACTCCCTGTTGTGTGTAAAGGGGTGGAAGTTCAGTGTGAAAAACCATGTGAGACTGCTGTCCCCACAGTCACAGAGGATGAAGAGCACGCAGATGCACTTGATGGGGCAGGCGGTGGTTGCACAGGCACGCTAGGCCGCATTGTAGCACAGTGAAATTCACATTGCAACTTATGCTTCATTTTAAGTCGTGTACAGGGTGGGCTCCCTAGTATGCAGCAAAACCAGGCAACAGGAAAAGGACTCTAGGCAGTTGGGTTGATAAATGATTGTTTAACTTTACCAAAACAAACAATAATAACCATGCATACAATTTAAATAATTGAACAATCTATTCTGTTGCCTACTACCTGCTAATCCCTTTGCGTAGCAGCAATTGTGTGTTTGTGCGTGTGTGTGTGTGTGTGTGCGCGAACACAACTTACCAGTGGCGCATCACAAGAGCTTCCAAGTTATCTACCTAAACATAGACAAAACACATTAATCCCCCTGAATACCCTTGTTAGCTGAAGCCTCACAGATAAGGCAGATGATAACAGTGTGAATGCAAACCACACAGCTCTGTATCCTCCACCTAACCTTCCAGTTGCCAACCTCTCCTTTTCCATCTGGGAGCACGGTGGACATTGACTGCTGATGGGGATATATACCTTTCTTTTCTTATTAATTTTTGCTATATATAGGTGTCATAGTATATACCACCTTATCCAAATCTGCCAGTCCCACCGTAACAGATGGTGTTTCTTCAGCAAATGTTACTTTTGCTTAACCACAAAACCCATGGACAAAAACTTTTTTCCCCTTTCCAACACACCTGTTCCCCTTTCCACCAGCATCTGTCCTTTTTCAACTCATTTTGTATATGACCAAAAGTGCAACTCTGCAGGGACACCGTACTCAATGCCATCTCAGCACAGCAGCCAGCCCTCGGTCCCTCAGATGTGGACAAGTAAAAGACCATTTCCTCCTATCCATGACAAAGCATTGAGATTCACTCTGTGCAGCACTGGTGTTTAGTGGAAAAGCAGATCTAAGATTGCATACCACCTACTGCAGATACTCCTGTATACGTGCGTCCCTTTCTATGGCAGGAATTATTTCGCCAAATTTTGTCTTGTACCGGGGATCTAACAGTGTGGCAACCCAGTAGTTAGCATTACTTCGAATTCGTACAATCCGCGGGGTCATGTTGTAGGTAGTGCAGCAAGAAGGCGCTCATGTGTCTTGTGCATCCAGGAGGAGAAATTTCTTATGATAAAAGATCCAAAAATGGCCTTTTTATACCACCTCCCCAAGATTCATAAAAATCTTGAAAACCCTCCGGGACGACCGATTATTTCGGGAATTGATTCCTTAACATCAAATCTGGCCACATATCTTGATGAAATCATGCATGTTCATGTATTAGAACTAAATAGCTATTTAAGGGATTCTTCTAATTTAATAACTATGTTGAAGGATATTGTTTGGAAGGATACATATCACTTTATTACAATGGATGTGTCTGCCCTCTATTCAAATATAGACCATGATTTGGGGTTACTTTGTTTTTCACAGTTTGTGGAAAAAGACACTAGGTTACACTTTTTACAAAAAATTTTGTCCGTGAAGGGATGAGTTTTATACTGAAAAATAATTATTTCACTTTCCTAGATGTACTGTACCAGCAGATCCTTGGGACTGCGATGGGCAGTAAAATCGCACCAACTTATGCAAATCTATTTATGGGAATATTTGAATCTGTTTTTATTGAACAATCTGAATATCAGAGCAACATTGTACTTTATAAAAGATACATAGATGATTTATTTATAATCTGGGATAATAAGGATGATAACGTGTCCAATTTTATTTCACATATAGAAAAGAACAATTGGGGTTTATCTTTCTCCTCTGCTATTAATAAGGATACAATAGATTTTCTTGACCTCCCAATTGCAGACAAGGAGAACAAGATTTTTACTAAGACCTTTTTTTAAAAAGTAGACACAAACGGCTATATACATTTTAATAGTGGCCACTATAATAAATGGCTTTTGAACATTCCTATTAATCAGTATCGAAGAATTAGAAAAAATTGTACACTAGATGATGATTTTAAGATACAAGCTGGAGTTTTATATGACCGTTTTAATGAAAAGATTTACCCCAAAAAACTTTTAACCCGAGCTTTTAAAGAAACCAAGAATCTGAGACAGGATGATTTGATTCTAACCTCTAATAAGATGTCCCCTCAGAATGGTCCCTCTGATTTTAGTTATAATTTTATTACCACCTTTAGTCATGATAATGCGGTAATTAAGAAGACCCTTAATAAACACTGGGAGATCCTTTTGGGTGATCCTGTGCTTAAAAACATTCTTCCATTCCATCCAGGCATCATTTTCAGGAGAGCCCCCACTATTAGGAATATTGTGGCACCCAGTAGGTTGAGAGTTCCTATTAATTTTAATAAAGAGGAATGCTCAATTGGGGTCTCAAAATGCTTCAGCAAGAATTGTCTATGCTGTACATCCATTGCACATAAAAGAAAGACTTTTGGTCCAGCCGAGGAACCAGATAAATATACTATCAAGGGACATCTCACATGCCATTCTGATTTTGTTGTCTATCTCATTGATTGTGCATGCGGTAAAAAATATGTAGGAAGGACTAGACAGCCCCTACATAATAGATTAAATTCCCATAGACATAATATCAAGAAAGGGTTCCTTTTGCATGGTTTGTCCCGACATTGCACTTTAGTACATGGCAAAAAGGCAGACATCACTATAACACCAATTGAACAAATCCCTATTGATACTCCCAATAGAATAGAGGTTTTAAATAAAAAAGAGACTTTTTGGATTTATAGATTGGATACATTAAAACCAACTCGACTTAATGAAGTAACAGACCTGTTTTACTGACGTGTTATGCCGTTTTGGAGTTTTTCATCCTGCCTCTTTTTATCATTATCCCTTTTATATATGCTCAATAGTTTTTAGAGAAATGCTGTCAACAGTATGTTTTTGAATCTACTAATTTACTAATTTATCTTTTATTTTCGCTCTTCTAAATTTGAAAACTGTACACACGGCCCCTTTGAACCAGTTTTACCCCTGGCGCAGGCGCCTTAGTTTTTATTCCCACGGTCCCAGCTCTGGCATCTACTCCGTACCGCTGCACTATGTGTCCTCATGGCAGGGTCAAGAGCATGCGCACACATAATTTTTCCCACGCTTATGCCCGTTAATAACCTTCAGCTCTTTGGTACTATGATCCTCTTTGAGGAATAAAAAAGCACAATCGTGTCCTCCTCTTTTCAACTGTTTTGGAAGGAAAAATTTTAACACACAAACAAAGAACAAAACACACATTGTATTATATTATAATTATCAGTTTTTTATTCATACATATTTTTATTTATATATATGTCACTTTTTTAATTCCTGGGCAAAAGAAGATTCATTCTATATAACAAAAGATCACAGTAATTTATGCATTTTTTATTTATTATATTTCTATTTATTACCATTTATTATTCTTCTATTGAAATGTTTTTACTATATTTATTATACATATGTTTTATTATACATATATTTGTACACATATACCTTCTCTCTGTTAACATATTTTTATGGATACACAGATGTTTGAAAACTACTGGTGGCGTACACCACAAAAAAATCGAAGGTTACCTTAAAATTATGGTCAGCTATTTTGGAGTTCGTGTCCTGATTTTTGACCTTTTCTTTTTATAATTTTTCATCTTATGATTGTTTATTTCTCATGTAAATTGTTTTTGATGACCAGCATATGAGCATTTTACAAAGTATGTGATATCTGTGAAAAGCGCTGTATCATGCATGCAGAGGTTTTTTTCTTTTTTTTTTCTTTTTTTTTTTTTTTCTTTGTTTTCTTTTTTTTTTTTTTTCTTTTTTTTCTTTTTTTGCTTTTTTTTCTTTTTTTTCTTTGCTTTCTGACTTTTTTCAAAGTGCCGGGAGGCGGTACTTTGTGTATACCACATGTATAAAAAAGCTTCATCTCTATGTACATGTAGTGTTGATTTACTGGTCCTGAAGAAGAGGTCATAGACCTTGAAACGCGTAGACCCGTGGAATAAAAGATTGTTTTAATTATCAACATCTCCTCTGCATTTTCTGGCGGATTGCGCGGGTTTAACCCCTTCTCCCTCTCCACTTTGAAGTCTACAAACACGTGGGGCCGCAGCAGCCGCCATTATCTCATGCTATATATGGTGGTTGTGACCTCTCACAACCTAAATCGGTGAGTGCATTTTATTATATGCTAAACCGTGTGTGTAATCTGGTAAAACCCTATCAGCGCTTCTCTTTTCTAGCTCCCATACTGTTTTCTGATTAAGTCCTGTCCCTCCCATTATGTTCCTCTTCCTCAATTAATGTTTTGACCCTGCATGACTACTATTCTCTGGAACTGCAGCCTTCCACAGGTATTGATCAACTTGGGCCCTGTGTCATTCAACATCACTGTATAGGGATTTAAGGGTTTCAGGGTTCTGGGGGTCCAGCTTGGTGAGTGGGTTCCCTCTAGCTTATCCTTTACAGCCCGTCTGAGTGTGTCCATCCAGACAGGCATTACACCGTGCCCTCGACAGAAGGACATGTAGGCTGGGATAGTGTTTTAAAAATTGCTGGAGATTCGGATTCAACACGTGAGCCATACAAGGCACGTATGTCACATTGCCCTGAAGAAGGGCCGCAGACTGTTTAGCATCATTGCTGGCTAGCCATTCCCTGGCTGCTGGTTGAGTGGAGACAACCATTGATGAAACTCGGTCTCACTCTACAGAGCTAACCGTCCACAATTCCTCAGCGGTGTCTCACATTTCCCCTACATTTCAAAGTAAACATTTGACCGCCTGATGGCCTTGAGCTCTGCTGCCAGCATAGTAAGGAGGTGTGTGGGATTCCTTGGGTGCAGTTACAAGGAAGGGTGGCCTGACCACATAGGGTTTGGGCTGAGGTTCAGGAACAACACGAGGTTGATGAGGCAGAAGCAGTGGAGGAACTTGTACATACAGAGGAAGGATTTAAACACAAACTCGTGGGGACGGAAAGACTTGTACAGCAGACACTTCTCCATCTCTCACCATAGTTACCCAGTGCCCAGTCAGCGACATGTAATGCCCCTGTCCATGCTTACTGTTCCAAGTGTCTGTGGTGAAATGCACCCTGTCACACACAGAGTTTCTCAAGGAAGCAGTGATGTTGTGTGCGACCTGCTGTGGTAGCGCGGGCACCTCTTTCTTGGAGAAGGAGTGGCAAATGGCCATCGGCTCTTGGGGCACTGCAATGGGCATAAGGTCTCTAAAATCCTCGGTGACAAAAGGGTGTAAAGGCAGCCTTTCTGTAGCTAACAAGTTTGAGATGCCGAAACTAAACCTCTTAGGCATGTCATGCACTTCTAAAATCATGTAAAAAACAGTGAGGGGACTCCAACCACAGTCTCCCTCGTTGCCACTAATTGGGCCACACACACCCCACTTGACTGGCATCAGTTGATCCCCCTTTTCAAAATGAAAGAGATGCTTTGCATGAAGCACTCTCAAAAATACGCGTGCCTTTCGCCTCCCCTGGCTGAGCCAGGGGAAGAAAAGTCCTCTGAGAGCCATGACTTGTTCATCTTGGTTCTTTTAGAAACACAGCGAGGGGACTCCAACCACAGTCTCCCTCGTTGCCACTAATTGGGCCACACACACCCCATTTGACTGGCATCAGTTGATCCCCCTTTTCAAAATGAAAGAGATGCTTTGCATGAAGCACTCTCAAAAATACGCGTGCCTTTCGCCTCCCCTGGCTGACCCAGGGGAAGAAAAGTCCTCTGAGAGCCATGGCTTGTTCATCTTGGTTCTTTTAGAAACACAGCGAGGGGACTCCAACCACAGTCTCCCTAGTTGCCACTAATTGGGGCACACACACCCCACTTGACTGGCATCAGTTGTTCCCCCTTTTCAAAATGAAAGAGATGCTTTGCATGAAGCACTCTCAAAAATACGTGTGCCTTTCGCCTCCCCTGGCTGACCCAGGGGAAGAAAAGTCCTCTGAGAGCCATGGCTTGTTCATCTTGGTTCTTTTAGAAACACAGCGAGGGGACTCCAACCACAGTCTCCCTAGTTGCCACTAATTGGGGCACACACACCCCACTTGACTGGCATCAGTTGTTCCCCCTTTTCAAAATGAAAGAGATGCTTTGCATGAAGCACTCTCAAAAATACGCATGCCTTTTGCCTCCCCTGGCTGACCCAGGGGAAGAAAAGTCCTCTGAGAGCCATGTCCACATTGTCAGTGGACAGACACGTGTGCTTATCTGCCAGCAGACCCCCAGCAGCACTGAAGACAGGTTCCGAGAGAACGCTGGATGCAGGACACGACAAAATCCCCAAGGCGTATGTGGCAAGCTCAGGCAATTTATCCAGATTGGAAGCCTAAAATGAGCAGGGCTCAAGTTGCACAGTAATGGCATCGATGTTTCCTTGCATATACTCATATATCTGTGTCTCCTCCTCTTTTTCCTTGTCCAGCTTTTTTGTTTTCGCATGGGTATATGTCCTTGTCACTTTCCCATGTGTTTGTGTTGTGTTGTGAGTTGTTTGTCACCTTTTGGACACCTTTGAGGGTGTTTTCTAGGTGTTTTTCTGTGTTTGTGATTGCCTGCCATTGTTTCCTATGCGGTTCGAGTTCGGTTCGTCGAACGTTCGACGAACTGAACTCGAACGGGACCTCCGTTCGACGAACCGAACTTGAGCCGAACCACGGCCGGTTCGCTCATCTCTAGTTACGTCCCGCTCATCTCCGCCCCTCCGCTTCTATTGGCCGGCCGCTGTGTGACGTCGCTGTGACTCCGAACGACCCTCCCTCTTCAGGGAGAGGATGTTCGCCGCCCACAGCGACGTCGCACAGCAGGTAAGTGCATGTGACGGGGGTTAATGACTTTGTGCGCCACGGGCAACTAATTGTCCGTGATGCACAAACGACGGGGGCGGGTACGATCGATCGTGAAATTGCACGATAGATCGTACCGTGTAAAGCAGGCTTTAGTCTATGTTCACACAATGTGTTTTGCTACATTTTCTATAGTTTTTTAATTCGTGTTATGCAAATTAAAAGCTGTTTTTTACAGTATCAGCAAAATCTTTGAGACATGCGCATGCACATGAATGCTTTTTTTTCCAAGAATGAAATGGAATACTGCACCTTTATTTTAAAGAAGCAGTATGTTCTTTCAGGTTTTTTACCCCTTTGAAAGCAATGAGAAAATGCAAAAACACTGCAAAAATGCAACAGCTGCTTTTTTTGCTGCTTTTATGGAGAATGAAACTTACTTTATTTAAGCATGAAATGTAGACAAATGTCACACCAAAAATGCAGTAAAAACATACATAAAAAAAACTAGCAAAGACGCAGCCAAACCTGCTTTTTGGAAGCGGCTTTTTGACTGCCAAGATCTGGCTTAAAAACGCAGCATTTTAGTTGCACAAAATTTGACAAAATGTCTGCGGTTAAAGAAGCAGCATGTCAATTGTTTTTGCCATTTTGGCTGCGTTTTGCTAAGATTAGAGTCAATGAGAAGCTTCAAAACGCATTCTAAATCAAAATACTAGCATTTTACATGCTTTTTTGATGCAGAAAACATGCGTTTTTGACAAAATAAATGCATGTGTTTTTGACATTATATTAAGGGCATGATATGTCCCTTTACACAGTCCGACAATTAAATTAATAAAAATTAATAAATAAACATAAGTTGAAACATAACTATTAGAACACACTTATCATTTTAATAAAATAAGCTATTTTGTGTATGATTTTAAGCCTGATTTTTATTATCATTTTTTTCCTTTTTTTACATAGTGTTTGAATGTTTAAACTTTATTTAGTAGTGTATTTGTATTCAAAACGTATCTGACTTTAAGCAATAAAAAAGCGTGTAAAACGCAGTAAAAACGCGGCCAAAACGTGGTAAAACACAAGCGTATTTTTAGCGTTTTTGTGGTCAAAACCAAATTTGGCAAAGACAATTTCTGCCAGAGGATGCGTTTAGAACTGCAACTAACTGAACGCAATGTGCGCACATAGCCTAACTCTTCACCCCTTGGACAATTTTCTGTTTTTCATTTTCATTTTTTCCTCCCCATTCTTCCAAGAGCCATAATGTTCTTATTTTTCCATAAATATAGCCAAATGAGGGCTTGTTTTCTGACTAGTTGTGGCTTTGAATTACACCATACATTCTGCTTCATATTACTGGTTATGTGCACTAGAGTCTGTGACCGGGCGTTGATCCAAGGAACTAGTCTGATTGCTGTATGTGGAGTCGGGAAGGATTTTTTTCCCCTAATGTGGTGCTTACTGTCTGCTCCATGGGGATTTTGCCTTCCTCTGGATCAACATGTTAGGTTATAGGTTAAAATTGATGGACTTAAGTCTACCTTCAACCTTAAACACTAGGAAACTATAAAACATATTGTACTAGAAAATGGGAAAAAAATCCAAGTGTGGTTAAATTGCAAAAAGTGCAATTCAACAATAGACTTTTGTTCCTATATGATAAAACTGACATGGAAATATGACTCCCCACGTCAGTATGAGTATGTCGATACCAAACAGGTATAGTTTTTTAAAATTTAAGTGGTGAAAAAAATTCTGAAATATGTCAAAAAAAGATTTTTCCTTTTGTTACCATTTTCCGAGACTCATAATATTTTCATCTTTTGGGATCTGGGACTGTGTGAGTGCTTATTTTTTGGTCCGTGAGCTAATGATTTTATTGATACTATGTTGTGGTAGATATGTTGTTATGATTGCCTTTTATTGCATTTTATTTAATGTTCTGGCAACCAAAAAAAACATAATTCTGGCTTTTTTATTTTTTTTCTCGATACGCCCTTTATCAATCACATTTATTTATTTTACATTTTGATAGATTGGACATTTCTATATGCGGCAATACCAGATGTGGGTATTTTTTTGTTGTTGTTTTGTTTTATTTTTAATGGGACAAAGGGGGAGTGATTTGAACTTTTGTGTTTTTTTAATTTTAAAAAAGTTTATACTTTTTTTTTTACTTTTTACAGTATTTAACTCCTTAACCCCAGGTGATTTTTCCATTTTTTGTTGTTTTTTTGCTTCCCTTCACGGAGAGCTGTAACTTTTTTATTTTTCTGTCAATCTTGTTTGTTTTTTTTTTTTTCCTGAACACGAAAATACCAAATATGTGTATATTTTTTATTTTTTTAACCCTATAATTTTCAATAAGAGGAATGAGGGGTAATTTGAACTTTAGGTTTTTTATTTATTTTTTTTTTTTTTTAAACTTTTTTTACTAGTCCCCCTAGTAGGCTATAAGGATCAGCAGTCTGATTGCTTATTCATTTCTCCTCATCAGAGCAGCATCTCTTTGATCAGGAGAAATGCTGTGTTACTTTTAGAGTTGCTGCTCTGCCGGCTGTAACAGGAACTGTGTCATGATAGTGACAGGAATCATCACATGACCATGTGCTACCATGGCAACCATCAGCTCCCCATGATCGCATCATGGGGCCTCCGATGGTGGCAGGGAAAAGCGTGTTCCGTGCTGCGGCACTTTAAATTGCGCTGTCACATTTTGACATCTGGATTTAAGGGGATAACAAGCACAGGTGGATTACGGATCCATCTGCACCTGCAAGGCACACATATCTGCTGTTCAAATCAGCAGGCATGTGCGGGGATCACCATTAGCTCACCGTAGCAGGCAGTGGTGATCACCCCTTCATGATTTAGGATATACTGTTGCGTCCTAGGTCGTGAAGGGGTTAATAGTCCCCTTAGGGTACCTGAAACTGAAATTGTCAGATCCCTGTGCTATACAGAGCAGTGCATCACCACTGCATTGTATAGCCAAAATCATGATTTACTAAGAATGCCGGTTTGCAGGAGGAATGGAATGACAGGCACTGGGATCATCAAGTGACCTCCAGCTTTCATAACTCATTGGAGCCCCACGATCACGTGACGGGGGTGCCGATGGGCAGGATTAGTCATGAGCATCTTGTCAGCACGTATAAAATGCATCTTCCCGCATCTGTTAAAGGCACTTGATGACTGATTAAATCACCTGTGAAGTGCCTAAAAAAATGTCTATCAAACACTCCCATTACTAACCCAGCAAATTTAGAGTTAAACAAACACATACAGGAAAAAAATATTTTATTTTAATAAAGACTCTCCCATACTCATTTATTCACCAATGTATTAATTTAAAAGAAATCCTCATAGTTCCAAAGTAATCCAATGGTGTAATGTCACACAATACCCATTAATTTCTATGGAGCTTTGTTCTGAGAATGTCCTGAGAAATGGTCGTGAGAAATTCCATGCCTGCCACTGATTGACAGTGACCTGGAGCCTTGTTGTCAGAACAAAACTGCAACAGAATTGATGGGCATCATTGGACATTACATTATTGGATTACATCGGAACTTCAAGGATGTAATTTTAATTGGTGAATGAGGGAGTGTGGGGGAGTCTTTGTATTATTTTTATTATTTAACTGTACATTTGCCGTGTTAGTTATGGGCATGTTTGGTAAATGTCTATCCATTGCTAACCCCTCGGCTTGATGCCAATTCACAGCTTAACAATCAAAATGACTGCTGGAACACCATTGTAAATGTGAACAGGGTGCTAGCCAAAAAATACACAATCTATATGAAGTGAAAGCTGCACACCAAATTCAGAGAAATATGAACAAGCATAACTGCTTTATGATACATAAAGAATGAAAAATACAACTAGCCATATGAAAAATGGAAAAAAAAAAAATGTAAATGTGACATTGCATAACTGCTGAGGAATATTTGAAAAAAGAGATATTTAGTTAAAGTATTGATCAATTCATTACTACCCCATAACCAACTTCACGGTAATCTCTTATTTATGGGGTCCCTAGCCAAATGTTACCTCTAGATGCGGTTAAAACCTGCTTGTGTGCATGGGTACCTAACCAAATGTTACCTCTATGTGCGGTTGAAGCCTGCTGTGTATGGGAAGCAAGGGACCTGGCTATATAGGAAGTTGAATAATCATGGCCAATGCAGTTTTCATTTCATATAGTCAATTCCCAGCTGACATGAACCCCAAAAGTTTTACACTGATTGCCATTGGCCCAGAGCAATTGGGAAGAGCAAGGCAAAGAGCCAAAATTAGAGCATTTATTGGATGTGCCATTTCTGGGGTGGATCGGGCTTCTATTTTTAGGTTAGGAAGGGTCAAATAACTATGAACCTTCCTCAAAAATAATGCCCATGCCATTTTTTTAAATTATTTATTAAAATTAAAAAATGTAGTGAGGTCCTCTATTTTTGTTAACCAGCTAAGGTAAAGTAGACATCTGAGGATTGCAGCCCACAGCTTTCTGCCTTACTTGCCCCGGTCATCAAAAATAGGGGAACCCCCCCCCCCCCCCGTAATTTTATCTGCATTTATTTGCAGGGCGGATGTCCTTATTTTGCTTCCTTTCTGAAGCCCTTAGACCCTTGCTATTACCATTTTACAGTCATTTTACATCGCAGAAGTTTGGGTCCCCATTAGCTAAACTTATATGGTGTTTGGGGTATGAGGTCAAGTAAGTTTGGGTCCCGAATCAAACTTTTAACTAAAGTACGGCTGAATCCTGCTAATCCAAACTTCAACGGGTCCGCTCATTCCTACTTATATTATAACGTTAAGCATCATTTGAGCACTGAATCAATTTGTATATTTTATATATATGATTTGAAAATTTATTATATTTAATTTATTTTTTTCAAATGTTTTTCCTATTTTTTGCATTATTGTATTTTTTACGTATTCAGTTGTTTAGTCATGTAGTTACTCCTATTTCATAGTAGGATATCACAAGCAGCGCATGCTTGAGAAAGGAGGAACGCTCCCAAAATTTCACACAGCTGTGCAGAATGCTCACCTTTTCTTCCACCGCCAACATGTACTGTCACAACAAGTCCTCGGGGATTTAAAATAACAGGACCTCAAGTCTAGTGAAGGACTCATGTTTACAGAATGGTGAACATGTTGATAATACACCTGATGTGAGTAATGCATTGATTAAATGGAAATTAAAAATGTGAGAATACATTGAATATACAGTAATTAGAAGAAAGTCTAGCTGTCCCAATTTGTCCCTTGTCATTTGCTCTAATCCTTAAAGGGGTTGTCTGGGATGTTAACATTGGTGAACTATACTTAGGATAGGTCATCAATGTCTAATCGGTGGGTATTCCCTCCGATCAAGTTTTCCCTGTGCCATCCCTGGCTGGAAGAGCTTGATCGATGGAATAGTGGCTGCGGTCAGGTACAGTATATACGCCCTTTGGTTGTTCGCATAGGTGGCACTATGCAGTACCCAGCCGTGGTCACTATATAATTTATAGAGCTATGCAGCTCTTCAACCAAGCAGTTCCGTCTGGGGGAGCAGCATCGGGAACAGCTGATAATTGGGGGTGCCGGGTGTTTAACCCTCATAGTCACGGACATCCCCTTTTAAGTAGCTTTATTTTTCCTGCTTCCAACACATCAAAGTCAAGAACTGACTGATCATCTGCTGCTTAATCCATCCCATCCAGGTGCCATTGTAGCAATAAAATATTGTTATTCATTTCAACCGTGATTGGTTATGGCTGATCAGCGTGTTTCCTTTATTATTTAGAATGATTTACACAAACAAGCAATCTGATGACATAAGCTCTATACCTTTAATCCAAAATGCAAACGTCATGTATACTCTTTATATAACTTTTATAAACTGTAAATCAGATTTATTATACTTCCCCAGTATCATTTATTCATGGCACTTTACATCCCTATCTTGATAGCCATAATTTGTCCTTCTTGTTCATTTGGCTGACCAGTATTCAAACAGCAGTAACACATTAAGTCCAAATATCAATTTCTATTACTAACCATCGCTGTAAAGATTTTTTTTTTTCAACCATAAACTATTGTAAATTAGTCGCACACAAGCTGTTACGGGAAAATTACAACAGCCATCCAGGATTTGAATGGGGTCACAGATTTTTCATCCATCTAAAATGCAAGTGACATCTGCAATATTAATATATGTGGAGCGGTAGTCAATGTCTGCATATAGATGAAGCGGTTTTCGTTAATAAATAATTTACAGACCCCAGAAGGCCTTGTAAATCCTGACAAGTGGTGTTGACTTCTAAGTCATTATTCTGAGAATAAATAAACAAATCTCTCTTTTGTGCCCAGTAATCATTGTACCGGAAGCTAAAGGAGAGCAGTATAGTAGAAGAAATATAATGCGTGAAAATTAGTTACAAGTTAAGTATCAATATAAAAAATGTGTAATAATACCAAGATATTATTAAAAAGATATACATTCATCATATATCATCCTAATGGAATGCATAACATGATGAATTTATGGCTTTTCCATTATACATAAAAATAGAGCTATTTTTTAGATGGCAAAGGAGATGGGAATATGGGAATATATGAGTTAACATTTTTTTATTCATATATGTATTGATTTCCATTGCAGTTCCGATTTAACCTTCACAGGGGGCCCCTGGCAAGCTTTTTATTGAACATTGATTTCAGTGTCAGTTGGCAGCTAATATGCTCTTTGACAAATATTTTCACACCAATCTCTTGACAGTAATGAAAATCTATCCGGAAATAAATATATTTTTGATTTATGCAATGGAGCTCTGATACAATATTATAGTTTTGTCTTCAATAGATTCGCACGGAATTGATCAATAACTTGTCCATGAATAAACATATTGATTATAACTAGTGGAAAGTGAATATATTCGGCACTATTCATTACTCGCAGGAATAAGGTATTTAGGATATTTGCTACTGATCGAGTATTTTGTTACTCACCTCGTGAGTTTCAAGTCCTCACCCCGCATGGTTGGTACCTGATGTTCAACCACCCAACATGCACCAATCACATTAATGCCATAGCCATCTTTGCTTCTGGCATTACTATGATTGGCAAGCGCAGTGAAAAAAAAAAAAAAAAAGACTTGTGGTCCCACTTCAGATTGTGATAACCAGTGCAGATAAAGCAGACAGCTGTGAACTGGTATTCGCAAGGTGAGAAGGTCCAGCTGCTGGGATATCTGGAGGCTGTAAACTGGTAAGTTTTTTGACAAATCACAGCTGACATCCACCCCATAAATTACCTCAATTGCCACCAAACCTGGGCAATCAGGATAAGCCAGTTCCAGCACCACACACTATTTACATTCCTCTGCTACCAGACCTGATGATAGCTGAACCATGGACAGACACTCACAATAAAGGGCCATTGTGTCGGTCAGGTGACTAATTAATTGCCCATCCACTATCGCCCACCCATGTACACACACATCTATGCACACATACAAACAGAATTTACACATACAAACGCATTTTTAAATTAGGCATACATAAACACACATACATTAAATGTGCACATGCATATACATTATGCACATATTAACATATTAAACAATCATACACACTCATATGCAGGCATGTATAAATAAAACTAGATAACATGTATATATTCATTATGCACACATATGCACACTACACCTACATACCTACATACACAATATTTTTTTTATTTCCTCTTTCTGCACATTCCTAGGGATAGAAAACATACACTTTTATGTAACTAAAAATCTGTATGTGTTGGCTTGTTTGTTAGATAAGATAAGCTGACATGTTTTAGATGCCATGTAACCATACTTATATTAATTTTAATATATATATATATAATATATACAGTTAGGTCCAGAAATATTTGGACAGTGACACAATTTTCGCGAGTTGGGCTCTGCATGCCACCACATTGGATTTGAAATGAAACCTCTACAACAGAATTCAAGTGCAGATTGTAACGTTTAATTTGAAGGTTTGAACAAAAATATCTGATAGAAATTGTAGGAATTGTACACATTTCTTTACAAACACTCCACATTTTAGGAGGTCAAAAGTAATTGGACAAATAAACCAAACCCAAACAAAATATTTATATTTTCAATATTTTGTTGCGAATCCTTTGGAGGCAATCACTGCCTTAAGTCTGGAACCCATGAACATCACCAAACGCTGGGTTTCCTCCTTCTTAATGCTTTGCCAGGCCTTTACAACCGCAGCCTTCAGGTCTTGCTTGTTTGTGGGTCTTTCCGTCTTAAGTCTGGATTTGAGCAAGTGAAATGCATGCTCAATTGGGTTAAGATCTGGTGATTGACTTGGCCATTGCAGAATATTCCACTTTTTTGCAGTCATGAACTCCTGGGTAGCTTTGGCTGTATGCTTGGGGTCATTGTCCATCTGTACTATGAAGCGCCGTCCGATCAACTTTGCGGCATTTGGCTGAATCTGGGCTGAAAGTATATCCTGGTACACTTCAGAATTCATCCGGCTACTCTTGTCTGCTATTATGTCATCAATAAACACAAGTGACCCAGTGCCATTGAAAGCCATGCATGCCCATGCCATCACGTTGCCTCCACCATGTTTTACAGAGGATGTGGTGTGCCTTGGATCATGTGCCGTTCCCTTTCTTCTCCAAACTTTTTTCTTCCCATCATTCTGGTACAGGTTGATCTTTGTCTCATCTGTCCATAGAATACTTTTCCAGAACTGAGCTGGCTTCATGAGGTGTTTTTCAGCAAATTTAACTCTGGCCTGTCAATTTTTGGAATTGATGAATGGTTTGCATCTAGATGTGAAGCCTTTGTATTTACTTTCATGGAGTCTTCTCTTTACTGTTGACTTAGAGACAGATACACCTACTTCACTGAGAGTGTTCTGGACTTCAGTTGATGTTGTGAACGGGTTCTTCTTCACCAAAGAAAGTATGCGGCGATCATCCACCACTGTTGTCATCCGTGGACGCCCAGGCCTTTTTGAGTTCCCAAGCTCACCAGTTAATTCCTTTTTTCTCAGAATGTACCCGACTGTTGATTTTGCTACTCCAAGCATGTCTGCTATCTCTCTGATGGATTTTTTCTTTTTTTTTCAGCCTCAGGATGTTCTGCTTCACCTCAATTGAGAGTTCCTTAGACCGCATGTTGTCTGGTCACAGCAACAGCTTCCAAATGCAAAACCACACACCTGTAATCAACCCCAGACCTTTTAACTACTTCATTGATTACAGGTTAACGAGGGAGACGCCTTCAGAGTTAATTGCAGCCCTTAGAGTCCCTTGTCCAATTACTTTTGGTCCCTTGAAAAAGAGGAGGCTATGCATTACAGAGCTATGATTCCTAAACCCTTTCTTCGATTTGGATGTGAAAACTCTCATATTGCAGCTGGGAGTGTGCACTTTCAGCCCATATTATATATATAATTGTATTTCTGAACATGTTTTTGTAAACAGCTAAAATAACAAAACTTGTGTCACTGTCCAAATATTTCTGGACCTAACTGTATATATATATATATATATATATATATATATATATATAAAAATATCTAATATATAAAGCTGAATGTGTGTATGTATGTGTGTGTGTATGTATATATGTACCGTGCTTCCCCGAAAGTAAGACAGTGTCTTACATTCTATTTACCCCCAAAAGTCCCACTATGTCTTACTTTCGGGGTATGTCTTATATTGGAAGAAAATCCCACAGCAATCGCAGCAAGTCTCCATGCAATGTACCGTATGGGGACTTGCCGCGATTGCGCCGTAAGTGTACCGCAAGTTAAGGAAACTTAACCACCAGCGGCTGCACATGAGGGCACTGAGGCTGCGTGTTTTTGTATGTTGTCCATGGTCCTGATGGACCACGGACAACATTACTGCAACATTTCTCGGTGGCCGAACGTTCAGCTGAGCGCCCGACCGCCGGCATGTGACAGTTCTCAGCTGAGCGCTCGGGTGTCGGCATGTCAGGACTCTCAGCTGAGCGCTCGGCCACCGGCATGACAGGGCACTCAGCTGAGCGCCCGACCGCCGGCATGTGACAGCTCTCAGCTGAGCGCTCAGCCGCCGGCATGTCAGGGCACTCAGCTGATCGACCGGCTGCCAGCATGTTATAGCACTCAGCTGAGCGCTCGGCCGCCGGCATGTGAGAGCGCTCGGCCGCCGGCTATTAAGAGCGATCAGCTGATCGTTCACAATAGTCGGCTCGGTACTGTAAAGAAGAAAAAAAAATAAATAACATTTTTCCAACGTACAGTTTACTATGTCTTACTTTCGTGGTACGTCTTACCATTAGCCGACCCCCCCAAAACCCCCACTACGTCTTACTATCGGGGGTGTCTTACTATCGGGGAAACACGGTATCTATGTCCGGGATTGGCATCTGTACCGTCGCAGCTACAGCCACATCATTTTGCACACTCACACTTCTGGACCCCAAGAGCGTCATAGGCTCTGTTTTGAGGGGAAATTTTAACCCTGCGCTTTACAGTTATTCACCAAAAAACCTGCCTCCATTAAAGCGAATGGAGCTGGGAGCCACAGTGCAGCCAGAACTTCAGAAGAATTCACAGCCACGCCCTTAAATGGAATGCTGGCATGTCACAATGCAGCCAGGGAAAGAGACAGACACAGACAGGGAAAGAGGCACACACAGACAGGGTAAGAAACAGACATAGACAGGGTAAGAGACAGACACAAAGAGACAGACACAGGCAAAGAGACAGACTGACAGGGAAAGAGACAGACAGGGAAAGAGAGGGAAAGAGAGAGACAGGTAAAGAAACAGACATAGACAAAGAGACAGAGACAGGGAAACAGACAGACAGGGAAAGAGAGGGAAAGAGACAGACAGAGTAAGAGACAGACAAAGACAGATAAAGAGAAAGACAAAGAGACAGGGAAAGAGACAGAGGGAAAGAGACTGACAGGGAAAGAGACAGACAGGGAAAGAGACAGACAGGGAAAGTGACAGAGATAGACAGACAGGGAAAGAGATAGATAGACAGACAGGGAAAGAGATTGAGACAGTCAGAGACAGACAGGAAAGAGACAGACAGACAAAGAGATAGAGAGAGAGACAGCGAGATATATACAGAGGGGGAGACAGACATTATAATTACATTCATATCTATTTGTTTTGTGGTTTTTGTGTGCAGAATACATTTTTGGTAATACATTCTATTTTGTTAACTGCAGTTATTAACCCAGGCGAAGCTGGGTAGTACAGCTAGTATATATATATATATATATATATATATATATATATATATATACATATATATATATATATATATATATTTATATATATACATATATATATATATATATATATTATTGACATTTACACCGGTCTTAATGCTGGCAAAAACTATTCCATCATTTTTATTTCCACTGTTTACTTACTGATTTGCATAAGTGCATTCACTGTATTGTACAGGTTTTTACAAGAATATAAAATGTGTCTGTTAGTTACTTGTTTGTGACGTTTATTTGAAAAAAGTATATTATGAAAATGGAGTTATGAATTACAAAAGTATGCATTACAATAAAATGCAATTGTTATAAATCTGGGACATTTAGTTTTATTGTATCATTGTTTTAACTTTATTGTTGAGCTATATAGAGATGTGTTTGCTTATACCAATACATTGTGTAAAGAAGAACCATACTCTTTAGGTTTTGAGACAGAGTAAAACCTTTCTTACATATAGTGTAGGCTGTGGCTCACTGTTAGAGCTTCTGCCCTCTTCCACACCGGAAATTTTGGGATTCAGTCTTGGAAAAAACAAGTTTTAAAACAAAACAGAGAATTAATGTGCTGCAGCACAGTTAGAAACCAAAGGAACTCCTCCAACAGTATACTCTTTACTGGGGAGGTACTTGGTAAAGACATGTACTATGCTTACCTTGCAGAGAAAGTAAGTCTAAAATACTATAAAATTTATTAACAAATCATAAATAACATACAAAAAAACACATAAAAACATGCACAAGGGGCCACAATATATAAGAATATGGCTGAGGTAGGGATATTTCCCATTCTCCTTTAATCAGGTCAAATAAATAGATTATTTGCACACAACACGGAAAAAATAAACTAAAATGTACTGTACAAATATAATAAAAAAAACAATGGAACAGACATACAAGAACCAAAAAAAAACGAAAAAAAAAAATCACATGACAGGTCATAATAATAAATAATAAAAAGGGGGCGTCACCACACATAAAAAAAATCAAACCAAGTGGTGAGTACATATACCAAAGGATCAATTCATTATTAAAAAGTAATATGTTAATGAATAAATATCATATGTATATAAACTATGCAAAAACATACAATAGATCAAATTCTGTGTTTATGGAAATTTATATAAAGTGCATAGTCTCAAATAATAAATCCTTATGGTAAAAAAGTTTAAATCCAGCAAAGAACAATCATGATCTCATAGATGTAACACATAGATACAGCGTTGGACTGGCTACCGGAGGAATCTCCAGTAATGCCAGGCCTGGATTCAGTTACCTACATTGCTCTCTGGAGCTCTCACCTGCAGCCTGGACTGATCTCAGAGTTTGCAGGACTGAACCCTGAGCGTCGAGTGATTGATTCCCCGGTGATTGCGGTTCAGTTAATGACAGCTGCGGACAGGCCGAGCTTATCTCCGGAGTTCAGGTGAGAGCACCGGAGATTAGCCCGGCCTGTCTGCAGCTGTCATGAACTGAACCGCAATCGCCGGGGAATCAATCACTCGGCGCTGACGGTTCAGTCTAGGCTGCACTCTGGAGCTCAGGTGAGAGCTCCGGAGTGCAATGCAGGTAACTGAATCCAGGCCAGGCATTACTGGAGATTCGTCAGGTAGCCAGTCCGATGCTGCATAGATACCACCCAGGGTGCTTATAAAAACATAGGTACATCTCCCCAGGGGACAAAAATTCAATAGAACAATTGGTGTCTACCTCAATTATAGTGATGGCACAGTATGGGTTAATGATCCATTCAACATGGGGCAGATGGGTAGAATAATGCCTATTTAGATTGCAGTGGTGGTGTAGCATGTCATAGAGAGAGATAATTCCATAAATTACATCAGGTACAATGGTGGCACAGCATGGGTTAAACACTCTATAGATGAACAGTCAGTGGAAGGAATAAAGCCTATATCTAATATAGTGACACACGGTATCAAAGGCTATAACATAAGGTTACAATACCATGAGTTAAGTCAGGCACAATACCTGTTTTCCTGCTGGTATAGATGTGTGTGTGTAGTGGCCACTCCCCGACGCGCACATTTCTGTGTCACCTTCATCAGGGGGTAGGGTCATCACATGAGAGTCATCTTTAAATGTAAAGGTACTGTCCGTCTCGCGCATGAACATATAGAAAGCAGCCCTGTACTCAGTGTGAGTGATTAGTGTCATTTAAGGATGTCTGCACTTGCTTGCAATCAGTAACGACTGAGTACTGAAGGCCTGGTCCAGTGAATGGGAGTGGTTGGTAATGTGTGTGATGTCATGGGCTGTGACCCACCTCATCCACCCTGAGCACAGTGAAAAGGCAATGTCAGGGAAGTGGATGAGGGTTGTAGTAGTCTAGGATCGTGTGGGGCACAAGATACAATCATGTCATATGAATAGGGGATGCTGAGAAGGGCGCTGAGTACTTTGGACCACAGAAAGTTAAAAAACAGTTATTCCAGACAAAAGTGAAAGTGGGGAATATATTATATTAGATATATAATTTATAAATTAAAATAATTATGAAATAATATAAAGTGGAATAATGAAAAAAATAGACAAGATCTGTGCATATGCAAATCAATCAAGTAAATAGGAATAATAAAAAGTGAAAGGAGAGGTGAAGGAAAGATTTCTTGGTTTCTTCCAAACATGATTTGCTTGTTCCTCTTGCCATCCATGGTATTGATAGTATCCTTCTCTAGCACCACATTCAAAGGCGTTGATTGTCTTTCTGTCTTGTTTCTTTATCGTCCAAGTTTCGTATCCATATGTTACTACAGAAAAGACCAGACTAGGGAAGAGCTTCGTCACCAGTGAAATGTTTCTCAGTTTGAAGACCTTGTCTAGTGACTAGAAATGAGTGGTGTTCGAATTGAACTGTTCGCCAATCTCAAATTCGACCTGTTTTAGGCGATATTCGAATCGTTCGATGAACGCGAACAATTAGCTTCAAGTTCGACAGTTCGAGGTTATGTTTGATAACGGTTCAATCACCAAAAGCGTAACTGGCTTTTCACAGTAATACTGTCATTCAATGTTAATTCAGTGGAACCTTGGATAATGAGAACAATCCATTCTGGGAGTGTGCTTGTTAACCAAGTTACTCGCCTAGCAAAGCAAGATTTCCCATAGGAAATCATTGCAATGCAGACAATTCCTTACACAAATTATTAAATGTTCCATCCTGGTCCCCTATTGTGCCATTCCACACATGCACAAACACACAAACACACACAAACATACACGCGCACACACACATATTATGCTCACCTTACCTTCTGTTCCATCGTCGGCCTCCTGGGACTTGCAGTTCGCTGGTACAAGATGTGTATCGGGTAACCATCGCGACCGATGCCGGAACATCCACTGCCAGAGCGCTCACATCAAAGGCAGGAATCTCTGATTGGCAACCGCGTTGCCTTTGAGTAGCGTCTGACAGAGGAAGTTCCTCCCTCGTCGCGATGGTTACCCAATACACGTAGTTCGCCGCTACAGGATGTGTATCTAGTAACCATTGCGATGAGGAAGGAACTTCCTCTGTCAGACGCTACTCAAAGGCAGCTCGCTAGCCAATCAGAGAAAAGCGGCTCCTGCCTTTGACGTCAGCGCTCTGTCAGCGGAAGTTACGACATCAGTCGCGATGGTTACCCGATACACATCTTGTACCGGTGAACTGCAAGTCCCAGGAGGCCGGCGATGGAACGAAAGGTGAAACGTGAGCATAATATGTGTGTGTGCGTTCGTGTTTGTGCATGTTTGTATGTGTTTATGTTTGCCTGCCATTGTTTTCAATGGTGTTCAAAGGTGTTCAAAAATGTTCGACGAACGTTCATAAAACGTTCGACGAACACACCTGCCGTTTGACGAACCGAGCTCGAACACAAGGGTGGTTGCTCATCTCTACTAGTGACTTCATTGTTGATTTGCCCATTGCTATTCTCCTATTGACTTCCGGTGTCATCGATTCATCTTGACTGATCATTGATTCGAGTAGGTTGAAGTCTTTTACAACTTCCAGTTCATCGCGATGTCCTTTCACATGTGTCTCGGTCATACCTGGTATCAAGTATATGAAATGTATTTAATAGTGTATGCAGTTTGTTCTGTCCTGGTTGAAGTGGATCTGTATTGTGTGGATTTCACAATACAATGTATAATTTAAATATAAGACTACATATTAATAGGTGCATTGGGCTCCAACGTCAGTGCTACACACATGGTGTTCATTGTTTTACTCTTCATATTCTGACATACATTTTATTGTAATGTTTACTGTTCTGTGCATAACATTTATGACATTAATGTATTTTCTTATCACATTTATGTGCAAATACATTAAAATTGAATGATCCCATGCCATCCACCAGGAGCCTAATCTGCATAAAACATGAGAAGGAACACAGCAGCTTTGTTCAGATATAAAACAGTCACAAATTTAAAGATTATCACAAAACATTGTTGGTTATAAATGACTTAGTGACTAAATGTAGAACTGGTGGAGGAAGGTTGAACTAGATGGACCTAGGTCTTTTTTCAACCTAAGTAACTATGTGGAGAAAAACTGATATGTCAAAATAGGGGAACTAATTTATGTCTCTCCAGCAAAATCACTGGGAAGGGAAGTTATATGAATATAGGAAAGGATATGTTAAGATATGTTGCTTAAAATGTCAAGTAGGGCCAACTTAATGATACATAAGAAATCTGACAAAATGGATTTAGAAATCTAAAATGTCAAGAGAATAATTTTGTAGTTTTAATTAAAATTAGTATTAGTTCCATGTTTTTTGTAGCTAACATTTACAAAGATTTCTGAACATTCATTGTTTTATAAATGAATTTCTGCTTGTAACGTTTGGTTGTAAGTAAAGCAATGCCAAAGAAATTGAAGATCGGCTGTCTTGTGACAGGTAGCAACATGAAAAAAGTGGGACATGAAACGCAGCTATATTGGTTGTCACCTGTAGTGTATAAATCATAAAGCAGCAGTTCTACCATCACCTGATGAGGCATCTAAGTGTGAAAAGAACCAATCTGGCTTTTCTTCCTGTTTAATTTTTGTAAAAAAGAAATCTCCCCCACAAATCAAATTCAAAAAGAGAAGAAGTAATATAATATTTTGGGTGGAAATCTTTTTCAATATTCCCTCAATGAGAAGCATATTTTTACATTTTGATGTTGGTATTAAAGGGTTATGCAAAGATGAGTATTTGTGAAAAATGCTTGTAAAAACAATCACTTTTGCAATTTATTATATTTTTCAGCCATTCTTGAGATATTAATATTTTTTTTTCTATTTATAGCTTGTTGCCTAAACGATCAAGCTCCGTAGCTGTGTATCTTTCAAGCACTGCACTGAAGCTGGTCAGGATTCTGCTTTTAAGCGCAACAGAAAAAAAGCTTGTAAACACTGTGCATGTTCAGCCACCGCTGCTAGATAACTGTAGTGGTTGGTCACCTAGGCAATGAGACTAGCCTACAATACATATTTATGAAGTCAGGAATCACCCTGAAATGTCTACCTAAAAATGTAAAAATATGCTACTCATTAAAGAAGTGGTTCACTACTGAGCATAAGCCACATCACTGTAAAACTCATAGGGAAGGCTTTTCTTAAATACCTTGTATAATACATTCTGCCTCTGACTAGTGCTATTATGGTTCTCTTATCCTCATCAAGTGACCCTGGGCTTTGTGACCTCTGAGATCTGGTGATGTCACATTCATTTCCAGTTGACTTGACATGACCGAGGTGGGCCCCATTCTCCTTGAGTGACTGGGCTGTGGGCGGTGTTTTAACGCTCAACACAGCCCAACATCACTCCTGCTTATGGTGCTCTGCAGCGAAGAAGAGAGCGTGCGACATGCTGAGCTGTGATGGGCGGTGAAACTCCACCCACAGCTAAGTCACTCAGGGAGAATGGGGCCCATATCAGTGATGTCTGGTCAACTGGAAGTTGATGTGACTTTACCAGATCTCAGAGGTCATGAAGCCCAGGGGACACTTGATGGGGATGAGTGGACCGCAATAACACTGCTCAGAGACACAATGCACTACTCAATGTATTTGAGAAAAGCTTTCCCTATCAGTTTTACAGTGATGTGGCCACTAATGCTGAGTAGTGAACCACCCCATTAAGTGAATATTAAAGAAGATTTCCACTCAAAATATTAAAAGTACTCCACTCATTTTTTTCTGGTTTGTGGAGGAAACCATTTTTTCTACAAATGTGACAACAGGAAGCAAACCATATTGGTTATTCTCAGATTTTAATTACTCAGCAACTGATGGTAGAACTGCCACTTTAGGCTATGTGCGTACTAGAAAAGTGATTTTTCTCAAGAAAATTTCTTGAGAAACTTCTGGGAGTTGAAGATTACCGCATCTGTGTAAAAAAACGCACCAAAACCACAGGAAAAACGCATGCGGTTTTGCCGCGGTTTTGCCGCGTTTTTGCTGCGGTTTTTCCGCAGGTTAGTCCCTGCGTTTTTTTATGCTGTAACTGCAATAAATAATATAGATAATAGATAGATAATCGATAGATAGACAGACAGATAATGGATAGAGATGAATAGATAGATAGATAGATAATAGATGAGAAAGACCTATATAATGTCCCACCTCCCTGCATATTCTAAGCTGGCACCCTTTAGTGACTTTCATGTGCCACTAAAGGGTGCTTAGCCTTGTATTTAGCCAAAAAATAAATAAATAATTTAAAAAAATGATGTGAGGTCCCCCCTATCTTTTGTAGCCAGCTAGGGTAAAGCAGACGGCTGCAGCCTGCAAACCACAGCTGGCAGCTTTACCTTGCTGGTAATCCAAAACAGAGGGCACCCCATGCTGTTATTTGACAGTAAATAAATAATTTAAAACAAAGAACGTGGGGTCCCCCCCAAATTGGATCACCAGCCAAGGTAAAGCGGACAGCTGTGGTCTGGTATTCTCAGACTAGGGAGGTCCACTGTTATTGGACACTCCCCATCCATTAGATGCGCCAATCCTGGCGCTTTGCCCCAACTCATCCATTGCCCTGGTGCAGTGGCAAACGAGGTAATATATGGGGTTGATGCCAGATGTGTAATGTCACCTGGCATCAAGCCCTGGGGTTAGTGATGTCAAGCATCTATCAGATACCTGACATCACGAACCTAGTCAGTAATAAAAAAAATAGACAACAAAAAAAGTTTTATTTGAGAAAAAACACATCCTAAACCATTCCCTCTTTCACCAATTTATTGAAAAGAACAATCAAATCTGGGTCCAGCGTAATCCAATAAGGGGGTCCCACGACGATCCATACCATAGTCACTGTCCCAGTCAATGAAGAACAGAATGTTCCCCATTGGCTGGGAGAGTAGGAGAGCAGTGCAGTGACCTAAGCTAACATCAATAGGTCAGCCCAGGTCACTGCAGGGGATGACGAGCGCTGCTTTCAGGAGGTGAGATGAGATCATTACCTGCAGTGACGATCTCCTGCACTCCTGACATCAGCGCTGTCACTTCTATGCCCGACGCGTTCTCAGTGAAGAATCATGGGAGCCCGTGACGTCACCGCTAGTGACAGTCTCGGGCCGCCCGCGAGACGTGACTTGAGAACACGGCAGGCATAGAAGGCAGTGACAGCGCTAACGTCAGGAGGGCAGGAGATTGTCACAGCAGGTAATGATCTCATCTAACCTCCTGACGGCAGCGCTCCTCATCCCCGTGGCTGACAGCACTGCAGTGTGAAAAGCTGCTGACACTACAGGCGGGCAGCCGTGGGGCTGGAGCGGGACACAGACTGCACGGGCACCCGACGGAGGTCACACAGAAGTGCTTCCGTGCGGCGTCTAGGGAGTGTGATGTGTGTGTTTATGCTCTGCTCTGCTTCCTCTTACTGTCATAATGACATCACTTCCCTGCAAAACACAGGCAGTGATGAACATTACTGCAGGTAAACTGCGGCTATACCGAGGGTATACCGCACATCATTTGCGATGACATTACAGTGAATGGAGTGAAATGCCGCAGGTACCTGCGGAAAAGAAGTGACATGCACATTTTCTCAAGAAATTTTCTCAAGAAAATTCTGCAGAAAGAATGTTCTTGAGAAAAAAACGCACAGCTAATTTTTTTTCCCATAGGTTTTGCTGGGAAATGTCTGCAGAAAGGTTACAAACATTTCTCAAGAAATTTCTGCAGCAAAACCGCGGGTAAACCCACGGGTAAAAATGCAGTGTGCGCACAAGGCCTTATAATTGATTAAAGGAAATGGAAGTTATATTAAAATGGATACACCAATATCCTAGAGAGATAGTCTCTGTCGTTGATCACCTAGGCAATATCTCAAGAACAGCTAAAAATATGAATAATCAGTAAATTGCAATTATGCTTTCATATACAAGCATTAGTCAATCAACAATACCCAACTATAAAGATTGAAATAACCATTTAAAACATTAACCTACTATAAGAGTAAGTTAAAATATAAGACTGCCTTTTTTGCCTATAACATTCAATCTGGGAGCAGCATAATTTTTTCTATAACAGTTTAAAATGTAAAAACTGAACTTTGATTAAAGACAGTTTTATGATTAGTTTTAGTAAATGAACACAATCCATTTTAATTTCTGGCATAGTCCCACAGGTTGCTAATGGTATTACAGAGAATAATTACATGCTAGTATAGACAAGAAGTATTTTCCACAATTTGCACTGCTTGTGGTTCTGTTTAATGGAAGCAAAAGCATCCATGTGTCACTGTAAGGTTTCTCTGTGTAGACAAGGTTTCTCTGTGCAGACTCTAATACAGCATACTCTTAGGGTACCTTCACACTTTAGCGATGCAGCAGCGATCCGACCAGCGATCTGACCTGGTCAGGATCGTTGCTGCATCGCTACATGGTCGCTGGTGAGCTGTCAAACAGGCAGATCTCACCAGCGACCAGTGACCAGCCCCCAGCCAGCAGCGACGTGCAAGCAATGCTGCGCTTGCACGGAGCCGGCGTCTGGAAGCTGCGGACACTGGTAACTAAGGTAAACATCGGGTATGGTTACCCGATGTTTACCTTAGTTGCCAGCTCACACTGCTTAACTTAGCGTGCGCGGGGAGCAGGAGCCGGCACTGACAGCGTGAGAGCTGCGGAGGCAGGTAACGAAGGTAAATATCGGGTAACCACCTTGGTTACCCGATGTTTACCTTGGTTACAGCTTACCGCAGGCTGTCAGACGCCGGCTCCTGCTCCCTTCACATTCAGGATTGTTGCTCTCTCGCTGTCACACACAGCGATGTGTGCTTATCAGCGGGAGAGCAACAATAAAAAAACTAACCAGGGCTGTGTGTAACGAGCAGCGATCTCACAGCAGGGGCCAGATCGCTGCTCAGTGTCACGCACAGCGAGATCACTAATGAGGTCACAAAAAACGTGACTCAGCAGCGATCTCAGTAGCGATCTCGCTGTGTGTGAAGTACCCCTTAGACGTATGTGAGAAAAAAACTCTTCTGTGCCGCTGTATAAGGGTGCAGTCACACAGCCGTATGACTGGTCGTAGAATCACATCACAATGCTTGCACTGGCCTTCGGTTCTCCTGATCCGAGAGTGACATCTGCATAGAAATACATTCTGCCACGCTCGGGTCAGGAGAACCAAAGCTCAGTGCAAACTTTGTGATTCAATCCTTGGACGAAGAGTCCAGATCTAACACCCATTGAATACCTGAGAGATATTAAAATTGCTGTTGGGAGAAGACACCATTCAAATATGAGAGACCTGGAGCAGTTTGCAAAAGAAGAGTCGTCCAAAATTCCAGGTGAGAGGTGTAAGAAGCTTGGTGATGGAAATAGGAAGCGATTGATTGCAGTTACTTATTCCAAAGGGCTTGCAATAGAGATGAGCCACCCCCTGGCGTTCGAGTACGGTTCGGTTCGTCTAACGGAGGCCCCATTCGACGATTGTTCGACAAACTGTTCGATGAACCACTCGAACCCCATTGAAAACAATGGGAGGCAAACACAAACACATAAAAACACATAGAAAACACCTTCAAGGTGTCCAAAAGGTGACAAACAACTCCCAAGACACCAGAAACACATGGGAAAGTGACAAAGACATATACTCATGCGAAAACAAAAGAGCTGGACGAGTAAAAAGAGGAGGAGACTCAGATATAGGCATGTCATGCCCTTCTAAAATTAAGTAAAACACAGCAAGTGGACTCCAACCAGAGTCTCCCTTTTTCCCTAAAATTGGGCCACAGACACCACTTTAGTGGCATCACTTGTCCCCTAGTTGCAAACTTGACAGGTAGATTTTCATGACGCACAATCCATATCCACAAGCCTTTACTCTCCCCAGGATGACACCATGGTAGGTAGCATAGTCTTTGTTGAACCATGACTTGTTCATCTTGGATCATTTTTAAAAACACCGCAAGGGGACTCCAAGCAGAGTCTCCCTTTTTTCCAAAAATTGGGTCATACACGCCACTTCAGTGGCATCACTTGTGCCCCAGTTGCAAACTGGACATGTTGATTTTCATCAAGCACATTAAAAATACGCCAGCCTTTGCTCTCCCCAGGATGATACAGAGGTAGTAAAGTCCTTGCGAATCCATGACTTGTTCATCTTATGGACGTTAGTCTGTCCACATTGTCACTGGACAGACGCGTGCGCTTATCTGTCAGCACGCAACCAGCAGCACTGAAGACACGTTCAGAGACAACGCTGGCTGTGGGACACGATAAGATCTCCAAGGTGTTAGTGGCGAGCCCAGGCCATTTTTCAAGATTGGAAGCCCAAAATCAGCAAGGCTCCAGTTGCAAAGTCATGACATCAATGTTCATTTGAAGATACTCCTGTATCATCCTCTACAGCCGTTGACTATGTGTCAGACTTCTTGTCTCTTGTGGCCTTGCATTGGATGGTCTAAAAAAATTATGAAAAGATTCCATAAAATTGCTGGTACGGTTTGACTGATAATGATGAGACAGTCCCATGCTTTACAAGTTACAACTGGGAGATTAACTCCGTGGACCACTGATTTTTGGTGGAAACTCCGAGCTAAGATTGAATAACAACTTCTGCTGATACTTCTGCATACGTGCGTCCCTTTCTATAGCTGGAAATCTTTACCAAATTTGGACTTGTACCGGGGATCTAATAGTGTGGCAACCCAGTTGTCATCATTACTTCTAATTCGGACAATCCGAGGGTCATGTTGTAGGTAGTGTAGGAAGAAGGCGCTCATGTGTCTTGCGCATCCATGCGGACCAAGTCCTCTCTGTGTTTGTGGCGGCGAGGTGATAACAGTGCTTTCTTCCTCTGACATCTCCCCCCAACCTCGTTCAACCGAAATTTGACCAAGGTCTCCCTCATCTGCTGAGTCTTCCATGCCCAGAGTTCATCCTCCATTTCTTCCTCGTCTCCTGCACCTTACTTAACAGTTTGTCTGCTACCATGCGCCCTTGTTAATCCCTCTCCCCCACCGTCCCATGCCTGCCGCCTTGGTGATGCTGAACGTCTGGACCTTGTAGATGTTGGTATCCTTTGTGTATATGAATCCTCCTGTACTTTGTCCCCTTCCTCTTGTCCCACCCCCTGACTCCGAATAGTGTTTAGCGTGTGCTCCAGCATGTAAATGACTGGAATTGTCATGCTAATAATGGCATTGTCAGCGCTAAACATATTCGTCACCATGTCGAAACTGTGCAGACGGGTGCATAGGTCCTTGATCTGAGACCACTCCAGTAGCGTGATCTGCCGCACCTCTGCATCTCGTTGGCCCAGGTTATACGTCATAACTAGAGTTGAGCGCGGTTCATGGTTATTGGTTCTCCAGTTCGCGGCTCGAGTGATTTTGGGGGCTGTTCTAGATCGAACTAGAACTCGAGCTTTTTTGCAAAAGCTCGATAGTTCTAGATACGTTTTAGAACGGTTCTAGCAGCAAAAAAACCAGCTAATTCCTAGCTGGCTTTCCACTGTAATAGTGTAAGTCACTCTGTGACTCACACTATTATGACATTTCAGTGTATAGTGTGCGGGAACAGCGCATTCAGATCACTGCTGTATGTATAATGGCGATCGCCATTTTTTTTTTTTTCCTTGTCTTCCTTCCCTAAGCGCGCGCGTGTAGTGGGGAGGGCCAGCATGTCAGCCAATCCCAGACATACACACAGCTAAGTGGACTTTTAGCCAGAGAAGCAACGGCATGTGTGATAGGATGTCCATGTCACATGTCCCTGCATTATAAAAACGAGTATCTGCCCGTCCGGACGCCATTATCTGCCTTCTGCGTCCTTGGTGTCAGACATCACTGGCGCAGCTCCTATCGCCGATACAGCTGTATTACGCTCCATACACAGCGCTGGACAGCTTAGGGATAGCACTTTCTATCAGTCCTTTTAAGGGCTCATACCGGCAGGGTCAGAGCCATAGGTGACAGGTCCTGAAAACAGAGTTTAACAGCTACACAAGATGACAGCGTCAGGGATTTCCTCGCTGCATTTCCCCATTAGGAGGGATAGAAAGGCAGGCTTCCTTTCTTCTACCCAGAGACCCACAACCCTGCCACTGTAACCTCCTGCCCTTTGCACACTCCAACTCATTGTTACTAAGCCATTATACTAGCAAACAGTGAGTGAACTTAGTGGCATCCTAAACGTGGCTATTGGACTTCTGTATAGTCCCAGTAGTGCACAGATATTTGCAGCACGTCTGCCTGCATTGCACACTCCAACTCATTATAACTAAGCCATTATACTAGCAAACACTGAGTGAACTTAGTGGCATCCTAAACGTGGCTATTGGACTTCTGTATAGTCCCAGTAGTGCACAGATATTTGCAGCACGTCTGCCTGCATTGCACACTCAAACTCATTATAACTAAGCCATTATACTAGCAAACACTGAGTGAACTTAGTGGCATCCTAAACGTGGCTATTGGACTTCTGTATAGTCCCAGTAGTGCACAGATATTTGCAGCACGTCTGCCTGCATTGCACACTCAAACTCATTATAACTAAGCCATTATACTAGCAACCACTGAGTGAACCTAGTGGCATCCTAAACGTGGCTATTGGACTTCTGTATAGTCCCAGTAGTGCACAGATATTTGCAGCACGTCTGCCTGCATTGCACACTCAAACTCATTATAACTAAGCCATTATACTAGCAAACACTGAGTGAACTTAGTGGCATCCTAAACGTGGCTATTGGACTTCTGTATAGTCCCAGTAGTGCACAGATATTTGCAGCACGTCTGCCTGCATTGCACACTCCAACTCATTATAACTAAGCCATTATACTAGCAAACACTGAGTGAACTTAGTGGCATTCTAAACGTGGCTATTGGACTTCTGTATAGTCCTAGTAGTGCAAAGATATTTGCAGCACGTCAGCCTGCATTGCACACTCAAACTCATTATAACTAAGCCATTATATTAGCAAACACTAAGTGAACCTAGTGGCATCCTAAACGTGGCTATTGGACTTCTGTATAGTCCCAGTAGTGCACAGATATTTGCAGCACGTCTGCCTGCATTGCACACTCCAACTCATTATAACTAAGCCATTATACTAGCAAACACTGAGTGAACTTAGTGGCATCCTAAACGTGGCTATTGGACTTCTGTATAGTCCTAGTAGTGCAAAGATATCTGGAACACGTCTGCCTGCATTGCACACTCAAACTCATTATAACTAAGCCATTATACTAGCAAACACTGAGTGAACCTAGTGGCATCCTAAACGTGGCTATTGGACTTCTGTATAGTCCCAGTAGTGCACAGATATTTGCAGCACGTCTGCCTGCATTGCACACTCCAACTCATTATAACTAAGCCATTATACTAGCAAACACTGAGTGAACTTAGTGGCATCCTAAACGTGGCTATTGGACTTCTGTATAGTCCCAGTAGTGCAAAGATATTTGGAACACGTCTGCCTGCATTGCACACTCAAACTCATTATAACTAAGCCATTATACTAGCAAACACTGAGTGAACCTAGTGGCATCCTAAACGTGGCTATTGGACTTCTGTATAGTCCCAGTAGTGCACAGATATTTGCAGCACGTCTGCCTGCATTGCACACTCAAACTTATAGTTACTAAGCCATTATACTAGCAATTTATGCTGCCAGTTTAAGGGCCGTAGTTGCATTGTCAGGGATATTTATTCTTTATTATTCTGCTGTTAATAAAGCTAGACCACCGCTGCAATCTACACCACCTCTCAATTTTTACTACCACATTTTCAGTGCCCAATCTTGTTGCAATCAACATGAGTGGCAAAATGACAGATGCTGGTGGAAAGGGGAAGAGGCGTGGTGGAAAAGGAAAAAAAGGGTTTGTCCGTGGGGAAGGTGGCAAAGCTCCATTATCATCTGCTGAAGTTAGACCATCTACCAGCAAAAGTAAGATGTCTACTACTTACCTTGGACAATCCGATGTGCTCCCTTTTTTACGGACACGAACAACAGGAACAAAGGTAGATGATGGCCAAAAAAGGAAAATGCTTGAATGGATCTCAAGTGGTCCAACAAGTGCCCTCTCAGCCACTTCAAGTACCGCATCCAAAAAACACCCTTCCTCTGAGTTGTCATCCCAATCAAACTTGCTTTCTCCCAGCTCTGAAGTCTCCATCAGCCCTGCACAGTATGGTGGAACTGAGATGGCTGAGTCTGCAGAGCTGTTCAGTCACACTAAAGCCTGGGAATCAGAGGTCTGCTCCAAAGCTACAGTGAGTACAGACCAGGAAATGGTCTGCAGTGATGCCCAGAACCTTTGTGACTCTGATTCAGGCCGTGAGGACAAAGTTTCTGAGCATAATGTTGACCCTTTGTCACAAACTGTAACACCTGTGGTTATAGACAATGAGGAACATACTGATGACGATGAGACGCAGATACCAGATTGGGATGACAACTTAAATATTCGGTCAGGGCAAGAAGAGGCTCGGTCTGAGGGGGAGGGGAGTGCAAACACAACAATTGATGATGAAGTTCTAGATCCCACCTACTGTCAACCCCCAGTCAGGCACTCGAGGAGGTCAACAGAGGCGGTGGAGGAGGATGCAACCGACGACGAAGTTACCTTGCGCCTTCCTGGACAGAGTCGGAGCACTGGTAGCACATCTACAACTGCATCATCAGCCACCACTCTGCCTCTGAGCACTAGTCAGGGGGGGCTCAGCAGGTCGCATGCCCTCTAAGCATTGCCTAGCCTGGTCCTTTTTTGACATAGAAAAAGATCGCCCAAATTATGTGATGTGTAAAATTTGTCGTGATTCTGTTTGTAGAGGTCAAAACCTCAGCAGTTTGACAACTTCTTCCATGAATCGTCACATGAATAAATATCATAGGTCCCAGTGGGAAGTTCACCGTGCTGCAATGCGGCCTAGCGGAGCGAACCATCCACGGCCTGCCTCTTCCAGTGCATCCGCGCGCTCTTCATCTTCTAGGACTGTGGGGACAGCTGTCACACCTGGTTTTCCACGCACAACTTCCACCACTGTAACGCAACAGGCAGTTTGCTTGGTAGGTCGTCAGTTGGTTTGGAAGGGGAAACAAGTGAGTGTGTACAGCTCTCTCAGACATCGATAGCACCAACGTTGGATGAAGGAAACATCATGTCTCCGCCTGCACTTTCCTCACAAACCTGCATTTTTCCAGGGACACCCTACTCAACACCGTCTACACACAGCAGCCAGATCTCTGTCCCTCAGATGTGGTCAAATAAAAGGCCCTTTCCTGCGACCCATGACAAAACTAAGAGGTTGACTCTATCCCTCTGTAAGCTCTTGGCTACCGAAATGCTGCCTTTCCGCCTAGTGGACACACAGGATTTTAGAGACCTTATGTCTGTCGCTGTGCCCCAGTACCAGATGCCTAGTCGCCACTACTTCTCTAAGAAAGGTGTGCCCGCGCTACACCAGCATGTCGCACACAACATCACCGCTTCCTTGAGAAACTCTGTGTGTGAACGGGTGCATTTCACCACCGATACTTGGACCAGTAAGCATGGACAGGGACATTACATGTCGCTGACTGGGCACTGGGTAACTATGGTGATAGATGGTGAAGGGTCTGCTGCACAAGTCTTGCCGTCTCCACGACTTTTGTGTCAATCCTCTGTCTGTCCAAGTTCCGCCACTGCTTCTGCCTCCTCCACCTCATCTGGGTCCTCCACCTCCGCCCCAAGCCTGCCTGGTCAGGCCACCAGCATTCTCACTGCGCAGAAGGAATCACGCACCCCTCATTACTATGCTGGCAGCAGAGCGCAACGGCATCAGGCGGTCTTTAACTTGACATGTCTTGGTAATAGGAGTCACACAGCTGAGGAGTTGTGGTCAGCTCTGCGGTCCGAGTTTAATAAATGGTTGTCTCCACTCAACCTGCAGCCTGGTAAGGCCGTATGCGACAATGCTGCAAACCTGGGTGCGGCCCTTCGCCTGGGCAAGGTGACACACGTACCTTGTAAGGCTCACGTGTTGAACCTTGTTGTCCAGCAATTTTTAACACACTATCCCGGCCTAGATGGCCTTCTGACCAGGACACAAAAACTGTCTGCTCACTTCCGCCGTTCAACCGCCGCAGCTGAGCGACTTGCATCGCTCCAGAAGTCTTTCGGCCTGCCGGTTCATCGCCTGAAATGCAATGTGGCGACACGCTGAAATTCGACTCTCCACATGTTACAGCGACTGTGGCAGCACCGCCGAGCCCTGGTGCAATACGTCATGACGTATAGCCTGGGCCAACGAGATGCAGAGGTGGGGCAGATCACCCTGATGGAGTGGTCTCAGATCAAGGACCTATGCACCCTTCTGCACAGTTTCGACATGGCGACGAATATGTTTAGCGCTGACAATGCCATTATCAGCATGACAATTCCAGTCATTTACATGCTGGAGCACACGCTAAACACTATTTGGAGTCAGGGGGTGGGACAACAGGAAGGGGAGGAACTACAGGAGGATTCATATGCGCAAGGGACAACAACATCACCAAGGTCCAGACGTTCATCATCACCAATGCAGCAGGCATGGGACCATGGGGGACAGGGATCAACAAGGGCGCATAGTAGCAGGCGAAATGTTGAGGAAGGTGCAGGAGAACATGAAGAAATGGAGGACGAACTGTCCATGGACATGGAAGACTCAGCGGATAAGGGAGACCTTGGTCAAATTTCAGTTGAAAGAGGTTGGGGGGAGATGTCATAGGAAGAAAGAACGGGTAGCACCTCTATGCCACAAACACAGCGTGGACTTGGTCCGCATGGCTGCGCAAGACACATGAGTGCCTTCTTGTTGCACTACCTCCAACATGACCCTCATATTGTCAAAATTAAAAGTGATGATGACTACTGGATTGCCACACTATTAGATCCCCGGTACATGCCCAAATTTTGTGACATAATTCCAGCCATAGAAAGGGACGCACGTATGCAGGAGTATCAGCAGAAGCTGTTACTCGATCTTAGCTCGGCTTTTCCACCAAACAACCGTGCAGGTGCAGGGAGTGAATCTCCCAGTTGTAACTTGACAAACATGGGACGGTCTCGTCATCTTCAACAGTCTACCCGTACCAGTAGGACTGTATCTGGTGCTGGTAACAGCAATTTTATGGAATCTTTTCATAATTTTTTTAGACCCTCCTTTGCAAGGCCACCAGAGACAACAAGTCTGACACATAGTCAACGGCTGGAGAGGATGATACAGGAGTATCTCCAAATGAACATCGATGCCATGACTTTGCAAATGGAGCCTTGCTCATTTTGGGCTTCAAATCTAGAAAAATGGCCAGAGCTCTCCAGTTACGCCTTGGAGATTTTGTCGAGTCCAGCTGCCAGCGTTGTCTCTGAATGTGTCTTCAGTGCTGCTGGGTGTGTGCTGACAGATAAGCGCACGCGTCTGTCCAGTGACAATGTGGACAGACTAACGTTCATCAAAATGAACAAGTCATGGATCCACCAGGAATTTACTACCCCTGTGTCATCCTGGGGAGAGGAAATGCTTGTGGACTTTGAATGTGCTTGATGCAAATCTAGCTGTGAAGTGTACAACTAGGGCAAAAGTGCTGCCACTGAATGGGTGGGTGTGTGTGGGGCACAATTTTTGGAAAAAAAGGGAGACTCCGCTTGGAGTAACCCTTGCTTGCTGTGTTTTTTAAAAATGATCCAAGATGAACAGAGCTGGGATCAGGAAAGACTTTGCTACCTACCCCGGTGTCATCCTGGGGACGGTTAAGTATGGCGTATTTTTGAATGTGCTTGATGCAAATCTAGCTGTGAAGTGTACAACTAGGGCACAAGTGCTGCCACTGAATGGGTGGGTGTGTGTGGGGCACAATTTTTGGAAAAAAAGGGAGACTCCGCTTGGAGTAACCCTTGCTTGCTGTGTTTTTTAAGAATGATCCAAGATGAACAGAGCTGGGATCAGGAAAGACTTTGCTACCTACCCCGGTGTCATCCTGGGGACGGTTAAGTATGGCGTATTTTTGAATGTGCTTGATACAAATCTAGCTGTGAAGTGTACAACTAGGGCACAAGTGCTGCCACTGAATGGGTGGGTGTGTGTGGGGCACAATTTTTGGAAAAAAAGGGAGACTCCGCTTGGAGTAACCCTTGCTTGCTGTGTTTTTTAAAAATGATCCAAGATGAACAGAGCTGGGATCAGGAAAGACTTTGCTACCTACCCCGGTGTCATCCTGGGGACGGTTAAGTATGGCGTATTTTTTAATGTGCTTGATACAAATCTAGCTGTGAAGTGTACAACTAGGGCACAAGTGCTGCCACTGAATGGGTGGGTGTGTGTGGGGCACAATTTTTGGAAAAAAAGGGAGACTCCGCTTGGAGTAACCCTTACTTACATTGTTTTTAAAAGAAGCCAAGATGAACAAGTCATGGTTCAGCAAAGACTTTGCTACCTACCCCGGTGTCATCCTGGGGACGGTTAAGTATGGCGTATTTTTGAATGTGCTTGATGTAAATCTAGCTGTGAAGTGTACAACTAGGGCACAAGTGCTGCCACTGAATGGGTGGGTGTGTGTGGGGCACAATTTTTGGAAAAAAAGGGAGACTCCGCTTGGAGTAACCCTTGCTTGCTGTGTTTTTTAAAAATGATCCAAGATGAACAGAGCTGGGATCAGGAAATACTTTGCTACCTACCCCGGTGTCATCCTGGGCACGGTTAAGTATGGCATATTTTTGAATGTGCTTGATGCAAATCTAGCTGTGAAGTGTACAACTAGGGCACAAGTGCTGCCACTGAATGGGTGGGTGTGTGTGGGGCACAATTTTTGGAAAAAAAGGGAGACTCCGCTTGGAGTAGCCCTTGCTTACATTGTTTTTAAAAGAAGCCAAGATAAACAAGTCATGGTTCAGCAAAGACTTTGCTACCTACCCCGGTGTCATCCTGGGGACGGTTAAGTATGGCGTATTTTTGAATGTGCTTGATGCAAATCTAGCTGTGAAGTGTACAACTAGGGCACAAGTGCTGCCACTGAATGGGTGGGTGTGTGGGGGGCACAATTTTTGGAAAAAAAGGGAGACTCCGCTTGGAGTAACCCTTGCTTGCTGTGTTTTTTAAAAATGATCCAAGATGAACAGAGCTGGGATCAGGAAAGACTTTGCTACCTACCCCGGTGTCATCCTGGGGACGATTAAGTATGGCGTATTTTTGAATGTGCTTGATGCAAATCTAGCTGTGAAGTGTACAACTAGGGCACAAGTGCTGCCACTGAATGGGTGGGTGTGTGTGGGGCACAATTTTTGGAAAAAAAGGGAGACTCCACTTGGAGTAACCCTTGCTTGCTGTGTTTTTTAAAAATGATCCAAGATGAACAGAGCTGGGATCAGGAAAGACTTTGCTACCTACCCCGGTGTCATCCTGGGGACGGTTAAGTATGGCGTATTTTTGAATGTGCTTGATGCAAATCTAGCTGTGAAGTGTACAACTAGGGCACAAGTGCTGCCACTGAATGGGTGGGTGTGTGTGGGGCACAATTTTTGGAAAAAAAGGGAGACTCCGCTTGGAGTATCCCTTGCTTGCTGTTTTTTAAAAATGATCCAAGATGAACAGAGCTGGGATCAGGAAAGACTTTGCTACCTACCCCAGTGTCATCCTGGGTACGGTTAAGTATGGCGTATTTTTGAATGTGCTTGATGCAAATCCAGCTGTGAAGTGGACAACTAGGGCACAAGTGCTGCCACTGAATGGGTGGGTGTGTGTGGGGCACAATTTTTGGAAAAAAAGGGAGACTCCGCTTGGAGTAGCCCTTGCTTACATTGTTTTTAAAAGAAGCCAAGATAAACAAGTCATGGTTCAGCAAAGACTTTGCTACCTACCCCGGTGTCATCCTGGGGACGGTTAAGTATGGCGTATTTTTGAATGTGCTTGATGCAAATCTAGCTGTGAAGTGTACAACTAGGGCACAAGTGCTGCCACTGAATGGGTGGGTGTGTGGGGGGCACAATTTTTGGAAAAAAAGGGAGACTCCGCTTGGAGTAACCCTTGCTTGCTGTGTTTTTTAAAAATGATCCAAGATGAACAGAGCTGGGATCAGGAAAGACTTTGCTACCTACCCCGGTGTCATCCTGGGGACGATTAAGTATGGCGTATTTTTGAATGTGCTTGATGCAAATCTAGCTGTGAAGTGTACAACTAGGGCACAAGTGCTGCCACTGAATGGGTGGGTGTGTGTGGGGCACAATTTTTGGAAAAAAAGGGAGACTCCACTTGGAGTAACCCTTGCTTGCTGTGTTTTTTAAAAATGATCCAAGATGAACAGAGCTGGGATCAGGAAAGACTTTGCTACCTACCCCGGTGTCATCCTGGGGACGGTTAAGTATGGCGTATTTTTGAATGTGCTTGATGCAAATCTAGCTGTGAAGTGTACAACTAGGGCACAAGTGCTGCCACTGAATGGGTGGGTGTGTGTGGGGCACAATTTTTGGAAAAAAAGGGAGACTCCGCTTGGAGTATCCCTTGCTTGCTGTTTTTTAAAAATGATCCAAGATGAACAGAGCTGGGATCAGGAAAGACTTTGCTACCTACCCCAGTGTCATCCTGGGTACGGTTAAGTATGGCGTATTTTTGAATGTGCTTGATGCAAATCCAGCTGTGAAGTGGACAACTAGGGCACAAGTGCTGCCACTGAATGGGTGGGTGTGTGTGGGGCACAATTTTTGGAAAAAAAGGGAGACTCCGCTTGGAGTAGCCCTTGCTTACATTGTTTTTAAAAGAAGCCAAGATAAACAAGTCATGGTTCAGCAAAGACTTTGCTACCTACCCCGGTGTCATCCTGGGGACGGTTAAGTATGGCGTATTTTTGAATGTGCTTGATGCAAATCTAGCTGTGAAGTGTACAACTAGGGCACAAGTGCTGCCACTGAATGGGTGGGTGTGTGTGGGGCACAATTTTTGGAAAAAAAGGGAGACTCCGCTTGGAGTAACCCTTGCTTGCTGTGTTTTTTAAAAATGATCCAAGATGAACAGAGCTGGGATCAGGAAAGACTTTGCTACCTACCCCGGTGTCATCCTGGGGACGGTTAAGTATGGCGTATTTTTGAATGTGCTTGATGCAAATCTAGCTGTGAAGTGTACAACTGGGGCACAACTGCTGCCACTGAAGGGGTTAGTGTCTGTGTGGCCCAATTTTTGGAAAAAAGGGAGACTCCGCTTGGAGTCACCTTGCGGTGTTTTACATGATTTTAGAAGGGCGTGCCATGCCTATATCTGTGTCTCGTCCTCTTTTTCCTCGTAACGCTGTTTTGTTTTCACTTGAGAATTTGTCCTTGTCACTTTCCCATGTGTTTGTGTGGTGTTGTGAGTTGTTTGTCACCTTTTGGACACCTTTGAGGGTGTTTTCTAGGTGTTTTTATGTGTTTGTGATTGCCTGCCATTGTTTCCTATGCAGTTCGAGTTCGGTTCGTCGAACGTTCGACGAACCGAACTCGAACGGGAGCTCCGTTCGGCGAACCGACCTCGAGCCGAACCGCGGCCGGTTCACTCATCTCTAGTCATAACGTATTGCACCAGGGCTCGGCGGTGCTGCCACAGTCGCAGAAACATGTGGAGAGTCGAATTCCATCGTGTCGCAACATTGCATTTCAGGCAATGAACCGGCAGGCCGAAAGACTTCTGGAGTGATGCAAGTCGGTCAGCTGCGCCGATTGAACGGCGGAAGTGAGCAGAGAGTGACCGTGCCCTGTGCAGAAGATCATCTAGGCTGGGATAGTGGGTTAAAAATTGCTGGACAAGATTCAACTCGTCATCCATACAACGCACGTGTGTCACCCTGCCCTGACATAGGGCCGCACCCAGGATTGCAGCATTGTCGTACACGGCCTTCCCTGGCTGCAGGTTAACTGGAGACAACCATTTAACTAAGCTCGCTCGGAAAAGCTGCCCACAACTTCTCAGCTGTGAGACTCTTATTTCCAAGACAATTCAAGGTAAAGACCGCCTGATGACGTTGAGCTCTGCTGCCAGCAGAGTAAGGAGGTGTGCGGGATTCCTTGTGCGCAGTTACAACGAGGGTGGCCTGACCAGACAGGCTTGGGGCGGAGGTGGAGGACCCAGACGAGGTTGAGGAGGCAAAAGCAGTGGAGGAACTTCGACATACAGAGGATTGACGCACAAGTCTTGGGGATGGCAAGACTTGTTCAGCAGACCCTTCTCCATCTATCACCATAGTTACCCAGTGCCCAGTCAGCGACATCTAATGCCCCTGTCCATGCTTACTGGTCCAAGTATCGGTGGTGAAATGCACCCGTTCACACACAGAGTTTCTCAAGGAAGCGGTGATGTGTGCGACATGCTGGTGTAGCGCAGGCACACCTTTCTTGGAGAAGTAGTGGCGACTGGGTATCTGGTACTGGGGCACTGCGACGGACATAAGGTCTCGAAAATCCTCTGTGTCCACCAGGCGGAAAGGAAGCATTTCTGTAGCCAACAGTTTGCAGAGGGTGAAAGTCAACCTCTTAGCTTTGTCATGGCTTGGAGGAAATGGCCTTTTATTTGTCCACATCTGAGGGACCGAGATCTGGCTGCTGTGCGGAGACAGTGTGGAGTAGGGTGTCCCTGGAAAACTGCTGGTCTGTGAGGAAAGTGTAGGCAGAGACATGATATTGCCTTCATCCAAAGTTGGTGCTCTCGATGTCTGAGAGAGCTCTACAACAGCACCTGTTTCATCTCCCAAAACAACTGATGATGACCTGCCAAGCAAACTGCCTGTTGCGGTTAAAGAGGTGGAAGGTCTGCGTAGAAAAACATGTGTGACAGCTGTCCCCACAGTCATAGAGGATGAAGAGCGCGCGGATGCTGTTGAAGGGGCAGACGGTGGTTGGCCCGCTCCGCTAGGCCGCATTGTAGCACAGTGAGCTTCCCACTGGGACATATGCTTATTATTCATGTGACGGTTCATGGACAAAGTGGTCAAACTTGTGAGTTTTTGACCTCGATTTACAGATTGCCGACAAAGCCTACAGATCACATGAGTTGGGTGATCCTTTGCGATGTCAAAAAAGGACCAGGCAATGCAACTATTAGAGCCCATGCAACCTGCAGAGCCATTCCGACTTGTGCTCAGAGGCAGAGTTGTGGCTGAGGATGCAGTTGTTGACGTGCTACCAGTACTCCGTCTTTGTCCAGGAAGGCACAAGCTAACCTCGTCGTCAGTCTCATCCTCCTCCACCACCTCTGCTGACCTCCTTGAGTGCCTGACTGTGGGTTGACAGTAAGTGGGATCTAGAACATCATCATCAACCGTTGTGTTTGCACTCCCCTCGCCCTCGGACCTAACCTCTTCCTGCACTGACTGAATAGTTAAGTTGACATTCTAATCAGGTATCTGAGTCTCATCGCAATCAGTATGTTCCTCATTGTCTCCACCAAGAGGTGTTACAGTTTGTGAATGAGGGTCTACATTATGCTCAGAAACTTGGTAATCAGGTCCTGAATCAAACTCACAAAGCTTCTGGGCATCACTGGAGACCATTTCCTGGTCTGTACTCACTGTAGCTTGGGAGCATACCTCTGATTCCCAGCCTATAGTGTGACTGAACAGCTCTGCAGACTCACCCTTCTCTGTTACACCATACTCTGCAGGGCGGGTCGATACTTGAGAGCTGGGAGAAAGCAAGTGTGATTGGGGTGACAACTCATAGGACTGTTGTTTTTTGGATGTTAAAGTTGAGTTGGAGGAGAGGCCACTTGTTGGAGCACTTGCGATCCATTCAAACATGTTCTTTTTTTGTTCATCATCTACCTTTGTTACAGTAGTTCTGTTCCGTAAAAAAGGGAGCACATCAGATTGTCCATGGAAAGTAGTAGACATCTTACTTTTGCTGGCAGATGGCCTTTCTTCAGCAGATGTTACTGTAGCTTTACCACCTCCCCCACAGACACAAACTTTTTTTCCCTTTCCAACACGCCTGTTCCCCTTTCCACCAGCATCTGTCCTTTTGCCACTCATTTTTTTTATGACCAGATTGGACACTTAAAATTTTGTAGCAAAAATAAAGAGGTGGTGTATAATGCAGAGGTGGTCTAGCTTTATTGACAGCTGAAGAACCAACACTGACTATCCCTGACAATGCAACTATGGTCCTAAAACTGGCAGCACTGTTTTCTATAAAAATAGAGTAGCAAAATTGGGCAGGAGGGTAGAATGCAGAGGTGGTGTACCTTGTTTGGCACCAGTGGGACACTAAGTTAGTATAGCAGACACTTTTTGGATAACACTAAGTGTCAGCTCTGTTTGCTATAAAAATAGCGTAGCAAAAATGGGCAGGAGGGTAGAATGCACAGGTGGTGGACCTAGCTTGGCACCAGTGGGACACTAAGTAAGTATAGCAGACACTTTTTGTATTCCACTAAGTGTCAGCACTGTTTGCTATAAAAATAGCTTAGCAAAAATTGGCAGGAGGGTAGAATGCACAGGTGCTGTAAGTAGCAGGACAGCAAAGGAAGACTTATTTTCTATCCCTGCCAAAAAATGCAGCAAGGAATTGCCAGAGCTGATGTAGCCAGACGCTGTAATCTAAAGCCCTGCACAGCGTTTGCACGGACCTGCCTAGCAACAATGCCCATGAACAGCTGTATTGCAGCCCTGAAAAGGGCTTAAATTACAAGGAGTCCCTAATCCCTAAAGCGCTATGTAGATTGCACTGTAAAAAACTGGCGATCGGCATTCTTTCAGCACTCAGCAGCAGCACTGATCTAAACCCCATCCCCCCCCATGCACACTATATGCTGAATTTTGATAATAGCGTGATTCACAGTGACTCACACTATTACAGGGAAAAGCCAGCTAGTAACTAGCAAGGCTTTTTGTTGATCGAACCGTTCTCGAGCATAACTCGAACTACCGAACTTTTACCAAATCGATCGAGTTCGTCTAACGACTTGAACACCGCCCAAAATCACTTGAACATGAAATTGGCAAACCTCGAACATCGCTCATTTCTAGTGTGCAACCAAGTATTAATTTGAAAGTGTCAACTATTTTGTCCCCCATTTTTGGACTTTTCTGTGAAATTGTGTCCAGTTTGTCTTTTTTCTCCTTTATTTGTGTAGTTTCAATACAAAGGAAATAAACATGTGTATATCAAAACATATGTGATTGTAATAACTTTCTTGGATAAATACTTCAAGAGTAACCCCCATTTTAATTTTTATTTCAGAAATAAATAGTACAGAAGAAAATAACCAACTATGTAATATATCTTATCAGACAAATTTGCTTCTTTCAAAAATGGATCCGTTTTTATCAACATTCTCAATTCTGACGTAAAATCTGCATTCAGTGAAGACTTTCCTATTACTGAGATAGAAGGCAGCTGTTACTGATGAGATTCTATGTAGACGGAAAGAGGGAGGAGCTATAAGCAGAGGGAGGAGCTACAAACAAAGCTCTTCCCTTTCTTTTATTTAAATAGCATCTAATCAGTACCACCTCAGTAATGGGAAAGTCTTCACTGAATACAGATTTTACCTCACAACTGGAATGTTGATAATGACTAATTAATTCTGGCCGAGAAAGAAGCAAATTTGTCTGATAAGATATATTACACAGTAGCTTATCTTCTTGTGTTCTATTGATTTATGAATTGAAAATTAAAACAACAGTTATGTTTTCATTTTCTAACATTTTAAGGATGCGAACAGTTGGCCATGACTTTTAGGAAAATGAAAATTTCCTGTTTCAGATTACTATTGAAGAATTTGTCTCTTGAACCCCTTAATGACCACAGGCGGTAAAATTACGTCCTAGCAGTCATAGTGTTAATGTCCCTCGGCTGCTGCCAGCAGCTGGGGTAGATCGGTGCACATCTCAGCTGATTTCTACAGTTGACATGTGTGCCTGCCAGGCACGAGTGGAATCCCTATCCGCTCATGCCTTTTAACCCCTTAAATGGTTCTGTTAATAAGTGACAGCACTATTATAACCACGATCTTGCTGAAAATGTACTTACATGCCGATACTAGTAGTCACGTGACATGATCACGTGACTTCCGGTGGTTGTCATCAGGGCCGGCTCCAGGTTTTTGTGGGCCCCGGGCGGAAGAGTCCCAGTGAGCCCCATAAACACGCAGACACACACACACACACACAGATACATACACGTACATATACATATTTAAAGACAAACTCACAAAAATACATATAAACAGACAAATCTATACAGTCATATACACTGACATACATAGATACACATCATACATGCATACATACAGAGACACACTGCTATGCTGCATACATACATATAGACAGACACACACATACTGCTCTGCTACATACATACATACAGACACACACATACTGCTCTGCATGCATACATACATATAGACAGACACACACACACTGCTCTGCTACATACATACATATAGACAGACACACACATACTGCTCTGCTGCATGCATACATACATACATACAGACACACTGCTCTGCTGCATACATACATACAGACACACATATACTGCTCTGCTGCATACATACATACAGACACACATATACTGCTCTGCTGCATGCATACATACAGACACACACATACTGCTCTGCTGCATACATACATACATACAGACACACTGCTCTGCTGCATACATACATACAGACACACTGCTCTGCTGCATACATACATACAGACACACATATACTGCTCTGCTGCATACATACATACAGACACACATATACTGCTCTGCTGCATGCATACATACAGACACACACATACTGCTCTGCTGCATACATACATACATACAGACACACTGCTCTGCTGCATACATACATACAGACACACTGCTCTGCTGCATACATACATACAGACACACATATACTGCTCTGCTGCATACATACATACAGACACACATATACTGCTCTGCTGCATGCATACATACAGACACACACATACTGCTCTGCTGCATACATACATACATACAGACACACTGCTCTGCTGCATACATACATACAGACACACTGCTCTGCTGCATACATACATACAGACACACATATACTGCTCTGCTGCATACATACATACAGACACACATATACTGCTCTGCTGCATGCACACATACAGACACACACATACTGCTCTGCTGCATACATACATACAGACAAACAGACACGCATACTGCTCTTCTGCATACATACATGCATACATACAGACAGACACGCATACTGCTCTGCTGCATATATACATACATACATACATACAGACACGCATACCGCTCTGCTGCATATATACATACATACATACAGACACGCATACTTCTCTGCTGCATATATACATACATACCTACATACAGACACGCATACTGCTCTGCTGCATATATACATACATACATACATACAGACACGCATACTACTCTGCTGCATATATACATACATACAGACACGGGTACTGCTCTGCTGCATATATATATACATACATACAGACAGACACGCATACTGCTCTGCTGCATATATACATACATACATATAGACAGACACACACCTTGCTCTGCGGGGCCCACACACGCGGCTCCGGGGGCCACACATGCACGGGGAGACAGGGAGGGAGTGATGTCCCACATACTGATCAGGTCACGGTGCAGATGGGGCCCACACAGCGCTGGAGGGAAGCGATGTGCTGGGGGTCGCTGGCTGGCACTGTGACTCCTTCATCTGTGGGACCGAGCAGGACGCCGGGCAGTAGCTCCGCCCACAGATGATGCTCAATGCAGGAGAACACAGTGAAAGCTGTGGTCTGCGGGCCTTAAAGGGCCGGCAGCCACAGTTTCCAGTGACAAGGACTGCGGTCCCCGGAACTCGGCCCGGGGGCAGCAGAATTGACGAGGCCGAGTGGGCCCCCCCAGCTCTCCAGGGCCCCGGCATTTGCCCGGGTATGCCGCGTGCTGACGCCGGCCCTGGTTGTCATGGTAGCACAGGGTCATGTGATGACTTCTGTGCTCACATGACTATGGTCTTGTAAGCAAACAGTACTGAATGTTGCAAGGGATGACCATTTCTCCCAGTCTAAGCGATGGTGCTCTGATCGTGAGAAATGAATAGAGATGAGCCACCCCCTAGTGTTCGAGTTCAGTTCGGTTCGTCAAACGGAGGCTCCGTTTGACGAACGTTCGACGAACGTTCGACGAACTCCTTTGAACCCCATTGAAAACAAGGGCAGGCAAACACAAACACATAAAAACACATTATACATATACACATACAGTTAATAAACATTGCCATTACACTTACCGGTCCCAGCGACGCGTCCTGCACTCTGTCTCCCGCCGCTTTTCCTTCCGATAATCGCTGCGTCCTCCCGGTAACCAGCACTGATGATAGGACCTTCCGTGACGTCAAAATAGCATGTGACCAGTCACGTGTGTATTATCTCATTGGCTACAGACTGGTCACATGGCTAGAGGTTATGCTAGGTCCTGTCAGTGCATCTCTCCGGTACGCGGTGCTCGTTTGTGCATCTCCGTGTACCGACGAGATGCTCTGGAACATGGTCGGCTTCCCCGTTCCTGCATATGGGCCCTCTTTACAGAGTCAGCCCACATGCAAGGACTGGCTGCCACAGGCGGGGAATTGCGGCATCGGGAGTCACGTGATCGGAGCACCGTTGTTATTGTAACCCGCCTGTCAGATTACTTTAGCAAGGGTGGCAGCGGTGACGTCACCGCTTATAGCCCGCAGCCTCTGCTCACTCTCACTGAGTGATTAGACTGCACGGGGAGCAGCAGCGTCTTCCTCCCATGCAGTGCTGTCTGATGTAGCAGAGCTGCATGGGTTGAAGGAGAAAGAAGACAGAAGACCAGGATCGTGGAGGAATGAGAGGGAGTCATAAACATGGAGTCTCTAAGTGTGTCTGTGTATTTATTTCTATTAAAGTATTTTTTCTCTGTGTGGTGTCTTTTTTTTTAACCCTTTATTGGAGATTCTTAATGGCCGGGTCAAACTTGTGTGGAGCCCCGTATTACCTTCAGGTTGCCTCAGGGTCTTCAGGGACTTCACGTGCTGGGATTCTTCTGACAACAAGCAGGTCAGGTTAACTTCAATGGGAATTGAGACGCCACTCTTGGTAATTGCAGTCAGGCGGCAACCGCCACTGCAGTTTATGGAGCACCTGGGGCTGATGGTAGATGCAGTCAGATGTTGTAGCCTCCTGAGAGTGAGGCTGGCCCCAGGGCCCAGAGTAAGTGTGTAGTACCACAGGTTGCAGAAGAACTCACACACAGGCAGCAATGTCTTTCAGGGTTTTTAGTCACTCTCAGATGGTAGCTGTGAGTCAACCCGGGCGATGCTATGATGAACCAGGTGGAACCAGGTATCCCTTTGACTGATGTAGGGGTGACTGCTGACTCGCCTTCCTAGCCCTTCTTGTTTGGGGTGACTCCTACTTGTAGTATTGCGGGGATCACCCAGGGAAGTCGCAACTGCCATTCTCCCCTTTCTGGCCCACTTGCTGGATGCGTGGACCAAGGTTAAGATGGCTCCAGGCTCAATCTTCCTTATGGGTCCCCTCGTTGCTGCTGATGCTGCAGACTCTGTGTGGTTCGGTGAGCTACATCCAGTACCCTCACCAGCAGGTTTAGCAGGCCAAGTAAAAGGGTTCCTGCTCTAGGGACCTGTTTCCCTGTGCGGACTTAGTCTACCGGTAGTCTCCTTACTCAGCCACCTCTTCACTAGGTGGATTTCAGGCAGCACTACTTAGTAGCCTCTCTCCCCCGCCAGCAGTCACTAAAGGTGCAGGGTCTGGCAGTGTCCTGCTTCTCTGCTCTACACTCCAGACTCGGCTCCTCCACTCCTACTCCTCTGGCTGCCACTGCAGACTCTCTGTCTCCAGTCCCACTACCCACCACTAGCTGGGATGCGAGGGCTACGCCCCCTTCCTGGGACTGCCCAGGGGTTCCCTCTAAGCTGTGTGTGTATTCCTGGTTACTAAGTGTCTGTATGTCCACACCCTAGTCAGCCTTTGGGATTACCTGTTTCTTACTCACTCAGCCTGAGTGCAGTACTCAGTGGTGCCTGACCAGGTCAGGGATGCCACATTTGCCGGACATGAAGAATCTCTGGCTTAATACTAGCTAGTAAAACAAAGCTAGTATTAACCCATTATTACCCAGCAAGCCACCCGGCTTCAGGGCTGCTGAAGAGTTGGATACTGCGCCAGATGATGGCGCTTCTATGAAAGCACCATTTTCTGGTTCGGCTGTGGACTGCAATTCGCAGCAGAGGGGCCCAGAAAGCTCGGGCCAACCTGTGCTGCAGATTCCAATCCCCAGCTGCCTAGTTGTACCTGGTTGGACACAAAAATGGGGCGAAGGCCATGTCGATTTTTTTTTAATTATTTCATGAAATTCATGAAATAATTAAAAATAAGGCTTCCCATTTTTTTAGTTCCCAGTCGGGTACAAATAGGCAGCTGGGGGTAGGGGCAGCAGTACCTGCCTGCTGTACCTGGCTAGCATAAAAAAATATGGCGAAGCCCAAGTCATTTTTTTTGGGGGGGGGGACTCCTGCATACAATCCTGGATGGAATATGCTGATCCTTGTAGTTCTGCAGCTGCTGTCTACTTTACTGCATACAGACAGACAGCAGACAGCAGCTGCAGAACTACAAGGCTCAGCATACTCCATCCAGGACTTTATGCAGACGTTTTTTGCCCCCCCAAAAAATGACATGGGCTTCGCCATGGAGTTGTATGCTAGCCAGGTACAGCAGGCAGCTGCGGGCTGCCCCCAACCCCCAGCTGCCTATTTGTACCCGACTGGGAACCAAAAATATAGGGAAGCCCTTTCTTTTTTTAATTATTTCATGAATTTCATAAAATAATTAAAAAAAAATGACATGGGCTTCGCCCAATTTTTATGTCCAGCCAAGTACAACTAGGCAGCTGGGGATTGGAATCCGCAGCGCAGGGTGCCCAAGCTTTCTGGGCACCCCTGCTGCGAATTGCAGTCCGCAGCCACCCCAGAAAATTGCGCTTTCATAGAAGCGCCATCTTCTGGCGCTGTATCCAACTCTTCCAGCTGCCCTGGTGATGAGTGGCTTGCTGGGTAATAATGGGATTAGGTCTAGGTGTATATTATCAACTGGTCCTAAGCCCGAAATTCATGGTGTCACGCCAAATAGACATGGCCATCATAAATTTCTAGTACAGATAAAAAAAAACGCAACACACAGAAAAATATTTTTATTAGAAATACAACACAACACAATTAGTGACTCCCATCAGTGCATAATTAAATTAAATTAAATGATAATCATAAATAAATAATAATTATAATTTAAAATAAGTTACATTTTTTACCAGGGTGGCTGGGACTAGAACTCGTGAACTAATTAATGCTCCCTAGGCAGTAGCTCTAACCATTGAGCCACTGCCTCATATGAGAAACATAGGCAGATTTGGTCATCTTGACCTCTGCATTGCAGAGTGAAGTCTCCGATACAGCGCGGCTCACTTCAGGGGCTGTGTGGAGAGGACACAGTGCGCTCGTGTTCTACGGGGGTCACTGTCATCTTCATGTAGCAGAGCTGAAAGCGTCCTGTGGATTACTTTGGACCTGGATTGTTGTTTGGGGATTAATAAAGAGGTAAATGAGGTGTTTTTTTGTTTTATATTCCAAATAAAGGATTTTTCGCTGTGTGTGCTTCTTTACTTTCACTTACAGGTTAATCATGGAAGGTATCTTGGGGAGATGCTTGTCATGATTAACCCCGTTATTACCTCGATTGCTACCACACCAGGGCAATTCGGGATGAGCTGGGTAGAGTCCCGGGACTGCCGCATCTAATGGATGTGGCAATTCTGGGCGGCTGCCTGCTGATATTGTTAGGGTGGTGGGCTCCCCATAACGTGGCGCTCTCCATCCTGACAATATCAGCCTCCAGCCATGTGGCTTTATCCTGGTTGGTATCACAATTGGGGGAACCACATTCTTTTTTTTTTAATGATTTATTTTATGTATTATGTATTTTACTGCACGATATAGACCCGCCCACCAGCGGCTGTGATTGGTTGCAGTGAGACAGCTGTCACTCATAGTGGGGGCGTGCCTGACTGCAACCAATCATGGGCGGAGAAGGCACGGAATACCTGATTGAATAATGAAGCATCAGCCATTTTCAAAAGAGGAAGAGCTTTGTGACAGCCGTGCAGCAAGGCGCCCGTGATCGGTGAGTAGGAAAGAGAGAGGGATTGTGCTGGGGACGCAGGACGCATGCAGATACGCAAAATGTGCACATACTTACTGTGAAAAGCCACGCTTTTGGTGATCGAACCATTCTCGAATGGTAACTCGAACTGCCGAACTTGAAGCAAATCGTTTGAGTTCGTCAAACGACTCAAACACCGCCCAAAATCACTAGAACTTGAAATTGGCGAACCGTTCGACTCGAACATCGCTCAACTCTAGAAATGAATGAGCGATCAGACTGCTGATCATTATAGTCCCCTAAGGGACCTAGTAAAATTAAAAAAAAAGTTTTAAAAAATGTTTTAAACAGCTAAAAAAATATAACAACCTAAAATTTGAAATCATTACCCTTTCGCCCCATTAAAAATTAAAGGGTTAAAAAAATAAAAATATACACACATTTGGTATCACCGTATTCAGAAAAGCCCGATCTATCAAAATATAAAATCAATTAACTTGACCAGTAAACGGCATAGCCGCAAAAAATTCCAAACACCAAAATTATGATTTTTGGTCACCACAAATTTTGCGCAAAACGCAATACCAGGCGATCAAAAAGTAGCATCTGTGCAAAAAAGGTACAGTTAAAAACATCAGTTTGAGTTGCAAAAAATAAGCCATCACTGAGCCATAGATCCCAAAAACTGAGAACGCTACAGGCAGTAGAAATGGCGCAAAACGTACGCCACTTTTTTTGGATAAACTTCTGATTTTTTTTTTAACTTCTTAGATAAAAGTAAATCTATTCATGTTTGGTGTCATGTTTGGCACCAACCTGAGGCATCACAGTGGCACATCAGTTACCATATAGTGAACACTGTGAATAAAATAACTCAAAAACAATAGTGCAATCGCACTTTTTTTGTAGTTTTTTCGCATTTGGAATTTTTTTGCCGTTTCCCAGTACACTATATGGTAAAACTCTTGGTTTCAAGTACTGCTCGTTCCACAAAAAAGAGCCATCACATGACCATAGTGACTGAAAAGTAAAAAAGTTACGCCTCTCGGAAATAGAATGACAAAAAAAAAAATGGAAAGCACAAAATCGGCCGGTCGTGGAGGGTTTAAGAGAGGGAGACTGATATTAGCAGAACTGTGTCATTATTGTGAGAGCTGTGTGAGTTTTCCTGTTTCAGCTGGATTCCACTTTGTATGGGGAGACTACGAGTGTCCCTCAGTAAAAAACAGGGGAGATATGTGCTGCTGTCTTGTGGCTGTTTCTTACTTCATGGTAAATGTTATTATTAAGAGGCAATGTAATATAGCTTCCTGTGTATCATGCAGTAGCAGAAATTAAAAAAAAATCTCGAAACAGTAACTGTCACCCTCTCCTGTAACTGCCTGTCAGTGTACAATAAGTAGTGAGAGACTATGATTGACCACTTACAGGCAGTTGATTCCTTCTTTTATATATTAAACCTTTATATGCAAAGATGTTTCATTTTTGCAGAGTAACCCTTTACGGGGGGCTGCTAAGGCTGGTTTCACATCAGCATTTTTCTGCCATACTGCCGGATCCGGCACAAGTACAGTACAGTTCAATACAGTTCACAGCCATCATGACAAGCTCCGGTCACATGCTGTCACATGCTCTGGTCAAATGACTGCATGTGACCCGAGCTTGCCAGTGAACTGCATTGAAGTGTACTGCACTTGTGCCGGATCCGGCAGTGCGGCAGAAAAATGCTAATGTGAAACCAGCGTAAAGGGTGCTTTACATGCTGCGACATCGCTACCGATATATCGTCGGGGTCATATCGTTAGTGACGCACATCCGGCGCCGATAGCATCATTGCAGCATGTGACACCAAGGAGCGACGATCAACGATCGCAAAATTGTTCAAAAATGGAGATCGTTGACATGTCACTCCTTTTCTTAATATCGCTGCTGCCACAGGTATGATGTTGTTTGTCGTTCCTGCGGCATCACACATCACTATGTGTGACACCGTAGGAACGACGAACATCTCCTTACCTGCGTCCATCGGCAATGCGGAAGGAAGGAGGTGGTGAGAATGTTACGTCCCGCTCATCTCCGCCCCTCCGCTTCTATTGGCCGGCCGCTTAGTGATGCCACAGTGACGTTGCTATGATGCCGAACGCACCTCCCCATTGAGGGAGGGATTGTTCGGCGATCACAGCGACGTCGCTGACAAGGTATGTTCATGTGATGCTGCTGTAGCGATAATGTTTGCTACGACAGCGAGCACCAAATGTCGCATGAACGACGGGGGCGGGTGCTATCGCGCTCGACATTGCTAACAATTGCTAGCGATGTCGCAGCGTGTAAAGCACCCTTTAGTCTTAGGTTTTACCCAGAAAGAAACTATATACGATGATGAAACTTTACATTTATTCCACATACTCTCCACTGATGTCAACACACTTATTACATCAGTATTCCAAGTTCAGTAAGCCTAGCAAAAAGAAGGACTTCAGTTGTGCTTCAAACCAGGCGTCCGTAACAGCCATGGCATCAGAAATGGTGTGAAATTTGGTGCACTTGAGGTGTTTCTTCAGCTTTGGAAACAGATAATAGTCAGAGGGAGCTATATCTGGTGAATAAGGGCGGCGGTCAACCAGCTGGAATCTCAGCACTGCCAGTTTTGCTGTGGTTGCTTGTGCAGTGTGAGCGGAGGCATTGTCTTGCAGAAACAAGAGTCCTTTAGACAGCTTGCTGCGCATTTTGGCCTTCAGAGCTGCCTTCAATTGGTCTAAAGGTTCAATGTAATACCTTGCATTGATGGTGGAACCCTTTTGAAGGTAGTCCACTAGCAGCAATGCAAGGTATTACAGTATGGGCTATGGTACTATGACGACTATACCAACAAATACCTCATATATTTATATATTCTTTTGCACAGAACATTTTATACAGGATGCAGCCAGGCCTCTTTTTGTTAAGCCTTGCATACTATAGTCACTATCCCTGTATGGTGCACATATGTAGTACTAATGCAGCCCGCTGCATCTAATAGGATGGGCATAACTCATAGGCTGCTTACCAGATACTGTGAACCTGCATGTGTGAACGGTGCCCTATGCAAGCCACAAGTGTTCAATTTTACCATCAAGCAATCACTCCCCTCCATCATTGTAAACGGTAGAGTGATTTGCTCCTCTTGCACCTGTGATGCCTCCATTTATTGGAAGTCTTGCTGCATCCTGGTAGTGCATTCGTTTTTTTTATGGCCTGGGCAGTTTACATCTACTGCCATTTTTCAGTGATTAATTGCTTAGCTATTCGAGGATTTAATTCCTCTTTCTTTGTGGTTGTTTTTTTATCTATATATACATACTGTATACAGTATATTACTGTAGGGACCCACAAGGATGAGGATCCGTGACATGGATTGTGGGCAACTGTACCATGGCCATAACACCATCCAATACCTCATATATTTATATATTCTTTTGCACAGAATATTTTATACAGGATGCAGCTAGGCCTCTTTTTGTTAGGCCTTGCATACTACAGTCACTGTCCCTGCATGGTGCACATATGTAATACTGGCAAAGCCCGCTGGCATCTAATAGGATGGGCGTAACTACTAGGCTGCTTACCAGATACTGTGAACCTGCAGGTGTGAATGATGTCCTATGCAAGCCACAAATGTGCAATTTTACCATCAAGCAATCACTTTCCTCCATCATTGGAAACGGTAGAGTGATTTACTCCTCTTGCACCTGTGATGCCTCCATTTATTGGAGGTCTTGCTGCATCCTGGTAGTGCATTAGTTTGCCATCACATTAGATTTTTGCACCCTGAACTTCTTTGGACGAGAAGAACCACAGTGCCTCCACTCTTTTGACTGCTTTTTGTTTTCAGGGTCATACAAATAAATCCAGGTCTCATCCATAATGACCAGTTGATCCCGAAAGTTCTGATCAGTCTGGAAATGCTGACAAATGGACTGGGACGTTTTCACTCACAAGTTTCTCTGTTCTGTTGTCAAACATTTGGACTCACTTTGCAGATATGTGCCGCCCAGGGCTATGGGGTATTCGGTCCCAGGCCGTATATGTACGGGCATGCTGTGTCACGGTTGAATAGTGGCTGATGCCCGGTTCCATGACCCTGGGGACGCTTTTTAAAAGGGGGTATATAGAGTGAAAGAGTTTGTATTGTGACGCCACTTGTCTGTTGAGGTTATGGTGATGGAACCACCACTGCACAGTCTAGTACCTCTGGGGCTGATGGTGGTGGCAGCTGAGATGGTAGGCCCTCCGCAAACAGGGCTGGGCCCCAGAGAATGGATGGAGGAGTCCGTCGCAGGAAGAAGGGAGACCACACAGTGGGGATGCAGTGCAACTTCTGTTTACTCACTTTCAGGTGGTATCGTGGCCTCAAGGACAACTGGTGCAGACCCCTTGTCCCTTTTGTCCCAGTGCCGGTGTGGTGACCTGGTAGTCTCTTCCCCCAACACCTACCTCTCACTTGTGGTTGGGACCCCGTAGCCTGGAGCGTTTGTGGATCCCTTACTGTCTTTTGACAGTCTCTTGTCCATACGGCAGGCAGTGCGAACCATGTAGGGTCGGTGTCCTATTCCGGTCACTGGTTCAATCTTTACTGCTGGTGCCCCCGGATCTTTGGTTCAGTGAGGTCCGTGAAAGTCCCCTCACTGTGCAGGTGTTTGTCAAGTCACGTGAAGCTGTCGCCTGACATAGGGTCCTGTGCCCCGTTGGTGCTTTGGTTTCAGAGGTACCTGGGTGTACCGTCCCTGGCAACCTTTCACAGATGTGTCTGGACATTCAGGTACTGCTACTGGGACCAGGTGCAGAACGGCCTGGCGATCGTCCAGACATTAAGGACGCTGTCCATTTAAGGGCTTGATTTAGGTTTTTTTATGTTCCTTGTCAGGTTGAAGGAGCCTTTCCTCCAGCTGGTAATTAAGGGCCTTTGTAAGGTTGGGCCTCTCACTTCTCCAGTGCGGGTTATACTCTTCACTTGGAGAAGTTGCTTGCTCTGGTGTGCTTGTTGCTTCAGACTTCTGTAGCTGTGTTTTCTGAAGAATCCCTCTCAAAGATAAGTTGATTTTTTTTTCCTTTTTCCCCTTTTTCTGGTTATTTTTGTGTTTGTTTTACCCCCTGTGGATTGGTGGGTGGTGGGATTTAGTCCTAGGGTCTGGCTAGGAGACAGGGGCACGTTGGTGAGCCACACCTCCTATCCATTATAGGTACCTGTGGTTTGAGGTAAGCGCAGGGCCCCCCAGTGTCAGGGTCAGCGCTGGAGTCCTTGGTTCCCCTCCCTCTTTGTGTTACAGCCTTCCTTATTCCCCAGAGTCCACTTGCTGGGTGTCTCTCCCCACACCCAGCGTGACACAACCACTCTCCTTGCCTCTTTGGTCACCGTTACACGACCCCGTCTAGAGACACGTCTGTCCCCTTTCACTGTCACTACGGGACTCCCCTTGAGTGTCTATCTGTGTCTGTCTTTATCCCGTCTTAGCGGGCTGCCTTGTAGTGGACAGGACTGGCTCCACCTCTAGGCGGCCATCCATTGGGTCCCGGACTAGATAGTCATCCCTAATGGGGAGTGGGGAAAGGAGGATGTTATGTATGTTGTTGGTTTTGGCACTGGGTTTCCAGGTCTCTGGGGGAAGGCCCTGCATCTTAGTCAGGATGCAGTACCTAGTAGTGCCCTGGGGGGTTCAGGGGCACTACAGATAGCTTACTCATGTCCAAATGTTCATGGATAATGACACAAACACATTCACGGGAAATCTTCTTGATGTCTGTGACTCGCCCACCCCAGGGCTATGGGACACCCGGTGCCGGGCCGGACTAGTCCGGGGGTCGTCAGTGGTGGCGGGGCCCGGCTCCGTGGCCCTGGTGGGCATCAGTTAAATATGGCTGGTGACTTGGGGTTTGAATAAAGTTTGTGTTCGTGACGCCACCTGTGGTTTGCGGCTATTAAGCCGCCGCTGCTGTGTAAGGCCTCCGGGGTGATGAAGTGGCAGCAATGGTGGTACTGCTCCCCACAGGTGGAGCGATGCCCCGTGGCACAGTTGGTGCTCGTGACTCGTGAGAGTCTATGGTGTAGTGGAAGTCTAAGCAGACGGAATAACAGAGGCAACACCAAGGGTGCAGTTTCAAGTTGTTTACTCACACATCCTGGTATGCGCACACTGGTGCCCTCAGACGACTGGAACCCACTGTCAGGGACCTCCGCCGTTTCTGGGTGATTCCTGGAGTGAAAACCGGTACCCTTCTCTCTAAGGTGTCTCTGTCTTCTGCTGTCTTCCTAAGCCTAGCTCTTTTAGGATGAACCTGCTTGGCCTCCACTACAGCCTCCAGGCTGGGGGGTCACCTGTCGGATGATTGTCCCCTTTCTAGAGGTTCTGCGGTGGGCTGTGGCCCGGGGAGTTTACAACTTTCTCTGGGCCTCGGTTTTTACTGTTTGGAGATAATTTTGCACTCCTCCGGTTTCTAGGGACCGTCCCCTGTTGCAGCTTGATCCCTCCACCGATGTTCCTGTGGAACAGGCCACCACAGCTCTACAGTTATCCGTGGCCCTGGAATCCCTTCTTCTCTCTGCTTGGTGTCACCTGGACCCTCTGAGTCCCAGGATCTTCACCAGGAAGCGTCACTTTCTTCTTCTTAGCTCCTGACTGACTAGAGCTGTCTTTCCTTCTTTCCTTCTCGTCTGCCTCCTGCAGACCTCCTCCTCCTTCCCCACTCTCTCTCAGACTACTCAAACTTGACCTTCCTTTCTCTGACTGCTCTCTGGTGGCTCCTCCCACCTCCCCAGTTGCTAAGCTGTACCCTATAGGGGCAGGGATGGGTCTTACGGCCCCTCCCAGCATGCAGCATGGGAGGGTTACTGCCACTGTCCCTGGTCTTAGTGTGTACCTAACAATGGGTGTTGTGTAGATTTACCAGGGGACCGGTGTTCACTCCTTTCCTCACCCAGAATGGGGCATCACACCGCTGGATGGGGTGCAATGTTCTGTGGCGACGGAAGCCTCAGGGGCGCCACATCTGCTATTGCTTTAGGTAAAATTCATCAAATATCCAGCATGAGGTTGTGCACAGCATTGACACTCTTGGTCATCCAGGACATTCATCATCATTGGTGCTGAAGTGGCCCATTTTAAATTTGGAAACCCATTTCTTAACTGTGGAATATGAAGGGCATTGATCCCCCAATGTCTGCGACATATCACAATGAATATCCTTGGCAGACTTTCCTTGCAGAAACAAGAATTTTATCACTCCTCTGCTCTCATTTGCTGTGAATATCACATTAAACTCTGCCATTTTGTTTTCCCATACAGACGTAGATAGCAATGTTTCAGCTATAACATCCTTCACCGGGTGAATAGCAAAGGATCGGTGGATATGTAGTATAGTAATTCCCAAGATCGCGGTGGACTTCCCAAGGGATCAAACCAGAAAACCCTCCTGTCTATCTCCACATTCCATGTAAGATACACAGGCATATGTTCAGCAGTAGAAAAACCAAGGGAAAAATTATGAACATTTACCCTGCTGTAACTAAATAAAAGCATAGTGCATATAAACATAGGGCACTTAGTAAACACTGTTTTTGATTAAAAAAAAAAGCATAAAGCCATCCCACCGATGACAAGTTGTACCCAGTCGGGACAGTACCTACACTCTCTAATATTAAAACCTTACCATGGGTCTAAAATAGGCCTTAATGTGACTAAGGGCTGAGAGTGACCAGGTTCCAACAGGACACACAACCATGGGATGCACAGAATGAAATGCCCAGCTCACTAAGAGGGAGGGCCACACCATATTTTTACTAAATACAAAGGACTACATAAAAACAAAAAAGTGAGCAAGGAGTATGAGATGGTATACATGGAGCTTGTAAGCTTATGTTCACACTGGCCATAAGACAAAGAAAAACCAAGGGGGAAAAATTGTTGATGTATACCCTGCTGTAACTGAATAAAAGTATAGTGCATATAAACATAGGGTACTTAGTAAACACTGTTTTTGATAAAAAAAAAAAAGCATAAAGCCATCCCAGCAACGACAAGGTGTACCCAGTTGGAACAGTATTTTCAGCAATGTGAATAATGGTCATTTGAGATTTTATAAAAACTCAAATTTGCAAACTTTAACGAATTTTCCATAAAACTTGATTTGTGGTGGATAAATTTGTGCAAATCACAATACTGGAAGATTTTACGAGCTCAAAAAGAGCAACCATTCTATAGGAATGAGAAACATACTCAATGAAGGTGGAGATGGAAAATATCTCTGCCATGCAAACTGTGCTCTACTTGGAACATCTGATCTGTGAAGGTCCAAGAACCGACCACCACTGTACAAGGTATGATAATCCTCCAGATGTCATAACTGTAGAGTATTATGAGGAGTTCCACATGGCAATGTAATATGATGCTAGCTTGCTCATTGATTCTAGTTTGGGAAATGTATACCAGGCAAGCTTTCTTTTTCTTTTGCAAAATAAGAATTGAATCTCAAAATGTTTGAAGTTGTTTGAAACTACAGAATTCAGGAAATTTGACTCAAACTTGAAAGCCTGTGTCAATCTGCTCATTTCTATTCATGAGAAATTAATAATAAATGATGTTTGAAACATTTTCCTGTGCAGATTGGTATGCAGATATTCGTGTTATCTCCTATATCTCTCTAAAACGTCCCCTTAACACAGGTCTGCATCATTGATGCAGATCAGAAATTGACCTTGTATCATGGCTTTAAAGCCTGCATTACATGGGACGACCGATTGTGCGATTTCACAATCGATCGTACCCGCCCCCGTCATTTGTGCGTCACGGGCAAATTGCTGCCCGTGTCGCACAAAGTCATGAAACCCCTGTCACACACACTTACCTGCTGAGCGACCTCGCTGTGGGTGGCGAATGTCCACTTCCTGAATTGGGAGGGACGTTCTGCGTCACAGCGACGTCACACAGCCGCCGGCCAATAGAAGACTTCCCACCCACCTCATTCCTTCCGCATAGCCGGCAGGTGCCACGGAACGCAGGTACGCTGTGTTCATCGCTCCCTTGGTGTCACACGGAGCGACGTGTGCTGCCACAGGAACGATGAACAACCGGCACAAGTACAAATAAACGATATTATGAAACTGAGCGACGAGTACACTACTCACGATTTGTGAGCAATACTGCATCCCTCAGTGGCTTCACACGAGACGACATCGTGTATGATGCCGGATGTGCGTCACAAAAAACGTGACCCCGACGATGCATCGCATCGTGTAAAGCACCCTTAAGATACTAGCTTGGATACATAGCGAGCATCTGCCCTTAACAGTAGCAGGTGGAGATGAGCTCTACCCGTGGCTGATTATACCTTAAAATGCCGCTGTTCAGCTATGTGGGCACGTTGCGTAATGTCCATGCTGAAAAATCTGAAGTGATTTGGCAGTGCATGTACGCCTCAAATCACTGCAGAAACACTGCATAATGGATGCAGTGTGTCTGCAGCATAGATGCCGATTTCATGCACTCTGGATGCTGCCTCTCCCATAGACACAGTGGGGGCAGCATCCAAAGCGCACCAAATAAGTGACATGTTGCTTTTTTGAGCACAGCGATTTGGATCAAAATTTCAGCATGCAAATCGCTGCACTCTCAAACGCAACGTGCGGATGGATTATGCACAATCTTCATAGATTGTGCTGGGGACGCAGGACGCATGTGTTTACGTTGCAGTGCAATATGCAGCGTAAACGCATGATATTACGCAACGTGCGCACACAGCCTTAATCGCTGACAGTGGGATTTAATGAGAGTGAATCAATGGGAGCACATCTGTCGACACGCCCATTAGCCACCCTCAATGGCACCAATTTTTTGCTATGGTAGCTGGTGTGCCTGTCATTATGGCGCTCTTATGAAGACCAGCCTGTAGCTGGTGTTGAAAGGAGACCATGATTTTTACTACATACTGCAATGCTCCTGTATTACAGTATATAGTATAAGCAAGAAAATTCAAGTCCACTAAAGCGACTAAAAAAATAAATGAAAAAAATATTTAAAAAAAATTATATGTTCAAATTTAATCACACTCCCCTCTTATTCCATATTAGAAATAAAGAAACATCAAAAATTTTAAAACATACACATATCTGGAAATGCTTCTATCATCTGTAAAAATCCGGCCTATCAAAATATAAAATTAATTGACACGATTGGCAAATCAAAATGCCAGAAATTGTGCTGTTTGGTCATCCTATGGCTATGTGCGCACGTTGCGTTTTTTCTTGCGTTTATGCAGCGTTTTGAGCTGCAGCGTTTTAATTAAAAAATGCATGTGTTTTGATTTCCAGGCATAGTCTATGGGAAATAGGGCTTTCTTGTGCACACAATGCTTTTAAAAACGCTGCGTTTTAGTTGCAGAAAATTTGTCAAAATCTTTGCGTTTGAAAAGCAACATGTCAATTATTTTGCCATTTTGACAGCGTTTTACTAACATTAGAGTCAATTAGGAATATCAAAACGCATCCTAAAAGAAATTTCTAGCGTTTTACATGCTTTTTTGATGCTAAACGCATGCTTTTTTGACAAAATCTAAGCATGCATTTTTAGCATTAAAGTGAGGTCAAGAGGTTTCCATTTGCCCTCACATCCATTCCGACTTTAAATAATGAGTAAAACAATACTTTTACTTTATTTTGTACATAATTATTAAATCTCAATAAATTCAATAAATATTTTTGGTAAATTATCATTATAGTGTTTGATTTATAGGTTAATATTGTTTTTTTTCATTTTTTTCCGACTGTTTGAATGTTCAAACTTTATTTGTGTATTTGTATTGAAAACGCATCTCAATTTAAGCACTGAAAAAGCATGTCAAACGCAGTCAAAACGCGGCAAAAGCAACATAAAATTGCAAGCATAATTCCTGCGTTTATGTGGTCAAAAACAAATTTGTCATTGACAAATTCTGCCAGAGGATGTGATCACTTCTGCAAGGTACTGGACGCCACGTGCGCACATGGCCTAATACTGCGCAATATACAAGAAAAAGCAATCAAAAATGACATATCTACCTCAAAATGGTATAAATAAAAAAACAAGTTCTCACATAGCTCCATTAATTACCCCCTTCAAAAAAAAAAAAAGGGTTCTTGAAAAATGGATATACAAGTGCTTTTTATTAATTTTTTTGTACAAATTTCAGAAATGTTTTCCATCACTTGAATAAAAAAAAACCTGTATGCTTGTGATATCGCTGTGATTGTAGTGACCTGGAAAATCGTGTTGCCAGGTCATTTTAACCACTCAATTAACAGAATAAAAATAAAAACACCAAGAAATTTGCAGATTTGCATTTTTTGCACTACTTCAATGCACTTACATTTTTTCTCCCGTTTTCCAATACATAAACTGAATGGTGTTATTTAATAGTACAGCTCTTCTCCCAAGAAAAAAAACAAGCCTTCATACACCATTATTGACATAAAAAAAAAGGTATGGCTCTTGGAAGAAGGGAATGAATAAATGAAAATGCAAAAATGGAAAATAACCATGTCGTGCAGGGGTTAGTTAAACCCGGAAGTATGTGCATGTCAATTGCAGAATGCTTATGTTCTTTAAAAGACTTATTTTAGTTCCCGCTCAACTTGTTAGTAGATCTGGGCATTATCATTGGTAGCTCATTCATTATTCATGTAATCACTTATTTTGCAACTGCACAACTTTATTAATCTGCCAGAAATTGTTCCTCCAAATGCTCTTCCCATAACTGTCAGAAGTTACAGCCATGTGGATAGCTCAACAGCCATAAAATCAAGTGTTCATAAAGCCTCCTCAACAGTACCTCAGAGATTACTTCAGCAAAGCTCTGGCTACGACTGTGGTAGGATGACAGGTGGCATAAAGATATTTACATTTGCGATGAACGATGATAACGTGAAATGATTTATGGTGGCTGGATGACATCAAACAAGTGTACAAATCATCTGTGAGATACATGGAAGTAATTAGTAAAGAGGGGAAGTTCTTAGCATTTTCTTTTGTTAGATTTTGTAATTTATTATAATACTAACAGTTATCATGTTTCTTGGACACTACACTACTCTATTTTCAGATATCTGTTCCATAAAATTGTAAGCTTAGAGATGTATTGCTGCTACATTTTACACCCTAAACCTATATAAATGTTAATGTAAGGTTGTGTCTGTGTGTTAATATACTCACCCATCGCCATCTTTACCAGTATCCAATGACGTTTCGCTCCTCTTCTGAGTCTGTTTTTGCTGCATCCAAAAATGCTGTATTGTACAGTACAAGCACAGTGGACTGGGTTTATAGAAATCCCATACCCACTGTGCTTGTTTTCTCCACAGCGTAAACTAACATGCGGCACAGCTTTCCTAGCCGCTGCATATCAATTTATGCTTGCAGAGACGCGAGTGTCCTCAGCTGGGAAAATAGAGTGAAAGTCAACAGCGCACCAAACCTTGATCATGACCACAGGCAGCTGCGGTCTTCTGCAGAAAACACTTGCATTTCTGCAGGAAAATACATGCCGCGTCCAGGACACAGCGCATGCTGATCATGGCCACGTACCCTAAATCTCTGAAAAACATGATTCAAACAAGATTTTCAATGGATAATTCACAGTAATGGCGCAGAGGGAGTCATTTTGTCTGGCTTGTCGTCCGTCGGTTTCCACCTTTTTAGGCTAAGACCGAACTTTGAGTTGACACCTGCATTTTGGCTGCTTTTTAGGTCCGTTTTGAACTGCACCTTTTTCATGCCAAAAGGCATGCGTTTTGATTTTACAGCAAAGTCAATGGTAAATGTTGATTTTCAGACCGCACTTTGCGTTTCTAAACACTGCGTTTAATTTGCATATTTTGTGGGAAAAACCATGCGTTCAAAGAAGCAGCATGTCAGTTGTTTTTGCCATTTCTGCAGCGTTTTGATAACATTGTAGTCAAAGAGAAATGGCAAAAAACAAGAAACATCAAAATAACCAGCGTTTTACCTGCTTTTTAGGTGCAGAAACAATGTGTTATTAACTTCAAAAACGCATGCTTTTCACACATTAAACTAATGAAATAATATGTCCCTTTACACACACACATAGTCAGACAATTAAATTAGTGAAAAATATGTTTTTCTTGCTATTTTTGCAATAAATTTTATTAATCCGCTATATTTTCAAGAAATGTAACAAATTTCATTGTTAATTTATAAATTATATCTGTTTCTTATTTTTTTCTCTTTTTTCAGTCTGACTATTTAATTTTTATTTAGCAGTGTCTTGATGTTCAAAACGCATCTATCAAAACGCAAGGGGAAAAGCAGGTAAAAAGCGCTGAAAACGCATCTTAAACGCGGTAAATACGCATGCGTTTTCAGCGCTAAAGTTCTGAAAAAGGCAACTTTGGTCAAATCAATTAAGCCCAAAACGTGCGTTTAGAACTGCAAATAGGATAACGCAAAGTGTGGTCTTAGCCTTACACCTCTTTTTAGGCATGCACAAAAGTGCAGTCATCAACAGTTTTTGTTCACCTTTGAAAAGATGGATACCACTGAACAGGGGCCAAACAGAGTCTGGAGTAACTCTGCTGCCTGATTAGTGAATGGATCTGTCGTGGGTTTCATCTGAATCAGACATGTAGATATAAACCCCTATGTAAGTGATCAGCATAGAGCACATGATAAATGGGAACTGATCCAAAATATTATGTGCCAAAATCGCTACCAAATAGCATTTAATTCAACCCACAAAAACATAAGTCCCCTCTCAAATCCATCATCGGTTAATGGAAATATAGGGTGTTCCCACATTACTAGTAGCACAAAGGCTCTGGAAAAACGCTATGGCTCTCCCCCTCAAGAAACAAAAGCTGCAAAATCTGTGCTCCCAAATCCAAATGTCTCCCTCTCTCCTGAGTCCCATAATGTGCCTAAACCATGGTTAGTGTCCATATGTTTGGCATTATTGTAGTGAGGAGAGCCTGCCTAAGGCTGTTGCGTTTTTTCATGCGTTTCCGCAGCATTTTGAACTGCAGCGTTTAATGCAAAAATGCATACGTTTTGATTTTCAGGCAAAGTCTATGGGAAATTGGGCTTTCTTGTGTGCACAATGATTGTAAAAACGCTGTGTTTTACTTGCAGAAAATTTGTCAAAATCTCTGCGTTTAAAGAAGCAACATGTCAATTGTTTTTGCCATTTTGGCAGCGTTTTGCTAACATTAGAGTCAATGAGAATTTTAAAATTGGATCCTAAATCAAAATCCTAGCGTTTTACATGCTTTATTGATGCAGAAAGCATTCTTTTTTGACAAAATAAACGCATGCGTTTTGACATTATATTAAGGGTATGATATCTCCCTTTACACACACACACACACACACACATAGTCCGACAATTAAATTAATGAAAATCAATAATTTATCGTTATTTGAAACATAACTATTAGAACACAATTATCATTTTATTAAAATAAGCTATTTTGTGTATGATTTTAAGCATGATTTTTGTTATCATTTTTTTCCTTTTTTTTCATAGTGATTGAATGTTTAAACTTTATTTAGTAGTGTATTTGTATTCAAAACGCATCTGACTTTAAGCAATGAAAAAGCATATAAAACGCGGTCAAAACGCAAGCGTATTTTTAGCGTTTTTATGGTCAAAACCAAATTTGACAGAGGATGTGTTTACAACTGCAAGTAACTTAGCGCGACGTGTGCACGTAGCCTAAGTGTACAGGCACTACAATGTACTGGGCACAATAAGGACTTATTTTCAATTTTTAATTCTACAACATTCACTGCGTTTGACACCATGGCTGTTTTGCAGAGATTAAATCACCACTACACCACACAGAAGGATGTAATTTCCAAAATTTGGTCACTTGAGTGGACTTCTTCTGTTCTGGCATTTATAGGCTCTGCAAATGGAGTCCGTAAGCTATTCTAGGAAAATATGTGCTCCAAAAAAAAAATGGCGCTCCTTCCCTCCCGAGCCCTGTGGTGTAGCCAAATAGTACTGTAAAATCACATGTGGGGAATTGCCATGTTCAGGAAAAATTGTGTAAAACATTATGGGGCCTTTTTTTTACCTATTCCCCTTGGAAATGTGGGGTTAATGAATTAACTAAAAAAATGAGATTGAGTAGAATACAGAAGGGATTTAAAAAATACCTTAAAACCCCAATAAAGAGCAGTACATTAAAATTCAATTGAAAATGACAAAAATTCACCCAAAAATACACAAAAGATATATAAAAAAACAGCAGCAGAGCAGGGCAACCAATATCACAAGTAGGAAAGGTATTGGCTAAAAATGGTCCTAATAGACCCTAGGGAGATGATTTTTTTTTCCTACCTGATTACGGAGGGTGTGACACCTTAAGTTTTCGCAAAGATGCAGGTTTCGAAACCTTGCCCTGCCTGGACGCGTTTCCCCTTTCCCATTTAATGGTTCATCAGGAGGCTGGGGGAGAGGGCATAGAGTCCTGAGGACAAATGATCCATGGCTGTGAGCAAAATTGCATCTATGCAGGGAAGTAATGATTTTTATTAACCTTTTCATTACTGCCTTATAAAAGTGTATTACCATGATTTTGTGGGTTCAAGGTGCTCGCCAACCATCTACAGAAATTCCTTGAGGGTTATAGTTTCCAAAATTGGGTCACTTGTAGGGAAGAGTTACTGTTTAGGCCCAACAAGGGCTCTTCAAAGGGGACGGTATCCGCTAATGATTCCAACCAATTTTGCCGTCAAATGGCGCTCCTTCCCTTCTGAGCCCTGCCATGAGCCCAAACAGTTGATTTCTCTGTTACCCTTGTGAAAAAAGCTATCTGCTTCAAGTAACAATTTTGCGTTAAAAATGTATTTTCTTATTTTCATGGCTCAGCGTTATAAAATTTTGTGAAGCACCCGAGGGTCACAGGTGGTCACCAAACTTTTAGACAAATTACTTGAGGGGTCTAGTTTTCAAAATTGGGTCACTTTTAGGGAAGCTCCAGTGTTTAGGTACATGAGGAGCTCTTCAAACATTACATAGTGTCAGCTAACGATTGCAACTGTTGTAACATTCAAAAAGTGAAATGGCACTGCTTCCCTTCTGAGTTCTGCTGTGCACTCAAACAGGTTGATTTCCACCACTTAAAAGGTGTCAGTGTACTCAGGAGAAATAATATGATAATTTGTATGCTGCATTTTCTCCTTTAACTGTTGTGAAAAAAGCTATCTGGTTAAAGAAACATGTTTGTGGTAAAAAATGTATTATTTTATTTTCATAGCTCAACATTATAAAATTCAGTAGAGCACCTGGGGGTTCAAGATGCTGACCAACCATCTAAATAAATTCTATGAGAGGGCTAGCTTTCAAAATGGGGTCAAGTATTGGGGAGCTCCATTGTTTAAGCACCTCAGAGGCTCTCGAGATGCAACATGGCGTCCACTAGTGATTCCAGCTAATTTTCCGCTCAAAAATTAAAATGGCACTCCTACCTTTCCGAGCCCTGCCATACACCCAAACAGTAGATTTCCACCACATGTGAGCCATCAGCATACTCAGGAGAAATTGCACAACAAATTATAAGGTGCAATTTAACTTGTTACCCTTGTGACAATGCCAAATTTTATTGCTAAAGTAACATTTTTGTGGGGAAAAAAGTGAAATTTTCATTCTTTCCTTCCACATTGCTTTAGTTCCTGTGAAGCACCTAAAGAGTTAATAAACTTCTTGGATGTGATTTTAAGCAATTTGAGGGGTGCAATTTTTCGAATAGTGTCACTGTTGGGTATTTTCTTTCACCTAGGCCTCTCAAAGTCACTTTAAATGTGATGTGGTCCCTAAAAAAATGGTTTTGTAAATTTTGTTAGAACAATGAAAAATTGCTGATAATGCCCTGAACACGAAGTAAGCAAAAGTGAATCAGGAGAACTATACTACACTGTGTGCAGAATTATTAGGCAAGTTGTATTTTAGAGGATTTTTTTTATTATTAATCAACAACTACAGTATGTTCTCAATCAACCCAAAAAAACCATAAATATCAAAGCTTAATATTTTTGGAAGTTGGAGTGGATTTTTTTAGATTTTGCTATCTTAGGAGGATATCTGTTTGTGCAGGTAACTATTAATGTGCAGAATTATTAGGCAACTTAATAAAAACTAAATATATTCCCATCTTACTTGTTTATTTTCACCAGGTAAACCAATATAACTGCACAAAATTTAGAAATAAACATTTCTGACATGCAAAAACAAAACCCGAAAAAAATTAGTGACCAATATAGCCACCTTTCCTTATGATGACACTCAACAGCCTACCATACATAGAATCTGTCAGTTGCTTGATCTTTTTACGATCAACATTGCATGCAGCAGCCACCACAGTCTCCCAGACACTGTTCCGAGAGGTGTACTGTTTTCCCTCCCTGTAGATCTCACATTTTATGAGGGACCACAGGTTCTCTATGGGGTTCAGATCAGGTGAACAAGGGGGCCATGTCATTATTTTTTCATCTTTTAGACCTTTACTGGCCAGCCACGCTGTGGAGTAGTTGGATGCATGTGATGTAGCATTGTCCTGCATGAAATCATGTTTTTCTTGAACAATACCAACTTCTTTCCTGTACCACTGCTTGAAGAAGTTGTCTTCCAGAGACTGGCAGTAGGTCTGGGAGTTGAGCTTCATTCCATCCTCAACCCGAAAAGATCCCACAAGTTCATCTTTGATGATACCAGCCCATACTAGTACCCCACCTCCACCTTGCTGGCATCTGAGTTGGAGTGGAGCTCCCTGCCCTTTACTAATCCAGGCTCTGGCCCATCAAGAGTCACTCTCATTTCATCAGTCCATAAAACCTTTGAAAAATCAGTCTTAAGATATTTCTTGGCCCAGTCTTGACGTTTTATCTTATGTTTCTTGTTCAAAGGTGGTCGTTTTTCAGCCTTCCTTACCTTGGCCATGATCCTGAGTATGGCACACCTTGTGCTTTTTGATACTCCAGTAACGTTGTAGCTCTGAAATATGGCCAAACTGGTGGCAAATGGCATCTTGGCAGCTTCACACTTGATTTTCCTCAATTCATGGGCAGTTATTTTGCGCCTTTTTTGCCCAACATGCTTCTTGCGACCCTGTTAGCTATTTGCTATGCAACGCTTGATTGTTCGGTGGTCACGCTTCAAACATTTGGCAATTTCAAGACTGTTGCATCCCTCTGCAAGTCATCTCACAATTTTTGACTTTTCAGAGCCCGTCAAATCTCTCTTCTGACCCATTTTGCCAAAGGAAAGGAAATTGCCTAATAATTAAGCACACCTTATATAGGGTCTTGATGTCATTACACCACACCCCTCCTCATTACAGAGATGCGCATCACCTGATTTACTTAATTGATAGTTGACTCTCAAGCCTATATAGCTTGGAGTAGGACAACATGTATAAAAAGTATCATGTGATCAAAATACTCATTCGCCTAATAATTCTGCACACAGTGTACATTTATTACTGGAGGTATTCCTAATATTATTATTATACAAACTACTTATTAAGATAAGATCTTGGATATGGGAATATCATTTTAAGGGCATAAAAATTCAAAGTTTGAAAATTGTGAAATTTTCAAAATGTTTGCCAAATTTCCGATATTTTTTCAAATAAACACAAAAAATATCGGTCTAAATTTACCACTATCATGAAGTACAATATGTCACGAAAACAATCTCATAATCACTGGGATCTATTGCAGTGTTCTAGAGCTATAACCTGTCAAAGTGACACTTGCCAGAATTGCAAAAAATAGTCTGGTCATTAAGATGATAATGGGCCTGGGGGTGAAGAGCTTAAGGGTGGGGCATAAGAGCAGCCAGACCCACCCATCTCAAACTGCTCGTAAAACTCAGCTCTGACTTGCCCTAAGAACTCTCCTAGTACTAATTGTACCAGAGCTTGCATATGGGCTTACATCATAGAGAGTAACCACCTCGTTGATACATACCTCCCATTGACTACCTGTCTGGAAGCCATCTTACAGACCTCCCCCCTCTACCTAGGGCTTGGCACCGTCCACCACCCTATAAGGGAGTCTCGAAAGAGCATCGGAATTACGATGCAGCTTCCCAGCTCTATGTTCAACATGAAAACAGAAATGCTGGAGGGCTAAAAACTAGCAGGTAACTCTTTTTCTGCCTCATCCAAGTGAGTGGGGTATGATCTAACATATAATCTAAAGCTTCTGCCTAAAAGGCAATATCGCAACCTGTCAACCACCCACTTTATGGCTAAGCATTCCTTTTCTAGAATAGAATATTTCTTCTCACAGGTCAACAGCTCCTACTCAGGTAGAGAATGGGGTGTTCCTTTTCATTTATCTCCTGAGATTGGACCGCCACTAATCCAACTACTAAGGCATCTATTGGAACACAAATTCTTTCTTGAATTCGGGTGCCACCCGGACCGGCTGTTTACTCAAAGCTACCTTCGATTCTTAAAACTCCACGCCCCCAAGTCCAGTTGACCATAGTCGATTTGAAAGGCCCTAACCTGTTTCTTGAGAGTGGTCTCAGCCATTTCTTGATCTCTTCCATTTTGTTTATCTGAGGTTTAATTGTGCCTCTACCCACTAAATAGCCGAGGTATTTTGCCTCCTCTTTACCCATAGCACATATTTTGAATTTATAGAAAAGCGCGCCTACCACAGAGTATCGAATACCCCCTGGACCTTTCCCAGATGACTTCCTCAATCTGTGCTGAAGATTACAATGTCATCCAGGTATACTGCTATGTAATTCCTATGGGGTGCCAAAATCCAGTCTACGGCCCACTGAAAGGTGACAAGTGCTTCCTTTAGTCCAAATGGCTTCCTGGTATGTTTGAAACATAGTTTACTGTGCAGCTTTTTCACTTTATTATAGTTATAGTTAATGTTTTTTAAGCTAGCACCTAGTTCACACATTGGTGTTGCAGACAGTCTTTTCTTATTGGTATCTAGTTATTTCTGTCTCAGAACCCCGCCCGACTGCCGTGCTCTATTCACCACCACATATAGCTAGGAGCCTATCTGCCCAGACCTGCAGATTTTAATCACACATAGAGAGGCATTTATGGTTATGTTCCCAGATAATAAGAGATTACCTTGTCGTGGTTTTCAAGCACAATTTTATTGATCAATACTTTTGCTAAATATCTCTTTTATTTCAAATATTCTCAGCAGTTATGCAATTTCCATTTTTCATGTTTTTCATTTTACTAGTTAGTCAAAAGTATTTTTCATTGTTCTTATATTCCTATAGCAGTAATGCTTTTCCTGTAATTCCTTATAACATAGTGTTTAGTGTGCAGCTTTTTTACTTTATTATAGTTATATGTTTTTTAAGCTAGCACCTAGTTCACACATATTGGTATTCCATACAATCTTTTCTTATTGGAAGCATTCATCAGGCATAGAGAAGCCAGTCTTGTGATGTGGGGATTTGCTTATTTCCTTTTTAGGTTCAAGGTGGTTATATACCATGCTGGCCCAAGTCTCTTGATCAGCTCATCGAAATGAAGTATCGGATATGCATCGATCTTGGAGACCTCGTTCAGCTTCTAATATCATCACACAATCTCCATTTTCCTTTCTGTTTTGGCACAAGGACAATCGGACTGGACCAGCCACTCTTAAATTCATCAATGACTCCTAGATTCAGCATTCACTTCACCTCTTTGGAGCTCACCTCTCATCAGGCCTCAGAAATCTGTCAGGGCTTCAAGATCACCCACACATGTGGTTTCATCATAATCTTGTGTTCTATAATTTGGGTGCACTCTGGCAATTCCAAAAAGTTGCAATGGGTTCATAAGATTGACGTAGTAGACTTGGTAAAGCTTCCCTCTTCTGGGTTGATGAACCTTGTAGTTTACCTCTCCAAGTTTTTCTACCACTTCAAAGGGGCCCTACCATTTAGCCAGAAACATAGTCTTAACTGTGGGAATAAGCATAAGCAGTCGGTCCCGGGGCTGAATTGCCTCACCCTGGCTGACCGGTTGTAGACATTTGCTTGAGCCAGCCTCACTCTCAGGAGGCCATAACACCAGACTGCATTTACCATCAGCCCCAGACGCTCTCTAAATTGCAGTGGCAGTCACCCACTGACCACAAAACCGAGAGTGGCGTCACGATTCCTATTGAAGTTAACCTGACATACCTGTTGCCGGAATATTCCCAGCACGTGAAGACCCTGAGGCGACCTGCAGGTGAGGGGCTTCACAGATGTCATCCATACAAGAGTTCAAATAGAGAGAAACCTGTTGAGGCTTGTAGAACTTCCCGGACAGAAAACAGTAAATACAGTATGGAACCTGGTGTTTGCCCCTAGATCCTAAGCTATGCCGTTTATTTATAGTTCCATTATTGAATGCCTTTTTCAGAGTAAAGGGCCCGTTACACGCTACAATTTATCTGACGATCGCATGTGTGATGTGACACGCCCAGATCGTTTTTACGATTTGCCGGTATCGCTTATAGGTCGTTTATTTGCTGTCACACGTAATGATCTCAAAATCGACGCATCAGTGATCAACGATATATTGTTGGACCCAGGCAGTCGATTGAATATTGTTCGATGTTGGCAGGGTGTCAAACTATGCAGTGGATTGTTGACACATCGCTCATTTTTAAAAAATTGTTCGTTTTGGGGAACCAGCCGACATATTGCTCCATTTGACACCCTGCCAACATCGAACAACATTCAAATGACCGCCTGGGTCCAACAATATATCGTTGATCTCTGATGCGTCGATTTTGAGATCGTTATGTCGTTATGTGTGACAGCAAATGAATGACCTATAAGCGATACCGGCAAATCATAAATACGATCTGGGCGTGTCACGTCGCACATGCGATCGTCAGATAAATTGTAACCTGTAACGGGCCCTTTAGGTACCTAAATTGTGCAGACAAAATATTTCTGCCAATCACTCCTAGCTCAGAAATGTTATCCTCAGGGGACACTACATCCTCCCCATCACCCAAAATTACACAGAAGGGAAAACCATCAGACAGTGACTGCGGTGGGGCTTTATTAAGGGTGATCCAACTCTTAAGCGGGCAACCGGGCGTTCCCCCTTTCCCCCACAAGTCCCAAAATAATCCAAAGTCCTGATTATTATGATTGGGTGTAATAAGTCCTGCACCATGCCAAAATCATGGGACTCAGTACCCTTGGGCATTTCAATCTTCTTTCCAAAGACCAGCTGAGGAGGAAGTGTGGCCCTCACGATGGCCACCAAACTCCCTAAGTCTAGCAGTCCAATCAATTGCCCACCATTAACTTTTATGACATGCTTGTGGTCCCTTTTAGATGGAAAATCCACAGAGCAGGTCGAATATGCGTAATATGAACACCATCGACCAAGACTACAGTCCATCTGCTCAGTGATCAGTGGACAACAGGCAGCTATAGGAACTTGGTCGTGACAACTCCAGCAAATCATGTCCCCAGCTGAGGTCTTCAACACTACCTCAGGCATCCATTTGGACCTTAGACACCCTGCCCCCTGTTGGGAGCCCCAGTATGGGGAGGGTAAGCCCTGTTGCCTCTATGACCTGGTACCTCTCCACCAGTCTGACCAGGTCATTGATGTTCCGAGGATTACCTGGGGCAACCTATGTCTGCACTGGCCTCGGATCTGAGTGCACAAAACTGGTCCCTTGCCACATGCTCTATCACCTTCACTGGGGTAGAGGACTCCAGCTATAACCACTTTTGGACCAGGTGAAAAAGATTATATACCCAGTGGTGGACCCATTGCACCCTGACAGTCATTGTCACACACAGGTGCAACAATATTTCATTTTTTAATTTAGCATATTGTTTGGGGTTCTGTAGGGTTAAGTCAAAATGGGCCTTCTGTAGCTACCCTGTTAAGTATTGCTCCAGCACCTCCTCCCGCTATTCTGGTGGGAGTTTCTCCCATTTGGCGACCCTTCACCTAGAGCAACAATTTTTTTTATCAATATCCTCAGAGAATTCTTTGCCAAGAGGTGCCATGCTGAACTTTCACTGACTAGTATGAGAGAGTGTGTGATCAATAACACAAAATATAACACTCTTGCTCTGAATTCACAACTGAAACCTTGTCACACAAAAGATTCACATGACACTGAGGAGTGAAAGTGGTTAATTGAGCACAATTTGGTCATTTTCACTTAGAGGTGTACTCAGTTTTGTTGCCACTAGTCTAGACATTAATGGCTGTGTGTTGAGTTTTATAGAGGGCACGCCAAATATACACTTTTTACAAGCTGTTCATTGACTACTTTTCATTGTATCAAAGTATCATATCTTTAAGTGTTAGCCCATGAAAAGTTATAATAAAATATTCTCAAAAATGTGATTGATGTACTCACTTTTGTGATATATTGTAGTTGGTTTGAAACCCTGATTTGATTCATAAGGTCTGCAAGGGTAACATTGTTTGGAAAGTAAAAGGTGATTTTTATATACTTTTGATTGCTGAATTCAGTAAAATATTGATAAAAATCCATCACATAGTTTTTTCCATAAGCCCTGACTCCATAAGCTTCCAAAAGAATAGAATTCCATAGGGTTCTGAATGGAATTATTTCCATGCTTTTCTCAAAATGGTGCTCTAGTGTATAGCAGTGATGTTCCTGAGCTGATGAAAAAATGTAACAAAATTTTACTTTGAGTACAATATTATTAATTCATCCAAAAAAAGTCTGAAAGCTGTGCTACCGTACAATAGCAGCAAGTTGCACTTGAAGTAAAGCTATGAGAATTTAGACTTTTTTCTTAAGAAAAGTAACTATGAGGATTAAGGATGGTCAATCAACATGTGGGATCTGAAAGGTCTCTCTTTGCTAATTGAGCAGCAAGAAGGATACACAAAACACCCATGCTTGTGTGAATGGGGCAGCTTAGATAGGACTCATCACTGTAGCCAAAAAGGTTGGCCAAGGAAAACATCTTTGCAACCTGGCATCAAGAACAAAGTTGAGGAAAGTTTGCTTGATCCCACTAAAGTTCTTCTGTCACCATTACTCAGTAAGATTGGACTGATGAAGAAATTTGTGGAAGCTCTACTGAAAGGAGAGAAATTTAAGTACCTCTGTACCACGTTTCAGGGACTGTCAGCAGCAAAATTGAAGAAAGGCATATTTGTGTGTCCAGACATTCTGAAACTCATAAAAGACGATGTGTTTGAAACAAAAATGAAAGTTGTTGCAAAAAGGGTTTGGGATTCTTTTAACCCCTCACCCCTCAGCAATTTTTCGTTTATCGTTTTTGCTTTTTCCTCCCCTTCTTGCAAGAACCGTAACTTTTTTATTTTTCTGTCAAACTTGCTCTATGAGAACTTGTTATTTGTGAGATGATTTGTACTTTTGAATAAAACCATGAGTTTTACCATATAGTGTACTTGAAAAAAGGAAAAAAAAATTCCAAGTGCGGTGAAATTGCAAAAAAAGTGCGATTGTTTGAGGGGTATTTTATTTACCACATTCACTATATGATAAAATTGACATGTCAGTATAATGCCACATGCTGGTACAAGTTCGTAGATACCAAATATATAAATTTACTTTTATCTAAGTGGTTGAAAAAAATTCAGAAGTTTGTCCAAAAAAAGAATAGCACATTGTTTGCCATTTTAGGAGACCCGTAGCATTCTCATTTTGGGATCTGGGGCTCAATGATGACTTATTTTTTGCATCTTGAGCAATCGTTTTTAATTATACAATTTTTGAGTAGATGTAACATTTTGATCACCTATGATTGCATTTTAATTCAATGTTGCAGTGACCAAAAAACATAATTCTGGTGTTTGTCATTTTTTTATCACTACATCATGTACCGATCAGATTAATTAATTTTATATTTTGATAGATCGGGCATTTTTAAATGCAGCAATACCTAATTTGTGTATTTTTTGTTTTATTTTCAATAGGGCTAAAGGGGTGATTTAAACATTTAGGGTTTTTTTAATATTTTGTTTACTTTTTTTATTGATCTTACTAGTCCCCCTAGGAGACTTCACAGCACAGTCCAATCACTTCTGCTGATCAGAGCGATGCTTAAGCATCGCTCTGATCAGCAGAAATGCTTTGTTCCTGTGAGCATCAGAGGTTATCAGCAGACCCTGAGCTACCATGGCAACACATTGGCGCCTCATGAATGTATCACGGGGTCACTGATGGCGGCGGGTAACAACACTATCCCTTCTGCGGTCATTTATATTGCGCTGTCAGATTTTGACAGTGTGATCTAAGTATTTAGCAGATCTCTGATCCACCTGCACCTGTTAACCACACAAGTCTGCTGATTGAAATGGGTGGAGGCAACCTTGGGCGTATATATACCTCAAAGGTCAGGTCATGAATGGGTTAAAGAAGTTGTGAAATAATTTCAAAGTACCAACAAAAATCCAAAATTTAAGTACATTGTAGAAAACATGCTGAAACTCAAAGCTTTGTGTTGTCTTTGTGTTGATTTGAAGTTAAATTTTTTACTTTCCCATTTGGACTACTTTCCTGAAAACCTTGGTGCTCTTAGAAGAGAGCAAAGAAAAAAAATTCATCAGAATATCAAGGAGATGGAACGACGATAACAAGATAGGTGGAACATGAACGTAATGGGGGCTACTGCTTGTTACTTCACAGAGAAGATCCACAGGCCTTCTATAAGAGAGAAGGTATCAAGAGAAACATTGAATGGAAAAAGAAAATACACAAGAATTAATTTCCAATAAAGTGGTAGAATGAATATTTAATAAATTCATATACTGAATGTAATATTGTGTTCATTTTTGGCTACAATAAAAACATTTTTTATTCATCCATAAGAATCAGTCACTGGATTTGAAACAATTTTTATAAACTCAAGTTTTGCGTACCTGTTATTTCCTTTCTTCAAATTATAATTCTGAGGCAATATTTTTGACATGTAAAACTGCTTTATGTTTAGTTCTTCTTACATAATAAGACAAAACAATAGTTAAAAATGTCCCTAAAAAATGTGGCAGAAGATTTTAGTTTTAAAAAAAGTACATATATACATTGACGAGCAAAAGGGGTAACAATGTTTTGAACTTTTGATTTCAAGGCTCCATTTCTTGCCATCCATTACAGCTTTGACAGTGAGACTACATTTATTTTAGAGAAAATTATATTGGCAATCACATACATAAATGTGACTTGCAACTACTGTATTTAGCATATGATTTTTGTCATACAACTGCATTGTTACTGTTTTGCTCCTAGTGTTTGAATTTTTTTTTCCTTAATGTATACTACAGATTACAACTTGTTCTCACCTTTTCTAATAGCTCAGCATGCTATTAGCTTCAAACCCAAGCAAAGGTCACTAATTCAAGTTGAGAAGCAGCCGTGAAGAACATTTCCCAGGAAAAGATAAACAGTATCAACCAGTTCATTGATAGCAGTCTCAGCCAAGAAAATTGCAAAATTGTATCACGTGAGTACAATGACATTTGGAAGAATATGATATGAGGTCCGTCGATCCATTCAAGAGGCAATAAATATATGTCCAGGCAAAATATCAAAGTCAACAAATCTGCTAATCACAAGGTGTCTTAGTTCTGTTGCGACAAATACCGTAATGTAGAAGGCTTCCATACTTTGGAATACTGAGATCACAGACGTTCAGACAAGCATTGTGCAACACATGTTACAAGTCCAGAATAGCGACCTGAAAAGAGCTGAAGAAGCCTCCGTTTCCATATCGTCATAAGAAGCATCGGCTAGAGACTGCATAGTATGAAATGTGGACATTTTGAAATGTATGATTCGGAGCAATGAGACAAAATTCAAAAGACTAGGCTAATGGGTGCAAATCGGTCTGGAAGAAGCAAGGGAAAAAGGAGCTAATGGATCAAGAAGTTGAAAAATCTCTCAAATTCGGTGAAAAAAGCCTGATTATATCAGGCTGTTTCACAGCCAGAGGCATTGGATACTTGATCAATGGTGGTCTCAATGCTGAGCTATATATGAGTAGCCAACAAGATGAGGTACTTCAGACACTCGAGTACTATCAGTATGAAAAGAACGACATTGTGTTCCAGCAGGACAATGACCAGAAGCATACATTGCGATTGGCAAATAAATGGTTCAATGACAATGAAGTAGAGGTGCTGGATTGGCCCCACCGTCCCCAGACTTCAACCCAATTGAACACTTGTGGGTAGACTTGAAGAAAAAGCTGTATACACATGCCCAAGTGAGTCGACCCGTATGCACCAACATTGGGAACGTATAAAAGAGACCTGGGATCAGATTTTGGTCAACACTTGCTTGAATATGATTGAGATCATGCCCAGAAGACTTCAGGCAGTGTTGAAAATTAATGGTGGATTTACAAAATACTAACAAAATAATAAAAATTTAAATTTAGATTTTTAGGAGTAAAAAAGTAACAATACAGTGATATGACACGAATCTGCATAATACTCATATTCTAAATAATTACAAGTCAAATTTATGTATGAGATAGCCAACATGCTTGTCTATAAAATGAAGGTAGTTTCATGCTCCAACCTGTAGTGGATGGTGAGATATGGAGCATGAAAGTCAAAAGTTCAAAACATTGTTACCCTTTTACTCGTCAGAGTATATGCAGCTAATAGCATAGAGTATGCAAAGCAGATAAAGCTCAATAAGAAAAAACAACATCAGGCTTTTTTTGCTTTAACAGATCATCACAAACCATAATAAACCCCTATGCCAGTATGTACCCCAATACTTTATTTTATCATGCAGAAGAGAAGACTGGCATGTGACCTTCTCGGCTTCCCCTGTCATATTAATTCCTTTGCATTTAGCAATAAATTGAGAAAAGTCTTTTAAAAGAAGTTACTGAAGTATCGTAATATGGTTTTGAAAATCAATAATAACTACACTTCGGGTGTTAATTATCTTGATGAATTGGTAATAAACATACAATATGCTCACATATCTAATTACAATTGAAATTGAGAGACGCTGTATATTCACTAAGACAGTAGATGATTACAAATGTAGATCCTTGCATAATATGAGCATTTTCATGAGACTGGAGTGTTTATAGTTTGTTCCATCTCACCCTTAATCCAAAAAGCTTTTGGTCACTAATACCATCAGTTAATAGCTAAAGTGCGTCATGATGGAGCACATAACTGATCCACTTATGGCGGATTTGCATAAAATGGATGGTATTGACAGAATGACCTTGTCATTTGTCCTTAATGCCATTCACCCTTCAAAAGATGATCAGCCAATTCCATTTATCATTCTAATTAGGAGGCATGTTGCCAGTCCAATCAGGCTCAATTACTTAGGGCCTCATTAGAGAAATACATTATGTAACATGCACTTTCACTGAACAAGGTCAGTTAAAGAAAGTAAAATAGTAAGCCAGCAAGTGCATTAGGCCTTAACAAGGTGCACCAAAATTCCGCGAACCTTTGGCTCAGCCGGAAAGAAGTTGCCACATGGATAATATTAGTCACCTTTTTCCATCATTCATTACTCCATGATTCATGAGCATGTGCAATTAATAATGTAACCTCTTTATTAAGGTGTATTCTGAAGGATATCTCACCAATTGACTGTTGATATATGTGCTGTCCACAAAACAATAACTTATAGCCTAAATACTAGACCATATTGAGGCTGTCATACAAGCTGTATTCATAAGGAAAAGGACACATCTGTTGTAATGGGTTTAGAAACCAGGGAAATTACAGGTACGGAATGCAAATGTAGTTAAAATCAAGATTAAGGTGATTACAGGGAACAAAATGGCATTACGTCCTAAGAGATAGAATTTGCATAACTTTTACAAAACCTGTTATACGGATTTAAAGTTCACATTTAAAGGTTCCACACATCATATTTAATGTACTCATATGATGATTGATTTCAACCTTTATGTTTGTAGTAAAAGTTAATATTTTATAAAATTTAAACTATTGGAACTTAATGTTTATGTTTTTGCCTTGAGAAGGGAGACATTTTGGAGAAAGGTGCCTAATATCACGTCAAAGAATAAAAAGCTGGATCCCTAAAAACCTTTTTGCACCTTTAATATCACAGGATCTTATTATGAGGAAACACACAAGAATGATTGTTATATTTTTTTAATTTTTCTTAACATGTCTAAATTTTGAAATTTGGCAGGCCCATGATTTTTTAGAATAAAATTCGTCGATTCTCCAGTATGAGAGAACAACAACCACTCTTGGTCGTCCAGGACGTTCCTCATCATTGGTGCCGAAGGGGCCCGTTTTAAATGTGGCAACCCCAGTTCTTAACTGTGGAATATGAAGGGCATTGATCCCCCAATGTCTACTATCACCATGAATATCATTTGCAGACTTTCCTTGCAGAAACAAGAATTTTATTGCTCCTCTGCTCTGTGTTGCTGTGAATATTGCATTAGACAACACCATTTTGTTTCCCCGCGTGCGTAGAACACTGTTGGCATAAGCAACAAACACAACATTTTGAAAACGTATATTAGACACATAAGGCTTTCATGTGATGTAACATTCATTACCATAGAAGCAAAAAAAGATCACAAAGCCAAAGACTTATCAGCAGCCCCTCCTATAGTACAAGCATAGTGGTATGGATTTATACCACTTGTGCTGATTTTTCCTGTAGTGTAAACTGAGCTGCAGTGCTGCTCCCAGAGCCGCAGCATATAAATTTATGCTGAAGGGTTTTTGCCGTGGGGAGAATAGAGTGAAAGTCCACAGCAGTCCAGACCTTGATCGTGTACGTGGACACCTGCAGTCTCCTGCATAGAACACACGCACAGGAGCGCTGACACTGCATACAGACTGTGTGCACATACCCTAAATGTTTTTTGGGACTCTAAGACCACGTGTGCACATTGAGTATTTTGTGACTTTTTACCTCAGTATTTGTAAGTCAAAATCAGGAGTGGGTAAAAAATGCATTGTAATATAAGTCTCAATCTCAAATACCCGGAAACGTACTGTATCATAAAATAACACAGACACCAGAACATGTGGATTGAATAGGCCATAATGTTTATTATTGAGATACCCCAACAATAAATAACATGAATAAATATAATTCAACTTTTAATCAATAAATAATTAAATAATAATGTCATGAATCAATCACCAAGTCCACCCAGCATCATTGGGTGACATAACACCCTGTAACAAACATCGTAGCAAAAAAATAAAAAATTAGGGAAGAAGGTAGGATACAAATTTTCTTCTTCTTTCTTCAAAACTGACACAGAAATCCCTCATACCGGTATTTATCAGAAAATGTCTTCCAACGCTTTTCACTAACCAAACACGCAACAGCTTTGATATAAAATCTGCTCTCCTCTGAACCACCAATAAAATAGTGGCTCCCGAATCTGCCCATCTACCAATGCAACCATGTAATATGAATGCAGTTACAATAAATCAGTAGTCGCAATAGTCAAACATTAAGATATATCCAGCTGTGTTCCCTTGGTCTAAAGACCCCACGGGGGCTCTACCAGAAGTGGTGCCTGTGTTTCTATTTTACTTTTCCTCTGACTTTTCCAATTCTGATTTTGGCTACAAATACTGAGGTAAAAATAGTCACCAAATACTCAACATGTGCACGTGGCCTTACAAATACCGAGGTTAAAAAAACACCAAAAAGTCAATGTGTGCACATGGCCTTACAAACACTGAGGTAAAAAAACTCACCAAATACTGAATGTGTGTACTTGGCCTTACAAATACTGAGGTAAAAAAGTCACCAAATACTCAACATGTGCATGTGGCCTTACATATACTGAAGTGAACAACTCACCAAATACCCAATGTGTGCACGTGGCCTTTCAAATACTGAGTTAAAAATCTCACTAAAAACTCAGCGTGTGCACGTGTCTTTAAGAATACTGAAGAAAAAAAACACACTAAATACTCAATGTGTTCATGTGGCTTAACAAATGCTGAGGTAAAAAACTCACTAAATACTCAATGTGTGTGTGATGCCCTGACAAAACGAGGTAGTCACAAAAGTATCCACCCTCCTTGTTACCACCAAATACCTACTCCCAGGTACAACACACAGCCATTATAGCCTAGCCACCCCTCATGATAATAAGGACACACCAGTGGGCGGGATCAGGCGGATGAGAATGCCCACATAGGGGTCCTGAGGTGTCAGGGGCGGGAACAAGACAGACAAGTTTGAGAGTTCAAGTTGGAGAGTTCAAGCTTACAGTTCAAGTGTGGAATAGTAGTTGAGTGGAAGTGAAGTACAGACCGAGAAGTGTAGTCAGGCTAGGGGCCCTTGGACTACCTAGCTAGGTGGCAGACAGTAAATAGGGCCACAGGCGACGGAGATCCGGTCGCGGGAGACCTCAAGTGGACCAGATCAGGGTTTTAGCCCGCCGGTGCCGACAGCAGGAATCAGGTCCCGAGTCCGTGCACAGACAGGGTGTCTGGACCCTAGGACGAGGAAGGTTGCAAGCCCCCTTGTTAATCAACCAGCAGAGGACAAGGTTTCAGGCCTTGTTCTCCAGAAGCCCAGAGAGCAAAACGGAAGCCCAACACGGGGGATAGGGTGTCCGTCAGAACCCACAGAAATCCCAAGGGTCAGATTTCACGGGCCACAGCTCCCAAACATACACAGTACCGAGAGTGGACTTTCCCGTTCCATGCGGAGTCGTCTCACAGAAGAGACAAACACAGAGTGCAGGAGGAAGGGACCCCTGTTTACTACAAGGGACCCGAATACATACCCCCCAATGGCAACCAGTCACTGGCAGCTTGGTTTACCACTGGACTTGTGTGAGATTACTGAACTGTGAGTACACCATTGATCCCCGATTCAACCCGGCACACCCCCTCCTGCAGCCATTACTCCCGTGTACCATCAACAGGCCCCGGGACTACACCTCCCCTACCCGTGGAGGGGATCCCATCTTTGCTGCCCCCGCTCCATCAGCCCTGGGTGCCCAATCACCAGGCAGTGGCGGTGCTACCATCCCTCACTGCAACCCACGGGTGGCGTCACCGACACAACAAATCCCCTGTAAATGTCCTCTCTTCCGACGGTTGTGAGGACGGATGGCCATGCGAGCTCGGGTCCGGTCATCACTCGAGCCGCAGCAGCGAACCCGGATCTAAGCGATCCCAGAAGCAGCAGTGCCCGCCCGCCCGCAACATGTGCACATGGTCTTACATATACTGAGGTAAAAAATTCAAATACTCAACGTGTGCACGTGACCTTACAAATACTGAGGTAAGAAACTCACTAAATACCCAACGTGTGCACGTGGCCTTACAAATTCTGAGGTAAAAAGAAACCTCACTACATACTCAACGTGTACATGTGGCCTGACAAATACTGAGGTAAAAACTCACCAAATACTCAATGTGTACACATGGACTAACTTGGTTGTGTAAGGTCTTTTAAGGGCATGTGCGCACGTTGCGTTTTTTCATGCGTTTCCCCAGCGTTTTGAACTGCAGCGTTTCAATGCCAAAAAGCTTGCATTTTGATTTCTAACCATAAATCTTAGAACAGAATGCGGCAACTCACTCCATGACGTGCAAAAGTATCCTTTATTCTGCGTTATTGCAGACGACAAAATACAGGAGCATGGGGAGAGAGGGAGTGCAGGGGACGGTGAGCGGACTAAGATTTATGGTTATGGACTTGTTTTGTTGCTGAGCACCGCTCCACCAGGCATCTCCAATCCAGGAGCAGTTAAAGTCCAGAAACATTGATTCCACGCAACTGTGAGTACGGCTCCACTGTTTGGCAGACTTTGCTCTGCAGTGCCCGATCTTGATAACATTTTTTATATATTTTGATTTCTAAGCAAAGCCTATGGGAATTTAACAAAATTCGTCCACACGATGCTTTTTGAAATGCAGTGACAAAATTTTATCAAAATCTCTGCGTTTAAAAAGCAGCATGTCACTTATTTTTTGCGTTTTGGCAGCGTTTAGCTAACACTGAAGTCAATGACAGTTGTGAAAACGCATCCAAAATCAAAATCCAAGTGTTTTACATGCATTTTTGATGCTAAACGCATGCTTTTTAGCCAAAATTAAAGTATGCGTTTTGGCATTATAGTGAGGTCAAGAGGTTTCCTTTTGCCCTCACATCCAGCCCGACTAAAAAAAAGAGTCAAACAATTAGTTAAATTTATTTTTAACATAAATATTAAATCTCAATAATCTTTTTATGAAAATTATCATTATAGTGTATGATTTAAAGCATGATTTTTTTTTTCAATTTTTTCCTAGTGTTTGAATGTTCAAAATATATTTTAGTAGTGTCTTTGTATTGTAAACGCATCCCATTTTAAGCACTGAAAATGCATGTAAAACGCGGTCAAAACGCGGCAAAATCGCAAGAAAAACGCATGCGTAATTCCTGCATTTATGTGGCAAAACCAAATTTGACAATGACAAATTCTGCCAGAGGATGCGTTCATTTCTGCAAGGTACAGAACGCAACGTGCGCACATGGCCTTACAGCATTTTAATTAGCTTTTCTAACATTCACCTTGTTTGAATATCTGATACTGTATTCTTTATATAGATTCTTTTTTTATTCCTTTATTCTGTTAAGGATTTTTTATGTTTTTATCTTGGTGGTACCTGGCATTTTATTTACTAGGGGCTTATTTTCCACATATTATTGTTATCATGAGGATATTATCTAACGTAACCACAGTCAATGACATTAGTTTTGCACCTTATGCATTTTTCATGGTTTTAAATGTAATGTGTCTTTTTAAAGATACTTTTTCTGATCCAATAAAATTGTGTATTTTTTTGTTACATCTGGGTGCGTCATCAATTTAATTATGTGTCTGGTTGCTGTTTACAATGTTTGAGTAGTTACACAATAACTGCAAGAAAAGAAAAGGCATGGACCATACAACAAAATAATGTACATTTCTCCATTACGGCTAATTACATTTTTTTTTATTTTCACAAATTAACTGCTGGTTACTCATTAATATTTTAATCAAAGTGTACAAGCCCATTGCCAGGTCATGGTTGACTGTCTTTAAATGGGTCACTTCTGTAATGAGAGGAGTGTTGTATGATTACCTCCACATCTGCAATATTGCACTTGCAAGGACAGTTACCCACATGCCTAACAGCACCCCTGCTGCCAAGCATAGACCAATAGATCTTAGACCACATCGCAGCACAAAGTGAGGTGAGCTCTAAGGCTGTGTGCGCACTTTGCTTTTTTACCTGCTTTTTCGCTGCTTTTTCAACTGCAGCGTTTGGCTATGTGCGCACAGTGCGTTTTTCGCGGCGTTTTTGCACATTTTTCGGGTGCGTTTTTGGCCTCAAACTGCATGACTTTGCTTCCCCAGCAAAGTCTATGAGTTTTCATTTTTGCTGTCCACACACAACTTTTTTTTTAAGCTGCGTCTCTGAGCTTGAAAAAAAAAATGGACATGTCAATTCGTTCCTGCTTCGCGCTATTCCCTTCATTACCTGCGTGGAGCTGACAGGAGTGGTGGTGTCTTCTGCAGCTCTGGTCACCTTCATGCAGCAGAGCTCGAAGCGACGCTGGACCATCCTGGTGTACGCCGGACATGGAGGGCTTTTTCGGGCTTATTAAATTGGTGAACAAGGCAATTTGTTAGTGTTTTTTTTTCTAATAAACGATTGTTCGGGTGTGTGTGTTTATTTACTGTAATTTACAGATTAATCATGGAAGGTATCTCGGGGAGACGCCTGACATGATTAATCTAGGACTTATTGCCAGCTATGGGCTTCCAATAACTCCTTATTACCCCGATTTGCCAACGCACCAGGGCAAATCGGGAAGAGCCGGGTACAGTCCCAGAACTGTCGCATATAATGTATGCGGCAATTCTGGGCGGCTGCTGACTGATATTGTTAGGCTGGGGGGCTCCCCATAACGTGGGGCTCCCCATCCTGAGAATACCAGCCTTCAGCCGTATGGCTTTATCTGGCTGGTATTAAAATTGGGGGGGACCGCATGCCGTTTTTTTTTAATTATTTATTTATTTATTTTACTGCACAGTATAGACATGCCCACCAGCTGCTGTGATTGGGTTCAGTGAGACAGCTGTCACTCAGCGTGGGGGGCGTGTCTGACTGCGACCAATCACAGGCGTCTGTGGGTGGGGAAAGCAGGGAATATGAGATTGATTAATGAGCGGCCGGCATATTCAAAGTAATTGTTGCCGCGTATTCTCTGCACAGTTGTTCCTCGCCGCGCTGGTGATCGGGGAGCGGTATGAGCCGGGGGAAGAAAAAAAACGAGCGCCAATGTAAGTATGACTGAGAGCAGCAGAAAAAAAAAGGTAAGTAGATTGACTTTAATTTAAAAAAAACAAAGAAAAGATCGCTAGTGTAAAAACGCACACACACGAAACGTGCTGAACACGGACATACTCCGTGTGCAGTACGTGCAGGCACGGACCCATAGACTAAAGCGGGTCCGTGCCTGCATGCTGCCGGCCAAAAACGGACATGTCGTCCGTGTAGAAAAGCACATGTCCATGTGATTTTACGTGTGTGTGCCATCTACCATTGAATAACATGGGTCTCCGTTTGCACGTGCCTCCGGTACGTGCAAATACGTACCGCACATGTACAAATTAAACGGATGTGTGTTGCAGGTCTGAAAAGCAGAACGCATGCATTTTGGCATTAAAACGCTGCAGTTGAATAAGCAGCGGAAAGGCAGGTAAAAAAGCAAAGTGCGCATATGGCCTTAAACGCTGCAGTTGAAAAAGCAGCAGAAAAGCAGGTAAAAAAGCAAAGTGCGCACACAGCCTTAGGCTATGTGTGCACTAGAAATTGACTTTTTCTAAAGAAAAATCCGGACCCTCTGAAAGAATCTCGCACCTGCGGTAAAAAAACGCCCCAAAACTGCAATGAAATCTGCATGCTATTTTGCCGCAGCTTGGTGTGGTTTTGGTGCAGATTTGCCACGTTTTTTTTCACAGGTTGTTCCTTGCGTTTTTTTAACATTATAAACCACAGGTACCTGTGGAAAAGAAGCACATTAATGCACATTAATTCCGCAGCGGAAATTCCGAGGGTAAATCTGCAGGTATAAAAACACGCAGTGTGCACACTACATTTTTTGATACTCATAGGTTTTGCTGGGGAATGACTACAGAAATGTTAGAAACATTTTCTGCAGCTAACTCGCGGCAAATCCACGGAAAATCTGCGGTAAATCTGCAATGTACACACATAGCCTCTAGGTCACCTCTCCTTGTTTTCTTGGACAAACTGAGAGCAAACAGGTGTAACATAAGTTAAATACATTTGTGACATTAAAACAACCTGGGCCAAAAAGCAGTATGGACCTACCGTAGGGGTCATCATGATGTGACCGTGGGCCCTTTAACTTTGATCAAAACGTTCACTGTTTTTTTTTTGTTTTGATCAGCTGCAATTGATCAATTTATACTAATTGAATGTGTGATTCATGGCTTTTTTGGGGGGGTCAGGTATAGTACATTGTAGTATGCCAATAGAGTACACTTTCTTGTTTATTGATAAAAATATTCGAAAAATCACACATAAATAAAACTTAAAGGGAACCTGTCACCTATTTGTCCCCGATAAGCTGTGGCCACTATCAATAAGCTCTTACATACATCATTCTAGAATGCTGCATATGTGCCCAAGCCGCTGTGTACGACACAAAAAAGAGCTTTCATTAAACTCACTTGAGGAGCATTACGGTCCAATGGGCATAGCTGGTGTCAGTCTGGCGCCTCCTATCTTGTGATCGCCGTTTTCTTCCATGTGGATGACTTGTCCTACGTCATCTACATAGTACAATCCATTGGGCTCCTGCGTACAAGCGTGTCTCTCTGCCATGCTAAGGGCAGATAAATGTATTGTAGTGCGCAGGCTAGGCTGTTCTTTGACCTTTCCCCGTACCTGCACATTACAGTACTTTTCTCTGTCAGCAGCCGGGCAGGGAGAAGTGAGCGTGTGCAGGAGCACAATGGAGGACACTGTGTGGATGACTTAAGATGCATCACCTACACAAAGCAGGGAAAAAGGACAGTGATCGCATGGAGATAGGAGGTGTCAGATCGAGACCAGCAACTCTCATCTGACCAAATCTTCCCACAGGTTAGTATAATGAACTGTTTTTTATGTTATACAGAGCAGCCTGGACACATATACAGTATTCTAGAATCCTATATATTAGGGTTTACTGGTGGTGGTCGAAGTTTATCGGGGACTAATCTGGTGACAGGATCCCTTTAACTAAAACAATAACAATATGAGTTTTCTGGCTAAGAAGCAAAACACTGACTTTGACCATACCAACAAAAATCTCATCGACTTTCATTGAATTTTAACATATTTTTATCAAATTACCCATTATTTTAATCATTTCATCATCTATCGATTTTCAGGGTTTTTTTCTCATTCTTTCATCCCCTTCTTCCAAGAGGCATAACGTCTCTATTTTTTCGTCACCATAGTCGCATGAGTGTTTGTTTTTTGCTGGACGAGTTGTACTTTTAAATGAAACTGGTAATTTTACCATCTAGTGTACTAGAAAATGGGAAATAAATTCCAAGTGCGGTGAAATTGCAAAAGAAAGTGAAATTTGACAGTTGTTCATGGGGTTTTTTATTTAACATGTTCAATAAAACTGATCTGGCAGTATTATTTTCCAGGTCAGTATGAGTGTGTAGATACCATGTTTGGTATGAGTATGAGTGTGTAGATACCAAACATGAATAGATTTTCTTTTATTTAATGAACTAAAAAAAAACTTTGTAAAAAAAAAATAAAAATAATACTTTTGACGCCATTTTGCAATAACTATTATGTTTTTATTTTTAAGGATCTAGGTATAAGCTGTGGCTTATTTTTTGTGCCCTAAGCTCACACTTTTACTGATGCCATTTTCGGGTTTATGTGATGTTTTGATCTCCTCTTATTGCATTTCATTGTAATGTTGCGGCAGCCCCCATAAAACGTAATTCTAGCATCTTTAATATTTTTCTGTTATGCTGTTTACTGATCAGATTAATTTATTCTATATTATAATAGATTGAACATTTCTGAACTTAGCGATACCAAATATGTGTATTTTTTAGTGCTTTATTTTCAATGGGGCAAAAGGAGAGTGATTTGAACTTAAGCCTGCTTTACACGGTACGACCGATTGTGCAATTTCACAATCGATCGTACCTGCCCCCGTCCTTTTTGCATCATGGGCAAATCGCTGCCCGTGTCACACAATGCTGTAAACCCCCATCACACGTACTTACCTCTCGTGCGACCATGCTGTGGGCGGCGAACGTCCACTTCCTGGAGTGGGAGGGACGTTCGGCATCACAGCGACGTCACGCGGCAGCTGGCCAATAGAAGTGGAGGGGCAGAGATGAGCGAGATGTAAACATCCCGCTCACCTCCTTCCTTCCTCATAGCCAGCGAGAGCCATGGGTTGCAGGTAAGCGATGTTCATCGTTCCCGGGGTGTCACACGGAACGGCGTGTGCTACCCCGGGAACGATGAACAATTAAATTAAATGATATTATGAAACCTAGCGACCAGTACATGACTCACGATTTGTGAGCAATACTGCGTCGCTAGGAGGTGTCACACAGGCCGGCATCGCAAGTGATGCCGGATGTGCGTCACAAAAACCGTGACCCTGACGATCTATCGCACGATAGATCTTCTGGTGTAAAGCAGCCTTTACTTTCTTGCTTGTGCATCAGCCCTGTTCTGTAAAGTACAAATCATTATCTCCTATGAACGCTGGCTCGCAGCTGGCATTCACAGGAAGTTCATCACAACAAAGACAGGGGTCATCAGTTGACCCATGGCTGTAATGAGAACCTATCGGCACCTCATGGTCACGTCACGGGGCCACTGATGGGAGCGGGGAATGATGCGCTCCCTGCTGCCACGTGTTAAATCTCGCTGTCAGACATTGACAGGTAGATTTAACTAGTTAACACTCATGGACAGACCTTCAATCCACCTGTGGCGGTTAGAGGCACAAGATCCGATCAGCTGACATGTGCAGGAAAATATGCAGGCTCGGGATGCACGCCCACATCAAAGGCAGGGATATGACATTCCAGTGTGCCATAGCTCAGGTTAAAACAGTGAATAGGAGCTTATAAATAGTTACTATTTTATTTAGTGTATTTATTTAATCAAAGTTCTTTTTCTCTTTTCATGTTATATATATCCACATTGATCTAAGAGCTGGCAGTCCGAGTCTTACAGCGATAATAAAAAAGGTAAAAATACTACCTTACAGCATTTTTCTTAAAGGGAAGGTGTCGTCCAAAAAAAAAAAAAAATCAATAACTGAAAAAATGTAAAGTATTAATGTTTTAATGTTTTGTTTAAATATTATTATTTGTTTTTAATTGAGCAAAATATAAAAAAAATTAAAAAGTTTGATATTTTCCACTGTTAAACACTAGGGGGAGCAGCTGCTGAAATCCTACTGAAATCCCACTGTAGAATTAGCTCACATTACAGCTGCAGTAAAAGTGGGCAGAATCTGGTCTCCTGTGTGTGATGTCACAGCTCCCCTCCCAATCTGGGTGTTTCCATAAGGATAATGCGGGCTTCACACGGTACAATCTATCGTGCGATCGCACGAGCGATCGTACCCGCCCCTGTCGTTTGTGCGTCACGGGCAAATCGCTGCCTGTGTCGCACAAAGTCGTTTAACCCCGTCACACGTACTTACGTGCTGAGTGACGTCGCTGTGGGCGGCGAACATCCACTTCCTGAAGGGGGTGGGACGAATGGCGTCACAGCGACATCACACAGCGGCCGGCCAATAGAAGCGGAGGGGCGGAGATGAGCGGGACACAAACCGCATAGTCGGTGGGTGCCGCAGGACGCAGGTAAGCTGTGTTCATCGTTCCCGGGGTGTCACACAGTGCGATGTGTGCTACCCTGGGTACGATGAACAACCTGTGCAAAGTAAAATAAATGATTTTTTTAAAAATAAACGAGGAGTACACGATACCCGATTTCTCACCGATTTGCGATCACTCGTAGGTGTCACACGGGATGACGTCGCCAACGAAGCCGGATGTGCGTCACGAAAACCATGACCCCGATGATCTATCGCACGATAGATCGCCTCGTGTGACGCCCGCATAAGGGAAGATGAAGTTTAGGGACACAGTGGTGCGGAGCCATTTTGTTGGTGACCACAAATGTCTAAAGTGTCACCAAGGACAGCAGGCAGTATCACATCGGATAGGATTAGATACCCAGCTCAGCAGACAGTATCACACAGGAGAGTATTAGATACAGCTTAGCAGACAGTATCACATAGGAGAGGATTAGATACACAGCTAAGCAGACAGTATCACATAGGATAGGATGAGATACACAACTCAGCAGACAGTATCACACAGGATAGGATTAGATACACAGCTCATCAGACAGTACCACACAGGACAGAATTAGATACACAGCCGGGAATGGTGTTATTGGAGACGGTAGCAGCGGCGACGGGGGGGGGGTGCCGTTAATCACACTGGCCGACAGGTGACAGGCCGGAGGGGTGTTATTGGAGATGGTAGCAGCGGCAGCGGGGGGAGAGGCGCCCCTTACTCACACATCCCGAGCAAGTGACAGGGGAAAAAGTACAGCACACAGCATACGCTGTGAGCTGCACAAACAAGGCGCTGAGCTCCTCCCTCTGCTGTGATCTGGACAGCCCAGGGAGCTCGTCCAGGTCACAGCAGGGAGCTCTCCTGTAATAAGCCTAGGGAGTCCGACTCAGAGTCTATGCCCTGGGGACTGCCATAAAGTAGAGTAGTGAGTAACTGTCGTTACACACAGCAAATCCAGCATGGCAGTCCCCAGTGCTTCCGTAGAACTAGAATTAAATAAAAACTAAATAAACAGTGAGTTTAATCTTGTATTAAAAATACTTGATTTCATAATCCCTATTTTTAATACAAAAATAAAAAAGCTACACCCTACCTTTAAATTATTTTTAGATTATCAGTTCATAACAATTCACAAGTTATTAAGTTACCTTCTTATCATTAGATATTTCTAAAGAAAAAACTTACAAGATAGTAAAAAGTACAAAACTCAAAGGACATAATTTAAAAGCAACTTTCTTTTTTTTAAAGATATTAGGTTAGTTTTAAACAATGAAGTTTATATTGATGCATGTACATCAATTTTATTGCATACCCTCTGGCCATACAAACTTAATTTCTGATTGCTATGTATAACTGATGCACAAGTGTCATTATGAAAAGGAGCCTTTGGAAACTGGTAGGGAAATTAAAACAAGGTTGATTTTTGGAAGCATGCCATCAGGTTACAACTTGTTCTTGTGACTTTTTATCCACTTACATATCACATTGAAAAGTCTTGATTAAGAGTTACCATAAATCACAGTGCATATTGAGACATTTGGCCTTGAATAGTCTTCAGAGTATAGAAAAAAAATCTTACAAGTTTCTAAACAAATTTTAGGCGCTCAGGCCCCTTACTAAATCTTATTGACTTAATCTAATTTTTATTCTGTCAGAAGTGATGGATATAGTTAATTTCTCCTGTTCTGTATTTATATTGGATATTGTCATTTATAGCATTAATCATCAGTGTAATTGTTGTAAAACAAAAATGCCTTTTTCCCAGACATTTAATTTTAAAATATAATTATCCAGACACCCTGTCGTTAATGACATTGAATTCTAATTACTCCAAAATGAAGTAATTAGTCACACACTCACATGTTTACAGTAGATAGGTCCATATCATCACATTTATGAAGAACACTATTAGCTACATTAGATCATATTCTGCTGCATGGTAAATGTCCAGATTGGCTTGTCATCTCATCATTTCTGTCACGTAATGTCTACCAATTATTTTTAATATTCCTCATATATTGAAAAATATAGTTATACAATAATATAAATCCGGTCTGAAATTATAGAATGAAAGACACTAAAAAAAGAATGAGAGGGTTGCTCAATGGTGCAATATCTTCAGTTTGTGTTGAAAAATAAAAGCGACAAGTTTACAAATCTTTTAGAGTTGTGTTTGGATAGGCACAACTTTCTGATGGCGTGCTTTGTGTTCCCCCCTCACCGTTTGCCTTCACATGTAACCTGACGCACAAATAAAGTCTTTGATACAGCACCGGTAAGTGCCTTTCATTCTATAAAGAATCTTTTATTTTTGTGGCTTGTTTTGACTGTGAAACGAGCACCACGGAACAATATATCAGTGCTGCCTGAATGTGGTTTCGGTGATGTATATAAACTGTAGCTGAGATGTCTGGATTTTATCTTCAAGCAAGAGTATGGCGGGCTTTGCACACTACGATATCGCAGGTGTGATGTCGGTGGGGTCAAATTGAAAATGACGCACATCCGGCATCGCATGCGACATCGTAGTGTGTAAAGCCTAGATGATACGATTAACGAGCGCAAAAGCATTGTAATCGTATCATCGGTGCAGCGTCAGCGTAATCCATAATTACGCTGACGCGACGGTCCGATGTTGTTCCTCGCTCCTGCGGCAGCACACATCGCTGTGTGTGAAATCGCTGGAGCGAGGAATATCTCCTACCGGCGTCACCGCGGCTTCCGTAGGATATGCGGAAGGAAGGAAGGAGGTGGGCGGGATGTTTACATCCCGCTTATCTCCGCCCCTCCGCTCCGATTGGCCGCCTGCCGTGTGACGTCGCAGTGACGCCGTTCGACCCACCCCCTTAATAAGGAGGTGGGTCGCCGGCCAGAGTGACGGTCGCAGGGCGGGTGAGTCCATGTGAAGCTGCCGTAGCGATAATGTTCGCTACGGCAGTTATCACAAGGATATCGCAGCTGCGACGGGGGCGGGGACTATCGCGCTCGGCATCGCAGCCTCGGCCTGCAATGTCACAGCGTGCAAAGTAACCCTATGAGTCATATTAAATCCCATCATTGCGAATAGAGCCTAGCTTTTCATTTTATGACCCTTGCAACAACTTAAGTTGGCTGGGAAATCAAACACCTCCTAGCGGGTGTGGGCTGATGTATTGTCCGGCTGAAATAACTTGTATATACATCAATCAGGACAAGATGTAAAATAGAATGAGCTAGAGATAATCAGACTGCTTGCCAATGAACATCAAGGTGAGTATAAAAATCTAATAATAAAAACAACGCATTTTTATTAAAGAACAGGATAAAATGGAGTAAAAAGTGTGACAAAATATATCTAAGTTTATTTATAACAAAAAATTGCTGGTGATCCAAAAAATTGGTGGTAATCATGTTAAAATAACAGCAATAAATAAAAACATGCATGAAGGGGACAAAACACTTGAATACATGTTCACTACACATGTAAAGCTCCTTTGCAACATAGAGTGTAATGGGCAGCCATGTACAATTAATGTAATGGTGATATCACTTTAAACCAAATGTATCCTGAGCCATAAAAATAAGTAAGTATTGGGGCACCCATGCAGCATCAAGTATGGTAGATAGCAACATGCATGTTGTGGTAGAGCCACTCTCACAGAAGTAGGAGATGCATGCAGGAACACCTCACGTGTCGATTTTCCCCTGGTTTATTATCAGTAGCCACGATCCATTTACAAAAACAGAACTACATCCTTCAACACAGGAAGTTACAGAGCACACTGAGTGTGTCCAGAGGTTTGGCTTTTAGCTCTGGGACCACACCCCGAGGTGGAGATATGGTGAACAGCCATCCCATCTCTTTAGTTGTCCACAACAAACCCGGCCCAGGTAATACAAATTAACCCTCTCAGCACCTAATGTACTGGAGTACTACATTCGGGTTCACATCACTGATTTCAGCAGTCGCAGCGACACATATCTCCCCTCGTATACATTACCAGTAATCACATCACAATGTATAGATACGGGGTTTAGAAATGAGCAATCCTTCTCACCAATAGGGGTTGTGACAGTCACAACTCCTGTAAACGCATGTAACTCCAAGCCACGGCAGCGGTCCCCATGTTGGCAGATAACAGAGAGTAGTAGAGATGGGTTTCAAAGCCGCGCCAATGACCAAATGATCGTGAAGGTTAAGATTAATGTTGCTTTATTTCATGAAACACGTTGACCTGTGCATGAAATAAAGCAACATTAATCTTAACCTTCATGATCATTTGGTCATTGGCGCGGCTTTGAAACCCATCTCTAATACTCTCTGTTATCATAAATGATGCTAGAAAGCAAAGTAGGTGCATGATGGTATGTCCTATTGTAACTGCCCGATAAATACCAAAATTTAAAAGTGCCAGTGCAAGGTGTGCTGAGGATTAATCCAAAGAGGTCAGGCTGTCCCCAAGAAGGAAATGGCTTCCACACACCCCCAACGCGCATTTTGCCAGGGTAGATGATCCTCAATCCAAATGGCTTCTTCAGGGAGGGAGAGTAGCGTTGGGTAGTAGAGGACGCTACTCTCCCTCCTTGAAGATCTCTATATTCTATGTTGAAAAGGAGCTTTTACATATGTTGTGACCATGTATTCAGGTGTTTTGTCTCCTTCATGCATGTTTTTATTTATTGCTGTTATTTTAATATGATCACCACATATTTTTTTGTTCCAAATAAACTATGATATATTTTGACACACTTTTTACTCCATTTTTTTCCTGTTCTTTAACCCTAGAACGTAGAACGCACAATCATAGAAATCAACTACAGAAAACAAGTAATCTAGCAGAGCCTGCGAGGCCCCAGGTATGCGTTCTAGGGTTAATGCTATCACATAGAGTTTGTGTTGGCAGTGGATTGACCTTAATCAGGCATCCATCTATAGTTATGGTCTAGACGGTTATGAGGAGAATTGCTTTAAATATACTGTTTATGTATACGGTACGGAGGAAATTTTACATTGAAACGCGTTGGTTTTTTTTTAGTAAGTTTTTATTTTTAACTCACCTGTTTGTTCAATGTTAGGATGAGCACCGGACATTAGGCTGAAATTGTAGAATTGTAGCAGAGCCACCAAAATTAGTTATAGATTTCAAAATCAAAAGTTGTAATGATTTTTAACAACTTCAGAACGTTTCTGCACATATTAGTTTTTACAAAAAAGAGCACTTTTGGTTCATCACATCAGACGTTTTATATGAGAGCAGAAAAATACTCTGACCTTGAGAAATCTGAAACTTTGCATGCATTGTACAATATATTGTTACTGGGTAGGTATTAAAAAAAAAGATTACAAGATCAAATAAAAAGCTATATAAATTCAAATCTGCCAATATTTCATAGCAAACACAATAAGATGAAGTTTACTTTTGCCTGCTGGCTTATCAGCTTTGCTGTGTAGACTGGAGCATGGTAAATAGAGGCTGTATTAGACTTTACCTCCCAGTTACAGCATTGCAGGTGCCATAAAGCACACAAACCTTTCTGCATACACACAATTGATGTATTTATAAAAACAATAAAGAGTAACATTATAAAAAAAAAAAAGTTTTTTGGCAATTATTTTTATACACTACATTTGTTTCTATTAGTATGCATCTATTATAGATGTGAATGGTATTTTTGTATGCAGATTTCTTACATAAGATGTGATGCCTATTATGTTCTACATGGAGTTTGCAGATTCAGTTAATTCAATAAATCAATGCATTTTTTAGAGGAAAAAAAACACCAAGGGATAATAACATAATCCTCATAGTTTCCTTATTGTTTCACAATTAATCCTCATATTAATCTAAACATTAAATCTAGAAAATGAATGTTTTAGATTGGAAAACAAATTGAAAACAGAAATTAATTAACATTACAGTAACAAAAAAGGAAAGCCTCTCAGAGCTGCGTGCTTGATATAAAATTGGACATGTGATCTGATATCACTATGTAGAAAAGAAAGGACTGAGTATTATCTGTGTGTCACACCGAGTTTTGGCTTTATCTCTTTAAGGCTGCGTTCACACAACAATATTTTCTCCATCTGAGAAAAATGGTCCGATTATATTAGTCAGACTCTGGAGTTTGAAAACCTGTATCAAGAAAGAACTCCATACCACGAATCTAAAAAATCTTAAATCTTTATTATAACATGAATAATAAAAACATTACACACAATAGAGGAAACACAATACAAAAACAAGCCCTATACGGTAATATATATCACATCGTATAGTATACATTAATATGTCATAGTATACAGTTATATTTCATCTTAACAACATACACTTTAATTAATTTTAAATACGAAAAAATGTATAAATGATCACAAGAAAATTAGATCACTAGTAGGGTTGAGCGATTACCTAACTATTCGTGTTCGCTGTACTAATAACGAATACTGTCTAATACTAACGTATTCATTCCAAACTACATGTGCAATGCAAGTTAGTGAGGAAAAACTCGAAATGTAACGAGTAACCTGAATGCCGTACTTTAAATACACTAATACACAATAAATACACAAATAGTGCGGAATTCGGGTTACTTGTTACATTACGAGTAAGCCCCATTGACTTGCTATTCTGAATGAATACGCGAGTATTAGACAGTACTCGTTATGAGTATAGCGAGTACAAATAGTTAGGTACTCATTCAACTTTAATCATAGAGGAAGTATCCACACCAAGTAGTGTGTGTTGAACACTTAGCATTTTGCTCAAAAGTATATATGAAAAATATAATGCAGTAATCGCTTAAGTAGCAAAAAGATTATTTATGCTCTTACTAATAGAAAAATTCTCAAGTGATCAGTAGGTGGCAATAGAGTCAACTATTTCACAGCATGCAGCCTAAAATAATAGGGTGCTAAATAGATCATGAGATAAATGTCTACAGATCTCACAGTACATGAGAGGGTTAGTAAACAAATGCGCCTATAAGCCTCACAGTGTATGAGAAGTTTTAGTATATAAAGCTAATTACCGTAGGGATCCCCTGACGTGTGTTTTGCTGCTGTGGCTTACTCAGAAGGGCCGTGCAAAAATATAAAATCACTTAATCTGGTCGGTGGCGTGGCGTGGCGAGAAAAAAAATCCAAACGCCAAAATTACGTTTGATTGTCGCAACTTTTTTTTAAATGCAACAACAGGCGATCAAAACGTGGCATCATCATAAAAATGGTATAATTAAAAACATCAGCTCAAGATGCAAAAAATAAGCCATCATTGAGCCCCAGACCTGAAAAAATGAGAACATTATGGGTCTCAGAAAATGGTGCTAAAATCGCCGTTCTTTTTTTGGAAAAACTTCTGAATCTTTTTAACCCCTTAGATAAAAGTAAAAGTATACCTTTGGTATCTACATGCTTTTACGACCTGAGGCCACATACAGACACCTTAGTTTTACTATATAGTGAACAGTGTGAATAAAAAACCTCCAAAACAATCGTGCAATTGCACTTTTTTGCAATTTTACCTCCCTTGGAAAAATTTTTTCCCATTTTCCAGTACACTATTTGGCAAAACTAATAGTTTTATTCAAAAGTAAAACTCGTCCTGCAGAAATATAAATCCAACGAAAAATATATAAAAGTGTAGAAACTTTATTCAACGATTAAAAATTCAAGAAAAACATCATCGGTTCCATGAAAACATCATGGCTTGACTCGTTGCGGACAGTTGGAATGTAGATAAGTCCTTAATCATAAGCATTTGATGCTTATGATTAAGGACTTATCTACATTCCAACTGTCCGAAATTTATATTTATTATATTTTTCCTATCCTGGAATTGGTGCTGAGTCCCGTCCTTTCTCCTTGCTATTGCTTCTACGGACCTGCCTGTCCGGTGGACTTCCTGCATCCCATCTGAACTGAGTGGATACATATACGGGTGAGCTGAATTTTTCTTTCTTCGTCCTGGAGAAAACAAGACTTCATATGGCAATATTGATCGAAAAATAAAAAAGTTATGGCTCTTGGAAGAAGGTAAGGAAAAAAACAAAAATGAAAATTTGAAAATCGCCGGGGGGTGAAGGGGTTAAAATTACTTGTAAACTTGTTGTCAGACTTATCCCTAATACCTTGGCTGAACTCCTAAAAGGAGAGTCATTGTTTCCTGCATATAACAGCATAATACGGATGCAGAGAACAATATATAAGCCCTACCACTTTTCTATCATCAATTTTGGAAACCCTGAAGCTTCATCATCACTGAACATGTAAAAGTGCTAACAAAGAGGATTGCTCTTCCAGCTTGACCCGTGCTTTAAAAAAAAATATTTATTTATTATCAAATTATTAAAACCCCTGCGACCACAGCAAATAAAAATTACCAACGCATTTCACATGCTAAATACAGATTCTTTAATCTAAGCATTATACAAAAATGGTTTATTCACCATGAATTATATACCTTTGGAGAACATATCACACTCTTCATAGTCAAAAATATGGTGTGATCGAGATGTAATCAAACAACTCCCATACAAATATGGAAACATAACTACACTGGAAAAGTAATTGGCAAAGTGTGTGCTGCAAAATACATGTAATATTTGACAAATAAAACTCACAGACTAAATACCAACAGCCTAAGAAGTAAGCCTATGCAGCAAAGATAATAACATATACAGCTATTACATTTTAGATAAAATACTTGCACTTGTTACATTATTACAAGAATACTATAAGACCACCGAAAATAATGAAAATAATGACTAAATAAAAACCTAATATCTTTGTCTTATTGAAAAATAGATTACATTACCTGTTCCATATAAACAACACATCATATTGTTATAAATACCAAAAGCACAGATAAGTGATAAACACGCATATGTTCAAATATGTGAGAAAAAATGAAAACTTAATTTTAAATGTAAGAACCACAATTCAGTAAAGGTGGTCAGTGGTGATGAACAAATCCAAACTGTAAAGTTTTGGGTTCGTACCAGAGTCCTATTGGCTGTGTTTCGACCTCAAACATGGACTTCTCAGGGAATTATTCCTTATTTTCTTTCTTTGAATAGCCATGGGTTCGCTCATCACTAGTGGTCTATTTGTATTGGGTATTAAAGTCGGGGTATGATAAAATGGGGTTTCAAAAGAAATTGTAAAATAAATTCTGCGTTTCTTTCTCTTCTTTTAACCTTGTAAAAATGAAAAATGTAGAGCTAAGGCAACATTTCAGTAACTAAAATTTATTTTTTCATCTTCTCTTTAAATTTGAATAAATTATTGTTAAGCACCTGATGGTTTAGCAAACATTTTGAAGTTGATTTTAAATATGGTGAGGGGTATAATTTTTTTTTTTTTTAAACTGGGGCCTGGTTGTCGTCTTTTTGACATATATGCACCTCAAAGTATCTTCTAAAGTAATGTGATCCCTAAAAATACATTAAGATTTCAGTCTAGACATGATATGCCCAGATGTATTCAAGCAGTTGTCATGCTCGGACTGGCATGTGTCTGAATACACCTGCATGACAGTTGCAAATGAACCTACGGATGTCTGGTGCACAAACAACCCTGAGCTCCCTAGTGTTCTCTATACAGGTTCTTTCAACCTGTTGCCGATCATGTACCTTGGACCTTTGCTTTCCCTAAACTCACCCTTACTAGTGCATAGGCAGGCAAGAGCACTAGTCTCACTGCTGCACTAATAAGCACAAAGGAAGGAAAGACAGACGGGGTAAAGTATAATAAAATCAACTTCATGGCTGCAGCCAGACTCCAAGGCTGCACACGGCTTGGCAACAGTCAGTACATGTTCGATATCAAGAGTTTAACATGGCAAAATGAGACTCAGGTCCCAAAATCTGTCACAAGTCTCCTATACTGGGAAACCATCGTGACAGTACCCCCCCTTCAACGAGGACCTTCAAGACCGAATACAACACATGAAAGCAAAATGCTCCCAACTACTTGTGTTTACTACCATATGTGAACTGACCCTCACAATTACCAATAATGCACACAGGTAATGGTGGCGATAACATTGGCTCAGGAGACACAACACATCTACTAAGCGACAACCTGTGAAATATCTCATAGGCATTTAGAACTGAGGGAAGCTCCAGCCAAATCGCAATAGGGTTAATAAACCCTGAGCCCAGAGTCCCAGATGCACACTTCATCCTGATGTTTTTAGTGGAAACCCATACCTACTCATTCACACACAGATCTGGATCTGTACATTTATTACCATGCATGTGTTTTTTAGCAGAAGGTAACCTCCTATATAGATTGGGCAAGGAGGCATCACCTCTAGAATACACAACCTTAAGGCTGCTTTACACCAAACAATCTATCGTGCGATAGATCGTCGGGTTAACGGTTTTTGTGACGCACATGCGGCATTGCTTGCGATGCCGGCCTGTGTGACACCTCCTAGCGAAGCAGTATCGCTCACAAATCGTGAGTCGTGTACTGCTCGTTAGGTTCCATAATATCGTTAAATTTAGTTGTTCATCGTTTCCGGGGTAGCACACGCCGCTCCATGTGACACCCCGGGAACGATGAACAGCAGCTCACCTGCGTCACATGGCCGCCGCCGACTATGTGAAGGAAGGAGGTGGGCGGGATGTTTACGTCCCGCTCATCTCCGCCCCTCTGCTTCCATTGGCCGGCGGCCATGTGACGTCGCTGTGACGCCGAACATCCCTCCCACTCCAGGAAGTGGACGTTCGCCGCCCACAGCGAGGTCGCATGAGAGGTAAGTATGTGTGACGGGGGGTTACCGACTTTGTGCGCCATGGGCAGCGATTTGCCCATGACGCAAAAAGGACGGGGGCGGGTACGATCGATTGTGAAATCGCACAATCGGTCGTACCGTGTAAAGTAGCCTTTACACTTAGGAATAACGGCCAACCCCCTCCGATCCCCCCACCCAAGGGGATACAGAGGCTTAGTATTAACCTGATGAGTGGGAAGGTTAACACCACCTCTCTCTGAACAAGCCTTATAGACTTTGGTAGGAAATATGTGTGTAATCGAGGAAATGTACATGCTCTTCTTCCACACTACCAGTACGATGCATTTTTTTTTTTTTTTGAACGGTGTAACTTGTTTGGTGATGGATCAGCAAACGCCAGTGTAATAACCTTTAAAAATGCAATAAAACTATCCCCCATCCCATGGAGAACCTCACATGAACTAGTATGAGAAGAGACCCCCTCAACTGCATGGGTTCATCAAGATGCACCCGTGGTTTGTCCTCCTAGGGAAGAACAACCAGAGACAGGATACCAGTCGGACTCTCCCTAAAGCATCTATCTACCCTAATAGCAAGGGCCATTGCAGCCTCTAAAGACTTTGGAGCAGCATACTGAGCCAGAGAATCTTTCAGCCTTTTAGACAGATCCTGAAAAAATAACTCCTAAGAGCAGGATACTCCTCTGGTTGCGCCCCCTGCTGGAGCCTATGGAGTTTAGACTCCGCAAGGCAAATGCCATCAGCATCACCATACACAAGGGCCAAAGCTACAAAAAAACCTCAACCACCGACCATAAAGACTGTGAGTCAGTCAGCAGGGAGAAGGCCCGTGACTGGGGATCTCCCAGCAAAAGGAAGACTACAATCCCCACTCGCTGTTCTTCACCCCCTGAAAAACGAAGGCAGACCTTCAAATATTGACGGAATCTTAGCAAAAGCTGAAACCAAAAGCCTAGCAATTTGCTGCAACTGCTGCATTACCTGAGAACACAGATCCATAACTTCCTGCAAAAGGATGTACAAAAACTGCAGTCTGAGACATTCTGTCTCTGAAAAATTTTTAGGGGCTCGTGAAAATGTCACACTTTGGTTTGGCTTGTGTCCAAATATACCTGCGTAACAGTTGTGCATGGACCTATGGTGCACAAACAACAAACATGGGTACACCGGGGACACTTCATGTACAATTGTTTTATACCACTGAACTGGGAACTATACTATATCACATTGTTGCATAGGTTGAAAAAAGACCTAGGTCTGCTAAGTTCAACCTTCCTCCACCAATTATACATTTTGTCACTAAATCATTTATAACCAATAATATTGTGTGTACTGAGGAAATTAACCAGCCCTTTTTTAAAAGCTGTTATAATGTCTGCCATTACTACCTCTTGTGGTAGGGCATTCCACAGTCTGACTGCTCTAACTGTAAAAAGCATTTTCCTATTAAGCTGCTGGATTCGCCTTTCTTCCACTCGCAGTGAGTGCCGCCTGTTTTTTTTTTTTTTAGTATTGTCCTTGGAAGGAATTAATTATGTGCCAGTCCTTTGTATGGATCACACGTGTATTCAGTCTAGGAGGATTACTTTCTGTATGGGAAACATGATGGTTTAAGGCACCTGCTGTAATATCAGACACAGCTATCATACCATTCCATATAGTACTGTCATCGGAGTTGCTCTCATCCCTGTGGTTTATCCTGCATACTTTATCTGACTTATGCTAAAGTTATACATCAGTTTGGGGGCCTCTTGATGAACTGCATTGGGGAAATGCGTCAAGGCATTTTTTATCTGAAGGAAACAACTCTGCATCTGGTCCGAATTTATGATATCCTTGGATGGATTCTCTGTTCATCTCAAGGGACCATCTGGACTAATGCGTCTCTGGATATCAAGAATTAAGAAGCTAAGTAAACCTATAGCTTCTATCAAGGACATCCATAATTAATTTTTTTGGACCATATGTTGCTCACCCATTTCTGTACCCCCTAATAGGTGTTATGTCGGGAGAGGGTTAGCCACTGTCGAACAGGGGTACCATATTTCATCTAGGTTTCCCCACTAATAGGCACAGTCCGGATTTTAGGAACATTTAGGAGTTTTCTATCTCCAGACTTTTATATTTTATCTATTAGTTGTATAGTGTCGACTGTATTATATTTGTGTTGTTTTGGTTATTTTTCACTTGATATTGTGGTAGATTTTAAACAATGCTAATAAATAACTACTTTAAGGGGATTTGTATTTTTACAATAGTGAAGCTCTTTCCCATACCCTGTCAGATGAACTGATATCATCTTACTATTTATTTTTACTTAATTATAAGCAGAATACCTAAGTTCTTCTCATATTCTGTAGTTCCTGACATTCTTACTGTGAATCTAGAATTTTGCATTAATGAGTGTTTTTTTTTCCATTGCTAACTATCTACAAGGCTTTACTTAACATCCATTTTGGGAAAACTGCTTCTTAAACTACTTATTATTTAATTCAGATTCCTGGTAATAGATCCTTTCTAATCTGGTAAATTTACCAATCAGAATAGGACATTATTTTATATCCTAGATGTAATCATGTTGGGATGTTGAGTGTCCATGAATTTCAGACTGCTGCTTGGATAGTTAATATAGGCAATAAAGTTGGGTATGGTAGATACATCACAATGTCATATCATTGATGTGTTTGGGATACCATTTAATACACTTTGAAAAAGGTTATCCTGTGTGAAGCTAAAAACTCTCACAAGCTTATAAGCAAGTTTGCTATTAATGGGTAGTATTTTGCTCCCATGGAAACTCAGTTTTTGGTACATAAAAGTAGTTATTGAAACTGAAATAATTGCAAGTCATAAAACCATTTTAGGTGTGTTTATTACATGCTATTATCCTTTTCACATATATAGTATTTGCTTTTTTCGTAAAATTCTTATGTCTAATACTTTATCTGGCAAGTGCACGAACATTGTGATCACCAAATGTTGAGCTTATTTTATAATAGACACTTAACTATAATTATGTTTCTATATAAGGTTTACTTTTATATGGGAGCAGTTTTTTCATGCCTTGATCACAATATATCTGTTCATTGGGGCGGGGTGTTACTATGTGGTGTGTGCCATTTCCAGGAAGGGGACTATGTAACCCAGGGTGAATAAACCATTTTTGTGTAATGTGGCGCCCTGGACTAGCCAGGTCGTCACAGGTACTGCAACAACACACCCCACACCCCGAGATAGGCACATCAGTCACACATAAATCCTTGTTGCCTCCCTCCAGGGGCTGATGTCAACACCAGGTGGGGTGGAGCAAGGCGGTTGGCCCCACCCACTGAGGAGTTCACAGTCCTGGAGGCGGGAAAGGAAGGGGGTTGGAGTTAGGGAGAGTGAAGGAGAAGGAGTGAAGTGGTAGTAAAAGAGCAGACTGACCGTGTCTGGGTACGTGGCCCGGGCACCGAGAGCAAGGTTGGCAGACGGTGGTGGCCATCTGCAGGAGAGGCTGATTGACGCGGAACCGTAGGACCGGGGACGGGCGGTGGCCCGCCGGTACCGAACCGGGGAGCGAAGAGAAGCCAGCACAAACCGGCAGGGCCTGCGGACCCTGACCAGGCTTGGAGTCGCCGTTAAACTGTTCAAATCTGTTAGCGACCAGAACCTCTGGGGTTTCCTAGCAGCAAAGACCCGTCTGAAGGCAACCGTCCAAACCGAGAAAGGGAAATACAACTACCGCCACAGTTAGAATTCCCAGGGCCCGAGCCTGCGGGCAAAAGGGGCTCCTCCGGCCCATATTCAAGCTGGGGAGTGGGTTACTGGTGGGAAGCCATCGGGACCGAAGATACACAACAGGTGCAGGGAAAGGCAGCCACCACCAACCTACCGGGAGTAACTACCGCAGCCGACTGCGGGACCCGTCCATCCAGCCTTTTGTTTTACCGGAGACTCTGTATCCATCATTGGCTGAGTGAGTACCACCATGCCGTCTGGCACCGTGCTGCCCCCGCAACCCTGCACCTCGCCAACCCTGCCTCCCCGTCCCACCTCACTGGGCCCCGGGACCACCAACTCCCTACCCATGGAGGGGAGAGAAACATCTCGGCTGCTCCCTGTCATCGCTCCCGGGATCCCCGTCCAGAGCAGCGGTGGTGTCCCAACCTCACCACACACCGTGGGTGTCGTCACGGACCAACTCCCCAAACCCCAAATCACCCCTTTCACTGTCCGGGCGAGGAGCGCCGCTCGAGTCCCCGGATCCGGCCCACCGCTCGAGCCACCGAGTATCAGTAGCAGCGCCGGACCCGAGTGCCAGCGAGGGCGCAGCGGTGGCGGCTTCCTCCCCGCCTGCGACAGTAACACCAAAATTAAGAACATATATAACACAAATGTAAAAACCAAAACACCAAGAAAAAAATGATTTTTTTTGGGCTGTGTTACCTTGACATTTATATAATCTTTGCTTCTATCTTAAAATGCTTGAAGTGGTTTTACCCACAAACAAAGATAATTCTAAAGTTGATTTTAATCAATAGATCTTGGAATAATAATAATTTCTACAATTGAATGTGTTTAAAAAATATGGTCCTGTACTGACATAATCTTATTAGTGTGTCCCTGCTATGTACTGTGTCATACCCGTGTCTGACCGTATAGGGACATGGTCTGATCACACCACATCTCCTGGTCCTGGGAAGACGCAAAATAATATAAAAACATTACAGCACAAGATGATAGCTGATTTTTTTCTGAGATAAAACATTTCCCTGCCTGTTTTTACCTCAAAGAAAGAATAAGAATAAGCTATAATATGATGTTGTAATGTCTCTGCCCAGGAGCTGGGGTATGATCAGGTCATGTCCCTGTACAGTCAGACACGGCCATTACACAGTACATAGCTGGGTCACATATATATGATAATCTCAGCACAGGAACTTTTTAAATCACATCCAATTGTGGAAATTATTATTATTCCAGGATCTATTAAAGCGCAACAATCACTAAGATTTTCCTATATAACCTAAAGCCAGTGCTATACTGGCACTATCACGCTGATTCTCGACATACCTTTAGTTGTCACTCAGCTCACATGTTTAGGTTTTGAAACACATCTTTGCTGATGTCATACCCATGTGACCAGAAGGGGAGGGGCCTCAGCCAACATAGATGATACCAGGAAGCAACATTATTTTTCTGTTAGCTGAGGCCCCACAACTTCTGGTCATATGGGTATGAAATCAGGAAAGGTCCTTCTTGCCACTTAGTAAAACAATTCTTTAATAGAATTAGCATAAATAACAGATAGGGGGAAGGATGGACAGGCAGGGGGGCGGGAGTCACTATCAAAACCCACCCCAGCTATCAGCTAATCGGCAGCTGCTGCCAATCAAAAAGCTGTTCATTTTACAAATTTTACTTGATTGTGTTTCAAAACCTATACATCCGAGCTGACAACTAAAGGTATGTATAGAATCAGCGTAATCAGCGTGATAGTGCCAATATAGCACTGGCTTTAGGTTATATAGAAAAATCCTGGTGATTGGTTTGCTTTAATTAAAATGAACTTTGTTCATGGGAAAAACCCCTTTAAGTCTAATTAAATTAATTGATTAGTCTCCTGTTAGTATTTACCTTGCAAACATTTATAGTTCAGGGTGAGTAAACAATTTTTGTAGCAAGATTAATAGCTTATGAAGAGTTTGATTATTTAATTTTTAAAAAGACTGATAACATTTTTTCATAGTAGCATATTGTATAAAGACTTCTCCCAAATGCATGGTTTGGTGTTGTGAATGCTGCTCTGAACAATAATACATACTGTAACTCAGGATCAGATAAGAGATGTAGTTTGTATACAAATTTACTCAACCTCTTATTTAAATTAATTTCATTTAATAAAATTGTATTCAAAGAATCATATGCTTTATCTAAAACCAAATCTTCATATTTTTTCCAATTTTTATAATAAAATTGCTTTTTTTTTTAGTTACAAATACATAATGTGCTAATAATATTGTACATAGATAAAGAAGAGAAAGAGAACAGGCCCAAAAGTCATTTCTTACATTTCTTAAATATTAATCAAAAGCTTTATTTAGCTAAAGGTATGTTGTAATATTAAAAATCTCTTAGGTCAAGAGGATAGAAAAGTTCAAATGAAAAAGTGCAATAATACTGACTTGCTGCAGGAGATACTAAGCACAATAATAGCATTTTGCCTTTATTAGGAGACTTGCCACCAGTAAAATAGTAAAAATAAAAAAATGTTTAATTTAAAAGGAAATAAAATATTAATTAAATGCCTCTTCTACAGCTATATCATGTGCCAAATAATATGCTCCATGCAATAAATATTTCACAATATCATACAAATGCATACTAGTAATCTAGGAAATAGAGTCATGCATAAAACATAGACAGATGATACACATGAAGAGTCAATTGTCCATCGTAGCAGGCAGTTTTCTCGATGAGCAAAAAAACACTATTCTAAATAGGACTTAAGAGTTTGTGGCATGGAAATATATTTATTTCAGAGTAAAAATATTAAAGTTATTTTATTTAGTAAATGTGAAGGATATCGACATTGAGGCATATAAACTGTACAGAATTGTTGGATCAGGAGCTGTAATAGCTAATAAACATTTAACTAGCCTATGGCAATAAACATAGGCAGGGAGCCTAGTCCTCTGATTTTTACACTTGCCAATTTCAGTCTAGGGATATCTTCACAATATTGAATAATTTAATGTCAATCTACAATAAGTGGATCAGTCAAGATGGGTATTGTTAATTATTTTTTCTGCTTCTACCAATATAATACTCTCCTGAAGTTTATTGGCAGGAAATCTCCAGCTATAGATATAAGGTAAAAAATTAAAACATAGAAACATTGAGATGATTCTTTATTGCTAAATAAAAATATTTTTGTATGTATTTAAATAGAAAAAGTAATCAGCAAAGGGGCTGTCATGATTCATGCATGGCTGTACCGTTCCTGAGTCGGTGCATGTATCCTGCCTCTGAGGTTTAGGTCTCTTGGGAAGGGCCTGTACATTCTTGCCTCGTTCCGGGGGTCACGCTGCCATATCTTGGTGCTGCTGCCTTCGGGATGCTGCCAGTGATATTTCCAGCTCTGCTGTATGCTCTGTTCCTGAGAGAAGTCCTCTGTTTCTTGTCCTGCTACCTAGTACTTTTTGTGCTGACCTCCGTTCCCCTTGCCCAACCTGACTTCCAGCCCTTCTGCCCAACCTGACCTGACATCCATTTCCCCTGCCGTTCCTCCTGCCCGTCCATACCTCCATTCCTCCTACCCAAATTTTCCTCCATACCTTCCTGTCTTCCGGTCTCCTGTCCTGTCCTGTGTTCATTATTATAGCACCATTTATTCCATGGCGCTTTACAAGTGAAAGAGGGTATACGTGCAACAATCATTAGCAGTACAAAACAGACTGGTAAAGGAGGAGAGAGGACCCTGCCCGCGAGGGCTCACAGTCTACAGGGAATGGGTGATGGTACAATAGGTGAGGACAGAGCTGGTTGTGCAGTGGTGTACTGGACTGAGGGTTAAGGGTGCTTTACACGTTGCAACATTACTACCTATTGTTAGCGATGTTGCGTGCGATAGCTCCCACCCCCATCGGTGGCACGATATGTGGTGATCGCTGCAGTAGCAAACATTATCGCTATGGCAGCGTCACATGCACATACCTTGTAAGCGACGTTGCTGTGACCGCCGAACAAATCCCCCTTCAAGGGGGAGGTGCGTTCAGCATCATAGCGACATCACTGCAGCGTCACTAAGCGGCCGGCCAATAGAACTGGAGGGGCGGAGATGAGCGGGACGTAACATCCCGCTCACCTCCTTCCTTCTGCATTGTTGGATGTGTGATGCCGCAGGAACGACAAACAACATTGTACCTGTCGTTGCAGCGATATTAAAGAAATGAGCGACGTGTCAACGAGCAACGATTTTTCATGTTTTTGTGCTCGTTGATTGTCACTCATTTGTGTTACACGCTGTGATGTCGGTAACGGCGCCGGATGTGCTTCACTACCGACGTGACCCCGACGATATATTGTTACCGATATCGCAGCGTGTAAAGCACCCTTTATTGTAGGTTGTAGACTTGTTGGAAGAGATGCGTCTTGAGGTTCCTCTTGAAGCTTTCCACGGTAGGGGAGAGTCTTATATGCTGAGGTAGAGCGTTCCATAGTATGGGGGAGGCACGGGAGAAATCTTGTATGTGATTGTGGGAAGAGGAGATAAGAGAGGAGTAGAGAAGGAGATCTTGTGAGGATCTGAGGTTGCGTGCAGGTTGGTACTAGGAGACTAGGTCACAGATGTAAGGAGGAGACAGGTTGTGGATGGCTTTGTATGTCATGGTTAATGTTTTGAACTGGAGTCTTTGGGCGATGGGAAGCCAGTGAGGGACTGACAGAGTGGCGAGGCTGGGAAATAATGAGGGGAGAGGTGGATTAAGCGGGCCGCAGCGTTTAGGATAGATTGGAGGGGTGCAAGAGTGTTGGAAGGGAGGCCAGAGAGCAGAAGGTTGCAGTAGTCGAGGCGGGAGATGATGAGGGCATGCACTAATGTTTTTGCTGATTCTCGGTTAAGGAAAAAACGGATCCGGGAGATATTTTTGAGTTGTAGTCTGCATGAGCTGAAGAGGCCTTGGATGTGTGGCTTGAAGGATAGAACAGAGTCAAGGGTTACGCCAAGGCAACGAGCTTGTGAGACTGGGGAGAGTGAGCAACCATCAAGTTTGATGGAAAGGCTTGTTGGAGGAGATGAGTGAGGAGGAGGAAAGACAATGAACTCTATTTTGTCCTTGTTAAGCTTTAGGAATCGCGCAGAGAAGAAGGATGAAATAGCAGACAGACATTGTGGAATTTTGGATAGTAGAGAGGTAATCTCAGGTCCAGAGAGGTAAATCTGTGTGTCATCAGCATAGAGATGATACTGTAAGCCATGGGACTCTATGAGCTGTCCCAGGCCGAAGGTGTAGATGGAGAACAGCAGGGGTCCAAGAACTGAGCCTTGGGGGACACCGACAGATAGGGGGCGAGATGAAGAAGTGGTGTGAGAATGGGAGATGCTGAAAGTTCGGTCAGTTAGGCAACGCAGGGTGGCAAGGCAACGCAGAGGTGGCGAGGAAGCGGCATCCTGTGGGGAAAGGTAGGCACTCGGTGAGCTGAACATCGCTGTGGGTGGTGGGGGGCGCCCTGCCTTGTTTTAGCTCAGGGGTTGGAACCACGGGCATGCAATGAGGTTTTCTGCGGTTCCCGGGCAGATTCCCGGGGAACGCGGTGCTTGGGTGCTTAAATTTTACAAATGTGGTCAGGACCTGCTGCATGCCTGGAGTCCACCCTCCGGTGTTGTCTGCCCGCTCCCCACTGCTGTCTAGTCCTCCACAGTGCTGTGTGCAGCCCCCCACAGTTCTGTGTGCAGCCCCCCCAAAGTGCTGTGTGCAGCCCCCCAAAGTGCTGTGTGTAGCCCCCCACAGTGACAATGCTGTGTGCAGCCCCCTCCAGTACTGTGTGCAGCCCCCTCCAGTGCTGTGGGCAGCCCCCTACAGTGCTATGTGCAGCCCCCCCGCAGTGCTGTGTGCAGCCCCCCAGTGCTGTGTGCAGCCTCAGTGCCCTCATGTGCAGCCGCTGGTGGTTAAGTTTCCTTAACTTGCGGTACAATTAGGGCGCAATCGCGGCAAGTTCCCATACGGTATATTGCATGGAGACTTGCTGAGATTGCTGTGGGATTTTTTCCAATATAAGACATACCCCGAAAGTAAGACATAGTGGCACTTTTGGGGGTAAAAAGAATGTAAGACACTGTCTTACTTTCGGGGAAACACGGGCTGAAAGTGCACACTCCCAGCTGCAATATGAGTTTTCACATCCAAATCGGAGAAAGGGTTTAGGAATCATAGCTCTGTAATGCATAGCCTCCTCTTTTTCAAGGGACCAAAAGTAATTGGACAAGGGACTCTAAGGGCTGCAATTAACTCTGAAGGTGTTTCCCTCGTTAACCTGTAATCAATGAAGTCGTTAAAAGGTCTGGGGTTGATTACAGGTGTGTGGTTTTGCATTTGGAAGCTGTTGCTGTGACCAGACAACATGCGGTCTAAGGAACTCTCAATTGAGGTGAAGCAGAACATCCTGAGGCTGAAAAAAAAGAAAAAATCCATCAGAGAGATAGCAGACATGCTTGGAGTAGCAAAATCAACAGTCGGGTACATTCTGAGAAAAAAGGAATTGTCTGGTGAGCTTGGGAACTCAAAAAGGCCTGGGCGTCCACGGATGACAACAGTGGTGGATGATCGCCGCATACTTTCTTTGGTGAAGAAGAACCCGTTCACAATATCAACTGAAGTCCAGAACACTCTCAGTGAAGTAGGTGTATCTGTCTCTAAGTCAACAGTAAAGAGAAGAGTCCATGAAAGTAAATACAAAGGGTTCACATCTAGATGCAAACCATTCATCAATTCCAAAAATAGACAGGCCAGAGTTAAATTTGCTGAAAAACACCTCATGAAGCAAGCTTAGTTCTGGAAAAGTATTCTATGGACAGATGAGACAAAGATCAACCTGTACCAGAATGATGGGAAGAAAAAAGTTTGGAGAAGAAAGGGAACGGCACATGATCCAAGGCACACCACATCCTCTGTAAAACATGGTGGAGGCAACGTGATGGCATGGGCATGCATGGCTTTCAATGGCACTGGGTCACTTGTGTTTATTGATGACATAACAGCAGACAAGAGTAGCCGGATGAATTCTGAAGTGTACCGGGATATACTTTCAGCCCAGATTCAGCCAAATGCCGCAAAGTTGATCGGACGGCGCTTCATAGCACAGATGGACAATGACCCCAAGCATACAGCCAAAGCTACCCAGGAGTTCATGAGTGCAAAAAAGTGGAACATTCTGCAATGGCCAAGTCAATCACCAGATCTTAACCAAATTGAGCATGCGTTTCACTTGCTCAAATCCAGACTTAAGACGGAAAGACCCACAAACAAGCAAGACCTGAAGGCTGCGGCTGTAAAGGCCTGGCAAAGCATTAAGAAGGAGGAAACCCAGCGTTTGGTGATGTCCATGGGTTCCAGACTTAAGGCAGTGATTGCCTCCAAAGGATTCGCAACAAAATATTGAAAATAAAAATATTTTGTTTGGGTTTGGTTTATTTGTCCAATTACTTTTGACCTTCTAAAATGTGGAGTGTTTGTAAAGAAATGTGTACAATTCCTACAATTTCTATCAGATATTTTTGTTCAAACCTTCAAATTAAACGTTACAATCTGCACTTGAATTCTGTTGTAGAGGTTTCATTTCAAATCCAATGTGGTGGCATGCAGAGCCCAACTCGCGAAAATTGTGTCACTGTCCAAATATTTCTGGACCTAGCTGTACATACATACACTCAGCTTTATATAATATATATATATACAGTGTACATATATATCTATGTGTGTATATATATATATAAATATACTAGCTGTACTACCCGGCTTCGCCCGGGTTAATAACTGTTGTTAACAAAATAGAATGTATTAACATTCCCGGGATATAATGTATAAATAGAATGTATTAACGCCCGGGATAGTAACTGTCTCTCTGTTTCTCTTCCATTCTCTGTCTGTCTCCCCCTCTGTATATATCTCTTTGTTTTTCTGTCTCCTACCCTGTCTGTCTGTGACTGTCTCTGTCTCTTTCTCCGTCTGTCTCAATCTCTTTCCCTGTCTGTCTATCTATCTCTTTCCCTGTCTGTCTGTCTATCTATCTCTGTCACTTTCCCTGTCTATCTCTTTCCCTGTTTGTCTCTTTCCCTCTATTTCCCTCTCTTTCCCTGTCTGTCTCTTTCCCTCTCTTTCCCTGTATGTCTCTTTCCCTCTTTCCCTCTGTCTCTTTCCCTGTGTCTGTCTCTTTGTCTGTCTCTTTACCTGTCTTTGTCTGTCTCTTACCCTGTCTGTCTCTTTCCCTCTCTTTCCCTGTCTGTTTCCCTGTGTCTGTCTCTGTCTCTTTGTCTGTCTCTTAACCTGTCTCTCTCTTTCCCTCTCTTTTCCTGTCTGTCTCTTTCCCTGTCAGTCTGTCTCTTTGTCTGTGTCTGTCTCTTTGTGTCTGTCTCTTACCCTGTCTATGTCTGTTTCTTACCCTGTCTGTGTTTGCCTCTTTTCCTGTCTGTGTCTGTCTCTTTCCCTGGCTGCATTGTGACACACCAACATTCCATTTAAGGGCGTGGCTGCGCATTCTTCTGAAGTTCTGGCTGCACTGTGGCTTCCAGCTCCATTTGCTTTAATGGAGGCAGGTTTTTTGGTGAATAACTGTAAAGCGTGGGGTTAAAATGTCCCCTCAAAACATAGCCTATGATGCTCTCGGGGTGCAGAAGTGTGAGTGTGCAAAATTTTGTGGCTGTAGCTGCAACGGTGCAGATGCCAATCCCGGACACAGACACACACAGACACACACACACACACAGACACACACACACACACAGACACACACACACACACACACACACACACAGATATATATATATATATATATATATATATATATATTACACGTTTTTCCAAGCATGGCGTTAAGAGTGTGGAAGGTTTGAGGGGTGGAGACGGGGCTGGGGTGAAGCCTGGGTGGAGTCTCAAGGGGGCCGATAATTTTGCCAGTATGGAGCCCTGAAATTCCTAGTGTAGGCCCTGCTCATGAGCATAAGATGTAAGATCTTTAAAAATACTTTTTTTTCGAAAGATCTCTTTATCTATGCTAGGAACCTGTCACCAGAATTGGTGACTATAAGCTGTGGCCACCACCAGTGGGCTCTTACATACAGTATTCTAACATTCTGGATATAAGAGCCCAGGCCGCTGCCCAAACGGTTCTTTTCTGCTGGATCCTGGCTGCCCAACCGCTTCGGCTCTGCTGTGTCCTGACTGCTCAACTGCTTGAGCTCTGTTGCATCCTGGCTGCCCAACTGCTTTGGCTCTGTTGCATCCTGGCTGCCCAACTGCTTCGGCACTGCTGCGTCCTAGCTGCCCAACCGCTTCGGGACTGCTGCGTCCTGGCTGCCCAACCGCTTCGGCTCTGCCGCATCCTGGCTGCCTAACCGTTTCGGCTATGCCGCATCCTGGCTGCCCAACCGCTTCGGCTCTGCCGCGTCCTGGCTGCCCAACCGCTTTGGCTCTGCCTCGTCCTGGCTGCCCAACTGCTTCGGCTCTGCTGCATCCAGGCTGCCCAACCATTTGGCTCTGCTGGATCCTGGCTACACAACCAGTTCTGCTCTGCTGGATCTTGGCTGCCCAACCAGTTCTGCTGTGCTGGATCCTGGCTGCCCAACCAGTTCAGCTCTGTTGGATCCTGGCTGCCCAACCAGTTCAGCTCTGCTGGATCCTGGCTGCCCAACCAGTTCCACTCTGCTCCATACTGGCTGCCCAACCAGTTCAGCTCAGCTCTGTCCTGGCTGCCCAACCAGTTCAGCTCTGCTAGGTCCTGGATCTGACTTATTAAAGTCAATAGCCACTTCACAGGTCATGCTAAAATCCTAGTTTTTTAGGGCTTCACACAGAAGGCCCTGACGGAGCAATTGATGTTTGGCGAAAACACAATGTGAACATAGCCTTAAATTGACAGGTATTATCTCCTCAATAATAGCACAAATAATAATGTGATATTGGTTAATTGGGGTTATCCGTCCAGGACTTTTGGATTTGTTTTTCTTAAGGGGCTAAGAATTCACAGACCAGTAGTTGTTATCTACCTGCCTGTTCTGCGCAGCGCTGATGTGATAGAACCTATAAAAAAGAAGTAGCCAAAGACAAGGATCCGATAAAAATATTATTTTATTAAATTAATTGCAAGAATAAAAATATGGATAGTACAAGGAAATTAATGAAACGGTAAGAAAACACCACAAGGCTCAGCAGAGCCAATATAAGCAGAGAAAGTTTCTCAAAAACATTACATGAATAAATACCCAAATATGGGTGTAAAAATAGTACATAAACTGCTTACAAGTATAATAAAAATGGCCACAACAGGAAAACAACAATTGTCACAAAATAATTACCATAATAGAAATAAATACCTGTCGCCATTACCACTGCTGAGCCACACCAACACATGTTTCAGCTGTAGCCTTCGTCAGGGAGCAGCGCTGATGTGTGCCGACTCAGAGCGATCACAGACGGTTCCTGGTGGTGATTCTGCAGCTTCATTTGCCCTCACTGTGGAGAGGTGATGGTAACGTTTCCCATGATCACAGCATATACAATAGGACCAATTGAGTTCAATATACGAAAAACAAAAAACCTCAATTTCAATTAAAATTAAACTTTTATTGATATATTTTAAAATTTAGACACCCATTAATAGTGAACACACAAAGGGCATAGATGATGAAGGGGAGGAGCTAAATATATGGGGTCCCTATAGCACCCTATGGGACCTTGCTCCTACCTACCAACGGAGGGTATGACGCCGTAACTGTTTTGGGCGCCCCCGTTCCACGTCGGCTCACCCTCTAGTTGCCCTGGATAGTTAGTGAATTAAAATAATAATTACACTACGGATGGCCATACAATAGTACTAGAATGTATTAAGTACAAAGTGCTCATATAATCACACTGTCTGATAGATAACAGCTTCCTATCAGGAAAACCAGGACAAAAAAAATCAAATATTAAGCCCCAGTATAGGCAGGCTTCTGCAGAAAATTAGTCCATAGTACATGATCCAGTACAAATTAGTACATAGTACATAATACACAACCTACATTAACATAATGGAGGAGCACATTAACATAATGGAAAATTCAGTTCCATCTGTCAGTTTTTCCTCCCATGTCCCAGTGTGATATAGTATGGTATGGCAATCACACATGGATAAACTTTTACACAATCATAATTGCACAGATTTGCACTGCATAAACCGATGCGAATACATGTAATGCAATGCCTGAGGGCAATCATGCAGATGATTCTAATAGAGCAGAAAAAAGGGGTATAGATAACCCCACAGGGAAGAAAAGAATGGTTACTTCCCTTTTAGCAGCATGCTCTGTATCGCCTCTACGCGTTTCCCCTTTCCATGATATAAGGATCTTCAGGAGGCTGGAGGATTGCAGTTATCAGATGTGAATGTAGGAGTAATCCATGGCTGTGTGCCATGATCACAGCAGAACAATAAGTCTTCTCTAATTGCTTCTATTAACCACTTCACCCCGGGAGATTTTTCATTTTTTACTCTCCTTCTTCCAAGAACCATAACTTTTCTATTTTTCCTTCAATTTTGCGATATGGGGGGCTTGTTTTTTGCAGGCCGAGTTGTACTTTTGCATAAAACCATTAGTGTTACCATATAGTCTACTGGAAAACGGAAAAAACAAATCCAAGTGCAGTGAAATTGCAAAAAAAGTGCCACTGCACAATTGTTTTTGGGATATTTATTCACCGTATTAAATATATGGTGAGGCTGACAGGTCACTAGGACGCCTCAGGTCAGTACGAGTTCATAGATAACAAACATGTATACTTTTACTTTTATCTAAGGGGTTAAAACTATTTAGAAGTTTGTCCCTCAAAAAAATTGGGCTTTTTGCGCTATTTTCCGAGACCCATAGCGTCCTCATTTTTCAGGATCTGGGGCTCAGTGATGACTTATCTTTTTGCATTTTGAGCTAGCGTTTTTAGGGATGCAATTTTTGCGCAGATGCTACGTTGTGATCGCCTGTTATTGCATTTTAAATAATTTTTGCGGCAACCAAAACCCATATTTTGGAGTTTGGAATTTTTTTCTCACCACACCGCGTACCGATCAGATTATTTGATTTTATATTTTGATCGGACATTTCTGAACATGGCGATACCAAATGTTTATATTTTTATTTTTTAAACAGTTTTATTTTCAGTGGGGCAAATGGGTGTGATTTGAACTTTTAGGTTTTTTTATTCTTTCATATTTTTAAAAACTTTTTTTTTACTTTTTTTTATTTATTTTACTAGTCCCCCTAGGGAATTATAAGGATCAGCAGTCTAATCACTTGTTCTTTTCTGTTGATCTAGGCTGCACAGCTCTGATCAGCAGAAATGCTTCTTTCCTGTCAGTGCCGACGCTCTGTCAGGTCTCACAGGAAATACGTCATGGTAGCAACAAGAGTCATCACGACTCTGAGCTACCATGGCAACCATCATCTCCCAGTGATTGCGTCACAGGGTTCCGATAGCAGCGGGGAATGGCGTGGCCATTTAAATCACGCTGTCAGATTTTGACAGCGTGATCTAAGTGAAAAGCAGGCGCCGGTGGATCGCGGATCCACCTGCGCCTGTTAGCCCCACATGTCTGTTGTTCAAATCAGCAGATGTGTGGTGGGCGTCACCACCGATTCACCACAGTAGCCGGTGGTAGTTACCCTGACATTACCAAGGACAAACTGGGGTCGTAAAGGGGTTAACCAAAAGCACAATGGTATTAAAGATAATTTATCTAATAGAGTAGACCTGATATGTGATGTGCAGCTTTTACATAGTGTAGATTAAGGTGTCAGATCTGATTTAGAATAGAATTTTGTAGTTTTAAAATATTCAAATTTAAAATAAATACTACCAAGTTTGCATTATCAGGAAACATAGAGAGGACAAACGACCAAACGCCCAGATAGTTTTATAAAGATTTATTTGTAGAAAAGTGCACATGTAAAGGGTGAAACAGGAATAATGCAGGACTTAAAAGCCCCAAACAAGGTCACAGAACCCACATGTATATAACTGCTAGACATGCAAAATAATGAGGCACCTTTACTATGGAACTATCGGGAGCATCCACTAGATGTCACTAGAACACCCCATGCCATAGCCTGCGTGTACATATAACGTGACAGGGAAAATTCCCACCATAGTCAAAACAAACACTATATATACTCACTATGGAGCCACACAAGGAGACGCTGGGTGCCAAGTAATAACGGGGGGGACCGTGACCCACCCGACGGCCGTTTCCGCAACTCGAGGTTGCCTTCGTCAGGGGGCGTGGTTAGAAGGGCCAGGATGTGAGGTATATATATAATCCCATAGCCAATTACCGGGCGAGCCTCTATGACCCATGTAATTGCGCTGCGTATAGCTCCACCCCTGGATACCAGCCGCGTCACCAACCACGCGACCGGGGGTGTAAACACCCACAACCACCTGATCGGAGTAGACGTGGATGACAGCCAGGCAGCGGACAGCAGCACAACACACGGGTACCGGCTCACATGGAACGGCCAGGATTAAAGGTGAAGCTGTGGATGATTGTCCTGATATTTGGATTAGTGGTAAGACCGCATTCTCAGTCCCACAGTATCACCATAATAATGGCATCGAATCCCCACTCCAATAGCATATAACTATGCAATTAATATATACCACTGCATTATGATACAATAACAATAAGAAGTGTGTATTACAAAATTCGTTCAAAGTCATATGATGCAACTATATATACATATTAAGCAGACACACATCGGAGCAGCATAAACCATATTTTATATTACTCATTATGAACGGACCCGCTCAGATGTGTGTAAGCACGTTGACACGGCCATACTGCGCATATCATAAACTATGCGCAAACGGCTATGTCCACATATGTAGAAAGGTGCAGGGGAGTTTAGAGAATTAATATACATACATGTATAGCAAAATACGAACAAATGCTCATAAATGAGAACATATACTGCATATCCATACATATCATATTATAAACTCAAACATAAAACCTGAACCAAGGACCAGGGAAGGGGACGGAGGGGAGGGGACGGAGGGGAGAGGGGAAAGGGAGGGGACGGAGGGGAGAGGGGAAAGGGAGGGGGAGAGGAGGGGCGGGGGGAAGGGAGGGGGGGAGAAAACAATGGATTGATTGAACTTATTAACAAATGCTGTGATATCCTTAGATTCAAAATTCATAGTCGACGTGCAGCTCGCCAGGATGACGTCCAGAGATTGGAGAGGAATCCAAAACCAGAAACCCAACATAAGGCCCAAAACTAACATACAAAAGGAGAGAAAAACCATAGATAAAATATGTGACCACACGCTTAAAACATTAAAAACAACCTGCACAGGGCAAGCACATGCATACATACTAATGTATACATACATATATAGATATGTGTGGTGGAATGGTCTTAGAGGAATTATGCAAAACTCAAATTTTCATTGAGGCCAGAGGGATACACAGTGTTTAATCTGTATATCCATCTGGCCTCTAATTGAGCCAACCTCCTGCTCACCTCACCACCCTTAATACCCAGGTCAATCTGATCGATGCCCAAAACGCGGAATTGTGAACTGTTTCATGCATGATGTACCAAAAAATGTTTGGGAATAGTTTTTAACGTGGTTTTATCTACCTGGCCAGGTGCCGCCTCAATCCCCAACACATGTTCACGCACTCTAACCTTTAACTGACGAGTAGTCAATCCTACATATACAGTTAGGTCCAGAAATATTTGGACAGTGACACAATTTTCGCGAGTTGGGTTCTGCATGCCACATTGGATTTGAAATGAAACCTCTACAACAGAATTCAAGTGCAGATTGTAACGTTTAATTTGAAGGTTTGAACAATAATATCTGATAGAAATTGTAGGAATTGTACACATTTCTTTACAAACACTCCACATTTTAGGAGGTCAAAAGTAATTGGACAAATAAACCAAACCCAAACAAAATATTTTTATTTTCAATATTTTGTTGCGAATCCTTTGGAGGCAATCACTGCCTTAAGTCTGGAACTCATGGACATCACCAAACGCTGGGTTTCCTCCTTCTTAATGCTTTGCCAGGCCTTTACAGCTGCAGCCTTCAGGTCTTGCTTGTTTGTGGGTCTTTCCGTCTTAAGTCTGGATTTGAGCAAGTGAAATGCATGCTCAATTGGGTTAAGATCTGGTGATTGACTTGGCCATTGCAGAATGTTCCACTTTTTTGCACTCATGAACTCCTGGGTAGCTTTGGCTGTATGCTTGGGGTCATTGTCCATCTGTACTATGAAGCGCCGTCCGATCAACTTTGCGGCATTTGGCTGAATCTGGGCTGAAAGTATATCCCGGTACACTTCAGAATTCATCCGGCTACTCTTGTCTGCCGTTATGTCATCAATAAACACAAGTGACCCAGTGCCATTGAAAGCCATGCATGCCCATGCCATCACGTTGCCTCCACCATGTTTTACAGAGGATGTGGTGTGCCTTGGATCATGTGCCATTCCCTTTCTTCTCCAAACTTTTTTCTTCCCATCATTCTGGTACAGGTTGATCTTTGTCTCATCTGTCCATAGAATACTTTTCCAGAACTGAGCTGGCTTCATGAGGTGTTTTTCAGCAAATGTAACTCTGGCCTGTCTATTTTTGGAATTGATGAATGGTTTGCATCTAGATGTGAACCCTTTGTATTTACTTTCATGGAGTCTTCTCTTTACTGTTGACTTAGAGACAGATACACCTACTTCACTGAGAGTGTTCTGGACTTCAGTTGATGTTGTGAACGGGTTCTTCTTCACCAAAGAAAGTATGCGGCGATCATCCACCACTGTTGTCATCCGTGGACGCCCAGGCCTTTTTGAGTTCCCAAGCTCACCAGTCAATTCCTTTTTTCTCAGAATGTACCCGACTGTTGATTTTGCTACTCCAAGCATGTCTGCTATCTCTCCGATGGATTTTTTCTTTTTTTTCAGCCTCAGGATGTTCTGCTTCACCTCAATTGAGAGTTCCTTAGACCGCATGTTGTCTGGTCACAGCAACAGCTTCCAAATGCAAAACCACACACCTGTAATCAACCCCAGACCTTTTAACGACTTCATTGATTACAGGTTAACGAGGGAGACGCCTTCAGAGTTAATTGCAGCCCTTAGAGTCCCTTGTCTAATTACTTTTGGTCCCTTGAAAAAGAGGAGGCTATGCATTACAGAGCTATGATTCCTAAACCCTTTCTCCGATTTGGATGTGAAAACTCTCATATTGCAGCTGGGAGTGTGCACTTTCAGCCCATATTATATATATAATTGTATTTCTGAACATGTTTTTGTAAACAGCTAAAATAACAAAACTTGTGTCACTGTCCAAATATTTCTGGCCCTGACTGTATCCTCGGGCATGGGCATGTAGCGTAGTAAATTACTGCCCGTGATGAACATGTGATAGATTTCTTAATATAGTATCTCTTATTGCCTGAGGAGTCAGAAAAGGTATTTCCGCGACATATGTTGGGGCAGGCGACACACTGGCCACAGGGAGAACAGCCACTGCGGATCTTAGGCCGCATATCACCCAAAAAAGTCTTATCTGTATTATTCCCCTCATAGTGGCTATGCACCAGTAGATCACGAAAATTAGTCCCTCTATGGATGGTAATCTTCGGTTTCTCTGGCAAAACCTTCCTTAAAGTGTGGTCAGCCATCAATATTGGCCAGGCATGTTCTAAGCTGGCCCTCACTAGATTGAAACTGGAGCTATAATAAGTGATAAATCGAACCTGATTGGAGGGTCCAGGGATAGAGTTGGTATACAGAAGTTGATCGCTGTCAGAATGTTTCGTGCGATGATAAGCTCTCTTTATCATGCGTCTACTATACCCCCTCTCCCTGAATCTCTCCATCAGGTCCACCGATTGTTTCTCAAAGTCCACATTTGTAGAGCAAATTCGACGTAGCCGTAAAAATTGGCCAGTAGGAACTGATCCAATCATATAATCGGGGTGTGCAGATGACGCATGTAACAAGGTGTTTGTGGAGGTTGGCTTACAGTACAAGTCCGTTTGTAAAATATAGTCACCGTCTTTGCTGACAAGGACATCCAAAACTCAACTTGCTGGTGTGACCATTGATATGTGATAAAGATGTTGCGTCCACTGGAATTCAATAAGGATTCAAACTGTTGTAACTCAACAAAAGAACCCTGCCAGATAAGGAAAATGTCGTCAATGTACCGCGCCCAAAAGAGGACGCGGTCCATCAACGACTCCTGATCTGACAGGGGGAGGTCCCTCTCCCACAGCACCAGGAATAAATTAGCATATGAGGGGGCAAAAGCCGCCCCCATTGCAGTACCCTGGAGCTGTAGGTAGAAGGACCCTTTAAAAATGAAAAAATTCTGAGTCAATGAGAACTCCAGAAGATGCAACACCAACTCATTAAAGTCAGGTGGGTTGGATGTGGTGTCCAAAAAGAACTTTGCCGCCCGCAGACCATCACTATGGACAATACTGGTATATAAGGACTCGACGTCCCCCGTAACCAGTAGAGTGTCACTACATGCAAAGAGTCCGTCTACCTTCCTCAGAATCACTTGTGTCACGAGTTTATGATGGCAAAGACCCAACTAGAGGTTGGAGTACCGAATCAATCCATTTATTAACTTTATCCAGAAAATTGCCCCGTCCGGAGATAATTGGTCTCCCCGGAGGGACCTCCCGGCTCTTATGAATTTTCGGGAGGAGATATAATGTGGCTATGGTAGGTTCCGCCACCTGTAGTGCTGAAGTCAGTTCTTTGGAGATAATGCCGTCGTCCTTGGCCTTCGTCAGAATTTTAACCAACTGTGCGTTAAAAGATGACAATGGATTGAATGTAAATTTTTTATAACACACAGTATTGTTAAGCTGACGAAAAGCCTCCCTCTCATATTGGGAGGTTGGCCAGACGACGACATTACCCCCCTTATCCGTCGGCTTCAGCACTACATCTGATAAAGACATCAAATCCTTGAGTCTCTCCCTCTCTACTCTAGTTAGGTTATCCTTCATTATTTTTGGGGAGATATTTTCCAATTCCCGGGATACGACCTGTACAAACATATCTACATTCGCAGATGTTGATAACGAAGGGAACTTTTTGGATCGGCAGGCAATAGATGGAGGTATCTTACCTCCTATAGGGAGATTGTGTTCGACCGACAGGTCCTGGAGAATCTTCAACGCATCCTGTTCTTCCTCTGTGGGGAATAATGTATGCAAGGCATCATCAAAAAATAATTTCTTAAAAAGAATAGATCTTGCAAAGATATGTAGATCTTTAATAGTGGAGAATAGGTCAAAACCTGAGGCTGGAGAAAAGGACAAACCCCTCTCCAGTAAACGCAGGTCCGTGGCTGACAAATTATGTGTACTAAGATTAAGTACCTTATTCTCCTGTCTTTTGTATCCTAATTGATAATGCCTCGATGTAGACCCTCCAGAGGCTCCTCCTCCGTATCATGCCCCCGATCGTGTGTTCATGGAAGAGGTGGATGCATCAGAGAAATCCCCAAGAGAGCTGGTCGAAGACATGGAATTTGCCCTCTCTAGTGTACTAGCCGAATCACCAGTACGTTTCCATATATATACTGACTTCTTAGAGAAACAAGACTGATCTCTATTGATCTTCGCCATCTGCGTATGATGTATGTTTTTAACACAACCTTCAATTTTCTTAGCCAAATGGTCCTTCATACTCTTTCAGTTGGTCAGGTGAACATTTTGCTCTAAATTCACCCAATTTCCCATCAAGGGTCTGATCTAATTTATTCAAAGATGTATTGTCTAAATTAATCAATAAATTCATCAATGTAGAGGAGCACAAGTTGCAAGCCGACTCCCATTTGTCAATAAAAGTTTCATCATCCACAGGGAAAGTAGGTGTGACCCTGATCCTCAAACCTCTCGGAATAAGACCACGGGCTACATATTGCTCTAATAGAGCCCGATTCCACCACAATCGTGTATGCTTGATGGACATCCGCTGTATTTCAGAGAATGCCCCATCTAAGCCCTGTGCAGAGTCCTGCTGTATGTTGGATCCTGCTCCACCAAACACACGGTCTACTTGATTAAGCCAGGTTGTCTCGAAGGCTTTATAGTCCATCTTGGTTGTTGAACTTCCTGTGCTAAACACAGTAAAACAGAACACAATATAAATAATTACCAACAACCAACTACATATGGTAGATAGTATACTGCTACCCAGTACATAAATAGTACATAGGATTAGTGGATATATGAAAGAACTACCACTGTGCAGATATGGACTAATGAGGGCTAGTCGCAATATTTAACAGGAAACATAGAGAGGACAAACGACCAAACGCCCAGATAGTTTTATAAAGATTTATTTGTAGAAAAGTGCACATGTAAAGGGTGAAACAAGAATAATGCAGGACTTAAAAGCCCCAAACAAGGTCACAGAACCCACATGTATATAACTACTAGACATGCAAAATAATGAGGCACCTTTACTATGGAACTATCGGGAGCGTCCACTAGATGTCACTAGAACACCCCATGCCATAGCCTGCGTGTACATATGTGACAGGGAAAATTCCCACCATAGTCTAAACAAACAGTATATATACTCACTATGGAGCCACACAAGGAGACGCTGGGTGCCAAGTAATAACGGGGGGGACCGTGACCCACCCGACGGCCGTTTCCGCAACTCGAGGTTGCCTTCGTCAGGGGGCATGGTTAGAAGGACCAGGATGTGAGGTATATATATAATCCCATAGCCAATTACCGGGCGAGCCTCTATGACCCATGTAATTGCGCTGCGTATAGCTCCGCCCCTGGATACCAGCCGCGTCACCAACCACGCGACCGGGGGTGTAAACACCCACAACCACCTGATCGGAGTAGACGCGGATGACAGCCAGGCAGCGGACAGCAGCACAACACACGGGTACCGGCTCACATGGAACGGCCAGGATTAAAGGTGAAGCTGTGGATGATTGTCCTGATATTTGGATTAGTGGTAAGACCGCATTCTCAGTCCCACAGTATCACCATACTAACGGGATCGAATCCCCACTCCAATAGCATATAACTATGCAATTAATATATACCACTGCATTATGATACAATAACAATAAGAAGTGTGTATTACAAAATTCGTTCAAAGTCATATGATGCAACTTTATATACATATTAAGCAGACACACATCGGAGCAGCATAAACCATATTTTATATTACTCATTATGAACGGACCCGCTCAGATGTGTGTAAGCACGTTGACACGGCCATACTGCGCATATCATAAACTATGCGCAAACGGCTATGTCCACATATGTAGAAAGGTGCAGGGGAGTTTAGAGAATTAATATACATACATGTATAGCAAAATACGAACAAATGCTCATAAATGAGAACATATACTGCATATCCATACATATCATATTATAAACTCAAACATATAACCTGAACCAAGGACCAGGGAAGGGGACGGAGGGGAGGGGACGGAGGGGAGGGGGGGGAGGGAGAGGGAGAGGAGGGGGGAGGAAAGAGGGGGAGAGGGGGGGAGAAAACAATGGATTGATTGAACTTATTAACAAATGCTGTGATATCCTTAGATTCAAAATTCATAGTCGACGTGCAGCTCGCCAGGATGACGTCCAGAGATTGGAGAGGTTTGCATTATGAATATTTTATATTTTTTCTCTTTATATTTATTGTTTATAAAACAATGTGATCGGCAGTGCTGAATGGGTGTGGATGGGGAGTGGTTATGGGCATGACTAGTTGTGAAATGGGGTTGGTTAGGGGTGTGGCCTAAAATCGCCGCCGCGCGCATAGCGTGCCGCACAGTTTGTCCCTCTTTCATTTCTTTGAAAGTTGGGAGGTATGTGTGACTGTGCCACACACAGGAAATTTATGGTTCGCCGTTCATTCCAGTGCACATGCTCATACATGTCACTCATCATGTGACCACATCTCAACCAAATTTGAGCCCTCATACTGCGCGTCACACGCTCTGCCTTTAAGCTGCATAAGACATTACTGATTCTGTAATCACTAATCAGCCACCGTTATATCTCAAAATACCAGGGCATATCAAAGCTATTTAAATAGACTTATTTCAATAAAATAGAGATATATGAAAACCCTATTTTGTCATCATAGATTGTGTATCCATCGATTTTAACCCCTTCATGGACAATTCTCTCTTCAATATACATTAAAGGCATATTCAACTAAATGTACAGTACAGACCAAAACTTTGAACACACCTTCTCATCTCTAGAACAACTGTTAAGAGGAGACTTTGTGCAGCAGGCCTTCATGGTAAAATGGAGAGGTAAATAGGAAGAAAACTTCAGCTCACCTGCTGCCCAGACTGTTCAGCCTAGCGGGTGCCTAGGATCCTTCGGTTTATCCCAACCGGTAACAGGCAACGTGGAGTGAAAAGAAAAAGATGATCCGGCACAAAATCTCCTTTGGTAAAAACATCCAAAATTTATTGAAACATCATTAAAAATAGCGTGAAGACCAAGTATCCACTCAGATGGAAAGCATGGAGGTCATGATAACTTTACGCGTTTCGGACAGTTATAAAAACAAAAAAACAAAAATCTCTTATGATTAAGGACTTTTTTTGTTTTTATAACTGTCCGAAACGCGTAAAGTTATCATGACCTCCATGCTTTCCATCTGAGTGGATACTTGGTCTTCACGCTATTTTTAATGATGTTTCAATAAATTTTGGATGTTTTTACCAAAGGAGATTTTGTGCCGGATCATCTTTTTCTTTTCACTCCACGCTTCATGGTAAAATAGCTGCTAGGAAACCACTGTTAAGGACAGGCAACAAGCAGAAGAGATTTGTTTGAGCTAAAGAACACAAGGAATGGACATTAGACAAGTGGAAATCTGTGCTTTGGTCTGATGAGTCCAAATTTGAGATCTTTGGATCAAACCACTATGTCTTTGTAGAAAAGGTCAACGGATGGACTCTACATGCCTGGTTCCCACCGTGAAACATGGAGAAGGAGGTGTGATGGTGTGGGGGTGCTTTGCTGCTGACACTGTTGGGGATTTATTCAAAATTGAAGGCATACAGAACCAGCATGCCTACCACAGCATCTTGCAGCGGTGTGCTATTCCATCTGGTTTGCGTTTAGTTGGACCATAATTTATTTTTCAACAGGACATTGACCCCAAACACACCTCCAGGCTGTGTAAGGGCTATTTGACTAAGAAGGAGAGTGATGGGGTGCTATTCCAGATGACCTGGTCTCCACAGTCACCAGACGTGAACCCAATCGAGATGGTTTGGGGTGAGCTGGACCTCAGAGTGAAAGCAAAAGGGCCAACAAGTGCTAAGCATCTCTGGGAATTCCTTCAAGACTGTTGGAAAACCATTTCCGGTGACTACCTCTAGAAGCTCATCAAGAGAATGCCAAGAGTGTGCAAAGTAGTAACTAAAGCAAAAGGTGGCTACTTTGAAGAACCTAGAATATAAGACATACTTTCAGTTGTTTCACACTTTTTTAAGTATTTCATTCCACATGTTTTAATTCATAGTTTTGATGCCTTCAATGTGAATCTACAATTTTTAGAGTCATGAAAATAAAGAAAACTCTTTGAATGAGGAGGTGTGTCCAAACTTTTAGTCTGTACTGTATCTCCAAAAAAATTCAGGATATGAACACATTATTAATTTCTTCAGATGATGGAACCTCTATCATGTTCATTGGCTCACAAGTATTTTATATAAAGACCAATTATCCATTTGGATCAATGGGATTTATAGACAGATTCCATAATGGGGCAAAGAATTATTATCAATGGCTTAGAATAAGCAAGCATGACCTTATCATGGACTAACTTTATAAAAAACAGCCATAGTGGAGTTGTTCATTAAGTCCATTCGGATTTACTGTTCTCAGCCTGTGGCTCCACCTTGCCTCTTTCTGCAATAATAGGCGGTCCCAATCTCCCCCTCTCACCTTTTGAGCTACAACTTCAACGACATGTGTCGTTAAATAGGGGTGTCCCTTTCGTTCTTAATGTCCCCTAAATGCTCCACTATCCTTCTCCTGAACTCTCTTTTCGTCTTCCTTATGTATTTAAGATTACTTATCCAATTGAATCTATAGATAACCCCTATAGTTCTGCAATTAGCAAAGAGTCTAATTTCATAGGTGCGTCCTGTTAATGAGCTCCAAAAACTGCTCCCTAGCTGAATAAAGTCACAAAAGGAGCATCTACCGCATCTAAAAGTTCCCATACTTCTACCATTTAACCATGTAGTTCCTTTCACTGGTTTATATTCACTATGAATTAGTTGATCTTTGATGGTTCTGCCTCTCCTATATGTGATGGCTGGGGTTGTTGGTATTAAGTCCTCAAGAATGGGGTCTGCTGTCAATAGCCCCCAGTGTCTTGTTAATATTCTTCGGACTTCATCCACTTTGTTATCAAACTTGCCAATGATACGCATCGTTCCATCTTCATCTCTTTTCCTGACATAAAGGTCATATCTCTGCTGTTTTAAATGCTTGGCTTAAAATTTCTCTTGGATAGCCCCTTTCCAAGAATCTATTTTTTAACTCCGAGGCTTTTTTTATAGAAGGTTACATCTGAAGAGCAGTTTCTACGTATCCTTAAGTATTGGCTTTTCGGTATACCAAGCTTAAGGCTCATGGGGTGGTGACTGTCCCAGTGAAGAAAATTATTCGTTGACTTGGGTTTACGATATGTACTCGTCTTTAGTTGTCCTGCATCATCTATTTTAATTGTCAGCTCCAGAAAATTAATACTCCTCTTGCTGCATTCTGAGGTGAATCTGAGATTATTGTCATTACAATTAATCTCTAAGATGAATTTTCCAAATGAGTCTTCGTCATCCGACAAAAGTATCAGAATATCGCCTATAAAGCGATTCCAGAAAATGATTTTATCACTCCACCATGGTTTCTTCTCTACTCCAAAGACCACAGTATCTTCCCACCAGCCAAGTTATAGGTTGGCATAGGTAGGGGCCACAGGAGTCCCCATGGCCATACCCCTAAGCTGGTGGTGGTACCGCCCATCGAATAGAAAAAAATTGTGGGTCAAAATGAACCTTAGAAGAGAAATGATTAAATCATTGTGTAGTTTGAATTGAATACCTCTGGTGTTCAAGAAGTGTTCTATCGCCCTCAAGCCCCAATTATGTGGTATTGAACTGTAGAGAGTTTCCACATCAATGGAAGCTAACACACCTCTTCACTTAAGGAGGTACCTTTCAGTGTCCCTAACAAATCCAAAGTATCCCTCAAATAAGAGGGTAGGGAAAGAACAAAGCTCCGTAGTATTTTATCTATGTATACACTACTGTTTTGTGTTAGAGATTCCACGACAGATACTATCGGATGACCTCTCAAAGGGTCCAGCCCTTCATGTACTTTGGGTAGACAGTAAAATTCCGACACTACCGAATGTCTTGTACTCATGAAATCTTTCTCATTCTTGGATATGAGTTTCTTTCTAAGGCTGCCATCAAGATCAAATCCAGTTCTTTTTTTAAAAAAATTGTGGGATCATTTGGAAGAATGGCATAAGTTGTCTTGTCCTTCAAAAGATCAGTACACATTTTTTTGTGTCAATAGGATTGCTTATCTTTTAAGGAACAGCTATTTGGTATGTTAGTAGTCTTATTTATAGAGGCACTAGGGGGGATCAATTTTGTGAAATCCTAACTTCAAATGGTATATTTAGGACCTGAACCAGGCTTCTTTATCACGTAAGTGAACTCTGAAGTATCAGACCTTGTGACCAGTTTCCTTCAAGGAATGTACATTGGGTATGTTGCAGATTCGATTTGCATAGGCACTGGGCAGTATTTGACACTATAGAACCTTAATCCTAAATGGTCTGTTTCAAGATCCTAGTGTGCTGTACCTGCATCATTAAAGTACCTCGAAGTATCAGGTTGTCTGTGGACATATCACAAATCAAGATACTGGTATGAATATGCACCAGGGTGCTCTTTTTTCAGGTGGTGGCTCTCTTAAAAGCAAAACACTGGTATCCTCTGGTGTGTGGGTTTTTGATTTTGATTAAGTCAAAACACATTGGTTCTATAGAGATATTGGGGCATTGCATTAATGGACTGATAGTATTTTAATTTTACAGGTGGGAATGCGGTAAACCCCGAACTTTTGTGACTCTTCAAAGGGTGATAAATATGGAGAGCATTACAGGTCCCAATCACCTCATGTGAAACCAAACTGTGTGTCTATCATCATCCCATTTGTAACTACTCTGCCAAGAACTGACAGAGATAGAGGATATTAGAACCAGTGTTACTATACACCATATTATATCTTGTATGTATAAATGACCCCTGATGAACCTCCCGTGGGGAGGAGAAACGCGTCGGGTCAAGTAGGGGCAAAAGTTAGCAAAATTGCAACTGTAATATATGGTGTGGCCATTGAATTGTTACTTAATGGTACCCTAATTGGATCCTGAGACACAGGGATACATATTCTACTTTTGCTAAGACCTGGAACGTTGAATGTTGACCATGGACGGATAGGAGTCAATTTGATATGTCAGGCTCCCTATATTATAAGCACAATTGTGAAATAATATAATACAGATATCTGATTAGGTGTCAGGATAATTGTAGAGGGGTACTACAGTATGTATGTGTGTTTTTTGGCGTATCTATTGAAGGTGGGAGTTATATTTCTAATTATAATAACAAAGTGTTTGGTATTTATATGTCACTTTTTGTAATAAATATATTTTTTAAAAATTAGAAGCCTTTAGAGTCTGTGAAAATTTCATATCTTGCTTCTAGTAACTAGTAAAATGTGAGAGTTAAGCAGCCATTGACTATAATGGATCGGTCTGTTGGTGGGGGTGATTAAGTGAGATTGGGAAAGATGATGAATTCTGTTTTGTCCACATTACGTTCTAGAAATCAAGTGGAGAGAAAGGATATAATACCAGAAAGACATAGGATTCTGGTTAGTAAGTAAGTGATATTAAGTCCAGAAAGGCAGATCTGTGTGTTGCCAGCATATAGATGATACTAAAAGCTATGGGACTCTATGAGCTGTCCCATGACAAGCCTATAGATGGAGAAGAGCAAGGGTCCACTACCTGAACCTTGGGAGACACTGACAGATAGTGGGTGAAATGAGAAGGTGGTGTGTGAGAGTGAGGGATGCTGAATGTCCTGTCTGTTAGGTTTGAAAAGAACCAAGTTAGGGCCAAGTCATTAATGCCAAGAAAGTATATACAAATGTTAAGTTAACTTGAAATGTTCAGAATTTAATTTACGTAAGTTTACGTTTTCTACTTATATAATAAACTTCTTGCTGTGAAGAATATGCTTTTGCACTCTATAGACAGTAGGATTATACAACAATGAGAAAATACTCAGAATGTAATTGCCAGATAAAACATGTACTAATTGAGTGTAAAGTTATATGGAGAAAAAAGCTTTTCCAATGCAAGTTTGGTGTAAAGGCATTTCACTGCTGCCTCATAGTTGCTGCATTGCTTTCATGAATACAGAATCGACATTAAAATTCATGAGGACCTGACAAATGAAAAGAGAAGACTCAGTTGGTCTGAAATACGTGGTGACACTGCATGCAAGGGGCACTTGAAAGAACTGAATGAAGATGTTTCAAAATGCTTTTCTAGCCCTATCAACTTCAAACAAGCTGTTTATCACTATTGTGCTTCTGAGTTTTAATTCATTTTTCATGGTTCTTCTTCACATTTCAACTGGATGTTAATTGTTATTGAGAAAAATATCGCTGATGTCATATTTCATTTCCACGTTTTATATACTTCTTAAAACAGTAAAAAGATTTGCAAATTTCTTGCGAAAGTTATCAAAGCTTATTTTTACAAGTTTTCTCATACTCCCGCCTAGACTTTTGCGTAAAATAACATGTAAAAGGAATAATCAGACAGTCAATATAAGTGTAGAGAAAGCATTACTTTGGGGGGAGATAGATCCAGGCTGGCATTTGTAATGCCAATCTGGAACCAAAAGCCAGCTGGAGAAGTGTGTACCAAAATTATTAACCCTTCCCCTGCCAAGGACATACTGTATCTAAGACCTTCTCAGTAGCCAAGGCCTTATGAGATATTGGCTACGAATTGCTATACAAATATAATGAAGTTAACTTTAACAAAGGGAACAAAACACTAGGATTTTTTAAGACACAAATATTTGCAACTAGCTGTAGTACCCGGGTGTTGCCCGGGATAGTAACTGTCTCTCTGTCTCTCTCCCAGTCTCTGTATGTCTGTCTGTCTATGTCTCTTTCTGTCTGTCTCTTTCTGTCTGTCTGTCTCTTTCTGTCTCTTTCTGTCTGTCTCTGTCTATCTCTGTGTTCCTGTCTGTGTGTCTGTCTCTGTGTGTCTGTCTTTCTGTTTGTCTGTGTCTATCTCCCTGTCTGTCTCTGTATCAGTCTGTCTGTCTCTCTCTATCTCTGTGTCTGTCTGTGTCTGTCTCTCTCTATCTTTGTGTCTGTCTTTCTGCCTCTCTATCTCTGTGTCTTTCTATCTCTCTCTATTACTGTGTCTGTCTCTCTCTATCTCTGTGTCTGTCTTTCTCTATCTCTGTGTCTGTCTTTCTCTATCTCTGTGTCTGTCTGTCTCTCTCTATCTCTATGTCTGTCTGTCTCTCTCTATCTCTATGTCTGTCTGTCTCTCTATCTCTGTGTCTGTCTGTCTCTCTCTATCTCTGTGTCTGTCTGTCTGTCTCTATCTCTATGTCTGTTTGTGTCTGTCTCGCTCTCTATCACTGTGTCTGTCTCTCTCTATCTCTGTGTCTGTCTTTCTGTCTCTCTCTATCTCTGTGTCTGTCTGTGTCTCTCTCTCTATCTCTGTGTCTTTCAATCTGTTTCCCTGGCAGTCTCTTTCCTTGGCTGTATCTTTCCCCAGCTGTCTCTTTCCCCGTTTATCTCTTTCCAGGTCTGTCTCTATCCCCGTCTGTCTCTTTCCCCATCTGTCTCTTTCCAGGTCTGTCTCTTTCCACGTCTTTCTCTTTCCCTGTCTGTCTCTTTCCCTGTCTGTCTATTTCCCCGTTTGCCTTGTTCCAGGGCTGTCTCGTTCCAGGTCTCTCGTTCCAGGTCTGTCTCCTTCCAGGTCTGTCTCTGTCTCTTTCTGTGTCTCTGTCTCTTTCCTTGTCTCTTTCCTTGTCTGTCTGTCTCTTTCCCTCTCTTTCCCTGTTTTTGTATTTTTCCCTGTCTTTCTCTTTCCCTGTCTCTGTCTCTTTCCCTGTCTGTCTGACTTTTTCTCTGTCTCTTTCCCTGTCTGTATCTGTCTGTCTCTGTCTCTTTGATTGTCTGTCTCTCTCTCTCTCTGTCTCTTTCCCTGTCTTTGCCTGTCTGTCTGTGTCTTTCTGCTTCTGTCTGTCTGTTTGTCTCTTTCTCTCTCTCTCTCTTTCTCTGTCTGTTTCTGTCTCTCTGTCTTTCTCTCTGTCTCTTTCCCTGTCTGCCTCTTACTCTGTCTGTGCCTATGTTTGTCTGTCTCTTTCTGTCTCTCTCTATCCGTCTCTCCACCAACATCTTATTACCTCACACATAAGCTTCTTATACTATGAATATCTTTCGTTCCTATAGCAACCAATCACAGCTCCTATTAATAACCTTTAGCTCGCAGCTCCATTGACTTTAATGGAGGCAGGTTTTTTGGAGAGTAACTGTAAAGCGCGGGGTTTAATTTTCCCATCAAAACATAGTTTATGACGTTCCCTGAGTCACATGGGGCGTCTGTGCAAAATTTCGTGATTGTGAATGCGACGGTGCGGATTCCTTTAGCGAACATACATACTGTACATACACACACACACACACACACACACACACACTTAGCTTTATATATTAGATTTGATACATAACCTGATATTGGTTAATGATTTGTGTAATATTAAATTATCATATTTCTCCTAAGGGATAATCTTCTGTGATAATTTATCAAAGGGTACATTATTTGTCAAGTTTAACTAGGCAGCTACACATTGTATGTCCTCCTCCCTTACTTGCTGCACCCCGACCGTCCAGCTCCAGATTCCATTTGAAACAGACCGTGAGTGATTGGCAGGCTGTGACTACAGGACATCAGATGTGTGAGTAGCCGCACACTGCTGGATAGTGTGTAAGGTAACTCAGCAGGGGCAACTGGGTAAGAGAATGGAGAGAACTCTCCAAGTAATATACGAATATATGTGCAGTTGTTACTCAGGGGAGAATAATTGCATATGCTCATACTTGAAATGGGGAGAGAGGGGCATATGATTATGTTTCTATTGTTGGGGTCTTCATTTTCCTGCAAGAAGTGCTGTGTATATGAATCAAAGTTAGGGGCAACATAACACTATATTCACATACATACATTGTTGCCCCCTTAATTAAATTATTAAATTAGCTCTGTTTTTGTTTAATCCTATTATAAGCCTCCCTCCGTTGGACTATAATCATAAAAAAACACAGCTCCCTGGAGTAAACACTGTGTGCAGAATTATTAGGCAACTTGTATTTTAGAGGATTTTTTTTATTATTGATCAACAACTATGTTCTCAATCAAACCAAAAAACTCATAAATATCAAAGCTTAATATTTTTGGAAGTTGGAGTGTTTTTATTTTAGATTTAGCGATCTTAGGAGGATGTCTGTTTGTGCAGGTAACTATTACTATGCAAAATTATTAGGCAACTTAATAAAAACCAAATATATTCCCATCTCACATGTTTATTTTCATCAGGTAAACCAATATAATTACACAAAATTTAGAAATAAACATTTCTGAAATGCAAAAACAAAACCCAAAAGAATTAGTTACCAATATAGCCACCTTTCTTTATGATGACACTCAACAGCCTACCATCCATAGATTCTGTCAGTTGCTTGATCTGTTTACGATCAACAGTGCGTGCAGCAGCCACCACAGCCTCCCAGACACTGTTCCGAGAGGTGTACTGTTTTCCCTCCCTGTAGATCTCACATTTTATGAGGGACCACAGGTTCTCTATGGGGTTCAGATCAGGTGAACAAGTTGGCCATGTCTTTATTTTTTCATCTTTTAGACCTTTACTGGCCAGCCACGCTGTGGAGTAGTTGGATGCCTGTGATGGAGCATTGTCCTGCATGAAAATCATGTTTTTCTTTAACGATACCAACTTCTTCCTGTACCACTGCTTGAAGAAGTTGTCTTCCAGAAACTGGCAGTAGGTCTGGGAGTTGAGCTTCACTCCATCCTCAACCCAAAAAGGTCCCACAAGTTCATCTTTGATGATACTAGCCCATACCAGTACCCCATCTCCACCTTGCTGTCGTCTGAGTCGGAGTGGAGCTCTCTGCCCTTTACTGATCCAGCCTCTGGCCCATCCATCTGGCCCATCAAAAGTCACTCTCATTTCATCAGTCCGTAAAACCTTTGAAAAATCAGACCTAAGATATTTCTTGGCCCAGTCTTGATGTTTTATCTTATGCTTCTTGTTCAAAGGTGGTCATTTTTCAGCCTTCCTTACGTTGGCTATGTCCCTGAGTATGGCACACCTTGTGCTTTTTGATACTCCGGTGACGTTTCAGCTCTGAAATGTGGCCAAACTGGTGGCAAATGGGATCTTGGCAGCTTCACGCTTGATTTTCCTCAATTCATGGGCAGTTATTTTGCGCCTTTTTTGCCCAACACGCTTCTTGCGACCCTGTTGGCTATTTGCCATGAAACACTGGATTGTTTGGTGCTTATGCTTCAAAAGTTTGGCAATTTCAAGACTGCTGTATTCCTCTTCAAGACATCTCACAATTTTGGACTTTTCAGAGCTCGTCAAATCTCTCTTCTGACCCATTATGCCAAAGGAAATTAAGTTGCTTAATAATTAAGCACACCTTATATAGGGTGTTGATGTCATTACACCACACCCCTCCTCATTACAGACATGTACATCACCTGATTTACTTAATTGGTAGTTGGCTCTCAAGCCTATACAGCTTGGAGTAGGACAACATGTATAAAACGTATCGCGTGATCAAAATACTCATTTGCCTAATAATTCTGCACACAGTGTAATTTTAAAATAATACCATCCCTGGCATGTGATCATAGAATAACGCCCCCTACCCCTGGAGTATACTTATAAAATAATGAGGAGCCCTTCATAGAATATTATCATTAGAGACGAGCCACCCCCTAAAGGCTCGAGTTCGGTTCGGTTCATCAAATGGAGGCTGCGTTCGAGTTCGGTTCGACGAACCATTCGATGAACCTCTCGAACCCCATTGAAAACAATGGGAGGCAAACACAAACACATAAAAACACATAGAAACCACCTTCAAAGGTGTCCAAAAGGTGACAAATAACTCCCAAGACACCACAAACACATGGGAAAGCGACAAGGACATATACTCATGCGAAAACAAAGCCGCTGGACGAGGAAAAAGAGGAGGAGACACAGATATAGGCATAACAAACAGGAATAACGTTTGGAACACCATTCCAAGTCCGAACTGGGTGCAAAAACCTAAAAAAACATCACTATGGGGAGATAAGGTATGCACACCAGTGACTATGGAAGGGGAATACATGAAATAGCAGAAACTGCTGTGTGAATACTGACTTGAAAAATCCAATAGCTATATGCAAATAGCTATTGGATTTTTCAAGTCAGTATTCACACAGCAGTTTCTGCTATTTCATGTATTCCCCTTACATAGTCACTGGTGTGCATACCTTATCTCCCCATACAGATATAGGCATGACATGCCCTTCTAAAATCATGTAAAACACATCAAGGCTACTCCAAGCAGAGTCTCCCTTTTTTTTAAAAAAAAATTGGGCCACACACACCACAACTTGAGTGGCATCACTTGTGCCCCAGTTGCAAACTGGACAGGTAGATTTGCATCAAGCACAGTCAAAAATATGCCAGCCTTTACTCTCCCCAGGATGACACCGGGGTAGTAAAGTCCTTGCTGATCCATGACTTGCTCATCTTGATGAACAATAGTCTGTCCACATTGTCACTGGACAGATGCGTGCACTTATCTGTCAGCACACACGCAGCAGCACTGAAGACACCTTCACAGACAACGCTGGCTGCGGGACACGACAAGATCTCCAAGGTGTAAGTGGCGAGCTCAGGCCATTTTTCAAGAATTGAAGCCCAAAATGAGCAAGACTCCAATTGCAAAGTCATGGCATCGATGTTCATTTGGAGATACTCCTGTATCATCCTCTCCAGCCATTGACTATGTGTCAGACTTCTTGTCTCTTGTGGCCTTGCATTGGATGGTCTAAAAAAATTATGAAACGATTCCATAAAATTGCTGTTACCAGCACCAGATACGGTGTTACAGGTACGGTTTGACTGATAATGACGAGATAGTTCCATGCTTGTCAAGTTACAACTGGGAGACTCACTCTGTGCACCACTGGTGTTTGGTGGAAAAGCCAAGCTAAGATTGAGTAACAGCTTCTGCTGATACTCCTGCATACGTGCGTCCCTTTCTATGGCTGTAATAATTTCGCCAAATTTGGACTTTTACCGGGGATCTAATAGTGTGGTAACCCAGTAGTCATCATCACTTCTAATTCGGACAATCCGAGGGTCATTTTGTAGGAAGTGCAGCAAGAAGGCGCTCATGTGTCTTGTGCATCCATGTGGACCAAGTCCTCACTGTGTTTGTGGCGGCGAGGTGATAACAGTGCTTTTTTCCTCTGACATCTCCTCCCAACCTCGTTCAACCGAAATTTGACCAAGGTCTCCCTCATCTGCTGAGTCTTTCATGGCCATCGAGAGTTTGTCCTCCATTTCTTCCTAGTCTCCTGCACCTTCCTCAACATTTTGGCTGCTACCATGTGCCCTTGTTAATCCCTCTCCCCCACCGTCGCATGCCTGCCGCCTTGGTGATGCTGAACGTCTGGACCTTGTAGATGTTGGTATCCCTTGCGCATATGAATCCTCCTGCACTTCCTTCCCTTTCTCTTGTCCCACCCTCTTACTCCAAATAGTGTTTAGCGTGTGCTCCAGCATGTAAATCACTGGAATTGTCATGCTGATAATGGCATTGTCAGCCCTAAACATATTCATCGCCATGTCGAAACTGTGCAGAAGGGTGCATAGGTCCTTGTTATGAGACCACTCCAGCAGCGTGATCTGCCCCACCTCTGCAACTCGTTGGCCCAGGCTATATGTCATAACGTATTGCACAAGGGCTCGGCAGTGCTGCCACAGTTGTTGCAACATGTGGAGAGTCGAATTCCAGCGTGTCGCCACATCGCATTTGAGGTGGTGAACCAGCAGGCCGAAAGACTTCTGGAGCGATGCAAGTTAGTCAGCTGCGACGGTTGAACAGCGGAAGTGAGCGGAGAGTGACCGTGCCCTGTGCAGAAGCCCATCTAGGCCGGGATAGTGGGTTAAAAATTGCTGGACAACAAGGTTCAACACGTGAGCCATACAAGGCACGTGTGTCACCTTGCCCAGGCGAAGGGCCGCACCCAGGTTTTCAGCATTATCACACACGGCCTTCCCAGGCTGCAGGTTGAGTGGAGACAACCATTTATGAAACTCGGACCGCAGAGCTGACCACAACTTCTCAGCCTCAGACCCTTCTCCATCTCTCACCATAGTTACCCAGTGCCCAGTCAGTGACATGTAACGTCCCTGTCCATGCTTACTGGTCCAAGTATCGGTGGTGAAATGCACCCTGTCACACACAGAGTTTCTCAAGGAAGCGGTGATGTTGTGTGTGACATGCTGGTGTAGCGCAGGCACACCTTTCTTGGAGAAGTAGTGGTGACTGGGCATCTGGTACTAAGGCACTGTGACTGACATAAAGTCTTGAAAATCCTCTGTGTCCACCAGGCGGAAAGGCAGCATTTCGGTAGCCAAGAGGTTACAGAAGGTGAAAGTTAACCTCTTAGCTTTGTCATGGCTCGGAGGAAATGGCCTTTTATTTGTCCACATCTGAGGGACAGAGATCTGGCTGCTGTGTGTAGACGGTGTTGAGTAGGGTGTCCCTGGAAAACTGCAGGTCTGTGAGGAAAGTGCAGGCGGAGACATGATGTTGCCTTCATCCAAAGTTGGTGCTCTTGATGTCTGAGAGAGCTCTACACCAGCACTTGTTTCCCCTTCCAAACCAACTGACGACCTACCAAGCAAACTGCCTGTTGCGGTTAAAGAGGTGGAAGGTTTGCGTGGAAAAACATGTGTGACAGCTGTCATCACAGTCATAGAGGAAGAAGAGCGCGCGGATGCACTTGAAGGGGCAGACGGTGGTTGGCCCGCTCCGCTAGGCCGCATTGTAGCACAGTGAGCTTCCCAATGGGACTTATGCTTGTTATTCATGTGCCGATTCATGGAAGAAGTTGTCAAACTAGTGAGCTTTTGGCCTCTACTTATAGATTGGCGACAAATCTTACAGATCACATGATTTGGGAGATCCTTTGCGAGGTCAAAAAACGACCAGGCCAGGCAAGGCTTAGAGCCCATGCGACCTGCAGAGCCACCCCCACTTGTGCTCAGAGGCAGAGTTGTGGCTGAGGATGCAGTTGTTGACGTGCTTCCAGTACTCCGACTCTGTCCAGGAAGGCGCAAGGTAACTTCGTCGTCAGTCGCATCCTCCTCTACTGCATCTGCTGACCTCCTCGAGTGCGTGAATGTGGATTTACAGTAAGTGGGATCTAGAACTTCATCATCAAGTGTTGTGTTTGCACTCCCCTCGCTCTCAGACCTAACCTCTTCCTGCCCTGACTGAATAGTTAAGTTGTCATCCCAATCAGGTAAATGTGTCTCATCGTCATCAGTATGTTCCTCATTGTCTCCACCAGCAGGTGTTACAGTTTGGGAATTAGGGTGTACATTATGCTCAGAAACTTGGTCATAAGGGCCTGAATCAGACTCACAAAGTTTCTGGCCATCACTGCAGACCACTTCCTGGTCTGTACTCACTGTAGCTTGGGAGCAGACCTCTGATTCCCAGGGTATAGTGTGACTGAACAGCTCTGCAGACTCAGCCATCTCTGTTACACCATACTCTGCATGGCGGGTGGAGACTTGAGAGCTGGGAGAAAGCAAGTGTGATTGGGGTGACCACTCAGAGGACTGTTGTTTTTTGGATGTTGACGTTGAGGTGGAGGAGAGGCCACTTGTTGGAGCACTTGCGATCCATTCAAGCATGTTTTTTTTTTGGTGCATCATCTACCTTTTTTACAGTTGTTCGGTTCCGTAAAAAAAGAGAGCACATCAAATTGGCCACGGAAAGTAGTAGACATTTAACTTTTACTGGAAGATGGCCATTCTTCAGCAGATGTTAATGTAGCTTTCCCACCTACCGCACGGACACAAACTTTTTTCCTTTTCCAACCCGCCTGTTCCACTTTGCACCAGCATCTGTCCTTTTCCCACTCATTTTGTTTGCAACAAGATTGGACACTTAAAATGTGGTAGCAAAAATGGAGAGGTGGTGTAGATTGCAGAGGTGGTCTAGCTTTATTGACAGCTGAAGAACCAACACTGAGTATCCCAGTCAATTTTAGTATGCCCCTAACAGTGGCAGCACAGTTTGCAATTAGAATTACGTTGCTAAAAATTGACAGGTGTGGACAATGCAGAGGTGGTCTAGCTGTATTGACAGTTGAAGAACCAACACTGAGTATCCCAGTCAATTTTGGTATGCCCCTAACAGTGGCAGCACAGTTTGCAATTAGAATTACGTTGTGTGACGACCTGGGCCCTGAACGTCTTGGGGCACACGTCTGGCAGCGGGATCAAGACACACACAAGCACTTTGTCACTTAAAGAATCTCGGTGATTTATTCACATCCTCATAAACCACGCAGTGTAACAGGTCACAGCCACTTTCCCGCAGGACAATGTCTCACTGTCTGTTTAAACTGCTGATTGTTCATACAGTTCATTCTCTGGCATCAGCCAGTATAGTCCCCTTTCTGGGGTGTTACCTGCCAGTAGGTTTGCAGGCTGTCAGTCTGCCTCCATCCAGTCCAGGGAGACTCTCACACTGGGCTCAACATCCCGGCCCATGGACACGTTCCAATTCCTCACAGCCTCAGTGGATTCTGCAGCTCCCTGACATTTCAGAGCCCTCACTAGCTCTGTATGCACAGGATCTCCTGCACATGTGCTCCAACCAAGATGGCTCCCACCAGCACACAGAGATCATGTGACAAACGACAGCTCCATTAAATCCCATGAGACACACCTACGTATGGGAGGTATGTGGATGGTCAGTCCCGCCCATCACTTCTGACCATCCCATGAACCCAGCCCTGAATGTGTACAACAATCCTCATGGAACTACAAGTCCCAGAGAAACATTCCAGGTTCAGATCACAGAGGATTTCCCCCTCTGTGACACATACCGGCCATCTACCACATTGCATCCTTACATATCCCCCCCCTCTGTTCCAACTTGTAGGGTGGAACACTCGACAACCTACAGTGACCCTGAGACAGGGCATTAGGGAAACCATACCCTACCAGTCGAATGGGCCCTCTACGAAAACTTGGAGTTTCTGCTCCTGACCGACCATCCGCCACTGTCACCAAACCCTCCTCAGTGAACCCTCTTCTCAGACACGTCCGCCGGTCCGACATATCGTTCCATAACTGTCTCCAACGGTCAGTGTGGTAGTGAGACACCCCATCAGTCAAAACTACCGTGCGGCCTGACTCTGCGCTAACCAGTCCACTAGAGGGGCTCTTGTCCAGGTACCTCACAACCGAGCAGACAGGAGATCTCCCACAACTAGACCCTGCACACTCTCTGTTTGCCAATCTACTATGGCCTCTTCTCTTATGACGTCTTAGGTCACCTTTCCATCTCCGCCTTTTCCCACCACCACTTTTGGCTATGGACCAGTCACTCCCTCCATTTTTTCTTTCAGATTTTGTTTTAGAGGGCTTGGACCCTTCAGAGTCTGTGCCATAGCCTGATTTATAGGTAGGTCTTCTATGACCTAGGCTCCTTTCCCTACAGGACCTACTTCCCTTGCCAGTGAAGGCAACACGTTCATCAGGGGGACCACACTTCTTCTCTGGGCCCTGGCCCGAAAGCGGTCGTGACCTCAAACTCACTTGACAAAGTGTCTCTGCAATCTTCTGTCTTTCAAGATCCATTTGCTTTAGTTCTTCCAGGTATCCCAGGCGGTATTCTAGGAGAACTCGTACGTTTTCAACACACTCCTTTGTTCCCGCCATGACACATGGAACCATACCAACTTCACAGGGTAACCTGGCTTTATGATAAACCTTAAGTCTTACTCTCGTCACACCGGATGTATCAACCATCTCCTGCATGACTCTTCCATTTCTGCCAATCAGTTTCTTGACAAGTTCTCGGGGCACTTGTGTGACCTCTTCCACAAAGTCCAACAGCCTTCGAGCTGTTTTCACTGCTTCTTCAGTTTTCCCATAGATTTGGAATGTTCCACTGTGCTCTTCTAATTCAATCGCTGTAATACCTGGAACCTTCCTGGCTTGCTGAATGTTACTTTTCAGCGCTCTTAATGCGAGCCCAATTAATGATTTCTTCACCACCACAACTTCCTGAAATTCTGCAGTGAGCTGCTTCATACACTCCAAGCGTCTGGTGTCTTCTTCCATCTGTGCCGAGATGAGCCATTTCGTGCGAAGACACTGCAGGTGCATGTCACTCAGGATAGCCACCCGCTTCTTTGTGACATTACTGGCAGAGCACACCACCAACCGACAAGTCTCTGGGGCAAAGTACACTTCACAGGCCCCTACAGCCTTCTTAAACGTCTCATGCATCGACTTATGGGCACAGGCTTTTCTTAGGTCTTCGGGCACATCTACCATGCACTTAAAGAACGGACCGGTTTCTTGACCTTCAAGGAAATTAGACCATTCCTTTGGTCTCTTGCATCTATCTTTTTCTCTCATGCACGGCTCCACCTCTTGAGTTACACACTCTTCCGGTTCAGCTCCAGCCTCAGAGCCTTTGGGTTTGCTACTCTTCTTAACCAAGACAATCTCTATGTCTTCCATCTTGGTCTTACCAGGCAGGTCACTCAGGCTATCAGTTCCTGATAAGACCTCTGGTCCAGACTTCACCTCATCAGAGACTCTTTTCACTTCTGCAGCACCAGCTGTCTCTTGGGTCTTCACTGCGTTACCTTCAACTTCCTTGCGGGTCTCTGCAGTGTCACATTCAGTCCTCTTTTTTTCTGCAAGGGTGTCACACCCTTCAGCGTGGTACTCTGTTCCTCTTAGACCTTTGGCCCCGTTTTCACCCTTCATCACCCCAACACTGGGTAATTTACCGGTCTGCTCACCATGACCTCTATGGATTTGTACTTCACCAACTTTCTCCAGGATTCCTTGTCCTGTATTACCCTCTAGGATTTCACCTCCCACAGTGCTCTTGTCCGACAGACCTTCTGCTTCATGCTTGGAATCTATAGGAGACACCACCATTACTGCTTTGGTTGGCTCATTTTTTGACATTTCACCCTGCTGATGTCTGTCGTTACAATGTGTCAGTTCAGTTTCTGATACCTCTTTCTTGTGTAGGACATCGCTGTCTGACTCTACCTTAGCAGTTGCTACTGGCAATGTGTTTTCCTCGACCAGGTACTTCACTTTCTCTGCACCCTCAGACGGGATACCTTGCACAAGCTTTTGGCGCTTATTACGTCTCCGGCGTCTGGAGGAGGTTTTACCCTTCTCAATTGTCTGTACCTCACTGCACTCTCTTGTCCTTTTATAAGAGTCAGTGTCCATTCTGGATTCATCGTCACTCCCCCTGGCGTCCTGGACTATCATGTCCCCACTTAACCAGATATCTGCCTCCCTTTCTGGAGCTACCCCGTTTTTAACGGTCACACTATTGGTTATTCCCTTAGTCCCTATGTCACCAAGTTGGGTCCGTCCATTTTCTTTGGTCACCCCTAACTTAGGACAGTCAATTTTAGAAGGTACTATCTCCTCCTTACCACACATAACTCCACAACAAGGACCCCTTTTCACCTCCCAATGTGGTAGGGTTTCCTTTGGGCTGTTCTGGCTCTTACACAAGCAACCGGATACGTCCCCCTGCTTCCACAAGTGCACAAATAATTTAGAGTCCCAACCTATAATAATTGGGTGCAGTAAATCTGAGACTACACCAACATCATGAGAACCACTGTCCCTGGCTGTCTTTATGACCACGCTGGATACTGGGTATTCTGTCTCATTATTGTGGGTGCAGCTGACGTGGATCTTCCTTCCAGGAATCAAGTTGACATCAGAAGTGGCCCTCACCAGGGTCACCAAGCTCCTTGAGTCTACGACCCCTGTTACAGATTCCCCATCCACTTCCACGGAACACAGACGTGGCTTCTCGTCGGATGGGTGGTCTATACCGCAAACCGGGCACTTGTGGCATGAACACTGTTGTCCCTGGCTACAGTCCATCTGCGCCACTTCACCCTTGGATTTGGGATGCTCTGCACCATTTTGGGGGACCACCGCTTTCTGGGACTCCTCCCCCTTTTGGGCATCCACCCCTTTATGGGACTCCATCCCCTTATGGGCAACCACCCCTTTATGGGCAACCACCCCTTTATGGGACTCCACCCCCTTATGGGCAACCACCCCTTTATGGGACTCCACCCCCTTATGGGCAACCACCCCTTTATGGGACTCCACCCCTTTATGGGCAACCACCCCTTTATGGGACTCCACCCCTTTATGGGCTTTCTGTGGCTTCCTTGCAGTGTCCTTAGATCCCAGTTCACACCGTTCCCCTTTATCTCCCTGGGTACCCTGTGCCCGTACTGGCCCCAGAAGGGAATTCACAAACTGGTCCACTGCTGCCACATCTCTGCGCACTGACAGCTCCTGCTGTCCACACACAAGGAACTGGTACAGCTCCTCCATAACGTCCAGGCTTGCGGCTCCACTCATGGTCGCTCAGCTTTCCCGGAACTTCGTGGACCCGCCGATCCACCGCAAGCTGCTTGAGTGCGCCGTCAATTTTCGTGGACCCGCCGATCCACCGCAAACCGCTTCAAAAATTTTTTTCGTGGACCCGCCGATCCACAGCAAGCAGTCCGTATCCACAAGAATATGCCCTTAGCAACCAGGCTGTGTTGCCCCTAGCAACCAGGCTGCGTTGCCCCTAGCAACCAGGCCATATGCCCGCGTTCTCCACCATAATGTGACGACCTGGGCCCTGAACGTCTTGGGGCACACGTCTGGCAGCGGGATCAAGACACACACAAGCACTTTGTCACTTAAAGAATCTCGGTGATTTATTCACATCCTCATAAACCACGCAGTGTAACAGGTCACAGCCACTTTCCCGCAGGACAATGTCTCACTGTCTGTTTAAACTGCTGATTGTTCATACAGTTCATTCTCTGGCATCAGCCAGTATAGTCCCCTTTCTGGGGTGTTACCTGCCAGTAGGTTTGCAGGCTGTCAGTCTGCCTCCATCCAGTCCAGGGAGACTCTCACACTGGGCTCAACATCCCGGCCCATGGACACGTTCCAATTCCTCACAGCCTCAGTGGATTCTGCAGCTCCCTGACATTTCAGAGCCCTCACTAGCTCTGTATGCACAGGATCTCCTGCACATGTGCTCCAACCAAGATGGCTCCCACCAGCACACAGAGATCATGTGACAAACGACAGCTCCATTAAATCCCATGAGACACACCTACGTATGGGAGGTATGTGGATGGTCAGTCCCGCCCATCACTTCTGACCATCCCATGAACCCAGCCCTGAATGTGTACAACAATCCTCATGGAACTACAAGTCCCAGAGAAACATTCCAGGTTCAGATCACAGAGGATTTCCCCCTCTGTGACACATACCGGCCATCTACCACATTGCATCCTTACAGTTGCTAAAAATTGACAGGTGTGTACAATGCAGAGGTGGTCTAGCTTTATTGACGGCTGACGAACCAACACTGTGTATCCCGGTCAATTTTAGTATGCCCCTAACAGTGGCAGCACAGTTTGCAATTAGAATTGCGTAGCAAAAATGGACAGGTGTGTAGCACGCACAGGTGCTGTGGGTCAGTGGACAGCAAAGGAATACTAATTTAGTATTCCAGACACTTTTAGGATGGCACAACAAGTGTCACTTCTTTGGGCAAATAAAATAGCGTGGCAAAAATGGGCAGGTGGGTACAATGCCCGGGTGCTGTGGGTCAGTGGACAGCAAAGGAACACTAACTTAGTATTCCAGACACTTTTAGGATGGCACAACAAGTGTCACTTCTTTGGGCAAATAAAATATCATGGCAAAAATGGGCAGGTTGGTACAATGCCCGCGTGCTGTGGGTCAGTGGACAGCAAAGGAACACTATCTTAGTATTCCAGACACTTTTAGGATGGCACAAAAAGTGTCAGCTCTTTGGGAAAATAAAATAGCGTGGCAAAAATCGGCAGGTGGGTACAATGCCCAGGTGCTGTGGGTCAATGGACAGCAAAGGAACACTAATTTAGTATTGCAGACACTTTTAGGATGGCACAAAAAGTGTCAGCTCTTTGGGGTAATAAAATAGCGTGGCAAAAAATGGCCAGGTGGGTAGAATGCAGGGGTGCTGTGGGTCAGTGGACAGCAAAGGAACACTAACTTAGTATTCCAGACACTTTTAGGATGCCACAAAAGTGTCAGATCTTTGGGGAAATAAAATAGCCTGGCAAAAAATGGGCAGGTGGGTAGAATGCACGGGTGCTGTAGGTAGAAGGACAGCAAAGCCCAGCATAGCGTTTGCACGGACTTGCCTAGCAGCTATGGCTATGAACGCCTGTAAATCAGCCCTGAAAAGGGCTGAAATAACCCGTAGTCCCTAATCCCTAAAGCGCTCTGTAGATTGCACTGTATCTCTATAGCGCACACAGCAGCTGTAGCAGCGGGAGCGGGAACAGTGACTTTCACCCACAAGCAGCAGACAGATAATGGCGGCGACGGGGAAAATGGCCTGATCTTATAGAGCAAAGACATGTGACATGCACAGCCTATGACACAAGCCCTTGCTTGTCTGGCAAAAATTAACTGTGCAGTGTGTGTCTCTGTGATTTGCTGACAGCCTGGCCCGCTCCACTGTACGCGCGGTGAGGGGAAAAAAAAAATAAAAAATGGCGATCGGCATTCTATCAGCACTCAGCAGCAGCACTGATCTAAACCCCATCCCCCCCCCGCACACTATACGCTGAATTTTGATAATAGTGTGATTCACACAGTGACTCACACTATTACAGTGAAAAGCCAGCTAGTAACTAGCTTGGCTTTTTGATGCTCGAACCGTTCTCGAACCTAACTTTAACTGTCGAGCTTTTTGCAAAAAGCTCGAGTTCGTCGAGCCTCTCAAAGACCCCCCAAAATCACTCGAACATGAAATTGGCGAACCTCGAACATCGAACATCGGTCAACTCTAATTATCATAGAATGACACCTCCTCCCTGGGGTATAATCATAGAATAACACCCGAACCCCTGCAGTATAATCATAAAATCGCCCCTCCCACTCCTGCAATATAATTATGAAATAATACCCCTCCACTGATGCATAATCAAAGAATAATGCCCTCCACCCCTGGAGTATAATCATAAAAGAACGCTCTCCACCCCTTGAGTATAATCATAGAATAACGCCCCCCCATCCTTGGAGTATAATTATGGAATAATACCCCCTCCCGTGGTGTATAATCATAGAATAATGTCCCCCAACCTTGGAGAATAATCATAAAATAACTCCCCACTCCTGGAGTATAATAATGAAATAACAGCCCCACCCCTGGAGTATAAGCATGGAATAATGCCCCCCACCCCTGGAGTATAATCATAAAATAATGTCCCCCACCCTACTAGTATAGTCTAAATTACTGACTCTTCCCTGGAGTATAATCATAAAATACTGCCCTCACCTCTTTAGTTTAATCATGAAATAACACTCACCATTCCTGTACCATAACCATGAAAAAATGCCCTCTAAGCCTGGAGTTTATTCATAGACTAATGCCCCCTTCCTCTGGAGAGTAATCATAGAATAATGTCCCCACCCCTGGAGTATAATCATAGAATAATATCCCCCACTGGAGTATAATCATGGAATAAGGTCCATCACTTTTGAAGGTTAATCATAGAATAATGTCCATCACCTCTCTAGTATAATCATAAAACTATATCCCCCATGGAGTAGAACCATATAATAATACCTCAATCCCGGAGTGTAATCATGAAAGAATACCCGGCACCCCCAAGGATGATGATAGACTAATGCCCCCATCCCTGAAGTATAATTATAGAATAATGACCCCCTCCCCTGAAGGATATTTATTAAATAATGCCCCCCCTTAGATTATAACCATAGAAAAAACCCCACCACCTTGCAGTATAGTTGGAGCATAATTATATAGTATACCGTATTTTTCGCTTTATAAGACGCACTTTTGTTCCCCCAAATTTTGGGGGAAAGTAGGGGGTGCATCTTATAATCCGAATATACGGGGGATATATATATATATATATATATATATATATATATATTTATATTGCAGGGTCCAGGGGAGGTGGGGGCAGCTCTGGAGCGGTGCTGGGCGCTTGTGAAAGCTGCAGGAGGGAGCCTTTGATCTCCTGCTCCCGGTCATATACTGCCACTGTCCATCACTGTGGTGCTGAAACTGCACCGCGGCGATGGGCTGGGGCAGCGGCGCACATTATATCTGCCTGCGCCCTCCTTTGATCGCACATGATTCCCCCTGTGTTAGATATGGCCTTATACTGCTGCCCATAGTAAAATAAAAAAAGCTTTACTTACCTTCAGCACTGATCTCCCGGTGTCTCTTTTGCTGCTGTCTGTGATCAGGCACGCAGAGATGATATCACTCTGCTGTGCCGATCACATGATCGGCACTGAGAACCAGGAAGTGGAGGTAGAGCAGCAGCACGGAGGAAGACACGAGGAGGGACAGCGCTGAGAAGGTAAGGAAAGAGTGTTTTATTTTACTATGGGCAGCAGCATGGGGGCCATATCTAACAGGGGAGGTGTGCCATCTATAGTGGCCATGGGCAGCACACATTTGGGCCATATCTAACACAGGGGAGGTGTGCCATCTATAGTGGCCATGGGCAGCATACATGGGGAACCATATCTAATAGGGGAGGTGTGCCATCTATAGTGGCCATGGGCAGCACAAGTGGGGGCCATATCTAACAGGGGAGGTGTGCCATCTATAGTTGCCATGGGCAGCACACATGGGGGCCATATCTAACAGGGGAGGTATGCCATCTATAGTGGCCATGGGCAGCACACATGGGGGCCATATCTAACAGGGGAAGTGTGCCATCTATAGTGGTCATGGGCAGCACACATGGGGGCCATGTCTAACAGGGGAGGTGTGCCATCTATAGTGGCCATGGGCAGCACACATGGGGGCCATATCTAACAGGGGAGGTGGGCCATCTATAGTGGCCATGGGCAGTACACATGGGGGCTATATCTAACACAGGGGAGGTGTGCCATCTATAGTGGCCAAGGGCAGCACACATGGGGGCCATATCTAACACAGGGGAGGTGTGCCACCTATAGTGGCCATGGGCAGCACACATGGGGGCCATATCAAACACAGGGGAGGTGTGCCATCTATAGGGGCCATGGGCAGCACACATGAGGGCCATATCTAACACAGGGGAGGTGTGCCATCTCTAGGGGCCATGGGCAGCACACATGGGGGCCATATCTAACACAGGGGAGGTGTGCCATCTATAGGGGCCGTGGGCAGCACACATGGGGGCCATATCAAACACAGGGGAGGTGTGCCATCTATAGGGGCCATGGGCAGCACAGGGGGCCGTGTGCAATCCATAGGGGGCCATGGGCAGCACAGGGGAACATGTGCCATAAATAGGGGACATGTGCCAGCAATAGGGGATGTGTGTCATCAATGGGGGACATGTGGCATCACTGGGGGACGTGTCCAGCACAAGGGGGCTATATTCAATATAAGGGGGCCATATCCAGATTAAGGGGGGCTAATTTTAGGATGGGGGGGCTATGAGGGACATATACCCTATATAATTTGTTAGACGGACACTGGCATTATAAGATGGACCCCATTTAACATTAAAAAAAAAATTCTCTTTTCCTTCACCAAATTTGGGGGTGTGCGTCTTATAATCAGGTGAGTCTTATAAAGCGAAAAATACGGTAATTTACTTGGAGTATAATCATAAAATAACATCCCCCCTGGACTATAATCACCAAATAATGCCCCCCCCCCAGATTACAATCAAGGAAGCCCTCCACTCGTGGTGTATAATCATTAATCCTTTTCTGCCACTTTCCATTTTTAGGATTTTCTATTTTTTGCGCTTTAGTTGTTTCCTCCCACTTTTCCAAGAGCAGTAACATTTTTATTATTCTGTAAACGTAGCCATGTGAGGGCTTGATTTTTTATGAAACAATTTGTGCTTTTTAAATGGAACCATCCATTTCATGTGATCATGTGATATTTAGGAAAGTAAGATAAAAATTCTAAGTGCGTCAAAATTGTGAAAAACGCAATAGTTTTTTGGCTTTGTTTGTACAGTGTTCATTATAGGGTAAAATAATATGGCAATATCATTCTCCATGTCTGTACGGCTAAGGCGATACCAAAAATACATCTTTTGGAGTTTTTTTATTTAACTGGTGAAAAAAATGGGATTTTGTAAAAACAATAAAAAATGTTTACACCCTGACCAAACATTTTTATTGATACCATTTTTTGGTAGATACTATGTTTTCAGCCCCACTTATTACATTTTTTCTGGTTTTGTAGCAGTTAAAAAAATGCATTTCTGGCATTATCATTTTCTTGTTATGCGAACGTTTACGTTTTGCAAAATTTGGGTTTACGAAAAAAAATTCAAGTACAATTACTGATTCTTATGTTTTCTTCTGTCCTACATTAAAAAAACATTTATATTTTTAAACATCACTTATGGCTTTGCATCAAACGAGTGTGAAATTACATACGCTATGAAGAAGAGAATTCTTTATTGTGGACAAAAATGTACACAACATTATATACAGCAGAAGTCCCCAACCTGTGGCTCGGGAGCCTTGTGGCTTGCCGTGGATTCATGTGTGACTCGCGGCTGTCTGTCAGCTAGGTGTTATTTTCACCAGGTCTTGCAAATGTGACGCCCTGGACCCCAGGGGTCACAGGTAATAACACCTACCACATACCACGTACAGGAGGTGAAAAGGAGAGAAACTGTCAGGCACCCGGGTTGGAGCCTGGGACCCTTGAACCGTCAGGCAGGCAGACGGTGGTGGCCGTCTGCAGGAGTACCGGTACAGCAACCAGCGGAACCGTAGGGACCAGGCCTGGGTTGGAGCCCGCCGGTCCTGAACCGGGGAGTCAACCGTGTACCGGAGAACCAGAAACCGGGCACTCAGACCCCGTCCTAGCTTACAAGCCACTGAGTCTAGGCAAATTGACTGATTGCAGGCTGGACCTCACGGGTTCATCCACACCCAAAGTCCCGAAGGAAAGCAAAAGCCCACCGATTTCGGGTGAGTGCCACCGCCAAGGGCCAAACACCCGACGGGCCAGTGCCTGCGGGCAACCAAAGGCTCCTCCGGCAGCTCAACGCTGGGGAGCAGGCTACCACTGTCCAGGCAGGGGAGCCGAAAAAACAGACAAGAGGTGCAAGGGAAAAGGGGCCACCATCAACCTCACAGGGGACACAAGCAGTTGGCTGCGGGACCTGACCATATCCGGACTTTGGTTTACCAGTGACTCTGAGTGTGAATTAATTGTGAGTACACCAGTGCCATCCGGGCACGACACTGCACCACAGCACGGCACCCTGCACCCCGACAACAACACCGTCGCAAGCGCCCCCTCCCCACCGGGCCCCGGGACACACCACCCCTACCCACGGAGGGGCTAACATCTAGGCTGCGGCCGCAACACCGATCCCGGACGAGCCCGCCTTCACTCCAGCCGCAGCGGTGGTGCATCCCGTCACCATGACCCGTGGGTGGCGTCACGACCCGTAGGACGACAGCACGGCCCACCCGGCTGCATGCCTCGTCCCGCACCCCCACCACCCTACCACCTTCCCCCCTTAACAGAGCGACGTGGCCCCCGGTCCGGAGGCGCTCGTGCCACCAACAACCCGAGCCCGGCCCGAGCAAGCGGAAGAAGCGGCCGGGCCCCTCTCAGGGCGGTACACAAACAGCTATGAAGAGCAGGTCTCTAGATGGTGACACTTGTGAGTAGCCCAACATAGAAGGGCAGATCTAAATGGGAGGTATTAACCCCTTGGACTTGCTATACTAGCTCGGTGTGGTGAGTTCTATGGTAAAGCTTTAATTGTCATTATACTGGTAATAAGGTCTCTAGGTGTAACTACTGTGAGGAGTCGGAGCTAAATGTGGCTCGTGACCCTCCTAGAGCAGAATTAGTGATGAGTGAATGTATTTGTCACTATTCACAGAATAGTACGGTATTCGGGCTATTCGTTATATTGCGAGTAATGGTGTATTAGCCTCGCTATATTTTGATGTCCTGCCCAGCCATTTTGGCACCTGATTTGCAGCCAATAAACATGCTGGGCTTCTTAACCAATCACAGTAATTCCGCAGCCATCTTGGCTAGTGTTTTTTTCAAATAATTACAAAGCAGTACACTAGCAAACAGTGCTGCCTGATAAAGTAAACACACCGGTCCTGTTTCCACAATATTTAGTGGTTCATAGCCTGGTTTGTGGCATCTATCTACATCAGCCACATTAATACATTGTTAGTGACTTTTGCAAATAGTTACAAAGTAGTACTCTAGCATTTACTGCTGCCTGATACACTAAATGCACCGTTCCTGTTTCCAAAATATTTTGGGGTTCACATTCTGACTTGTGCCATCCGTCCACATCAGCCACATTAATATGTTGCTAGTAGCTTTTGCAAATAGACAGACACACATGAACTATGCCATGTGGGCCAATATACAAACAGGCAAAGGTTCTGTGTCCCCACCAGGAGGAACAATACCCATCCTCTCCTCACGTTGACTCGCTTCTTCCTTCTCCTCCACCACCTCCTCCTAGCCTATCCAGCCGGACAAACATGTAGCTGGGGTTGACAGTCCCCTATGTAGCACTGGGAGTCCCCTCAACAGCACAGAAAAACAAGTCCTCTCTCTCCTCATCATCCTCATCACCCAATTTTGCCTCAGAATATTGACTTGGCTGGGTAGTATCACCCATTGAGAAATCTGGCTCCATAGCCACATGTTGGGCACTCAAAGCTTCCTCTTTGAGTTTATGCAGTGACTGTTTCAACAGACACAGTAGCGGAATGGTTAAGCTGATAATAGCTTGATAACCGCTCACGAGCTTGGTGCAGTACTCAAAGTTGTCAAGAACCTCACAAACATCAGCGATCCACACCCACTTGATAGTTATGTGTGGTGGATCACTCTCCGTCTGACGAGCATGTTAAAGCTGGTATTCAGCTACTGCCCTCTACTGCTCACTAATACTCGCCAAGATATATGTAGAGTTCCACCGTGTGGGCAGGTCGTACATGACTTGATGACTTTGCAAATTCAAGCGCTTTTGCATCACTCTAAGACCAGCAAAAGCAGTAGACGAATGGCTGAAATGGTCACTAATACGGCACACCTTCTCAAGTGAACCTGAGCTTACACATTGAATGTACACCAACTCATACGCCGGCTCACTTTTTTGTTTTTGTTTTATTTTTCCCTTTGTAAGTAGGAACGGTAAGTCATGGTATGTTTTGAGATTCTGAACAACTAGGTTCAGCACGTGAGCCAAGCATGGAACTTGTATCATCTTGCCCACCTTTAAAGTCGCCACCAGGTTACGCCCATTATTGCAGACAACAAGACCGGGTTGGATTGTCCCTGTCCACAACAACTTGTCCACGTGTTTGTTGTTAGGTGTTGGTCAGAGCAGGGTTGAGATTGTTTAACACATGCTTGTATAACGTGGGGACTGCACACCAGGCAAAATAATGGAGGCTGGGAACACTAAATCGTGGGGTAGCCACAGACAAGAAATCACGGAGGCACTATATTCCCACAGGCCTAAATGGCAACATCTCCATAGCTAGCAAATTGGCAATGTGCAAGTTTAGCTTTTGTGCCTGTGGTTACGTGGCTGGGTATTTACGCTTCCTTTCCAAGCTCTGAGGCATGGACAACTGGACGTTTTGCTGGGACAAGGAAGTGGATGTGGTTGATGTTTGCTGTGTTTTGTGCAATTACAGCTTGTGAGCAGGATGTATGAGTACCTGCTTCCTGGACAGCAGATTGTGAAGGACGCAGCACAGGTGACATGGCAGTGGTTTGACCCGCAGACACAAATTTGGTACCCTGTATTCTGCCCACCTACTGTCTGTCTGCAGTGTACAATGTCATGTCTACTCTCTATTTGAAACTCAACTTTCCAAAACATAACTACTTCTATTCCCTCCATCTTCTAACCTCCCCTCTCTGTGTGTGGTACCATGATAATAAATCCTAGGCAGCAGGCTCGCTGTCTGGGGTTTATGCTCGACAATGATCTCTCCTTCACCTTCTGTATAAAAACTCTTGCCTGCTCCTGTTGTTTGCACCTCAAGACATCTCTAGAATTCACCCATTTCTTACCATGGAAACTACAAAAACCCTCACTGTGGCTGTGATCCACTCCCAACTTGACTTCTACAATTCTCTATTAATTGGTCTCCTCTACAGTCCATCCTTAATGCTGCAGCCAGGGTCACCTATCTGGCTAATCGTTACTCGGCTCCTTCTGCTCTGTGCCAATCATTGTACTGGCTGCCCATATATCACAGGATCCAAATCAAATTGCTTGTTCTCACCCGCAAAATTCTCCACACTGTGGCAACCCCCTACATCTCCATCCTCATCTATGTCTATCACCCTACCCATTCTCTACGCTCCACAAACAACTTTCGAGTAACATCCACAATAATCCAAACTTCCCACTCCCAGATCCAAGACTTCTTTCTAGCTGCACCAATCCTCTGGAATGCTCTGACTCAAGAAACCAGGACGAACCACAACTTATTCAGCTTCAGATGCTCCCTAAAAGCATATCTTTTTAGGGTGGCCTTTCACACTCGCTAATCAAATTAAATTCACATAGTCCCTCCACGACTTCTGACAACATAAGTCTCCATCACACTCCACCACACCCAAAAGCATCTCAAAGATTGGCTGACTGTTTCCATTTCTTCGAGATGGCTTGATTTTCATTGGATATGAACAGTGCATCTGTACCTTGTCCCCCCACCTCAATGTAGATGTAAGCTCTCATGAGCAGGGTTGTCGTTTTTGCTATAATTATTGCATTTTCGATAACTGTTACTTGCTTGTATATGAGCCTCTGAATTGTAGAGCACTGCAGAATTTGTTGCCGCTATAGAAATAAAGATTATTATTATTACTGGGGTGCTTGGCTGCCATGTGGTTCCGCATACTGGTGGTGCTCAGGTTGCCTTTGCCTTGGCCTCTGCTCAACTTGGTATGGAAAATGATACAGATTTCAATGTTTTTCTCTGAAGGACTGTCAGAAAAAAACTTCCAGACAGCGGCTGAACATCTCCTTGCCCTGACTTGGGCCACAGAGGGGGTGCTCTTCGGAACAGCTGACCAAGTTCTCACTCTGGGCAAACCACTACCCTTTGGTTCCTGTGTTGGTGCAACATATCCATCTTCCTTTTTGATGCTGTGCTTGCTATGCATGTCAACGGTCCAGGTCGGATCAGTGGGCTCATCATCAACCACCTTGTCTTCCATCTCACCCTCCTATCTAGTTGAGATTGTAGGCTGACCTGATGGCAACTGTGTCTCATCATCATCAGCCTCCACCTCTGGATACAGTAAATCAGGTTCCTCAAACTGGCTTTCTTCTGGCCATAGGTCCTCAAATACTTGCGCATCAACGCATGGCACCTCCTCATGTCCCTTTTCAATGCTGCACAGTTAGAGACCAGAGTCAACCAAAGGATATGTACAAAACAGATCCTCAGAGTGGCCAAGCTTGAGGTCATATGTCTCATTTGACTGATGATGGGGCCAGTAGGGAGGACCAGGTTGAGGATTGGATGGGCCAGCCTTCTGTATATTCACAGTACACTGTGTGGACATGGAAGACTTGTTGCTGCTTGAAAAATGCGAAGAGATGTTGTTGTCTGCCATCCAAGACAGAATCTGCTCTCAATGTTCTGGCTTACATACATATTTTTCTTCCAGACAGGGAAATTTGAGAAGGAGGAGGAAAAGGAGGAGGGTAAAGCCCTATGCCACAAGGGATGCATTGTAAGCTGCCATGGAATATGTTTTCCTTCATCTGAATCTCAATGGGGGAGGGACTGGCCATATGTATAAGTAAGAGCAGTCCCTCCCAAACGTATGTTACTGGGCCACCTCAGGGCCCTCACCAAACTCAGCATTCCTGACATTTGCAGGCCCCCTGAAAACTTGAATTGAGGGCCTTAGAATGACATGGAGGAGGAGGGTAAGGCCCAATACTACAAAGGGTGCATTATAAACTGCTATGGAATATGTATTCTACTATGTTAGTCTCAATGAGGGAGGGACCGCCCAAATTTATAAGTAAGAGCGTTCCTCCCAAACATATGGGCCACCTCAGGGCCCTCACCAAACTCAGCATTCCTGACACTTGCAGGCCTTCTGAACACTTGATTTGAGGGCCGCAGAATGACATGGAGGAGGAGGGTAAAGCCCAATGCTACAATAGGCGCATTGTAAACTGCTATGGAATATGCAATCCACTGAGTCTCAATGAGAGAGGGACCACCCAAATGTAGCAGTCCCTCCCAAACGTATGTTACTGGCCCTCACCAAACTCAGGTTTCCTGACTATTGCAGAACCTCTGAAAATTTGAATTTAGGTCCTCAGAATGACATGGAGGAGGAGGAGGATGAAAAGGAGGAGGATACATTGTAAACTGCTATGAAATATGTATTCCACTATCTGATTCTCAATGAGGGAGGGACCACCCATATGTATAAGTAACAGCAGTCCCTCCAAATCGTATTTTACAGGACCATTTGAGGCCCCTCAGGTGAAAGATCAAGATAACCAATGGGCATGCTCTAGCTGGCCTTGTAAAATACTGGGGAATAGCTAAATAGAAATTATGACAGAGGGACTTACAAAATGTATAAGTCCGGCCCCTCCCAATTGTAAAAGTAAAAAAAGTCAAAAACACTACATGTGAACAAACGCTAAAAGGGATATTTTTTTATCACCAGTTTATTTAGCCATATATACAAGTGATTATGCAGGAAAAACTGGCTCTTAACCTTTTTGGCCTGTAAAATGCAATTTAGGTTAGGTTTGGTAGGTGTTCTTGTGCATCTGTAAAAGGGCGTAATACTACATCCTTATTCCCAGAAACTATATGTTAGTCAGAAATGCATGCAGGCATATTCTCCAGGCTCTCTCCATTCAGTTTCACCCCTTTCCCATCCATTTCAGCCTTTTTCTCAGGCTCCCAGACCTCTTTGTTGGGTCCAGAAGAAAATGACTCGCATTTCCCATTGACTTGCATTGTACTCGCTATTCGGAATGAATATGTGAGTATTAAAAAGTACTCGTAACGAGTGTAGCGATTATGAATATTACAGTACTCACTCATCTGTAAGCTGAATGTGGGGCTCAAGGTCAGAAAGGTTGAGGATCGCTCATATACAGTATACAGTGTGTCCACCCATATCCTGTCCACCGCCATTAACTTGAGAACAGTGGCAGCTATAGGCATAGAAGTGGTGTCTGAGTATAGTAAAGTATCCATGCGCTACCCAATGAAACCACCTATAGCGCCACCTGGTGGAAAACAACGGAGTTAGCATTTTTATCTCGAAAACGGAACGAGATAGAGAAAAAAAGTGAATTACAAAGTTGTAGGGCATCATCAAGTCAATACGATTCAACACCTTGCATACAGAAATGCTATGATTATAATGTGTAAAACTAACAAGGCTGCAGATGTGAAGCGATACCTCATGGAGACCTTCTAACAAGTCATTGGGCCATGGTATCGGGGCATAGTGGAAAGGTTTGATTCTGTAAAAGGGTGGGGCTTCCTCTCTGAGCCAGGCCTTGCGGTTGGCATATTCGTGTTCCAGAGAGATGTTGCCGACCACCTCCCTAGAGGGCATCCTAATCGAGACTTGTTTCCAGAGACATGGTCTCATACACTCGACATTGGGGAGAGCGGGGCTGGTACGCCATGGATGTGGTGAAGCATTCAGCAAAGGGCGATGAGGCATCACCAGCTCCGCATGATTGTCGACCAATATATCCAACCAGTATAGTACACGGAACCTGTGTATCCCAATTTAATGTTTTTTAAAAAAGTTCACGTTTACCAGTTTTATCATGGACCTAAGTCACAGGACTGGAAGTGACAAAAACATTACTTGTAAATAGTTGCACAATTGTACCAAAACCAGAGTACTACCTCACCATCAGGACCAGTGATGGGACTTTCCAGGACCTTGTCACCTATATTTAACCTTTTTGTTTCAGGAAAAAGTACACCAGGGACTTTGGGTGGGAAACCACTGGACAGTGGTACCAGAGACTCTTGGTGGTGGGTAGCAAGGCAGGTGGGAACTCTACTCACGGTAATGAAACATTCAAACAATGTGCCTCCCAAAAGGGATGAGAGTGTAACCAGTTTACTGTTACATTGTTATACTGTTATGCACTTTGAAAATGCAGTAACCTGTTTCAACTTGCAGCCCGCGGACATGCTGGATTTAACCAAGGGGGAATGTTGCATCCTTGCGGTAACAGGTGCCACAAATAAAGCTACAAGCCCTGTGGAAGCTTGAATCTCTGACAACTGTGCCAGTAAACACACCAGCACCTTAAGGAAACATACACCCAGAACCAGGTTAGAAGACTCCCTAGCAACAGGTGACAGGGCTGAGTACTATTGATTAATAGGCAGCCAACCTACAGGGAGAGAGACCTAGACCAGGGGGAGGGGCCTGTGGCCTGACAGGAAGTTGTCAGGGGACAATTGAGAGGGGAGTTGACGGTTGACGGCTGACCTGAAAGGACTTGTGTTCCTAACAGCAAGCCACTACAAGAGGGGAGCAGCTGAGGAGTGTGTGACCAGACTTCATGAACCGTGGGAACTTGTGGGAGCAGGAATCCAGTGCCCTCAGTACTCCTCACGCAGCGGGGTGCAGATCCCCAGGACAGTTAGTTACTCCAGGTCGACTGTTAATTCTGCCAGGCGAGAGGGTCTCGAGGATCCCCCACCATCAAGAAAACGTCCGAGGCATCAGTAGCCCAGAGAGGACCGGGACCAGTAACCCTTAAATAGTCCTTGTTGCCACACCCAGACACACCAGGTGGACCTCCAAGTGTTTCATGCCAGGGAAGACCACACCAGTAAAGAGTGCACAGGTGGGCAAGTGGCCCAGGTCAAGCTGGCACAGAGAGAACAGGCCGTCCCACCAGCTATGAGTAAAAAGACTGAACTGCAATTGTCCTGTCTGGACTACATTCTTACTGCCGTTCCTCTACACCGACCACTGGGAACCCAGCCCTACTCACGGAGGGCCACATCATCAGTGCTGCCCCACTCCATCAGCCCCAGTAGGACTTGGCATCGGCGGCCTTCACAATCACTGGCAACATACCACGAGTGGCGTAGTCACACTCTCATTATAATCCCAGTTTTATTTGAATCCTTATTCTTTTTTTTTTATTTATTCGGACCAACCCCCAGAGCCACGGGACCAGGCACCAGCCACGACCCCCACCGAGTGCTACCAGCCTGGGACCCGGAAGCCCCATTGCCCCGGGGTGTCACAGACCGAAAACTGGCGTAATCGACAGGATTGTAACTAGACCCGTGAAAACGGGTGACAAGTGCGCCTTATGGACTGTTTTTTCAACTTTTTGAAAAGTAGCTTTCACAAACTGCTTCATGAGTCCAAAATAAACGTGGAGTGGTGGCAGGAGAACTTTAGTGGGATGAAGTAAATTTTCCGCAACTATGTTCTAGAGTCCAGGTTGTAAAGATGTTCTCACTGAAAAATGTTTTGGCTCCAGTGATGAGTTCTGTCCTGACTATCCAATTCACACAAAAAGCATGGGTACTCTGTGCATTCTCCTTGCTGCCCAAGAAGCAAAAAGAGAACTTTAAGATCACCACATATTGACCATCTTTGATCCTCATAGTTACGTTCCTTAAGAATGAAATTTAAATTCTCATAGTTTTGCTTCAAGTGCACAGAATGCCCTACAGCCACTGTAGTATACTTGCTGCCAATGTGCAATAGCACAGCTTTCAGACTATTTTTGGATGAATCAATAAAGTCTCACATTGTACTCAATGCTAAATTTTTCCATCAGCTCAGGAACATCACTGCAATACCCTTGACCATCGTCTTGAGAAAAGCATGGAAGGAATGACATTTCTCTACTTCTGTACCATAAAAAACAGGTACTAGGAGCTAGTATGTTCTTTTCCTCTAGTCTAGAGCCTAAAATGTCTCCATAATGTTTCGAAAGGTTCAAGCCCCTAACTCAATTATTTAATTTGATCTATGAAAAAAGCTGTGGCTGCTTGGAGTCAGTGTTTGTAAAATAAAACTGTGCGTCATGGATGTCTTTAGGCATTTTTAGTTCAAGGATATATAAAAATTACCTCTTAGTTTTTAAATAATTTTACCTTTGCAGAACTGTGTTATCGGAGCCAACTTGTTTTTGCTGAGTGTCATTATCAGACAGCAATCAGTTTTGCTATATATTGGGCTCACAAAACGGCATTATAGTGCTAAATTTTGCAAAATGTAATTATGTGATCACTGGGAGCATTTTACTTATTACCAAAGGTGTTGTCAAGTGTCATTTACGAACAGCTATTAATTTAGTAATGTATATGTAATGCGAGCTGGTAAGGCTGCTGATAAGTCTTTGGCTTTCTGATCTTTTTTTGTTTCTATGGTAACGAATGTTACATCACATGAAAGCCTTATGTGTCTAATAAATGTTTTCAAAATTTTGTGTTTGTTGTTTATGGCAACAGCGTTCTACGCATGCGGGAAGTCTAATGCGATATTCACAGCAACTGAGAGCAGAGGAGTGATAAACTTCTTGTTTCTGCAAGGAAAGTCCACGAAGGTTATTCATGGTGATATGTCGCAGACATTGGGGATCAATGCCCTTCGTATTCCACAGTAAAGAACGGGGTTGCCAAATCTAAAACGGGCCACTTCAGCACCAATGACGAGGAACGTTCTGGATGACTGAGAGTGGTTGTCATCAATGCTGTGCACAACCTCATACTGGAGAATCAACGAATTTCAGTTAAAGCAATAGCAGACATCATGGGGATTTCCCGTGAATGTGTTTGTGTCATTATCCATGAACAACTGGACATGAGGAAGTTATCTGCAATGCAGGTCCCCAAATGTTTGACAACAGATCAGAGAAGCATGCGAGTGAAAACTTTCCGGTCCATTTGTCAGCGTTTCTGGATTGATAAGAACTTCTGGGATCGACTGGTCACTATGGATGTGACCTGGATTTATTTGTATGACCCTGAAAACAAGAATCAGTCAAAAGAGTGGAGGCACAGTGGTTCTCCTCGTGCAAAAATCAACCACTGAGGTGATGCTGTCTGTGTTCTGGGATAAGGAGGGCGTGCTGCTAATGGACTACCTTCAAAAGGGTTCCACCATCAATGCAAGGTATTACATTGAACTTTTGGACCAATTGAAGGCAGCTCTAAAGACCAAAAGGCGTGGCAAGGTGTCCAAAGGAATCTTGTTCCTGCAAGACAATGCCTCCACTCACACTGCACAAGCGACTACGGCAAAACTGGCAGAGCTGGTTTACCACCCACCTTATTCACCAGATCTAAGCTCCCTCCTGACTATCATCTGTTTCCAAACCTGAAGAAACACCTCAAGGGTACCAAATTTCACACCATTTCTAATGCCATGGCTGCTACGGATACCTGGTTTGAGGCACAACCGAATTTCTTCTTTTTGTTAGGCTTACAGAACTTAGAATACTGATATAGGAAGTGTGTTGACATCAATGGAAATGTATATGGAATAAATGTAAAGTTTAATCATTCTATCTCATTTCTTTCTGGGTGAAGCCAAAGACTTATCAGCAGCCCTTCATACATGAGCTGGAAAAGGACTTGCGGACAGAGAATTGAAAATACCTAAAGTAACTGGGAGAAGTTCACAGACAAAGGGCATGACCCAATAATACAAAAATGGATAAACTGCTGGCACTTCCTAACCTGAAAGTCTAAATTGGTGCATACTGAACATAACTTTTTCCCTGTTGCTTGAACACAACTGTTATTGTAATAGTAATTGGTATGGTCACACAGAGAGGCATTCAATAGGTTAGGACCCAGCTGAGAAGTATACTATGACGTGGAAACTTGGCTCAAATAAAATTGGCCATTTTTATCTGCTAAGCATCTCCTTTTTTTAAAAAAAAAAAATCATGTTTTTCTAATGAGTAATGTACAGTCATGGCCAAAAGTTTTGAGAATGACACCAAAATTATATTTTCACATGATGTGTTGCCCTCTGGTTTTTAATTGTGTTTGTCTGATGTTTACATCACATACAGAAATATAATTGCAATCATATTATGAGTACCAAAAGGTTATATTGACACTTAGAATGAGTTAATGCAGCAAGTCAATATTTGCAGTGTTGACCCTTCTTCTTCAGGACCTCTGCAATTCTCCCTAGCGTGCTCCCAATTAACTTCTGGACCAAATCCTGACTGATAGCTGTCCATTCTTGCATAAGCAATGCTTGCATTTTACACTTAGAAAACAGTTTAAAGGTAGTATATCAAATAGTTACACCCAAGCCTACCTCAATTAGTATGTCTAAAAACAATTTTTAATGAAATAGATTAAAACAATTTAGAATTCCACCTGTGAAATGTGACACACACAAAACATCCCAGGACCATGATACAGCCTCAATAGTATTCACCTACGGAACACAGCGGTTGTTCCAATTTTATATCACTCTTATGGGATTCAACAGTTGGAAAAATCTCTAAATGACCCTCCTTCTCTCTTTCCTCTACCTGCCAATGGAGATATAACCAAGGTTACACGCACCCTAACAGTAAAAAGGTGCCCCCATTCCTCGGCGGCTTTCCCTCCTATGATATCCCTATGCTCCCTTCTTATCGGGTAGTCTAAGGGGTTATACCATCAAATAGTGAGGGAATATAGAAAATAGTATACACTTATCTGAGATAATTCAGGTCAAAAATTGGTTAGCGTTTGTTTCTCCCTTGAGGTGAAGGTGTCTCGGCTTTCATGGTCCTCAACCCAATACTATAAAATCACAAAGTCTCGACGCGTTTCTCCCCATTACATCCACTGGGGTTCATCAGGAGACGATATTTAATAAGGGGCCCAATCGCCAGAGAGTTTTCAGGGGGCTACTTGTTCTGCAGCACGCACCTCTCCATGCAGATGTATCGCATGGAGAGGTGCGTGCTGCAGAACAAGTAGCCCCCTGAAAACTCTCTGGCAATTGGGCCCCTTATTAAATATCGTCTCCTGATGAACCCCAGTGGATGTAATGGGGAGAAACGCGTCGAGACTTTGTGATTTTATAGTATTGGGTTGAGGACCATGAAAGCCGAGACACCTTCACCTCAAGGGAGAAACAAACGCTAACCAATTTTTGACCTGAATTATCTCAGATAAGTGTATACTATTTTCTATATTCCCTCACTATTTGATGGTATAACCCCTTAGACTACCCGATAAGAAGGGAGCATAGGGATATCATAGGAGGGAAAGCCGCCGAGGAATGGGGGCACCTTTTTACCGTTAGGGTGCGTGTAACCTTGGTTATATCTCCATTGGCAGGTAGAGGAAAGAGAGAAGGAGGGTCATTTAGAGATTTTTCCAACTGTTGAATCCCATAAGGCTGCTTTCCCACATCCGGCTTGAGCTCTGCGGCTCAATCCGGCTGTGCAAGCTATGCAACGGATGCGGTGAAAACACCGTATCCTTTGCATAAGTTTTTCCTTTGCGGCCAGTCCGGTTTTTGCCGCTTGCGGCATGCTACTGAGCATGCGCAGTGGCAAAAACCGCATGCGGCGGCCGGATGCGGTTATTGCCGCATCGCGCCGCATCCGGCCGCCATAGGCATGCATTGAAAAATGCGCCGCATCGGCCGAATGCGGCGCGATGCGTTTTTTTTTTGCCGCACGAAAAAACGTGCCAGGCAACGTTCCATCCGGCCGCCGCATCGGCTAAATCTGCCGCATGCGGCAAAAACCGGATGGAACGCAAGGCTATGCGGTACAATGCGGCACTAATTAAAGTCTATGCAGGAAAATCGCAACCGGCAGCAAAAAAAACCGGTTGCGATTTTCCTGCAAAGTGCCGGAGTGTGCCGCATTGCAGAAACCGGAGGTGTGAAAGCAGCCTAAGAGTGATATAAAATTGGAACAACCGCTGTGTTCCGTAGGTGAATACTATTGAGGCTGTATCATGGTCCTGGGATGTTTTGTGTGTGTCACATTTCACAGGTGGAATTCTAAATTGTTTTAATCTATTTCATTAAAAATTGTTTTTAGACATACTAATTGAGGAATGCTTGCATTTTGCCAGAATTTGTTGGTTTTTGTTTGTCCACCCGTCTCTTGATGATTGCCCACAAGTTCTCAATGGGATTAAGATCTGGGGAGTTTCCAGGCCATGGACCCAAAATCTCTATATTTTGTTCCATGAGCCATTTAGTGATCACCTTTGCTTATGGCAAGGTGCTCCATCATGCTGGAAAAGGCATTGCTTGGCGCCAAACGGCTCTTGGACAGTTGGGAGAAGTTGCTCTTGGAGGACATTCTGGTACCATTCTTTATTCATGGCTGTGTTTTTAGGCAAGACTGTGAGTGAGCCGATTCCCTTGGCTGAGGAGCAACCCCACACATGAATCGTTTCAGGATGCTTAACAGTTGGCATGAGACAAGACTGGTGGTAGCGCTCACCTCTTCTTCTCCTAATAAGCTGTTTTCCAGATGTCCCAAACAATCGAAAAGGGGATTCATCTGAGAAAATGACTTTACCCCAGTCCTCAGCAGTCCACTCGCTGTACCTTTTGCAGAATATCAGTCGGTCCCTGATGTTTTTTCTGGAGAGAAGTGGTTTCTTTGCTGCCCTCCTTGAAACCAGGCCTTGCTCAAGCAGTCTTCGCCTCACAGTGCGTGCAGAAGCACTCACACCAGCCTGCTGCCATTGCTGAGCTAGCTTGGCACTGCTGGTAGTCCGATACCGCAGCTGAAACAGTTTTAAGATACGGTCCTGGAGTTTGCTGGTCCTTCTTGGGCGCCCAGGAGCCTTTTTGGCAACAATGGAAGCTCTCTCCTTGAAGTTCTTGATGATGCAATAGATTGTTGACTGAGGTGCAATCTTTGTAGCTGCGATACTCTTCCCTGTTAGGCTATTTTTGTGCAGAGCAATGATGGCTGCACGTGTTTCTTTAGAGATAACCATGGTTAACTGAAGAGAAACAATGATACCAAGCACCAGCCTCCTTTTAAAGTGTCCAGGGGTGTCATTCTTACTTAATCATGACTGATTGATCGCCAGCCCTGTCTTCATCAACACCCACACCTGTGTTAATGGAACAATCACTAAAACAATGTTAGCTGCTCCTTTTAAGGCAAATTGTCTCTCCAGTAAAGGAGACAAACTCTAGCACAGCGCCACCTATTGTAAGTAGCGATCCTAAAAGTCACAAGTGGATTTTTAACAATCCTTTGCAATATGACTCAGGATATATAAGCCAGATCAGAATCCAAATTTGCAGACACAGTGTTTAAGGGTGCTTGCCCCTCGTCAGTGCAAAGAATGGGGTATCTGATCTGGTTCATGAGAAAGCTATGTGGGGACCACGGGGGAACACTATTCTTCTTAAGGAGACTTTGCAAGCCAGTCTGGCCGCCAAGTAAGGGGACTTATAGCTGCCACGCCCCTCTAGGAAATATTCAAATTGTCTCTCCAGTAAAGGAGACAAACTCTAGCACAGCGCCACCTATTGTAAGTAGCGATCCTAAAAGTCAAAAGTGGATTTTTAACAATCCTTTGCAATATGACTCAGGATATATAAGCCAGATCAGAATCCCAATTTGCAGACACGGTGTTTCAGGGTGCTTGCCCCTCGTCAGTGCAAAGTATGAGGTGTCTGATCTGGCTCATGAGAAAGCTATGTGTGGACCACGGGGGAACACTATTCTTCTTAAGGAGACTTTGCAAGCCAGTCTGGCTGCCAAGTAAGGGGACTTATAGCTGCCACGCCCCTTTAGGAAATATTCAAATTGTCTCTCCAGTAAAGGAGACAAACTCTAGCACAGCGCCACCTATTGTAAGTAGCGATCTTAAAAGTCACAAGTGGATTTTTAACAATCCTTTGCAATATGACTCAGGATATATAAGCCAGATCAGGAATGCAATGATGTTGAAATGTGTTTTGGGGGTTGAAGTTCATTTTCTTAGCCAATATTGACTTTGCAAGTAATTGCTGTTAAGCTGATCACTCTTTATGACATTCTGGAGTATATGTAAATTGCCATTAGAAAAACTTAAGCAGTAGACTTTGTAAAAATTACTATTTGTAGCATTCTCAAAACTTTTGGCCATGACTGTATGTTCACATCCCACTGTCCACTATTTGCATCCTTCAGATTTTTTCCCTCTTGCTTGAGTGCAACTGTTGTTGTGATAGTATATGTTATGTTCAGTATGCACCAGTTCAGACCTTTAGGTTAGTAATTGCTGGCAGTTTATCAGTTTTTGTACAATAAATGCTCCTTATTCACTCTCCACAGATCTAGTGAAGAACCTCTACCACTGCTCCAGTGTCTGTTGTGGTGTGTAGTGCTGACGTCACATCGACAGTGCTCCAGCCAAGCATTGAGCACAATATCTCATGACATCAATGATGCGCCCACGGGATCCCAAGGGTTACTTGTCACCAGGCCGGTGCGAGAGTTTGGGATGTCACAGTGGCTAGGCCCGGTTCCATGACCCTGGTGGTGTCAATAAATGGGGGATGGGGATAGTAGTTCTTCGTGACACCAACTGTGGTGTGCGGCTATAATATGGGAGCCGCCGCTGCAAGGAGTTTCCTCTGAGGACGGTGGTAGTGCAGCTAGGTTGGTAGAGCTCTCCACAGGCAAAGCTCGGGCCCACAGGGAGATTGGGAGTAGTAGTGCACTCTAATGAAGGAGTGCGGGGTGCAGGAAGGATTGGACGACACAGTGGTTGTAGTTTTAGTTCTTTACTCATTGAGATGTCACCGCCTTCGGACTGCCGGACTCCTCTGTGATGGGCTCCAGGCAATCCCAGATAGTTCGGAGGCCAAAACCAGTGTTTCTTTCTGTGAGTCCTTCCTCCCTGCGCTGTGTGGGGCCTGAAGCCACGCGGAGACCAGAGTCCTTGAATAGACCCCGCTCCTGTCCCGTATAGCAGGCAGCGCGAGTCCTTTACTGGTGCCGCTCTATTGTCACGACTCCTGGCTCTATATGCTGCTGTGCCCCGGGTGCTTTGCGTGGGCCAGAAGACTTGAAATTCTCTGCCCGGCAGATACTGCTGGTGGGACAGGAATTGCCAACCAGCCTAAAACTCCACACCCTGTCTTGTGCACTCGGTCCTGAGGGAGCTATGGCGCCGCTCTCCCCTCAGTAACCTTGTTCTCCTATTTCTCACTTGTTCTGTTTCTCTGCTTGACTGTCTCTGTGTGTGTCTGTGTGTCGCCTTGCTCCCCTGACAAGCTCCTCCCCCCCAGGTTCCTGAACTAGTGAGCAGAGGGTCCACTACATTAGTGATGGCCACCCTCCAAGTCCCTACCCTAGCCCAGTTTCAGTTAGAGGGCATCTCACTGTGTGTTGTGGTGGATTGTGGTGGTTTACCGGCACTGACCTCCTCCTTACCCGGGACGAATACTGCACGTTTGATGAGGTGCAGTATCCTGTGGCGACTGAAGCCTCAGGGGCGCCACATCAATATGTGCAGAGCTGCTGAGATCATTGATTGGGTGTGGATGTGATGTTAGCACTGCAGACAAAAACAGACACCGGAGTAGGGACAAAGGCTCAGTATTGGACTTAGGGAGGGTGCATGAGGCACTTTTTTTATACACTTAGCTGCACTTTTGGTCACAACCTGAAAACAGAAAACCCCTTTACATAGTAGATAGCTAAGGCCTCATTTAGAAATCAAATTTTTTGACATGTGAGAAAAAAGCTAACCAACAAAGTATACATTTCCAAGCTTCGCCTACCTGTTTGATAGTAATAAAGGTACAGCCCTAGGATGACACACAGATGGTTTACAAGTGCTATCCGTTTTTCTGATTGACACTTTCATTTGAATGGGTAAAGTTGCTCTACAATTAAGATAAAAAATGGATCTGATTATTCATTTATAACAACGGGGCCCCAAAATTGAGAACTGATCGTAATTCCTTCAATTTTCTATTGGAATTTCAGCTACCTCTGCACTAAGAGCAGCATGTCACAGGACTCTGTCAATGATATAGATTATCAAAATCATCACTCTCACCATAATATTTTTTTTTCATTTATATAGCGCTATTAATTCTACAGCGCTTTACATACATTGGCAATACTGACCCCATTGGGGCTCACAATCTAGAGTCCCTACCTGTATGTCTTTGGAGTGTGGGAGGAAGCCAGAGAACCCGGATGAAACCCACGCAAACACGGGGAAAACATAAACTCCTTGCAGATAGTGTCCTTGGTGGGATTTGAACCCAGGACCCCAGTGCTGAAAGGCTGCAGTGCTATCCACTGAGCCACCGTGCCGCCCATCTTGCTCTTTTTCAGAATCAATTTCACATACTTCCACCTCATCATGAGAATCAATCTCACTTTCTTCTCCTAAATACTCATGTATGGGGGGTCTGCATCATCATCATCTAAGAGCATCATCACTTCCTCAACATGAAGGGGTTTTGATATATCATACATTATCCTCTCCATTTCACCAGATAATCAGATCCAAGAGGGAGAATATGTGTTAGGGAACAATGTGCCTGAGAAGTACACTTTAATTTGTAAGAAAACCTTACTTATTTCTATAAAAAAAACACAAACTTTGCACTATCCATTCATAAAACAGGCTAAATTAACAATTATGATGACTAAAAATATAAAATACCAACCTTATATAGTGTGACGTGTTCGGGAACAATGTGTCTGAGAAGACAGCACAGTTATGCTCTCTTGAGTCTCTGCAGCACACATGTGATATCAGTTTTCACACAGCAGCAAGAGTCAGGAAGGTATAGGGGTGTGAGGAATTTCCTCACAATCTGGTGCGGAGGGAAAATTGAAACTACAAAAGCTGCGCCTGTCAGCTCAGTTGTTCCTGATGGAGGGTGTATATCGGCCCTGGCTGTTACTGCAGGAGCTTGATTGTCAGCTGAATCGAGCTCCGGCAATGCTCGTGCAGGGAAGTGATGATATTTCAGCATCTCGCACACGATCACACTGTGATTGGTCAGTCAGCTATCATAGAGCGGGAAACTCTGAAATGGGTTCCAGCATCTCTTCCAATGCCGGTCACCTCTCAGTGACCACTGTTAGCACGGAGTTGTTACTGTGGGTTTTCACATAGCGAAAGTTTTAATCCATGATGTACATGAAATGTCTTGATATGGCAACTGACACATGCTCATGATGTACCATGTACATGATAAGTTGCTAAGGAGTTAATGTCCAAGTCATGTAGACCTTTATGGCTAGGTAAAAATTCATGGTAACTGTTGATAAATGAAGGCAATTTAACAACACATTGCATAAGTTTAAAAACAAAACAAAAATTATTTCTTTTTGGAGACAGAAGCCTGCTTTTCTGGGGGGGGTTTGTGCATGGACAGTGCAAATGGAAAAGCTCTTTTACGCAAAGTGAAAATATTATCCCTATCATGGAAAGTATTAAAAGCATTATTTTTACAAATGAAGTAGCAATAGCTATTTAAAAAAAAAACATTTTTTAGGAAGACAAAACTGGGTTATTCTTTTGAACATAGATAAGTAATGGATTCACAATTAAGAGTTAACAAATCATCACCTTTTTGGATCCACAACGCGTTTACTATTTGTTATAATGATTAAACAATTGCAAAGGCTTTTTATCAAGTCAATAAAAAATTATCCCTTTTTTAGGAGCAGGAACAGGCTAGCTATTTTCAAAGTGAAGCAGCTTGTCAGCAAATTCTCCCTAAAATTAGCCATATTTTGCAGTCAGTTTCTTTTAAACACAGTAGGCAGGCAGCTCTGGCAGCAGCAGGATCCATGCCAGATACTCATCAACCAGGGGATGAGTATCTGGCAAAGAATTGTGGCAGAGAAACCATACGTTGGAGAAATAAGATGGGACAGGTAATGAGATATGTGGCAGTGTAAGATTTCCATACCCCCCAAAAAATGATAAAAATTGTGGAAAAAATTCAAATTTTTTTATAAGAAAATAATTCCTCTGGATTTCAAAGAAGTATGGTTTATTCATGTTCAACAATTTTTAGAGAGAGCGAGAGAGAGCTAACTGGAATTTCACCCGAGATTGAATTCACAACAACAACTTAACTTAATCTAAATTAGACAAAAAGTGAGTATTTTATCAAAAAGTTGATGCATGCTATGTTGTGAAGAAGCTATACTTAGGTTCATGGCCAAAATTGAAAATGTAACAACTGCATGGGGTTCATGGGGTGTACATTGCATGATTGATAAATTGGACAATAAAATAGGTATAAAAAATTTAAATTATGTAATATTTAGATTAAGATTAAAAATAAGATTAAAAAAAAGATGGCCACATTATCTTCAGCATAGGATGAGCAAGAAAAACTTCGAAGATTCATGTCCTAAAAACATGCATCTGCAGCAGGAAAGCAATCTCGTGTTTCTACCATGAAACCCTTGTCTGAAATAAAATTATCTAAGTCATACTTCATGAAGTCATTTTTCTGCAATATTAAAAACTGGTCCATAGTTTCTGTAGAAATAAAAGTACATTAAATATTGCATACTTGCAACTGGTTAAAGGGAAGGTGTCGTCAGAATTTTTTTTTTTAATAACTAAAAATATAAAGTATTAATGTTTTAATGTTATGTGTACATATTATTATTTGTTTTTAATTGAGAAAAATATAAAAAAAAAAATAAAAGTTTGATATTTTTCACTCTTAACCCCTTAACGACCCTTGACGTACTGGGTACGTCATGGTGACATGGTGCTAAACGACCGATGACGTACCCAGTACGTCATGGCGAAATCGCGGTCCAGGAGCCCCGGGGAGCCCAATTTGTTAATTAAACAGTAGATTCGGGAAGGAGGAAACCTCTGCCTGACCTCAGGAGGGGTGGTGCCTCCTGCCCGAACCTACAGAGGCTGTGATTGGCTGACGAACGCTGCTCAGCCAATTACAGTCACTGTAATGTTCCAGCCATTAAAAATGGCTAAAACATTGAAATCCAGCCCTGATCAGTGCTGCTGTAGCACTGGCCATTGGCTGGAGCTGGGTGATCGGTGCTTCACCCACCCCCAGCTCTGATTGGAGAGACCGGTCTTGTGACCGATCTCTCCAATCACCGTGCATCTGGTGCCGGTGACCTGTGTCCGTCCCTGAAAGCCGAGGAGAGCGGTCTCTGCGGGTGCCCATCGGTAAGTTGCTGCTCCTGCCGCCTGCCCCTGTCCCCGATCGCCCAGCCAGCCCCGTCGCTGTCTCCTATCGCCACCGCAAGCCCCGCCGCTGTCTCCGATCGCCCCGCCAGCCCCGCCGCTATCTCCGATCGCCCCGCCCGCCACCGCCAGTCCGCCGCTGTCTCCGATCGCCCCGCCCACTAGCCCCAGCCCCGCCGCTGTCTCCGATCGCCCCGCCCGCCACCGCAAGCCCCGCCGCTGTCTCCGATCGCCCCGCCTGCCAGCCCCAGCCCCGCCGCTGTCTCCGATCGCCCCGCCCGCCACCGCCAGCCCCGCCGCGGCTCCGATCGCCACCTCCAGCCCCGCCGCTGTCTCCGATCGCCCCGCCCACCAGCCCCAGCCCCGCCGCTGTCTCCGATCGCCCCGCCCGCCACCGCCAGCCCTGCTGTGGCTCCGATCGCCACCGCCAGCCCCGCCGCTGTCTCCGATCCCCCCGCCGCTGCTCCCAATCCACCGCTGTCCCCGATCGCCCGCCACTGTCCCCGCCGCCACGTTCGCCACTGTCCCCGCCGCTACGCTCGCCACTGTCCCCGCCGCCGTCGCACCCACCTTTTTCAGCCACTGCTGCCCCCGAATTGGCCCCCACTGTTCCCGATCGGCCACCGCCGCCTCCTTCATCGGCTGACCCTTCTCCATCACCACTACACCTTATCCCCCTCCATGTGCTGCAAGCTACCCTCCCCCCACATGTGCTGCAAGCCACCCTCCCCCCACATGTGCTGCAAGCCACCCTCCCCCCTACATGTTCTGGGGGCCCCCCTCCCCCCGGGGCCCCTCCCTCCTCCCCGTGCCATCTCTCTCCCATCAGACTCTGCCCCCCTCCCTGATCTGCTGCCTGCTCTCTCCCATCCTCTTCATCTACTGCCCCCTCTCACATTCCTCAATCTGTTGCCTCCTTCATCTGCCGCTTCTTCTGTCTGCTGTGATCCTGCTGCCTAGATCCATCCTGTAAGGTAGGTATCCCCATCTCACCTCCCCCCCCCGCCCCACCCTCTCGCATCGCATTATCTAGCGCAGTTGCTCGCTTCAAGACTGGAGTGGATGATGCGATGCGATGCGAGACTCGTGCATTGCTCTCACGTTTGACACTGGTCTTAGTGGCAGGCGCTCATATTTTTTTTTTTTATTCTTTTTTTTTTATTGATGTCTGTATTTTTTATTTCGCCAAACTAATTTTTTTGTATGGGGGGGGTCTAGTTTCCAAAATGGGATCACATGTGGGGGAGCTCCATTGTTTAGGCACCTCAGGGGGTCTCCAAATGCAACATGGCGTCTGCTAATAATTCCAATCAAGTTTACTGTGAAATGTTGCTCCTTCTCTTCTGAGCCCCGCCGTACGCCCAAACAATTGATTTCCACCACATATGAGGTACCTGTGTACTCAGGCGAATTGCACAATACATTTTATGGTGCATTTTTTCCTGATACCCTTGTGAAAAAAAAGCTACCTGTTTGAAAAAACAATTTTGTGGTAAAAAAAAGAATAAAATATTTTCATGGCTGAACATTACAAACGTTTGTGAAGCCTCCAGGGGTTCAAAGTGCTCACTAAACAGCTAGATAAATTCCATGAGGGGTCTAGTTTCCAAAATAGGGTCAATTGTGGGGGAGCTCCATTGTTTAGGCACTTCAGGGGGGTCTCCAAACGCAACATGGCGTCCGCTAATAATTTCAACCAAGTTTGCTGTGAAATGGCGCTCCTTGCCTTCCGAGTCCTGCCGTGTGCCCAAACATTTGATTTCCACCACATATGAGGTATCTGCATACTCAAGAGAAAATGCACAATACATTTTATGGTGCATTTTTTCCTGATACCCTTGTGATAAAAAAAAGCTACCTGGTTGAAGCAACAGTTTTGTGGTAAAAAAAGATTTTTTCTTTTCACGGCTCAACGTTATAAACTTCGGTGAAGCCCCCAGGGGTTCAAAGTGCACATCAAACATCTAGAAAAATTATTTGAGGACTCTAGTTTCCAAAATGGGGTCAATTGTGGGGAAGCTCCATTGTTTAGGCACCTCAGGGGGGTCTCCAAACGCAACATGGCGTCCGCTAATAATTCCAACCAATTTTGCTGTGAAATGGCGCTCCTTGCCTTCCGAGTCCTGCTGTGTGCCCAAACATTTGATTTCCACCACATATGAGGTATCTGCGTACTCAGGAGAAAATGCACAATACATTTTATGGTGCATTTTTTCCTGATACCCTTGTGATAAAAAAAACTACCTGGTTGAAGCAACAGTTTTGTGGTAAAAAATAATTTTTTTCTTTTCACGGCTCAACGTTATAAACTTCTGTGAAGCCCCCAGGGGTTCAAAATGCACATCAAACATCTAGAAAAAATATTTGAGGGCTCTAGTTTCCAAAATAGGGTCACTTATTGGGGATCTCCATTGTTTAGGCACCACAGGGAGTCTTCAAACCCGACATGGCGTCCGCTAATGAGTGCAGCTAATTTTGCACTCAAAAATTCAAATGGCGCTCCTTGCCTTCCGAGTCCTGCCGTGTGCCCAAACATTTGATTTCCACCACATATGAGGTATCTGCGTACTCAGGAGAAAATGCACAATACATTTTATGGTGCATTTTTTCCTGATACCCTTGTGATTAAAAAAGCTACCTAGTTGAAGCAACAGTTTTGTGGTAAAATTTTTTTTTTTTCTTTTCACGGCTCAACGTTATAAACTTCTGTGAAGCCCCCAGGGGTTCAAAGTGCACATCAAACATCTAGAAAAATTATTTGAGGGCTCTAGTTTCCAAAATGGGGTCACTTATGGGGGACCTCCATTGTTTAGGCACCTCAGGGAGTCTTCAAACCCGACATGGCGTCCGCTAATGAGTGCAGCTAATTTTGCACTCAAAAATTCAAATGGCGCTCCTTGCCTTCCGAGTCCTGCCGTGTGCCCAATCGTTTGATTTCCACCACATATGAGGTATCTGCGTACTCAGGAGAAAATGCACGATACATTTTATGATGCATTTTTCCTGATACCCTTGTGAAAATACTAATTTTTATGGCTAAAGTAACATTTTTGTGTTAAAAAAGTAAAATTTTCATTTTTTCTTCTACATTGCTTTGGTTGCTGTGAAGCTCCTAAAGGGTTAATAGACTTCTTGGATGTGGTTTTGAGCAGAGTGAGGGGTGCAGATTTTAGAATGGGGTCACTTTTGGGTATTTTCTGTCGCCTAGGTTTCTCAAATCACTTCAAATGTGATGTGGTACCTAAAAAAATTTTTTTTGCAAATTTTGTTGGAAAAATGAGAAATTGCTGATGAACTTTGAACCCTTCTAACTTCCTAACGGAATTTTTTTTTTTTTTCAAAAATTGCGCTGGTGTAAAGCAGACAAGTGGGAAGTGTTATTTAGTAACTATTTTGTGTGACATATCTCTCAGATTTATAGGCATACAATTTCAAATTTTGAAAATTGCAAAACTTTCAAAATTTCCGCCAAATTTCCAAAATTTTCACAAATAAACGCAAAACATATCGGCCTAAATTTACCACTGACATGAAGTACAATATGTCACGAAAAAACAATGTCAGAATCGCCAGGATCCGTTGAAGTGTTCCAGAGTTATAACCTGTCAAAGTGACACTAGTCAAAATTGCAAAAAATGCCCGGGTCTTTAAGGTGAAAACAGGCTGGGGGCTGAAGGGGTTAAACACTAGGGGGAGCAGCTGCTGAAATCCTACAGAAATCCTACTGTAGAAATAGCTCACATTACAGCTGCAGTAAAGTGGGCGGAGTCTGCTCTCTTGTGTGTGATGTCACACTCCCCCTCCCAATCTGGGTGTTTCCAAAAGAATAAGTGGAAACATTCATCATCTGTGCTTGCTGTCAGTGAGTGGAAACCACACATACATAGGGATATATAGCTTGCAGAGCGTCGCTCTTCCTGAATCATGTGTCAGGAGCGACGCTCTGTAAGCTATTCCTGTGTATGTGTCAAGAGGAGCAACGCTCTGCAGACTGACACAAGCAGGGAGATATACAGTATACCGGCGGCAGCGGTGGGGGGGTGGTGGTGGGATGGTGAAGCGGTGGGGGCTGGGGAGCAGCGACGGCGGCGGGGAAAGTAGCGTACCGGTAGCTTCGGACTGGCTCTCACCTGCAGCCTGGACTGATCTCAGAGGTTGCAGGACTGTACTGCGAGTGCCGAGTGATTGATTCCCCAGTGATTGCGTGCAGTTTATAACAGCTGCAGACAGGCCGAGCTGATCTCCGGAGTTCAGGTGAGAGCACTGGAGATCAGCCCGAGATGTCTGCAGCTGTCATGAACTGCACCACAATCGCCGGGAAATCAATCACTCGTCACTCACAGTGCAGTTCAGGCTGCACGCCGGAGCTCAGGTGAGAGCTCCGGAGTGCATTGCAGGTAACCGCAGCCAGGACTGGCATTACTGGAGATTACTCCGGTAGTCAGTCCGACGCTGCGTACCGGTACTCACCCATTCCAGTGGGTGACAGGGGGGAAGCTCTAGACGACGCTGATCTCCTTCCTCTGCTGTGATCTGGATAGCCCAGGGGGCGCGTCTAGGTCACAGCAGATGCCTACTCTATGTTAGTCTATGGGGTCGGATCCCGACCACTGTTTTCTATGCACAGGGGGCTGCCATAAAGGAGGTGACTAGCTATTGTTACACACAGCGAATCCAACATGGCAGACCCCAGTGCCTTCAGTAAAACTAGAATTAAATAAAAACTAAGTAAGCAGTGATTTTATTTTTGTATTAAAAATACTTGATTTCATAATCACTATTATTAATACAAAAATAAAAAAACGCGATACCTTCCCTTTAACTGCTCAGATTGTTTTACCATTTGAGGCTCATAGAATAAAATTTATTTAAAAGATCAGTAAAAGAGTTGCGCAAAAAAAGTGTCTATCATACCACATAGGAAAGTGAACACCCAACTTTTTTATAGCTTATAAGGAACCTGTCACCTACTCACCTGTGAGGCGATCCGATACATTTCGGTCCAATGTGTGTCACTCCTCTTGGGTCCAACACCTATTCAATCCTTGTGATTGCCATCCTCCTTCTTGCTTCGTGTGGATGATGCGACCTACATCATCCACACAGAGTTCTCCATTGCGCTCCACTTCTCTCTGTCCTGCTGACGGCAGACCAAGTACTGTAATGCACAGGTTGAAGGAAAGGTCAAAGAATGGCCGTGCATGTGCATTACAGTACTTTGCTCTACCCTCAGAAAGACAGAGAGAAGTGTGCATGTGGAGGCGCACAATGGAGGCTTCTGTGTGGATTACATATTGCAAGTCATCCATATTAAGTAAGAAGGAGGACGGCGATTGCAAGGATAGAGGAGACGCTAGACCCTAGAGCAGCGAAGCCCAGACCAGAACATATCCAACCGCCCCGCAGGTGAGTAGGTGACAGGTTCCCTTTAATTTAGGCTCCTCTTATTCCTTTTTCTTTAATTGACAGGTAAGAGGGAGGCAGAGCAGCCATATATGTCAATTAATAACAATCAATTTCTGATCACTCCCAACAAAATATAAATTAATACATTATATAAACAAATAAAATGAGTATTTACCTTGTAAAGTAAAAACTTTGAGTTTAATAATGTGTAATTTATTACATATTTGTGATTAGAAAACAAGAGGTGCCAATTAAAGAACAATGAAATGAATGTCGCATAACGTCAAACATTTATTCGTCTCAGAGCAATAGATTCCTGAGGTGGCTGAACTTGGCAATGTTTTCTATGGTACGCATTACATAAAGCAGTTTATGGATGCTAAGGCTTATAGCATAAACTATGCCTAATTAAGTGAGATAATTTGAATAAATTAGCTCATATTCTAAAATCTTTCAATTAACATTTGCCATTTGTGTTCCTTATACTGGCTATAATTGCGTGATTCATTCCCGCTCCTAGAAAAAGTGGCACATGCCATTGTAACAGTTCATTGGTTTCTTTTACAAAATCTCAACACTCAACTAAGCATCACAACTCAATAAACTGAACCATTAAATTCTGGTTTGTTTCAGCCAAGATTGCTGCTCATGTTTCATATGTTTTTGGCTGAGAAAATTATTTCATCGTCACATAAATTAATACTTTACACCTCGGTGAAAAAAGATGATTTTTTTTTTATTTTTTAAAAAAGCACTACACTTCATAACTTGATTAATGGAAGCAAGGCTTACTTTGATCCTCCTGTCTCCAAATTGATTTTCATGCCAATTATAAATTTTCCAAACAGGTGTTCTTTTTTACAAATACATTTTAGAGCTGGATAACTAACGAAGCCTATATTTTATTATCAAATTTGTGTGGCATAAAAGCAAGAACATTTTTTAATATTCTGGAAGTGAATGTTCCCCCAAGAACAACAGCATTCAGATAACTTCATTCACGCTTAGTTAAATAATTGCTTGCACAAAAACTGGATGTGAAAAAATAACAAACTCATTAATATTCGTCGTTTGGCATGAACCCGGAACCACCAAAGCCTGATCCATGGTCTGCATCGGCACAGGAAGTGGTGATGTCATTTTTCAATCTGACACTACACTACCGCAGTCTATGAAAAATATCAAAGTAGTCCGAAGTTCAGAACACGGCAGATAAGGAAATTCCAGTCCTTACTAAGGAGGAGCTGAGAACATCCGGATTCAAGCACATATCTACTGCATATTTCTGACCAGCCAGAAAGAGTCAAGTCTAACAGCTTATTTGATCAAAAACAATTACACTTCAGGCTCATATAGGAATTATTGATGTAAAAAAACAGATACATTTATTAGAATTATTAGTAAACTTGCTTAACCACAAAGCCTAACTTTTTTTGCTGTTGTACCTTATCTAGATTCAGTGTGGTTATTCCTTACATAGGCGTTCAGTTACACAGATTTTATCACTTTTTCATAGGAAATGGCAGCTGTTTGCTTCTAACAGTGACATATTACATTATATCAGTTATATACTTAATGCTAATTATATGCATAACAAATCTAAAAAGTTTATTAATTGATTATATGCATAGATATACTAGATAAATGCCTGATTGTGTCTATGAATTAAAAAGTGAATGGCAATCTGTGCCAACATGGAGAACATTGTTCAGCAGAGCTGAGCTGAGTTGATCTCAGTCAAGCTCTAATGTGAGGGAGAAACCCTTGTTATAGAGCCCTGCATGATACAGCATATTTGTCTGTTCTTTTTCCTGCTGTCATATCTCCTCCCCTCTGCCTTTTAGGCCTCTTTCACACGTCTTTGTCTCCGGTACATGTTTGGTCCTTTTCCTCACATACCGGAGACACGGGCACACTTAGACCCATTAAAATCAATGGGTCTGCGCTCACGTGCGTGTTGTGCCATGGACCGCATGTACGTTTGGAGCATACGTGTGTCCATGTGCTCCACACGTCAACATGTTTGTTTTTCTCCAGCATCACGGGTGTCACACGGAACGCAAACGGACCACACGGAGGTGACACGCGACGGAGAAAACACACTTTTCTGAGAAAATAAAAAAAAACTTTACTCACCTTCTCCAGCCCTGCTGTCTCTGCCGCTGCTGTCACTTGCTTCTGACCGCCGCTCATTCTGCTCGTTGAATATTCACTTCACTGCGGCCGGAAGCAGCAGTAGCGGGGAGTCGGCAAGACCGGAGACTGAAGACCACGGACAGCGACGCCAGGGACAGGTGAGCAGAAAGTTCCCGTTCTCCGTGTGTTATCACGGATAACACACGGAGAACACACGTGTGCCATACACACGGCACACTGAGGGCAATACGCACCTTTGACACGTCCGTGAAAAATATGAGTGTTTTTTTACGAACGTGTGAAAGAGGCCTTACATAGAGTGTAATAGACTATGTCACATGATACCTGCAGTCCGTCTCCTCAGAGTAAAATGGACTTAAGCTGCTTTTTCACAGTGGATGGTAAGTTCTGGGGGCAGGGTGGAGAGAAAAAATTGTCTTGTAAATGGGAAAAGATGATTTCCCTGATAAGATACATTACAAAGTTTCTTTTAATCGCGTGTACTATTGATGTATGCAAAGTTTTCTGATAATACAGTTCCATTGTAAACTTGTTTGACATACATAACATTTTATGTATGTATTTTTATGATCACTTTTTGTTCACATTGTTTTGGAGAAACAATGAACAAAACACAGAAATTTAGAAATTACCTTTATTATTTATTTATTTTTACATAATTCAATGTGTAATCAAAGCAATAAGAAAATATTACTCTTCAGGTCCAATCAATCACAGCGATACCAGATTTCTATTTTTTTTATGCTTTTATCAACTAAAAACAATGATTTTCAAAATATAATTGATTTTTGTACTGTCATATTCTGAAAGTAACTTTTTTACTTTTAGGTCAACACGTCTATATGAGGGCTTGTACTTTTATGAGACATGTTGATATTTTGAGTTATACATTTTATTTGCATAGAATTTTTTAAATCAGTTTTTAATTTACTTTTTTGCTATTCGGTATAATGAAAAAAGCTATATTTGTGACATACTTTTTATTTATTTATTTTTTAGGTATTCATTTTATAGGATGAATAATGGGACAGTTTTACAGTATACATTGCTCTGGATTATATCAATCATGTATAAATTTGTGTTTATTTTTTACACAAAAGCTGCATTTATAGTGACAAAACAGTTTTCACTGTTTATCTTGCTTTTTCTGTGGGGTTTTTTTTTTATTTTATCAAACTTTTTACTGAATATCACTATGGAACATGAATATTTTTCATTTTAGTTACTGATCTCACACACTGCAATACTTCTGTACGGCAGTGTATTAGACCTGTCAGTTAAACACTTAGGCGGGCTTTACACGTTGCGACATCGCTACCGATATATCGTCGGGGTCACGTCGTTACTGACGCACATCCGGCGCCGGTAGCGACATCGCAAAGTGTAAATCCTAGGTGCGATGATGAACGAGCGTAAGAGCATAAAAAATCGCTGATCTGTGTCACGTCGTTCATTTTGATAATGTCGTTGCTGCTGCAGATACGATGTTGCTTGTCGTTCCTGCAGCAACACACATCACTGTGTGAGAAACCGCAGGAACGACAAAAATCTCCTTACCTGTGTCCACCGGCAATGCGGAAGGAAGAAGGTGGGCGGGATGTTATGTCCCACTCATTTCCGCCCCTCTGCTTCTATTGGCAAGCCGCTTAGTGACATCGCGGTGACGTCACTGTGACGCCGAACTCACCTCCTCCTTGAAGGAGGGATTGTTCGGCGGTCACAGCGACGTCGCCGACCATGTACAGGTATGTGCGTGTGAAGCTGCCGTAGCGATAATGTTCGCTGCGTCAGCAAGCAGCAGATATCGCATGTATAATGTGGGCGGGTGCTATCCCACTCGACATGGCTAGCAATTGCTAGCGATGTCGCAGCGTGTAAAGCCCACCTAACACAGCTTTAAGATCCAAAAATGCCACCATACCAATAGGTGATTCAACTTGGGTCCATAACTTTCTAACATGTTATGTAGCCAGTGAAGAATTAAAGGGAACCTGTAAAAAAAATGCTACTAACTTTACTAACTTGCTGAGATGGGGTTAATCTGCAGGTTAATAGCATTCTGACACTGTGCAACCTCTGCACTGAAAGCCCCGCTGCCAGGAGAATATAAACTTTATTCCAAAAGGGACATTAGGCTCTCAGGCATAGGATCGCAGTGGCACAGTTTCAGTCACTGCTCTGTACATAGTGAATAGCTTTAACACCACTCCCCATAATAACTGACAGCTGGCTCAGAATTGCTTTAGTACAGAACCAACTTTCAGTCATGCTTTAAAACACAGTTGTGAAATATCTGTTAGTGCAATGTGCTATTAAACAGGCAGCCTCTGCACTGAAAGCACCACTGCCAAGAGAAAATGAACTTTTTTCCCCCCAGCAGCCTCAGGCTTTCAGGCAGGGGGGTGCGGTGTCATGGTTTCAGTCATCGCTCTGTGCATATTTTAATGGATTTAACCCCACCCCCATCACTGACTGATAGCCGGCTCAGAATTGCTTCAGTGCAGAACCAGCTTTCAGTCATGCTTTAAAACACAGTCATGAAATAGCTCGAAAACAGCTTCAACAGTCCTAGGAGACTTCAAACAGATCCTCATATTTTTTAAAGGCTACTAAAGGTATTTGCAGTTTGCTATGAATTGATTTCCTACAATTCAATTTTTGGCAAAGCTAGTAAATTTAAACAGTAAAAGATTAGATCTATCTGCAATAATTGGACAATTCTTACCTTGTGTTTTGTAAAGTCCCAAAAAGCATACTCAGACAATAAAAGAGTTTAGCTATATAAATTCCAAAATTGCTTCATGTTTGGTATCCGGGTAATAAACATGTTCTGCATGTGCCCATATTTTATAACTTTTTTCAAGGTTTTTATTATTTCAGCAAAAATGTAAACATAGTTAAATAGCAGCGGTAGAATTTTGGGTTATTTACAAGTGACATTATGCTAACTTCCAGTCAAATACATACAAGGCAGCTCAATTAATGTACACATATTTATCACTTGAACATTTTTGGGGTAAAATATAGTGAAATGATGAGATCATTATGTTTCAGATATGAAATATACAGCAATAACATTGCCAGGAAGTTTATCTGTAACATCTTGAAATTATACAACATTTCTCAGAGCAAATCATAAATATAAAATTGATGATATGGCTGTGATATTTTTACAGCTTTACTGTTACAGCACCCCAGCGCGACTTCCAATCATCAGTGCTTGCAGGAATTAATTCTAAAAGAAAAGTTATTTAAGTCCTTGTGAGTTTCCTATTTTTTGCAGCAAGTGCCAGGATTGCTAACATTCACAAAGTAGATAATAGCTCTATAATGGCATGACGATTAAACCCAGAGCTGAAACTGTTACGGATTCCTGCCTTTTACATTACCATAAAGGAAACAATTTTGTTGTGCCATACATCTATACCAGTATAATTATGTACTTTCCTTCACATCTCCCAAAAGCAATCATGGGCATTAGCTGTGGCTGGAGATATGCGCTGTAGAATGACTATCTTTATTAAACAGGAAATGTCACTGTGGAAAGACGGGAGGGTGTTAAACTCATTTTAATGTGGCACTATTTGATTGAGTCAGTATTCTCTTTTCTATGTACATACTATTTGAAAGTTGTCATTTGGGACATTTACTTTTAGTTAATAAATATTCATGGAAAACATGGATTGTGCATATTGTTAAATTAAAACAAACCTCTTGGAAATTCAGTAAAATTACCAATTATTTCAAGAGTCCTATGAAGTATTTATGGAAATACTGTATATTTACGTTACATTGCATGTCGGACATCTTTACATCTGACCCTTGCTTTTCCTTGACTGCAGTTTTGCCTTCTATTTCTGTCTCTGGTTTCGTCCCTCTATATGTAGACACAGTTTAGTTTTGATTTGACTATCCTTACCTGAGGCTCACTCCTCTGAGCAGCTACTCTGTGGACACAACACAGCAAGCCCTATTGTATATTCAGATCTCTGAATAGGGATTGGGGTTCCTTTAGGATCTGCTAGATGAAGTGTCTAGTACTAAGTCAGTCCAAGGAAGCCTTTTGACCTGACGGACTCTGAATGTCTTAATTTATTTAGGAAATATTTTGCATTTTCTTGAGAAAAAGTACAAAACATTATAAATAAGATCAATGTAAATGTTGTCACTATTCTCTGTGCAGAGCATCTCACAGATCTGGAGATGCACTTTGGCACTTACAGATCTGACAGTGTGTGCATTCTTCGTGCAGAGCATCTTTCCCTTGGAGATGATCTGCGGCACCATCCTTGATAATGACCTAGCAGCTTGGTTACTACACAGGAGTCCAGGTTGGTTCTGAAAGGTGCTGGTTACTCAGCTGTTTCATCTTCTGGGTAATTGCTCAGGCTCCTTTACTGAGTATGCTGCCCCAGAACTTGTATTCTCTGGCTCTGCTGTGTTGCCATAGTTTGTGTGTCCGTTAGTATTCTGATCTTGGTATTCTGACCCCGGACTGTTATTAGACTACCCTCTGCCCGCTCCCTATTCCTATCGTTCATTCCTGTCTTGGACCCCGGACCGTTATCTGACTATGTCTTTGCTTGCTCCCTTTTACTACTATGTGCTCATCTGGTATTGTGACCCTTGGATTGTGCCCTGACTACATCTCTGTTTACCCCTTATGAATTTACGTGACCTCCTGTCACCAGACCCCGCCTCTCCTGACTACCTACTATTGTGCTAAAAAAACTCTTTTCATTAATAAAGTTATGAATACTCCCAATACATAGCCCCAAAGGAAGGCAATAACAAAATGTGAACACAATCTAGTACTTTCTTTAGAGATATTTAATTTTTAGAGATAAAGAGATTGTTCCACTAACAAATTACATTTGAACTAATAGATCTTGAAATAAGTTCTACAATTAGATGTTTTGCTTTTTTTTTTTTTTTTTAAAAAAAAAAAAAAAATGCAGACGTGCTGAGACTATCTTATAAATGTGCATCAGTGGCGCCCCTGACCTGGTCAGGCACCACTGAGTACTGCACCCATGCTGGGACAGTACTTCCAGGTAATCCTAAGTGCCAGAATGAGGTGTGTACGTACAGACACATAGCAACCAGTTCTCCCACACCATTAGATGGGACCCTTGGGTAGTCTCCAGAGGGGGGCTAGCTTACAATTCTTATCAATGGGTGCAGCGGAGGAGCTGAGAGCTAAAGTGCAGAGGTTGTCAGGGAAACGAGGAGAGCCAGTCTGGTAGTGGAGCGCGGCAGTTGCTAGGCAGATATGCACACTCACACTAGTCAGACCCTGCGTGGTGTAGTGATGGTTGGCGGGGGAGAACGGTCACCGAGTAGTCAGAAGAAGAGGTGCTCCTGGTGACTAGGCACGTACGGGGACAGGTCCCTAGAGCAGACTGCAGTTTAACTATCTGCTAAACCTGCCTGTGAGGGCAACTACAAGTACCTCCCCAACCACACAGAATCTGAGCCTCAGCAGCAACGCAGAGACCCATAAGGAGACAGAGCCAGAAGCATGGCTGGTCCACACTGCTGGTGTGGCGCCCCTGACCTGGTCAGGCACCACTGAGTACTGCACCCATGCTGGGGACAGTACAATACAGGTAATCCAGAAGGCTGACTGGGGTGTGGAACACAGGCGCATAGTGATCAGGTCTCACACATGTACCCATGAGAGGACCCCTGGGGATCCCAGGAGGGGGCAAGCCTTCACCTTCACTGGAATAGTGGAGGGGGTAGAGCCTCCATCTCCTCTCAAGGGGTGTGGTAAGAGAGTCTGGTTGCTAGGTGGCGTAGGCAAGAACAGGAGAGGAGGAGCAGTGAGTCAGTTAGAGCAGAGAACTCCAGAGGGCTCAGTGAGGAGCAGACCTGTGGGGCTGTTGCTGTCTAACAGCGCCCGCGCAGTGGCTACAGACGGGGGAGAACGGTCAACTAGGAGTGCTGCCTGAAAGCCAGCTTCAGCTAGGGAGTGCACGGAGTGGGAAGTAAGGAGACTGCTAGAGAGCACCAGGCCCAACCGGGCGGCAGATCCCGAAGCGAAGATAGATCCAGCTTTCTTCTGCTAAACCTGCCGGTGTGGGTCTCTCAAAGCCCACACCACATCACCACAAAAGCCGCAGCCACGTAACCGCAGTTAGGGCCCATAGGTCATAGGAGGCAAGAGGCTGGAGTGGCCTGGTCCGGGGAACAAGCACACGGCAAACAACAAGGGGAGAGAGGCTGCAGCATCTTCCCTGGGTGACCCCCATAGGGACTAAAAGTCGGGGTCACCCCAAACCACCAAGGGCTAAGGAAGGCGAGTCAGTAGTCACCCTCATAAAGTCAGCCTGAAGGATACCTGGTTCCCACCTGGTTCATCTCAGCTACGCCCGGGTTACTCACCCTGCCACCTGAAGTGAGTAAAAACCCTGAAAGACATCCTGCCTGTGTGGTCATTCTGCGACTTGTGGTACTACAAACCTACACAGGGCCCTGGGGCTTGCCTCACTCTCAGGAGGCTACTACATCTAACTGCACACACCATCAGCCCCAGGCGACCCTCAACCTGCAGTGGCGGTCCCTACTGGCCGCAATACTGAGAGTGGCGTCACGATCAAAGAAGAAGATTTCCTACCAGTGACGGAGATCCAGCAACGTGGAGTCCCTGAAGGTAACGCACCGACACCGACACAACACCTGCGGGGCTTCACACTGGCAAATGGTTCAAAAAGGGGAAAAAAGGCAGTAGCGACTCCCTGGATTGACTCCACAGAAGTGCTAGGAAGGCGAGCTAACTGATCACCCTCAGACTGTCCCAAAGGAGCCCCTGGTCCTACCTAGTTCATTAAAGCAACGCCCGGGTCAGCTCACCATAACATCATTGTGAGTAAAAATCAGTTAAATGACTTTTGGACTCTGCCTGAGTTATTCTGGACCCGTTATTCTACACTCCTGAGCCCCTGGGGCTTGCCTCACTCACGGGAGGCCACACCATCTGACTGCAGACCCCATCAGCCCCAGACGCTCATAAAATCTGCAGTGGTGGTCATCTATATCCCTGACCGCAAGCCATGAGTGGCGTCACAACATACAAAATCTGACATACCTGTTTGCCATATACAGAAGAAGACTCTGTGGCATCCCTGAAGCTGGATCGGTATCCCTTGGGCGACACATCTTCTCTTTTTGGCATCACGAACAGGATCCAGGACTAGACCTGACAGTGTGCCTCGGTGGTCTGATTGAAAATTTTGAACTGCCGCCATTTTAGCCACCGCTGAAAGTGCATCATCAAAAAGCTGCAGCTCGCGCAGGAGAAATTAACCACCCACGGAGAGGAGTGTCCGTCCCAGTATCCCCAGAGCACTCTGACCTGGCGAGAGGAGGAGGTGACCTGCAAAGGAAGACAGGAAGTGCCCAGATTGAAGGAAGGAAGCGGAACTCTGAGGGAAGATGGACACCGTGAGAACTACTGCCTCCAGCCATGGCACCGCAGCCCAAGCGACGAATGGCCCCAGCGTGGTGCGCATAGTGGTGCCTAGCTCCGGTGCGGTGGCCGCAGCCGCACCAGCTGAAGTCTCCCCAATCATGCCGATCTCCTTACCATATGTCCCAGGGGCGACCTGGCTGCCCCAATACGCTGGCAAAACAGACACCGTGACCACATTTAAAAAGAAGATTGGAACCCTGCTGGACTTGCACGCAATGACTGGCAAGCAGAGGGCCATAGTGGTGCTGGGGCAACTGACTGGAGCAGCAGAACTAGAGGCTGAGGCCTGGACCAGTGATGACCGGAGCTCTGTAGACACTATTTTTACCAAACTGAAAGCTGCCTTTGAAAACCGCAAAGAGGCAGAGCTGAGAATGGGCTTCTATAACTGCCGCCAGAAGCCCCAAGATGGCATAAGAGACTATGCCCTCAGGTTGCAAGCCGCACTGTGGGCTCTCAAGCTCATGGACCCTGTCAGTAATCAGGAGGGAAACAGGATAATGACAGAACAGTTCTTTCAGGGCCTACACTCCTCTAAAGATAGAAAGCAGATAAGGCTGTGGTCCCTGGAACACAGTGATATGGACTTTGCCATTCAAAAAGACAGGCCGGTGAAAGCACTCCAGCCCCCCATCGACACGAACCCCATCCAACCAGCATGGTCCGCCAGCACCCCAACTGCCGGAGCAGAATCCTTCTCACAGGCCCTGGAAGCAGCAAAAGGACTCATAACTAGAGTTGAGCACGGTTCGCGGTTCGAGGTTCTCCAGTTCGCGGCTCGAGTGATTTTGGGGGCTGTTCTAGATCGAACTAGAACTCGAGCTTTTTGATAAAGCTCGATAGTTCTAGATACGTTCGAGAACGGTAAGCTAATTACTAGCTGGCTTTCCGCTGTAATAGTGTAAGTCACTCTGTGACTCACACTATTATGAAATTTCAGTGTATAGTGTGCGGGAACAGCGCATTCAGATCACTGCTGTTTGGATAATGGCAATCGCCATTTTTTTTTTTTTCCTTGTCTTTCTTCCCTAAGCGCGCGCGTGTAGTGGGGCAGGCTAGCATGTCAGCCAATCCCAGACACACACACAGCTAAGTGGACTTTTAGCCAGAGAAGCAACGTCATGTGTGATAGGATGTCCATGTCACATGTCCCTGCATTAAAAAAAACGACATTTTCCTCCAGCACGCCATTATCTGCCTTCTGCGTCTTGGTGTCAGTCACCGCTGGTGTAGCTCCTGTCTCCGATACTGCTGTGTACGCTCTATACACAGCGCTATACAGAATAGGGATAGAAGTTTCTTTCAGCCCTTGTAAGGGCTAATACCGGCAGGGTCAGAGCCATAGGTGACAGTCAGGGCCGTGAAAACAGATTTTAACAGCTACACAAGATGACAGCGTCTGTGTAGCTAAGGTCAGGGATTTCCTCGCTGCATTTCCCAGACCCACAACCCTGCCACTGTACCCTCCTGCCCTTTGCACACTCAAACTCATTGTTACTAAGCCATTATACTAGCAAACACTGAGGAAACTTAGTGGCATCCTAAAAGTGGCTGTTGGACTTCTGTATTGTCCCACTAGTGCAAAGATATTTGCAGCACGTCTGCCTGCATTGCACACTCAAACTCATTGTTACTAAGCCATTATACTAGCAAACTATGCTGCCAGTTTAAGGGCCGTAGTTGCATTGTCAGGGATAATTATTGTTGTTTATTCTGCTGTTAATAAAGCTAGACCACCGCTGCAATCTACACCACCTCTCAATTTTTACTACCACATTTTAAGTGCACAATCTTGTCGCAATCAAAATGAGTGGCAAAATGACAGATGCTGGTGGAAAGGGGAAGAGGCGTGTTAGAAAAGGAAAAACAGGGTTTGTCCGTGGGGAAGGTGGCAAAGCTCCATTAACATCTGCTGAAGATAGACCATCTACCAGCAAAAGTAAGAACCTTTGTGACTCTGATTCAGGCCGTGAGGACCAAGTTTCTGAGCATAATGTTGACCCTTTTTCACAAACTGTAACACCTGTTGTTATAGATAATGAGGAACATACTGATGACGATGAGACGCAGATACCAGATTGGAATGACAACTTAAATATTCGGTCAGGGCAAGAAGAGGCTCAGTCTGAGGGTGAGGGGAGTGCAAACACAACAATTGATGAGGAAGTTCTAGATCCCACCTACTGTCAACCCACAGTCAGGCACTCAAGGAAGTCAACAGAGGCGGTGGAGGAGGATGCAACCGACGACGAAGTTACCTTGCGCCTTCCTGGACAGAGTCGGAGCACTGGTAGCATGTCTACAACTGCATCCTCAGCCACCACTCTGCCTCTGAGCACTAGTCGGGGGGGCTCAGCAGGTCGCATGCCCTCTAAGCCTTGCCTGGTCCTTTTTTGACATAGCAAAACATCGGCCAAATTATGTGATGTGTAAAATTTGTCGTGATTCTGTTAGTAGAGGGCAAAACCTCAGCAGTTTGACAACTTCTTCCATGGATCGCCACATGAATAAATATCATATGTCCCAGTGGGAAGCTCACCGTGCTGCAATGCGGCCTAGCGGAGCGAACCATCCACCGCCTGCCCCTTCCAGTGCATCCGCGCGCTCTTCATCTTCTAGGACTGTGGGGACAGCTGTCACACCTGGTTTTCCACGCACAACTTCCACCACTGTAACCGCAACAGGTAGTTTGCTTGGTAGGTCGTCAGTTGGTTTGGAAGGGGAAACAAGTGCGTGTGTACAACTCTCTCAGACATCGATAGCACCAACGTTGGATGAAGGCAACATCATGTCTACGCCTGCACTTTCCTCACAAACCTGCATTTTTCCAGGGGCACCCTACTCCACACCGTCTACACACAGCAGCCAGATCTCTGTCCCTCAGATGTGGACAAATAAAAGGCCATTTCCTGCAACCCATGACAAAGCTAAGAGGTTGACTTTATCCCTCTGTAAGCTCTTGGCTACCGAAATGCTGCCTTTCCGCCTGGTGGACACACAGGATTTTAGAGACCTTATGTCTGTCGCTGTGCCCCAGTACCAGATGCCCAGTCGCCACTACTTCTCTAAGAAAGGTGTGCCCGCGCTACACCAGCATGTTGCACACAACATCACCGCTTCCTTGAGAAACTCTGTGTGTCAACGGGTACATTTCACCACCGATACTTGGACCAGTAAGCATGGACAGGGACGTTACATGTCGCTGACTGGGCACTGGGTAACTATGTTGATAGATGGTGAAGGGTCTGCTGCACAAGTCTTGCCGTCCCCACGACTTGTGTGTCAATTCTCTGTCTGTCCAAGTTCCGCCACTGCTTCTGCCTCCTCCACCTCATCTGGGTCCTCCACCTCCTCCCCAAGCCTGCCTGGTCAGGCCACCAGCGTTCTCACTGCGCAGAAGGAATCACGCACCCCTCATTACTATGCTGGCAGCAAAGCGCAACGGCATCAGGCGGTCTTTAGTTTGACATGTCTTGGAAATAGGAGTCACACATAGTCAACGGCTGGAGAGGATGATACAGGAGTATCTCCAAATGAACATCGATGCCATGTCTTTGCAAATGGAGCCTTGCTCATTTTGGGCTTCAAATCTTGAAAAATGGCCAGCGCTCTCAACTAGAGTTGAGCGCGGTTCGTGGTTCGTGGTTCTCCAGTTCGCGGCTCGAGTGATTTTGGGGCATGTTCTAGATCGAACTAGAACTCGAGCTTTTTGCAAAAGCTCGATAGTTCTAGAAACGTTCGAGAACGGTTCTAGCAGCCAAAAAACAGCTAAATCCTAGCTTGGTTTCTGCTGTAATAGTGTAAGTCACTCTGTGAATCAAACTATTATCACATTTCAGTGTATAGTGTGCGTGAACAGCGCCTTCAGATCACTGCTGTTTCTATAATGGCGATCGCCATTTTTTTTTTTTTTTTTCTTGTCTTCCTTCCCTAAGCGCGCGCGTCTTGTGGGGCGGGCCAGCATGTCAGCCAATCACAGACACACACACACCTAAGTGGACTTTGAGCCAGAGAAGCAACGGCATGTGTGATAGGATCTGCATGTCACATGTCCCTGCATTATAAAACCGGACATTTTCTTCACGAACGCCATTATCTGCCTTCTGCGTCTTTGGTGTCAGACATCAGTGTCGCAGCTCCGTCCTCCTGAGTCCTATAGCCGATACAGCTGTATGCGCTGCATACACAGCGTTAGACAGCTTAGGGAGAGCACATTCTAGCAGTCCTTTTAAGGGCTCAAAGCGGCAGGGTCAGAGAGCCATAAGTGACAAGTCCTGCAAACAGCAACAGCGTCTGTGTAGCCCAGGTCAGGGATTTCCTCCCTGCATTTCACCATTAGGAGGGAATAGAAAGGCAGGCTTCCATTCCTCTACCCAGAGCACCACAATCCTGCCACTGCCACTCTTGTCCTCTGCACACTCCAACTCATTCTAAGTAAGCCATTATACTAGCAAACATTCAGTGTACCTAGTGGCATCCTATACGTGGCTATTGGACTTTGCTATAGTCCCACTAGTGCAAAGACATTTGCAGAGCACGTCTGCCTGCATTGCACACTACAACTTTTTTAAACTAAGCAATTTTACTAGCAAACACTCAGTGTACCTAGTGGCATCCTATACGTGGCTATTGGACTTTGCTATAGTCCCACTAGTGCAAAGACATTTGCAGAGCACGTCTGCCTGCATTGCACACTACAACTTTTTTAAACTAAGCAATTTTACTAGCAAACACTCAGTGTACCTAGTGGCATCCTATACGTGGCTATTGGACTTTGCTATAGTCCCACTAGTGCCAAGACATTTGCAGCACGTCTGCCTGCGTTGCACACTCCAACTAATTATAACTAAGCCATTATACTAGCACACACTCAGTGTACCTAGTGGCATCCTATACGTGGCTATTGGACTTTGCTATAGTCCCACTAGTGCCAAGACATTTGCAGCACGTCTGCCTGCGTTGCACACTCCAACTAATTATAACTAAGCCATTATACTAGCAAACACTCAGTGTACCTAGTGGCATCCTATACGTGGCTATTGGACTTTGCTATAGTCCCACTAGTGCCAAGACATTTGCAGCACGTCTGCCTGCGTTGCACACTCCAACTAATTATAACTAAGCCATTATACTAGCACACACTCAGTGTACCTAGTGGCATCCTATACGTGGCTATTGGACTTTGCTATAGTCCCACTAGTGCCAAGACATTTGCAGCACGTCTGCCTGCGTTGCACACTCCAACTAATTATAACTAAGCCATTATACTAGCACACACTCAGTGTACCTAGTGGCATCCTATACGTGGCTATTGGACTTTGCTATAGTCCCACTAGTGCCAAGACATTTGCAGAGCGCATCTGCCTGCGTTGCACACTCCAACTAATTATAACTAAGCCATTATACTAGCACACACTCAGTGTACCTAGTGGCATCCTATACGTGGCTATTGGACTTTGCTATAGTCCCACTAGTGCAAAGACATTTGCAGCACGTCTGCCTGCGTTGCACACTCCAACTAATTATAACTAAGCCATTATACTAGCACACACTCAGTGTACCTAGTGGCATCCTATACGTGGCTATTGGACTTTGCTATAGTCCCACTAGTGCCAAGAAATTTGCAGCACGTCTGCCTGCGTTGCACACTCCAACTAATTATAACTAAGCCATTATACTAGCACACACTCAGTGTACCTAGTGGCATCCTATACGTGGCTATTGGACTTTGCTATAGTCCCACTAGTGCAAAGACATTTGCAGCACGTCTGCCTGCGTTGCACACTCCAACTCATTATAACTAAGTTACATTGTCAGGGATATTTATTCTTTATTATTCTGCTGTTAATAAAGCTAGACCACCACTGCAATCTTCACCACCTCTCAATTTTTACTACCACATTTTCAGTCCACAATCTTGTCGCAATCAACATGAGTGGCAAAATGACAGATGCTGGTGGAAAGGGGAAGAGGCGTGGTGGAAAAGGCAAAAAAGGTTTTGTCAGTGGGGAAGGTGGCAAAGCTCCATTATCATCTGCTGAAGATAGACCATCTACTAGCAAAAGTAAGATGTCTACTACTTATTGTGGACAATCCGATGTGCTCCCTTTATTACGGACACGAACAAGAGGAACAAAGGTAGATGATGGGCAAAAAAGGAAAATGCTTGAATGGATCTCAAGTGGTCCAACAAGTGCCCTCTCAGCCACTTCAAGTACCGCATCCAAAAAACACCATTCCTCTGAGTTGTCATCCCAATCACACTTGATTTCTCCCAGCTCTGAAGTCTCCATCAGCCCTGCACAGTATGGTGGAACTGAGATGGCTGAGTCTGCAGAGCTGTTCAGTCACACTATAGCCTGGGAATCAGAGGTCTGCTCCCAAGCTACAGTGAGTACAGAACAGGAAATGGTCTGCAGTGATGCCCAGAACCTTTGTGACTCAGATTCAGGCCGTGAGGACCAAGTTTCTGAGCATAATGTTGACCCTTTGTCACAAACTGTAACACCTGTGGTTATAGACAATGAGGAACATACTGATGAAGATGAGACTCAGATACCCGATTGGGATGACAACTTAAATATTCGGTCAGGGCAAGAAGAGGCTCGGTCTGAGGGGGAGGGGAGTGCAAACACAACAATTGATGATGAAGTTCTAGATCCCACCTACTGTCAACCCCCAGTCAGGCACTCGAGGAGGTCAACAGAGGCGGTGGAGGAGGATGCAACCGACGACGAAGTTACCTTGCGCCTTCCTGGACAGAGTCGGAGCACTGGTAGCACGTCTACAACTGCATCCTCAGCCACCACTCTGCCTATGAGCATTATTCGGGGTGGATCAACAGGTCGCATGGCCTCTAAGCCTTGCTTAGCCTGGGCCTTTTTTCACATCGAAAAAGATCGCCCAACTCATGTGATATGTAACATTTGTCATGATTCTGTTAGTAGAGGTCAAAACCTCAGCAGTTTGACAACTTCTTCCATGAATCGTCACATGAATAAATATCATAAGTCCCGGTGGGAAGCTCACCGTGCTGCAATGCCGGCTAGCGGAGCGAACCATCCACCGCCCGCCCCTTCCAGTGCATCCGCGCGCTCTTCATCTTCTAGGACTGTGGGGACAGCTGTCACACCTGTTTTTCCACGCAAAACTTCCACCACTGTAACCGCAACAGGCAGTTTGCTTGTAAGGTCGTCAGTTGGTTTGGAAGGGGAAACAAGTGAGTGTGTACAGCTCTCTCAGACATCGATAGCACCAACGTTGGATGAAGGCAACATCATGTCTCCGCCTGAACTTTCCTCACAAACCTGCATTTTTCCAGGGACACCCTACTCAACACCGTCTACACACAGCAGCCAGATCTCTGTCCCTCAGATGTGGTCAAATAAAAGGCCACTTCCTCCGACCCATGACAAAGCTAAGAGGTTGACTCTATCCCTCTGTAAGCTGTTGGCTACCGAAATGCTGCCTTTCCGCCTAGTGGACACACATGATTTTAGAGAGCTTATGTCTGTCGCTGTGCCCCAGTACCAGATGCCTAGTCGCCACTACTTCTCTAAGAAAGGTGTGCCCGCGCTACACCAGCATGTCGCACACAACATCACCGCTTCCTTGAGAAACTCTGTGTGTCAACGGGTGCATTTCACCACCGATACTTGGACCAGTAAGCATGGACAGGGACGTTACATGTCGCTGACTGGGCACTGGGTAACTATGGTGATAGATGGTGAAGGGTCTGCTGCACAAGTCTTGCCGTCCCCACGACTTGTGTGTCAATCCTCTGTCTGTCCAAGTTCCGCCACAGCTTCTGCATCCTCCACCTCATCTGGGTCCTCCACCTCCGCCCCAAGCCTGCCTGGTCAGGCCACCAGCGTTCTCACTGCGCAGAAGGAATCACGCACGCCTCATTACTATGCTGGCAGCCGAGCGCAACGGCATCAGGCGGTCTTTAGCTTGACATGTCTTGGTAATAAGAGTCACACAGCTGAGGAGTTGTGGTCAGCTCTGCGGTCCGAGTTTAATAAATGGTTGTCTCCACTCAACCTGCAGCCTGGTAAGGCCGTGTGCGCCAATGCTGCAAACCTGGGTGCGGCCCTTCGCCTGGGCAAGGTGACACACGTACCTTGTATGGCTCACGTGTTGAACCTTGTCGTGCAGCAATTTTTAACACACTATCCCGGCCTAGATGGCCTTCTGAACATAGCACGAAAACTGTCTGCTCACTTCCGGCGTTCAAGCGCCGCAGCTGAGCGACTTGCATCGCTCCAGAAGTCTTTCGGCCTGCCGGTTAATCGCCTGAAATGCGATGTGGCGACACGCTGGAATTCAACTCTCCACATGTTACAGCGACTGTGGCAGCACCACAGAGCCCTGGTGCAATACGTCATGACGTATAGCCTGGGCCAACGAGATGCAGAGGTGGGGCAGATCACCCTGATGGAGTGGTCTCAGATCAAGGACCTATGCACCCTTCTGCACAGTTTCGACATGGCGACGAATATGTTTAGCTCTGACAATGCCATTATCAGCATGACGATTCCAGTCATTTACATGCTGGAGCACACGCTAAACACTATTCGGAGTCAGGGGGTGGGACAACATGAAGGGGAGGAACTACAGGAGGATTCATATGCGCAAGGGACAACAACATCACCAAGGTCCAGACGTTCATCATCACCAACGCAGCAGGCATGGGACCATGGGGAACAGGGATCGACAAGGGCGCATAGTAGCAGGCGAAATGTTGAGCAAGGTGCAGGAGAACATGAAGAAATGGAGGACGAACTGTCCATGGACATGGAAGACTCAGCGGATGAGGGAGACCTTGGTCAAATTTCAGTTGAAAGAGGTTGGGGGGAGATGTCAGAGGAAGAAAGAACGGGTAGCACCTCTATGCCACAAACACAGCGTGGACTTGGTCCGCATGGCTGCGCAAGACACATGAGTGCCTTCTTGTTGCACTACCTCCAACATGACAGTCGTATTGTCAAAATTAGAAGTGATGATGACTACTGGATTGCCACACTATTAGATCCCCGGTACAAGTCCAAATTTTGTGACATAATTCCAGCCATAGAAAGGGACGCACGTATGCAGGAGTATCAGCAGAAGCTGTTACTCGATCTTAGCTCGGCTTTTCCACCAAACAACCGTGCAGGTGCAGGGAGGGAATCTCCCAGTTGTAACTTGACAAACATGGGACGGTCTCGTCATCTTCACCAGTCTACCCGTACCAGTAGGACCGTATCTGGTGCCGGTAACAGCAATTTTATGGAATCTTTTCATAATTTTTTTAGACCCTCTTTTGCAAGGCCACCAGAGACAACAAGTCTGACACATACTCAACGGCTGGAGAGGATGATACAGGAGTATCTCCAAATGAACATCGATGCCATGACTGTGCAACTGGAGCCTTGCTCCTTTTGGGCTTCAAACATAGAAAAATGGCCAGAGCTCTCCAGTTACGCCTTGGAGATTTTGTCGTGTCCAGCTGCCAGCGTTGTCTCTGAACGTGTATTCAGTGCTGCTGGGTGTGTGCTGACAGATAAGCGCACGCGTCTGTCCAGTGACAATGTGGACAGACTGACGTTCATCAAAATGAACAAGTCATGGATCCAGAAGGAATTTACTACCCCTGTGTCATCCTGGGGAGAGTAAATGCTTGTGGATTTGGAATGTGCTTGATGCAAATCAAAACATCCTGTTTGCAACTAGGGCCCAAGTGCTGCCACTGATGGGGTGGGTGTCTGTGTGGCCCAATTTTTGGAAAAAAAGGGAGACTCCACTTGGAGTAACCCTTGCTTGCTGTGTTTTTAAAAGAAGCCAAGATGAACAGAGCTGGGATCAGGAAAGACTTTATCTACCTACCCCGGTGTCATCCTGGGGACGGATAAGAATGGCGTATTTTGGAATGTGCTTGATGCAAATCTAGCTGTGAAGTGTACAACTGGGGCACAACTGCTGCCACTGAATGGGTGGGTGTGTAGGGCCCAATTTTTGGAAAAAAAGGGAGACTCCGCTTGGAGTAACCCTTGCTTGATGTGTTTTTAAAAGAAGCCAAGATGAACAGAGCTGGGATCAGGAAATACTTTGCTACCTACCCCGGTGTCATCCTGGGGACGGATAAGAATGGCGTATTTTTGAATGTGCTTGATGCAAATCAAAACATCCTGTTTTCAACTAGGGCCCAAGTGCTGCCACTGATGGGGTGGGTGTCTGTGTGGCCCAATTTTTGGAAAAAAAAGGGAGACTCCGCTTGGAGTAACCCTTGCTTGCTGTGTTTTTAAAAGAAGCCAAGATGAACAGAGCTGGGATCAGGAAAGACTTTGCTACCTACCCCGGTGTCATCCTGGGGACGGATAAGAATGGCGTATTTTTGAATGTGCTTGATGCAAATCAAAACATCCTGTTTGCAACTAGGGCCCAAGTGCTGCCACTGATGGGGTGGGTGTCTGTGTGGCCCAATTTTTGGAAAAAAGGGAGACTCCGCTTGGAGCAACCCTTGCTTGCTGTGTTTTTAAAAGAAGCCAAGATGAACAGAGCTGGGATCAGGAAATACTTTGCTACCTACCCCGGTGTCATCCTGGGGACGGATAAGAATGGCGTATTTTGGAATGTGCTTGATGCAAATCAAAACATCCTGTTTGCAACTAGGGCCCAAGTGCTGCCACTGATGGGGTGGGTGTCTGTGTGGCCCAATTTTTGGAAAAAAGGGAGACTCCGCTTGGAGTAACCCTTGCTTACATTGTTTTTAAAAGAAGACAAGATGAACAGAGCTGGGATCAGGAAATACTTTGCTACCTACCCCGGTGTCATCATGGGGACGGATAAGAATGGCGTATTTTTGAATGTGCTTGATGCAAATCAAAACATCCTGTTTGCAACTAGGGCCCAAGTGCTGCCACTGATGGGGTGGGTGTCTGTGTGGCCCAATTTTTGGAAAAAAAGGGAGACTCCGCTTGGAGTAACCCTTGCTTGCTGTGTTTTTAAAAGAAGCCAAGATGAACAGAGCTGGGATCAGGAAAGACTTTATCTACCTACCCCGGTGTCATCCTGGGGACGGATAAGAATGGCGTATTTTGGAATGTGCTTGATGCAAATCTAGCTGTGAAGTGTACAACTGGGGCACAACTGCTGCCACTGAATGGGTGGGTGTGTGGGGCCCAATTTTTGGAAAAAAAGGGAGACTCCGCTTGGAGTAACCCTTGCTTGATGTGTTTTTAAAAGAAGCCAAGATGAACAGAGCTGGGATCAGGAAATACTTTGCTACCTACCCCGGTGTCATCCTGGGGACGGATAAGAATGGCGTATTTTTGAATGTGCTTGATGCAAATCAAAACATCCTGTTTGCAACTAGGGCCCAAGTGCTGCCACTGATGGGGTGGGTGTCTGTGTGGCCCAATTTTTGGAAAAAAAGGGAGACTCCGCTTGGAGTAACCCTTGCTTGATGTGTTTTTAAAAGAAGCCAAGATGAACAGAGCTGGGATCAGGAAAGACTTTGCTACCTACCCCGGTGTCATCCTGGGGACGGATAAGAATGGCGTATTTTTGAATGTGCTTGATGCAAATCAAAACATCCTGTTTGCAACTAGGGCCCAAGTGCTGCCACTGATGGGGTGGGTGTCTGTGTGGCCCAATTTTTGGAAAAAAGGGAGACTCCGCTTGGAGTAACCCTTGCTTACATTGTTTTTAAAAGAAGACAAGATGAACAGAGCTGGGATCAGGAAATACTTTGCTACCTACCCCGGTGTCATCCTGGGGACGGATAAGAATGGCGTATTTTGGAATGTGCTTGATGCAAATCAAAACATCCTGTTTTCAACTAGGGCCCAAGTGCTGCCACTGATGGGGTGGGTGTCTGTGTGGCCCAATTTTTGGAAAAAAGGGAGACTCCGCTTGGAGTAACCCTTGCTTGATGTGTTTTTAAAAGAAGCCAAGATGAACAGAGCTGGTATCAGGAAAGACTTTGCTACCTACCCCGGTGTCATTTTGGGAACGGATAAGAATGGCGTATTTTTGAATGTGCTTGATGCAAATGTAGCTGTGAAGTGTACAACTGGGGCACAACTGCTGCCACTGAATGGGTGGGTGTGTGGGGCCCAATTTTGGGAAAAAAAGGGAGACTCCGCTTGGAGTAACCCTTGCTTGCTGTGTTTTTAAAAGAAGCCAAGATGAACAGAGCTGGGATCAGGAAATACTTTGCTACCTACCCCGGTGTCATCCTGTGGACGGATAAGAATGGCGTATTTTTGAATGTGCTTGATGCAAATCAAAACATCCTGTTTGCAACTAGGGCCCAAGTGCTGCCACTGATGGGGTGGGTGTCTGTGTGGCCCAATTTTTGGAAAAAAGGGAGACTCCGCTTGGAGTAACCCTTGCTTACATTGTTTTTAAAAGAAGCCAAGATGAACAAGTCATGGGTCAGCAAAGACTTTGCTACCTACCCCGGTGTCATCCTGGGGATGGATAAGAATGGCGTATTTTTGAATGTGCTTGATGCAAATGTAGCTGTGAAGTGTACAACTGGGGCACAACTGCTGCCACTGAAGGGGTGGGTGTGTGTGTGGCCCAATTTTTGGAAAAAAGGGAGACTCCGCTTGGAGTCACCTTGCGGTGTTTTACATGATTTTAGAAGGGCGTGCCATGCCTATATCTGTGTGTCCTCCTCTTTTTCCTTGTCCAGCTGTTTTGTTTTCGCATGAGTATATGTCCTTGTCACTTTCCAATGTGTTTGAGTTGTTTGTCACCTTTAGGACACCTTTGAGGGTGTTTTCTAGGTGTTTTTCTGTGTTTGTGATTGCCTGCCATTGTTTCCTATGCAGTTCGAGTTCGGTTCGTCGAACGTTCGACGAACCGAACTCGAACGGGAGGTCCGTTCGGCGAACCAACCTCGAGCCGAACCGCGACCGGTTCGCTCATCTCTACTCTCAACTTACACCTTGGAGATTTTGTCGTGTCCAGCTGCCAGCATTGTCTCTGAACATGTCTTCAGTGCTGCTGGGTGTGTGCTGACAGATAAGCGCACGCGTCTGTCCAGTGACAATGTGGACAGACTAACGTTCATCAAAATGAACAAGTCATGGATCCACAAGGAATTTACTACCCCTGTGTCATCCTGGGGAGAGTAAATGCTTGTGGATTTGGAATGTGCTTGATGCAAATCAAAACATCCTGTTTGCAACTAGGGCACAAGTGCTGCCACTGATGGGGTGTCTGTGTAGCCCAATTTTTGGAAAAAAAGGGAGACTCCGCTTGGAGTAACCCTTGCTTGCTGTGATTTTTAAAAGGAGCCAAGATGAACAGAGCTGGGATCAGGAAAGACTTAGCTACCTACTCCGGTGTCCTCCTGGGGACGGTTAAGTATGCCGTATTTTTGAATGTGCTTGATGCAAATCTAGCTGTGAAGTGTACAACTGAATGGGTGGGTGTGTGTGGGGCCCAATTTTTGGAAAAAAAAGGAGACTCCGATTGGAGTAACCCTTGCTTGCTGTGTTTTTTAAAAGGAGCCAAGATGAACAAGTCATGGTTCAGCAAAGACTTTGCTACCTACCCCGGTGCAATCCTTAGGACGGAAAAGGATGGCGTATTTTTGAATGTGCTTGATGCAAATCTAGCTGTGAAGTGTACAACTGGGGCACAAGTGCTGCCACTGAATGGGTGGGTGTGTGTGGGGCCCAATTTTTGGAAAAAAAGGAGACTCCGCTTGGAGTAACCCTTGCTTGCTGTGTTTTTTAAAAGGAGCCAAGATGAACAAGTCATGGTTCAGCAAAGACTTTGCTACCTACTCCGGTGCAATCCTTAGGACGGAAAAGGATTGCATATTTTTGAATGTGCTTGATGCAAATCTAGCTGTGAAGTGTACAACTGGGGCACAAGTGCTGCCACTGAATGGGTGGGTGTCTGTGGGACCCAATTTTTGGAAAAAAAAGGAGACTCTGCTTGGAGTAACCCTTGCTTGCTGTGTTTTTTAAAAGGAGCCAAGATGAACAAGTCATGGTTCAGCAAAGACTTAGCTACCTACCCCGGTGTCCTCCTGGGGACGGTTAAGTATGGCGTATTTTTGAATGTGCTTGACGCAAATCTAGCTGTGACGTGTACAACTGGGGCACAAGTGCTGCCACTGAATGGGTGGGTGTGTGTGGGGCCCAATTTGTGGAAAAAAAGGGAGACTCCGCTTGGAGTAACCCTTGCTTGCTGTGTTTTTTAAAAGGAGCCAAGATGAACAAGTCATGGTTCAGCAAAGACTTTATCTACCTACCCCAGGGTCATCCTGGGAACGGTTAAGTATGGCGTATTTTTGAATGTGCTTGATTCAAATCTAGCTGTGAAGTGTACAACTGGGGCACAAGTGCTGCCACTGAATGGGTGGGTGTGTGTGGGGCCCAATTTTTGGAAAAAAAGGAAACTCCGCTTGGAGTAACCCTTGCTTGCTGTGTTTTTTAAAAGGAGCCAAGATGAACAAGTCATGGTTCAGCAAAGACTTTGCTACCTACCCCGGGGTCATCCTGGGAACGGTTAAGAATAGCGTATTTTTGAATGTGCTTGATGCAAATCTAGCTGTGAAGTGTACAACTGGGGCACAAGTGCTGCCACTGAAGGGGTGAGTGTCTGTGTGGCCCAATTTTTGGAAAAAAGGGAGACTCCTCTTGGAGTAACCCTTGCTTACATTGTTTTTAAAAATGGTCCAAGATGAAGAGAGCTGGGATCAGGAAAGACTTTGCTACCTACCCCGGTGCAATCCTGAGGACGGAAAAGGATGGCGTATTTTTGAATGTGCTTGATGCAAATTTAGCTGTGAAGTGTACAACTGGGGCACAAGTGCTGCCACTGAAGGGGTGGGTGTGTGTGTGTGTGTGGCCCAATTTTTGGAAAAAAGGGAGAACTCCGCTTGGAGTCACCTTGTGGTGTTTTACATGATTTTAGAAAGGCGTGCCATGCCTATATCTGTGTCTCCTCCTCTTTTTCCTTGTCCAGCTCTTTTGTTTTCGCATGAGTATATGTCCTTGTCACTTTCCCATGTGTTTGTGTTGTGTTGTGAGTTGTTTGTCACCTTTTGGACACCTTTGAGGGTGTTTTCTAGGTGTTTTTATGTGTTTGTGATTGCCTGCCATTGTTTCCTATGCGGTTCGAGTTCGGTTCGTCGAACGTTCATCGAACTGAACTCGAACGAGACCTCCGTTCGACGAACCGAACTCGAGCCGAACCGCGGCTGGTTCGCTCATCTCTACTCATAACCTTAGCCGAAACCTCAGATACCCTGTCCTCCCAGGTGCAACAGCTCAGCAAGGATGTCGCCCGGATCCTGAAAGCAATGCAACTCCCACCAGAATCCAAAGCCCCTCACAGGATCCTGCTAGCTGACAGTCCAGAAGACGTCCCTTGGATGCAAGGGAGAAGAGGCCCCACATCTCGAGGGAGGAGCAGCAATCGCTATGACTCATCCGGACAACCTATCTGCCACCGTTGCGAGGAAGCAGGCCACAAGACCTATGAGGACCATTTGAAACACCTTGAAGCACTATCCCGATATGGGATGAAGCTGAAGCCATCCAAGTGGCATTTACTAAAGCTGAAAGTCCAATACCTAGGTCATGTGGTCAGTGCAGAAGGAGTAGCACCGGACCCAGCGAAGGTCACAGTCATACAGAACTGGCCCAGACCCACCACCGTCTGGGAGGTATGACAGTTCCTTGTCTTGGTGGGCTACTACAGGAGGTTCATCAAGGGTTTTACGAAGATGGCGGCACCTTTGCAAGAGCTCCTGTTAGGCCAAGCAAAGAAGGGGAAGACATCCGGCCCACTGCTCAACTGGGGAGAAGCAGAAGAACACTCCTTCAGACAAATGAAAGGGGCCCTGACGGGTGAAGAGATTCTAGCCTACCCAGACTAAAATCTACCATTTGTGCTGTACACCGATACCAGTAATGTGGGGCTGGTAGCAGTGCTTTCACAGGTACAAAAAGGTAAGGAACATGTGATATCGCTTACGCCAGCAGGAAGCTCCGGCCTACTGAAAGAAACTCAGAAAACTATATTTCATTTAAGTTAGAGTTTCTGGCCATGGTCTGGGCTATCACAGAGCAATTCAAGCACTACCTGGCAGCCACCAAATTCACCGTCTTCACAGACAACAACCCCCTAACCCACGAGGACACTGCTAAATTGGGTGCCATGGAGCAACGTTGGGTAGCCCGGCTAGCAAACTATGATTTCACTGTCAAGTATCGGGCCGGTCGCAAGAATGGCAACGCAGATGCTCTGTCAAGGATGCCCCACCTAGCAGACGATGGTGAAGATGTGAATGACCTTGAAAAGATCGAACTGCCAGCGTTCCATCGCCGTGGAGCCAACCAGTGCCAGCAGTCACACACCAGCCACCAAGAAGCAATCCTGAATCTGCTACCTCACTACAACTGATGGGAGACTCAAGAGAATGATCCAGCGGTTAGCTTGGTGAAGAAGCTGATCACTCAACCTGGCACCAGTCTTGATTCAGAAGCCCCGCCTGAGGCGCAGCACCTGTGGAGAGAGAGGGGTCGATTGTTTATTCACCAAGACAAACTCTACAGGAGCATCACCAACCCGAAGACGCATGAGAAGGTGTGGCAGGTGATTGTGCCACAGAAGGATGCCCGGATGGTACTAGAAGCTTATCACAATGGCGCAGGCCACTTTGGTTGGAAGACGTTGAAGGCACTCCTCAAGGAGAGATTCTACTGGGTGGGTATGTGAGCTGCCCTGGAGAAGTGGTGTAGAGACTGTGGCCCCTGCAACCTCAGAAGAAGAGACCATCACAGTCAGAGAGCACCACTCCAACCAATCCAAACCAAACAACCCCTGGAATTAGTGGCCCATGACCATGTAAAGTTGTCGCCCAGCAGACAGGGCTACACCTATGCCCTCACCATGGTTGATCATTAGTCCAGGTTCCTGGTAGTAGTACCAGTCAAGGACTTGACAGGCCAGACTGCAGCCAGAGCGTTCCAAGCCTATTTCTGCAGACCACATGGCTACCCAGAACAAGTGCTCACTGACCAGGGCTTGGCTTTTGAAGCTGAGGTATTCCGGGAGTTTTGTAACCTTTATGGTTGCAGAAGATCCGTACCACACCTTACCATCCTCAGACCAATGGCATGTGCGAGAAGAGGAATCACATCGATCTCCTGAAGACTCTATCACTAGAAGAAAGGTGCCAGTGGCCAGAGAAGCTGCCTGACCTGGTGGACATGTATAACAATATCCCCTTGAGTTCCACGAACTGCACACCGGCATATCTGATGAGGACCAGACCTGGAAGACTGCCAGTGGATCTGTAAATGGGAATTGAGACTCTCGAAGACCCTCTACAAGGTGTGGACTGGGATTCCACCCGCCAGGCCCAGTACAAGAGAGTACAATAGTGTGTGGAACGAAGCTTGACCCAGCAGTGAGAGAAACAAGAAAAAGCCTACAATCAAAATGCACCTGCTGCTCCTTTGACACCTGGAGAAGTGGTCCTCAAGAGAAAGAGGAGAAATCACAAACTCGATAACCACTGGGAAACAGAACCCTACACTGTATTACCATCAACACTTAGCCATGAGAAGACATGCCTCATCAGCAAAGATGGAGGAAAGACGACAGATGTGGTTTCCAGAGATCACCTCAAGAGGTGCCCTGAACAGCTAAAAATTCCTGAGAAAGTCCCCAACTCTTCGCCAGTTGAAGAACAAAGAAAGAAGATGATCCACACTGTGCTGGGTGATTTCACTGCAAGTCGGCCTCAATACAACGGAGATGTTGTAATCCCAGTGATCACTTTCCCTCAACACAGAGAAGAAGTTAAAGGACCAGAAGAACTTGTTCAGAGCCTAGAAGAGCTGGGTGTAGCCAAACCAGAAGACTGTACACAAGTATCAGCACCCAGTACACCCATCACTCACTCATTGAGACACATACCTCGGGTGGGAGGGCACGACGTCAGACAGATGACAGCATAGTACTGCGTAGGTCAAACCGCAGCAACCTAGGTCCGTTCCCACTACGCTATAGAAAAAGTATAGTTTAGTCAGTATAGAGAAAGTATTTAGTCAGTATAGAGAAAGTAATTAGTCAATTTAATATAACTATAGTTTAAAATGTTTTTAAGAAAGTTTGAGTAATGTTTGAATAATGTGCCCGCAAGGACTTTTGCGTGAACTTTACAAATATTTTAGCACCAGGTTTTGTGTACTTTATATGGACCATAGGTTATGAACTGGCTATAACCACAAACTCTCGCAGTGTATATAGTTACCTCAGTGGTACCTACCCCAGAGTCTGCCTGTTGAGGGGGCACGCCTGTTTATGGGGCCTGCCCTCCAACAAAAATGAAGCAGGTACGCCTGTTTATGGGGCCTACCCTAAACCACTAGGACAAGAGGACAAGACCAGGTCACCAAAAGGATTGGTGATCACGCCGTATACCGGTTTTGGGTTAAAGACTCATGGGTAGTGGGTGGTGGTGGTATGGTACCTGGTATGTTTATATGTAAATATTTCCCTTGTGAAGGAAAAACTTGTAATTGTTTTCTTATCTTTGCAGCCCGAGGACGTGCTGTCAATAACCAAGGGGGAATGTGGTGCCACTGACCTGGTCAGGCACCACTGAGTACTGCACCCATGCTGGGACAGTACTTCCAGGTAATCCTAAGGGCCAGAATGAAATGTGTACGCACAGACACATAGCAACCAGTTCTCCCACACCATTAGATGGGACCCTTGGGTAGTCTCCAGAGGAGGGCAAGCTTCAATTCTTATCAATGGGTGCAGCGGAGGAGCTGAGAGCTAAAGTGCAGAGGTTGTCAGGGAAATGAGGAGAGCCAGTCTGGTAGTGGAGTGCAGCAGTTGCTAGGCAGATACGCGCGCTCACACTAGTCAGACCCTGCGCGGTGTAGTGATGGTTGGCGGGGGAGAACGGTCACCGAGTAGTCAGAAGAAGAGGTGTTCCTGGTGACTAGGCATGTACGGGGACAGGTCCCTAGAGCAGACTCCAGTTTAACTATCTGCTAAACCTGCCAGTGAGGGGAACTACAAGTACCTCACCAACCACACAGAGTTCGAGCCTCAGCAGCAACACAGGGACCCATAAGGAGACAGAGCCAGAAGCCATCTCACCTGGTCCACGCTGCTGACAAACGGTCCAAAAAGGGGAGAAAAGGCAGTAGCGACTCCCTGGATAGACTTCCACGGTAATTCAGGTCAGGGGGTTATCGAACACAGAAGTGCTAGGAAGGCGAGCTAACTGGTCACTTTCAGACTGGCCCGAAGGAGCCCCTGGTCCTAAATGGTTCGTTACAGCAACGTCCGGGTCAGCTCACCATAACATCACTGTGAGTAAAAATCAGTTAAATGACTTTTGGACTCTGCCTGAGTTATTCTGGACCCGTTATTCTACACTCCTGAGCCCCTGGGACTTGCCTCACTCACGGGAGGCCACACCATCTGACTGCAGACCCCATCAGCCCCAGACGCTCATAAATCTGCAGTGGCGGTCATCTATATCCCTGACCGCAAGCCGTGAGTGGCGTCACGACACATACAAAATCTGACATACCTGTTTGCCATATACAGAAGAAGACTCTGTGGTGTCCCTAAAGCTGGATCGGTATCCCTTGGGCGACACACCTCTCTGTGTACTGTGTAATGTACTGCGATATTCCACCATGCAGAGCATCTCCAGTTCATTGTTTGCCAGCTTATATCACAGCTCCAGGCCACTAGGTGAAGTATAGGTCACTTATGATAAGTAAGTATACAGACAAAAAAGAAGGGGTTTGTGGCTGCGGCTTTCTGAGCTAGCACACTCCCTTGTCTGTTTTATCACAGGAGCAAGTGTTTGTGCCCTGAATCAATCCCTCATGGCCTGTTTTATCACATAATTGAGTATTTTTGCCATGTCTGTAGCCAGCTGAGCTCATCATAAATCAAGAGAGTGACTTAGGAGCTCCAAGGGGCATTTGATTTAGGATGAGCTCAGCTGGCTACAGACATGGCAAAAATACTCAATTATGTGATAAAACAGGCAGGGAAATGTGTTACCTCAGAGAAGGAAATCTGATACCTATCTGTCATGAGTGTGTCATATCTGCAGGTTACATCCTGTATTGGAGTGGATTTAATTTCAGTTCATATTGAAAGGTATCAAGACTGTTTCCCTTCTGACTAAGATTACTCATAGCCTTATCACACCTGCAGCATCTTGTTCTCACACCCTTCCACTATATTTACCCACTCCTGGCTTTACTCCATACTGGTGATAGAATCTCTATACTGACCACTTTAAAAGAGACAAAAGTAGCAAAGGGGTGAACACAGAGTCCAAAAAAAGACCTAAAATATAACTTTTAATAAGTGTACCTAAAAAGTGACAGAAGTCACTTAATAAAAAAGTGAATCTTAAAAAGAAAGACACACTATCCACTATGCCATCAAACTCAAATGGGCCAGGGAAGTGTGTCAGGCACATAGAACAAAACACATCCCACATATACAAACAAACTTCAAATAAATGGATACGGGACCCCAAAACACCAACCAAAAGGAGCCGCCTTAAGATCAGTTGATTGGGTTTCATGTATTGGGACTATAATAATGGTACCAAACCCTCCTATTTATATAGGATCCCACCCTCCTCACAATTGAGTGAGTCCCAACAAAGAAAAGGAATGGTTTTACCGTATTCAGATGGGCATGGCGCGGCACATGTTGTTTGAGTCCGGTTATGATGGACATGCTTGTCCATTTGGGCAATTGATTTATTGTTCGTCAGAATAATGACGGGATGCAGAGCATCATTTAAGAAGACTCCCCTGAAGAGTGTCTAATATGAAACACGTTGGGAGAATGCGTTTATTCTGCTGTTGCTAACAAGCAAGAATAAGGTGACATTTGGTATTTATGAAACCACTAGATGGTAACCAATGAGTGAAGCCTTGGCTTGTAACCTGTATATGCCCATCTTAATACGGTAAGACCATCCCTTTTCTTTGTTGGGACCCACTCAATTGTGAGGAGGGTGGGATCCTATATAAATAGGAGGGTTCGGTACCGTTATTATAGTCCCAATATATGAAACCCAATCAACTGATCTTAAGGCGGCTCCTTTTGGTTGGTGTTTTGGTGTCCCTTATCCATTTATTTGGAGTTTGTTTGTATATGTGGGATGTGTTTTGTTCTTTGTGACTGACACACTCCCCTGGCCCATTTGAGTTTGGTGGCATAGTGGATAGTGTGTCTTTCTATTTAAGATTCACGTTTTTATTAAGTGACTTCTGTCATTTGTTTAGGTACACTTATTAAAAGTTATATTTTAGGTCTTTTTTTGGACTCTGTGTTCACCCCTTTGCTACTTTTTTCCTTACTCCTTGTTGGGGTGTATTTAAAGTAAATTTGCTATATATTGATCCCCTTTAAAAGAGCCAGTCTCTGGGGAAGCTGAGGTATCATTTTAGTTGCAGCTGAAAAGATTTCTGCTGGAGAAACTTAGTATTTCTATTTGTTTGTTTTTCCATATCCATTTATATTACCTTCCTCATGTTGTCTTATTGTAGTAGAGGGACTAATATCTTTCTGCCCTACTCTCTAGTCAGGGGAAGTTCAGGGTCAGCAAGGGCCTAAGCACGTGATGGCACACCGGGGAAAGGACCAATCTAGGTACGTAATGGAGTGCAGGGATCAGCCATAGGTGAGTATGAGGTGGTGACCCCTCTCCCTTTTGCCAGGGCCTTTCTTAAACATCTCCTCTGGTTTTCCCTCTGTGTTGCAACACATCGGACATTCTCTTGTCCTGGCATGACACTATAGAATCAGTAGCTGCAAGCCTCTGCTGTTTCATCTGTCTACTCTCTCATCAAAAATAACTTATGCTTGCCCTCCTGGCAAGGAGCTGTAGTTTGTTCTGACCATGAGCTCTGCATGGTCAGACATGTCCAGTACATAGTATATAGCAGGGACACATTTGTAAGATTATCTCAGTATAGCAACATTTAAAATAAAAAAAAAAACATATACAATTGTGGAACTTATTATTTCAAGATTTATGTAAAATATTCTTTCTCTTTGTTAATTGGACAATCCTTTAATTTAGCATCTGAAATTCTCTTGAACTTGCTTTGGTGAATAGTACACCATCAGTACAAGGATACAATATTTCTGTTTTCTTCTTACTACTTCAAGGTTGTTCTGGGACAAGATAAACAGTAAAAAAAGGTCATCTGCAATACATCAAACATGCCGACTAACAACAGATTCAAGCTGGAGTCCAAAGAAATCTTCCTGATTCCTTGCCAGAGTGCTAAAGGCAAGGTTTCAAACTGGCACTTTTATTTACACAAAATGGCTTGAAAATAGATGTAATCGGGATGTAAGCTGGACTGCCTGGCACTTTACTATTTTTTAACAGATTGCTGATTAAATGTGCAGTAAGAGCAGTAGTTTTTGATTTATATTAATGCTTTTCTTTTTTTTTAAAACTAGTAGCAAGATAAATATTTTATCCTACAATTGATAAATGTGATATATGCAAAATCGTACATGGTAATGTATGCGGAAATACAGTAATAGAGAAATAGTGAGTTTTATCTTTGACTATAGGCGTCAAACAGCACAACTGTCAGAACACAGACTACAAAGAAAAACATCTGCAGACATCCACAACTTACATTAGGTACCCTGGCAAAGCTTAGAGATTGAATCAAAGACGTAACACTATGTGTTGTGTCACGTTTGGTCTCACCCGAAGATGAGAAATGCTAGTTAGTTGAAAGCAGCTATTCACTGAAATGGACATAAAATACAGAAAACATCAAAGAAAAAGAAAACAGCCAGAGGTGTACATAGAAATCATGGGGCCCCATAGCAGAATTTCTAATTACCCTGGGTATAGAAGAGCATATTTCACAGCTTTACAGCCCTAACAACGTAATTTTCCTATTGAAGACCCCAGACTCCCCTTTCATTGCAGCCATAAAGTGTGCTTGCAGCAAAAGTTCTCTACAAACACTGTATGATACCCACAGTAAATTCTTCCACAGGACCCTCTACATGCACAGTATGATGACCTTACTGTACCCCATCAACCAACCAAGCAATCAAGGGTGACCCCGAGAGAGTAAGATCCTAACTGTGACCCCCACACAGCCCTCTATGCAGTAAAATGGGCCTACATATAGTATAATGGCCCCTACTATCCCTCCAAATCGTAAAATAGCCCCCACACACTTCTCCACACAGTATTATAATAGTGTGGAGAAGTGTGTGGGGGCTATTTTACGATTTAGACTGCACACAAACCTTCATATTGTATATGCTCGCATACAGTATAATGGCCTTCAAATAACTCTAGATAAAGTTTAAAGACTCCCTCAAACCCCTTCAAATATTATAAAAGCCACACAAAGCCTTCCATATAGTATTATAGGCCTCACATAGCTCTCCATATAGTAATAGGTCCCACATAGTCCTCCATATAGTATAATTCTTCCCCATAGTCCCCCATAAAGTATAATGGGCCCCATATAGTCCACCATATTATCTAATGCACCACATACAGTCATATGAAAAAATTTAGGCACCCCTATAAATGTTAACCTTTTTTCTTTATAACAATTTGGGTTTTTGCAACAGCTGTTTCAGTTTCATATATCTAATAACTGATGGACTGAGTAATATTTCTGGATTGAAATGAGGTTTATTGTACTAACAGAAAATGTGCAATCCGCATTTAAACAAAATTTCAAAATTGCAAAAGTATGGGCATCCTTATCAGTTTCTTGATTTGAACACTCCTAACTACTTTTTACTGACTTACTAAAGCCCCTAATTGGTTTTGTAACCTCATTGAGCTTTGAACTTCATAGGCAGGTGTATCCAATCATGAGAAAAGGTATTTAAGGTGGCCACTTGCAAGTTGTTCTCCTATTTGAATCTCCTATGAAGAGTGGCATCATGGGCTCCTCAAAACAACTCTCAAATGATCTGAAAACAAAGATTATTCAACATAGTTGTTCAGGGGAAGGATACAAAAAGTTGTCTCAGAGATTTAAACTGTCAGTTTCCACTGTGAGGAACATAGTTAGGAAATGGAAGAACACAGGTACAGTTCTTGTTCAGCCCAGAAGTGGCAGGCCAAGAAAAATATCAGAAAGGCAGAGAAGAAGAATGGTGAGAACAGTCAAGGACAATCCACAGACCACCTCTAAAGACCTGCAGCTTCATCTTGCTGCAGATGGTGTCAATGTGCATCGGTCAACAATAAAGCGCACGTTGCACAAGGAGAAGCTGTATGGGTGAGTGATACGAAAGAAGCCATTTCTGCAAGCACGCCACAAACAGATACGTCTGCAAAAGCACATTTGGACAAGCCAGTTACATTTTGGAAGAAGGTCCTGTGGACTGATGAAACTAATGATTTAGTCGTTTGGTCATACAAAAAGGCGTTATGCATGGAGGCAAAAAAACACGGCATTCCAAGAAAAGCACTTGCTACCCACAGTAAAATTTGGTGGAGGTTCCATCATGCTTTGGGGCTGCGTGGCCAATGCTGGCAATGGGAATCTTGTTAAAGTTGAGGGTCGCATGGATTCAACTCAGTATCAGCAGATTCTTGACAATAATGTGCAACAATCAGTGATGAAGTTGAAGTTACGCAGAGGATGGATCCAAAACACTGCTCCAAATCTACTCAGGCATTCATGCAGAGGAACAAATACAATGTTCTGGAATGGCCATCCCAGTCCCAAGACCTGAATATCATTGAAAATCTGTGGGATGATTTGAATCGTGCTGTCCATGCTCCGTGACCATCAAACTTAACTGAACTGGAATTGTTTTGTAAACAGGAATGGTCAAATATACCTTCATCCAGGATCCAGGAACTCATTAGAAGCTACAGGAAGTGACTAGAGGCTGTTATTTTTGCAAAAGGAGGATCTACAAAATATTAATGTCCCTTTTATGTTGAGGTGCCCATACTTTTGCACTGGTCAAATTTTGTTTAAATGCGGATTGCACATTTTCTGTTAGTACAATAAACCTCATTTCAATCCAGAAATATTACTCAGTCAATCAGTTATTAGATATATGAAACTGAAATAGCTGTTGCAAAAACCCAAATTGTTATAAAGAAAAAAGGTTAACATTAATAGGGGTGCCCAAACTTTTTCATATGACTGTAGTCCTCTATAATGTATAATGCTCCTACATAGTTCTCCATGTACTATAATGCACCTCATAGACCTCCATATGATATAATGCACCACATAGTCCTGCATATAATAATGGGCCCACATAGTCCTCCATATAGTATAATGCACCCTACAGTTCTTCATATATTATAGTGCATTCCCAATAGTCCTCCATATATTAAAATGCACCATCTATATTCCTTCATATTGAATAATGCACCCAATATTCCTGCATATATTATAATACAGTCCCCATTTTCCTCCATATAGTATTATGCTCCTCCATATAGCATTAGGCACCCCATATAGTATTATGCACCCCCATATAGTATTATGCACCCCCATATAGTATTATGCAGTCCCATATACTATTATGCAGCCCCATATAGTATTATGCAGCCCCACATATTGTATTATACAGCCCCATATATAGTATTATGCAGCCCTGCATATAGTATTATGCACCCCCATATAGCACTATGCACCCCATATAGTATTGTGCAGCCCCATATAGTATTATACACCGCCATATAGTAAAATGCAGCCTCATACAGCATTATGCAGCCACATAAATTATTATGCAGCCCACATAAAGCTTTATGTACCCCTATATAGTATTATGCACCCCCATTTATTATTATGCAGCTGCAGAAATTATTATGCAGCCCCACATATTACTATGCACCCAGTAAAGTATTATGCGTCCCCATATAGTATTATGCAACCCCCAATTAGTAGTATGCAGCCCCATGAACAAGCTTTATGCAATTTATATAGTATTATACACCCCATATAGTAGTATGCAGCCCCCATATAGTATTATGCAGCCCCATATAGTTTTATGCAGCCCCATATAGTATTATGCCCCTCCACATAGCATTATGCACCCCCATATAGTGTTATGTAGCCCCATATAGTATTATGCACCCCGAAATAGCATTATGCAGCCCCATATAGTATTATACACCCCATATAGTATTATGCAGTCCCCATATAGCATTATGCAGCCCCATATAGCATTATAGCATTATGCAAACCCTATATAGCAGTATAAAGCCCCATATATTAGTATGCAGTCCTCATATGATAGTATACAGCCCTCATATAGTAGTATACAGGGCCCCTATTACATTATACACCCTTACCGTTGTACTCATTGATTAAATATATAAATATTCACCTCTCCTCAGTTCCCCAGCTGCTATTTGTTCCTGTGCTCTCCCCATCTCAGCACAGCGGTGCATTGTGGTGATGTTATTGTACTCCACTGTGCTGTCAGAGCACTGCAAACACAGCGAATGATAAGAGTAGGAGCGCTCGGCTCCCACTCTCATCATTGCTTTCAATTGTATCAGCAACTGGGATGCCGATACAATTGAAAGTGCGATGCTGGGTGGGGAGCCCGATGGCAGCACTGACAATGGGCCTTCCTAACTCTGGGACCCCATGGTGGTCACGTGGTCTGCCACCATTTGTGGTATGCCACTGAAAACAGCCATACTTACCAACCTCTATTTACAACACTAATGCACTGGAGGATGCAGACAGACCACAGTGATTAAAGGTGGAAGCAGCACAGCTGCAAAATACTGGTAAAAAATACTCATATACCTACTAATTAGTTTTAGTGTAGGAATTCGAGGACCCTTGAAGTGGGTTTCAAGATTGAGTGTTTTGGCCAAAATATCAACTAACACCTCATGTATATTTTTCATCTTTTGCAAGATGCAGCCAAGCACTTTAGTGTTAGTGGAGGGAATTTGGGTGTCTGACTTTGTGGGATGTACTTATACTGTAGAGTGCTGGGCAGCACACCTGATCTCATAGAATGGGTGGAAATAATAAGCATTAAGCCAGACGGCACATTAAACATATCTGTGTTTACAAGGCTTATAAATCTGCATTTACATTAGGCAAGCCACCTCCGTTTTGATGGATAGGTTGGTTGTTCATTAGTATCTGGCCCCTGTGCTTCCTCAGCCTTTATCATGAACGTCTGCTGCATCCTGCAGTGCATTGATATTGTGATCAAGTTTTGGAAAGTATAGCTTTTCTTTATGTACATTGAAAAGGGGTTTGCAGGCACATCTGCATTTTACAATATTACGATTTTGGACTACAGATCATATATTTATCAACTTTTATTATTTTTTTACTATTTGGGGCTGATATAAAAACTTTAATTCTCTTGTTTAGATCTGTATTTCATGGGCCATTAAAATGTGGGTTATGCTATATATCTTTAGCTAACTGTTTTGGCACTTTTGCATAAAAAAGCATGTATTATGGAAAGTAAATAATTTTTATGTTGCCACAGTCCTAGAGTTATAACAATTTTATCTCTGTATCGGAGTAGACACATGATAGCTCGATGTTTGTGACATGAACTGTAGTTTTTACTAACACCATTTGTGATGCATAAAATGTATTGATCGAAATATTGTTAATCCCTTATCATTCTGAGAATTTATCTTTATGCCATGAGCCCTGCAGTATATTATTTTGTCTTTGCAATGTTAGCATTGCAACTGAATTGAGTATGCTTTCTTTATTCTAAAATTTTCTAAATTGTTTTTTGTTTTAAAAATAAAGAGGATAATGACAATCATAATTTTAATTATTAAATAAATTAATCACATGTGCACAATGATGTACTCCAAAGATCATAGCATTTCCGTATAGGTTTATAGCTTTGTCAACATTTGTGAATACAATAATGGAGTAAAAAAAAGGAGTGTCTATTGCTCTATTGGCATGGATGACAGTATTTATTTTAGACAGATCCATATATATTTATATACAGTTAGGTCCAGAAATATTTGGACAGTGACACAAGTTATGTTATTTTAGCTGTTTACAAAAAAATGTTCAGAAATACAATTATATATATAATATGGGCTGAAAGTGCACACTCCCAGCTGCAATATGAGAGTTTTCACATCCAAATCGGAGAAAGGGTTTAGGAATCATAGCTCTGTAATGCATAGCCTCCTCTTTTTCAAGGGACCAAAAGTAATTGGACAAGGGACTCTAAGGGCTGCAATTAACTCTGAAGGCATCTCCCTCGTTAACCTGTAATCAATGAAGTAGTTAAAAGGTCTGGGGTTGATTACAGGTGTGTGGTTTTGCATTTGGAAGCTGTTGCTGTGACCAGACAACATGCGGTCTAAGGAACTCTCAATTGAGGTGAAGCAGAACATCCTGAGGCTGAAAAAAAATAAAAAATCCATCAGAGAGATAGCAGACATGCTTGGAGTAGCAAAATCAACAGTCGGGTACATTCTGAGAAAAAAGGAATTGACTGGTGAGCTTGGGAACTCAAAAAGGCCTGGGCGTCCACGGATGACAACAGTGGTGGATGATCGCCGCATACTTTCTTTGGTGAAGAAGAACCCGTTCACAACATCAACTGAAGTCCAGAACACTCTCAGTGAAGTAGGAGTATCTGTCTCTAAGTCAACAGTAAAGAGAAGACTCCATGAAAGTAAATACAAAGGGTTCACATCTAGATGCAAACCATTCATCAATTCCAAAAATAGACAGGCCAGAGTTAAATTTGCTGAAAAACACCTCATGAAGCCAGCTCAGTTCTGGAAAAGTATTCTATGGACAGATGAGACAAAGATCAACCTGTACCAGAATGATGGGAAGAAAAAAGTTTGGAGAAGAAAGGGAACGGCACATGATCCAAGGCACAACACATCCTCTGTAAAACATGGTGGAGGCAACGTGATGGCATGGGCATGCATGGCTTTCAATGGCACTGGGTCACTTGTGTTTATTGATGACATAACAGCAGACAAGAGTAGCCGGATGAATTCTGAAGTGTACCGGGATATACTTTCAGCCCAGATTCAGCCAAATGCCGCAAAGTTGATCGGACGGCGCTTCATAGTACAGATGGACAATGACCCCAAGCATACAGCCAAAGCTACCCAGGAGTTCATGAGTGCAAAAAAGTGGAACATTCTGCAATGGCCAAGTCAATCACCAGATCTTAACCCAATTGAGCATGCATTTCACTTGCTCAAATCCAGACTTAAGACGGAAAGACCCACAAACAAGCAAGACCTGAAGGCTGCGGCTGTAAAGGCCTGGCAAAGCATTAAGAAGGAGGAATCCCAGCGTTTGATGATGTCCATGGGTTCCAGACTTAAGGCAGTGATTGCCTCCAAAGGATTCGCAACAAAATATTGAAAATAAAAATATTTTGTTTGGGTTTGGTTTATTTGTCCAATTACTTTTGACCTCCTAAAATGTGGAGTGTTTGTAAAGAAATGTGTACAATTCCTACAATTTCTATCAGATATTTTTGTTCAAACCTTCAAATTAAACGTTACAATCTGCACTTGAATTCTGTTGTAGAGATTTCATTTCAAATCCAATGTGGTGGCATGCAGAGCCCAACTCGCGAAAATTGTGTCACTGTCCAAATATTTCTGGACCTAACTGTATATTTGTGTAACAAAGATAGGCTTTTCATTAGTGTAAGTTTTGACCCTTAAGCTGGGTTAACACATAGCGACAGTGACAACGACGTCGCTGTTACATCACCATTTTCTGTGACACAACAGCGACCTTGTAAGTCGCTGTTATGATCGCTGCTTAGCTGTCAAACACAGCAGACGCAGCAGCGATCATAACGTCACACGTCGCTGTGGAAGCGATGCAGCGCTTGGTAACTAAGGTAAATATCGGGTAACCAACCAAAGCGCCTCTCTGGTTAGGCTGCTTTCACGCTACGTTTTTTTAACATGCGTCCTGAACGTTTTTTTAACGCAAGAACGGATCCAGTGCAAATGCGTTTTCATTTCAATGCATTTGCAATGGACTCGCGTCTACATGCGTTCACATGCGTTTGCGTGCATTATAATGAGGATCCAGCGACTTGCAGTATTTTAACATTTTTCAAAAACGCTACTTGTAGTGTTTTTGAGCTGCGTCCAAATACTGCAAATTGCTGGATCCTGACTAAACAGCACACAAACGCATGTGAACGCTGGCATGCTGATAGACAGGATCCTGCTTGCTCTACTGAGCATGCCCAGAAACCAGCCTGGGTGATCAGTCCCTCTCTCTCCCTCCCTCTCTGTCTCTCTCCCTCTCTGTCTCTCTCCTCCTCTCTCTCTGTCTCTCTCCTCCTCCATCTCTGTCTCTCTCCCCCTCCCTCTCTCCCCCTACCTCTCCCTCTCTCCTCTCTCTCTCCCCCCGCCTGAGAGCTGCAGACACTCGTAACCAAGATAAATATCGGGTAACCAAGCAAAGCGCTTCTCTTGGTTACCCGATGTTTACGTTTGTTACGTGTGCAGGAAGCCCGGCTCCTAGCAGCTGCAGACGCTCATAACCAAGATAAATATTGGGTATCCAAGCAAGTTTTTCCTTGGTTACGAGCCTCCGCAGCTGTGAGAAGCCGGCTCCCAATCTATCACGTTCAGTTCCACTGACTCCCGATCACATGACTCCAATGCCATCCCATAAACTTAAAGTGACAGGATCCTGCAAAATAACACATGCGTTTGCATGCGTTTTTTTGCTGTAAAAGCAGGAGCCGCTTTTACAGCAAAAAACCGTTCATGACGCATGTTAAAAAAAGTAGTGTGAAAGCAGCCTTAAGCGGGCTTTACACACTGCGATATCGCCTGAATTTTGTCGTTGGGGTCACGGTTTTGGTGACGCACTTCCGCAATCGTTAGCGATATAGCTTTGTGTAACAGCGTTCAGCGATGTAAAATCGTCGCAAAAGCGTGATTTATCGCTAATCGGCTACACGGGTCCTAATTCCCAAAAATCGTTACTTCAGCAGTAACGAGGTTGTTCCTCGTTCCTGCGGCATCACACATCGCTGCGTGTGACGCCGCAGGAGCGAGGAACGTCTCCCTACCTGCCTCCCGGCCGCTATGCGGAAGGAAGGAGGTGGGCGGGATGTTACGTCCCGCTCATCTCCGCCCCTCCGCTGCGATTGGGCGGCGGTTCAGTGACGTCGCTGTGACGCCGCACGGACCGCCCCCTTAGAAAGGAGGCGGTTCGCCGGTCACAGCGACGTCGCCGGACAGGTAAGTATGTGTGACGGCTCTGGGCGATGTTGTGCGGCACGGGCAGCGATATGCCCATGTCGCGCAACAGATGGGGGCGGGTACGCACACTAGCGATATCGGGACCGATATCGCAGTGTGTAAAGTAGCCTTTACCCGATATTTACCTTGGTTACAAGCGCACACCGCTTAGCACTGGCTCCCTGCACTCAGCCACAGTACACATTGGGTTAATAAGCAAACCTTTACTTATTTCCCGATGTGTACTCTGGCTGTGTGCAGGGAGCAGGGAGCCAGCACCGGCAGCATGAGAGCGGCGGACGCTGTAACTAAAGTAAATATCGGGTAACCAAGGAAAGGGCTTCCCTTGGTTACCTGACGTTTATCTTGGTTACAGCTTACCGCAGGCTGCCAGACGCCGGCTCCCTGCATCTTGCTCGCTTCAGTTTGTCACTCTCTCACTGTCACACACAGCAATGTGTGCTTCACAGCGGGAGAGCAACGAGCAAAAAATGAAGCAGGACATTCAGCAACGACCGGCAACCTCAGAGCAGGGGCCGGGTCGTTGCTGGATTGCACACACAGCGACAGCGACGGGACGTCGCTGCTACGTCACAGAAAATGGTGACGTAGCAGCGACGTCGTTGTCGCTATGTGTGAACCCAGCTTTAGGAATTTTTGTTCACTTTATTATCATTAAATGATAATGGGGGCATGTATCATGCTTGAGCTCCTGCAGCAGCGGATCTAGAGAGTGGTTTTACAATAGGAACTTGATTCTAAAAGAGCAGAAGAGTGTTGTGAGCATGCTCTGTGACATATGTAGAGTACTATAAAACAAGACTGCAGGAGAGGCTGATGGGCTTTATAATGAATCCAATGCAATTCTGTTTTTTGATGATATCAAGATGCCTTCTGACTATTGTATACACAGTGCAAACTGAAAAGAAAGTTTGAGTTTAGAAGCCAGAGTGAAAATTACAGAATTCCAGGATCCTTTCATGGCATCCATTGTACAAATGCCACCAGGCCTGCCATGGCTGTATGTCTCTTAGGCTATGTGCGCACACTGCTTTTTTTTGACGCTTTGTTTTTGTGTCTTTTTTGCCGCAAAAAACACACAAAAATGCACCCGTGGCAAAAATGCATTGGTAAAAACGCGTTTTTTGCCACGCTTCAGTGCGTTTTTGGTTGCGTTTTGCTGCGTTTCTGATCTCTGCTTTTTGCTGCATTTTTCTAATGCAATGCATGAGTGAAAAACGCAGTAAAACACAGAAAAGAATTGACATGACCATTTTTTTTCAGCTCAAAAACGCAGCAAAAAAAAAGTTGTGTGCGGACAGCAAAAATTAAAACTCATAGACTTTACTGGGGAAGCAAAGTCATGCAGTTTTGAGTTAAAAAACGCACCCGAAAAATTAAAATGCAAAACTGAATGCTTCTTTGATAAAAGATTGCAATCTGTTACAACAGCATTGTAGTGTAAAAAGCACCAGAGTTCATAGTATTATTATTTATTATTATAGCTCCATTTATTCCATGGCGCTTTACATGTGAAAATGAGTATACATAATATGGACAAGTAAAATAATTATAAATATTACAAGGTACAGACTGGCACAGGAGGAAAGAAGACCCTGCCCACGAGGGCTCAAAGTCGACAAATGTAAGGCCGGCGTCACACGCTACGATATATCGGGCGATATGTCGTTGGGGTCACAGATTCCGTGACGCACATCCGGCATCATTAGAGATATCATAGCGTGTGACAGCTACGAACGACTGTGAACGAGCAAAAATTCTCACCTTATAGTTGCTTATTGACACGTCGTTCATTTTCATAAAGTCGGTCCTCCTTCTGCGCGCAGGTTGTTCGTCGTTCCCGAGGCAGCACACATCGCTCCGTGTAACGCCCCTGGAACGACGAACACAGCTTACCTGCGTCCCGCCGGCAATGCGGAAGGAAGGAGGTGGGCAGATGTTACGTCCCGCTCATCTCCGCCCCTCCGCTTCTATTGCGCGGCCATTGTGTGATGTCGCTGTGACGTCGCTGTGACGCCGAATGTCCCTTCCCCTTCAGGAAGAGGATGTTCGCCACCCACAGCGAGGTCGTTTGGGAGGTAAGTACGTGTGACGGGGGTTAATGACTTTGTGCGCTACGGGCAACAAATTGGCCGTGACACACAAATGACGGGGGCGGGTGCGATCGCTCATGCGATCGCACGATATATTGTCCCATGTAACGCCGCCCTAAATCATTATGCCTCACCACTACCACATCTATTGCCTCACCACCGTGCGGAGGTGCAGCTGCCTCACCACCGCGCCGAGCTGCCGCCACCTCACCATCGTGCGGCACTGCCGCCCAACCAACACTCCACCTACTGTCTCCTCCCCAAAATCCTATAGAATGTAAGCCCGCAGGGGCAGGGTCCTCTTCCCTCTGTACCAGTCTGTCTATTGTAACTTGGATATGTATTCTGTATGTAACCCCTTCTCATGTACAGCCCCATGGAATTAATGGTGCTCTATAAATCAATATTAATAATAATATTAATAATAATAATTATGCTCAGAGCAAACAAATCTGCAGGTCTCAGTTGGGAAGTAAATGCAGATAGATGATAAACAAGCAGAAGCTCCTGAAGAGAAGATTAGCCAGCTGAAAGAAAAGGATGGTGAGAAAATCTCCAGAAATACATGTGGTAATTGAATGCAAAGCTTACTTAATACTCAGACAGCATATAAGACTTTGGTTAATGGTATCAAAAAGAGTTTGCTGGGTTACTTTGAAAATCCAGTGTAAACTACAGTAAAGGAAGGTGGCCATAGAAAAACAAGGCACTTATTTCAAAGAATAGAAAAATTAATCAATATTTTTTAAATATTTGTCCCACAAAAATGGACTTGATTCGCAAAATCAGGTCCACATTGACAGAAAATGTTTTTTTTTCCCTTAAAACTGGTTTTATTTTGCAAAAGTTTTTTAAAAATATACATATAGTAATGTAATTTATTATCTACAGAGTACCCTGAACTTATAATTGCAAATAAACTCCAAAGTTAATGACAAAAAACAACAGCAGAATGTCTTTTTTTCCATATGTTCCCAATAAAAATGAATAAAAGCTAATCAATCATTTGTATACATCTCAAAAATTTTTATAAAATAGTTATATATGCACTAAAATGGTGCCCCTGAGACTGAGGTATGATTGAGGTACATATTGAACCTAAAGCTGGCCATACAAAGTCACACCGGTGTCGGGTAATAGCTAGTCTTCTTCACCCTTATTACACATATGTTTATGCTTTGGATAAGTTTGCAGTAGGGAGATCCCTACACATATCAGAAGTTTGGTGGGTATGACTGACTTTTATACATACGTTTCGGGGTGTTTAAGATCATTTTAGTGTTAATGCACTCTATTTAACCGAATACAGTGAAATAAAATGCAATGGAAAGCATTCGGAAAAAATAATCAATTTTGCTCAGTTCTGGAAGTTCAATTTTAATTGAAGATATCAGATTGATGAATTTTAGCCAACGTAAATGAATAATGGTAGCAGGTTCTAAGTTATACACATGTTGCTTTGCCATTTACCAGAATTAGTTTTTCCATTCTAACTGCACAGAATTGATGAAGTATAATTGCCCTGCTTGACTTGGAGTTCAAAAAATGCAATTGCAATTCCACATCTACTCTAACATTCATTTTTTTAATTGAAAATGTATAATGCTCCTTAATCATGAGTTGATAGATAGTAATCTCTGTGTCTAGACAAAGTGACTTCATGTTTTCTATTTGAAGAATTTTAGCAAATACCAATTATAAAGAACGTTCAGTCCACTGATAACGAATTCAAAGGTTTCAAAAATCTTGACAGCTAAATGCCTTAGAAAATGGTCAATAGATCAATAAAATAAAATGTCTTGCTCATTTAGTCAGACTAAAAAGCATCAGATAATGTTTCAGGATACAGAAATGCAAGCTGGATGAGTAGTCTTAATAAAGCTTAATAAGACAGAGATAGATAGATAGATAGATAGATAGATACCGTATTTTTTGGACTATAAGACGCACCAGACCATAAGACGCACCCTGGTTTTAGAGGAGGAAAATAGGAAAATAAAATTTTAAGCAAAAAATGTGGTCATGACACATTGTAATTGGGTGAGGATCTGCTGCTGACACTGTTATGGGGGTAATGTCCCCAAATTTTCTACTAAGGTACCCCTCCTGGTAATGATCCTCCTGCCTTGTATCTATATGTCCCTCTTGCTGGTATAGCCCTTATCCTGCTATATACTGCCATCCTGGTATGTGCTCCCATCCTGCTATATTTCCCATCCTGGCATATGACCGCATCCTACTATGTACCCCATCCTGGCATATGGCCGCATCCTGCTATATACCCCATCCTGCTCATATACCCCCATCCTGCTATATACCCCATCCTAGGATATGGCACCATCCTGCTATATACCTCATTCTGGTGTATGGCCGCATCCTGCTATATACCCCATCCTGCTCATATACCCCCACCCTGCTATATACTCCATCCTGGCATATGGCGCCATCCTGCTATATACCCCATTCTGGTGTATGGCCGCATCCTGCTATATACACCATCCTGCTCATATACCCCCATCCTGCTATATACCCCCATCCTCGTGTATGGCCCCAACCTGTGGCACACAAAAAAATAAACGTTCATACTCACCTTTCCTTGCTCCACGCAGCATCGCTCCTCCTCCCGTCTGGGTCAGCAGCAGCGCCTCTGACCTGTGTGAAGCCGGCCACGATCCCTGCAGCATCTCTCATCCTCCTGTCTGTGCCAGCCACGGCTGTGTGTGGACATGTGCGCACAGCGATGACATCATCGCTGTGCGGACCGCTAGTCTCCACACACAGCTGCAGCCGGCAGACAGGAGGACGAGCGATGATGCAGGGATCATGGCCGGCTCCACACAGGTCAGCCACGGCAGCACCCACATTCCCCACAGCCATGCCCTACATTCAGACTATAAGACGCACCCCCCACTTTCCCCCAACATTTGGGGGGGAAAAAAGTGCGTCTTATAGTCTGAAAAATATGGTAAATAGATAGATAGATAGATAGATAGATAGATAGATAGATAAATGGAATTCCAATTTGCACTTTCTTCTACCATAATTTACAAATATACTATAGTCAAAGTGATCACTTAATTTACCTAAGCAACATTATAGAATACAAGAATAAATTAAATGACTCCGTGACGACCAAATGAGTGCTTTCACCTTTTTTTATTGTTGGATACTACTTAGAATTGGGCTAAAGTGTATAAGGAAATTGTAATAAAATTATTTATTTTTTATATTTAGGTAAAATTATGTTTCTGTTAGGGAATTAATAAAAAAAAATGTAATAATTCTTATTCTGAAAAATTATTATTTATAAATATTGCTATTATATTATAGAATACCTTAAGAGTAACCTTTACGTAAACATCTGCAAGCTTTATTTCAAAGGACGTAAAAAATACTTGTCATTACAGGGGACAAAATAGGGATCCCATGTGCGGCTACGCGTTTCAAACGCTACCTGCGTTCTTTGTCAAGCTTGCACAAAATTTTATATTATTCCGGAAGCTGGATTATTTTTTTCTTCAATTGGATCCCTGCACTACCAGTGTGTTATCTTTGCATGCCGGACCTTGCCACAGGTGAGCTGGATCACCTTCTTTCACTTGTAAACATCTGCAACCTATATTCCATTACAAAAGCATGCCCCATACGGCTTTTATCATTGCTTAAGGCTTGCTAACAGTGCATTTAAGCCTTTCAATTCGAGCCTGTTTTCACGTTCCTGACCAGGCCAAATTTTACAATTCTGACCTGTGTCCCTTTATAAGTTAATAACTGAAACACTTCAATGTTTCACTGAGATTCTGAGAATGTTTTTGGAGACACATTACACTTCATGTTACTGGAAAAGTTTGGTTGATATGACTTGCATTTATTTTTGAAAATTACAAAATTTTTGATATTTTAATTTTTCTGCCCTTAAACCAGATAGTTATATCTCACAAAATCATTAATAAATAACATTTACCACATGTCTACTTAAGATTTCAGTGAAACAAAGAATTGATCCTGCACTACCAGGGTTTACCTTTCATAGTTAGGTGGCCAGAGGAAAGCTGCACCAGATCCAAAAATCAAACATGCTCGGAGAGGCACACTTCAAAAGAAGCAGATATCCAGCAAGTAATCCACAAAAGAAGAAAAAGTGGCTCCACTCCAAGGTCCAGAAAAAGGATTTATTGGTATTAAAAAGTGTGCATAAAAAAGGCAATGGCAGAGCTGGGTGTGAGCTCCCCCAGGACTATGGCCGTTTCACCCTAACCATGCGCGTCTACGGGTCCATGAATCAAACTGAGTAGCAACATTTTTTTACACACGTTTGTTTTTTTTGTTAGAAGGATTAAATGTTTATCAGCAATTTCTCATTTTTTCAACAAAATTTACAAAATATTTTTTTTTATGGACATAACTTTTGAAGAAGACTTTTAGGGTCCTATGTGATAGAAAATATCAAAAAGTGACACTATTTTAAAAACTGCACCCCTTAAAGTGCTCAAAACAACATTTAAGAAACATATTAACACATTAGGTGCTTCCCAGAATCTAAAGAAAGGTGGAAGGAAAAATTGTAAATGTTACTTGTTCCCCCAAAAAAATTGTTTAACCCCATATTTTTCATTTATACAAAGGTAACAAAAGAAAATGCACCCCACATTGTTGATACCCCAAATGGGGTGTAAAACTACTGTTTGGAGGCAGGGCCTGAAAGGAAAGGTGCGCTAATTGAATTTTGGTGCACAAAATTGACTGCAATAGAAAGCAGATGACAGGACGTGTTTGCAGAGCCCAATATGTGCCTAAATAGTAGAAACCCACCAAAATTCACCCCATTTTAGAAACTAAATCCCTGAAGGAATTTATATAGATGTATGATGAGCACCTTGAATTCACAAGTGCTTCACAGAATTTTATAACGTTGAGTCGTGAAAATGAAGAAAATGCATTTTACCACACAAATGTTGCTTTAATTCCAAATTTTTCATTTTCACAGGGTAACAGGAGAAAGTGGACCATAAACTTTGTTGAGCTATTTCTCCTGAATATAACGATACTCTATGTGTAAGGGAAAACTACTGTCTGGGTGCACGGCAGGGGTCGAAAGGGAAGAAGCACCATTTTGACTGTAGTAGATTGTGGATGCTATGTCACATTTAAAGCTTCCCTGACATGCCAAAACAGCCAAAACAATGCAACTGAACACATTCTAGAAAGTATACCTCCCAAAGAATTCATTTAGGGCTGTGGTGAGCAATTTTAACCCTCAGGTTATTCACAGAATTGTATAATATTGGGCTGTGAAAGTGGACCATACAATTTCTTATACTATCTCTTCTGAGTTTGTCAAATACCCCATAGGTAGTCTACAATACATTTGAGGCAAAGTGCAAAGCTATAAACGGAAAGAAGCACCATTTTGGAGTTCAGATTTAGTTTTAATGACTTGGGCTGCCATGTTTATTGGCAGAGTGCCTGACATGCCAGAAAAGCAGACCCCCCCTTAAGTGACCCAGTTTTGAAAACTACACCCCTGAATGAATTTATCTAGATGTACAGTGAGTATATTGCCAACACAGGTGTGTCACTCAGTTTTTTACCATTTGGTGCTGAAGAAAGAATAATATCATTTTTTCACAAAAATGTTTTTTTAGCCACATATTTCTACTTTTTATAAGAGCTAATAAGACAAAATTGGACCTTACAGTTTGTTCTGTAATTTTTCCTGAGTGCACCAGTTCTCTACATGTAATTTGGAACCACTTTTGAGGCACAGTGCAAAGCTGAGAAGGAAAGAAGCACAATATTGGACTTAAGAATTTGCTGGAATGGTTTGCAGGTGCCATGTCACATTGGCAAAACCCCAGAGGTGCCAGAACAGCAGAAATCCACCACAAGAGGTTTACAAACTGCACCCCTCAATGAATTTGAATTTATCATATTGACATCAAAGGGGTGTCACAAAATTGTAATACTTTCGAGCGGTGAAGAAAAAACATCTCCTGAATGTGGCAATACCCCACATGTGACCATATACTGTTTAACCACATGGCAAAAATTGGGAGGGAAGAAGCACCATTTGACGTTTGCAGTACCAATTTTTCTAGAATAGTTTGTGAACTCCATTTACAGGGCCCTTCAGTGCCAGAAAAGTAGAAACCCTTCAAATGACCACATTTTCGATATTACATTCCATTGGGAATTCATTTATGGGTGTAGTAATGATTTTGTCTCTGGAAAACACCCATGGAGTCAAACGTAGTGAATGTTGTAGAATTAAAAATTTAAATCAAGCCCTTGTAATGCCCAAAACATTGTAGTGCCTGTACATTGTCTTCAGCTCATGCTTCTGGAGACACACATTCAGTAAATTGAGCAGGCTTCCTCACTTCAACAATGCCAAACAAATAGTTGTAAACTGTGCTTTTGCACACTGTGGGGCTCAGAAGGGAGGTGTCCTGACTGTGACAGAAAGGGGGTGACTGGATGTAAGCCCCTGTGCTGGCCCTCAGACTCAGCATACCCTAGGCCAGACCTGGGCAAGGGGCGGCCCGCGGGCCACATCCGGCCCGCCTGCTCTCTGTGACCGGCCCGCCCGTCTTCAGCCGGTGCAGTGGAGCCAGGCTGCAGCGTGCCGAGCAGGGAGAGATCTTGTGCAGGTCCACACAGTCAGTGCAGGCAGCGGAACGCAGGAGTCTTTCCTCTGTTCCCTGCTGGCACTAATTGTCAGTGACACACGCTCGCGCTCTGACGTTGTCAGTACTGCGCTGCGTGTGTCATTTCAAAAGTTCCCGCTGGCAGGAGAAGGAGCAGCACAGCAGACGGAATAATTCATCTTGCAGGACCTGCGATGATGTCACGCCCATGTGACTGTGTGGGAGGAGACACAGGATGCCGGGCAGAAAGCAAAGATACTGAATCCTGAAGGAGATGTGGACACATGAAAACTGGTAATGAGAAAAGAGGGGACATGAGGGGGAGGGGCTGCAGGGTGAGTGCATATGAGGGAAGATGGAGTTGCAGGGTGAGTGGCATATGAGGGAAGATGGAGTTGCAGGGTGAGTGCATATGAGGGAAGATGGAGTTGCAGGGTGAGTGGCATATGAGGGAAGATGGAGTTGCAGGGTGAGTGGCATATGTGGGAAGATGGAGTTGCAGGGTGAGTGGCATATGAGGGAAGATGGAGTTGCAGGGTGAGGGGCATATGAGGGAAGATGGAGTTGCAGGGTGAGTGGCATATGAGGGAAGATGGAGTTGCAGGGTGAGTGGCATATGAGGGAAGATGGAGTTGCAGGGTGAGTGGCATATGTGGGAAGATGGAGTTGCAGGGTGAGTGGCATATGAGGGAAGATGGAGTTGCAGGGTGAGTGCATATGAGGGAAGGTGGAGTTGCAGGGTGAGTGGCATATGTGGGAAGATGGAGTTGCAGGGTGAGTGGCATATGAGGGAAGATGGAGTTGCAGGGTGAGTGACATATAAGGGAAGATGGAGTTGCAGGGTGAGTGGCATATGAGGGAAGATGGAGTTGCAGGGTGAGTGGCATATGTGGGAAGATGGAGTTGCAAGGTGAGTGGCATATGAGGGAAGATGGAGTTGCAGGGTGAGGGGCATATGAGGGAAGATGGAGTTGCAGGGTGAGTGGCATATGAGGGGAAATGGAGTTGCAGGGTGAGTGCATATGAGGGAAGATGGAGTTGCAGGGTGAGTGGCATATGTGGGAAGATGGAGTTGTAGGGTGAGTGGCATATGAGGGAAGATGGAGTTGCAGGGTGAGGGGAATATGAGGGAAGATGGAGTTGCGGGGTGAATGGCATATGAGGGAAGATGGAGTTGCAGGGTGAGGGGCATATGTGGGAAGATGGAGTTGCAGGGTGAGTGGCATATGAGGGAAGATGGAGTTGCAGGGTGAGTGCATATGAGGGAAGATGGAGTTGCAGGGTGAGTGGCATATGAGGGAAGATGGAATTGCAGGGTGAGTGGCATATGAGGGAAGATGGAGTTGCAGGGTGAGTGGCATATGTGGGAAGATGGAGTTGCAGAGTGAGTGGCATATGAGGGAAGATGGAGTTGCAGGGTGAGTGGCATATGAGGGAAGATGGAGTTGCAGGGTGAGTGGCATATGAGGGAAGATGGAGTTGCAGAGTGAGTGGCATATGAGGGAAGATGGAGTTGCAGGGTGAGGGGCATATGAGGGAAGATGGAGTTGCAGGGTGAGTGGCATATGAGGGAAGATGGAGTTGCAGGGTGAGTGGCATATGAGGGAAGATGGAGTTGCAGGGTGAGTGGCATATGTGGGAAGATGGAGTTGCAGGGTGAGTGGCATATGTGGGAAGATGGAGTTGCAGGGTGAGTGGCATATGAGGGAAGATGGAGTTGCAGGGTGAGTGGCATATGTGGGAAGATGGAGTTGCAGGGTGAGTGGCATATGTGGGAAGATGGAGTTGCAGAGTGAGTGGCATATGTGGAAAGATGGAGTTGCAGGGTGAGTGGCATATGAGGGAAGATGGAGTTGCAGGGTGAGTGGCATATGTGGGAAGATGGAGTTGCAGGGTGAGGGGCATATGAGGGAAGATGGAGTTGCAAGGTGAGTGGCATATGAGGGAAGATGGAGTTGCAGGGTGAGTGGCATATGTGGGAAGATGGAGTTGCAGGGTGAGGGGCATATGAGGGAAGATGGAGTTGCAGGGTGAGTGGCATATGAGGGCTGCAGACTGACAGAAGGATGTGAAGGGGTGCAGAGTGTTTGAGAGGGGTAAGTTGGGGTACAGGCAGGGTGAGATATGTGGGCAGGGTGTGTGACATATGGGGGTGTAGTGTGTGTGATCTGGGGGGTGCAGGCTGCATGGGGAGCAGGGTGTGTGACATATGGGGGTGTAGTATATTACAGGTGTGCTATATGGAGGTGTATATAGTGGTGTAGTATATGGGGGTATAGTGATGTAGTATATTACAGGTGTACTATATGGAGGTGTAGTATATTACAGGTGTACTATATGGAGGTGTACTATATTACAGGTGTAGTATATGGGGTGTAGTGATGTAGTATATTACAGATGTATATAGGGGTGTAGTGATGTAGTATATTACAGGTGTACTATATGGAGTTATAGTATATTACAGGTGTGCTATATGGAGGTGTAGTATATTACAGGTGTACTATATGGGGGTGTACTATATTACAGGTGTAGTATATGGGGTGTAGTGATGTAGTATATTACAGGTGTACTATATGGAGGTGTAGTATATTATAGGTGTGCTATATGGAGGTGTAGTATATTACAGGTGTACTATATGGAGGTGTACTATATTACAGGTGTAGTATATGGGGTGTAGTGATGTAGTATATTACAGGTGTAGTATATAGGGGTGTAATGATGTAGTATTTCGGAGGTGTATTATATAGTGGTGTAGTATAATACAGGTGTAGTATATAGGGGTGTAGTGGTGTAGTTTATTACAGGTGTAGTATATGGAGGGGGTGTAGTGATGTAGTATATTGGGTAGAACTGAGGTAATTATATTAGTACGGCCCTCTAAACCAATCCCAATTTCTCATGCGGCCCCATGGGAAAATTAATTGCACACCCCTGCCCTAGGCTTTCCCTCAACCCAGAGGTATGCTTGAAGGTAGCGAGGTCTGACCCCCCGAAATCTCCCCATCTCCTGTCCTTGGCCCTGATAGTAAGACCCCCTTCCCAACCCACCACCCAAGGGTACGGGACAGGACAGAAATCAAATTTTCATTAACAGATGACAGACCTGAATGGGAACTTGTATTTTTGTGGCTTGAGTTGAATGCTATTGTTAGCAACTTTTGGTACTGAACATTTTGAATGAGTTTACATTACCCGGTGCTGTACGTTGAGCACTAACATTAGAGTTTTTTCTACCTCACTAAAATACAGAATTTAGGTGAAACCTGCATCTGATTCATTACCTAATGAGGCAGAGTTACTCCTGACTCTGTTTGGTCTCTGTTCATCTGTATTCTTTTTTTGAAAGGTGCATGTTGATGACTGCACTTTTGTGTACGCCTAAAAAGAAGGCTAAAAAAGATGGATAACGCTGAACCTCCTCTGAATCACATGCCAGATGAGAGAACAAAATGACTCCATCTGCCTCATTACAGTGAATTTTCCTTTGCAAATTTTGCTTGAATCACATTTTTCAAAGAATTGTACATAAACCCCGATGTAAGCACTCAGCGTAGAGTGCAGGATAAATCTGGCACAAGCCTTAATATGACTTTTGGGAGGCAAAATGAACAAATCTACAGCAGTTTAAGAATTGGCTTTATTTATCTAATTTGTACACAATTCACCTTGCAAAATAAGTGATAAGACAGCTCTATTCTTCGAGTGCGATTACAGAGATACCAGATTTATATACAGTAATTTTTTTTTTGTTTGTCTACTATTACACTGAAAAATACTTTTTTTAAACAAATTAAAGGTTTTTAGCAGCACCAAATTTTTAATTTTTCTGTCAACAGAGTCATGTGAAGACTTGTTTTTTGCAAAATAAGTTGGACTGTTTATTGGTACTATTTTGGGCCACATAAAATTGTTTGATCGCTATCTATTCTATTTTTGTGAGGCAAAATAAAGAAGAAACAGCAATGCAGGAATAGCTTTTTTGTGTGTGATTTTTACACCGCTCATCGTGTCATAAAAGCGATAATACAGATTTATACAGTACGAGTATAGCGATACTACATTTATATTTTTTTTATGTTTGTTGCTTCTAGACAACAAAAACAATTTTATAGAAAATAAAATTATTTTTGGATTGCGGTATGCCGAGAGTTATAGCTTTTTTATTTTTCTGCTAATCGAACTGTTTCATAGCTTGATTTTTGCGGGACGAGATGACGTTTTCAGCTATACCATTTTTATTTACATATGAGTCTTTAATCACATTTTAAATTTTTTGTCCAGTCTATGAAGAAAAGATAGTTTACTGAAGGGGTTCACTGAAGGGGTTAACAAGTGTGACAATTTTATATAGCTTTTTACAGATGTAGCAACACCAAATATGTACATTTTTTGTTTATTTTTATTCTTACATAAATATACATATTTATTGGTATAGTAGTTTTCATTTTTTTGTTCTTTATTTACTAATTTTTATATATATATATATATATTTTCAATATTTTTAATTTTCTTTCACTATTTTATATATTCCCTATATAGTACATTAACTTTTATTTATCTGATCACTAGTATAATCAAGCACTAGCATTGCAATTACGTTATTGCTGTGACAGAAGCCTCTTAGACCATGATGTTGACATGGTCTAACAAGATTGCCTTAGCTGGCAGTTAGAGCTTGGCTATAAGTTACGCTGAGCTCCTGGCAACTAACGTGCATAATCGCTATGAAGGAAATATCCGTCATTTTGCGGAAAGCCCTTTTTGATCAAGTCATAAATTTATGTCAAATTTCGTGAAGAGTTAACCTCTCCAGCAATTTGAATGATAGCTTGCTTTACTGCGCATCAGGCTGATTGCAAAGAATTCTATAGAGACATTTCTAAAATTATGTGCAAATTATGTGCAAATTATGTGCAAATTTTGCAGCTGCATGTACAACTGCAAAAGAGGAAAGCTAGCTGACACAAAAAATGTGATTCTGCGTTGAAAAAGCAGAGAGGGTATAGGCCGCTTTACACGCTGCAATATCATTACCAATATCGCTAGCGTGCATATTCGCCCCCATCGGTTGTGCAAACATGGGCATATCGCTGCCCATGGTGCACAACATCGTGCAGACCCGTCACACTACTTACCTGCCTAGCGATGTCGCTGTGACCGGCGAACCGCCTTCTTTCTAAGGGGGCGGTTCGTTCAGCGTCACAGCGACGTCACTAAGCGGCCGCCCAATCAAAGCGGAGGGGCGGAGATGAGCGGGACAAACATCCCGCCCACCTCCTTCCTTCCTCATTGCTGGCGGGACGCAGGTAAGGAGAGGTTCCTCGTTCCTGCGGTGTCACACTCAGCGGTGTGCTGCCGCAGGAACGACGAACTACATCGTTACTGCAGCAGCAACAATAATTGAGCTTAGGGGGGGATGTCACCGATTAGCAATTTTGAACATTTTTGCAACGATTCAAAATCGCTAATAGGTGTCACACACAACGTCATCGCTAACGCGGCTGGATGTGCGTCACGAAATCCATGACCCCAACGACATCGCTTTAGCGATGTCGTAGCGTAAAAAGCGGCCTTTAGTCACTATCTCTGCATTTCTGATAACTTGATTCAAGGAGCTTACTTTAAGATTTGCCCATTGCAGGAAACAAAAGCTACAGAATAGCTGGATGTAGTTGACCTAAATGAGCTATGTATACAGCAACTTGTATGTCAACCAGGTGTCTTCTGCAGCTCCTGTCACTTTCATGCAGCAGAGCTGGAAGCGACGCTGGATCATCCTGGATTCCGCCGGACATGGAGGGCTTTTTGGGGCTGATTAAATTGGTGAACCAGGAAATGTGTTTGTGTTTTTTATTTCTAATAAAGGATTTTTCAGGTGTGTGTGTTTATTTACTGTAATTTACAGATTAATCATGGAAGGTATCTCGGGGAGACGCCTGACATGTTTAATCTAGGATTTATTGGCAGCTATGGGCTGCCAATAACTCCTTATTACCCCGATTTACCAACGCACCAGGGCAAATCGGGAAGAGCTGGGTACTGTCCGAGAACAGTTGCATCTAATGTATGCGGCCATTCTGGGCGGCTGCTGACTGATATTGTTAGGCTGGGGGGCTCCCCATAACGTGGAGCTCCCCATCCTGAGAATACCAGCCTTCAGCCGTATGGCTTTATCTGGCTGGTATTAAATTTGGGGGGGAACCGCACGCCGTTTTTTTTAATTATTTATTTATTTATTTCTATACTCCATAGTGACACGCCCACCGGCTGCTGTGATTGGGTGCAGTGAGACACCTGTCACTCAGCGTTTGGGCGTGTCTCACTGCAACCAATCATGGGCGCCGGTGGGCGGGGAAAGCAGGGAATACGAGATTGTTTAATGAGCGGCCGGCTTTTTCAAATTAGAAAAAGCCGCCGGAGCAGTGTGAACGCCGTGCAGCGCCGGTGATCAGGGATCGGTGAGTATGAGAGCAGGGGGGACACTTCAGTCACTCGGGGGATTAGCGGTCACCGGTGAATCCTTCACAGGTGACCGCTAATCAGTACACGGCACACAGACAGAGCCGCGGCATGACAATGAAGTCGGGTGAAGTTCACCCGAGTTCATTCTCATCCCGCTACTCTGTCTTCCGACATGTAGTAACGACATTTTGCATCACACACGGACATTTCTCACGGACAACATAACCACACATGCGTGCAAGGAACGTTTTATTTGGACTCCCATAGGCTAACATTATGTTCGTGTGTGCGTGCTCCGTCCCAAAAACGAACATGCTTCCGTGCCAAACGGAGCAAAAAACATGGGACGCACATGAATACACGGAAGATCAAATAACACGCACGTGTGCCTTTAAACATAAAAAAACATATGTGCACGTTTGGTCGTATCTCCGATATGTACGGAAACGGACCAAACACGCACGTTTTAAATGGATGTGTGTTGCAGGCCTAAGACAAAAATCTCCATGAAAAATATGCTAATTGACCTATAATATTGGATAAAATCCTGTTCAACTCCACATACAGTATGGTATATAGCATATACCCTTAGATTGTAATAATATATGTATCAGAAAGGGCATCTTTGACATTATTTTTAGTGAATTGACAATTGCAGTATCAAGCAGCAGAGATGTTCATAATCTCACTGCTTGTACAGTAAAGAATCGCCATTTGTGATCCTGATCTAAATTTAACATGCCACCATGAGTTTTTTAAATGGACATGTGAAGGAGGCCTAAGGTATACAATTTTAGGATTTCTTTGTTCTTGCATTAACAAAGCGGATAGTTTTGCTACATATGTCACTTTTACATCACACAAACTTCTAAGAGTTTTATTATTAGAGAATAGAATTCATTTTCATTAGCCCTGAAAAGGACTTTTGGGTTAATGTAGCAGCAGCAAGATCTGTAAGTCTAGAATCCCTGACTACATAACTATAATACACTACCCTTCTCCAGCCTCTTGCCCTACACTAAATATTAATAAGAGCAGTGTTATTAAAAAATAGAATAGATTTTTTAGGTAGAAGCAGCAAGGTCTGTAAGGCTAGAATCCCTGCCTACATGTCTCTACTACACTATCCCTACTCCAGCCTCTTACAATACACTAAATGCAGATTGGAGTGGTATTATTAGAGAATAGAATATATTTTTTCTTAGCAGCAGTAAGGTCTGTAAGACAATATTCACTGTCTACATGCTTCTAATACACTATCCCTTCTACCGCAGCTTGCCCTACACTAAATGGAGAAAACGGCGGTATTATTATTAGAGAATAGAATAGATTTATTACGTAGCAGCAACAAGGTTTTTAAGGATAGAATATGTTGCTATGACTATGGATAGCAGGAAACTGGGGATCCTACACTGACCATCAAGCTAGGGGGACCGAAGCTATCCCTAATTTCAGGGATACTCCTAATGGTGAAGAGGCCTGAGTCTCCTTCCTGGCCCTGCTTCTGACCAGTCCTGATCTGATACCTTCCTCCCCCCGGAAGGGACAGGCCCAGGACAGGAGTGAAATGAAACACAGAAATAGACAGACTTGAGAAACCAAAACTCTGTCACTTAACACGAACACACAGAGGTATAAGACAATAAAGGATTAAAAGGAAAATAAGAGCAGGAAGAAAGCAGCAAGATGACAGGGTAAACTGCACAACTACTTCAAGCAAAAAGCAACACTTTCACCAGAAAGTCTCAGACACCAAAGCTCACAGACCAACACAATAAACTATAGCTGACATGGGTAGAAGATTTCATACAGAATAAATAGGAGGGGAGCATATTTAATTAGCTTCCCCATCCATGTGATCAAAGGAGTCTCACAAGCAGAAATTAACTCTTGCTAGCCTGCCTATGAATCAGCATACAGTAGGTCGACACCCGAGTCCGCCTGTGTTGATCCAAGACACCAGAGAAACCATCGGGGTGTGAGAATCTGCAATGTGAACAGAGTCAGCCACCGCTATGACAGTCTGCGAATTTATGCAGAATTCTGTGAGACAGAATCCTTGCCTACATTCCTCTAATACACTCTCCCTTGTCCAGCATCTAGCCATACACTAATTGCAGACAAAGAGTGGTGTTATTAGAGAAAGAGAATCTATTTCAATTAGCCCTGTATCATCATTATCCCTATTTCATCATTGGTTTCATTTGAATCTGAATCCATGATGCAGATGTCATTCAGAGAGTGATAGATGAGAGGAGCCCATTGTCGGCAATAGCACTGGAACCCCTTGAATCATAGACCCTATATCAACCGTATAGTCTGCTGTTATCAGTAGTACACTACTAATATCCAACAATATTCATTTATCAAGAACGGAATAAACTTTTAGCTACAAATATGCCTCAAATAAAGGGCGAAAGTAAAATACAGCTCATTGAAAGGCATTGCTAAGAGGGTCCAGCGTCTCAATAGTTGAAATGGAAAAGTTCTATTTTTACATCTATCTGTATACTAATACTTATGTATAATTCCCACTTTTCTGCCTAAAGCTGTAATGCGAACTCATGGGGAATAGTATAACCTCCACAAAGCTGAACTTTCAATCAGCTTTTCCTTGTCATCATCCTTTTCTAGAATACAGATTATTTGCTGACTTAAACAGTTTTGGCACAAGAATAGCTTATAGTAAGACAAGATGCTACATTTATGAAGCCTCATCCTTACATAATAATGACTTCCATTACGGCTGATCTTTACTTGATAGATGACTTTGTCATAGCTTATACTAATTGAGAAATCAAGAAGAGAACATTGTGAATTTTTATGTGTCTGCGCAAATAAAGATTTTGCTCTAGAAACAAGATACCAAGATATATCTAAATACTGGAATAGAAGCCAATAGCTTGGTAATTTTTAAGAAGATCTGAATCACTTTAGTTGTATTTTTGGCAAACTTATTTCACTTTATCATCTTGGCATTTCATTACATTTTACGATCACAAAGTCAACTCTCCTGCAACAAAGCGAAACATGGTTCTTTGAAATAAATGTTGTCATTAACGAGCCATGCCAACCCCAGTGACAGATTTGCAGTTGTAATGAATAACACTTCCCGCAAAGTTCTCCTATCTGACAGAAAAGCAGTGACATTACTGTAGGAAAATACTTAGGCTTTCAGAGACAGATTGACGCTGGTGAATAACTAAACCCTTAGTTCTGACATGTACACATCAGCCACATAAAACATGTCACACATAGATCACCTGTGCTCAGCAAGCTTTGCTGGGACCCGGTGCCGAAATTATTGTTATGGATAATGTTTAATTGATGATTATAGTCAAATATTAATGGGGCTTTGCATTGATTGTGTGATCACACTATTAGGAAAGTGCAAACACTGCAGAAAAAATCGTTGGCAATTTTAAGGCAAATTTTCCGCAAAATCTGCATCCATGAAATGCACATTTGGCTTAGAATTCACTGCGAATTTACTCCCTCTATAGAGATGAGGGTGAAGTCTGTGGTAAGAAACAAAAAATTGTAGAAATCAACATTTTGCTAAACTTAAAAATCTGCACTGCTGGTGAATTGTCATACAAAAAAACACATGGATGAGATTTGTTCAAATAATGTCTTGTACTGAACTCTACTGTATGTTTTCAGTGCACAAATCATGAAAAAGTTCAGTTTACAACATTTTACAACATTTTACAACATTTACAACATTTCTATTACGTCTATTTACTTTAACCACAATTGTAAAATTTTTGTTGGGAATGAGCAGAACAGAGAAACATAAAGCATTAATTAATGTGTCAATGCTAAAGGTTCTTAATGGAACTATTGTGTCAGCAGAGAATGACTGTTCAAACCAAGCACAGGCACTCGTGCCAATCACTTAAAGGAAACCTGTCACTAGTTTTTTCCCTATTAAACCAAAAATATCATCTTCTGCAGCTCCTGGGCTGCATTCTAGGAAGGTGCACCGTGTTTCTGGCCTCCCTTGCAGACCCCTAAAAGAACTTTATAAAATCTTACCATTTCCTATGCAAATGAGTTTGGTTGGCCGGATGGGTGGGCTCTAATTCGGCTCCTGTCCCAACTCCTGCCGCTGTTCGCCATCCACCAGTCATGATTTACATGGATGATGCCGCCCCATCATCATCCATGCTGCTGGAGTCTCGCGCAGGCGCATTTCACTGTGCCCCTATCGCGGGGCTGAGCTTAAAATTTCTCTTGCGTGAGCGCCGGTGATGTAGTTGTGCAGGCGCGAGATTATGGGTGGGTACGAGGATGACGCTGGTGAGGTCATACACAGCGCCGCCCATAATCTCGCGCCTGCGCAACTACATCACAGCCGCTCGTGCAAAGGAAACTTTATGCTCAGCCCCGCTATAGAGGCCCAGCGAGATGCACCTGCGTGAGACTCCAGCAGCATGGACAATGACGGGGGCAGCGTCATCCATGTAAATCATGCCTGGGGGACAGCGAACAGCAGCAGGAGGGGGAGACAGGAGACAATTTAGAGCCTGCCCATCTGGCCAACCAAACTCATTTGCATAGGTTTTAATTGGTAACGGTAAGATTTTATAAAGTTCTTTTAGGGGTCTGCAAGGGGGGCCAGCAACAAGGTGCACCTCCCTAGAATGCAGCCCAGGAGCTGCAGAAGGTGATATTTGTGGTTTAATAGGGAAGAAAACTGGTGACAGATTCCCTTTAAATACACCTTCCCACTTTCTTGTTCTCCTAATATCTCCCCCCATCTCTGGCTCTATGAAGCCAGGGCTGTCAATCACAGAAGAAGGGAGGGTATAGAGAGATATAGATGGAAATAGGCAGGTCAGGTAGGAAAGTATATTTAATTGATTAGCCCCACCATGATGCACCAGTTCTTGTCATTGGTTTGAACAGTCATCCTGTGCCGACAGAGTTCTTTTAACCTCTTCCCCAGCCAGCTTAATTTCACCTTCATGACCAGACTTATTTTTTCAATTCTGACCAATGTCATTTTGACAGGTTATAACTCTTGAATGCTCAACAAGTCCCATTGATTCTGATATTTTTTTTAAACATGTTGTTCTTAATGAAAGGGGTAAATTTAGGATGATATTTTTTGTGTTTGTTTGTGAAAATAACAGAAATTTGGCAAAAATGTTGAATATTTTGCCATTTTAAAACTTTTAATTTGTATAAGCTTTAACCAGATAGTTATGGCACACAAAATAGGTAATAAATAACATTTCCCACATGTGTACTTAACATCATCATAACTTTTGAAACATTAATTTTTGGGGGTAAGAAGTTAGAAGAGTTCAAAGTTTATCAGCAATTTCTAATTTTTCCAACAAAATTAACAAACTATTTGTTTTAGTAACCACATCACATTTGAAATTACTTTTTGAGAGGTGAACTGTACAGTTCAAACTGCTCTAAACCACATTCTAGAACTAAAGCCATGAAACAATAAAACTTCAACTTTTTCCCACAAAAATGTTACTTTGGCCCCACAGTTTTCATTATTACAAGGGTAACAGGAGAAAATGCACTGTACAATTTGTTGTGCAATTTCTCCTGAGTTTGCCGATACCTCATTTGTGGTGAAAAGTTACTGTGGGGGTGCATGGCCACTTTTGAGGCACAGAGCAAGTTAATGAGGTGAAGGAGCACCATATGTGAGTTCAGGTTTTGTTGTAATGGTTTGCAGGTGCCATGTGACATTGGCAAAGCACCTGGGGTGTGTTACGGGGGAACCGGCAGATTAGGACCAGGGGGTATATATCCTAATTGCCAGTCGGGGCCCACCGTACTCTAGATGACAAAGGAGCTGCTGGCACCTGAGGGTTAGGCGGAGACTATAGAGCTGGATGGCTCTGAGATAACCCAGGAACTCTGGGAACTGGTCACGTGTGTTGGGACACGTCAGACCGGACACAACCCGATTAGCGTTTTGGTGCACCTAGCGCTACACCAACCACGTGTGCAGGAAACACGTCAGGCCGGGTGGTAACCAGATAGCGTTGACCGGAAGACCGCCACGAAAGCGCCCTGTCGGCCACATGTGTAGGACACGTCAGGCCGAGCGGTCCTCCGATTAGCGTTTCTGGCCACCTCTCGACTGGCCACGTGTGTGTAGGACACGTCAGGCCAGATGGGTACACCAGTAGCGTTGACCGGGAAGCCGAGTAGGATAAGGAACACCCTGTTAACTCCACAGGGGTCCTGGGGTACGCTGTCCGTGCGCGTAGGGGGCACAACCGGACAGGTGGCGCAGCAGGTGCGTTGTCCATGTGCGTAGGGGGCACAATCGGACAGGTGGCGCAGCAGGTGCGTTGTCCGTGTGCGTAGGAGGCACAATCGGACAGGTGGCGCAGCAGGTGCGTTGTCCGTGTGCGTAGGGGGCACAATCGGACAGGAAGCACAGCAGCCGCAGCCCAGTTAACGCCACTGGGCTGCTATAGCAAGACTGGAACGGCAGGAGGGAAGCACGGCGCCTGACCCTGATGTGCCGAGCCACGAATCTTGGCGTGACAGGCACCGTTCGCCTAACCCTACCTACCGCTTCCCAACATAGGCTTATGCCGCAATGAGGCTCTAACATGGAGGTGTGCTCTGACTGAGCAAAAGTGAAGACTGCGCACCTCCATGTTGTCTCCAGCCCCTTTTATAACCTGGGTCTGCCCCAAACCCAGGGTGGAACCACCAAGGTCCAATAGCAGAGTGCCATGTCATCAGTAACGTCACATGCGACCTATCCGGAACCGCCACGTCATTGATGACCTCATGGCAGCCACGCCCCAAACACTTCACCAGTCATCGTCTGACGACCAATACTGAGGTGCCAGATCATAGGGGCGGGCCTCTGCGAGCCAGTCCGGAGTTGCCACGTCATCATGACACCTGACACCCTCTGCCCTATCAGGGCCTGCCACCTCACGGACATGCTCAGTGAGGTCCTTACCGGACCTAGCCTCTGATGCACTAAGTGTCTGAGCATGCCCAGTAGCCTGAGCAACAGGCTCAGAAAGCAGACTATCAGTTTGAGCATGCTCAGTAGGCACATCCCAGAACTTAGACACAGCACGAAGTCCAAGTACCTGTGCAAAGAGGCTTTTAGGGTTAATTGTGGGAGCATGCTCAGTAGCCTGAACTGAGGACTTAGTCTCAGACATAACACAATCAGGCTGAGCATGCTCACTAGGCAAAACACCGGGCTTAAACTCTGGCTGGGGTAAATCGGCGCACGCATGTGCACTAGCCGCCTCTCCACACTTAGACGTGGTGGAAGGAACAGCCAACTGGATGACCCGAGGCACGGCCAAGAACGGCAGCCGGCGCCTGGGCGCAACAGGAACCGCAGCAGGCTGGCTGCGGCTATGGCGGCGCCGGTTCGTAACAGGGTGCTAAACAGTGGAACTCCTCCATAAGTGACCCAATTTTGTAAATTAGACCCCTCAAGGAATTTATCTAGATTTTTGTTGAGCTCCTTCAACTCCCAGGTACTTCACAGAATTTTATAACTTTGAGCTGTGAAAATAAAAAAAAAATCATTTTTAATCACAAAAATGTTGCTATAACCCCATATTTTTCAAATTCACAAGAGTAACAGGAGATAATGGACAGTACAATTTGTTGTGCAATTTCTCCTGAGTATGCCAATACTCCATATGTGGTCAAAAACTACTTTTGAGGCACAGTACAAAGTGGAAGAGAGAAGTGCCAAATTTGAGTTCAGATTTAGTTGAAAAGACTTTTGAGGCACAGATCTTCCAAGAATAGTTTGCAGACTCCATTTGCAGAGCCCCTAAGTGACAGAACAGAAGAAATTCCTTCACTTTGCCACATTTTGACAATTACACCCCTCTGGGAATACATCTACAGGTGTAATGACGATTTAGTCTCTGGAAAACACCCAAACGCAGTGAATGTTGCAGAATTAAAAATTGCAAATTAGCCCTTGTCGTGCCCAATACATTGTAGTGTCTGTACATTGTGCCCAGTGCGTTCTACTGGAGACACACATCCCATAAATTAAGTGGGCTCTCCTCACTACATTAATGCCAAACATGCAGACACTTAAGGCCGCTTTACACGCTGCAATATCGCTATCGATATTGCTAGCGTGCATACCCGCCCCCGTCGATTGTGCGTTATGGGCAAATCGCTGCCTGTGGCGCATAACATCGCTAATACCCATCACACATACTTACCTGCCTAGCGACGTCGCTTTTGCCGGCGAACCGCCTTCTTTCTAAGGGGGCGGTTCGTGCGGCATCACAGCGACGTCACTAAGCGGCCGCAAAAGAGAAGCGGAGGGGCAGAGATGAGCGGAAGAAACATTCCGCCCATCTCCTTCCTTCCTCATTGCGGGCGGCCGCAAGTACGAGATTGTTCCTCGTTCCTGCGGTGTCACTGATAGCGATGTGTGCTGTCGCAGGAACGATGAACAATCTGTGTCCTGCTACAGCAACGATATTTGGGAAATGGACAGCGTTTCAACGATCAACGATAAGGTAAGTAAAATTGCTCGGTAACGGTCGTTCGTGCGTTTCACACGCAACAACGTCGCTAAAGAGGCCGGATGTGCGTCCCGAATTCCGTGAACCCAACGACGATGTCGCTGCGTGTAAAGCGGACTTAAGTTACGTAATTGCATGCATTTACGCTGCGTATTGCACTGCAGCGTAAATGCATGCATTTTGCATCCCCTGCACAGTCTATGTAGATTGTACATGATACGTGCACACGATGCTTTTATGATTGCAGCTATTTGGGTGCTAAAATTTTGACCCAAAACGTTCATAAAATGAGCATGTCAATTAATTCATGCACTTTGGATGCAGCTCCCACTCTGTCTATAGTGGGGGCAGCAGCCATGGAGCATGAAATCGGCTTTTTTTGCACAGAAAAACTGCATCCATTATGCAGTGTTTCTGCAGCTATTTGACGTGCACATGTGCTGTCAAATCACTGCAGAATATTCAGCAGTTACATGCGCATGAGCCCTAACTGTGGTTGAGGTACATTGTGGAGTTCAGAAAGGAGAAAGGCATTTGAATTTTAAAGGGCACATTTGAGGGCTAGCCATAGGGTTTTTCCAAAGCCTTTGTACTACCAGTAACATGGAAGCCCCCTATATTTCCGTTAACAGATGATGGACCTGAGTGGAGTCTGCTGTTTTTGTGGGTTGAGTTGAACACTTTTTGGTAGCGATTTGGGTACTGAACATTTTGGATCAGTCCACATTTAACCTGTGCTTTGTGCTGAGCACTTATGTAACGCCCCTGTAGATTGGTCGTTACAGCAGGGTATTGTATAATATCCTTCCCGGGCAGGAAGAGGTCACCCAGGTGAGTTCCCACACACACACACCAGCAGCCACCAGGAAGGAGTTAATAATTTTCCAGCACCTAGCTTAGGTTTGCATAACACAGCCTGTCTCTTAAATGAGCGGGAAGCAGGTGGCCTCACACAGACACGTCACCATGACAACTTGTCAAATTCCTGTGAGGGTGGGGGCATGAGGTAGAAACAAGTTGCAGGGTAGACTGGAAATCCAGTCAGAACCGTCTGAGATGTGAAGCAGCAGAGACCTCTGCAGGACCGCTCCTGCAGAGGGGAACTAGCCAGACCAGGGCTAGTAACAACTTAAGGAAGGGGAACCGGTCTGAGTAATTATGGGGAAGGTAACTGGTAGCGCCTGTTCGTCCCCAGGCTGCTACAGAAGACAGAGAGAAAGGCGAGCGAGTCTCCAAGAACACCAGGCCATGGATACCGCAACAATCCGCACACGAAAGTAAGACCCTCATATTATCCTACCGCACCCTGCCTGTGTCCTGCCCAGGACCAACCGGAGGCTACAATGGCAAGGACCAGCACCCGGGGGTGACTTTGAACAGACCAGTGAATTAAAGATTCTGGAACACGCACCCGGTGACTCTGTGACTACATGCCACCGCCCCGTGCCCCGATGCTTCCGTGGACTGCCGCCCCCAATTCTAACTACCTCCCGGGGCTTCCCCGCTCCACCCATGGGGAGCGATACAATCACGACTGCACCTAACATCTGCCCTGGAGAGAGACTATGTAGTGGCTGCTAATCACCTGGCCGCATACCACGTGTGGTGCTGCTAGCAATCCCCATTCTCGTGCAATACCAGTCCAGGGAGAGAGAAGAAATGCAGGGGAAGGGAGTCCGTGGGGGAAGAGGCCGAGACCCCAGTTGCCTCCTAACCGGTGACATGCTCCCCAGGAACCCCGTCACCCTTTTTCCATTACCCCCTTGTTATACCGGACTATCGATCCCTTTTAATGAAACCCGCCAGGGTCACGGAACTTGGGTCGGGCCACTCCAGCTTGACCCCGACCACCATTGGCCCGGTGAACGTGTAAGCCCTGCAGACTCCGGCGTTGGCGTTTCACTTACATCTTGGTTTCCAACTACATCTCTGACATACTTGATTCAGGTGAAAAACCTCATGGATCTATTCACTACTGAGGCAGCAGAGTTACTCCAGAACTTTTGGCCTCTGTTCAGCAGTGTCCGTCTTTTCAAAGGTGAACAGAACAAAACTAATGATGATTACACTTATGTGTACGCATAAAAAGACAAGTAAAAAGATGGAAACCATACCACAGGCCAGACAGGAGATCACAGTGACTTCCTCTGCTTCATTCAGTGAAGTTTCCATTGATAGTTTTGTCTGAATCATGCTTTTTAGAGATTTACATGCAGCTCCCAGTGTAAGTGCTTAGCTTAGAGTTCAGGATAAATATGAGCTGTGCCTTACTGCAATCTTTGGGAGACAGAATGAACAAATCGACAGCAGTTGAAGAAATGGTTTATTTTATTTTTTTTACACCATTCATTTTGCTGTGCACATGATAGGGCAGTTTTGTTCCCCAGGTCAGTATGATTACAGCGATACCAGGTTTATATTGATTTTTTTTACAATCACACTAAAATGCTATTTTACAAAATAAAGGGTTTTTTGCATCACTGAATTGTAAGGTCAGGCCTTAGTTTTTTATTTTTCTGCTGACAGAGTCACGTGTGGGCTTGTTTTTTGCTGGATGAGATAGAGTTTTTATTGATATCATTTTGAGCCACATAATATTTTTTATTGCTTTCTATTCCGCTTTTTGTGAGGCAAAATCAAGAAGAAACAACAATTCAGGATTTTTTATTTTATTTTTACGTCATTCACCGTGTTGTAAAAGTAATGACAGCTTTATTTTTTAGGCAGTATGTTTACAGCGATATCACATTTGTATACAGTGGTTTTTATTTGTTTTGCCTTTATTACACCATAAAAACTATTTTTTAGAAAAAACAATTTTTGCATTGATGTATTCTGAGACTATAGCTTTTTTAAATTTTTCTACTGATGGAGGTGAATGGTGGCTTATTTTTGGGGGACAAGACAATGTTTTGAGTAGAACCGTTTTTATTTATATGTGACTTTTTCATTGCATTTTATTCCACTTTTTTGCCAGCTGTATGATGAAAGGACATAGTTTTTGCTACTTTTTTACGGTGTTCACTGAAGGGTTTAACAGTCACAGCTCACTTTCTGTTACTTAACTGTCAAAAGGCAGAAAGAAGGAAGCCAGAACTGATTGATCACAGGGCTTACAAGGCTCGTGTGTCAAAATAATGTCATGCAAGCCCCAGGAACACGAGTGCTAACATTGCTGGAACTGCACTGGCAGCAGAGGTGACTATAGATTTTCTTACTTTTATGTAGGCATACTTAGAGAATGAGAAGGAGTTGTCCAAGTTGTGGTGCTGCAGAAAGGGTCAGTGGCTCAGTGGTTAGCACTGCCATCCTGCAGCGCTGGGGTCCTGGGTTCATATCCTACCAAGGACAACGTCTGCAAGGAGGTTGTATCTTCTCCTTGTGTTTGTGTGTGTTTCCTCCCACACTCCAAAGACATACTGATAGGGAATTTAGATTGTGAGCCCCAATGGGGACAGCTTTGCCAAAGTATGTAAAGCGCTGTGGAATTAATAGTGCTGCATAAATAAATATAAGGGACAAAACTGATGCAGTGTAACATATCAATTGTTGTGTCCTTTACAGGCATATATTTTTAACTTTTACCATGCAGGTTGACATTTATATTAAAAAAAATATAAGAAACCTGAATTCCTGCAAAATCTCTTTCACCTAATTTCAATGAAAACACTGCTGACACTCTGACTCAGCCGATAGCACTGTAATATCATGGTGGATTGAAAAAATGCGCCAGAATCCAAGAAATGTGCTGTTACCAAGGCCATATTTTACTGCATTTTTTCGAATTTAACTGGCGTTTTATCAAAATGCCATAAAAAAGAAGACGTCTGGAGAGTCCTCAAAGGCATCAGTTACTGTTGCTTCTGTGAAGGATGGGGACGCAACTTTTTTGTTGACATTCTTGGGGATGTACCTAAAATGATTTGAATGAATATCATTTAGATTTGATGGAACTTTTGCATTCATTACATAGGACAAATCATACTTCCATTTCATGTGTCCTATGTTGCACAGTGTTTACTATGAAATATTTGAGTTACTCAGAAAAGATAAATTGATACCCATCCACATCAGCATTAGCCATATGTCACCTATATATTGCAATACATTTGTAAGTTTCAGCTGCTGCATGCTAACAAGATATTCAGCCTTATCACATTGAACATGTCAAGCAAATGTTACATCCATTAGGCTCGAATTCGCCACTTACATAAATTTAAAGTTGTGTGTATTTTGTGAAGAGCTTTACACTTTTCATTGATTTTATTGCAATACCTGTATTATTCACCTTCTTTTAAAGAGCCACTATAATCGCATTTTCCGGCCTAATTTGACCTTTTGAGTGGAGAGGTGAATGGCGGATGCTGGAAAGTACAGATGTTGAGGCTTCCATATGACACAATAAAATAGGATATACTTTTTTAAGGCTGGTGCTCATAAGTAAAAAATTAAATACTATTCAACATAGGCATGAGGGGGAATGCAAAAGATTGCAAATATAACACTTTGTTGGCTTCAAGACAAAGAAAATAATTTTTTCACCAAATCCGACGTTTCGGCTCAGATAGAGCTTTTCTCAAAGATTTGTTATCTGTACGCAACGAAAACATGAAACATCACTTTTGAAAGTATGGCCAATGTCTCCTCCTCATTCTAGGAAAAAGTATTTTATGGCATGGGTGTCACAAGAACAAGCTAAAATAGTAACTGAAGAATAGTATAGGCTTGGTTTGACCACTTTTTTAACGATGGTGCTCAGAAGTAAAAAATTAGATACTAGTCAAAGTACACTTCAGCACACATGAGGAGCAATTTGTATAAGGCTGGTGTCACACTTGCGAGTGCCCTGCGTGTATCTCACGCGGGTGACACGTTGCATCACCCGACACGGACCCACACTCTCCTGTGAGGAGAGTGTGAGTCCGTGCCAGGTGATGCAACGCGACACTCGCGCGAGATACACGCGAGGCACTCACAAATGTAACACCGGCCTAATAGATATATTTCTCATTTTAGGTTCTTACACTTACTCAAATTGAACAACTTTCTATATACGTAAAAATATCAAATTTGATCAGCTCACCTCAGCCAGAAAGAATCTCTCCGCACGGATCCTGGGGAGTAGACCCGGGAGTACACTTGTAAAGGCAGAAAAAATCCAGCGATGTAGATTCTAAAACATCCAAGACTTTATTTTTTCTTATTAAAAAACATTCCACAGGGAAACAATATTAGAAAATATAAAACCGGAGACAATTTACCGATGCCATCTCATTCGCGTCCAAACACAGACATGTTTCGGGACTGACTCCTTTCTCATGAGTCAGTCCCGAAACATGTCTGTGTTTGGACGCGAATGAGATGGCGTCGGTAAATTGTCTCCGGTTTTATGTTTCTAATACTGTTTCCCTGTGGAATGTTTTTTAATAAGAAAAAATAAAGTCTTGGATGTTTTAGAATCTATATCGCTGCATTTTTTCTGCCTTCACAACTTTCTATATAGGTATGCTGTAGCCCCCTTCTCATGTATATGTTTTTTGCTTATGTTACTTGCTGCACACATTTGTTGTTCTAAATATCTCTTATTTTCTATTTGAACTATATGCCGATACGCCTCCCAAAACGCTATACAATTTATTTTCTTATATGTGCTTATTTATTTTAGTTTATTGTATTTCTTTCTGTATACTCTGTACTCTATATGACCAGTAAATTTATACATGTAGTGTACAGATAACAAATCCTTGAGAATGGCTCTATATGAGCTGAAACATCGAATTTGGTGAAGAAAATGTTTTTCTTTGTCTTGAAGCCTATAATAAAATGTCACATTTGCCATCTTTCACATTCCCCTAATGTGTGCCGAAGTTTACAGTATAGACCATATGACATAGCAGCATACTACTAAAAGAGGCAGCTCATTCGGACACTATGGAACCTGTGAATTGAGAGGATGACTTTGTGCTGAGTGGCACCACCGCCCTCCCAACTAGGGTCTAAATTTCAATGGTATCTGCATCCTCAGACTATAGATACAGTTGAACTTGGAGCTATTGAATTCCTGTTTCACATTTCAGCCTGTGTGTCGAAATATCAGTCGATAAGGCATGATGACATTACTAGCTTGTGCCTGCTGCACAGAGCACATGCCACACAGAACAGAGCATGTTATTTTTTAAGTGATCAGTACTGATGGGGCATTATGTTATATGTGGGGGCTGTGGGACTCATGTGTGAGGGCCATGGTACTGTATACAAAACTGCCATGGTCATCATAATGTGCATGATGGGCTGTGAGGGCCATTTACTTTGTGTGTGGGGTACTGTGAAAGACATCTTACTGTGTGTGGGGAACTATGAGGACCTTTTAATATTTAGGGTGAAATTTTGGGGGTTCATACTGTGTTGTTGTTCTGTGTGGTATATTATACCGTGTTGGAGACTGTAGTTCATTGTCTAAAGGCAATATGGGGTTACCATACTGTGTATGAATCTGTTGTGGGAAAATTGAAAAGTCATACTGTGTGGGGAGAATTTTTGGTGGGCATAATAGTCTAGAGGGACATATTTTACTGGGTGGGAACACCAAGTGAATTCAGGAGATGCACAATTACATGTCCCTGTCTTTAAAAATAAGGTGGTATGCCCTTCTGTGACTGCACTTACTGTATATCTCATGACCCTATGAACTCTGCCATTTTTTTGTGTGGGTGGGTGGAGAGAGGGTGGCCCAATAACGATTTCTGCTATGGAACCACATGATATGTCGCATGAAGACGTAACTAAGTTGAGCATGGTCTCTGCATCTCTCCACCCACAATGTCAATTCATGCACGGATATTGAATTGAATTGTACTGAACTTATTCAAATGATTAACATTAAAAATGATTGTAGATTAAATATTGCACAGTCAATTATTTGAAACTTTTTCACGGGAAACATATGCGTCTTTCAGTGAATTCTATTTATGATACAAGGTAACAAAAAGTAGGTAAGATAAGACACAGAAACATTGTGGCTATGAACTCCTTGAGATAGCTCATCAGTCAATGCACTTGACTTAAACACAAGAAAGATGTATACTGTACTTGTTGTCATCGCTTCTGTATTTGTTGCCTTACGGTGGAAAAAAACATCTCTGCTACCGAATGACTTATCCATTCATCAATCTCCTGTTGAGTGACAGCCTTGAAGTGGATAAATAAGTATGAGGGTTCTTAAAAGTGAACAGAAAGAACACTCAACCATGCAGAGAATGAAAGGGTTAGACATTGGGTGGAAATAGTCATGTATAAAACAACTTACACATTTAACAAGATAGCAAATATGGAAAATATGCCTAGCAGCATAAGAAGAACAGATAGTTGTGATCTCTATGTTTCATATACTGTAATAAGACAAAAATCATAAAATCAGATACATTCATTTTTTTATACTCTTGGAAAATAAAAATATATTTTAGGAATTATTTCAACTGTGTATACATAAATAAATATTACATAATAAACTAATTCATATATCCAAAACATAATAATTAAAGGGATCTTGTCTGTGGATTCATGCTGTCCAAACTGTGAGTAGTATGGATCGCAGCCATGATCTGATTGGGTACCTTGGTGTCATGCTGGTTTCTTCCAGTGAGACTCGTCCTCATTTAATTGGATGTTTTTTCCTTTTAGCATCTGAAGGGTTAATGGTTCCTTTGCAAGTCTGCTTAGAGGCATTCCCTCAGGTGCTCAAAGTTATTTATTAGGCTGGACCTTTAAAAGGTTCCAGCATCCTTCACACAGTGCTGGTTATTTTCTCTCCACAGTTGATAGAGACAGCCTGTGTGTTTGGTTGTGTTTTATCCTAATTCCTGTAGCCTTCTGCAAACAAGGTGAAGTTTGCAGAAGAAACGTTATTTTGTTGTTTTTCTTTATATTATTTTTGTGCTGTTCCCTGGAGTTGTCCCGTTGAACAAGTAGGGGGTCTCTAGACCAGGGTCCATGTGGGAGACAAGGACAGTTCGGAGGGTCACACCTCACTACGTTCAAGTGTACTCGTGGCTTGAGGGCAAGTCAGGGTTCTGTAGCTTACAGGGTCAGAGAAGCCCCTGTCCCTGGGTAGTGGTCCTTATGCATGACACATAGCTGAGGCCACACTAGTATAGCTCCACCCCCCACTAGCCCTTCCCAGTGGTGCTGCAGATGATTGACAGGTCACTCCCTCATGTGGACACTGAAAGTGATCTGTCAATACCTCAAGCAGGGCTAGGAAGAGCCGATCAAGGCCAAATCTAAAGTACAATTTCTCTGAAATGTAGGATTGTTTCACAGAATAATATACGTGGCTGCAATTATTTATTTTGCCTGCAGTTTGTGCAGCAGGAATCACCTGACAGGTTCCCTTTAAAGTGGTAATAATGCTTACATTGGAGTTAGCATAAATGTATGAACCCTGTTGATCTGTTTAACCCTTTAATGACCAGATCATTTTTTGCTTTAATTTTTTCCTTCCCTTGTTCCAAGAGACATAACTTTTTTACTTTTTTGTCAACATAGCCACATGGGAATTGGCTTTTACAAGACGAGTTTTCAATTTCATTTAAACATAATCTTTCATTTTACCACATGTTGTACTAAAAAATTGTAGAAATTGCACTGTTGTTGTTGCTGTTGTTGTTGATACGATCGTTATTGTTGTTGTTTTTATTGGCATTCATTGTGTGATAAAAATGATCTGGAAAATAATTCTCAAGGGCAGTAAAATTACAGTGATACCAAAATTGTATATATATATATTTTTATTTATTTTTTTTTTTTTAAAAAAAGAAAAAATTCTGAAATGAAAAAACATTGTTGGTGTCGCCATTTTTTTGGTCATATATTTTTTTTTAGTTTTTTTTCCATAATGAAGCTGTATGAGAGCTCTTTCTTCACATTGAGCTGTTATTTTTATTAGTACTATTTTGTGGTTCATATGACATTTTGATCATTGCTTATTGAATTTTTGGGGGAAAGGGGGCTTTACATGCAACTACATCACTAACAAGATGTCGTTGGGGTCACGGAATTCGTGACGCACATCCGTCCTCTTTAGCGACGTCGTTGCGTGTGAAACGCACGAACGACTGTTAACGATCATAATTACTCACCTAATCGTTGATCATTGACACGTCGTTCTAATCCCAATTATCGTTGTTGTTGCAGAGCGCAGGTTGTTCGTCAGTCCTGCGGCAGCACACATCGCTATGTGTGACACTGCAGGAACGAGGAACATCACCGTACCTGCGGCCGCCCGCAATGAGGAAGGAAGGAGGTGGGCGGGATGTTCCGCCCGCTCATCTCCGCCCCTCCGCCCCTCCGCTTCTATTGGATGGCCGCTTAATGACGCCGCTGTGACGTCAAACAAACCTCCCCCTTACAAAGGAGGCGGTTTGCCGGCCACAGCGACGTCGCTAGGCATGTAAGTATGTGTGACGGGTCCTAGTGATGTTGTGCACCACGGGCAGCTATTTGCCCGTGATGCACAACCGATGGGGGCAGGTGCTTTCACCAGCGACATTGCTAGTGATGTCATTGTGTGTAAAGCAGCCTGAAGTAAAGCCACAAAAAAATTAAAAATATGGTGTTCCAATGTTTTGTTTTCTTTTGGGGGGGGCATTTAAAGTTAGGCTTGAATCATTTTATATTTAGCTAGATCAGACTTTTATGGAAATATTTACGACATATATGCTTTATTTTTGAAGGGGAAAAAAAAGAGGTTATTTAAATTTTTATATATTCAAAGGTTCATTCTGTTTACAGCTTCAAGTTGTGGTAATGGGGGTGGCTGATGCCCTTTTCATACACATTAGGTTTGGACCTTTGGGAAAGGGATCTTTTCCTATCAGATACTGACCTACCAATGGATAGTGTCATTTTATGGGCATGCTACATTATCAATGCTTTCATGGTGTGGTGTGGTAGTAGGTAGTGATGGGGGATCCCGAAATGTAAAGATCGCGGTTCGTACCGATCACATAGTAATCGTGTACACGATCCTGAACATGAGCTTTCCTGGTCATTTTACAATTCGGTTCCAGTTCAGGTCTATGGGCTGTAAAAAAAAGCACATTATTGAAAAACATTCTGATCATACTTACAAGTCTCGCGACGCATCCTGCACACTCTGTTTCCCGGCCACTTCTGCTTCCGCGTCTGATCATTGCTGTGGCCCCCGGTAAGTAACGCTGATTAAAGAACCTTCCATGACATCATAGCCATGTGACCAGTCTGGTGGGAATGTTATACAGACATTGACTTACAGACTGGTCACATGGCTATGACATCATCGAAGGTCCTGTTAACTGAACTTTGACTGTCACTGTACGAGTGTTGCATCGACATCACCCGGTATGGCAGCACACTCTCCTGACAGGAGCGGTCGACTGCATGAATTTCTATGCAGCTGAGGCGCTCGTGTCCGGAGAGTGTCAGTCCGTGCAGGGTGATGTCGATGCGAGACTGCACAAGTCATGCGCAAATTGAACTCCAGCCTCAGTGTCAACCTGCTTCTCACTCTGTGTAGACTGTGTCTGTACAGAGTGATGAAGCAGAGCTGACATTGCTCTACCTGTGGACTATGTCAGACTAAAGATTTTTTATAATAAAGATGGAGTCTCTAAATGTTTTTCTCTTGTTTTATTTCTAATAAAACAAAAATTCTCTGTGTTGTGGGTTTTTTTTTACTGTTTACTACAAATTCATAGTAGCCATGTCTAATTTGGCGTGACACCATGAATTTTGGGCTTAGTATCAGCTGAGAATACAAAGTTGGTATTAACCTCTTTATTACCCAGTATGCCACCACCATCAGGGCCACTGGACGTTCCGGGTAAAACGCCTGGAAATGATGCTAAGAAACAATGCTCCATTTCCAGGAATGGCTGTGGGCTGCCGAGAATCCCAGCCCCCAGCTGCCTGGTTTTACCTGACTGGTGATCAAAATACAGTGAGAGCCCATGCATTTTTTTTTTTAATGAAGCTTTGCTTCATCACTCTGTACAGACAAACATCTCTACAAAGAGAAAAGCAGGGAGAGCCATGTCAGCTCTGCTTCATCGCTCTGTACAGAGCAAGAAGCAGGCTGACAGTGAGGGGATGATTCCATGAGCACCTCAGCTGCATGGAAATTCATGCAGTCGGCCGCTCCTGTCTGGAGAGTGTGCGGCCGTACAGGGTGATGCCAAGGTGACACTTGCACAGTTGACAGTCAAATTTCAGTTAACAGGACCTTTGATGACGTCAAAGCCATTAGACCAGTTTTTAAGCCAATGTCTGTACAACATTCACACCAGACTGGTCACATGGCTATGACATCATGGAAGGTCCTTTAGGCAGTGGTGCTTACCGGGGGGCACAGCAATGATCGGAAGCGGCTGGTAGACAGAGTCTACAGGATGCATTGAGGGACCTGTAAGTATAATGACAATGTTTATTATTAACTATATTCTCTATTTTACAGCCACCCCCACCCCATCCCACAACTGTAAAGCCCAAGTTTGGCGTTTGGACGCAAGTTCGCTTTATCTCGATTTCGATCTTTACAAAATGTTGGGGTGAGGCTCCCAATCCCGAACATCGGGGGGATCGCCCATCATTAGCAGTAGGGAAGAACTAAACAATTTCTTCTCTATGCTTAACATTAATGAGTACAACCTCCATTTTAGTTTTAAATGAGATTAGGACAGGATTGAGTTCCTTGACATTTTGGTGAAACATGACTGCTCTAATTTTGTACAGACAGATGAATACACAAAGGAAACGGCAGTAAACCCATTTCTACATGCCTCATCATCTCATCCACCACAAATATTTAAAAAGGATTTCCAATGGACAGTTTTTCTGTCTCCGTCAGATATGTTCAACCGCAACTGACATTGAGAATATAGCTAAAATCCTTAGTCAATGTTTCCTTGATTGGGGATAAGGTTTGAAAAATATTCATCATGCCTTCGTAAAAGCAGAAAATTCCAACCGACAGTATTCACTTTATTCCCGAAGAAAACATGTAAGTCATAAGTTACTGTAGATTTATAGTTCTATTCCACTCACAATGGGGCAAGATGAAAATCGGTTTAGAAAAACACTGGATAATTTTGCTCACTGATCCGGTCTTATAACACCACCTACCTGATAAAATCAGCATTACTTCTAGACATGGACACAATTTGAGAGATGCCCTAACATTTAGCCACTACCAACCATCAGCAAAAAATACAATTCTTTCATCTTTCAAAACACAGTGGGGCTGTTCACCTTGTGCATATTGAATTGCATGCCCCAACATCAAACGTGCTACCCACTTTACAGACTCATCGGACAATTCTACTTTTACCATCACATCACATGCTTTACTCGAGCTGTGATCTATTATGCTACATGCCCATGCACCAAAGTTTATATAGGTCTGATGACAAGAGGACTAAAGGTAAGAGTACGTGAGCAAGTTCATGACATAATAACAGCTAAAAAGAAAACGGATGTGAAATGTCTCTAAACGATTCCTAAACATTATAGAATCCACCATCAATGTGACCATACACTTTTACTTGTGCGATGGATCGATCATATCATTGTGGGTCCATGTGGTGACAATGTGTCACAAAGGCAATCACAATGCGAAAGCAAGTGGATTTGGCAATTGAATACTATGCATCCAAAAGGTTTCAATAAATCTCTCAACTTTGTGACTTTTTTCTTTGTTTTTTTTGTGTTTTTATTACATCTTTTTATGTCTTTTTCACTTGCCTGTTATATGTCAGCTTATTTCCTTGTGGTTAGCACAACAATGTTTACATTTCTATGCTTTTGCTCAATATTAAACATATGTATTACATACATTTGAATATGTTAATTTCTGATATGAATCTAATGTCTCTTGTTTATTATTTACAGTAATTTAATCTACATTGATCTTCTCTTCAAGTCCAACATCCAATGAAGAATTCTGCACTTTGCCATCTATTTCTCCTTTCTTTGTTTTCTCATCGGTCCAGTTTTTTGTCCTTTTTGTGCTTGCTGTTATTTCAATACGATTTGTGTTACCACTTTGCACTATGTCACTTTATGGTAGGCTCTTTAATTAATAATAATAATTTTATTCATTTATATAGCGCTATTAATTCCACAGCGCTTTACATACATTGGCACTCTTTTCACTTTATACTATATACAATTTTCTCTTTCATATTCAGTTTTTTAGGCACCATGGTATTAGCAGCAGATTTACATTATCTTCACTTCAGTTTCTATAACACATTCTACCTTATTACACTAGTGCTTAGAATGTTGGATTTTTGATTATTTATTTGTTCTATACACATAAATTTCATATGCATTTTTATATCTGTCACACTCTCATCGCCGGGGCTTCAGGCAGCAAATGAGGGTGTATAGGTGGACCCACTGGACCACATGGGTGATACCTGCATTTACCCTTAGTGAAAGGGGCTTGAATAAGTGTAGTGCCCCTGAACCACTCAGGGCACTACTAGGTACTGCATCCTCTCAGGAATGCAGGGCCTTCCCCCAGGGACCTGGAACACCAGTGCCAGTGACATCCACACACACCAAAATCCCTGTTCCCACTCCACACCAGGGGTAATTGGCTAGTCAGACACAAAGGGGTTGGCCACCTAGAGGGCGGAGCCAGTCCAGGGGACTAGACAACCTGGTTGGAGGGGACAGTGCGTAGTCAAGAGGAGTCAAGAAGTAGAGAGTGAAGGAGAGAGATGTGCCTAGAGCTGGGTCGTGTAACGGTGACCCGGGGGCACAGAAGAGTAGTCACCAGGGTAGGTACACCCGAGTACCACTGGGACCAAAGCACCGATGGGGTACAGAGCCATAGGTCAGGCGTCAGCTTCCCACGGTCTGACAATTACCTGCACAGCGAGGGGACCTTTACGGACCACACTGACTGACAGATCCGGTGGCATCAGGGTTCGGAACGCAGACCGGCCCTACGGGGTCCACACTGCATGCTGTACGGATGGGGAGACTGCCAAAACAAGGACAGTTGGGCCCCAAACCAGCTCCAAGCTACGGGAACCTAACCACACTGAGAATGCAACCGAGTCATCAAACTGGCACTGGAACTACAGGGACCTGAACCAGCCGTCCAACTGTGAGTAAAGGCTGTTAACTTGCAACCTAAAGTGTGGCTTCCCTTCTTTGGCGAAAGTCTCCCTGGGCTCATCCCTACCTGCGGAGGGCCTACCACCACAGCTGCCACTACCACCAGCCCTAGGGATAACCAACTCAGCAGCGGCGGTTCCACTATCTAAACCGCAACCCGCATGTGGCGTCACACCAATGACTTTAATCTCCCCTGTAAATACTTCCCTTTAAACAGAATCCCCAGGGTTATGGAACCGGGCAACGGCCAGCATTCACCCGTGACAAAGCATCCCCGTAAATATACGGCCCGGAACCGAGTACCCGATAGCCCTGGGCAACACATAAGTGTCCGCCACGAGGCAGGATGCCAAGTGCCACTCACAGGGCAGCGTCTGGGACAGTGACAGCTGAGCGGGACAGGGTGACAGCATAACTGGGGGAACAGAAAATCAGAGACGCACAAAGGGCACAGTCCTGAAAGAGAACGAGCAGATCAGTTAACAGCAGACAGAGGACATCAGGCACCAGGCGCAGGACGTCAGGCACAGGTCATCAGCTGGTACAGGTCATCAGGTGGCACCAGTCATCAGGCATGGGAGATAAGCTAGTACAGGATATACGGCACAGCTCCTGGAGCCCAGGACCTCAGGCATGAGCCACAGCAAGATGACACCTGCACAGCTGGTACTTCCAGACTCCAGGTAACATACAAACATTACTTTATTCACAAAATACAGCAGGACTTCGGGTACATCACAAGGCAGGATATCAGATAACACAGCAGGACTTCAAATATGGAACACACAGAAAAGGCTGGAGTCTGAAAACTTGCGGGTAACTAGATATGCCGGTCCCTAAATACGCAGGTACCTGAATACGCCAGGACAACGGTTAACCAGACTACAGACAGGATACCAGACGCAGAGAGGTGACCGGACACAGGCAATATACCGGGCTTCAGCAGCAGACTCCAGCACTTAGGCAGAAACACAAACAGGACAAACACTCATGAAATACAATGCAATGCTCTGCACCTCCTATAAGGAGGGGAGGAGCCTTAAATGGCTGGTGCCTCCCAGCAATAGGCTGGGAACACCATAGCAAGGTGTGCACACCTCCCTATAAAAGATTAGGAAGTGTGCATGCGTCCCCTTGGCTGGAGAGTAGGAAACCCCACATAACGTCTGCAGAGCCGACAATCCCATGGGCATCCACGGGGAAACCAAGTTGGGTACTGCACTTATATGTGGATGTCAGGGAAGAGGGAAGCAGGTACACTGCACAAGGTGCAGATGGGCGGCGGCATACTAGGGTAGCCAGTGTTACAATATCTTTCATTTTTATTTTTACTCATTTCCATGTCATTAGTATTACATTATCTCTTTTGTAGTATATTCTAGCTCACTACATTAGTACACATTGTGTTAGATATTTAATTATTTAGTTGTTTATTTGTTGACGCACACACATTGACTACACATGTATTATTATCACATATATATTTAATCATCCTTATATTAGTTATATCATTTGGTTCTTTTATCAATAATTTAAATAGTTTTTTTTTATATATTTCCTATACTACACATTAAGTTATAAGAAGTCACAGGCATATTTATATGTATTGCTAATAGAGCATCTATATGACTCTACTATTGTAACTCACTGGTTGTGCTCCCTATTATCAACACTTGTTGATGATACACTGACGGTGCGCATCGTGACCATAGGTAAAAAGGTCAAATTTTAGCGAGATTTTTGAGGTGCAGGTGACATGAGAAATAGACTAATCGGATATAAGGAGTGAAGAAAAGATCTGAATCAAATATAACCCCAAGGCAATGGGCATTCAGCTTGGGGGTTAGGGCAGAACCACACACAAAAGTGACAATGCCATGTCTAAACTTCGGGGTTCGAACTGATGATCTCTTGTTTTTGGCCAATTTTCCTCTTTGTTGGACCACAGCCTGTTTTGTGTTGGTCCAACTGCTGAAGGGTCTCACTTTGTTACTTATTCTCTGCCTTCCTGTTTCACTTCTATTCAGGTGTGTGTACTTTCTTGTTTGGTTTGCCCAATCACATTTTGGGAGGAGCTATTTATACTCACTACTCACATGCCTGAGTGCTAGCTATATTTCTGGATTTATGATTGTCTGAAGTCCCAGCTACTTAAGGTTTTCTTACTGAGACATTGCTATTGATATCCCCTGCAGTTTATGTGAATCCCTTCCTAGTTATCTTCTATTTTGTTTCATTTAGGTTTCGGAGTGTTTCTATGTATTCTGCTATTCTTTTTTATTTCTTTTATTACAGATATTCTTGAGATACGATTATGGTTTGGATAAAATAGTTTGTCTTTATATTGGTTTCTTTTATTCCATCCTTCTCGTACAACTGTGTTTGCACTTTCCTAGACCTGTATCTCATCCTCTGCTTGTGTGCACTTCATTTATGTTTCTTTATGTTTTTGTGTTACACTTGGTTTATAGCTTAGGGTGCAGTTAAGGACACTCAAGGTCAGTCGTCGACAAGTGGGGGCATCAATATGTGATCTTAGGGTGCCAACCTCCGCTGTCAGAGAGAAGGACATATCAGGTTAAGGTCTAGGGCATGTACTAGATTCTTTTGGAACCTGTGGATTTCTGGTTTTACATCTCCCTTTGTTTATACATCCCCGTGAGAGTGTTAGGGTACAGTTGTCACAGGCAATTCAGGTATAGGTAGGTTAGTAGAGGGGGAAAAACAGGAAGTTCCATTTTTTACATAATCAGTTTTAGATAGAGAAAGGACATGATGTTAGGGACAGAGGACAGACAATCATTGGTATTGTGTAGTAATGCAGGGGTGAAATCAGGAGACGGATGTATAATTGGGTGTCATCAGCATAGAAATGGTACTGGAAACGAAATCTGCTGATGGTTTGTCCGATAGTGGCGGCGTATTGAGAGGAGAGGAGGAGGCATAGTACTAACCACAACAGTAAAGGGAAGAGGAGAGGAAGAAAAGCTGGCAAGTCATGCACTGAAGGAGTGATCAGAGAGGTAAGAGGAGAACCAATAGAAAACAGTGGTCTTGAAGTCGATAGAGCAGATCATTGTGATTAGGAGCTGGTGTTCCATAGTAGAGATGAGCGAACCTCTCAAAGTTCCGTTAGCCGATTTTTACCGAACCACCCTCTGTTTGCAGAACAGTTTGATGAACAGTTCAGCAAACATACTGAGCCTATTGAATTCCATGGGAGGCCAAACTTATGTGTTGTTAAGTGGTGTTGGGGGCTGTAAAAGAAAGAAAATTAAGCAGGACATACTTACCAAGTCTCTGGTGTGGCTGTAACTGCTCCTGCATCTGTAACTGCTCCCGTGGATGTACTTCTGTGGCTACTGATTTTACCTCATCCATATTCACTGTCCACCCTCACCGACATCTGATTGGCTGCAGTCAGACCCTGCCACCAGACAGTGTCTGTGATTGGTTGGAATCATAGACAATGTCTGCGGGTCTATCATGGTATAAAATAAATAAATGAATGAAATTGTCATTGGGTCCCCCCATCTATTGATGCCAGCATAGAAAAAGTGCACAGCTGTGGGCAGCAGCCCCCAGCCGTGCGCTTATCTAGGCTGTGTATCAAAATAAGAGGAACTACATGCAGATTTTTTTTTATTATTATTATTTAAATAAATAATTTAAAAAAACTGGCGTATGGTCCCCCAACATTTTGACACCCAGCGATATTTTTGCCACAGAGGTGTGGATTGGGTTCATGAATATGGTGTAAAAATTTCAGCACCAAATTTGCACCTCATGTAAAAAAAATCTGCACCAAAACAGCATCAAAACCATTTTTGTGCATTTCTTTTTTTTTTTTTGCAAAGAGATGCAGATTTTTTGCTTAAATTTTACACCATATTCATGAACCAAATGTACCCAATGTACATCACCTGGCAAAAATTCGCATCACTATCACATCATACCGCATACGATGGTGATGCGTTTTTTTGCCAGGAAGTGTAGCTTGGGTGCAGGAATATGGTGCAGAAAATTAAGCACCAAATCTGCATCACTTGCCAAAAAATAGCAGTTTTCTTCCAGGAGATGAAGGTCTGTGAACTCAGTGAGAGTTCATTGAGGTGCCCTGAGTCGTGGAGGACTGTCATGGCCCCAACTAACCTGAGAGACATGGCCAATATTGCACTGTCTGTGTCGGAATGTTCTGTGTGTAGAGGGTGAAAGTTCATCAAGGGCACATTCCAGTATTTATTATAATGTTTCAGAGCTGATATCAATACTGTTATCATAACATTAGAAGCAGTAGAGGTACAAACAAGTTACCAGACTCTAATTGACTTTCCTTAAAATTGCCTCTTGAATGTGAGCTTCCAGAGAGAGAAAATAGAACCTTTGGGATAAATAATAAAGAAGTACATAAAATATAAGGATAAAATTCAAGGTTGTTGGTAGGTTTATTATCTTCTGCTGCCTAGCATATACTGCATCCATGTTAGCATTTCTCAAAACTTAACTTTAGATTTATCTACACTGAATCTACTTTGTCATGTATCCAACTTTCCTCATACACACACCTTTTATTGACAAAGCTGGTAAAGCTAATAAATGAAGTAATGTACATATACCATATGTAAAACAATTAGCTTCTATTTCTTAAAGTCACCAGGTTTTCCCCATTTAAATTACGGCCAACACATTTCAGGCCTCTTATACAGCATGCTAATATGCTGAAAAGTCTCCAATCCCATCTGCTAATCTCCTCAGAAAAACTTTTATTATATCACATGTTCCAACTTTACTGCCAGGTCATCAGCGCTTTTTGGCCTTTCGTGGTACATGCGCATTATAGTACATTGCTCTTCCCTTGGCAGGGTAGAGAGATTGGGGGACACTGTATGAATGACGTAGGATGCATCATCCACCTGAAATGACCTGGTCAATAACCTGAAGAAAACGGGGACCAAGACTCAAAGATTACAGTTAGCAACACACTACTGTTGTGAATGTCATCCAAGTGGATGCTGATGTGGAGCTCCCTCTGATGGCCAGGAATGGTAACGAAGCTGAGTTTGAATCTGTGACTCAAACAGGTGTTAGTATTAATTGGGAATCCAGGAAGTCCTATTGCTGAACAGCCTGGTGTATATAGGAGAGCAGTTTCTGCTTAGCTGCTGCCGGGGACAAATGTTTGCTTCTGCCTGTGAAGATGGCTTGGAGTTTGTCCTTTAGTTTCCTCTATTTATCCTGCGACACAATTCACTAAAGATAAGTGTGCAGGTTTTCTTTGCTAAATTGCTGGTTTTGCACCTACGGGTGTTTGTGTTATTTTCCCACTTTATTCTGTGTTTGTTTTCTTGTATGTGAGGATCTGGCTTTTTTGCTTTTCGGAAGGGTCTTGCGGATACTGTGAAAGATGTTATGGTGGGATATCCTTTCCCTTCGAGTCTCGATGCCTCTATGACCTTAACCATTCAGATTGATAGACATTTACGCGAGCGCAAAATGATACGTGCAGATGTATTGTTTGCGGAACAGTCTTCGGATCCTATGCAGTGTGATAGAGTTCTCTCTAATGCTGAACGGCAGGGTGTTAGACGGAGAAATAAGTTGTGTTTCTATTGTGGAGACTCTTCTCACACTATCTCTGTCTGCCCCAAATGAGCAAAAAAGAGTTGCTCGTTCATTTACTGTGGGTACTGTGCAACCTAAATTTCTTTTGTCAGTCTCTTTAATTTGGTTTTTATCCTCATTTTCTGCTATGGTTTTTCTTGATTCAGGGACCACCCAGAACTTAATGGATTTTGAGTTTGCTAAAAGTTGTGGCTTTCCCATGGTGCCTTTGCAAACTCCTATTCCTTTAAGGGGCATTGATGCTACTCCCCTAGCAGAAAATAAACCCCAATTTTGAACCCAGGTGACTATGAGGGTTGCACCACCTCATCAGGAGAATTGTAAATTTTTTGCATGATATGTTGGTACTGGGATTTCCTTAGCTGCAGACCCATAATCCAGTTCTAGATTGGAGATCCTTGTCTCTGGTTAGTTGAGGTTGTCAATGTGTGCATAATGACCTTTCTGTGTTGTCTATTTCTGCTCAGACACATGATGTACCTGAATATTTGTCGGACTTCCTTGATGTGTTTAATGAGACTGGATCTGATTCCTTGTCTCCCCATAAAGAGTGTGATTGTGCCATTGAATTAGTGCCAGGTTGCAAATTATCTAAGGGACGGATTTTCAATTTGTCTGTGCCCGAACATGATGCTATGCAAACTTATATTAAGGAGTCATTGGAAAAAGGTCATATTAGACCGTCATCTTCACCTCTGGGTGCCAGTTTTTTCTTTGTGTCGAAGAAGGATGGGTCATTGAGACCTTATATTGACTATTTCCTCCTTAATAAAATCACGGTTAAATATCAGTATCCTTTGCCCCTGATGTCAGATCTGTTTTCTAGAGTTAAGGGGGCTAAATGGTTTACTAAACTTGACCTTAAGGGGTTGTACAATCTCATTTGAATTAAGGAGGGTGATGAATGGAAGACGGCTTTTACTACCCCTGATAGGCATTTTGAGTACCTAGTGATGCCTTTTGGGGTCACTAATGCCCCCTGCAACTTCCAGTCATTCATGAATGATATTTTCCAGGAACTAATTGGTAAATTTTTGATCGTCTATTTGGATATTTTGATTTTTTTCTGATAATTAGGACTCTCCTGATAAGCAAGTTTGAACTGTTTTGTACATTAAGGGGTCAAAATGTCTCTTTGGCGTACAAAATAAATTCCTTTTTGTGGTTCATTTTGTCCCCGTCTTCTATTGAAATGCACCCGGTCATGGTTCAGGCCATTTATGACTGGGTTCAGCCTACTTCTTTCAAATCTCTTCAGAAATTTTTAGGTTTTGCAAATTTCTACCGTAAATTTATATGTAATTTCTCTAGTACTGTTAAGCCTTTGACTGACTTGACGAAAAAAGGAGCTGATATTGAGAATTGGACCCCAGAGGCAATTATGGGCTTTCAGGAGCTTAAAAAGAGGTTTACTTCTGCCCCAGTTCTGCAGCAATCTGATGTTTCTCTTCTGTTTCAAGTGGAGATAGATGCCTCAGAGATTGCAGCAGGAGCTGTTTTGTCTCAAAGAGATCCTATAACTTCCAAACTGAAGCCTTGTGCTTTCTTCTCTCGGAAATTTTCCCTATCTGAACGAAACTATGATGTGGGTAATCAGGAATTATTGGCTATGAAGTGGGCTTTTAAAGAATGGAGACATTGGTTGGAGGGGGCTAGACATCAAATTGTGGTGCTCACTGATCATAAGAATCTGACCTACCTTGAATCTGCCAAGAGACTGAATCCTAGGCAACCTAGGTGGGCTCTATTTTTTAATTTCGATTTTGTGGTTTCTTTTCTTCCGGGCACCAAGAATGTTAAAGCAGATGCCCTCTCTAGAAGTTTCTTTGCTGATTCTATAGATGTTGCTGATCCATCCACCATACTGAATGAAGGTGTGGTCCTCTCCGCCAATTTGCCCGATTTGAGGTTAGCACTTGAGAGATTTCAGGCGGACAAGCCGGAGAGATATCCTGTGGAGAAACTGTATGTTCCTGATCAATGGAGGAATAGAACTATGTCCGAGATTCATGTTCCATCTTGGCTGCTCATCCTGGGATTTTTGGTACTAGTGATCTAGTGAGTAGGTCTTTTTGGTGGCCTTCTTTATCTCGGGATGTCAGGAGTTTTGTGCAGTCTTGTGGGATTTGTTCAAGATCCAAACCTTGTTGTTGACGCTTTAGTGGGTTGTTCTTGCCCTTGCCTGTACCTAAGAGACCTTGGACTCATATCGATATGGATTTTATTTTGGATCTTCCTGTCTCTCAGAGGATGACGGTAATTTGGGTTATATGTGATAGATTTTCTAAGATGGTCCATTTGGTACCATTGTCTAAGTTGCCATCTTCATCAGAGTTGGTGCCCTTGTTTTTTCAACAGGTGGTTCGTTTACATGGTATTACTGAGAATATTGAGTCACACAGAGGAGTTCAGTTTGTGTCCAGCTTTTGGAGAGCATTTTGTTCTAAATTAGGAATTGAGCTGTCTTTTTCTTCTGCTTTTCATCCTCAGACCAATGGCCAGACTGAGAGAGCAAACCAGACCTTGGAAACCTATTTGAGGTGTTTTGTATCTGCGAATCAGGATGACTGGGTTTCATTTTTGCCATTGGCAGAGTTTGCTCTCATTAATAGGGATAGCTCTGCTACTTTGATGTCTCCTTTTTTCTGCAATTTTGGGTTTCATGCCAGGTTTTCTTCAGGGCGGTTTCCGGCTTCAGCCTGTATGAGAGTTGATTCTGTGGTGGCGAGAATGCAGCAGATTTGAGGTCAAGTAGTGGACAAATTGTTTCAGTCCCAGGAGAATGCCCAATCCAGCTTAATTGCTGGTTTTGCACCTACGGGTGTTTGTGTTTTTTTCCATTTTGTTATGTTTGTTTTCTTATATGTGAGGATCTGGCTCTCTGCTATTTTTGAGAGGGCAGTTCCTTCAGCAAGAAAGAGAGTTTCTCCCTGTTCTAATTTAGATTTTTTGCACTTTTGAATATTATGTGTTCTGTGATTTTGTTTCTTCACATTACATCTGCAGTTCTGTTTAAAGTGTCTGGCACAAGAGTACCTGATATAGTGGGGAAAAGACCATGTGGTCTTAGGGCTTTTTTCTATCAGGAGTTGGGTATTTTTTGCAGGGTTTTTTGTTTGCCACAATCCGTTATCTTTCCTGTCCTCTTGTATCTAGTAAGTCGGGCCTCACCTTGGCTAATCTTGATTTTCTATCTATTTATTGTATTTTCTTATATCACCATCGTTACATGTTGGCGGCTTGCTTTTTCTTTGGGGACTGCTCTGATGCAAGTTAGAATTCCTCATTTATATTTTTAAGGTGTAGCAAGTTTCTCTGTCAGTGACGAGGTGTCTAGGTGTGTTAAGAACATCCCACTGCTACTTCCAGTGTTGTCTGATAGATAGGGGATTGCGGTCAGCTTAGTTTCCAACTACTCTTGTGGTCTTGTTTTTTCCTGATTAATGGGATTTTTTGTGATCATTCACAGTTATCAGTTCATAACAGTATCACCGGCAATACAAAAAAAGGTACTCAAAAGAAGGACATTTTTTTCCCCCCTGGTCATGCCAACACATGCCCAGGCTTGTTTGAAGCTCACCAATGACCATCTGGATGATCCAGGGAAGGCATGTGGTCAGATGAGACCCAAATAGAGCTTTTTGTCCATGTTTGGAGGAAGAAGAAGGATGAGTACAAAACAACATATCCCAACCTTGAAGCATGAGGGTGGAAACATAATACTTTGGGCGTGCTTTTCTGCAAAGGGGACAGGATGACTGCACTGTATTGAAGGAGAATGGATGTGGTCATGTATTGGGGAATTTTGGCCAACAACCTGGTTCCCTCAGTAAAAGCATCGAAGATGGGTCATGGCTCGGTCCTGAAACACACAGCCAGGGTAACTAAGGAGTGTCTCCATAACAAGCATTTCAAGGTCCTGGAAGAGGCTTAGCCAGCCTCTAGAACTGAACCCAACAGAAAATTCTTGGAGGGAGCTGAAACTTAATGTTGTTCTGTGATAGCTCTGAAACCTGAAAGATCTGGAGAAGATCTGTTTGGGCGACTGGGCCAAAGTCCCCGCTGCAATGTGTGCAAAGTTGGTCAAGAACTGGTCTGACTTCTGTAATTGCAAACAAAGGTTTATGTACCAAATATTAAGTTCCGTTTTTCTACTTATTTTATACAATAAAATGTAAATTAATTACTTAAAAATCATGCAATCTGATTTTTTGGATTGTTTGGGGATTTTGTCTGTCACAGTTGAAGTGTATCTACAATAAATTACAGGCATCTCCATTCTTTGTAGGTGGGAAAACTTGCAAAATTGTATCAAATACTTACAGTATTTTCCTCACGGTATATGATATCTGGATGAACACAAACAATAGACACGTGACTAGCATATAAACACACAATACATACATATGACATATATATGTATATATATATATATATATATATATATATATATATATATATTAGCTGTACTACCCGGCTTCGCCCGGGTTAATAGCTGCTGTTGACAAAATAGAATGTATAAATAGAATGTATTAATGCCCGGGATAATAACTGTCTCTCTGTTTCTCTCCAATTATCTGTTTGTCTCCCCCCTCTGTATATATCTCTCTGTCTCTCTCTCTCTCTTGTCTGTCTGGCTCTTTCCCTGTCTGTCTCTGACTGTCTCTGTCTCTTTCTCTGTCTGTCTCAATCTCTTTCCTGTCTGTCTATCTAACTCTTTCCCTGTCTGTCTATCTATCTCTGTCTCTTTCCCTCTCTTTCCCTGTCTGTCTCTTTCCCTCTCTTTCCCTGTCTGTCTGTTTCCCTGTGTCGATCTCTGTCTCTTTGTCTGTGTCTGTCTCTTAACCTGTCTCTCTCTTTCCCTGTCTGTCTCTTTCCCTGTCAGTCTGTCTCTTTGTCTGTGTCTGTCTCTTTGTGTCTGTCTCTTACCCTGTCTTTGTCTGTTTCTTACCCTGTCTGTGTCTGCCTCTTTTCATGTCTGTGTCTGTCTCTTTCCCTGGCTGCATTGTGACACGCCAACATTCCATAAAAGGGCGTGACTGCGCATTCTTCTGAAGTTCTGTCTGCACTGTGGCTCCCAGCTCCATTCGCTTTAATGGAGGCAGGTTTTTTGGTGAATAACTGTAAAGCGCGGGGTTAAAATTTCCCCTCAAAACATAGCCTATAACGCTCTCGGGGTCCAGAAGTGTGAGTGTGCAAAGTTTTGTGGCTGTAGCTGCGATGGTGCAGATGCCAACCAATCCCGGACATACACACATACATATATACATACATACATACATACACACACACATACACACATTCAGCTTTATATATTAGATATATATATATATATATATATATATTTATTTACTGTCTTTTTGATCAATATGTATCCAATGGCAGCCATGAGGGAGGCCTGAAGTTAGGTTTAGCAGCATAAGCTGTACATACAGGAGGCCTCCTATCAGCCCTGTGCTCTCCCTGTCATATCCTCTTCCAATCCCATCCATACCCTTCACCCGACTGCGAAGCTGCTAGTGACATTACAGGAGGGAGGGAGCTCCTGTAATGAGATGGGAAAGAGACACACTTTTTTACTTTCTTCTCAGGGCCAACAGCTTCTTGTCCCCCCAGATTTCCCCCCACCCGTGTACTGGCTCTACTAATCAAAGCTCCACCCCCTTTTTCTTACCTCATTGATGCTGTGCAGTCGCTCTTCAAATGAATGGATGCAGGGTGCAGGGAGGAGCAGGGTGTATGGAGGAGGAGCTACTCAGGTAATTATACATCCACACCGCACCATATACCAGCCCATCTAGAATTTGCCAGACTTGTCAGATGACCAGTCCAGCCCTGCTTGTACCAGTTATATTTTATGGTGCTATTGATTTGACCATATTTTTACGAGGACCATGTATCCATGCAAAATACATGGAGACATCCATTTTTTTTGTCCTGCAGCACAAATGACAAGAGCCAATAGTATGTGTGTGCAGTCCGTGTACTTTACGTGTTTAACATTGAAAAGAATGAAAGAAGCTTTTGTAATTTATTTATTTATTGATCCATTTAAGGTAAACACTGATAACACTGATGTTAAAAAATCACACTGATGACACACTGATCCAAAACACTGATTGACACCAGTACCATTTTTTCATGTACGTGTTTAAATATAGATATGTGAATGAGGCCTAAAGCAGGATATGGGCAAGTATACACCTTAATTGCCAGAAGACATAGCCAACTGACATGGGTAGACATGATGAGGTGAGTAGGGTCACTGTACAACACTGTCTGCAAAAGCTGGACCTTTTACTTAGTAGTAATTTTTTATGATCTGTGAAAGGAATCTGTCATGTTCAATAACACTATTGACCTGCAGATATGGGTATAATCTGCAGGTTAAAAGCATTATGAGGTGCACATGACAGGTTCTATAAGTGTGACACCCGGGATTAAATGAACTCTATTTCTTGCGGGAGGTGCCAGCTTTCAGTCGTGCTGGCGTGTCTGCAACTACAGCCACCGCTCACAGCAGCAAGAGTGGCGGCTGTGAACACGCTCTTACACTGACTGACAGCTGGGTCAACAGTGCATCAGTATAGAGCTAGCTGTCAATCAGTATCAGGGCATCAGTGTCAGTTTCAGAGGTGACTATAGTTTCTTCGGGCATGCCTGCATGACTGAAAGCTGGTGGCTTCAGGGAAAAATAAAGATTATCTTTTCCCAGGTGAAGCACTATCAGATTGTGGCTGGGCACCTTCATATCATTATTAATCTGCAAATTAACCTTAGATATGCAAAATAATAGGGTTATTGGACTTTGCAGGTTCCCTTTAACAATGGGACATTCCCTTTAACAATGGGACACTATGCACAGCAGTCAAAAAACACCCCAAGAAAATTCATGTGCTCTTGGTAGAGACCATAAAAAGGAGCACTAAATGGAAACGCCCATATTTCTGGAACCATATGATGCAATTTACAAAAATAAATACTGTAATATTCCAGAATCAGAGAGATCTCAAATTAGAGCAAAAACTGGCCTGGTGACAGGACCTCTGTAATGTAGGAAAAAATAATTTGTCTGCAGGTTTTATTTATGCTGTTAAGAATGTGTCTGATAGAAAGTTTCCAGTTTAACCAAGCTGAACTTTGAATGCAGCTGTGGGATTTTATAAAGGCTGAAACTCAAGTTTTTGTAACATTTATATACAAACTATAAATTGGTGCTGAAAGGTTGAAATACCTGTCACCATGTTCACTGACAAAATGATGTTTTACCAGAAGTTTCTGAGGTAATTTAAAGTTGACAACCAATCTGGCTTCAATTCCTCAGTTTCTTAACCATCGCTACTACAAGCAATCAAAGAAAAAAAACAATACTACTGTAAATAAAACAAGATCAAGGTTTAAATGGAATTTTAAACTAAGTACATGTCTTTATATCAGAATGTCTTCTGGACTAGGTAAGTCCAAAGCTTGACCATGCTTATTCATGCATATACGGTATATATACCTCAACATTGAAGTGGAAAATCAGGAAAGAAAAGTCATGAAATTATGGAAAACTAGACATGTTAAGAATATGTGAATGATGAAAAAATACCTATCATAAATGACTTTAGGTCAGGAAAAAGTCTAGTATTCAAGAAAAAATATTTTCCCATACAAATTAATTTATTGAATAAAACACATAGGTGATTGTCACACCAATTAGTGATATGGTAACAAACAAATACGAATTTGTCCCAGGATGCTAAAAAACATCCTGAACACCTAATGGGCCTGCCCCTAAGGGAATATAGGGCCTTGTGCACCTTTGGTAAGGCGTAAAAAAACGGTATAACAGGACACCGAGGCACCAGAACATCATATTCATTAGATGATATAAGATTGTCTTGTTTGGCATGATCAAGTATCGAGAGGAGGATACCGACAAAGGCCCTAGTGGGATCCCAATAGCCACGTTTCAACATATCAATGCCAGGCCACGTATTGCTCATGCTGCTGTGACCACCCTGTGTGGCTTAATTGTGCTATCATGACCTGCAGCATTTCTAGACTGTGATCTAGCACCTCTGAATGTCAATGGTCAGCAATGGCAAACGATGCCGCTAGAGGTTAGTATTAATGATTTACATGCCCAAGTGCATTCAGAGTGGCTGAAAATTCCTCAGACAACCATTAGTAACTTCATTAATAGCATGCCAAGGTGTCTAATTGCATGTATTTCTCATACTTGATGGATAAATCAGAATATGTTATAAATGTTTTTATTTCTTCATCATTCAAGAAAAAATATTTTTCCCATACAAATTAATTTATTGAATAAAACACATAGGTGATTGTCACACCAATTAGTGATATAGTAACAAACAAATACCAATTTGTCCCAGGATGCTATAAAACGTCCTGAACACCTTGGCCCTAGATACCAGGGGCAAGGGGAAGATGGTAATTAACACAAATTGATACAATATAGATGAAGCACTGTAACACAGTAGGGATAGAACAACACAAATTAACAGCCGGACTTATCTTTTAAATCGCAACAAGTATCCATACAGGTATAGATTTCACAGAAAAGGCATAACTGTGTAAATAATGTTGGAAAGGTTGCAGTCCAAAAAGATCCTTGTGTCATTAACATGCAGATGTCCAAGTCCCTTTATAGAGTGACACAGTAGCCATCTACAATGGATGAGGTTTGTCTCTGTCTCGACACGTTTCCCCAGGTGAGCGGTTCATCTGGAGGCTACAAAGACAAGTGTAGTCTATCAAAGACCATATAACCATTGATATATAAAGCACAAGACATAAGTGCAATACAACAAATAGTGTGACATGAAACATAGAGATAATACAAAAAGTACTTGCCCAAGAACCTTGACATCAGGTATGCAAATCCATGACGCTAGTCCCAAAACAGATCAGCAGCACTGCAGAGGATCCTGAACGATACAAGCCACAGCCATCATAAGGAACGCCATGGAGATGCATGCCTGACACAGGTATAAATAGCCCTCAGCTGCTTACGCATCTGTGGCTACTTTTTTAATCAAATAGTAACTGCCAATACAATGTAGCTACGGACGCTGAGTAAAGACACATCAAGTTAAAAGTGTGCAGCACACATGTGCAGGTCACGCACCCAGGTCACACCCACAATCAACCCACTGGTGGTCACGTGACAAGGGCGCTTACTTCACTTCCTGGATTACGAAATTCATATATGATAAATGCGCATGCATAATGTGTAATCACAGGGTCAGAACCGATATAGCTCAGCGTCCCATGCACCAATACAATAACTAAATGCAAATAATTATAAGCATTTAAAGATGTGTATCGCGCACGTGCAAACCGCGCGCCCAGTAAACACCCACAAATCTAATAATGATCACATGATGTGGGTGCTTGCACTCCACACTGGAACGCACAGCTCGCGCCTGCGCATAAGCCCAATGGCAGATAAACGAACTGAGCAAGATAGGAGCTACATATAAAACAGTGTCCAGACAATATAGAGATAGACATTCAATATAATACATTATACAAATACACATAGATACATATATCAAAAGTACAGAAATAAACCCAATAAAATGAGCAAGTTAAAGATACATAGATAAAGCACCCCTCAATGTGAGTATTCCCTATCACGGGAACAAAGCATCCATAGAATATCGATATAAGGCTTTACAAAACAATAGAAAGCCCTTAAACATCTATGTAGGGAGAAAGCAATTAAACAAAAGGTGCTCATTGAGCCCTTTAGGCAACAAAGATCCCATCCTGTATATCCATGCTGCCTCCTTTTGGAGTAGGGTCCTGTTGAAATCCCCCCTCTTGAAACTGGCCTAACCAATTCTAATACTGCAAATAGGATATGTTTAATGTTGCCTCGATGTACTGTATTAACATGACGGGAGATAGGTGTATCCCGTCCATTACATATACTTAAAATATGCTCCCCTATACGTCTCCTGAACTCACGTAGGGTCTTACCCACATAGTCCATAGGACACGTGCAGGTAGCTCTGTAAACGACCCCCGAGGTTTTACAATTGCTAAAATCTTGTAGGTAAAAAATTCTACCTGTAGCCGAGCTTCTAGCAAATCTACATTGGTCTATTGAATTACTGTAACTACAGTTACCTCAAGGGAACATACCACAAACCCGTCTATCCAGCCAGGTATCTGTAGGTCGGGGTCCCTGATAAAGACTATGGACCAGTTTATCTCCAATCGTATGACCATATCTATAGGTTATGCTAGGATTATTAGAAATTAACTTAGCCAAATCTGGATCTGCTCTCAAGATTTTCCAGTGCTTTTTAGTCACTCCAAATACATGTTCTGATTGTACATCAAAGGTACCAATTATTCGCGTTATATTGGAATCAGGCACTCGTGTCTTTGGAGTCATGAGCAAATGTCTATCCATACTTCTAACATAACCATAAGACTGTTCCAGAATATTTTTAGGATACCCCCGATCCAAGAATCTACCAAACAAATTTGACGCTTGGGTCCAAAAGTCAATAACCCTGGAGCAGTTTCTGGGGATTCTCAGAAACTGCCCTTTTGGGATTCCTCTTTTCAGGGGCAAGGGATGGTGGCTATCCCATTTTAAGAGAGAATTGGTGGCCTTGGGCTTACGATGCGTGATGGTATGAATTCTCCCTTTATCATCCTTGGAAATAACCAGGTCCAGGAAGGTAATAGATTGAGGGTCACAGATATACATAAATCTCAAGCCCAGGGAATTCCTATTAAGAGATTCCACAAAACGCTCAAAATAAAAAATGGAGCCTGTCCAGAGGATGAGGATGACATCAATGTATCGGACCCAAAGTCCGATACATTGATGAAATTCCCCATCCTCCCCTCCAAAAACCACCGTTTTCTCCTACCAGCCCAGGAATAGGTTAGCATAACTGGGGGCACACGCGCTCCCCATAACTGTACTCCTGAGCTGGTGGAAGTACTTGGTGTTAAACAAAAAATAATTATGATGGAGGATATAGGACAGTAATTCCTCAACAAAGCCACTGTGATTAACACATTCAACTGCCCTCGTTTTCAGGAAATAGTTAACTGCTCCAATCCCCAGATCATGGGGGATGGAGCTATAGAGGGCCTCTACGTCAATAGAGGCCAAAATAGTGTCCGGACCCACACTTATATCCTCCAAGATTTGTAAGAGATGAGTAGTATCCTGGACATGGGACGGAAGAGAGGTGACAAACGAACGCAGTACCTTGTCAATATAAATGCCACTGTTCTGGGATATTAAATTAATCCCTGCAACAATGGGCCTGCCCCTAAGGGGATCTAGGCCCTTGTGCACCTTTGGTAAGGCGTAAAAAAAGGGATAACAGGACACCGAGGCACCAGAAAGTCATATTCATTAGATGATATAAGATTGTCTTGTTTATCATGATCAAGTATCAAGAGGAGGATACCGACAAAGGCCCTAGTGGGATCAGAAGCCAGAGGCTCATATGTATTCCCATCTCTAAGCATGTCATAACTAGAGATGAGCGAACCGGCCGCGGTTCGGCTCGAGGTCGGTTCGCCGAACGGAGGTCCCGTTCGAGTTCGGTTCGTCGAACGTTCGACAAACCGAACTCGAACCAATAGGCTATAATGGGAGGCAATCACAAACACATAAAAATGCATTTTACACATATAGTTAATAAACATTGCCATAACACTTACCGGTCCCCGCGATCCCTCCTGCACTCTGTCTCCTGCCGCTATTCCATCCGATGATCGCTGAATCCTCCCGGTGACCGGCACTGCCAGCAGTGATGCAGGACCTATCGTGATGTCAAAAGAGCCATGTGACCAGTCACGTGGCTATTATCTCATTGGCTACAGACTGGTCACATGACTATGACGCGCCATGTAGGACCTGCGAGTGCATCTCTCCGGTACACGGTGCACATTTGTGTATCGCCGTGTACCGGCGACATGCTGTAGCACACGGTCGACTCCCCGTTCCGTTAGGGACCGGCTGGCACAGCCGGTCATTAACGGAGATCACCGTTGCCATAGCAACGCAGTTAGCGGTGACGTCACCGCTAACCGCGGCTCCGGGAATCACATGATCGGAGCCCTGTTGCTATGGTAACGCGTCTGTCACCGCCAGCAGCTAGCAGCACTGATCTCTCACTCCGTGAAGGCTGCAAGCTGCTTTCCGTGCACCCTTCACAGAGTGATTTCTGCACGGGAAGCAGCGTCTTCCCCCATTCAGCAGTGATGGAGCAGAGCTGCATTTGTTGAACGAGAAAGACAGAAGACCATGGATCGTGGAGGGCTGACAGGGGGTAATAAAGATGGAGTCTCTAATGTATCTGTGTATTTATTTCTATTAAAGTATTTTTTCTCTGTGTGGTGTCTTTTTTTAACCCTATATTGGAGATTCTTAATGGCTGGGTCAAACGTGCCTGACATTAAGAATCTCTGGCTTAATACTAGCTAGTAAAACAAAGCCAGTATTAACGCATGATTACCCAACAAGCCACCCGGCTTCAGGGCTGTTGGAAGAGTTGGATACAGCGCCAGATGATGGCGCTTCTATGAAAGTGCCATTTTCTGGGGCGGCTGTGGACTGCAATTCGCAGCAGAGGCGCCCAGAAACCTCGGGCTAACCTGTGATGAGGATTCCAATCCCCAGCTGCCTAGTTGTACCCGGCTGGACACAAAAATGGAGCGAAGCTCACGTCGTTTTCTTTTTAATTATTTCATGAAATAAGTGAAATAATTAAAAAAAACGGGCTTCCCTATATTTTTGGTTCCCAGCCGGGTACAAATAGGCAACTGGGGGTTGGAGGCAGCCCGTGGCTGCCTGCTGTACCTGGCTAGCATACAAAAATATGGCGAAGCCCACGTCATTTTTTTGGTGGGCAAAAAACTTCTGCATACAGTCCTGGATGGAGTATGCTGAGCCTTGTAGTTCTGCAGCGGCTGTCTGCTCTTCTCCATACAGACAGACAGCAGCTGCAGAACTACAAGGCTCTGCATACTCCATCCAGGACTGTATGCAGAAGTTTTTTGCCCCCTGAAAAAATTATGTGGGCATCGCCATATTTTTGTATGCTAGCCAGGTACAGCAGGCAGGTACGGCTGCCCCCAACCCCCAGTTGCCTATTTGTACCCGGCTGGGAACCAAAAATAAAGGGAAGCCCTTTTTTTATTATTTCATGAATTTCATGAAATAATTAGAAAACAAATGACGTAGGCTTTGCCCCATTTTTGTGTCCAGCCAGGTACAACTAGGCAGCTGGGGATTGGAATCCGCAGCACAGGTTGGCCTGAGCTTTCTGGGCCCCACTGCTGCGAATTGCAGTCTGCAGCCGCCTCAGAAAATGGCACTTTCATAGAAGCGCCATCTTCTGGCGCTGTATCCAACTCTTCCAGCACCGGCCTGCTATACCTGGCTAGCATACAAAAATATGGCGAAGCTCACGTCCTTTTTTTGTAGTTTATTGGCAAAAAAATAAAAAATGCTTCCCTGGATTTTCCATTGCCAGTGAAGGTAACACCAAGCAGTGGGGGTTAGCAGCCAGTAGCTGCTTGGATTACCCTTAGCTAGCAATACAAAAAATGCAGCGGGAGCCCATATATATTTTTTTTAATTATTTATTTAAATAACTAAAAACAAAATGGGCTTCCCTGTATTTTGATTGCTGGACATCACAGTGCTGTAAAAATAAATCTTTAAAAAAAATGACGTAGCGCTCCGCGGTATTTTTGATTCTCAGCGCAGATAAAGCAGACAGCTATGGGTCCCAGGGACTTCTACACCCACTCCTCTGAACGGACTGTCCTGCTACCCGTAGTGCTTCGGCTACCGGGCACCTTGCCCTCGGTGGGGTGCTCAGTCAGAGTGGATCCACCTCCTGGGCCTACCCGTCATCCTGGTCCTAACAAGTGCAGACCCTTCATGTGAGGAGTGTGGGTGCAATGAATCTGCACTCACTTTCCCCGGGTCCACAGCAGCAGAGTCCATGTCGTAATGGTTGCTACCAAAGCTGCAATGCCCTGCTCATGAGGTAAGGGCATGCCTAATCAGGAGAACTATTCTACATTTCCAAATATTGGTATTTGCTGATATTATTGCTATTCCACCTACTATATATTGGGGATAGGATCTTGGAGATGGAATACCCCTTTAAGTCCAGTTATCCAGCTGAATGAATACTTAACAACAGAGCTCGCTATTTAGATGTGTTTTCTTGTGGCGTATAACAGACTCTCATGTTTGGTAGTCATTCAGCAGGGCAACTATAAAAGCAAATCCCTCCATTTGGAAATGTAGTATAGCTCTCCTGATCAATTATGTTCCTTACCTCATGAGCAGGGCATTGCAGTAATAATAATAATTTATTCATTTATATAGCGTTATTAATTCCATAGCGCTGTATGTCTTTGGAGTGTGGGAGGAAACCAGAGTACCCGGAGGAAACCCACGCAAACACGGGGAGAACATTCAAACTCCTTGCAGATGGTGTCCTTGGTGAGAATTGAACCCAGGACCTCAGCGCTGCAAGACTGCAGTGTTAACCACTGAGCCACCGTGCCGCCCATTTAGCTTACAGATGCATAACCACCACTTACTGTGTCTGAACACAGGAAGCTGAGCTGACAGTCGCTCTGTGCATGCGGCAGCGTCTATTGTGAAGGAGAGGGCCGCGGGGGATCAACGCTGCACAGGTACCGTGGGACACCGGGGAACACCGGTGGGGTTATAGGGGGGGACCTGGCAGGGCCTGGGGAGGAGTTTTCTGTTGCATGTGTCATGGCACATGCGACAGAAATCAGAGGAGTAGGGTGAATGCGGCCGACGCGCTGCTGTGCGCGCGGCCATCTTGGATTTCTGGGAGGGCATCAGGGGGGGCACTTTGGCGAGACCGGGGGACCGGAGGGGACCGGGGAGGAGATTTATCATGTTTGTTCATGCCAGATGGGAGATAAATAATTTTTTACCGGCGCTGTCATTTACTGTAACGTGATCATCGGTGTACGGTGTATACCTGTGATCACGTGAGCGGGGACCGGAAAAACCGTCCTGAATCATGATCTCCAGGGTCTCAGCTAGCCCTGAAACCCCGGAGATTTTCTGATGCTGGGGGGCGCTATTCACTTATTTCTGCCTGCTGTTTATAAACGGCAGATCAGAATAAGGCTACATTAACACGACCTATCCATTTTTACGCTCTGCAAAAAACAGTCCGTTTTTTTTCACGGGTGCATCCGTGTGGCATCCGTTTCCGTTCCGTAGACGGTCCGTATGTCATCTGTTTGTCATCCGTGTGCCTTCCGTTTTTTTTGTGTACTGCAAAAAAACTGAAGGAGGGTAAATGCATAAATTTACCCAGGATCCATAGCTTCATCCTACATGAGGCGGTCACATGTTCACTCCAGTGCCATTTTCTACTGCTTTTCACAGCGTAGAGTGCTCTGGTGATTTTCTTGTGCTTGTGCACTTCATATCAGTCTTTTCTGTCATTATAATGGCAGAAAGACACATAATGTCCCACTCTCCTGCATTTTATAATTTTGCACCCTTTGGTGCCTTTCATGTGGCACTAACGGGTGCTTAGCTTTGTATTTAGCCAAAAAAATGAAAAAAAAAATGACGTAGGGTTCCCCCTAGTTTTTTAGCCAGCTAGGGTAAAGCAGACGGCTGCAGCCTGCAGACCACAGCTGGCAACCTCACCTTGGCTGGTAATCCAAAACTGAGGGCACCCCACGCTGTTATTTTAAATTAAATAAATAATTAAAAAAAAAAAAAAAACACGTAGCAGTCCCCCCAAAATTGGATCACCAGCCAAGGTAAAGCAGACAGCTGGGGTCTGATATTCTCAGACTAGGGAGGTCCATGGTTATTGGACTCTCCCCAGCCTAAAAATAGCAGGCCGCAGCCGCCCCAGAAGTGGCGCATCCAATAGATGCGCCAATCCTGGTGCTTCGCCCCAGCTCATCCCGCGCCCTGGTGCGGTGGCAAATGGGGTAATATATGGGGTTAATACCATATGTGTAATGTCACCTGGCATCAAGCCCTGGGGTTGGTGAGGTCAGGCGTCTATCAGATACTCGACATCACCAACCCAGTCAGTAATAAAAAAAAATAGACGACAAACACATTTTTATTTGAAAAAACACTCCCCAAAACTTTCCCTTTTTAACCAATTTATTAGAAAGAAAAAGAAATTCAGGTCTGGTGTAATCCAGGGGGTTGCCATGACGATCCACACTGTCCCAGTCAATGAAGAGCAGAATGTTCCCCATTGGCTGGGGGAGCAATGCAGTGACCTGAGCTAACATCAATGGGTCAGCCCAGGTCACTGCAGGGCATGACAAGTGCTGCTGTCAGCGAGGTACATTACCTGCGCTGATCTCCAGCACACTGAGAGCACCTGTCACTGAGTTCAATGACCGCCGCCTTCACAGCCAAGTATCGCGAGAGGCCCATGACGTCACCGCTAGTCAGTCTCGGGTCGGAAGCGAGAGAAGGTGATGTGACAAGCGGCGGCCATGGAGGACAGTGACAGCGCTGAGGTCGGGATGGCGGGACTTCATCACCGCAGGTAAGCCGAGCGGGACTGTGTGTGTGTGTGTGTGTGTGTGTGTGTGTGTGTGTGTGTGTGTGTACGTGTGTATATGCCACGGGCAGGAGGGGGCGGAGCGAGCTGAGCGGGGAAGTGTGGGCTTCCTGCACGTAACTAGGATAAACATCGGGTTACTAACCAAAGCGCTCTGGTTGGATACCCGATGTTTATCTTGGTTACCAGCTTCTGGCAGGCTGCCAGCAATGGCTCCTGCACACTGTAGCTGTAAAAAGCCCTGCTTTTTGCTGCTAGAACCGTTCTCGAACGTATCTAGAACTATCACATTTTAGCAAAAAAGCTCGAGTTCTAGTTCGATCTAGAACAGCCCCAAAATCACTCGAACCGCGAACTGGAGAACCGCGAACCACGCTCAACTCTAGTCATAACACATGTCCAGATATTTAGAATGATTTAAAACCACAAGATCCCCCCCCCTTGTCTGAGGGTTTAATAATAAGGCTATCATTCTTCTGTAGCCGATCCAGGGCTATCATCTCATTTTTAGTCAGATTTGTTCCACAATGCATATGGGACTGAGGGATCTTTGACAGATCTTCCTGCACCAATTTTAGAAATATGTCCACACTGTTAAATGTGTGTACAGGGGAAGATTTTTTACTAGGTCTCTTAAGGCTGGTAAATGGACCCTCACCTCTATTCCTCGTATTATCCCTTAAAAGGTCTGTTAGTGTTTGGAAACACTCATAATCTTCCTCAGAAATACCTAGGGCTTTGCACTGGTCCTTGTTATTGTGTTCAAAGAAAAGTTTCCATTTTAGCTTACGTCCAAATAACTCTAGGTCTTTAATCCAGCTAAAACAGTCAAACCGATTGGATGGTACAAAATTAAGACCATTGGACAGAACAGAGTACTCATCTCGTCAAAGATAGTAGTCTGATATGGATACTTGTTGTGATTTAAAAGATAAGTCCGGCTGTTAATTTGTGTCATTCTATCCCTACTGTGTTCATCTAAATTGTATCAATTTGTGTTAATTACCATCTTCCCCTTGCCCCTGGTATCTAGGGCCAAGGTGTTCAGGACGTTTTATAGCATCCTGGGACAAATTGGTATTTGTTTGTTACTATATCACTAATTGGTGTGACAATCACCTATGTGTTTTATTCAATAAATTAATTTGTATGGGAAAAATATTTTTTCTTGAATGATGAAAAAATAAAAACATTTATAACATATTCTGATTTATTCATCAAGTATTAGAAATACATGCAATTACACACCTTGGCATGTTATTAATGAGGTTACTAATGGTTGTCTGAGGAATTTTCAGCCACTCTGAATGCACTTGGGCATGTAAATCATTAATACTAACCTCTAGCGGCATCGTTTACCATTGCTGACCATTGACATCCAGAGGTGCTAGATCACAGTCCAGAAATGCTGCAGGTCATGATAGCACAATTAAGCCACACAGGGTGGTCACAGCAGCATGAGCAATACGTGGCCTGGCATTGATATGTTGAAACGTGGCTATTGGGACATTTTGGAGAAATGATGGTAGCACTGGATGCATGACTGATCTATTTTGTATTGCAAGTGAAATTGGATGCCACATGCCAAGCCTAAGGGTTCAAACAGTGTCCACACAAATATTCCAAGCTCATTTGCATTTATTGGGCTACAAACCCGACATCCAGCTGCTGGTGTTCCAAACTTCACACCACCACTTTCAAAGGCTATCATGGTGCAGACAAAAATGGCAATGGAGGGTGGAATGCAGGTCTATCCTCTTCAACAATGAGTCTACCTTTTTCTTGGCTGCAATAACAGCTGGTGGTTGGTATGGAGACCACATGGGTAACACCATTAAGGCCTTCACAAAGAGACTTTACACCACTCCTAGTACAGAGATTATGCTGCAAGGTGGCATAAGGTGTGGTATCCAGACCCATGTTGTCTTGATTCCAGGTATTCTAACAATGCGACATAACATTCATTTGGTCACCAAACCAGTAGTTTGGCCTTTTTTCCGAAGTGTCCAAAGAGCTGTTTTTCAAGATGACACCCCTATCAACATGTTGATCATGCTACTGTGAGCAAATCTGTTTTCATAGCCTACATCTTTACAAGACATATCTCCTATTGTGTACATCATTGATTAGCAATTACAAAGGGAAATGTCAACCGCAGATCTTACATTCCTCCACCTCTAATAACCACATTAATAGGATGCCAAAGTGTGTGAGTGTATTCGTATGTGTAGCACTTATCCTCAATACTGAATAAATTGAGATGTTTTTGTAAATTTTGTTTCCATTTTTTGTAATCTCCATTTTATTTTCATGTCTATCAGTCAAGTAATTCCATATCTCCATGATTTTTCTTTCTTGGTATAGCAGTTTTCAATTTTCAGTAGTGTATATGTGTTCATATGTAATGTAATCAATATGTAATCATGTTTGCAGGTTGCAAAAATCAGGGCCATTCATGAAGAATATAAGTTAAGTTTCACATGATAAATTAACACTACATACTCATACTGTGAGGACAGGAGCAGGATGTTCTGTTTTGCCCGAATTCTTTTCTTTGGAACTTAGATAATACAGTATCAAATGACCCAGAAAATTCTGAATATTTCACATTTATAACCAAACCCTCTATAAAACTTTACACTCATATCCTCATAAACCCTTTCCTGCATGAGAATGGTTTCTTTATTTATGACCAGAATGATTTTTATGACCAAGAATTTATTGATAATTTTTTTAGAAGTCAAGAAAATAATACTACTGATCTGGGATATATTACAAAGGCACAAAGACTACTTGTTGCATTATACTGTTCAATATTCAAGTAGCATTCAAACTAAATAGAATTTTTTATGTTAGTAAGAATCACTAAAAATGTTAGAGTGTTTTTTTTTCCCAAGTATAAAAAAGGTAACTCTTATTTTAGCCTAAAATACTAAAATAATAAACTTCTTAATACTGGCCAGCCCACTCCCATAATGATACATCATGTAAACATAGATGAGGCAGGGGGGACCCAAACAGTAGCAGTAAGGGAACGGCGAGAGATTCTACAGGTAAAATAACTGAGCACTTTATTTCAAATTTTGAGCAGTTTTTATTACTATTATTATTATGTTTGGAAAATCCCTGTTCGAATTTTATACTTCATGTTTCAGCTTTAGAACATATATATTTCACTTCTACATTATCTGTCCTATTGGCTTTTTATGGAATATCAAATATATAGCCTTTTCTGGATAATCTGGTAATATATCATGGAGTAAATAAAAAACTCTTTCATCTCAGTAAAGTATGAAGTGTTGATATGTGTTTATACCGCTGAGGACTCACATTGGCTGCACCGTCAATCTCATCATTGCTAAAATGCCTCATATAGCACCAGCTGTATATATTGGAAAGCACTCTATCGCTAAATTGGATTTATTTGGACTTTGAAACGATTATACAGATTTAAGTCTAGCTATTATAAGTAAGGGAGCCTAACTGCTACTAGTAACACGATTTTCCTTCTATTCTATGGAAATTTGGATCCTAAAATGTTTTAATGCTAACATTTTTGATGGAAAACACTTTGTTATAAAGTACTGTAATAGATGTAATGTATCATTTCTTAAAAGTATATCAAGATATTTACCATTAAGTATATAATCATATTTCATGTGTCATTAACAAGGTAAATTATGTAATTCTGTGATCAGAATAGGTATAAAAATCTTAAAGGGAACCTGACAGCTGATACATGTGTGTCGCCCAGAGAAGGGGGTACTCGGTCCCAGGCGGTTGCAAACGGGAATCTCCCTCTAGTGGCTGTTGCCCGGTCCCGTGCCCTGGGGATGTTTAATAAAAGGGGAGTATTTACAGGGGATAATAGAGCTAATGTTCGTGACGCCACCTGCGGGTTGCGGTTAAAGGGCACATTACACGCTACGATTTATCAAACGATATGTCGTCGGGGTCACGTCGTTAGTGACGCACATCCGGCCTTGTTTGACATATCGTAGCGTGTAACACAAATGAGCAACTGTGAACAAGCAAAAATACTCACCTTATCGTTGCTCGATGATACGTCGCTCATTTTCAAAAAATCGAACGTCCTTCTGTGCTCTGGTTGTTCATCGTTCCCGAGGCAGCACACGACGCTCCATGTGACACCCCGGGAACGATGAACTGCAGCTTACCTGCATCCCACCGGCAATGCGTAAGGAAGGAGGTGGGCGGGATGTTTACATCCCACTCATCTCTAGCGCTCCGCTTCTTAACAAATAAATGGTCTGCACTCAGGCTGAGTTGAGGATGGTGCTAGTGAAAATGGGGCGATACCCGAAAGTCATATATGAATGAATTCACTGCTCTCGTTATTGAACGGGAAATAATTTTTAATGAAACATGGAAAAGCAAAAAATCTAATGACATTTCGACCCAACGGGTCTTTATCAAGTCGCTGTCTGATGGGTGACTGTAGGGTGAGGAATATAGTGCACTGAAGTACTAAGACAAATGAAAAAGGTGCCTTAGAGATAAGTTGTGCAAGCACAGCAGCGCCGTTGCTGGGGATTTCTAGTGTATTGCATAACTTATCTCTAAAGCACCTTTTTCATTTGTCTTAGTGCTTCAGTGCACTATATTCCTCACCCTACAGTCACCCATCAGACAGCGACTTGATAAAGACCCGGTGGGTTGAAACGTCATTTGATTTTTTTGTTTTTCCACGTTTCATTAAAAATTATTAGTTAAAAGAAAAAGGTTTTGGTACCGTGTTAGCCAGTTGAAAAATGATTGATTGCTCTCAGTGAGAGAAACAAAATGAAAATTTTGTAGTTGTGATACATTTTAATGGCTAACTAAAATAAAAATAAAATATGATGTTATAAAGCAAGCTTTCGAGACATCTCAGGTCTCTTCCTCAGGCATGGCATGACAAAATATCTGAAGAAACACAAATATATACACAAAACAGGGCAGAGCGATGCATAGTAAAAGGACATTTAAATAAACAAACACTGAGCTTGGAAAGTGAATCCTTAATTAGCTTTGATTAGTGGTGTGAGATTTATTGTCCCAATATCCATGTAGGATCAGAGGCCTGGTGCCCAATCCTTAATTAGCTTTGATTAGTGGTGTGAGTTTTATTGTCCCAATATCCATGTAGGATCAGAGGCCTATTAATGCCAGCTGACAATTCACAACTGATATAACCCCTAACAATATTACCCTGATTGCAACTGCACCAGGGCAATCGTAAAAAAACGTCGCAAATCGCTAGAATTAGCGCATCTAATGTAATGTGCCAATTCTGGTGGCATTTGCAGGTTGGTATAGTTAGGCTGAGATTAGGCAAAATAACCATGGACCTTCCCAGCCTGATAATAGCAGGCTGCAGCTGTCTGTTTTAACTTGGTTCGTTATCAAAAGTAGGAGGGACTGCACACTGTTTTTTTAATTTATTTATTACATTACACTAGGCTAAAAACACTCTTTAGTGCCACATGAAAGGCACTAATGGATGAAAATGTACAACCCTGCCTATATCTCTGCTCTAATCTTAGTTCTTCCTCCTAAAGGGTGCTTTACACACTGCAACATCACTACCTATATATCGTCGGGGTCACGTCGTTAGTGATGCACGTCCGGCTCCGGTAGCGACATCGCAGTGTGTGCCACCAAGGAGCGACGATCAACGATCGGAAAATCATCCAAAAACGGTGATCGTTGACACGTCGCTCCTTTCCTTAATATCGCTGCTACCACACGTACGATGTCGTTAGTCGTTCCTGCGGCATCACAAAGCGCTGTGTGTGACACTGCAGGAATGACAAACATCTCCTTACCTGTGTCCACAGGCAAGGAAGGAGGTGGGCGGATGTTAAGTCCCGCTCATCTCCGCCCCTCCGCTTCTATTGGCTGGCCGCTTAGTGACGTCGCGGTGATGTCGCTGTGACACCGAACACACCTCTCCCTTGAAGGAGGGATTGTTCGACAGTCACTGCGATGTCGCTGACCAGGTATGTGCGTGTGACGCTGCCGTAGCGATAATGTTTGCTACGGCAGCGATCACCAAATGTCCCACGAGCGACGGGGGCGGGTGCTATCACGCTCGACATCGCTAGCAATCGCTAGCAATGTCGCAACGTGTAAAGCACCCTTAAATCAACTGTCCCTGAACTGCAGTTTGCCGAGCATCATTTCCCAGGTCTCATATAAGGGGTACTTTGCACGTTGTGACATTGCTACTGCGATCTCATCTTGGTCAAATCGAAAGTGACACACATCCGGCGCCGGTAACGATGTTGCAACGTGTAAAGCCTAGAAACACCGATAAACGATCGCAAAAGTGTCGAAAATCGGTGATCTATGTAGTGTCGGTCATTTCCATAAGTTCCTCGTTCCTGCGGCAGCACACATCACTGTGTGTAAAGCCGCAGGCGCGAGGAACATCTCCTTACCTGCGTCCCATCTGCAATGAGGAAGGAAGGAGGTGGGCGGGATGTTTACGTCCTGCTCATCTCCGCCCCTCTCTTCTATTGGCCGCCTGCCGTGTGACGTCGCTGTGACGCCGCACGACCCGCCCCCTTAGGAAGGAGGCGGGTCGCCGGCCAGAGCGACGTCGCAGGGCAGGTAAGTGCGTGTGAAGCTGCCATAGCGATAATGTTCGCTACGACAGCTATCACAAGATATCGCATCTGCGACAGGGGCGGGGACTATCGCGCTCGGCATTGCTACTATTGGCTAGCGATGTCGCAGCGTGCAAAGTACCCCTTAGTCCCGATGATGTGATGTGGGCAGCCAATCACAGTACAGTGGAACCTTGGTTAACGAGAACAATCCGTTCTGGGAGTGTGCTTGTTAACCAAGTTACTCGTTCAGCAAAGCAAGATTTCCCATAGGAAATCATTACAATGCAGCCAATCGTTCCACAACTTGTTAAATGTCCCATCCTGGTCCCCTATTGTGTCATTCCACACATGCACAAACACACACAAACACACACAAACACACAAGCACGCATGCACACTCACATATTATGCTCACCTTACCTTCCGTAACATCGCCGGCTTCCTGGGTCCTGTAGTTTGCTGCGAGGATTCCTTCCTCATCGCGATGCACTGGCGAACTACAAGAACCATGAGGCCGGCAATGGAACGGAAGGTAAGGTGAGCATAATACTGTATGTGTGTGCGTGTGTGTTTGTTTCTGTGTGTTTTGTGAGTGCTTGTGTTTGTTTGTGGTTTGTGTGGACTGCAAGAGCGGGTCAGAGCGTTGTGGATGTAAGGAACCGGAAATGGGTGCGGCGAGAATTTTGCTTGTACAGCAAAGCTTTCGCGTAAACCGAGTTACAAATTTACAGAAAGCTTTGCTTGTTAAGCGAAATTTTCGTTAACTGGGTTATTCGTTAAGCGAGGTTCCACTGTAATTCCAGTAGCCAACATGGCTATGGCATTATCATGATTGGAAGGCAATCCCCACATGTTTAGTGGTGAAAAACAGGCACAAAGCATGCGGGGCTGGGACTCTAGTATGGCTCTCAAACACCCGCGATATTTGAACGAGTGCCGAGCACCCCGATGATCAATCGAGTATCAAGCAGTGCCAAGCACACTCGCTCATCACTAATTATTATTACTATTTACAAAGATATGTATTGAATTGTGTAATATTTTATTCTCACAAGAAGAATAACTTTTTGTTGATGTGACATCTGTGTCGATGCCTGTCCAACCTGTTTCAGTTACTGTAACTTGGCTACTATTGTGAGCAAAGCAAAGCAAGAATACTAATCCTGTGTATTTTCATGATTTGCAGTACCATCCAGGCTGGGAGCTTGGTTGTTAATTTTTGCTAGTGTGGGTTTCCTGCTGTTTAAGGCTACGTTCCTACGATCAGCTTTTAGTGAGTTTTTGATGTTGCAGAATTTCTGCACCTCCTGTATTATATATAAAAGGCTCCTTGCTTTTTTTCATTACATTTTTATGTGGATTTTTTATAATACGTTTTTGACGCTGCGTTCTTTTGTCTCTGGTGTGTCATGCTTTACATAAGGCTACTTTGTTTTTTTAACTTTCTGATATTTGACAAAACTTTATTGATATTTTTAGGTGGGAATTACATAAGGTTTTTATGTGTTTCTGCTGTGGAAATGCAAAAAAAATATGTGTGTGTTTTTAACTTGTGGATTTTCCACATGTAATGCAAGTCTATGGGGAAATTCTCCATTGAAAACAGTGATTCAGCAAGATAAATGAGCACCAAAGAGCACAGTGGGCATGAGATTTCTATAAATCCCATCCACTTTGATGGAACTTTAAGACGCTGGATTTGTGACTCCTCAAAAACTTGCTGCATCAAAACACACCAAAGCTCATTGTGAGAATATAGCCTAATGCGGGCATCACACGATACGATCTATCGTGCGATCGCACGAGCGATCGTACCCGCCCCCGACATTTGTTCGTCACAGGCAATTAGTGGCCCGTGGCGCACAAAGTCGTAAACCCCCGTCACACGTACTTACCTGCTGAGCGACGTCGCTGTGTGCGGCGAACATCCACTTCCTGAAGGGGGAGGGACGTTCGGTGTCACCGCGACGTCACAAAGTGGCCAGCCAATAGAAGCGGAGGGGCGGAGATGAGCGGGACGTAACATCCCACCCACCTCCTTCCTTCAGCATTGCCGGCGTGACGCAGGTAAGCTGTGTTCATCATTCCCGGGATGTCACACGGAGCGATGTGTGCTGCCCCGAGACAGATGAACAACAGGATGTGCGATTTTTAGAAAATAAGCGACGTGTCAGCGATGAACGAGAAGGTGAGTATTTCTGCTCGTTCATAGCTGTCACACGCTACGATATATCAAGCGATGCCGGATGTGCGTCACTTACAACGTGACCCCGTCGTCATATCACACAATATATCGTCTTGTGTGATGCCCGCATAACTGGAGCAGGGGTACAAGCTAATTTAACTTCAGAAGTCCAATTATCCCTGTCTAGTTAGGCTCAATTCATATAAGCGTATAAAAACTGCCAGACTTTTATGTACAAAAAACAGCCGATTTTTCATCTGTATTGCCATCTGTATGCAATGGGAGTGCCATCATTCTTTCTACACCAGCAGTTATTAAAATTTACAAACCAAATACAGTTTCCTAAGTTAAAGAATTGCAATGTGTCTATAAAAATCAATTGCCATATCGTTGATCCACATTTAATCCAATATTTTCACAGAAATATAGACTTGAATAAGAGAGTCTATGAAATACGTAATAGTCCATTCTGCAATTTATTTCATATGAAAATTTGGTCTAGGTTATAAAAACAGCCATCTGACCAGCAGTATTGAATAACATTGGTCAAGGTGCAGTCAATTTTTATACAGGCAGCACTTGGAACAAAATATGTTCATTTATCCGGACTTTTAATTTTTATGAAGTATAACCAATATAAAGTTTCTGACACAAAGTACATTTAGTGTACACATTTTCAGAGTTACAATTAATACTGTATATTCAGAGGCGTATCAAGAGGGGGTTGGTGGGGCATGTGCCCGGGCGCAGCTGTCAGGGGGCGTCGTTGGGCTGCCTGATGCAGCCCTCTGACACGCTCCCTGGCAGCTGTGTTTTGCCATCCTCCGTAGTGGGAGCTGGCTATTCTGAGTCCGGCTGTCTAGGTACTGGTGGCAGTAGACGGCCAGAGTGCTCAATTCCGAATCTGCTCGGTATTCTGATAGTGGCCGCGGCTGGGTACTGCACATCCACTTCTTTTCAAATCAGTGATGTGGATGTTCTACTAGTACCCACCATAAGTGTACTTACATGACCGTCCACTCTCACCACTGGCATAGGAGAATCCTAAATGTGTGCAGTGCACGTTATGAGACTTCAGAAGCCTGCAGACACCTAGAGTATACAGGATAACAGCTTTCATTTTAAAATTCAGCATTGTAGCCCAATCCTAACAACATGGAATATACTCTCTATGAGGAGTCACCTCTGCTCGCTGGTTCCAGCAGTCACCACATGGCCTCTCCACTCATATGCAATTTTCATATTTAGTCATGTGACAATTATCTTCTCTTTCTAATTCTGTTTTTCATTGAATACATCTACACGTGACTAAATGTGCAAATTATATATCAATGAGCGGTCATACGATGACTATGACTACCCAAACCGTGGGGTGGGGGGGAGCCAAACAGAGTTTTTGCCAGGGGCAAGAATATTGCATATTGTTTTATATCATTTGTAGTCACTTTTTATACATATACTTTTGGATGACTTTTCTATATTTTTTCCATTATCTGCACAACTGATCGGATCATGTTTCTGTGCATACTAGACTTATTTCAAGTTATCGGTGAGCTGGAATACTTTGTTTTTTCTTTTTCCTAATAAAATTCTCTGCATTGCTAGAATCAATGAAAACTTTTTCCATACATAGGAAGAAACTGAGAAAAGTAGACATTATCAGTTTGCCCTTAGTGAATGATAGAATTAACCCAAGACAATCTTTCCTCCTTTTCCTAAGGTCTAAGGTTTTCCTACTTGGCCTTGAATTTGAAACATTTTATGCAAGACTAGTTCTGTTCCCCACAATGAAAATAAAGTCCTTAGTACAGTGACAAGATCTTTTAGTTGATGACAATTTCTTCCACCAGTTTGCAGGGGTTCCAAGATAGCCTCTTAGGGAACACAAAGATGTTTTGAATCTACGAACTCGTACCGACGTGAGTCATCATACTGACTTGTCAGTATAGTGAATATGGTAAATAAAAGACGCCCAAAACAATCATGGAAATGTACTTGTTTTGCAATTTCACCTCACTTGGACTTTTTTCCCCGTTTTCCAGTACAATAAGGGGCAGAATAAATTGTGTTGAAAAGTACAACTCGTCCCACAAAAAATAAGCCCTCATATGGCTATATTGATGGAAAAATAAAAAAGCTATGGCTCTTGGGAGAAGGAGAGGAAAAAACAAAATCAAAAAATGAAAAATCGCTAGGGGGTAAAAGGATTAATGATTGCAAATAATTTTTTTTTTCACTGCGCCTCCCAATCAACGTAATGCCAGTAGCAAAGATGGCTATGGCATTGCTGTGATTGGCAAGAAATCCCCACATGTTAGTGGCGCCAAATATGTGGTGAAGGAACTTGAAACTCACGAGGTGCATACCAAAATACTCATCCAGTAATGGATATCGTGAATACATTAATATTTGTGCAAGTAACAGATGGTGCCAAATAGATCCATTCATTACTAATAATAACCAGATTTCAAATTTGTGCTAGAACAAAAACTCAGTGAACTCACTCAGCAGAACTTCTTCAGTCCTTAACCACTCTTAAGAGTCTTTGCACCCACCTTTGCATGGCTTTCATTACTGGTCCCCCCCCCCCCCCCCGCCAGAAGGGAAAATTGTAATTTGGGTAGTGGTGGACAAATTTAGGAAAAAGTGTAATTTTGTTCCCTTGTCTGGGTTGCCAAACTACCAAACTGTAAGTAAGTGGTTTATCAAACTCATTGTATGTCTTCATGGGATCCTGGAAAATATTGCATCTGATCAAGGAACTCAGTTTGTTTCTAAATTCTGGAGCCAGTTCTGTAGTAAAATTAATATTTAACTGTCCTTTTAATCAGGTTATCCCACAGAGACCAATGGTTAGGATGAACATGCCAAACAAACACCTGTGCAATTTCTTTGTTGTTATGCCTCCGACCTTCAGTCTGATTGGGAGGAACATTTGCCATTAGCTAAATTAGTCATAAATATTAAATATCAAGAATCCATTAATACAGCTACATTTTTCTGTAATCTTAGTTTCATCCACAATTTGGTTCCTTTACCAACTATGAAGTTGATACTCCAGAAGCTAATATTCTATAGACAAGTTGATGCTTGTCTGGTCTGAAGTTAGAGAAAACCTGAAAAGTACACAGAATAGACAGACCTCAACCACTATTAAGAGGCACATTGAGGGGCCAAATATTGCTATGGGGGGGACAAGGCGTAGTTATCTACTACTAGAAATAGCAAACTCGAGGTTTTCTCTGCTAAATTAGGACCCAAGTTTATTGGTTCTTATAAGATTATTGAGGTGATAAATGCAGCAGCCTTCCATTTGAAACCTCCCCCTTCATTCCGGAGTTCTAATGTCTTTCACAAATATTTGCTAAAGAGATATTATTTGCCTATGTACCCTGTTGATACCCACCCTCCACCTGTGTTGATTAGAGGCAGCCTCAAGTATGACGTGGAAAAGATCCTTGATTCCAGGATAGTTAGGCAATCACTGCGATATCTTGTTCATTGGACAGACTATTATGGACTAGAGGAAAGATCGTGGGTGAGAGCAAATGACAGCAAAGCTGACAATCTTATCAGAAACTTCTATCATTCTTTCCCTAGTCCTATGAGTGTGTAGGTCCCTCGTAAAAGCAGGGGTACTGTAACATCGGTGCCAGTTTCTGCTTCGGCTGCTAGACAGTGGCACACTGTTTTTGTGGGTGATGCTTGATGTAACAGTCCTATTTTATTTCTTTGACGTGTGGCTCTATTCAGTCTGGAAGAAGCGTGTTCATTCTGTTTTGATTTCTGTCTATTGTTAGTACTGGGTGAGACTGTCATATATAAACCCCACTGCCAATCAATAGAGATTCTCTCATGGTTTGTACCTCTGTCCGAAGCTAGTGTATTTTGACCGGAATTTTCCTCTCATTGACCTTGGTTTTACATTTGACTACAACTACAGTTTGTTGTTTGATTCTGTTCCTGACATGACCTCATGGATCTAACCTGGCTTCCTGACTTATCCCTCTTGTGAGCTTGTGCCGCCGAACAGCAACTAAACAGTGAAGCAGTAATGGAAATGATTAATGCCACAATGCCGTGAAGAAAAGGACAATCCAAAGTACCTCAATGCTAATTTATTGGACACCATGTTTCGGAGATTCCATTTTCTTCATCAGGTCAAAATCACAAAAAGAGTGGGGAAAAAAGGGATACTAAATAGACGTGTCCATTAAAGTCACTTTCCACTTTTGGAAAAAAAGGGCGTGAGGATGCAAATGCTGCTGATATACTGACAAAATTCTACATTGTAATAAATTAACATAATCAAGGTACATAGATACATTTGTAATGAATCCATTATGCATAAAACACTGAAAAGTGCAAAAGAAGAAAGAAGATGATAGCCATCATTTTTTTAAATTATGTAAAAAAAAAGAGAAGTACGTGAGCTGGATTTGAACCTGTGCCAAGTATGTGATGTATGGTGCTATCGTATGAAGAGTCAATGAGCCTAGTGTACTATCCGATTAGTCAGTGCAGTGAAGAATGTGAAAACATAAAATAATTAAAGAATTAAATGAAATAGATTATTGTGTTATTATAATAGTTCTGTGAGAAAAAGGGTCAAATAAATTATCAAAAGATATGAAATAAAGGAATGTTGGAAGTAAACAACATAATAAGAGTGCAAAGTTTAACCCCTTAACGACCGCGGGCCGTAAAATTACGTCCTAAATGACATAATCTTACTGCCCGCGGTCCTCCGGCGGCAGCATGCCGCGATCGGCACACATCTCAGCTGATTTTCACAGCTGAGATGTGTGCCTGCTAGGCACGAGCAGAATCGTTATCTGCTCGTGCCGATTAACCCCTTATAATGGCGCTGTCAATACATGACAGCGCCATTATAAGCGCAATCGCGGTAAAGTTTTACTTACCGCCGAAACCGGAAGTCACGTGACGCGATCACGTGACTCCCGATAGTTGTCATGGTAGTACAGGGTCATGTGATGACTCCTGTACTACACATGAATTGGTTTCACTTTCGCTGTGCCCGGGGCACAGCAAAAGAGAAAGACAGCGTATCTGCTGTTTACAGCCTTCCAGCTGTGATCAGCAGATACTGCAGAGCGATCGGAATGCTGATCGCAATAGCCCCCTAGGGGGACTAGTAAAATAAAAAAAAAAGTAAAAAAATAAGTTTTAAAAAATTAAAAAAAAACAAAAAAACCTAAAAGTTCAAATCACCCCCCATTCGCCCCATTGAAAATTAAAGGGTTAAAAAAATAAAAAATATACACACATTTGGTATCGCCGCGTTCAGAAACGCCCGATCTATCAAAATATAAAATCAATTAATCTGATCAGTAAACGGCGTAGCGGCAAAAAAATTCCAAACGCCAAAACGACGTTTTTTTGTCGCCACAACTTTTGCGCAAAATGCAATAAGAGGCGATCAAAACGTAGCATCTGCGCAAAAATGGTACCGTTAAAAACGTCAGCTCGAGACGCAAAAAATAAGCCGTCATTGAGCCTAAGATCCCGAAAAATGAGAACGCTACGGGTCACGGAATATGGCGTAAAACGTGCGCCACTTTTTTCGGACAAACTTCCGATTTTTTTTTAACCCCTTATATAAAAGTAAACCTATACATGTTTGGTGTCTACGAACTCGCACTGACCTGAGGCATCACACCCACACATCAGTTTTACCATATAGTGAACACAGTGAATAAAATATCTCAAAAACCATAGTGCTATCGCACTTTTTTTGCAATTTTTCAGCATTTGGAATTTTTTTGCCATTTTCTAGTACACAATATGGTAAAACTGATGGTTTCATTTAAAAGTACAGCTCGTTCCGCAAAAAATGAGCCCTCACATGACCATATTGACTGAAAAATAAAAAAGTTACGTCTTTCAGAAAAAGAATGGCGAAAAAAAAAAACGGAAAGCGAAAAATCGGCCGGTCGTGAAAGGGTTAAGGTGTATTTCAGGATATTGAATTGTTTGAAATCTTTTATTAAAAATAAATTAATTATAATAAATAAGTGGTGTTGAAAAAATAAAATAAAATAAAATAAAATGCTGAATAAACTAATGAATAAATTATAAATTGATGAATAAAACATATGAGCATTTGTTTTTTTATTTCATTAGTGTGGTAAAAGCAAGTGTAAAGTGTCTTAGTAGCATTGATGAGCTTGTATGAACTATATAAGAGAGATAGAATGGACGTACGCCTGTGTGCAAAAGTGACTGAAGCTCAGAGCGTGGGAAAAAACCTACGGCGTATGCTCCAAGGGGTGACTGGAGTTCAGACCGTGGGAAAAATGGCATTGCGCATGCTCCAGGAGATAATTGACATTCAGATACAGTCGAGACCTGTGGAGCAAACGTCTAAGCTTCTAGCTGTGTAGACATGCAGAAAAAAGACTTGTGGCTGTAATGAATAGGAATAAAAAAGAAAAAGAAAGATGGGATCGGCAAGAGAAGAGTAGATCTAAAAATAATTAAATAACATATTTAATTCATGTGCATACTAATGTCAGACATCCACGCTAGGGATATCTAAATAATTTATTAGAAAAAGGAGGGATATAGTTACGCATATTTGTAAAAAAAATGTAATAACAACTCTTACCTTCATGGGTTTTGCAAATTTAAATACATAATTAAAACATTAAAATACATTACATAAAGAACTAGAAACAGTAAAATACGTGAATCAACAGCTACTGATTCTGTGGCCCTTATCCAGCAATCTTTGTTAAGTCTACAATTCTGTATAGGGGTTAAAAGGTGAATACCAGGGCAACCCTTGGGTTCTGGGAAATAGATCAGCTTGCACCAAGCCTGCTCATTTTGGAGCTGCCAGGTGACTACTAAGTTTGCGCATGTGACACTGGATCAATAACAGGATAAAGACTGTGGAGAAATACATAAATAAGGTGCTAGCTAGAAACAAACGTTCGGATGTGGAATGGAGGGCGAAGTTGCTTGATATATCGCCGGCTAGCAACTGATAGGCTGGGTTAGCAAATCTCTGAAGGACAGGGTGGATACAAATTGCTGCAGAGAGTGGTGGCACCCAATGTGACTCACAACCAGGACAAGGCAACTCAGAACAATAGTCAGGTACTGGGTGGAGCAGAGGAAACACACATAGAGAAGCCTCAAGATAATTATGTTACCGGAGTTTACCGGGTAACTGAGCAAAGAGCGGTGGCCATAAAGGATGGGGAGAGGACCCTGTCATAGAGCCAAAACAGGTGAGTGACACCATTTTAGACCCTATTCATACAATTCCATTTTAGCTCACATCACAAGGATCAGTGAAGTTGATGTACTGTATTTGTAAAACTAATTTTCTGCTTGTGTATTATTTATTTATTTAAATCAATGTTTCAAATATGTTAAAAACCCTACACAAAAATCTTCATAGACAGGGTGATAGATAAAGTGAGCATGTAGCATAATGACCACACCCAAAACAAATGTCAATAACCCCCCAGCCAGATTTCTTCCACAGCTACTGCTTTCATGCAATGGATTTACTAGCTGAGTCCTTTAAGTCTGGGCACATATGAATATGTGGCGCCCTGGACAAGCCAGGGGCCACAGATAACAACACACACACACACACCCCTACCCCCAGCAGCTCAGAGCAGTCATCCCCAGTGAGACCTGATTTCTTCCCTCGGGTTCAGACAGACACACCGGGTGGGCGGAGTCAGGCAGATGGGCACGCCCACAGAGGAGTCTAGCTTGCCTGAGGCAAAAACCAGCTCAGACAAGTCCAGGCAGAGGAAGAGAGAGGAGGTCTGCAGAGAGGCAGACGCAGACTGGGGCCTAGGTTGGAGCCTAGGTCCCTCGTGTAGCCAGTGAGGCAGACGGTAGTGGCCATCTGCAGGAGCCGGGAAGACAGTCTTGGTGGAACCGTAGGTAGCCGGGACAGGGTAGTGGCCCGTCCGGTACCGAACCGGGGAGCCAGCTGGAAACCGGAGCACAGGAGGAGTGTACACGAAGGTGAAGCAAAGGACTTACACTACCAACCTGGGGTCAGGGGAAAAACACCACAGCCGTCTGTGGGACCCGTCCATCCAGCCGTTTGTTTTACCGGAGACTTTGTATTCATCATTGGCTGAGTGAGTACCACCGTGCCGTGCGGCACCGCGCTGCCCCCACAACCCTGCACCCTCACCAGGCCTCGTAACCCGCCTGCCATCCCTCCCTCACCAGGCCCCGGGACAACCAACCCCCCTACCCATGGAGGGGAGAAACAACATCCAGGCTGCTCCCTGTCATCGCTCCCGGAATCCCCGTCCAAAGCAGCGGTGGTGTCACAACCTCACCACAACCGTGTGTGGCGTCACGGACAATATCCCTAAACCAAACCACCCCCTTTCACTCACGGGCGAGGAGCGGCGCTCGAGTCCCCGGGATCCGGCCCACCGCTCGAGCCACCGACCGAGCAGCAGCAGCAGCCGGACCTGAGCAGTGGGTGAGCGCAGCGTCCCCTCCCCGCCCGCGACAACTGCACAAGCAATGTTGCTGCCGCTTAACCCCTTAACGACCGCGGGCCGTAAAATTACGTCCTAAATGACATAATCTTACTGCCCGCGGTCCTCCGGCGGCAGCATGCCGCGATCGGCACACATCTCAGCTGATTTTCACAGCTGAGATGTGTGCCTGCTAGGCACGAGCAGAATCGTTATCTGCTCGTGCCGATTAACCCCTTATAATGGCGCTGTTAATACATGACAGCGCCATTATAAGCACAATCGCGGTAAAGTTTTACTTACCGCCGAAACCGGAAGTCACGTGACGCGATCACGTGACTCCCGATAGTTGTCATGGTAGTACAGGGTCATGTGATGACTCCTGTACTACACATGAATTGGTTTCACTTTCGCTGTGCCCGGGGCACAGCAAAAGAGAAAGACAGCGTATCTGCTGTTTACAGCCTTCCAGCTGTGATCAGCAGATACTGCAGAGCGATCGGAATGCTGATCGCAATAGCCCCCTAGGGGGACTAGTAAAATAAAAAAAAAAAGTAAAAAAATAAGTTTTAAAAAATTAAAAAAAAACAAAAAAACCTAAAAGTTCAAATCACCCCCCATTCGCCCCATTGAAAATTAAAGGGTTAAAAAAATAAAAAATATACACACATTTGGTATCGCCGCGTTCAGAAACGCCCGATCTATCAAAATATAAAATCAATTAATCTGATCAGTAAACGGCGTAGCGGCAAAAAAATTCCAAACGCCAAAACGACGTTTTTTTGTCGCCACAACTTTTGCGCAAAATGCAATAAGAGGCGATCAAAACGTAGCATCTGCGCAAAAATGGTACCGTTAAAAACGTCAGCTCGAGACGCAAAAAATAAGCCGTCATTGAGCCTAAGATCCCGAAAAATGAGAACGCTACGGGTCACGGAATATGGCGTAAAACGTGCGCCACTTTTTTCGGACAAACTTCCGATTTTTTTTTAACCCCTTATATAAAAGTAAACCTATACATGTTTGGTGTCTACGAACTTGCACTGACCTGAGGCATCACACCCACACATCAGTTTTACCATATAGTGAACACAGTGAATAAAATATCTCAAAAACCATAGTGCTATCGCACTTTTTTTGCAATTTTTCAGCATTTGGAATTTTTTTGCCATTTTCTAGTACACAATATGGTAAAACTGATGGTTTCATTTAAAAGTACAGCTCGTTCCGCAAAAAATGAGCCCTCACATGACCATATTGACTGAAAAATAAAAAAGTTACGTCTTTCAGAAAAAGAATGGCGAAAAAAAAAAACGGAAAGCGAAAAATCGGCCGGTCGTGAAAGGGTTAATTAGTTTGGTAAAAAGGTTAAGCTTAAGGCCTCTTTCACATGACATTTCCAGGAGGGATTTTCCGGTCGTTGATTCCTATATTATTCCCAATTACCCTTACCCGGTATCAATAATACACGGACACTGCTTGCGACTTGGTAAAAAATGGCCACAGCAGCCCTTTATTGCCTATTGTTTACACATTAACACAAGGGGGCGCCGTCCAACGGGCATCCCCAACATTTAACAATAGGTAATACCATAATAATAATAATACAGTACGTAATACAATACGTAACCCTGGGTAGGCCCGGTCCAGAAACCACCTTCCACCACCAAAACATGATCCCTGGCCGCAACACACACCGGGCCGGAGATGAGGTATGAATCACCTACGGATCAATACCCCCCACCTTGCAGGACCCATGCCTGCAAGATCCTTGTAACCGGAGCCACTATATCCTACAAGTGACTCTCCAATCAAATAACATTATCCGTTAAACCGCCTCTGGACCAGACCTACCCCCGCCACAGAACAGGCCACGTGACACCTTGCGTGACCTGGACCCCCACACACCCAACGCTTGCTCCCCCAACTTGCAAGCCAAACCAACCATTAAAACCTTTCCATCTATCACTTAAACTCTGAGCATCCAATATATGCACCAGCCAGCGTACCCAGTCCACCTTACTGCACCGCACTCCCCTGATCCTTGGTGGCAGGAGCCACCGGGTCCCTGTGACGGCCACTCAGGCCCACCATGCCACAAGCTCCCAAACTATACCGGAATCCACACCATGCCCCGCTGGCCTTATTATAACCAATTAAATGCAGTACCGACTGTACCATCATCCTCCCCAGTACCGACCAAAGAACCACTGTACAGTCACCCTGTACAGTCAGTCCTCCTCCTGTCTCCAGCTGAATTAAACCACAACTGGGGTTGAGATACAACAGGATGACACTCACACTTCTTATGCTACTGGGTCACTTCGCACCCCAAACCTAGTTCTCCCAGAAAACCGCTAAAGTGAAACCCCGCTGTAAAACGACTGCAATCCATAGCCTTGAAATTTCCCCTACAGCTGACCTTGCAGCTTCCCCAGAGCCAAATATCACTACCGGTCTCCCCTGACCGATTTATTCCGCCATCACACCCTCTGACAACAACAGAGGCTCGAGCTGTCTTCCCCAGAAAATCCCAAAATCTTCCCACATACTCAACTACCACACTAATGGACCTTCTTCATCCGAAATCAGGCCCACTTAATTTCAACGAGGCCCACACGGCCTAACGGAACCATGCTCCACCCCAAAATTAACACGGCCTCAAAAAACAAAACAACTGCAACCATCGCCCTGTACCCCTTACTGAGGCGAAGATATTGAAGCATTACCTTCGATCCCAAGGTCCCCAACAACACCTCCAACCATAATGCATAGTCCGCTTGCCTCCGCAAACCGGACCACGACAAGCTCCCTGTACTACAATGCCCACCGGAAAATTGCAGCCACACCACTGGCCCGATTGACTCCATATGCAACTATGGGCATCAGGAGACACAACTTTACCAAACACCATATCCGGGCCTTTCGATCTCAAGGAAAAACCTTGTGACACGCAACCCCCTTTGAGCTCTCATATTACACTCCAAGATAAATTAAAACCTTGGCCACACCATAGTATCCGTCAAAGCCGACCACCGAGGGGCGTACCACTATTTTCCCGTAACGCACAACTGCACCTTCAAACCAAATACCTTCGTGCCGTGAGACCGGAGCACCACGACTCCCTAAGCAAACCCTTACCCAGATGCCCATACCTACCACCGGGCCAAGCATTCCTTTTTTTTTTTTTTTAAAATTGTATATGAATATTAAATAGACTCCACCAGCCCACAGATGCCAGGAGTCCACCCATGCAAAACACCCAATAATACCAGATGGCCCTAAGCTATCCGACTTACACTCTATGCACCACAAGTACCCAATCCTCTAGTCCAAACCAAAACTCGCATAGTCCCCACACGTAATCACAGCTGTCCGAAGAACTCCATTATTCCGTCCGCAGCCCACCATTGCTGATTAACCGAGTTCACCCACAGCAGCCCAAAGGTGCCCAGCACCTACATTGACACCAATTCAGTCACGCTGGACTCAACATTCCTCCCAGCACAAACCTCCACAATGGGATAACATGCTGACTAGCCACAAATTAACCCCATGTTACCATTGATGCGGTTGCAAACCTACAAGGCCATTACAGCAACCAACACTTCACCTTCTCCTACATTTCCGCTCTCCTTTATTCACTTATCCACAGCAACCCTCGCACCATACCGGGGCCCCGCACCTACACATCACTCACAAAAACCCCCTGAAAACTCCTCGCACACACCGTACCGCGGGACCCCTCGCCCCTTTACCTTACCCACCATAATTCATCCAATAAGAACCACCATGCATCAGAAGATTAATAATGAAACACCCCAGCAAACCTTCAATAACTGCGCCGTCTCACCCGCTCACATGTGCCGCAATCATCAGCCCCCTTAACCAAGTCTCACAAGACCTAAACTGCGGTAAACGCTGAACCTCGCCATCCCCAACCTGCAACTGTAACCACCGGACCTGACGCCACCTGCACCCTCACGGCCCCGCTGCCATGAGACCACCCCGTCCGTAACTCTGCCCCTGGCCTCCAGAACATGAACCCACACCCCCCAGGGACCACAGCACCAACCGACCTATGAACTAACCACATGCTCCAAACCCCCCCAGCTGCTACCCATATCTCCAGACACTACTCCACTACAGCGACTGTCCCCCCACCACTACAAAAAGGCTGAAACTTAAATTGATTACCGTGCCAGGCTGCCTCCAGAGGACACCCTCAGATCAGCCGTCACCGTCCTTTTCGCCAGTCGTCTGTCGCTGATCCCGGGACAGTCCCTCAAGCTGCAGGCACCGAATGCCCGCCGGGTTCGCCCCCTGACGCCAGGAGCACCGTGTCCACATGCCCTGTTTGGGCTGATTGTCGCCTCCACCATGCTGGGCGCTCCCCTCCTGGGGGAAGCCGCTACTGATGAGAGCTGCACCCTTGTCCCAATGCCTGCTCCAGGATAGACAGCAGGCCTCCTGTCTCCTCCTCGTCGCCACCTGCTGCGCCCAGTCCTCCGGTCCCGATGATCCAGCCACACAGGTGAGGTGACCCTGCAGGCGCCTCCTGTCTCCTCCTCGCCGCCGCCTACTGCGCCCAGTCCTCCGGTCCCGATAATCCAGCCACACAGGTGAGGTGACCCTGCAGGCGCCTCCTGTCTCCTCCTCGCCGCCGCCTGCTGCGCCCAGTCCTCCGGTCCCGATAATCCAGCCACACAGGTGAGGTGACCCTGTAGGCAGCCGTCCTCCGGCCCCCCCGCGGAGGGAGGGGGGGGTGTTGTCCATCCACCGCTGCTGGGCGCACTCCCTGCCGGGAGCGGCCGCATTGCTCAAAAAAACCAGCCTGAGGCCTCACACCGGAAGTAGGCCCCCAGGCTGGACACGCCCCCTTTTCGGCCGTCGCGGCCCTGCAGGAGATTCCTCCCGACAGCCAGAGCGGGCGCTGCAAGCTACCGCTGCCCGCCCAGCTGTGGAGGTTCCCCACGGGAGTGGGGGCTCTCACGTTGTCCTCCTCACCCCCACCTTCCCCAAAAGACCCCGGCGAGTCCTGAAACTGCCAGCACTGCAGCAAAGAGGGGGGGGGGAGGGGAAGGTGCCGAGGAGACACCCAGGCAGCCTGGGTGTGGGACTGCACTGACTGGGCGCCCTGCACCGCCATGCTGACCAGATCCGAGGATTCCTCAGGACATCATGATGGAGGTTCCCCAGCCCGTCCAAGCTGCAGATCTGCGATGTCTGGATCCATCAGGCTGGATGTCATGATGGAGGTTCCCCAGCCCGTCCAAGCTGTCATCCAGGAAGTGCAAGAGGAGGTAATTGACTCCCACCTCCTATTATATACACCATGAAGCTCCCTCCTTTCCTACCACCACACTCCACCCCCTAACCAATCACCTTCTTTTCCTCATTCCTAAACAAACCAACACTGTTTAACCCCATCAACTCCCTACCCTCCGGGCTGTCATGTCGCCCCTACACCCTATGGGTTCCATGGCTTTCTCATCAGTGATTCTGGTACGTATATCACCATTTTTATACGTATCGGAATCACGAACATACAGAGATCCATTAAAATCAATCTGTCTGTACACATCAGAGATCTCTCAGGAACTGTGTGTCTCTGCGGAGCATATGTGTGTCCATGTGTTCTGCACAGAGACCATTTTACTTTTGCACCACTGATGTCACATGGACCACCCAGTGATGTGATCCGTTTGACACGTACCAGAGAAAACGTGGCTGTGAAATAAAATTATTTTCTATACTCACCTTCCCCAGCACTGCTGTCTTCAGCCGCTGCTGTCTCTGCTTCCATGCTCATGAATATATCCCTGCCCCGCGACACGGAAGTAACAACAGCGGTGAGACAGTGGCGGATGGAGACAGCAACATGGGAGACATCAGCATCGGGGACAGCAGTTCTGGGGACAGTTGAGTATAAGGTTCCTGCTCTCTGAGTGCTATCACGGATAGCACATGGAGAACACGAGTGTGCCAAAATCACAGTACACGGAGGGACATACGCATATTTAACATGTCAGTGAAAAACTTGTGTGTTTTTCACTGACATCTGAAACAGGCATAAGTTTGCTTTATTTTGTCCAAATAAATTGAGACCCCAATAAAATATAACATACTGCATACACACCGGTCAATATAAGCCTAAACATTTCATCTAGTGTCTTAGTTATTACGACCTAAGTATGGTCAGGACATAGTAAGATAAGTTTGCAAGCTTTAAGGGGGCTTTACACGCAACAACATCGCTAACGAGATGTCGTTGGGATCACGGAATTCGTGACGCACATCCGGCCTTGTTAGCGACGTCATTGCATGTGACACGTACGAGCAACCGCTAATGATGCAAAATACTCACCAAATCGTTGATTGTTGATACGTCGTCCATTTCCCAAATGTCATTGCTGATTTTGGACGCAGGTTGTTCATCGTTCCTGAGGCAGCATACATCGCTACGTGTGACATCGCAGGAACGACGAACAACACCGTACCTGCATCCTCCGGCAACAAGGTGGGCGTGACTTTCATGCGGCTGCTCTCCGACCCTCCGCTTCTATTGGACGCCTGCCGTGTGACGTCGCTGTGACACCACACGAACCACGCCCTTAGAAAAGAGGCTGTTTGCCGGCCACAGCGACGTCGTTAGTAAGGTAAGTAGATGTGACCGGTACTAGCGATTTTGTACATCATGGGCAGCGATTTCCCTGTGACGCACAAATGACGGGGGGTGCTTTCACGAGCGACATCGCTAGCGATGTCGCTGCGTGTAAAGCAGCCTTTAGAGATACAGAGCTCAGAGTCAGTTTTGAATTATGTGGGCTTTTTTTAGCTTTTGCTAATTTTTAGTGCAGCAGTTTGCTTTGAGTATATATCAATCAAATTGAATCCTTTTACTACGACTTACCCAAAGGAATCTTGTCATTGATAGTATGTTCATATATTTGAGACAATGGAGAGAAAAATAACATTAGTTATTGTCAAATTAGATGCACTTTAGTAGAATATTATCATTCAATGGTTAGCTTGAACTGTTAGCCTCGTAGATGACTATGATAAATAATGTGCAAAATTGGGTTCCTGAAAAGCCACAAGCAAGCATTTAGTGACAAATATTCTGCCGCTGAGTAATAGAGTTTACCAAGCAAATGAAATCTTCTAAGTGATGAAAGAAATAACCCGTGACACCGGTGATGGAGAAATTAAATTAAATTCTCTAATCGCAGGTCAGCATTGACTGAGAAGAACTAATGGAAGCGATTGCATGATAAGCAGAGCTCACACTTTTGTGACAAGTCTATTGCTGAAGATCCACAGAACTCATCTATCCAAGTGGCAAGCAGCAATTTGCTTCTTTCCATGCACTGCGTTGTGCAATGTGGCTACATGTCGACTACATTCCTATTTAGATGCCATACTGTCTAAATTAATTCATCAGGTTATGTGGTGTAAATCATAGATGAATTTAAAGCACCACTCCATCATTTATTTTTATTTCAGCCCTGGATTGGTCCTTCAACACTAGAAGTCCCAGAAAGGGGTCATTTACCATTTCTACCTTTGGAGACGGGTCGAATGACCTGAAGGATTTTAGCTAACATCCTATAATCATCGTCTTTTGTTCTGTAATTAAGTCCAATACTGTCGCACCACAGGAGGTTGTTGTTTTCCATTGAGTTTAGCCATTTAGTTTCTAGTTAGTTCTATTCAGTTTGGACTAAGAGTCATTTAAACCTCTTTCGGGACTTCAGGGTGGAGCTCGAAATTTCTGGGACTTCTAGTGTTAAATGTAAGTCCTCTGCCCCCTGTATTATACTCATATACCTACCGTCATCTTCATCTGTTTCCAATGTCTCTCTCATTGGTCTCTGCAACTTGTGTCCTGCCAGCAGTTCCAGTGCTTCGTAAAGTGCGCCGAAGGTCACAGCTCAATTCAAGTCTATGAGAGCCTTGTTTTGACTGTTATAGAGTTGCAATGAGTGATTGTGATGTAATGTCTAACTTCTGGTCATCTAAAAGTTATGGGTATAAGATGGAGGCACAGAATGGGAGGATAAAAATGCCTGAGGCTTAGTATAAGACAGGGATCAGGGAACTTAAGAACTTAAAAAGAATTTAAGCAACACTCCAGTGCTGAAAAAAACCCACTGGAGTGGTGCTTAAAACCTTTTCTATTGCTTCCTCTTTTCTTCTCCTTTGGCTGTTTTTATGCAGCAGTACAGCACCAGGGGCATAAGTATAGTGGGGTGCAGGAGTTGCACTGGCACACAGGATTTGGAGCCTAGGAGGCCCAAAAGGTTATTTTGGCCTATATGAGAAAATCAGTACAATAAAAGATCTGTGATAGTTAGATGACCTGTTGGAGATGAGGAAGGAAGGGATAACAATGTCATCAAGAAATCCAACATCCAGGCTGGCCATACCCATGTGATAACTGTCAATTATCTCTCCTGACTCCCATGCACATGAATATAAAAAAAATTATATCAAAACTTTTGTCAGTATGTCATTTTTTTAAATAAAGCTTCTTGCCTTTGATACTTCCTAATATTTGGCTTTGACAAAACGTTATTGATATACTAATGTGCAGATTACAGATAATAATAATAATAATAATCTTTATTTCTATAGCGTACAGGTATTTTTGATGCGTTTCCACAGCAGTATCATATTGCTTTAAAATTGTTAGAAGACTATCATTTTATTAGTTAAGGCATTTATTAATAGAAACCTGTGCAAAAAATGCTTTTTACTCTCTCATTTGTTCTGTAATTGCCATTGTTAGGTATTCTGCTGCACCACTTCCACCCACTAGAAGTGATTTGTATCCTGTCTGTCCTTTTCCAAGGTGAAAAAATGTGTAACAGCCAAACAACTATTTTATTCCTATTTTCAAAGATTAGCATAATTCTAAAAAAATCTAAAAACAATAACTTTCCAATTTTTTTCCTGGCCAGCTACAGTCCTACTTTTTTCTCCAATGTTGCAGACACTGACGGAGACAAACAGAAAAGGGCCCCAGGGCAAGAAAAACATAGGGAACCTTTGTAGTCCAATATCTCATCAAAAGCACAATTCATTCTGTTTAGGAGATAGCAATGGGCCCCCCAACCTCTTGGGCCCATGTGTCGGTCACACATATTGCACCAATGACACTGTGTGTATCACCCCTTCAACCCTCGGCATTTTACCGTTTTTCCGGGTTTTTTTTCCTCTCCGTCTTTCGAGAGCCGTCACTTTTTTTCTTCCAGCAATCTTGCCATATAATGGCTTATTTTTTGCGGGACAAGCTGTACTTTTAAATGCAACCATACGTTTTACCATATAGGGTACAGGAAAACAGCAAAAAAATTTCAAGTGTGGAAAAACTGCAAAAAAAGTGCGATCGCACAGTACTTTTTGGGATATTTTATTCACCATGTTCACTATATGATAAAATGGATGTGATCGTGTGATGTCTCAGATCGGTATGAGTTTTTAGACATCAAACATGTATAGGTTTACTTTTATGTAAGGGGTTAAATAAAATTCACAACTTTCTCCAAAAAAAGTGGCGCACTTTTTGCACCATTTTCCGAAACCCATAGTGTTTCCATTTTTCGGGATCTGTAGCTCAGTGACTGCTTATTTTTTGTGTCTTGAGCTGACGTTTTTAACGGTATAATTTTTACGCAGATGCTACCTTTTGATCGCCTGTTATTGTATTTTGCACAAAATTTGCGGCGACCAAAAAACATAAATTTGATGTTTGGAATTTTTAGCCGCTACATCATTTACTGATCAGATTAATTGATTTTATATTTTGATAGCTCGGGCGTTTCTGAACGCGGTGATACCAAATATGTGTGCATTTTTTATTTTTTAACCCTGGTGATTTGAACTTTAATTTTTTAATTTTTTAAATTTTTAAAAACTTTTTTTTATTTTACCAGCCCCTTTAGGGAACTATAAAATTCAGCAGTCTGATCGTTCTTCCATTTCTCCAGATCACAGCTGCAGAGCTGAGAGCTGGAGAAAAGCTGCTTTACTCTCCCACACCTCTTCTCTGTGGGAGAAAGTGACTCACGATAGCTGCAGGAGTCATCACATGACCCTGTACTATAATGGCAACCACCGGAAGTCAAGTGATCACGTCATGTGACCTCCAATGGTGCTGGGTAAGTTATACTTATGGCAGCGCACTGATACATCTCGCTGTCAGATTTTGACAGCAAGATGTAAGGCGTTAATAGGCGCGGGTGGAACTCGATTTCACTTGCGCCTGGCAGGCACACATGTCAGCTGTTGAAATCAGCTGATATGTGTGCAGATTGCTGCGGACTGCCCACAACAGGCGGTGGGGATTAACTTCACACAATCCATGACGTACCCAGTACGTCATGGGTCGTGAAGAGGTTAAGTAGACTCTGTCACCATGTCAAAAAGTGGCCACCTTTTGCTCTAATTTTATTTCTTCAGATCTCTTGTGTATATTGATTTTATTTATTTATTTTTCATAGTTTTTGTTTACCAAAGGGTCTTAGCTTACAGGATTCTTACAGGATACAGTAGTAAAAAGGAGTATCTGGAACTGTATAGTAGATATAAAAAAATAAATAAATACAAACAAAATAATCAGGAAACAGCAGAAATAAAATAAGGGCAAAAAGTTGCCCCTTTCGACTTGGTGACAGGTCTTCTTTAAGTTCTTTGTACTTGACGCATTAGGCCCTGAGTACAACTACAACTTAAGCCTGCTTTACATGTTGCAATTTCGCATACGATATTGTATGCGATTTGCAACGCCCCCATCTTATGTGTGGCACGTTCAATTTGTTGAACGTGCCGCACAAACGATTAACCCCCGTCACACGTACTTACCTTCTATATGACCTCAATGTGGGTGGCGAACGTCCACTTCCTGGAGTGGAACGGACGTTCAGCGTCACATCGACATCACGCGGCAGCCGGCCAATAGAAGAGGAGGGGCGGAGCTGAGCGGGACGTAAACATCCCGCCCACCTCCTTCCTTCCGCATTGTTGGCCGGGAGCCGCAGGACGTAGGTAAGATCTGTTCATCATTCCCGGGGTGTCACACACTGCAATGTGTGCTACCCCGGGTACGATGAACAATCTGACGTGCAATTCTAGAGAAAGGTATGATGTGTATGCAATGAACATTTTACTGTTCAATCGCAATCGCACGTACCTGTCACACACTGCAATGCACCTCACGATGCCGGATTTGCGTCACTTACGACGTGACCCCGCCGACACATTGTAAGATACATTGCAGCATGTAAAGTGGGCTTTATACATATGCTGTAGCTGGACCACTTCTGGATGGATGAAAACTTGCATGAATAACAGTATTGAAAATAAACTGAATTAGATAGATGCCGAACAGAGAATAATCTGTGATAGATCTGTTAGAATATTTAAAAGATGCATTTTAGGTAGAGTATATGTCAGAAACATTTTATTTAAAGAAAAAAGTTGTATGTGTAACATTGGAAGACATGTCCTTTTTCCTTTTTTATGACCACTTTCCATTAGCTTTCAGTAGGTACGAATTAGGGCATTCATCTGAAATTTTATAATTGCATATGAGCCACATTTGTGCACATTTAAAGAATAAATTAGCTTATGTTATCATAGCCAATGTACCAAATAATTCATGCAAGTAAAACCACAAATGATATTATTAACACTGTGGTAAAATCCAGCCAAAAAATATCCCTAATGCCAGGAGGCATTTGCTTTAATGAAGGCTATAAAATCTGAGCTTGAGAAGTCAACAACAAACTGCATGGTATTTTATCACATCGCGATGATGGATCTTAGATTTATGTTACTGTCTTCTTTCAAACTAATACTAAAACATTGTAACTAACTGTACTAGAAATTAAATATGGCAGTACAATATTACAAGAAAGTTAGAGAAGGAAGTAATATACAATACAGACCAAACGTTTGGACACACCTTCTTATTCAAAGAGTTTTCTTTATTTTCAGAACTCTGAAAATTGTAGATTCACATTGAAGGCATCAAAACTATGCATTAACACATGTGGAATGAAATACTTATAGTGTGAAACAACTGAAAATATGTCTTATAATCTAGGTTCTTCAAAGTAGCCACCTTTTGCTTTCATTACTACTTCAAGAGGTAGTCACCGGAAATGGTTTTCCAACAGTCTTGAAGGAGTCCCCAGAGATGCTTAGCACTTGTTGGCCCTTTTGCCTTCACTCCGCAGTCCAGCTCACTTGTTTTTTCTTCATTGAATTGGTCGGTGGTTGACCTCCACCTTGCTTTGCACCCCAATTTGGGATGTATTCCATCTGTCTAGATTTTGGCGGTTGGTGACTGTTCACATTAAGTCATCAGGCTTTGTCCACAGGCTATTTACTTCATGCAGCATTTGCTTGGACCTGTCCCGCCCACAGCCATGACTCAGTCATGGGTACGGGATTGAAATAGACCAGGTGAGTGCTGCTAAGAGCAGTTCTACTATTCATATGTGAGGCCGTATGGCACATTTTATAAAAATATTTTAGTGTAGGACTGCTTCAAATGAGATTTGCCGTGACGTGGCGAAGCAGCTCAAGAAATTGCAATTTTTTGCCAAAAATCTCAAAATTTTTTAAAATAAGTACAGTTTGGAATGTTTAGTGCTGTAGTGCACATTTGGTGCTGCTTTTTGTTTTTTCTTCATTGAATTGGTCGGTGGTTGACCTCCACCTTGCTTTGCACCCCAATTTGGGATGTATTCCATCTGTCTAGATTTTGGCGGTTGGTGACTGTTCACATTAAGTCATCAGGCTTTGTCCACAGGCTATTTACTTCATGCAGCATTTGCTTGGACCTGTCCCGCCCACAGCCATGACTCAGTCATGGGTACGGGATTGAAATAGACCAGGTGAGTGCTGCTAAGAGCAGTTCTACTATTCATATGTGAGGCCGTATGGCACATTTTATAAAAATATTTTAGTGTAGGACTGCTTTAAATGAGATTTGCCGTGACGTGGCGAAGCAGCTCAAGAAATTGCAATTTTTTGCCAAAAATCTCAAAAATTTTTAAAAAAATTTTTTTAAAATAAGTACAGTTTGGAATGTTTAGTGCTGTAGTGCACATTTGGTGCTGCTTTTTGTTTTTTCTTCATTGAATTGGTCGGTGGTTGACCTCCACCTTGCTTTGCACCCCAATTTGGGATGTATTCCATCTGTCTAGATTTTGGCGGTTGGTGACTGTTCACATTAAGTCATCAGGCTTTGTCCACAGGCTATTTACTTCATGCAGCATTTGCTTGGACCTGTCCCGCCCACAGCCATGACTCAGTCATGGGTACGGGATTGAAATAGACCAGGTGAGTGCTGCTAAGAGCAGTTCTACTATTCATATGTGAGGCCGTATGGCACATTTTATAAAAATATTTTAGTGTAGGACTGCTTCAAATGAGATTTGCCGTGACGTGGCGAAGCAGCTCAAGAAATTGCAATTTTTTGCCAAAAATCTCAAAACATTTTAAAATAAGTACAGTTTGGAATGTTTAGTGCTGTAGTGCACATTTGGTGCTGCTTTTTGTTTTTTCTCCAGCACAGATAATGCATACTGCTATAGGCTGTAGCCCCAGCTGTGTGCTTATCTTGGCTGTGCATCAAAATAAGAGGAACCGTATGCGGCCTTTTTTTTTAATTGTTTAAATAATTTTTAAAAACGGCGTGCAGTCCTCCTCATTTTTGATACCTAGCCATGATAAAGCTGAAAGCTCTGGGCTGGTATTCTCAGGCTGTAGAGACCCATGCTTATTGGGCCCCTCCAGTCTAAAAATAGCAGCCTGCAGCTGCCCAGGAATGTCGCTCCCATTAGATGTAGCAATCTTGGAACTTTACCAGGCCCATCACAATTACCCTGGTGTGGTAGCAATCGGGGTAATAAGGGGTAATAACAGCTCACAGCTGCCACTAAGCCCTAGATTAGTAATAAGAGGCATTTATGAGACCTCCCATTTCTAATTTGTAAGTGAAAAGAAATAAACACAAACACCGAAAAAATCGTTTATTTGAAATAAAATACAAAAAAACACCCTCTTTCACCTATTTATTAACCCCCAAAACACCCAAGTCCACAGGAATATGCTGCGAGGAAGAGCAAGGAACGCAGGGACGCTGCGCTACACATACTGAATCAGAGCAGCCAGCTAAGCTGTAAACGGCCATAAAAAAACAAAAAAAAAATTGCTTTTATTCCCCTTACCTCTATGGAACCTATCCAGTACTCACATCTTATTGTTGTTGCAAGCGCATGTTATCCCAGGAATCTTCCAGCACCAATAAAGCTCATGAAGTTTCAGTGTGCGCATGTGAAAGGTCACGGCATCATGTCAAGGATATGGGCCATGACCCTTTGCACATGCACAGCATCATCCTGGGATTTCATCACTTGCAACAGAGATAAGATGAGACGTGGACATGATGGGCTCAGTAAGTATCATGACTCGGTTTAGGGATCCAGTCACCTGTTGCAGCATAGTCAGTTCTCGTGTTTGCTAGGCTATTTTCTTCCTTGTCCAAATTCTGTTTGTTCCATTTGTCTTTGTTCTCCCATCTTTGATCACTCCCCATCAGGTGTTTGTCATTTTACACTTATGGTCTGGCCTATCACATTCTTTATTGGGTTTTATATGTTCACCTTTTACTTACTGCACTTCTTTGATGCCGATACCTCTAGGTGGACTTGTGTTGAGGAGTTCCAGCCCTCCAGCTAAGGGGTTTAACTTATTAGGTAAACATCACTTTAATTTCTGCAATGAGTCAGTTTATTTTCCTTCCCAGCACCTTTTCCTTTCACCTTGTCAAGGAAAGCATGCTGCTGCCTCCAATCATCAGGACAATTGCGAAATTGATGAGTGACGGATGAGGCTTTTCAGCTTTGCCCATAAAGTTTCAATAGGATTGAGATCAGGCCTTTGTGATAGCCACACCAAAACATTGATTCAGTTATCCTTAAGCCACTTTGTAACTAGTTTGGCAGTATGCTTTGGGTCATTGTCCATTTGGAAGATCCATTTCAGCTTTAAGTTCCTGGCTGATGTCTTGAGATGTTGCTTCAGTATTGCCACATAATCTTCTTTCCTCATAATGCCATCTATTTTGAGAAGTGCACCAGTCCCTCTTGCAGTGAAACAACCCCACAACATGCTGCTGCCACCCCCATGTTTCACAGTTGGGATGTTGTTCGTAGGCTTCAAAGCTTCTCCTTTTTTCCTCCAAACATAACAATTGGTCAATATGGCCAAACAGTTCAATTTTAGTTTTGTTAGACCACAGGACATGTCTCCAAAAATTAAGGTCTTTGTTCATGTGTGCATTTGCAAGCATTAATCTGGTTTTTTTATGTTAGTTTTGGAGTAATGGCTTCTTCCTGGCAGAGTGGCCTTTCAGACAATGCTGATACAGCACTCATTTCACTGTGGATAATAATACAGTCTTACCAAAATCTTACCAATGACAATCTTAAAAAAAACATTCTCTCTCTCTCTCTCTCTCTCTCTCTCATTATTCTGCCATTTGGCAGATATAAATAATTTTAGTTCCTAATTGACCTAAAATAGAAAACGTTTATTCTGATTTCATGTCCGATAGTGAGAAAAACATGCAGATGTATCTTTTTAGATGGTGTATGTAAACTTCTGGTTTCAACTGTATATAGTCCAGTATGGTCACTGCCAACCTCACAACAGCAAAAAGAACGACTAGCTCCCACCACCAATCATTTATAGAGGCCGATTGGACATCTGTCGCAGGTAGCATATGGTTTCAGAAGTGCGGTAACATTATGGAAGTCATCACCACTCATCACAGTAGCAAGGTATCACAGAGAACAGAGAGTGCTCTATAAAGCGTCATTTTGAGAATGAGTTTCAATAAGTTGTACTACAGAATTGGTGGACATCGTAGGTATGCCATGGACTTTGTCTACGATGCCTAAATTATTTTTTATTAATAAATTGGTGACCAAGGGACATAATCATCTTTTTTCTCTCTTTTTATGTCTTTCAGATTTTCATTTGTGGTTTATGTCGGATTCAGTGGCTACTTTGGATCTGCATGGCTTTTTTTAACCCCTTAGTGACGGAGCTAATTTTCACCTTAATGACCAGACCAAATTTTGCACTTCTGACCAGTGTCACTTCATGAGGTTATAACTCTGGAACGCTTCAACGGATCCTGGTGATTTTGAGATTGTTTTTTCGTCACATATTGGACATCATGTTAATACCAAATTTAGGACAATATTTTTTGCGTTTATTTATGAAAAAAATTGAATTTTGGCAAAAATTTTGAAAATTTAGCAATTTTCAACTTTTGAATTTTTATACCATTAAACCAGAAATTTCTGTGACACAAAATAGTTAATAAATAACATTTACCACATGTCTACTTTACATCAGCACAATTTTGGAAACAAATTTTTTTTTTATTAGGAAGTTAGAGGGGTTCAAAGTTTATCAGCGATTTCTCATTTTTACATCAAAATTTACAAAACCATTTTTTTAGCGACCACATCACATTTGAAGTGACTTCAATAGGCCTAGATGACAGAAAATACCAAAAAGTGACACCATTCTAAAAACTGCACCCCCCAAAGTACTCAAAACCACATTCAAGAAGTTTATTATCCCTTCAGGTGCTTCACATGAACAAAAGCAATGTGGAATGAAAAAAAGCAAAAACTAAATTTTACCTAAAAATGTTGCTCTAACCCAAATTTATTCACTTTTAGAAGAAATAACACAACAAAATGGACCCCAAAACTTGTTCCCCACTTTCTTATGAGCGCGCCGATACCCCACATGTGGTCAGAAACCTCTGTTTGGACAAATGGGAGGGCTCAGAACAGAAGGAGCAATATTCGAATTTTGGAAAGCAAATTTGGCTGAAATAGATTGCGGGCACCATGTTGCATTTACAGGTCCACTAAGGTACCTAAACAGAAGAAACCCCTCACAAGTGACGCCATTTTGGAAACTAGACCCCTCAAGGCTTCTATCTAGGGGTATAGTGAGCACTTTATATCCACAGGTACTTCACAGATTTTGTTAACGTTACGTTGTCATATTGAAAATTTTAATAATTTTCTCAAAAATGTTGCTTTAGCATCAATTTTCTCACTTTTTCAAGAGGTAATTCCAAAAATTTGACCTCAAGGTTTGTTAACCACTTTTTTATGAGCGTGGTGATACCTCACATGTGGTGTGAAACCTTTGTTTGGACAAATGGGAGGGCTTGGAACGAAAGGAGCAATATTTGAATTTTGGAAAGGAAATTTGGCTGAAAAAGATTGCGGGCACCATGTCGCATTTGGAGGTCCCATAAGGTACCTAAACAGCAGAAACCCCGCACAAGTGACCCCATTTTGTAAACTAGGCCCCTCAAGGAATTTATCTAGATGTTTGGTGAGTACCCTGAACCCCCAGGTGCTTCACAGAATTTTATAACGTTGAGCCATGAAAATAAAAAAATAACATTTTACCACAAAATTGTTATTTCAACCAGGTAGCTTTTTTTTCACAAGGGTAACAGGAAAAAAATCACCATGAAATTTATTGTGCAATTTTTCCTGAGTTTGGGCGATACCTTATATGTGGTGGAAATCAACTGTTTGGGCGCATGACAGGGCTCAGAAGGGAAGGAGCGCCATTTGACTGCAAAATTGGCTAGAATCAATAGCGGACGCCATGTTGCATTTGGAGAGCCCCTGAGGTGCCTAAACAGTGGAGGTCCCACACAAATGACCCCATTCTGGAAACAAGACACCTCAAGGCTTTTATCTAGGTGTATATTGAGCAGTTTGAATCCAAGAGTACTTCACAGAATTTGCTAAGCTTAGGTTGCCATATTTTTTCACAAAAATGTTGCTTCAGCATCAAATTTCTTACTTTTTCAAGAGACAACAACAAACCGTGGATCCCACAGGTTGTTATCCAATGTCTTATGAGCACAGGGATACCCCACATGTGGCCAAAAACCTCTGTTTGGATAAATGGGAGGGCTTGGAATGGAAGGAGCACCATTTGAATTCTGGAAAAGTTGAAATAAATTGTGGGCACCATGTCACATTAGCAGGGCCCCTTGGGTACCTATACAGCAGAAACCCCCCACAAGTGACCCCATTTTGGAAACTGGATTTTATTCAGGAGTATAGTAAGCATTTTGAATCCACAGGTACTTCACAAAAATGTTGCTGTAGCAACAAATTTCTCACTTTTAGGCTATGTGGCCATGATCCAGCGACACGGCGTCTAGTACACAGTGTCAGCCTTCCTGCAGAGATGTGAGTGTTGTCCACTGGAGAACGCAGCTGCCCATGCCCACGATTTGGGTTCAGGCTGCTGTGGAGCTCTATGCTACCTGCAGAGAACACTCTTGTCTCCGCAGCATAAATTGACATGCTGAGGCTCGGGAAGCTGTACCACAGGTCGGTTTATGCTGCGGAGAAAAGAAGCACATTGGGCATAGGATTTCTAAAAATCCTTCCACTGTGCTTCTACTGCACAATGCAGCGCTATGGATGCAGGGAAAACACTCTGCTCCCAAAACGCTGCAAACCCTGATTGTGGACACACAGCCTAAAATGCTACAATGGATGAATGGATAGATGTCAAACATATATAACGTCCCACCCCCCTGCATATTCTAAGCTGGCGCCCTTTAGTGCCTTTCATGTGGCACTAAAGGGTGCCTAGCCTTGTATTTAGCCCCCCAAAAAATTAATAATTAAAATAAATGACGTGGGGTCCCCCCTATTTTTGATAGCCAGCTAGGGTAAAGCAGACAGCTGTAGCCTACAAACCACAGCTGACAGCTTCACCTTGGCTGGTGATCAATTTGGAGGGCTCCCCAGGCGTTTTTTTAAAAAAAAAACCCAAAAAAAACAAACGTGGGGTCCCCCCCAAATTAGATCACCAGCCAAGGTGAAGCGGACAGCTGGGGTCTGGTATTCTCAGGGTGGGAAGAGCCATGGTTATTGGACTTTTCCCAGCCTAAAAATAGCAGGCCGCAGCCGCCCCAGAAGTGGCGCATCCATTAGATGAATCCTGGCGCTTCGCTCCAGCTCATCCCGCGCCCTGGTGCGGTGGCAAACGGGGTAATATACGGGGTTGATAGTAGCTGTAATGTCACCTGGCATCAAGCCCTGGGGTTAGTGATGTCACGGCATCTAAACAGATACCCGACATCACTAACCCAGTCAGTAATAGAAAAAAATAAACACAAAAAAAAAAATTTATTTGAAAAAAAAACTCCCCGAAACATTCCTTTTTCACCAATTTATTGAAAATAAATAAATTTCGGTCGCTGTAATCCATTTTGGAGGTCCCTCGGCGACTCTGGACCTTCTAGAATATGGGGGGCACGTTCAGGGAACGTATCCCCCATTTTCTGGAAGAGCAAGCTCTCCATGAGCAGTGTGGGTGCAGTAATCTGAGAATACTGCACTCACACTGCACCGGTCCAACCTAGGGCAGAGTGACCTGCAGTAACCTCATTCCAGAATATGAGGGGCACGCTCACAGAACGTACCCCCCATTTTCTAGAACAGCAGGCTCTCCATGTGAGGAGTGTGGCTGCAGATTACTGCACTCACTCTCCCCCGGTCCACAGCGCAGCAGCGAGGTCAGCGTCCCTGCTTGCAAGGATCCAGCTGACAGCCGCTGTCTGCGCATTCGCCGCCAGCTTTCTAGGAGGCGGAGTGATCGCAGGGACGGAGCAGCAGCCAGGTAACGGGGCTGACCGGGGTTGACCGGGGCTGACCGGGGGCTGACCGGGGGCTGACCGGGGGACCTGGGGACAACTTTTCTGCCACATGTGACACGTCACATGCGGCAGAAAGAGCAGGATGAATGCGGCCGCGCGCTGTGCGCTGCGCGCCGCAATCTTGCATGCTCCGGAGGGGGGGAGGGGGAGCGCTCTAGAGAACCGGAGGGGCTCTGGTGGACCAGAGGGCTCTGGTGGACCGGAGGAGGGGTCAGGGGGAGGACATTTCCCTCCGATCTGAAATGTTTGATCATTTCAGATCGGAGGGAAATGAATGCAGAGCCGGCGGCGGCTGCAGTTTTCTGTGCGCTTCGGCGCCATTTTGACTGCTCCGGAGGGGGGGTAGGGGTGGTGGGGGGACTCTCCGGTACCGGGGGCTTTGGGGGCACTAGGAATTTACATTTCTTTCTCATCTGACATGTTTGATTATGTCAGATGAAAAAGAAATCAGTTTTACCGGCCATTTATTTTTTTTCATGTGTTCGTCGGTATACAGTGTATACCGGCGATCACATTATCGGGGTCCAAAAAAAACACCCCGATTCATAATCTGGGGGGTCTCAGCTACCCCCGGTAGCTGAAACCCCCGAGATTTTCGGTCGCTGGGGGGCACTACAGGGTTTTTTCGGGCCGCCGCTGTAAAGCGGCGGAACAGAATAAGTACCCTGTTTTGCCGCCACTTTAAGTCGTACGGCCGTCGTTATGAGGTTAAAAAAAAATAAATTTAGGAACAGGGGCTAGAGTCAAGGCGTGTTTATTAAAATAAAATATTTGTGTGTGTGTGTGTGTGTGTTTTTATTTAACTTATTGGATATATAATGGGGGTGTCTGATAGAAGACTCTCCATTACTTACATCAGGGCTTGATGATAGCTTACACTCAGCTTACATCAAACCCAATAACCATTACTACGATTGCCAACACACCAGGTCAATCGGGAAGAGCCGAGGCAAATTGCCAGAATTGGAGCATCTAATGTGATGCACCACTTCTGCCGTGGCTGCCAGCTGGTATGTATAGGTTGGGAACAGCCCAAAAACTATAGACCTTGCCAGCCTGATAACATCAGCCCACAGCTGTGTGCTTTACCTTTGCTGGTGGACAAAAATAGGGTGAACACTACCTTGGTCTTTTTATTTATTTATTTAAACAAAAACCTGTCAAATAAGCTCCATAGTGTGCAATTTAATTATGTCGGGGGGTTGTGTAATTATTTGTCTGTCTGTTTATATGTCTGTATGTCTATATATGTCTATATCTATCTATAATAAATCTCTATCTATTATCTATTTCTAGATAACACTACAAAAACGCTGGAGAAAAATGCATGGGGGAAAAACACAAGTTTTTGCCACTGCTGGACAAAATGGTGCAGAAATGTTTGCAGCCAAACACTCAACATGTGCACATACCGTAATACTCTGACAAAGTTCAAAGCAGCAACCTTTGAGTCAGAGATTCATCCCGACGTATTCCCCATGCTGTTCCCATTCCATTTGAGTGCTGGTTCCATCCATTTCAGTGATTTTCCTGTCTGCACAGCCCCTAGTTAGGGTATTTCAGGAAAATGCTCAAGTTTCCCATTGAGTTCCATTGTACTCAAGTCAGACTAGTCCAAACAGCCAACCAGCTTGATTCAAGTACCAAGCATTCGTGCATTTTAGGCCAGAATCACACTTGCTAGTGCCTCGCGTGTAACTCGCGCGAGTCTCTCAGGGTAGAACCCGGCATGGCCACACACTCTCCTGACAGGAGCGGGTCGGTTGCATGTATCTCTATGCAGCTCAGACGCTCCTGTATGCATAGTGTGCGGCCATGCCGGGTTCTACCCTGAGAGACTCGCGCGAGTTACACGCAATGCACTAGCAAGTGTGATTCCGGCCTTAGTGCTCACACATTACTAGTGAAGAGATATTCACAGGAGTGGATTATCGCCTTAGAATGCGAGAGGAGGTCCACCTGAGAGTTTCAATGGCAGGGATCGGTGAGGGGCTAGGAAAATATGATTTTCTTTACTCAGGTCTGTTTCCAGGGGCTTTCTCCCAATATTCCATATTTCAAGAGATTATATACAGTATATAATAATATAGATATAGATATATATAGTTATATAATGAAAAGAGAATAAAAACAGGGGTTCCCTTGCCGGTATCCCATGCTGGTACTAACCTGATTTTAAACTGGACTGGCAGCACCTACCAATGTGAACAGGTGCGTATCTGTACATGATGCAATATATATGTGAAAAAGAAAAAACAGTCGCACACTGCAAAACCACAAAAATACTCTACCTAATTAAAAAAAATGTTGGAGGTATTTAGAATATTGTAATGGCCATTGTAATACTAGCCCAGCGTCACTTCACGGCACCCTCCTTTGCTTGGTCCTACTCTAAACTGCATCTTTTCTTGGTTTTAAAAACCTACAATATCAGCTGGTGACCACAAGAGGATAATAAAACTGGCGGGGGCTAGAGTCGCACACTGCAAAACCACAAAAATACTTTACCATCTTTTTCACATATATATTGGATCATGTACAGATACGCACCTGTTCACATTGGTAGGTGCTGCCAGTCCAGTTTGAAGTCAGGTTAGTACCAGCATGGGATACTGGCAAGGGAACCCCTGTTTTCATTGTTTTTTCATTATATATTATTATTATATGTAACAGGGAGGGATGCTCTGTTTTGCTGGATTTGCACTCTAACCCCCGCCATTTTCATTAGCCTTTCGTGGTCACCTGCTGATCTTGTAGGTTTTCAAGAAGCCCAGAAAGGTGTAGTGTAGGACCCAGCAAAGGAGGGTGCCGTGAAGTGGCGCTGGGCTAGTATTACAATGGCCATTCTAACTTTCTAAATACCTACAAAAAATGTTTTCATTAGGTAGAGTATTTTTGTAGTTTTGCAGTGTTCGACTGTGTTTTCTTTTTCACACACACACACACATATATATATATATATATATATATATATATATATATATATAAAATATATATATATATCTATATATATAATTGCCTTATTCTGTCTGTCTGTCTGTCTGTCTGTCTTGCTCCAAAATTGTGTCCTTACGGTGACACAAAGCTGATTGGCCGCTGGGCTCGCCATGGCCCCGCACCCCCGCACGGATTGGCCGCTCGCCTCGCCTCGGCTACGCCCCCCCACGGATTGGTCGCTCGCCTCGGCCTGGCCCCGCCCTCCGCATGGATTGGCCGCTCGCCCCAGCCCTCCGCACGCATCGCCAGACATAACATTGCGCTGCTGGGATCGTGACGGAGCCGGTGTACGCTGGTAACCATTATACACATCGGGTAACTAAGGTCCCTTAGTTACCCGATGTGTATCATAGTTACCAGTGTACACCGGCTCCGTCACGATCCCAGCAGCGCCAGACATAACCTTGCGATGCTGGGATCGTGACGGAGCCGGTGAACGCTGGTAACCATTATACACATCGGGTAACTAAGGTCCCTTAGTTACCCGATGTGTATCATAGTTACCAGTGGACACCGGCTCCCGGTACACATGTGCAGGGAGCCGGCATTATACTCCTCTCCCCCCAGGACTACTCCTCCTATTATAGTCCTCCTATTATACTCCTCTCTGAGTATAATAGGAGAACTATTATAGCATGGGGGATGGAGCACGATGGGGTGCGCAGCATGGGGGATGTAGCACGATGGGGGGTGCGCAGCATGGGGGATGTAGCATGATGGGGAGTGCGCAGCATGGGGGATGGAGCACGATGGGGAGTGTGCAGCATGGGGGATAGAGCACGATGGGGGGTGCGCAGCATGGGGGATGGAGCACGATGGGGAGTGCGCAGCATGGGGGATGGAGCATGATGGGGGGTGCGCAACATGGGGAATGGAGCACGATGGGGAGTGCGCAGCATGGAGGATGGAGCACAATGGGGAGTGCACAGCATGGGGGTGGAGCACGATGGGGAGTGCGCAGCATGGGGGATGGAGCACGATGGGGGTGCGCAGCATGGGGGATGGAGCATGATGGGGGGTGCGCAGCATGGGAGATGTAGCACGATGGGGAGTGCGCAGCATGGGGGATGGAGCACGATGGGGAGTGTGCAGCATGGGGGATGGAGCGCGATGGGGGGTGCGCAGCATGGGGGATGGAGCACGATGGGGGGTGCGCAGCATGGGGGATGGAGCACGATGGGGGGTGTGCAGCATGGGGGATGGAGCACGATGGGGGGTGCGCAGCATGGAGGATGGAGCACAATGGGGAGTGCGCAGCATGGGGGATGGAGCACGATGGGGTGTGCGCAGCATGGGGGATGGAGCACGATGGGGGGTGCGCAGCATCGGGGATGGAGCACGATGGGGAATGCGCAGCATAGGGGATGGAGCACAATGGGGGTTGGGCAGCATGGGGGATGGAGCACGATGGGGGGTGCGCAGCATGGGGATGGGGCACGATGGGGGGTGCGCAGCATGGGGGATGGAGCACGATGGAAGGTGCACACCTCCCCCCAACACACACACACAACACACCACACACACACTGGGAACCACAAACACCGCCCTACACAGACACCCACACACACAGACAACGCCGCACACACACAACACCCAACACATAAACACCACGACATACATAAATATACGCACATACCGCACAACACACACATTGCACAAAACATACCTCCCCCCCAAAACACACCACACCCACACAATCCGCGCAACACACACACACACAACGCTACAGACACACAGCGCTCCACAAACAACACAACACATGCAACACACATACAACACCGCTGTCACCCCCCGCCACACGCAGACAACACCCAGAACATGTACAGCGCCCTACACAAACACTTGGTAACTACACACAACAACATCTATATATATATATATATATATATATATATATATATATATATATATATATATATATATATATATAACAAAAATCATACATGAACTACACAATACGTAAATTCTAGAATACCCGATGCGTAGAATCGGGCCACCTTCTAGTATATATATATACACATAGATATACAGAGCTAACCGGGTCTATGAACAAAATAAATAAAATGTGAACAGGTGCAAGCTGCTTTAACTAAACATAATATATTTATAAAACATAGGTAATTAGTGCACAAAAAAAGCCCATTCATGAGAGCACATCAGCTACGACAAGCCTTATCTTTCTTTGATCACACCCTAAACCTAACATTTATCAAACATGCCTTTTCCAAGCTAAAATCCAATAAATTTAATGGCACGTAGGATCCTGCATTAATTGCCATAGCCTTTTGCCATCTTCAAACGTCCTTTGAAAAATCGTATGTGTTGCACCGTCCGTTTTGTCCATCTGTGAGGCCATCTATGTGCATATGTGTGTCAACTACGTGTCATCCGTGTGCTATCTGTGTGCTATCTGTGTGACATCAGTGTAAAATCTGTGTGATATGTATCAGGAAAAAAAACCCATGACACTGAAATAATTTTTTGTGTGTTACAGATGTGCAAAGATAGCTAGACATATGGATAGAGATAGATGAATGGATGGATAGATAGAGACAGATAGATAATAAAATAGATAGCAAATCAGTGAAGAGTCAGACCTCAACCACAAGCACAGCCCCTGGCCACATTACATTGGCAACAAACCTTTTGATGATTCTGTAATTATGCCCCAAAATCTTAGCAATGCCAGGGGTGCTGCATCCTTCTGTAAGGCTTTTAACAATGCTTGGCTTTTTAAACTCAGTTAAAAATTATGTTGAGCTCATTTTGCCTGAGGAAAACTTATTAATTCTTCAGACCTGATAAAGGGTGTTGATCTCCTTAGGCAATAACCTTCCAAATTACACAAATACACATCAGCTGATTTGTTTCATCCAATAAGCATTCAAAGTTATGCAGCTTGGAGTTGGAAAATATTCATAAAAATGAGGCTGTGTATACAATACTGTCTTGCCTAATAATTCTGCACAGAGTGTAGCAGTAATGCAGTCTAAATGTCACTATTGAATGTTTTCATATCTATTAAAGCATGTGCATTTTACAGTAGTGCAATTCATAAATTAATGGATAAGCTGATTTTTTTCTATTGAGGTCTTTTTTATCCTGAATTGTACAGTAATTTACGACTGATGACATGTCCATGCCAAGGCTAAATTAGTAAAATGTTAGAGAAATCAATGCCTAATTTGAGAATAAATATATCATATTGTAGATATTGATTTTATCATGCTTATAAATTCAGAAATTTTAGCTATGCCCAACGTTGCGAGTCACATAATTCACATTTTTATTTTTAGCCACCTCTGGTGAAAATGATCACCTCCTTTATAATAAGATTATAGTTAAATTTAATAGTATCACATTGAAGGACGTATTGTGACTAGAAACTCAGTCTATTACATATTAAGAACCTGAAGTCCAAATTAGTGCATTCACCATTTCAAATTATGAACACTGAGCAAAAATATTTATGTAACACTTTTGCTTTTGCTTCCACTTTTCATGAGCTGAGCTTAAAGAGTTAAGACTTTTTATGTACACAAAATGCCTTTTTCTCTCAAATATTGTTCACAAATTTGTCTAAATCTGTGTTAGTGAGCAGTTCTCCATTGCTAAAATAATCCATCCACCTCACAGGTGTGGTATATCAAGATGCTGATTAGACTTTATGATTATTGCACAGGTGTGTCTTAGGCTGGTCACAATAAAAGGCCACTTTATAATGTGCAATTGTATTGTATTGTGGGAATCCAGTGGGCCAGTAATGAGGAACCACTAAAATGCTTGAGTGCTCAGTACTCGAATGGATGCTCGGATGGGCTCGATTCAGGTAACGAGTATAATGGAAGTCAATGTGAAACAACAGCATTTTTCCAGAATGTCCTACCAGGAGGGCTTGGGGGCAGGAAAATTGCTTAAATAGATGGAAACAGCACTCAAATGAAATGGGAACAACATGAAGAAGACACCTGGACATACTGTATCTCTGACTCGCAAGTAGCTGCTGGGAACAATGTTGTCAGATTATTAGTCCCTTTCATACTTCTGAAAATCCTTTAGCAGAAACCAAATGACCTAAATACTTAATCTGCTGCACCTCAAATTGACAGTTCTCTAGATTGGAAAATAAATAATTGTCAAAAAGAACGTAAAGCACCTGCCCAACATGTTCCCGATGTTCCTCATGTGAACCTAAGTAAATCAAGATATCATACAAGAATTTCACTGCAAATCTGCCCCAAGAAAAGATATAAATTATGAAGTTCTGAAACACTACTGGTGCATTGGTCAAACCAGATGGCATCATAAAAGGCAGTCTTCCACTCATCAACTTGGCAAACCCATATGTGGTTATATGCTCCTCTCAGATCCAGTTAAGAAAACCACTTGGCCCTTGCAAGTTGATTAAACAGATCAGGAATTAAAGGTAATGAGTATGGATTATGCACAGTAATCTTGTTAATCTCTCTAAAATTCAAACAAGGACACAACCCTCCATCTTTTTTCTTAATGAAAAATCCAAGGGCAACTGGTGAAGTAGAAGGCCTTATGTGACCCTTAAGCCTGCTTTACACACTGCAATGTATCTTACAATGTGTCGGCGGGCATCGTAAGTTACATTGCAGTCTGTGACAGGTACGTGCGATTGCGATTGAACAGTAAAACGTTCATCGCATACACATCATACCTTTTTCTAGAATTGCACATCAGATTGTTCATCGTACCCGGGGTAGCACACATTGCAGTGTGTAACACCCCGGGAACGATGAACAGATCTTACCTACGTCCTGCGGCTCCCGGCCCACAATGCGGAAGGAAGGAGGTGGGCGGGATGTTTACGTCCCGCTCAGCTCCGCCCCTCCGCTTCTATTGGCCGGCTGCCGCGTGACGTCGATGTGACGCCGAAATTCCCTCCCACTCCAGGAAGTGGACATTCGCCGCCCACATCGAGGTCGTATGGAAGGTAAGTACGTGTGATGGAGGTTAATCGTTTGTGCGGCATGTTCAACAAATTGAACGTGCCACACATACGATGGGGGCGTTGCAAATCGCATACGATATCGTATGCAAAATTGCAACGTGTAAAGCAGGCTTTAGAGAGACACTTTTGAATATATTCATTTAAGGCATCTCTTTCAGAAGATAGATATTAAATAGACGAGATTTAGGCAATTTTGCCTCTGGTACCCCATAGCCCTGGGGAAACACAGCTTTTTCCTGGCATCACGAACAGGATATGGACTGGACCCGTTAAAACGGGTGATGTGTGCCTTATAGCCTGTTTTTATGAGCATCTACCGCCATTTTATTATCTGGGAAAAGTAACTGCACCATCACTGTGGTGAAAAGGGCGTGAAAGAAGATTCTGCCCACAACTCCTGAAAGCGCGGGTGGAAGAAGGCAGTGACCTGACCCAGAAGCTCCTGAGGGGCTCCAGTCCCCACGAGCGTGGTGAGGACAACCAAGGGGGATGGGAAAAATGCAAGCACCGGATGACAGGAGTGCAGCAGGGCCTCCTCCAGTAGCGCAGGGAGACAGGAATACAGCGGGACCAGCTCCGATGGTGCAAGCGGCTGTGCCCGGAGCAAAAGCGGTGGCGCCGATCATGCCGATCACCCTGCTGTATGTCCCGGGGGCGGTATGGCTTCCCTAGTATGATGGCAAACCGGATGCCTTACTTGGATTTAAAAAGAAAATCTGCACTGTATTGGACATGTATGCGATGACCAGCAGATAAAGAGCATCTGTGGTGCTGGTTGCTGGTACAGTTAACAGGTGCAGCAGAGTTGGAAGTAGAGACCAGGTCAGATGGTGATCGGGTCTCAGTGAACACCATCTTTGAAAATCTTAATGTTGCTTTTGAAACCCGTACAGAGGCAGAGCTGAGAATGGGATTTTACAACTGTAGGCAGCGGTCCCAGGACAGTATCAGAGACTATTAAGACTACTAAGATTGCAAGGAGGAAGGATCCCGTCATCCAGAGGAAGCAGCAGCGATTGCTACGATTCGTTTGGGCAACCCATCTGCCGTCATTGCCACAAAGCCGGCAAGTTCGCACGAAGGTGTCCTTTAAACCAGCAACCCCTGGGGCCAAGGGCCAATTCCCAGGAATAAGACGACAAGGCCCATCTGATTGGCAATACCAGTATGTAGGTGGACGACCAATTCTGGCCATTACCCTGGACGGAATCCCTACTTCTGCATTGTTGGGCATTGGCTCGCAGGTAAAACCATCCTGTATGTACTGTGTAAAAGGTTCTGGTCAAATGCTGAACTCACCCGTCCGGATGCGGGCCTCACTATTTATGCTGTCAATGGGTTACCAGTGACTCAGATTGGGTTTAAGGAAGTAACCATAAAAGTGGGGAGGGTGGAGTTAAAGAACCAAGGACTGATTGTATTGGAAAATGATGTCAGTGATAAGAATCCAAAGATGATTTTAGGAAAAAATGTAATTGAAAATTGAATGGGGGAAGTGTTGCTCTTACTCCACAGATTGCTGAAACTGCAGGTGCTGGGCAGAAGAGGGTCCTGCAAAGAACAATCAGAGCCCTCCTGCAGAGGCAACAGGTAAACCTCTCTGGTGGGGAAATTGGCAGCGTACGGGTAATAGACGCCGGCTCTATTGTGATACCCCCACGAAGTGAAATGATGATATGGTGTCGGGTGGCCATAGACCTCAATGGGCAAGATTACCAGGGGGTAGTAGAGCCCATATAGTCTGAACATTGGTCCACGGTCCTGACAGCCAGGGGGGTGGTTGATGTTCGCAAGGGGAAAGTGCCCCTTTTGCGAGTGTTAAACTATGGGGAGGAGGAAACCAAATTGCCCAAGTATGCCACCAATGCCAAACTGTTCACTGTCGCTGATGATTCTATCAAGGCAGCAGAATCCCTAACCTCACCAGAACAGATAAAAGATGACTTTCCCCAAGACCAATTAGAGGATTGGTGTCAGGAACTGCATGTAGGTACTGATTTCACCCCTTCACATCAGAAACATGGAGTCTACCAGGTAGTACAGGAATACGAACACGTTTTCAGTAAGCATCCACTAGACTTCAGAAGAATGAAAGGTGTACAACACCATACACCCACGGGTAATCATCCACCCATCAAAGAAAGATACAGACCCATACCACTCACTCACTATCAGTGTGCCAAGGAGATGTTGAGGAACATGAAGGAGGCTGGGGTTATTAGAGATAGTTGCAGTGCCTGGGCAGCTCCACTGGTTGTAGTCAAGAGAAAGGATGGCACCATGAGGATGTGCGTGGACAGACAAATTAATCGAACTACTCACAAGGATTCTTATCCGCTACCCCGTAAAGAAGAGTCACTGGCTGCACTGAAGCACGTAAGGCAGTTTTGTGGCACCCTACGGTTATGTAGCCACAGTAAAATCTGGTTGGTGCAGTAAGGCATCAAAAGTTGTCCACTTCCAGCTCATTTCCCATTTCATATGGAACATCATCTTTAAAATGACCTTATAACAGGCCACAGTGTTCATAGACACCTGGTATCTTTAAAAATGGTTAACACAAATAGGCTTGACACTAGCCACTTTCTTTACCAGATCCCCTTAGTTGCCCCGACCTTCACCCTTTAACTCTTGTGCAGTGGTGTGGTCTTACACAAGGACCCCTGGGCTAGAGACCAGAGGTTGCCTGCTGATCAGTACTGCAGGCTGATAGGAATGGTTAGGTAGGCAGACAAGATACAAAAATGTCAGGCAAGATACAGGGACAGTATAAAAAAAAATCTTTCTGGATTACACATTTAAGGTAACCGTTTACTTATAAACTTTATAATAAGAAACAAAGTAGTTACCCTAATAATTAACCAGACATGATTTGTGTTATTTTTCAATATATGCTGGAAGAAAATTTATTTGTAACAATATAAGGTTATTATTTTTAGAAAACATTATTTTGATGAATGTATGAAAATGGCAAAACATGAATTTAACACATAATGCCACTGAAATAAATAGTGAAAGTCCACTCTGGATAGAAGAGAAGTCAGAATTTGGTCTTTGACAAACTATATTGAGTCCCAATCTTTTTTTTTTATAAAGTATTGTTCAATTTACCCCATTATTTTGCCAAAGATATATAAATTATATAAAAATTATATTTCCTAAATGGGATTGCAGAGCAATTGTAGTACATTGATGAATATACACTTATAAGAGATGCCCATATGGACGGAGCTGTATAGGGCACAGTATTTATGGCCCACATCTGTACATAACGTATGAATGAGCTACAACCATAGTTCTCCACAGTCCCCTAAGGACATATCCTACATACTTCTATATAAACAAATGTCATGTAAATAAATGAACTCTCTCTTGAAATCAAGACCCTTGAGATAACTTCCTTAGAGACTAATTTTAGTAAAATTCTTATATGGAAATATGAGCTCAACATATTCTTAGTAATGTAAAGAGCACTTATCAGGTCTCTTATTATGTCTATTTTAGTAAATAATTTACAAAATAACAACACAGTATCAGGTTTTCTATGAATCTTACATTGCGCTGTTACTTTGATATTTCTTTTAGAAAAGTAAGAATACATTGATAACGGAATGTTACGATTTTCCTTACTAGGTGTGTGTCTCTTTACACTGACTGTCAGGAGTGATCGGATAATGTGGTGTGATAGTGTGTAAGAACACACACGCCACTGTTTGCATCTAGTTGTCATTTTAACTCCTTAAGGGCCCAGAAATTTTGTGCTTTTTTATTTTACTTCTTTTGTTGCAAGAATCACAACATTTTTTTACTGTATACTTATGAGGGATTCTTTTTGGGGGGTAATTTGTAGTTTGAATGTATATATTAATTTTACCATAAATGTACTGGGATCAACTGGAATTCCAAAAAGAGAACATTTTGTTTCTACAGAGTTTCTTGGGTGCTTAAAATGTCCTGGTAATGATATTACTGAGGACTATATGATTATGGCAATACCAAACATGTACAGGTTTTAGTATCTAATAAGCTAATAAGGAAAAGCAAAAATGTAAAAATGAAATTAATTAAAAAAAATATTTGCATCATTATATCCTAAAACCATAAATTTTTTATTGTTCCATCAATTTAATTAATGCAATTTAGGCTATATGTGACATTTTGATTGCTTAATTTTGCGTAGACCATGTACTGTATGGTTTCAATAATTCTATATATTTAATAGATCAGAACCTTTGGGACACAACAATACTAAATATGTTTATTTATATAAATGTTTTAATTACTTTATTTTGGAATAGGGGAATAGTAGTGGTTAAACCTTTAATTATATATTTTTAAAAAATTAAGTATTTTTAATTTATTTTTAGTCTTTCTAGGTGTCTTAAACCTGCAATTGTTTTATTGGTTATACTATATATTGAAATAACACAGCATTACATGCAGATATAGGATTAATGTTCAGGTATATAGCATTATAATGATGCCTGTCCAGCTGTTGAACTAATTTTATCTTGAGAGATAGCTTTTAGATGTGGCTAGAGAGCAGGCTGTCAGTCAAAGTGCAAGTGATTACATGTGGCACTCACAGTATAGTGGGTGGTGCTTTGAGCGTTGACTAAAGCCAATCCATACAACTCCATGAATAAAAGCTGCTGGCTCCAGGGAGGAAGTAAGTACATTTTCTCCCTGTACCCACACATTCAGAAAGGTGGCCAGACCACATTGTAATGCTTTTACAGCTATATCTGCAGGTAAATAGCAAATAAATTAGGTGACATGTTTTCTGTTTTTCATTTTTTTTCCTCCCCTTTTTCTGAGAGCCATAGCTTTTTTTATTTTTTGGCAATCTTGCCATATGAGGGCTTATTTTTTTGTGGGACGAGTTGAACTTCTGAATGAAACCATTAGTTTTACCATATAGTGTATTGGAAAATGGAAAACAAATTCCAAATCTGATGAAATTGAAAAAAAGTGCAATTGCACTTTTGGGGGTATCGTATTCACCCTGTTTACTATATGGTAAAACTGATGTGTAGGTATGATGTCTAAGGTTAGTACGAGTTTGTAGATACCAAATGAGTATACTTTTACTTCTATGTAATGCGTTAAAAAATTCAGAAGTTTGTCCAAAAAAAAATTGTGCTTTTGGCGCCATTTTCTGATACCTTTAGCGTTCTTATTTTCTGGGATCTGGGGATCAGTGAGGGCTTATTTTTGTCTTGAGGTGGCGTTTTTAATTATTCCATTATTGTGCGGATGCTACGTTTTGATCCCCTGTTTTTGTATTTAACAAAAAAATTTGCGATGAGCAAAAAATTTCATTTTGGCGTTTAGAATTTTTTTCTCGTCATGCCATACACAAATAAAATTAACTGATTTTATATTTTCATAGATCGGCATTTTTGAATGTGGTGATACCAATTATGTGTATATTTTTTATTTTTTTAACTGTTTTATTTTCAATGGGGAGATAGGGGGGATTTGAACTTTTGTTGCGGGTGCTTTCTCTTCTGGGGCGGATGGTGACGCAACTGGTGTTGCAGCTCTCCACAGGTAGAGCTAGGCCCCAGGGAGGATGGGAGTGTGATTTAATGTTGGGGTGCAGGTCTGAGGACGCCGGTAATAACTGGATAACACAGGGGCTGTAGTTTCCGCTACCTCTACTTGGCAGTTGTTAATGCAGGCCCAAGAGTCTGTTCCAGAAGATAGTGGGGCTCCAGTCAGCCTGTAAGCAATGAAGGAATTTGTAGCCCCCCTGAATCTAGTCACTACAGGGTATATCATTATATCCTTCCCTGGCAGGTCAAGATGCTAATCTAGTAAGTTCTACACACACCTCACAGCACCATACAGCAGGGAGAGCAGTCCCTAGGAAAGGGTTAACAATGTTTCTACAGACACAGGAAGAGACTCAGCCAGTTCTCAGCAGACCCAGGTTGCCATAGCAACTTGCAAAAGTGGGGGCATGAGCAGTTAGGAGTAGAAAACAGTTTCACTTTATCTTAGAACAAGCTTGAACACAAGACAGAGCAGACGCACAATGTGCAGCTCCCTGAAGGCTGTCAGGCCTTCAAGGAGGCAGAACAGAGCTGTCCGGATGTAACACCGAACAGACATCTCCACCAAGCTGGGGGCCAGTAACATCTAGAGAGACGGGACCCGGCACCTGTAATCATGGACTAATAGGGAGCAGTCGCCAAAGAGACGGAACTGGGCACAAGAGAGGTACAGAGCCCTAGTTTGGGTGGCCGAGGTGCGGCAGCAGAGAGGGAGCCTGAGAGAGGGGATAGAGGTCCGATCCACGAGAGGTCCAGGCTGCCGGCCGGATGGACCGAGACCGGGGAAGAGTACAGAGTTGTGCATGGAAGAGAAAGGCCACAGATTACCAAACCGGATCCAGCCTTTTACTTATCGGGGTGCAAAACCACCTGAGCCAGTAAATAAAGTGACTGGAACCTGCACCTGGTGACTCTGTGAGTAACTGCCGCCGCCCTGCGCTCCGGCGCGCCCGTGTACTGCCGCCCCCATTCTCACCAACCTCCCGGGGTACCCTGCTCTGCCCGTGGGGAGCGATACCATCCCGGCTGCGCATAACACCTGCGCCGGAGAGAGACTGTGCACCGGCGGCTAGTTCCTGGCGCATACCGCGGGTGGCACTGCGAAGCATCCCCACTCCCCATCCCTTTGGGAGAGGACTAGTAGCAGGAAGGGTCAGCGGCAGAGGAGGCCGAAACCCCAGTCACCGCTGCAACCGGTGACATGCTTCCCAGGGGCCCATTACCCTCCGTCCATCCCCATCTGTATTGGATACTTGTCCGTTTGCTGTTCTTATTTAACATGTAGCTGACGGGGTCACGGAACCGGGCCAGGCCTGTCACAGCTACCCCGAGGAACCACTGGCCCGGGGACGAGTAGCCTAAGGCCCCGTGGACGCTACAGATTCACCCTGCCAGGTGGGTTGGAGGCCTTCCTTGTGGCGCTATGTGTTTGAGTCTCTGTAGCTTGGAGCCGCACAGTGACCCTCTCCTAGTTGTTTGTCCTTTCCCCTATGGCGGACAGAGCGAGCAGGTCACGGGTACCACCTGTGTAGCTGCGACCCCGGCTCTATCTTGCTGCTTCACCTTTGGGTGTTCTCGTGGGCCAGGGGACTTGAAATCGCCTGCCCTCTGGGCTTCACTGAAAAGCTTTAGCACCCAGCAGTCTAGGACCATGGTGTTCTGCTTTCTGCACCTGGTCTTGTGAGAGCTAGCTCAGACAGCTCTCTTTCTGCGACCGTGCTTGTTCTTTGCCTCTGCTATTCTGAGGTGTTTCACTTTATGTTCGTGTGTGTGTGTAAATAACCCCTCCACCGGACCAGTATGCTTAGAGAAGCTTCCTTCAAAACAGGTCCTTGAGCTCTCCCTTCTGGCTTAGAGTTAGAAAGTGTTGAATGTTGGTAACCTAACATGAGAAACCCCCTACTTGCTTCCAGGCATAGCATCACCCCCGGTAAAGAGGGCAACACCACTGTGGCTCCTGGACCCTGGGGGCCACAGCAAGTCACCCCAAAAAAGATGATTAAATAATGAAATATCAATTATTTACAAATATATAACAGACTGCATCAAAAATATGTAGATCAAAAGATGTGCACATAAATACTGAATATATGTTTATAATATTGCACATCAAGTAATATTAAAAGGGAAATATTGCACATTAACAATCATTGCACATCACAAGTATCATTCCCGTAATCATATTATATATGGTCACAACGGCCAATTACATAACATCATCAAGGTAGCAAAAACCCACATTAAATATGATTAAGGGTGATTGTTTCACCTGAAACGCATAGTGCTGTGCTGGTCATGTCATCGGTTGTCTTCATGCTAAAATAAAGACCATAGCTTTCCTCGCCTGAAGAGCTGGATGGGCCTTCTTTCTTCTATTTGCAATATCGGCCTGTGGCAGTGCCTGTCCGTGCTCCAGGGAGAGGCCAGGAATGAGCGTGTACACGGTGAGCTGATATACATAAATCACATTAAATATACCGTACATTATAATACATTACATAGTTAATGCTCACCCAACAAACACCTACACAAAACATTAGGTTGAGGGCAATCTGGCCATGGGCCCTCCTGTAGCCCTGGGCTCTGGTCAATAGCCCAAATTGCCTTCATTGTAATCTGCCTATGACTCTACACTAAGCAGCCCAACTAAATGACACCACTGATGTCCGAGTCTCTGTCTTTATATTATGATTAGGGATGATCAAAAACCTCCAATATTCGGCTTCACGAATATTTTCCGAATAGGTCACCGCTATGTGAATATTCGATGCGCAATGTAAGTCTATAGGAAGCCCGAATAGTTCCAAATAGTTGTTATTCAGGTTTCCCATAGACTAAAGGGTGCTTTACATGCTGCGACATCGTTAGCGATTGCTAGCGATGTTGCTAGCATTAGCACCCGCCCCCATCGCTGGTGCGATATATGGTGATCGCTACCAGACACTATCGCTACGGCAGTGTCACACACACATACTTGTTCTGCGACGTCGCTGTGCCCGCCGAACAATCTCTCCTTCAATGGGGAGGTGCGTTCAGCGTCACAGCGACGTCACAAAACGGCTGTCCAATAGCAGAGGAGGAGCGGAGATGAGCGGCCAGAACATGCCGCCCACCTCCTTCCTTCCTCATTGCCGGTGGACGCAGGTAAGGAGATGTTCGGCGTTCCTGCGGTCTCACACGTAGCGATATGTGCTGCCTCAGGAATGGCAAACAACATCGTACCTGCAGCAGCAACGATAATAAGGAACTTAACAACGTGTCAACGAGCAACGATTTTTCATGTTTTTGAGCTCGTTGATCGTCGCTGATTGGTGTCACACGCTGCGATGTCGCTAACGGCGTCGGATGTGCGTCACTAACGATGTGACCCCAACGATATATCGTTAGCGATGTCGCAGCGTGTAAAGCATCCATTACACTGCCCATCGAATATTCACGAAGCCGAATATTTGAGGTATTCGATCATCCCTAATTATGATGCTCTCAGATTAGGTGCCAAAAACGTGGTGACAGATTCCATTAAGCTGACATTAAAAAGGCATAAACGTTGACATATGTAATGAGGAATAATGATAAAAGATTAGTAAAGATTACAAAAGATCAATTCTAAGAAGATATTACATTTTTTGGGGGAATTTTTTTTACAAGAGACACATAAAAAAAAAATCAAAGAAATTATACTGGTTAATCAATCGTCTGCTAAGACAATTCGTAACTCAGCCATAGTCCTAGGAAATGGTATGATTAAAATATCACTTTATTCTGAAAGAAATAGAAAGAAGTATTTTGTGCCACATTGGAAATGATGCCATATTACATTTATTTAATTGAAATTAAGTATCTGCTTTTTATTACACATATTGTATATATAGTTGTAATGAACGTTTACAAATCCTTACTATTCATTTACTACTTACTACTAACAAAACAATTCTAAAAAAAAAATTGCTCCACTGAGTACTATGCAAGAGAACACAACTAAATTCTGTGCATCTTGAGATTAGAGGAACCTGCATTACAATCTTTGTATAGAGGGGGTACCTGTCACTGTACTGCGGCCATGATAAGGAAACTGCTGACAACTCTTCCTGAAAGGACAGGAAGTATGAGTCTAAAATAGCCCTAGTGGCCGGTAAAAAAATTGCAACATCTCTAATTTAGTTTTTGGTTTTTTGTTTTGTTTTTTTAAATACAGAATATGAAACATAAAAAAACTTTGCATTTTTTAAAATATATTATTAATAATAATAATAATACTTATTATTATTTATATAGCGCCAACATATTCTGCAGTGCTTTACAATTCAGAGGGGACATGTACAGACAATATGAGACAATACAAAATAACAAAATTCAGATACTAAGAGCAGTAAGTGCCCTGCTCATAAGCTTACTGTCTATGAGGAAATAGGGGAGGCACAAAAAGTGACTGGGGGGAGAAAAGCTTGTCATATATGGTCCAGCCATCGATTTAATAGGGGATTCCAAACTAGCTGCATGAACCTGTAATCGGCCAGAATTTATACAGGTACAGAGTGTAAAAAAGTACATGAAGAGGCATGCAATCAGAAGATACAGGGGACAAGAATTGGAAGTAAATTTTATGAAGGACAGAAAGGGACTAGATTAGATGAGGGCGTGAGGTGATAGGCTAGTCTAAAGTAATGCGTTTTTAGGGCTGGTATGGTGTTGATGTTGGGAATTAATCGGATTGTTCTTGGTAGTGTGTTCCAGAGCATAGGCGCAGCTCGTGAGAAATCTTGAAGATGGGAGTGGGAGGTTCGAATTGTTGAGGATGTCAGTCTTGTGTCATTAAATAAATAAATAAGTTTCATTTAATACAATTTTATATATGTATATATATATATATATATATATATATATATATATATATATTTTTTTTTTAATTTTGGCAAAAGAAAATTAATTTATTAAGGAATCTTAAAATGCAAATTGGAAATATGTCTATTTTATTATTTATTATATAATTGCTTCTTTTCGAAGACACAGGTCACAGACCTCACCACTAGGGTCAAAATAAAAAAGTATAAAAAAAAATGAAATAACATTTCAATATACACTATGAAGTGGAGAAATTCCAGCTGAAGGGATAGATGTACACAGGTCACATAGTGTGATAAAGATGTTAGACTTGGTGGCAGGTTTGATATCTGTCACTGAAAAGCAACTACAGCAGGATCAAACTTAGACATTGACCTGTCGGAACAACACTAAATATATGTTCACCATGTCTTATTTATCTTGTATCTCCAAGGACGATTGAAAAAAGTACTTCAAACCAGAAATTGAAATGTAGACAGAATTTAGAATTGATTGTGGCTGCGTGCCCTGCTATATGTATCTTTGCAACTCTTAAGAAGTGCACCATTGAAGTTTATCCTCCCGTTCCGCTTCTTTGCCAGAGAAAGTGTCTAGTTTTCCCGAAATAGAGTCATATAGACTAAATGCGGTGAAGGCAGTGTGGATAATTCATCTTAATACACTTCACTACAGGTATCTTCTTACCTAAGGACATGCAGATTGCCTATTTATTCCAGCTGGTAATGTAATCTAAAAATAAAGTAACTAATTTTCACAAAGGATTAAAAAAGACTAGATGAAATTAGTCATTGCACGCTGCGGTGATCAATGCACAACTGCTGTTCTATTCTACCAAAATAATATCATTCTGTCATCTTTTATCACACTTTGATGGACTTTAAACCAAACAGACAGGTTGCAAACGTTACCGGCTCCTGTTGCTTAATTGAAAACGCTGACAATATACATGGGAGGCTATAGGCAAGGAAAACATCACTAATCATTTTATCACGAATGGGAATTACGTTCAGCTGCATAGGTTTAGCCATGTAAATATTTCACTTCAGCTCACACATTAAAGTCACCCGAGGCAAAGCTGCTATCCGATTGCAGTTATTAAAGATATTTTTCATTCATTTTTCTTTTTTATTTAATTTCCTAAGCCTTTAAAAAATTTTAGCCACATGAGACAATTCAAAATTAAATATTTTCGACTGGATTTTTCTAAAATAAATATTGCTTTTCTAATTTAGGTAGACAGTCTGCATCCTTTGTATCGCTACAGTTCACTTAATCTAGCACATTTATTAAGTAGAAGACATATATAGTTATGGTAGGCAGCTATGACATAGGATATTATCAATAAGACAATCTACAGAAAATACCGCAAAGCTTTAGGGCACAAACACAGCACTTCTGCTGTAGACCTCACCCTGCAGCAATAACGAGTGGTCTTTATCGCTGCGTATATTGTTTGGGAAGAGATGCATGAGTGGCGCACACCTCAGTCTTTGAACTGCAGAGGATAAACTCGCACTGACATCCACGGCGTAAATTGACATGCTGCCAATCTCAATCTCAATTCTGTAGCTGTCAATTTAAGCCGCTGATATTTTTTGCAGTGTGTGCATCAGATTTCTTAAAGCCTCATTCACTGTAAAATTCAGCAGATTTCCCGGAAGAAAGTACGCTGTAGAAAATCCACAGCATGTCCGCTATGTTGTTACTTATCCTTCAGACTAAGTTCCCACAATAAGTATTTGGTGCATTTTTGAGTTTCTTAAACCTACAAGTTTTGGCGGCTAAAACAGTTGGTGGCCGATTCAAATGATAATTATCCTTTATGGAGACATCATAAGCAATATTATATCCAAACCTACAAAAGTGAATGGCACAACGGTATGATTTACTTAAAGGAAACCTGTCAGGTCCCCTATGTCCTACAACCCAGCAGCATTGATACCTGTGTTCCCAAATTCCCTTCCTAACCAGACCTGTATAATGCTATTCACTAGAATAGATGTTTAAAAAAACTACTTATAAACTTTGCTTTTCCTATGCTAATTAGGGTCTTGACTAGTCACAGGGGAGTTGTTTCCCCAGACTAGTCATCCCTCTTTCCATGTTATTGTCGCGGGCGGAGGAGGGGACGCCGCGCTCTCCCACCGCTCGGGTCCGGCCGCCGCGGCTGCAGCGGCCTGCCGCTACTCGGTGGCTCGAGCGATGGGCCGGATCCCGGGGACTCGAGCGGCGCTCCTCGCACGTGAGTGAAAGGGGGTTTTTGGGTGTGGGGATTGTTTATTGTCCGTGACGCCACCCACGGTTGTGGTGATTTGTTGACACCACCGCTGCTCTGTATGGGGATTCCGGGAGGGATGGTATGGAGCAGCCAGTTGTTGTGTTGCCCCTCCGTGGGTAGGGGTTGGTGATCCCGGGGCCCAGTGATGAGGTGGGAGATGCAGGGCTTGGTGGGCGCAGGGACGCGGGGGCAGCGCTGTGCCTTGCGGCACTGTGGTACTCACTCAGCCTGAGACGATGACACAGTTCTCGGTAAAACACACGGCTGGAAAGACGGTTCCCACGGACGGCTGCACTTGCTTTCCCCAGTAGGTGACGGTGACGGTCCCTCTGTCCTGCACCTATGATGATAATGGTTGCGATGGGTTCCCACCGGTAACCCGCTCCCCGGCTTGGATATGGGCCGGAGGAGCCCTACTTTGCCCGCAGGCGCTGGCCCTGAGAAACTGGTGCCCTGGCGGTGGCGGTGTCTCTCCGTTGCGGTTGGACTGTTGCCTTCAATCGGGACTTGGTTGTTGGGAGACAGACGTCCCCTTCACTGACGGATTTGGCAAATTATGGCGACTCCTAGCCTTGCCGGGATCCGAAAGGCCCCTGCCCTGGTGCTGACTGTTCTTCGTATACTGCTCCAGACCGCCGGGTCACCACCCATCCGCAGTCCTTCCAGCAACCTCCGAGCAGTCCCCCTGCAGACTATCACCGCCGTCTGCTGACCTTGCTGACACTGTCCGGGGCACACACCCGGACCAACTTCAGGCTCGCTTAACTGTTCCTTTTCTCTGCTTCTACTCTCCATGTTTACTCCTTCACTTCCCTAGCTTAACTGCCTGTTTTTTCCGCCTCCAGGGATGTGAACTCCTCGGTGGGTGGAGCCAACCGCCTGGCCCACCCCCTGGTGTGAACATCAGCCCCTGGAGGAAGGCAACAAGGATTTTCGGTTAGCCTAGGTGTTCCTAACTGGGGTGTAGGGTGTGGTGGTGTGATGACCTGTGACCCCTGGCTTGCCCAGGGCGTCACATTCCCCCTTAGTAAAATGCAGACCGTCCGCGGGCTGCCCGTCCAACACCGGTTTTATTTTCTGAAAAATATATAAAAAAAGGTAAAACGGTAACATAACAATTCATGACATCATCCCACATCGGGAGGCACATTTCTTAAACGTTGCAAACGGTTTACGGTTACGGTCTCCGCTCTCTCCCACCCAAGCAACCTGGCCCTGATGCTGCCCCTAAAACCCAGGCAGCACCCCTTGACCCAAGTCCAGCACAAGTTACCCGAGCGGGATCTGTCCTTCCCCTCCAGAGGGTAGCCACCGGTTCCTGTGGTGGCTGGGCCCCAGCCTGCTCTGCTGAGGGCCCTCCCTCCAACCTGCCTCTCCGGAGGCGGTAATGCGGAAACGGTAACGGTAACACAACTTATTTACAAGCCACTAGCGTCTGTGGTTGCCCTGCAAGTTCACGGGCTTGTCCATGGAAAGTTCTCCATGCAACTTTTTAAACGGTCCCCACGGGGACGGCAACGGCCGGTTTTCTCACAATCACGGTGGAATCAGGTGAAGCTTCGGTAATCATTCTCATTTTTAAACTTTCAAACACAACTCAGTGGTTGTCCCAACGGGGACTGCTGCAGCGGGCATCCGCTGCCCTTACTCAGATTCTTCTGCCGAGGCGGCCCCATCCTCCGCCACTAGCATATCAAACATGCACTGACATGCCTGCTGTGACAGGGGTACCTGGTACCCATTTCCACCGGTACGCAGGGTATGGACAACCACGGGGTCTCCTACATAGCGGGAACGCTCACTTGCCTCTTCAAGCTCAACAGCGGACCCGGGGCTGAGGCAGGAGTCGTCATCTCTTGTTCCTGTGTCAGGCGGGTTGCCGCCAGCTGTCGCAGCTTCCTGGCCTCCAGCATCCAGCATTTCAGACCCTTCCACGGTAGCACGGAGCAGCATATTAGGCGAGCTTACACTGAGGCGCCCCATAAGTAACGGCAAGGGTGATGCATGGGCCAAGACTAGGCCGGGCCCCTCAGCTGCAGCGGCCGGTCCTGGTAGGACATAGGGACGTGGGTCACCAGTCGACTCTGCTACATCCATTTCCCCTCCGTACATCGGGGCAGTTGTAATCAGCTCCTCCACCTCATTGGTCCACTGCTCCATCATCCGGAAGATCTGATCCTGCTGACGCTGGTGGAATTGCATCACCCGGGCCTTCATCCAGGCCACGGTTCCAGGCTCAGGGTCTGGCACGGTCACTGCCGGGACTTCTGGCACCATGCTGTTAAAGGGCCGCGGTCCTAGCGGTTCCCCTTGATGCACTTCAGGGCCGTCCTGGACGTCTGCAGCCGGCTGGTCCGCCGGAGTGGCTGGGCAGGGTATCGCTACCGGTTGGGCAGGTAGCGGGCCTATTGGTGGAGCGGCAGCAGCTATCACGGGTAGCGGGGAGAGAGGCAGGGTGAGCGGAAGCCGGCCGGGCCCCTCAGCTCCAATGGCCGATCCCTCAGGAATACAGGGGCGTGGGTCGCTTACCCGCTCCTCCAAATCCTCTTCTACCTCGCGTCTCCACATAGCAGCCACCACATCCGCCATGTCGGTCTCCCACTCCTCCAGGAGGAGTTGCATATGGGCCTGCAGACGATTACTCAGCGGGACGGTCCGGTCCCTCAACCACGTCGCCGTGCCGAGCGCGGGGGTCTCGCTGTTATTAGCTGGAGCGGACATCTCGGCAGTCGTGCTTTCCAGGAACTAGCAACAAGATGGCCACAGGGTCCTGGCGTCCCTGCTTTTATAGCCACCTCACATGCGTCCAGCCGCCATCGCGTCCCCCTTAGCTTATTTCCGGCCCCTCCTCTATTGGGGCGGGGTTTTGGCCTTCGCGCCTCTGCTACTCGAGAAGACGCTCGAGCGGAAACTTTTCGCGCCAAAGATGGCGACTTCCGAAATTTTTCAGCCGGATACCTCCGGCGGTCACAAGGCGCACCTCTACCCAACGTTAGAGCGGTAAGATCCTGTTCGTGACGCCAAGTTGTCGCGAGCGGAGGAGGGGACGCCGCGCTCTCCCACCGCTCGGGTCCGGCCGCCGCGGCTGCTGCGGCCTGCCGCTGCTCGGTGGCTCGAGCGATGGGCCGGATCCCGGGGACTCGAGCGGCGCTCCTCGCACGTGAGTGAAAGGGGGTTTTTGGGTGTGGGGATTGTTTATTGTCCATGACGCCACCCACGGTTGTGGTGATTTGTTGACACCACCGCTGCTCTGTATGGGGATCCCGGGAGGGATGGTATGGAGCAGCCAGTTGTTGTGTTGCCCCTCCGTGGGTAGGGGTTGGTGATCCCGGGGCCCAGTGATGAGGTGGGAGATGCAGGGCTTGGTGGGCGCAGGGACGCGGGGGCAGCGCTGTGCCTTGCGGCACTGTGGTACTCACTCAGCCTGAGACGATGACACAGTTCTCGGTAAAACACACGGCTGGAAAGACGGTTCCCACGGACGGCTGCACTTGCTTTCCCCAGTAGGTGACGGTGACGGTCCCTCTGTCCTGCACCTATGATGATAATGGTTGCGATGGGTTCCCACCGGTAACCCACTCCCCGGCTTGGATATGGGCCGGAGGAGCCCTACTTTGCCCGCAGGCGCTGGCCCTGAGAAACTGGTGCCCTGGCGGTGGCGGTGTCTCTCCGTTGCGGTTGGACTGTTGCCTTCAATCGGGACTTGGTTGTTGGGAGACAGACGTCCCCTTCACTGACGGATTTGGCAAATTATGGCGACTCCTAGCCTTGCCGGGATCCGAAAGGCCCCTGCCCTGGTGCCGACTGTTCTTCGTATACTGCTCCAGACCGCCGGGTCACCACCCGTCCGCAGTCCTTCCAGCAACCTCCGAGCAGTCCCCCTGCAGACTATCACCGCCGTCTGCTGACCTTGCTGACACTGTCCGGGGCACACACCCGGACCAACTTCAGGCTCGCTTAACTGTTCCTTTTCTCTGCCTCTACTCTCCCTGTTTACTCCTTCACTTCACTAGCTTAACTGCCTGGTTTTTCCGCCTCCAGGGCTGTGAACTCCTCAGTGGGCGGAGCCAACTGCCTGGCCCACCCCCTGGTGTGAACATCAGCCCCTGGAGGAAGGCAACAAGGATTTTCGGTTAGCCTAGGTGTTCCTAACTGGGGTGTAGGGTGTGGTGGTGTGATGACCTGTGACCCCTGGCTTGCCCAGGGCGTCACATTATCATACCCTTGTGGGCATGATAACATGATTTTCACCTTCCAGCTTCCCTGCCAGTTCCTGGAAATCTTGTGCATGCGCTCACCTTATTTCGGCCTCTTAAGTGCATTTCAGAAGCAGGGTGAACACTTCCTGCTTCATTAGGCACACAGTGCATGACCGGTAGTTCCGAAGACGTGTATGTGAGCTGTCTTTTCAACTTTCTGCACTTAATGAAGCCGGGACGCATCCACCCTGCTTCTGAAGCGCACTGATGTGGTCGAAATGAGCCCCATACATACACAAGATTTACATTAGCTGGCCGCAATGCCGGCTCATGGAAATCATGCCACATTGGCATAATAACATGGAAAGCGGGCCAACTACTCTGGGAAAACAACGCACCTTCGACTAGTCAAGGCTTTAATTAGCATAGGGACAGGGAGGTTTATAAGTACCTTATTTTTGCAGATTATAAAACGCACTTTTCCTCCCACAAATTTGGGAGAAAAAGGAGGGGTGCGTCTTAAAATTCAAATATAGCTTACCAGGGGGGCTGTCTGTGTGTCAACCAGGTGCGTTCGGGCGGCCGGGTGCTTGTGGCTGCGTGCGGGCAGCCAGGTGCCTGTGGCTGCATGTGGGCAGCTGGGTGCCTGTCGGTGCCGTTTGCCTCTGTGTCCTGGAGGCCGGCTGCCTCTCTGCGCAGGTGGGCAGGTGGCCTGCTGGCTGCCACTCTGTGCATGCGGGCAGGTGGCTGTGCGGACTGCGGTGGCTGTGTGGCAGGTGTCCCAGTGTGTCCGCGGTCCCAGTTTCAAACGATGGCACCAGGAGTGAGCGAGTGCACAGATGGAGCTCTTGGATGAGAGCACCATCTGCCCATGCGCAGCTCCGGGAGTCAGCGCGTGTGCAGACGGGAGCTCTTGGATGAGAGTTCCATCTGCGCACACACCGCTCCGGGAGTCAGCCCGTGCGCAGATGGAGCCCTTGGATGAGAGCTCCATCTGTGCATTCGCCGCTCCAGGCGCCATCATTTGTACCGGGACCACGGACAGACTGGGACATTACCCGCACCGGCCAGCTCCACCACTGACCTGCCGCCGCCGCTGCTGCCACTACTGACCTGCTGCTGCTGACGCCACTGACCGCCTTTGACACCAAGGACCTGCCGCGGCTGCCAGCACAACCTCTGCCTCCTGTGACCCTGCTTCACCACCACTGCTGCCCCCTCTGGTAAGACAACACTGGAGTATAAGACGGACCGCATTTTACCTTTTTTATCTCTATATTTGGGATGCGTCTTATAATCCAGTACGTCTTATAAGATGAAAAATATGGTAGTTTTTTTAATCATTCATATTAGTGAATAACATTATACAGGTATCAATGTTGCTGGATTGGAGGGCAAAGGAGACCTGACAGGTTCCTATCACGGGTTTGTCACGGGTGACAGACAGTCATGTGGTTTTTGGCAATAGAAGGTCACAGCGTTTGGCTGCGCAAAATGCTCTCTAACTTTCTATTATTCCTGCTGTTAGTATTAATTGTGCTTGATAGCTTTATTGCTGGCTTTTCATCTCTTCCCCTCTAGAACCCAGTGGAGTGCTCCTTCTGACCAGCTGATGATTATCAGTATTCTATTTGTGCTTAAATACTCCCATCTTTCTTGGACTTGTGCTGGTGATATTATACAGTTTATTCAAGCTCTAGTTGAAAGCAGGTAGCTTGCACTCATCTGTGGTATCATTGATGAAACTTGGCTGAACGTCTGCCTGAGTCATCTGTGAATAAATAGTTCATACATTTTCCCCTGTGTATCCTCCTTGCGTCTTCTTTAGTGTTGTAATGGGGTTGACAAAAAGTTCATCCCACCTGTTCCTTGTTTAGGGTCTAGCACTAGGGATGCCTAGGGTCAGGTATCCAATTCAGCGCATAGGTGAGGAACTTATCTAGGGCAGTGAAGGACCCAGGGGTCAGTTTTAGGTCTGGTCAGGAGTCACCATCTCCCCCATTCCTAGACGCAGGGTTCCCCTTCCCTTTCGCCATTCGCTTGGTACTTCCCTGTACCTAGTTTGACAGTTCCCTTTAATATGATTAACACCAATTGTCTACTCACAATTAATCTTCATATATTACTTATGTAATTCTTATTGATATATACAGTATATTTATATATTCATGTCTTTAAGGTCTGATTTATTCAGTTTCAAGCAATTGACAATGTGTTTGCACATTCACCTGCTCTTGGGGAGCACTTATAATTATGTATTTTATTAAACAGTGAAAAAAATTATAATCCAGATCCAAGTAAAGAATATGATAAAAATATGTGGACCTTAATTGAAAAAAGTTAAAATTCAAAACCCATAACCATGATAAATATGACATAACAATTTCACTGTGATAGAAAATAGCAGCAGCAGCTATGCATTTATTGACACACATCCAGTTTGTGGCATCCTTTGTCCAAGCTTGAATTTGAACTTTTTTCAATAAAGCTCTACAAACGAGGAGCTAAGAAAGGCCACAGTGAGGTTTAGAAAAAAAAAAATTAAAAAAAAAAAAAGTCTGATCTGCAGAGCCCCCTTGTTGTGCTAGTTGCTCATAACTGTGATGAACTATTTTGTGTTCCTGGGGCAGTGGTTGGTGGACACACCTGAACAGACTCCCTGTTTGACTGAGAGCAGCTGAAAGTTTTTTATTCTCACCTTCCTAGGTGAGGCTAGGTCCGGTAAGGATCTCACTGAGCATGTCCGTGAGGTGGCAGGCCCTGATAGGGCAGAGGGTGTCAGGTGTCCTGATGACGTGGCAACTCCGGACTGGCTCGCAGAGGCCCGTCCCTATGATCTGGCACCTCACCATTGGTCATCAGACGATGACTGGTGAAGTGTTTGGGGCATGGCTGCCATGAGGTCATCAATGACGTGGTGGTTCCGGATAGGTCGCATGTGACGTCACTGATGACATGGCATTCTGCTATTGGACCTTGGTGGTTCCACCCTGGGTTTGGGGCGGACCCAGGTTATAAAAGGGGCTGGACACAACATGGAGGTGCGCAGTCTTCATTTAGAGTTCTTGGTGGCATAAGCCTTGTTGGAAGCGGTAGGTAGGGCTAGGCGAACGGTGCCTGTCACGCCAAGATTCGTGGCTCAGCACATGAGGGTCAGGCGCCGTGCTTCCTTGCTACCATTCCTGTTGTGCTAGAGCAGTCCAGTGGCGTTAACTGGGCTGCGGCTGCTGCGTCACCTGTTCAGTTGTGCCCCCTACGCACACGGACAGAATACCTGTTGCGTCACCTGTCCGAGAGTGCCCTCTACGCACACGGACAGTGTACCTGATGCGCCACGTGTCCGGTTGTGCCCTCTACGCGCACGGACAGCGCACCCCAGAACCCCTGTGAAGTTAACAGGGTGTTCCTGGATTGGGTGTGTGAACCGTATTATCCTCCTCGGCTTCCCAGTCAAATGCTACTGGTGTGACTACCTGGTCTGACGTGTCCTTTACACACGTGGCCAGTCGAGTGGTGGCCAGAAACGCTAATCGGAGGACCGCTCGGCCTGACGTGTCTTACACATGTGGCCGACAGGGCGCTGTCGCAGCGGTCTTCTCGGTCAACGCTAACTGGTTACCATCCGGCCTGACGTGTTGTTACACACGTGGTCGGAGTAGCGTCCGCTCCACCGAAACGCTAACTGGGTTGTCGTCCAGTCTGACGTGTCCCTACACACGTGACCGGTTTCTTGAGTTATCTCAGAGCCATCCAGCTCTATAGTCTACGCCTAACCCACAGGGTGCCAGCAGCTCCATTACCATTTGGAGCACGGTGGGCCCCGACTGGCGATTGGGATATATACCCCTGGTCCTAATCTGCCGGACCCCCGTAACAGGTTCCTTCAATGAACTATAGATCCCCACAGCTGGCAGCACTCATGCAGCCCCAAACCATGACACATCCACCACCATGATGCTAAAAATTGGACATGTCTCCATGTGAATGTCATGGAGGTGTGAAAATCAATAGAAGTGTAAAAATCAACACGGATCTCATTTTATTGAAGACACTGTAAAGTATATAAGCACAGAATGCACAGATTCAATATTTGTTTTATCAGCTCATGCGCCGCCACCATTCATAGTGACCTCTACCGTGTCCTCAGTAAAATGGCGCTGGAGATTGTGGTGCACGCATGCGCTGATTCCAGTGCCATTTTATTGAAGAGTTGGAGAAAAACTTGAACATAATACTGCTCATGCACCAGCCATAGGGCGGCGTCACACTCTACGATATATCGGGCGATATGTCGTCGGGGTCACGGATTCTGTGATGCACATCCAGCATCGTTAGAGATATCGTAGCGCGTGACAGCTACAAACGACTGTGAACGAGCAAAAATACTCACCTTATCGCTGCTTGTTGACACGTCGTTCATTTTCATAAAGTCGTTCCTCCTTCTGCGCGCCGGTTTTTCGTCGTTCCCGGGGCAGCACACATCGCTACGTGTGACACCCCAGGAACGACGAACACAGCTTACCTGTGTCCCGCCGGCAATGCGGAAGGAAGAAGGTGGGTGGGATGTTACGTCCCGCTCATCTCCGCCCCTCCGCTTCTATTGGGCGGCCGCTGTGTTACGTCGCTGTGACGCCGAACGTCCCTCCCCCATCAGGAAGAGGATGTTCGCCGCCCACAGCAAGGTTGTTCGGGAGGTAAGTATGTGTAACGGGGGTAAACGACTTTGTGCGCCACGGGCAACCAATTGGCCGTGATGCACAAACGACGGGGGCGGGTGCGATCGCTCATGCGATCGCACGATAAATTGGTGCGTGTAATGCCGCCGATAGTGTTAATCATGGTGGCATAAAGGAGACATTTAAACAGAGAGGGGGGCAGGTAGCCAAGGAAGTAATCATTACTGAAGACTCGACCGACAATTTCTCACCCCCAATGCACATGCCACTCAAGCAATTCACTGATTTCTGGTCTTTTAATAATCTATTTTTCTGCAATCAAATATCTAATCTCTAAAATAAAGGTGTAATTTGATTCACCATCCATGCGCCAGTATAGTATTGCCTTTACTTTATATGTGAAAAACCTGCTGGTTGGTTCCCTTTAAGCAGGAGTATGCAATGCTTGCCATTGAATAGAGCGGATTAGAGCAGAGACTTGGGAAGTTCTTCCACATGCTGAAAGCACTTTAGCCTCATTTGCACATTAACTCAAACAGTGATTTATCAGTAACAGAGGATCTGAGTGGATAATAAAAGGTATGGATGGGCCCGGACGTGAGTTGGCATGACTACCTGGAGATAGTGGGAGAAGCTGAGACAGTGGGTGGGATTGCCTGGAATTAGTGGGCGGGAGTGGAGATAGTGGGCTTAAGTCCATGTAGTCATGAAGTTGTTTATAATAGAAGCGGTGGTCTGGGGGAACGACTCCCATGTGTTGTGTATGCAAGGTGGGTAAATCCCCCTTCAACTTCCTCCTGGGGGTCTTACTCCCAGACCTCAGCTTCTATTATAATGAACTCCATGACGTAAAAATTAATGTGTATTCCACTGAGCCAAAAAATGCCAGGCCACCTAAGCTGGTCATAACCACCTCCCTCCCACTGTCTCTGCTCTATTCACTATCTCCAAGTGGTAACACCTAGTCACTCACAGTCCCCTATACTACAAGTATGCCGCAAGAGCTACTGTGATGCCCCTTGACTATCAGGTCGTCACAGGGTATTGCACAATCTACCCTCCCATGCAGTATCCACCTCCCTCTTGGTTATGGGTCCCTAACCAAATGGTGTTGCCTACAACAGCAAATCAAATCCTAGATACACCCTGCACCACACCCACCAGACACACCAGTGGACAGCTTGGGTGGAATAGAGTCGCCCACCTGGGGGGTCAGGGAGGGGAGGGGAGGAGTGTAGTCAGCAGTAGTCAGTTGTGAGAAGTGAAGTACTAAGGTGGTGGAAAGTAGCCCTCGAGCTGTGAGAATCTCTGAGGAGGTCGGGAGCAGTGACTCCCATAAGGAAACTGTCTAAGTTGCAGATGGTGGTCTTGGCCTAGAGAAGTTGGACCCCCGGTCGCAGGGGATCGTGGCAAGGGGCTCGAACCTGTCGAGCAGGATAGCCAGAGGCCTTGCAACATCACCAGCCCAGGACCGAGGCACGACGGGGTACGTGGACCTTAGGTCGGGGAGTAGCTGCATGCAACCCGACAATTTACCCGTGGAGAATGGAGCCTTCAAGATTCGTTCCCAACCGCTCCAAAATCGGGGCACTAGCGCAACAAGGGGGATACAACTTTCCACTCAAAACAGTCCAGAAAATCCCAAGCGTGAGCCCTGAGAGCAAGATCCCACACTTAGCCACAGTGGGGAGTGAGAACCAGCAAGTATCACACTACCAGGACAACCAGAGAAGTAAACTTAGAGCCAAGAGGCAGGTCACGGATCACCAGGCAGCACCATTTGGGACGGGACCTGAACTAGCTCCCCTCAGCGGCAGCGGTGTCCAGAGATTTGGTTTACCCGGTTGTCGGTGTTTGCTTAATGGACTGAGTTAGTACAAGAGTGACCCCTGCATCCCACTGCATCCCCCACATTGAGTCCCGGGGCATTCCCCCCTACCAGTGGAGGGTCATAACACCTGGCTGCCCCGTTCCATCATCTCCGGGTACTCCTAACCGTAGCGGTGGTACTCCTAATTTCCACACACCACGGGTGGCGTCATGAACTCTATAATCCCTTGTAAATACTCCCCTTCATTTGAGTGGCCGCACGACTCCCGGGTCCGGAGACCCTCGAGCCACTGAGAACCCGGATCCAAGCAGCTCGGCTGCTTCCACGGGGGCGGCACACTACCATATATACACATGTAAACATTTCAGAGGGTGAAATCCTGTGAAATTATTTCTTTAACCTTAGACAAGGGAAACCACAAAGTGAATGGAAATACAAAAGATCTGTAATAGGATCACATATAGGCTAGGGTCCCACGACAGTAAAAAAAAATTAAAAAATCAGTCCTATTCTCATCTAAAAAAGTATGATGATTTTTTTTTCACACCGAATTGGTATGAGATATATAAGTTCATCAGCCTTGCCTCATTGAATAACATTGCTCTGAGTGCTTTATCCTTTTGCCTTTTTCATTTTACACTTATCTGTTTTATGCAGTGATCTGAGGGAGCCCATAGAAAAAATTCTGTCAGTAGCATAAGATAGTAAAACGAAGTGAAGTAAGAAGTTTGTTAATGTAGCCAAATATGGCTCATTTCATTTACTAAGGCTGGTTTCACACTACGTCTTTTTAACATCCGTTGAAAACGTTATTTTAGCGGAAGTACGGATCCTGCTTTTACAGCAAATAACGTATGCAAACGCATATGTTATTTTGCAGGATCCTGCACTGGATGTTTAGGGGCGGGCATTGGAGTCATGTGATCGGGAGTGAGGGGAACTAGACTGGGAGCCGGCTTCTGACAGCTGCAGACGCTGGTAACCAAGGTAAACATCGGCCTTGGATACCCGATATTTATCTTGGTTACGAGTGTCTGCAGCTGCTAGGAGCCGGGCTGCCTGCACACGTTACCAACGTAAACATCGGGTAACTAAGAGAAGTGGTTACCCGATATTTACCTTGGTTACGAGTGTCCGCAGCTCTCAGGTGGGGGAGAGAGGAAGGGGAGGAAGGGGGAAAGACATAGATAGAGAGAGAGAGGGTGAGGGAGGGAGTAGAGAGATAGACAGATCACGCGAGACTGGTTCTGGGCATGCTCAGTACTTTCTGGGCATGCTCAGTACAAAAGCAGGATCCTGTCTATCAGCACGCCAGCGTTCACCTGCGTTTGCGTGCTGTTTAGTCAGGATCCGGTGACTTGCAGTATTTTGACGCAGCTCAAAAACGCTACAAGTAGCGTTTTTGAAACATGTTAAAAAACTGCAAGTCACCGGATCCGCACTATAACGCACGCAAACGCAGGTGAACGGATGTTAACGCGAGTCCATTGCAAATGCATTGAAATGAAAACGCATTAGCACTGGATCCGTACTTCCGCTAAAATAACGTTTTCAACGGATGTTAAAAAGACGTAGTGTGAAACCAGCCTTACACATTTACACTACAAATTTTAAAGCAACTTTAGAGCTGCTAATATTCAATGTGAACTGGAATAATGAAGGTGCAATTACTCAGAGGTATGGCAGCAAAGAATCATGATTTTTTTTTTCTATTATGTATTTATTAACTTGTCTGTTTGTATATGGAGTTTTGTTGCATTTTCTACCTCTCCTTTGTTCCTGGACAATTTCTACATAACCTTGTTTCCTTCTATGCTTTGTTCCTGGGCAATTTCCTGGTATCACTTAGCTCTTTTCATGGCTATATTCAAGGATTTAGGAGATATTTATTACTATTTTTTGCCCTTTAACTTTAGAATTGTAGTTGTACTCGCTGTGTTGATTTCACGTTTAGTGACAAGGCCACTTTAAGTATTTTCTGTTTATGATCAGTGGTAGTTGTCTATACTCCATTTTAAAAGATGAGTATGAGTTGTATTTAACTTCATTTGCAGCTTTTAATAATAAAACAGTTAATCTTTTTATAGTGAAATGGAACCTGTCAAGTAAGAAAAAAAACGCTATCAACCTGCAGATATGGGGTTAATCTGCAGATTTAATAGTGTTCCAAACCTGCCTGGATGCTGCACTGAAAGCCTGGCTACCAGCAGAAAATGAACATTATTGCTCCTGGTAGCCTCCAGCTTTCAGTCATAGAGAAGCGATCAGAGCAGTTTCTGTCAATGCTCAGTACATACTGAGCGGCATCTGTAACCACGCCCCAGCATTGAATGACAGCCACCTCTGCACTGATGCATTGCAGAACTGACTGTCAGGTTGGGGTGTGGTTACAGATGCCATTCACTATGTACTGAGTGGTGACCGAAACTGCTCCGTACGTGGCTCTATGACTGAAGGCTGGAGGCTTTTGGGAGCAAATAAAGTTAATTTCTTCCCTCTAATTGAGATTTAAGTATGGTGGCCATGTAGTTTTAGAAAGCAATTAACCTGCAGATTAACCCCATATTTGTAGGTTACTAGCGTTTTTTACTGAAAAGTTTCCTTCAGAAAGGCATAAGCAGTGGTGTAACTTGAAGCTCATGAGCCCTAATGCAAAAACTCAATCGGGGTACCCAAATATTGCTAGTCTTTATAGCACTGGTCTTTTCATATAGGTCAAAAGGACTTTTTGGCCCCAAGTGCTGGGTGCGATTGCAACCCCTGCATCTATTGTACTGTCGCCGCTGGGCATAAGTTTCTATTAAGGCTTTTATGATGGTGTTGCAAATATATGCTGTACCCTTTTTTTTACAAGTGCAACACATACTAATTAAAATCTATGGTGCTAACGTTGATGTTTGCAAAAGTCATCCTTCAAATATGAGAGACCTTGAGCAGTTTGCAAAAGATGAGTGGTCTAAAAATCCAGATGAAACATGTATTGAAAGTTGGAAGTGTCACGCAGGGGTGAGGGAATGCCAGGCGTGCAGCGTAACACACAGGGGGAAACCAGATGACGGTTGCGGCGATAGGGAAAGGGGTAATTCACCGCCTCACATTCACCTGTGGCTGATCTCTGAGCTACCTAATGTCCCTAGACAGGTCATTTCCCTTGGCGGCGTCACATGCCTAGGCCCTTGCTGACCCTGACCTTACCCTAACTAGTGAGTAGGTCAGCAAGACACTAGTACCAGTTCTATAATAAAACAGCAAAAGGAAAGTAAGACAAATCGGGTGGGGTAAGATACATCAAAAAACACAACACTCCTAGGTTTCTTAAGCAAGAACTTCATAGCTGCAGCTGAAAGGACACCTCAGCTACTACAGAATCAGGCTCCCTTCAAGTGGTCAATATAGAGATTCTAGCACCGGCATGGGGTAAAGCCAAGTGTGAGTAAATGGTGCAGAAGGGAATGATGATAAGATGCCACAGCTGTAATTGAGGATCTCAATAATCTCAGCCAGAAAGGAAAGAGTCCTCAACCCTATCAGCATCAAATGAAAGTAAATCCACACCAACACAAGATGTAGCCAGCAGAGGCGACACACTAATGACAATTAAAAGCTCGTTGATGGTTATAGGAAGTATAACGCCGGTATGTCTGCCCTGCTCCGCTCCCTTTACTTAACGCTGCAGCCGCACATAAGTCCCTTTTCCGGCCACTGCTGCGACCTCCCTACTGCTTCAGCTCCGTCTCCATGCTAGGGCCTGTGCACACCACTCAGGTCTTCTGGTATGGCCCTTATGGTACATGCACATGTACACCCTGCTTGTTATAGTTCAGGATCCTCTGTGTATTTAAGGTACCCTCCCATTATGAGGGTATCTATTCCATGTTAGTTGCTAGTCTATCCGTGCGTACTAGTTATATTGTCATATACACAGAGAGAATGTGGTATAACTCCTTTTTAAATAAAAATAATCTTTATTATAAATGCATTAAAATACAGCAAGTAAGTCCTCAAGGGGTTAACTGAACTGCTGGATTAGGTCAATAACAATAGTTGTGGACAGTTAGCAACATGACATACATACAAGAAGATCATAGTTTTTAATCATAACAAGGATGTAATACAGTGGTTTACATGTAATCACTAGAGATGAGCGAACCGGTCGCGGTTCGGCTCGAGGTTGGTTCGCCGAACGGACCTCCCGTTCGAGTTCGGTTCGTCGAACGTTCGACGAACCGAACTCGAACTGCATAGGAAACAATGGCAGGCAATCACAAACACAGCAAAACACCTAGAAAACACCCTCAAAGGTGTCCTAAAGGTGACAAACAACTCAAACACATTGGAAAGTGACAAGGACATATACTCATGCGAAAACAAAACAGCTGGACAAGGAAAAAGAGGAGGACACACAGATATAGGCATGGCACGCCCTTCTAAAATCATGTAAAACACCGCAAGGTGACTCCAAGCGGAGTCTCCCTTTTTTCCAAAAATTGAGCCACACACACACCCACCCCTTCAGTGGTAGCACTTGTGCCCCAGTTGCACACTTCACAGCTACATTTGCATCAAGCACATTGAAAAATACGCCATAATTAACCGTCCCCAGGATGACACCAGGGTAGGTAGCTAAGTCTTTCCTGATCCCAGCTCTGTTCATCTTGGCTTCTTTTAAAAACACATCAAGCAAGGGTTACTCCAAGCGGAGTCTCCCTTTTTTCCAAAAATTGGGCCCCACACACACCCACCCCTTCAGTGGCAGCAGTTGTGCCCTAGTTGTACACTTCACAGCTACATTTGCATCAAGCACATTCAAAAATACGCCATTCTTATCCATCCCCAGGATGACACCGGGGTAGGTAGCAAAGTCTTTGCTGACCCATGACTTGTTCATCTTGGCTTCTTTTAAAAACAATGTAAGCAAGGGTTACTCCAAGCGGAGTCTCCCTTTTTTCCAAAAATTGGGCCCCACACACACCCACCCCTTCAGTGGCAGCAGTTGTGCCCTAGTTGTACACTTCACAGCTACATTTGCATCAAGCACATTCAAAAATACGCCATTCTTATCCGTCCCCAGGATGACACCGGGGTAGGTAGCAAAGTCTTTCCTGATCCCAGCTCTGTTCATCTTGGCTTCTTTTAAAAACACATCAAGCAAGGGTTACTCCAAGCGGAGTCTCCCTTTTTTTCCAAAAATTGGGCCCCACACACCCACCCATTCAGTGGCAGCAGTTGTGCCCCAGTTGTACACTTCACAGCTACATTTGCATCAAGCACATTCAAAAATACGCCATTCTTATCCGTCCCCAGGATGACACCGGGGTAGGTAGCAAAGTCTTTCCTGATCCCAGCTCTGTTCATCTTGGCTTCTTTTAAAAACACATCAAGCAAGGGTTACTCCAAGCGGAGTCTCCCTTTTTTTCCAAAAATTGGGCCCCACACACCCACCCATTCAGTGGCAGCAGTTGTGCCCCAGTTGTACACTTCACAGCTACATTTGCATCAAGCACATTCAAAAATACGCCATTCTTATCCGTCCCCAGGATGACACCGGGGTAGGTAGCAAAGTCTTTCCTGATCCCAGCTCTGTTCATCTTGGCTTCTTTTAAAAACACATCAAGCAAGGGTTACTCCAAGCGGAGTCTCCCTTTTTTTCCAAAAATTGGGCCCCACACACCCACCCATTCAGTGGCAGCAGTTGTGCCCCAGTTGTACACTTCACAGCTACATTTGCATCAAGCACATTCAAAAATACGCCATTCTTATCCGTCCCCAGGATGACACCGGGGTAGGTAGCAAAGTCTTTCCTGATCCCAGCTCTGTTCATCTTGGCTTCTTTTAAACACACATCAAGCAAGGGTTACTCCAAGCGGAGTCTCCCTTTTTTTCCAAAAATTGGGCCCCACACACCCACCCATTCAGTGGCAGCAGTTGTGCCCCAGTTGTACACTTCACAGCTACATTTGCATCAAGCACATTCAAAAATACGCCATTCTTATCCGTCCCCAGGATGACACCGGGGTAGGTAGCAAAGTCTTTCCTGATCCCAGCTCTGTTCATCTTGGCTTCTTTTAAAAACACATCAAGCAAGGGTTACTCCAAGCGGAGTCTCCCTTTTTTTCCAAAAATTGGGCCCCACACACCCACCCATTCAGTGACAGCAGTTGTGCCCTAGTTGTACACTTCACAGCTACATTTGCATCAAGCACATTCAAAAATACGCCATTCTTATCCATCCCCAGGATGACACCGGGGTAGGTAGCAAAGTCTTTGCTGACCCATGACTTGTTCATCTTGGCTTCTTTTAAAAACAATGTAAGCAAGGGTTACTCCAAGCGGAGTCTCCCTTTTTTCCAAAAATTGGGCCCCACACACCCACCCATTCAGTGGCAGCAGTTGTGCCCCAGTTGTACACTTCACAGCTACATTTGCATCAAGCACATTCAAAAATACGCCATTCTTATCCGTCCCCAGGATGACACCGGGGTAGGTAGCAAAGTCTTTCCTGATCCCAGCTCTGTTCATCTTGGCTTCTTTTAAAAACACATCAAGCAAGGGTTACTCCAAGCGGAGTCTCCCTTTTTTTCCAAAAATTGGGCCCTACACACCCACCCATTCAGTGGCAGCAGTTGTGCCCTAGTTGTACACTTCACAGCTACATTTGCATCAAGCACATTCAAAAATACGCCATTCTTATCCATCCCCAGGATGACACCGGGGTAGGTAGCAAAGTCTTTGCTGACCCATGACTTGTTCATCTTGGCTTCTTTTAAAAACAATGTAAGCAAGGGTTACTCCAAGCGGAGTCTCCCTTTTTTCCAAAAATTGGGCCCCACACACCCACCCATTCAGTGGCAGCAGTTGTGCCCCAGTTGTACACTTCACAGCTAGATTTGCATCAAGCACATTCAAAAATACGTCATTCTTATCCGTCCCCAGGATGACACCGGGGTAGGTAGCAAAGTCTTTCCTGATCCCAGCTCTGTTCATCTTGGCTTCTTTTAAAAACAATGTAAGCAAGGGTTACTCCAAGCGGAGTCTCCCTTTTTTTCCAAAAATTGGGCCCCACACACCCACCCATTCAGTGGCAGCACTTGTGCCCTAGTTGTACACTTCACAGCTACATTTGCATCAAGCACATTCAAAAATACGCCATTCTTATCCGTCCCCAGGATGACACCGGGGTAGGTAGCAAAGTCTTTCCTGATCCCAGCTCTGTTCATCTTGGCTTCTTTTAAAAACACATCAAGCAAGGGTTACTCCAAGCGGAGTCTCCCTTTTTTTCCAAAAATTGGGCCCCACACACCCACCCATTCAGTGGCAGCAGTTGTGCCCCAGTTGTACACTTCACAGCTACATTTGCATCAAGCACATTCAAAAATACGCCATTCTTATCCGTCCCCAGGATGACACCGGGGTAGGTAGCAAAGTCTTTCCTGATCCCAGCTCTGTTCATCTTGGCTTCTTTTAAAAACACATCAAGCAAGGGTTACTCCAAGCGGAGTCTCCCTTTTTTTCCAAAAATTGGGCCCCACACACCCACCCATTCAGTGGCAGCAGTTGTGCCCCAGTTGTACACTTCACAGCTACATTTGCATCAAGCACATTCAAAAATACGCCATTCTTATCCGTCCCCAGGATGACACCGGGGTAGGTAGCAAAGTCTTTCCTGATCCCAGCTCTGTTCATCTTGGCTTCTTTTAAAAACACATCAAGCAAGGGTTACTCCAAGCGGAGTCTCCCTTTTTTTCCAAAAATTGGGCCCCACACACCCACCCATTCAGTGGCAGCAGTTGTGCCCCAGTTGTACACTTCACAGCTACATTTGCATCAAGCACATTCAAAAATACGCCATTCTTATCCGTCCCCAGGATGACACCGGGGTAGGTAGCAAAGTCTTTCCTGATCCCAGCTCTGTTCATCTTGGCTTCTTTTAAAAACACATCAAGCAAGGGTTACTCCAAGCGGAGTCTCCCTTTTTTTCCAAAAATTGGGCCCCACACACCCACCCATTCAGTGGCAGCAGTTGTGCCCTAGTTGTACACTTCACAGCTACATTTGCATCAAGCACATTCAAAAATACGCCATTCTTATCCATCCCCAGGATGACACCGGGGTAGGTAGCAAAGTCTTTGCTGACCCATGACTTGTTCATCTTGGCTTCTTTTAAAAACAATGTAAGCAAGGGTTACTCCAAGCGGAGTCTCCCTTTTTTCCAAAAATTGGGCCCCACACACCCACCCATTCAGTGGCAGCAGTTGTGCCCCAGTTGTACACTTCACAGCTAGATTTGCATCAAGCACATTCAAAAATACGTCATTCTTATCCGTCCCCAGGATGACACCGGGGTAGGTAGCAAAGTCTTTCCTGATCCCAGCTCTGTTCATCTTGGCTTCTTTTAAAAACACATCAAGCAAGGGTTACTCCAAGCGGAGTCTCCCTTTTTTTCCAAAAATTGGGCCCCACACACCCACCCATTCAGTGGCAGCAGTTGTGCCCCAGTTGTACACTTCACAGCTACATTTGCATCAAGCACATTCAAAAATACGCCATTCTTATCCGTCCCCAGGATGACACCGGGGTAGGTAGCAAAGTCTTTCCTGATCCCAGCTCTGTTCATCTTGGCTTCTTTTAAAAACACATCAAGCAAGGGTTACTCCAAGCGGAGTCTCCCTTTTTTTCCAAAAATTGGGCCCCACACACCCACCCATTCAGTGGCAGCAGTTGTGCCCCAGTTGTACACTTCACAGCTACATTTGCATCAAGCACATTCAAAAATACGCCATTCTTATCCGTCCCCAGGATGACACCGGGGTAGGTAGCAAAGTCTTTCCTGATCCCAGCTCTGTTCATCTTGGCTTCTTTTAAAAACACATCAAGCAAGGGTTACTCCAAGCGGAGTCTCCCTTTTTTTCCAAAAATTGGGCCCCACACACCCACCCATTCAGTGGCAGCAGTTGTGCCCCAGTTGTACACTTCACAGCTACATTTGCATCAAGCACATTCAAAAATACGCCATTCTTATCCGTCCCCAGGATGACACCGGGGTAGGTAGCAAAGTCTTTCCTGATCCCAGCTCTGTTCATCTTGGCTTCTTTTAAAAACACATCAAGCAAGGGTTACTCCAAGCGGAGTCTCCCTTTTTTTCCAAAAATTGGGCCCCACACACCCACCCATTCAGTGGCAGCAGTTGTGCCCCAGTTGTACACTTCACAGCTACATTTGCATCAAGCACATTCAAAAATACGCCATTCTTATCCGTCCCCAGGATGACACCGGGGTAGGTAGCAAAGTCTTTCCTGATCCCAGCTCTGTTCATCTTGGCTTCTTTTAAAAACACATCAAGCAAGGGTTACTCCAAGCGGAGTCTCCCTTTTTTTCCAAAAATTGGGCCCCACACACCCACCCATTCAGTGACAGCAGTTGTGCCCTAGTTGTACACTTCACAGCTACATTTGCATCAAGCACATTCAAAAATACGCCATTCTTATCCATCCCCAGGATGACACCGGGGTAGGTAGCAAAGTCTTTGCTGACCCATGACTTGTTCATCTTGGCTTCTTTTAAAAACAATGTAAGCAAGGGTTACTCCAAGCGGAGTCTCCCTTTTTTCCAAAAATTGGGCCCCACACACCCACCCATTCAGTGGCAGCAGTTGTGCCCCAGTTGTACACTTCACAGCTACATTTGCATCAAGCACATTCAAAAATACGCCATTCTTATCCGTCCCCAGGATGACACCGGGGTAGGTAGCAAAGTCTTTCCTGATCCCAGCTCTGTTCATCTTGGCTTCTTTTAAAAACACATCAAGCAAGGGTTACTCCAAGCGGAGTCTCCCTTTTTTTCCAAAAATTGGGCCCCACACACCCACCCATTCAGTGGCAGCAGTTGTGCCCTAGTTGTACACTTCACAGCTACATTTGCATCAAGCACATTCAAAAATACGCCATTCTTATCCATCCCCAGGATGACACCGGGGTAGGTAGCAAAGTCTTTGCTGACCCATGACTTGTTCATCTTGGCTTCTTTTAAAAACAATGTAAGCAAGGGTTACTCCAAGCGGAGTCTCCCTTTTTTCCAAAAATTGGGCCCCACACACCCACCCATTCAGTGGCAGCAGTTGTGCCCCAGTTGTACACTTCACAGCTAGATTTGCATCAAGCACATTCAAAAATACGTCATTCTTATCCGTCCCCAGGATGACACCGGGGTAGGTAGCAAAGTCTTTCCTGATCCCAGCTCTGTTCATCTTGGCTTCTTTTAAAAACAATGTAAGCAAGGGTTACTCCAAGCGGAGTCTCCCTTTTTTTCCAAAAATTGGGCCCCACACACCCACCCATTCAGTGGCAGCACTTGTGCCCTAGTTGTACACTTCACAGCTACATTTGCATCAAGCACATTCAAAAATACGCCATTCTTATCCGTCCCCAGGATGACACCGGGGTAGGTAGCAAAGTCTTTCCTGATCCCAGCTCTGTTCATCTTGGCTTCTTTTAAAAACACATCAAGCAAGGGTTACTCCAAGCTGAGTCTCCCTTTTTTTCCAAAAATTGGGCCCCACACACCCACCCATTCAGTGGCAGCAGTTGTGCCCCAGTTGTACACTTCACAGCTACATTTGCATCAAGCACATTCAAAAATACGCCATTCTTATCCGTCCCCAGGATGACACCGGGGTAGGTAGCAAAGTCTTTCCTGATCCCAGCTCTGTTCATCTTGGCTTCTTTTAAAAACACATCAAGCAAGGGTTACTCCAAGCGGAGTCTCCCTTTTTTTCCAAAAATTGGGCCCCACACACCCACCCATTCAGTGGCAGCAGTTGTGCCCCAGTTGTACACTTCACAGCTACATTTGCATCAAGCACATTCAAAAATACGCCATTCTTATCCGTCCCCAGGATGACACCGGGGTAGGTAGCAAAGTCTTTCCTGATCCCAGCTCTGTTCATCTTGGCTTCTTTTAAAAACACATCAAGCAAGGGTTACTCCAAGCGGAGTCTCCCTTTTTTTCCAAAAATTGGGCCCCACACACCCACCCATTCAGTGGCAGCAGTTGTGCCCCAGTTGTACACTTCACAGCTACATTTGCATCAAGCACATTCAAAAATACGCCATTCTTATCCGTCCCCAGGATGACACCGGGGTAGGTAGCAAAGTCTTTCCTGATCCCAGCTCTGTTCATCTTGGCTTCTTTTAAAAACACATCAAGCAAGGGTTACTCCAAGCGGAGTCTCCCTTTTTTTCCAAAAATTGGGCCCCACACACCCACCCATTCAGTGGCAGCAGTTGTGCCCTAGTTGTACACTTCACAGCTACATTTGCATCAAGCACATTCAAAAATACGCCATTCTTATCCATCCCCAGGATGACACCGGGGTAGGTAGCAAAGTCTTTGCTGACCCATGACTTGTTCATCTTGGCTTCTTTTAAAAACAATGTAAGCAAGGGTTACTCCAAGCGGAGTCTCCCTTTTTTCCAAAAATTGGGCCCCACACACCCACCCATTCAGTGGCAGCAGTTGTGCCCCAGTTGTACACTTCACAGCTAGATTTGCATCAAGCACATTCAAAAATACGTCATTCTTATCCGTCCCCAGGATGACACCGGGGTAGGTAGCAAAGTCTTTCCTGATCCCAGCTCTGTTCATCTTGGCTTCTTTTAAAAACACATCAAGCAAGGGTTACTCCAAGCGGAGTCTCCCTTTTTTTCCAAAAATTGGGCCCCACACACCCACCCATTCAGTGGCAGCAGTTGTGCCCCAGTTGTACACTTCACAGCTACATTTGCATCAAGCACATTCAAAAATACGCCATTCTTATCCGTCCCCAGGATGACACCGGGGTAGGTAGCAAAGTCTTTCCTGATCCCAGCTCTGTTCATCTTGGCTTCTTTTAAAAACACATCAAGCAAGGGTTACTCCAAGCGGAGTCTCCCTTTTGTTCCAAAAATTGGGCCCCACACACCCACCCATTCAGTGGCAGCAGTTGTGCCCCAGTTGTACACTTCACAGCTACATTTGCATCAAGCACATTCAAAAATACGCCATTCTTATCCGTCCCCAGGATGACACCGGGGTAGGTAGCAAAGTCTTTCCTGATCCCAGCTCTGTTCATCTTGGCTTCTTTTAAAAACACATCAAGCAAGGGTTACTCCAAGCGGAGTCTCCCTTTTTTTCCAAAAATTGGGCCCCACACACCCACCCATTCAGTGGCAGCAGTTGTGCCCCAGTTGTACACTTCACAGCTACATTTGCATCAAGCACATTCAAAAATACGCCATTCTTATCCGTCCCCAGGATGACACCGGGGTAGGTAGCAAAGTCTTTCCTGATCCCAGCTCTGTTCATCTTGGCTTCTTTTAAAAACACATCAAGCAAGGGTTACTCCAAGCGGAGTCTCCCTTTTTTTCCAAAAATTGGGCCCCACACACCCACCCATTCAGTGGCAGCAGTTGTGCCCTAGTTGTACACTTCACAGCTACATTTGCATCAAGCACATTCAAAAATACGCCATTCTTATCCATCCCCAGGATGACACCGGGGTAGGTAGCAAAGTCTTTGCTGACCCATGACTTGTTCATCTTGGCTTCTTTTAAAAACAATGTAAGCAAGGGTTACTCCAAGCGGAGTCTCCCTTTTTTCCAAAAATTGGGCCCCACACACCCACCCATTCAGTGGCAGCAGTTGTGCCCCAGTTGTACACTTCACAGCTAGATTTGCATCAAGCACATTCAAAAATACGTCATTCTTATCCGTCCCCAGGATGACACCGGGGTAGGTAGCAAAGTCTTTCCTGATCCCAGCTCTGTTCATCTTGGCTTCTTTTAAAAACACATCAAGCAAGGGTTACTCCAAGCGGAGTCTCCCTTTTTTTCCAAAAATTGGGCCCCACACACCCACCCATTCAGTGGCAGCAGTTGTGCCCCAGTTGTACACTTCACAGCTACATTTGCATCAAGCACATTCAAAAATACGCCATTCTTATCCGTCCCCAGGATGACACCGGGGTAGGTAGCAAAGTCTTTCCTGATCCCAGCTCTGTTCATCTTGGCTTCTTTTAAAAACACATCAAGCAAGGGTTACTCCAAGCGGAGTCTCCCTTTTTTTCCAAAAATTGGGCCCCACACACCCACCCATTCAGTGGCAGCAGTTGTGCCCCAGTTGTACACTTCACAGCTACATTTGCATCAAGCACATTCAAAAATACGCCATTCTTATCCGTCCCCAGGATGACACCGGGGTAGGTAGCAAAGTCTTTCCTGATCCCAGCTCTGTTCATCTTGGCTTCTTTTAAAAACACATCAAGCAAGGGTTACTCCAAGCGGAGTCTCCCTTTTTTTCCAAAAATTGGGCCCCACACACCCACCCATTCAGTGGCAGCAGTTGTGCCCCAGTTGTACACTTCACAGCTACATTTGCATCAAGCACATTCAAAAATACGCCATTCTTATCCGTCCCCAGGATGACACCGGGGTAGGTAGCAAAGTCTTTCCTGATCCCAGCTCTGTTCATCTTGGCTTCTTCTTTTAAAAACACATCAAGCAAGGGTTACTCCAAGCGGAGTCTCCCTTTTTTTCCAAAAATTGGGCCCCACACACCCACCCATTCAGTGGCAGCAGTTGTGCCCTAGTTGTACACTTCACAGCTACATTTGCATCAAGCACATTCAAAAATACGCCATTCTTATCCATCCCCAGGATGACACCGGGGTAGGTAGCAAAGTCTTTGCTGACCCATGACTTGTTCATCTTGGCTTCTTTTAAAAACAATGTAAGCAAGGGTTACTCCAAGCGGAGTCTCCCTTTTTTCCAAAAATTGGGCCCCACACACCCACCCATTCAGTGGCAGCAGTTGTGCCCCAGTTGTACACTTCACAGCTACATTTGCATCAAGCACATTCAAAAATACGCCATTCTTATCCGTCCCCAGGATGACACCGGGGTAGGTAGCAAAGTCTTTCCTGATCCCAGCTCTGTTCATCTTGGCTTCTTTTAAAAACACATCAAGCAAGGGTTACTCCAAGCGGAGTCTCCCTTTTTTTCCAAAAATTGGGCCCCACACACCCACCCATTCAGTGGCAGCAGTTGTGCCCCAGTTGTACACTTCACAGCTAGATTTGCATCAAGCACATTCAAAAATACGTCATTCTTATCCGTCCCCAGGATGACACCGGGGTAGGTAGCAAAGTCTTTCCTGATCCCAGCTCTGTTCATCTTGGCTTCTTTTAAAAACAATGTAAGCAAGGGTTACTCCAAGCGGAGTCTCCCTTTTTTTCAAAAAATTGGGCCCCACACACCCACCCATTCAGTGGCAGCACTTGTGCCCTAGTTGTACACTTCACAGCTAGATTTGCATCAAGCACATTCAAAATCCACAAGCATTTACTCTCCCCAGGATGACACAGGGGTTGTAAATTCCTTCTGGATCCATGACTTGTTCATTTTGATGAACGTCAGTCTGTCCACATTGTCACTGGACAGACGCGTGCGCTTATCTGTCAGCACACACCCAGCAGCACTGAAGACACGTTCAGAGACAACGCTGGCAGCTGGACACGACAAAATCTCCAAGGCGTAAGTTGCGAGCTCTGGCCATTTTTCTAGGTTTGAAGCCCAAAAGGAGCAAGGCTCCAGTTGCACAGTCATGGCATCGATGTTCATTTGGAGATACTCCTGTATCATCCTCTCCAGCCGTTGACTATGTGTCAGACTTGTTGTCTCTGGTGGCCTTGCAAAGGAGGGTCTAAAAAAATTATGAAAAGATTCCATAAAATTGCTGTTACCAGCACCAGATACGGTCCTACTGGTACGTGTAGACTGTTGAAGATGACGAGACCGTCCCATGTTTGTCAAGTTACAACTGGGAGATTCACTCCCTGCACCTGAACGGTTGTTTGGTGGAAAAGCAGATCTAAGATCGAGTAACAGCTTCTGCTGATACTCCTGCATACGTGCGTCCCTTTCTATGGCTGGAATTATGTCACAAAATTTGGACTTGTACCGGGGATCTAATAGTGTGGCAAGCCAGTAGTCATCATCACTTCTAATTTTGACAATACGAGGGTCATGTTGGAGGTAGTGCAACAAGAAGGCACTCATGTGTCTTGCGCAGCCATGTGGACCAAGTCCACGCTGTGTTTGTGGCATAGAGGTGCTAACCGTTCTTTCTTCCTCTGACATCTCCCCCCAACCTCTTTCAACTGAAATTTGACCAAGGTCTCCCTCATCTGCTGAGTCTTCCATGTCCATGGACAGTTCGTCCTCCATTTCTTCATGTCCTCCTGCACCTTCCTCAACATCTCGCCTGCTACCATGCGCCCTTGTTGATCCCTGTACCCCATGCTCCCATGCCTGGCGCCTTGGTGATGATGAACGTCTGGACCTTGGTGATGTTGTTGTGTCTTGCGCATATGAATCCTCCTGTAGCTCATCCCCTTCCTGTTGTCCCACCCCCTGACTCCGAATAGTGTTTAGCGTGTGTTCCAGCATGTAAATGACTGGAATCGTCATGCTGATAATGGCATTGTCAGCGCTAAACATATTCGTCGCCATGTCGAAACTGTGCAGAAGGGTGCATAGGTCCTTGATCTGAGACCACTACATCAGGGTGATCTGCCCCACCCCTGCATCTCGTTGGCCCAGGCTATACGTCATGACGTATTGCACCAGGGCACGGCGGTGCTGCCACAGTCGCTGTAACATGTGGAGAGTTGAATTCCAGCGTTTCGCCACATCGCATTTCAGGCGATGAACCGGCAGGCCGAAAGACTTCTGGAGCGATGCAAGTCGCTCAGCTGCGGCGCTTGAACGGCGGAAGTGAGCAGACAGTTTTCGTGCCCTGTTCAGAAGGCCATCTAGGCCGGGATACTGTGTTAAAAATTGCTGCACGACAAGGTTCAACACGTGAGCCATACAAGGTACGTGTGTCACCTTGCCCAGGCGAAGGGCCGCACCCAGGTTTGCAGCATTGTCGCACACGGCCTTACCAGGCTGCAGGTTGAGTGGAGACAACCATTTATTAAACTCGGACCGCAGAGCTGACCACAACTCCTCAGCTGTGTGACTCTTATTCCCAAGACATGTCAAGCTAAAGACCGCCTGATGCCGTTGCGCTCTGCTGCCAGCATAGTAATGAGGGGTGCGTGATTCCTTCTGCGCAGTGAGAACGCTGGTGGCCTGACCAGGCAGGCTTGGGGCGGAGGTGGAGGACCCAGATGAGGTGGAGGATGCAGAAGCAGTGGCGGAACTTGGACAGACAGAGGATTGACACACAAGTCGTGGGGACGGCAAGACTTGTGCAGCAGACCCTTCACCATCTATCACCATAGTTACCCAGTGCCCAGTCAGCGACATGTAACGTCCCTGTCCATGCTTACTGGTCCAAGTATCGGTGGTGAAATGCACCCGTTCACACACAGAGTTTCTCAAGGAAGCGGTGATGTTGTGTGCGACATGCTGGTGTAGCGCGGGCACACCTTTCTTAGAGAAGTAGTGGCGACTAGGCATCTGGTACTGGGGCACAGCGACAGACATAAGGTCTCTAAAATCCTGTGTGTCCACTAGGCGGAAAGGCAGCATTTCGGTAGCCAACAGCTTACAGAGGGATAGAGTCAACCTCTTAGCTTTGTCATGGGTCGGAGGAAGTGGCCTTTTATTTGACCACATCTGAGGGACAGAGATCTGGCTGCTGTGTGTAGACGGTGTTGAGTAGGGTGTCCCTGGAAAAATGCAGGTTTGTGAGGAAAGTGCAGGCGGAGACATGATGTTGCCTTCATCCAACGTTGGTGCTATCGATGTCTGAGAGAGCTGTACACACTCACTTGTTTCCCCTTCCAAACCAACTGACGACCTTACAAGCAAACTGCCTGTTGCGGTTACAGTGGTGGAAGTTTTGCGTGGAAAAACAGGTGTGACAGCTGTCCCCACAGTCCTAGAAGATGAAGAGCGCGCGGATGCACTGGAAGGGGCGGGCGGTGGATGGTTCGCTCCGCTAGGCCGCATTGCAGCACGGTGAGCTTCCCACCGGGACTTATGATATTTAGTCATGTGACGATTCATGGAAGAAGTTGTCAAACTGCTGAGGTTTTGACCTCTACTAACAGAATCATGACAAATGTTACATATCACATGAGTTGGGCGATCTTTTTCGATGTGAAAAAAGGACCAGGCTAGGCAAGGCTTAGAGGCCATGCGACCTGTTGATCCACCCCGAATAATGCTCATAGGCAGAGTGGTGGCTGAGGATGCAGTTGTAGACGTGCTACCAGTGCTCCGACTCTGTCCAGGAAGGCGCAAGGTAACTTCGTCGTCGGTTGCATCCTCCTCCACCGCCTCTGTTGACCTCCTCGAGTGCCTGACTGGGGGTTGACAGTAGGTGGGATCTAGAACGTCATCATCAATTGTTGTGTTTGCACTCCCCTCCCCCTCAGACCGAGCCTCTTCTTGCCCTGACCGAATATTTAAGTTGTCATCCCAATCGGGTATCTGCGTCTCATCTTCATCAGTATGTTCCTCATTGTCTATAACCACAGGTGTTACAGTTTGTGACAAAGGGTCAACATTATGCTCAGAAACTTGGTCCTCACGGCCTGAATCAGAGTCACAAAGGTTCTGGGCATCACTGCAGACCATTTCCTGTTCTGTACTCACTGTAGCTTGGGAGCAGACCTCTGATTCCCAGGCTATAGTGTGACTGAACAGCTCTGCAGACTCAGCCATCTCAGTTCCACCATACTGTGCAGGGCTGATGGAGACTTCAGAGCTGGGAGAAATCAAGTGTGATTGGGATGACAACTCAGAGGACTGGTGTTTTTTGGATGCGGTACTTGAAGTGGCTGAGAGGGCACTTGTTGGACCACTTGAGATCCATTCAAGCATTTTCCTTTTTTGCCCATCATCTACCTTTGTTCCTCTTGTTCGTGTCCGTAAAAAAGGGAGCACATCGGATTGTCCACAATAAGTAGTAGACATCTTACTTTTGCTAGTAGATGGTCTATCTGCAGCAGATGATAATGGAGCTTTGCCACCTTCCCCACTGACAAAACCTTTTTTGCCTTTTCCACCACGCCTCTTCCCCTTTCCACCAGCATCTGTCATTTTGCCACTCATGTTGATTGCGACAAGATTGTGGACTGAAAATGTGGTAGTAAAAATTGAGAGGTGGTGAAGATTGCAGTGTTGGTCTAGCTTTATTAACAGCAGAATAATAAAGAATAAATATCCCTGACAATGTAACTTAGTTATAATTAGTTGGAGTGTGCAACGCAGGCAGACGTGCTGCAAATGTCTTGGCACTAGTGGGACTAAAGCAAAGTCCAATAGCCACGTATAGGATGCCACTAGGTACACTGAGTGTTTGCTAGTATAATGGCTTAGTTATAATCAGTTGGAGTGTGCAACGCAGGCAGATGCGCTCTGCAAATGTCTTGGCACTAGTGGGACTATAGCAAAGTCCAATAGCCACGTATAGGATGCCACTAGGTACACTGAGTGTGTGCTAGTATAATGGCTTAGTTATAATTAGTTGGAGTGTGCAACGCAGGCAGATGCGTTCTGCAAATGTCTTGGCACTAGTGGGACTAAAGCAAAGTCCAATAGCCACGTATAGGATGCCACTAGGTACACTAAGTGTTTGCTAGTATAATGGCTTAGTTATAATTAGTTGGAGTGTGCAACGCAGGCAGATGCGCTCTGCAAATGTCTTGGCACTAGTGGGACTATAGCAAAGTCCAATAGCCACGTATAGGATGCCACTAGGTACACTGAGTGTTTGCTAGTATAATGGCTTAGTTATAATTAGTTGGAGTGTGCAACGCAGGCAGATGCGCTCTGCAAATGTCTTGGCACTAGTGGGACTATAGCAAAGTCCAATAGCCACGTATAGGATGCCACTAGGTATACTGAGTGTGTGCTAGTATAATGGCTTAGTTATAATTAGTTGGAGTGTGCAACGCAGGCAGATGCGTTCTGAAAATGTCTTGGCACTAGTGGGACTAAAGCAAAGTCCAATAGCCACGTATAGGATGCCACTAGGTACACTAAGTGTTTGCTAGTATAATGGCTTAGTTATAATTAGTTGGAGTGTGCAACGCAGGCAGATGCGCTCTGCAAATGTCTTGGCACTAGTGGGACTATAGCAAAGTCCAATAGCCACGTATAGGATGCCACTAGGTACACTGAGTGTGTGCTAGTATAATGGCTTAGTTATAATTAGTTGGAGTGTGCAACGCAGGCAGATGCGCTCTGCAAATGTCTTGGCACTAGTGGGACTATAGCAAAGTCCAATAGCCACGTATAGGATGCCACTAGGTACACTAAGTGTTTGCTAGTATAATGGCTTAGTTATAATTAGTTGGAGTGTGCAACGCAGGCAGATGCGCTCTGCAAATGTCTTGGCACTAGTGGGACTATAGCAAAGTCCAATAGCCACGTATAGGATGCCACTAGGTACACTGAGTGTGTGCTAGTATAATGGCTTAGTTATAATTAGTTGGAGTGTGCAACGCAGGCAGATGCGTTCTGCAAATGTCTTGGCACTAGTGGGACTATAGCAAAGTCCAATAGCCACGTATAGGATGCCACTAGGTACACTGAGTGTGTTTTAGTATAATGGCTTAGTTATAATTAGTTGGAGTGTGCAACGCAGGCAGATGCGCTCTGCAAATGTCTTGGCACTAGTGGGACTATAGCAAAGTCCAATAGCCACGTATAGGATGCCACTAGGTACACTGAGTGTGTTTTAGTATAATGGCTTAGTTATAATTAGTTGGAGTGTGCAACGCAGGCAGATGCGCTCTGCAAATGTCTTGGCACTAGTGGGACTATAGCAAAGTCCAATAGCCACGTATAGGATGCCACTAGGTACACTGAGTGTGTGCTAGTATAATGGCTTAGTTATAATTAGTTGGAGTGTGCAACGCAGGCAGATGCGTTCTGAAAATGTCTTGGCACTAGTGGGACTAAAGCAAAGTCCAATAGCCACGTATAGGATGCCACTAGGTACACTAAGTGTTTGCTAGTATAATGGCTTAGTTATAATTAGTTGGAGTGTGCAACGCAGGCAGATGCGCTCTGCAAATGTCTTGGCACTAGTGGGACTATAGCAAAGTCCAATAGCCACGTATAGGATGCCACTAGGTACACTGAGTGTGTGCTAGTATAATGGCTTAGTTATAATTAGTTGGAGTGTGCAACGCAGGCAGATGCGCTCTGCAAATGTCTTGGCACTAGTGGGACTATAGCAAAGTCCAATAGCCACGTATAGGATGCCACTAGGTACACTAAGTGTTTGCTAGTATAATGGCTTAGTTATAATTAGTTGGAGTGTGCAACGCAGGCAGATGCGCTCTGCAAATGTCTTGGCACTAGTGGGACTATAGCAAAGTCCAATAGCCACGTATAGGATGCCACTAGGTACACTGAGTGTGTGCTAGTATAATGGCTTAGTTATAATTAGTTGGAGTGTGCAACGCAGGCAGATGCGTTCTGCAAATGTCTTGGCACTAGTGGGACTATAGCAAAGTCCAATAGCCACGTATAGGATGCCACTAGGTACACTGAGTGTGTTTTAGTATAATGGCTTAGTTATAATTAGTTGGAGTGTGCAACGCAGGCAGATGCGCTCTGCAAATGTCTTGGCACTAGTGGGACTATAGCAAAGTCCAATAGCCACGTATAGGATGCCACTAGGTACACTGAGTGTGTGCTAGTATAATGGCTTAGTTATAATTAGTTGGAGTGTGCAACGCAGGCAGATGCGTTCTGCAAATGTCTTGGCACTAGTGGGACTAAAGCAAAGTCCAATAGCCACGTATAGGATGCCACTAGGTACACTGAGTGTGTGCTAGTATAATGGCTTAGTTATAATTAGTTGGAGTGTGCAACGCAGGCAGATGCGCTCTGCAAATGTCTTGGCACTAGTGGGACTATAGCAAAGTCCAATAGCCACGTATAGGATGCCACTAGGTACACTAAGTGTTTGCTAGTATAATGGCTTAGTTATAATTAGTTGGAGTGTGCAACGCAGGCAGATGCGCTCTGCAAATGTCTTGGCACTAGTGGGACTATAGCAAAGTCCAATAGCCACGTATAGGATGCCACTAGGTACACTGAGTGTTTGCTAGTATAATGGCTTAGTTATAATTAGTTGGAGTGTGCAACGCAGGCAGATGCGTTCTGCAAATGTCTTGGCACTAGTGGGACTAAAGCAAAGTCCAATAGCCACGTATAGGATGCCACTAGGTACACTAAGTGTTTGCTAGTATAATGGCTTAGTTATAATTAGTTGGAGTGTGCAACGCAGGCAGATGCGTTCTGCAAATGTCTTGGCACTAGTGGGACTAAAGCAAAGTCCAATAGCCACGTATAGGATGCCACTAGGTACACTAAGTGTTTGCTAGTATAATGGCTTAGTTATAATTAGTTGGAGTGTGCAACGCAGGCAGAGGCGCTCTGCAAATGTCTTGGCACTAGTGGGACTATAGCAAAGTCCAATAGCCACGTATAGGATGCCACTAGGTACACTGAGTGTTTGCTAGTATAATGGCTTAGTTATAATTAGTTGTAGTGTGCAATGCAGGCAGACGTGCTCTGCAAATGTCTTTGCACTAGTGGAACTATAGCAAAGTCCAATAGCCACAGATAGGATGCCACTAGGTACACTGAGTGTTTGCTAGTATAATGGCTTAGTTATGAGTTGGAGTGTGCAGAGGACAAGAGGGTACAGTGGCAGGATTGTGGTGCTCTGGGTAGAGGAATGGAAGCCTGCCTTTCTATTCCCTCCTAATGGTGAAATGCAGGGAGGAAATCCCTGACCTTGGCTGCACAGACGCTGGCGCTGTTTTCAGGACCTGTCACCTTAACTCTGACCCTGCCGGTTTGAGCCCTTAAAAGGACTGCTATAAAGTGCTCTCCCTATGCTGTCTAACGCTGTGTATGCAGCGCATACAGCTGTATCGGCTATAGGACTCAGGATGACGGAGCTGCGACAGTGATGTCTGACACCCAAGACGCAGAAGGCAGATAATGGCGTCCGTGAAGAAAATGTCCGGTTTTATAATGCAGGGACATGTGACATGCAGATCCTATCACACATGCCGTTGCTTCTCTGGCTCAAAGTCCACTTAGCTGTGTGTGTGTCTGTGATTGGCTGACATGCTGGCCCGCCCCACAAGACGCGCGCGCTTAGGGAAGGAAGACAAGAAAAAAAAAAAAAAAAATGGCGATCGCCATTATAGAAACAGCAGTGATCTGAAGGCGCTGTTCACGCACACTATACACTGAAATGTGATAATAGTTTGATTCACAGAGTGACTTACACTATTACAGCAGAAACCAAGCTATGATTTAGCTGTTTTTTGGCTGCTAGAACCGTTCTCGAACGTTTCTAGAACTATCGAGCTTTTGCAAAAAGCTCGAGTTCTAGTTCGATCTAGAACATGCCCCAAAATCACTCGAGCCTAGAACTGGAGAACCACGAACCACGAACCGCGCTCAACTCTAGTAATCACACACTGAAGTTTCCTACAAAACTATATGAAGGTAATATACCCTACTTCAAACATTACAAATGTGATCACATTATCTATATGTCAGGTCTATAGCGTAATAGTGGTACAACCAAGGCCTTGCAGGAAGTCCATCCTCTCCCAATTAGGACTTATCTAATACACTATATATACCTGACCTGCACACAGTCCACCATACGTCCCCTGAAGAAGAGGTGAAACGCGCGTAGGGACTGGTGGTTGCCTGGACTTGCTGTGAAGTGGTTAGTAGCGTTCGGTACTATAACTGTGAAAAACTGTGGGCGGTGGGTACGCTGGTTACAGCTAATATTGTTCCTAGCTAATTAAGCAAGGCCTTGGTTGTACCACTATTACGCTATAGACCTGACATATAGATAATGTGATCACATTTGTAATGTTTGAAGTAGGGTATATTACCTTCATATAGTTTTGTAGGAAACTTCAGTGTGTGCTTACATGTAAACCACTGTATTACATCCTTGTTATGATTAAAAACTATGATCTTCTTGTATGTATGTCATGTTGCTAACTGTCCACAACTATTGTTATTGACCTAATCCAGCAGTTCAGTTAACCCCTTGAGGACTTACTTGCTGTATTTTAATGCATTTATAATAAAGATTATTTTTATTTAAAAAGGAGTTATACCACATTCTCTCTGTGTATATAATTGTATAGTGGTGTTCCGACACTTCCAATGAGGTTGAGGAGTGACCTAAATTAAATAGTTATATTGTCAGGCAACTGCTCCTGTGTCTCTGTACCTTTAACCCTGCCAGTACCTTAGCCTGTATTCTTCACTACTTTTCATAAAAATAATTAATTTTATTGATATCAGACTCATATACATATACACACATATAAAATAGTGAGGAAGGAGAGGGGAGAGATATTGTCCCTATCTTGTTCCCTTCCTACATTACGGGGGTCGGCGTCCTGAATCACTGACGCCCCCGTTCCATGACAGCTTAGTCCCTGTACTGTACCCTCCATAATCAAGTCTGGTGCACTCCTTCTAGTAGCGAGAAAACCCCAAAGCGGTACCACCACAGTGAGGAGACAGTGCACAGTCCAGGGTGTCTAGTTTGTCTTTATCAACAGCAAAATACCTAGGGGGCAGGGTTTGGGGGTCGTTAGGGGTTCTCGGATCAGTCTGTGTGCTCAGAAGTCATTAGTAATAATTGTAACACACGGTTTTAAATACACAATTCACTATTCAAGAAAAGCCCTTCTTGAAAAGTGAATTGTGTATTCGCTGCTGTAAATCGCTGCCCGCGGTGCACAAAATCGTTAGGAGCCGTCACACGGACTTACCTGCCTAGCAACGTAGCTGTTGCCAGCGAACCGCCTCCTTTCTAAGGGGGCGGTTCGTGCAGCGTCACAGCGGCGTCACTAAGCGACCGCCCAATAGAAGCGGAGGGGCGGAGATTAGCGGCTGAAACATCCCGCCCACCTCCTTCCTTCCGCATTGCCGGCAGCCGCAGGTAAGCTGTAGTTCGTCGTTCCCGAGGTGTCACACGTAGCGATGTGTGCTGCCTCGGGAACGACGAACAACCTCCGTCCTGCAACAATCAACGATTTTTTGAAAATGAACGACGTGTCAACGATTAACGATAAGGTGAGTATTTTTGATCGTTAACGGCCGTTCGTTGGTGTCACACGCAACAACGTCGTTAATGATGTCGGATGGGCGTCACGGAAGCCGTGACCCCGGCGATATATCGTTAGATACGTCGTTGCGTGTAACGGGGCCTTAAGAATAGGCCAGCAATGTAAAGATAGTGGACAGCTTCTTTAAGGCAGGACATACCAAACAGAAACAAAAAAACTGCAGCGTCAAAAATGCAATGAAAATACATTAAAAATGCAAACAAAAATGCAATGTGAAACACAAGTGACCACATTTGCAGAATAGGCACAGAAATAATGCAGAATTTCTACCAAAAGCTGATGGTGGGAACATAAACTAACAGCTTAAATCCTCATGCTAGACCAAGCTATGCTTTGACAGATACCAATATTAGTTATTTCCCCTGTTAGTGGTTTTAATGTTATGAGTAAACATAGATACTTTTATATGCTTTCATCTAAGCATAGAGAAGAATATTTATCAAATGAGGTAATAATAAAGAGGCTCGAAAAGACAGGCTGAAAATGGAAATGATTTTAATATTTTATTAAGTCATTAACCTGTGTGATAGCAAGTTAGATATGAAGGGCAATTATAATGGACAATATGCTGCTTTTCCTGAAAAGTCCATATTGCACATTACTACAGATTGCCACCCAAGAGACTCTCTGCTTTAGTGTACAGGGTCACATATATGAGAAGAAAATAGTAATGATTACCAATAGTAAGTGCAAAATTAGATCATCTCATTTATTAATGAGCTTGCCAGACAGTGTTATTAGGAAATGTTTCTTTGATGAGTCTGTATAAACAAATGTCATTTTGTCTCGATAGGAGGCCACCATTTGTCTTCCTACTGCGATCATGATTCCAGAAACGTAATGATGTTGATTTTACCTTCTAAAATAAAAGAATTATAATTATATAGCTATATTAAAGGGAATCTGTCACCAGTTTTTTGGCAACTAATCTGAGAGCAGCATAACGTAGGGGCAGAGACCCTAATTACAGGGAAGTGTCACTTACAGGGTTGTGTGCTGTAGCTACCAGTTCTCTAAATGCTGAGCTCAAACCATTGATTGGCACTGTTTGTTTATGTCGCGGGCGGAGAGGGGTTTTGGGAACGCCGCTCGCCTGGGGTTCGCTGGCACTCGGGTCCGGTGCTTCTGCTCCTCGGTGGCTCGAGCACGGGGCCGGACCTGGGGCTCGAGCAGCGCCTCCTCGCCCACGAGTGAAAGGGGGTAGGTAGGGAAGGTTGGTTGGTGATGGGATGTCCCCACGGGGTTGTGGTGATGGTGGGCACCACCGCTGCTGGTGACGGGGGTTCCCGGAAGCGATGGCGGAGAGCAGCTGAGGTGTTGGCCCCTCCGTGGGTAGGGGCGGTTGATCCCGAGGCCCCGGTTCGGGGAGTAGTGAGTAGGGGATAGGTGCAGGTGCCGATGCGGGGAGGCAGCGTGGATGCGGGGCAGCGTTACGGTACAGCGCTGTGCCGGATGGCATTGGTGTACTCACTCAGGTAGTCAAGGACAGAGTCTCTGGTAAACCAAACGGCTGGATGGACGGGGCCCGCAGTCGGCTGCGGTGTCTTCACTCCCCCCGGACGGGATGATGGTGGCTGGTTCCCTGCACCTATGTGTAAGTGTTTGACCCCTATGGATTCCCACGGGTGGTCCGCTCCCCGGCTTGTACGTGTCGGGAGAGCACGTTTTTCCCGCAAGCGCTGGCCCTTGGATCTCTGGCCGTTGGCGGTGGCTCTTATCCGGATGGGTTGGGCTGTTGCCTTCTGACGGGACTTGGTTGAGAATGAACCCCTGAGGTCCAGACCACAATCAGAGAATTTGACCGTTATGGCGGCTTCCGAGCCTAGTCGGGGTCTGAGTACCCTGCCTTGGTGCTTGGCTTCAATCCGCTCCCCGGTTCGGTACCGGCGGGCCACCGCCCGACCCCGGTCCTACGGTTCCGCAGACCTCCACCAACTCCTGCAGACAGCCACCACCGTCTGCCGACCTTACTGATAGTGCCTGGGCTCCAGCCCAGACACACACAGACTTTTACTCCTCTCACTTCCACACTCTACTACAATCTGCCTGTCTTTTCCCACCTCCAGGCCTGTGAACTCCTCGGTGGGTGGGGCCAACCGCCTGGCTCCGCCCCACCTAGTGTGGACATCAGACGCTGGAGGGAGGCAACAAGGGTTTTGTTTGACTGGTGTTCCTGAACAGGGGAGGGTGTGTGTGTGTGTGATGGTATGTTATCCTGTGACCCCTGGGGTCCAGGGCGTCACATTTATGATGTGCATAGGCAGAAAGCAGTCAGTCACTGGTATGGACTTGTGGCTCTCCTGAGGTTTCAGTCGCCACAGATGTACTGCATCTCAGGGAGGTGTGATACTGCATCCTGGGTAAGGAGGAGGTCACAACCAGTTCACGCAAAGCATAACACCCTCACTTAGTAACACCTCATCAGACATGGCAAGGTCGTGATTATACCCGAAGCCAGGTCGGGGGGTGGAGACTTATGAGCAGGAACAGATTCATTCAGTCAGTGGTGGAGTGTGGAGAAAGAAGGAAAGGAGCAGTGGAGTAGCAAAGACCCGAGGCCTAGAGCTAGTATCACTCAGCCCAGGCTCAGACAGAAGGGGTCCTAGAGACCACGGGAGTTAATCTTCTGTGGCCTTGTTCCACATATAATCTACAGGTGGAAGGAGTTGGTCGCAACACGGGCACTGGTCCCTAGGCTAGAGGAGAAGAATCTACATACTCCACCAGCGGCTGAGGTGACTTCAAGCACCAAAGCCACATCCGTACACAAACTCGCTGAAAGGTGACCCAAAAGGACCAAGGGATAGAGCTTCACGCCACCCAACAGAGTCCACGGGCACTGACACAGGGTTTAGTGAGCGAGGGTGAAAGGCAGGAGGGCGAAGCAAGCGCAGGAGGATGACCAGGGAAGGTACACTTAAAAATGTGCACCAGACTCGACCTCTGAACTACCCGGGATCGGCTGGAGCCCATCACAGTAAAGCCCCAGCACTCCAAAGTCGGTTACTGGCATATCGTGTTAACTTGGAACCTGGTACAGTGAGTAAAACTTTGAGACTGCATCCCTGTGTCGCTCCGTTAGTCGCCTGCGCCCACCATCATAGACTACTACCACCCCCATCCGCCCTTTGGCCAAGCTCTATCTGTGGGGAGCTGCACCATCTAAGCTGCATCACCATCTGACACAGGGAGCCCCATCTCGCAGCGGCGGCACCTAACTTGCCGCATACCACAGGTGGCGTCACAAATAAACTGTCATCATTCCCTTCCTATTCCCTAAACAACACCGCCGGGGTCACGGAACCGGGCCCTGCCACCGCAGAGCCCCAGGAACAGAAACGCTGCCCGGTAATGAGTCACCCCAGGCCCCGGTGTGGGCGTGTCTGACGGGTTATACAAAGCTCACGAATATGAGGGACTACATTGCAGCAGGTTTACTAGTCCTTAGGAGATAATAAACTGCTGATAACACAGTAATTTTATTACAAATTACAGCAAGAAGCCCATTAAGTGACACATCGCTGGAATTAGGGTCTTTGTCTCTACGTTATGCTGCCTCTCAGATTAGGTGACATAAACCTGGGGACCGATTCCCTAAGGTAAAGACTAGTTACAGAAACAGGCTACTGAGTCATTTGTAATGGCTCGCTCACCCTGGCATATAACACAGCTGTGTGCAATACCATTTTTTATTGGATAGCACTGGGACGAATGTTATGCTATTAAGAAGTGCAGATCAATGATGTTTCTCTGATGCTGGTTCAGAAAGAGAAAAAAATCGCAGTGTGCTGCACCTGGCAGCGTATATCAGATGGGGTGCATCCATACAAGTCTATAGGGCACTTTACATGCTGCGATATCACTATCGATATCGCTAGTGAGCATACCCGCCCCCGTCAGTTGTGTGTCACGGGCAAATCGCTGCCCATGGCGCACAACATTGCTTACACCCGTCACACGGACTTACTTTCCCTGCAACGTCGCTGTGGCCGGCAAACCGCCTCCTTTCTAAGGGGGCGGTTTGTGCGGCATCACAGTGATGTCACACGGCAGCCATCCAATAGAAGCGGAGGGGCGGAGATGAGAGGGCGGAATATCCCGCCCACCTCCTTCCTTCCTCATTGCTGGTGGACGCAGGTAAGGAGATGTTCGTTGTTTCTGCGGTGTCACACATAGCGATGTGTGATGCCGCAGGAACGACGAACAACCAGCGGCATGCACCACGAACATTATTATGAAAAGGAGCGACGTGTCAGCGATCAACGATTTTTGACGTTTTTGCGATCGTTGATCGTCGCTCCTAGCTGTCACATGCTGCGATGTCGCTAACGACGTCGGATGTGCGTCACAAACACCGTGACCCCAACGATATATATTGTTAGTGATGTCGCAGCGTGTAAAGCACCCTTATGGGTGCATGTGAAACATCTGACTGCACTTGGATGTTATCCGAGTATAGTCGGGTTACGGTGGACACAGGCAATGGAGAAGATGGAAAAATTAATCTCTCCATCTTCTCCTCACCTGTGCTCTGATTCTCACATGAGAGAGAATTGTATCACAGTAGAGTTTGAGCCAAGTGTCATTAGGATATTGCATCCAATACTCTCACATGAAAGAATCATAGCCAGTGTGGGTAAGCCCTAATTGTAATTAACACAACTTTTTTTCACAAAAAAAACATTGCCATCAGATGTTAATTAAGAAAGCAAGATAAATAAAAACATTCATACACAAATCTACATACAGCAAGAAAGTCTACATATCCAGCAATCCAGAAGACAGATTGTTACTTCCTCTCAGGAAGTTACTTCCTCTCCCCTCCCATCTCAGACAGGATGTGAAGTCAGCAGCTGTCTTGTGATACTTCCTGCTGGAAGAGGAAGCTGGGAGACTAGTGAGGAAAACAGACAGCGGGGCAGTGGAAGTGCAGTTGTAGGATATGTGAGCATTTCTTTTTTTGGTTTTAATACCCCCATGGGCTCATATTTCATATAAAAAAGTAATATGTTTTTACAATAAAAAGAGCTCTAATTTTGTCATAGAGAAGATCCTCTATTTTAAAGAGGTTGCCCAGAATTTACTTATCCTCAGTACAGGTCATCAATATCAGATCAGTTGGGACTGACACCCAGTGCACCCACTTATCAGGTGTTTACAGCTCCCACAACAGCAGGTTGTATACACTGTGTGATGAATATTTTCATATACCCAAGAATAGCCGCTGCATGATGTACAGAGCACTGCTGTTCCAGTTCTGTACATTGTTTATATTGGCCATAACGGGCTCTTCAAACAAGCGGTGGTTGGGGTGTCAGGTGTCAGACACCTCACCAATCTGATATTGATAACCTATCCTAAGGGCTCACGCACACGGCCATGTTTTTGGTCTGAGTCCGACAACACATTGGATCTCACTCAGACCAATATTATTCTATAGGGCTGAGCACATGCAGTATATCCGAGAAAAAAATTGCCGCATGTCTGGACGTAATAGATCGCACTTGGCCATGCAAGTGAATGAGTCCGTGGAAAACATTGGACTGCACTCGGATGACATCTGAGTCCAGTGTTATTTTCATGGAATGACACGATGGAAAAGATGGAGACTTATTTTCTCCATCTTCTCCTATTCCAAGTAAATCAAATCATACTCTGATCAAACTCTGATCAGTTTCATCAGATTTTAATTTACATAATTGTCCCTAACCTAAGCATAGATCATCAACATGTAGGTCCTGGGCAATGTCTTTGAGATGGATTTAAAACATACATTTCGTCATCATGCACCCACCTGAAGAGGGCAGGTAAGAGCTGGCTGCATCCTCTGTTGCTTTAAATGCAAATATTTAACAGTATGCATCTAGCTCTTGAAGAGACAGTCCAGTGAGCGAAAACTATTTTTTGGCTGTTGCTCAAATAAAAATTAATGAAACATACTAATACACTTTTATTCCAGACCAAATCTTCCAGTCAAGGACCTCTTCTTCCAGCTTCTTTCAACACAGCAAAAAGTTTTCCGCTCCTTTGTGTAAGTAACAGGAGCTGACTGATTGGCATACTTCAATAGCCAAACTAGCCATCTTTATTACAGCTGTGTGTCATAGACGAAAAGGGTCCTATAGTAACAATGTGCTAAGCATGTGCACATGACTACTGCAGCATCTATGGTAACACAGTTAAGGGTACTTTACACACTGCAACATCGCTAGTGATCTCGATAGCGATGTGACACGCCAGATCGCAGATGCGATCTGCAGAGATCGCATATGTGACCGGGGCTTGGCAGATCACATCTGCGATCTGGCATGTCACATCGCTAACGAGATCGCTAGCGATGTCGCAGTGTGTAAAGCACTCTTTACTGCTGAGGCTAGTTATTGGCTGCAGCAGTCACTCTCGCATGGTCACTATGTCATCACTGAAGAGTAGTTCACAAAGACTTGCAGGATTACTAAAGATAGAGTGTTGAATTTAGAAAACAAGTATGTTATTTTTTTTTATATACATATATATATATATATATATATATATATATATGTATATATATATATATATATATATATATAGCATTTCTCACATTTAACAAACCTTGGACAATCTTTTAAAGCAAGTGTGTTAAACTCAAGGCCCGTGGGCTAAATTTGGCCCACCACATTATTATATGTGGCACACAACTTGGGTTGTCAGTAAAACCCTGTGGTTTTCTCTGCCATCAATAGCATCTGGCAGAAAAAAAGCACCATCGGTGATGTTTTTTGTTTTTTTTCATTTTTTGCCAGTTTGTACTGCACATGCGCTGAAGAGGCTGCATGCACAGTACGAACAGTAGATGCTAGAAGTAATTACCTCCTGGTAGGTGTGGCATAATTTCCGTTTTGCTGTAGGGATACCTGTGTTGGGATTACAGGGGTGCTATGCTGTAATGATGCCTGTCATGGGATTTGGGGGAATACAGTACTGGCAGGACTCCTGTGATGGGATTTTGAGGGGGGCGATATTGCAGGGATGCCTGTCATTTGATTTTAGGAGTTGTGCAATGTTCAGGGATGCCTGTGGTATCTTTTTGTGGGTCTATGATGCTGTGAGTATGCCTGCGGTAGTATATGATTCCTGTTGTGGGATTTGGGGGTGTATACAATGCGGCAGAGGATGCTTTTAATAGGATCTTTGATTTGGAGCAAATGCAGCCAATATTTACATAGGGAGCAGTCTATATTGGTCCAGGACAGCACCCTTAGCCCTACAACCCAGTGACAGCATCCTTAGCCCTACAGCCCAGGAATAACTCTTGCATTACCCTACTACCTTAGCCCTAGTACCCAGAGACAGCTGTCGTATGGTCCTACTACCCATGGACAGCTGTCGGATATCCCTACTACCCAGCAACATCCGTCATATAGCCGTACTACCCAGGTACAGCTGTCATATAGCCCTACTAACCAGTGACAGCTGTCATATAGCCCTAAAACTCAGGGATCAATAATAAAAAAATCTGCTAAAATACAACTTGCCTAATAAGTCTGCACGCGGTGTATATCTTTAAATTTGCCCCATTTATTTTCGGTAACCCCAGTTACCATGACATTGTCCCAGTCTACACAAGTAAGCTTTTCCCTTAATTTGTTGAAATCAGCTTTCTAAAATTCCAGGTTTTAGCATTTCCCCTTTTTAATGTTTTATTGAATATTACTTTGAAGCTTACTATATTATGATTGCTGGTGCCCAACTGCTCCCCAATCTGTAGATCTGAAATTGTATCTGGTCTATTTGACAGGACCAGATCTAGCAAATGATCTCCCCTTGTTGGTCACCTGAGAAAGGTAATGGTCTTGAACTGTATTTAAGAACTTACAGCTTTTAGCACAATCCGAAGATTCTATGTCCCACTGAATGTCTGGATAGTTGAAATCTCTCATAATAAGGACCCAATTATTATTAGCTGCCTTTTCGATTTGTTGCAGCATTTCAACCTCTACCTGTTCAGGTATGTTAGGAGGCTTATAGCAAACCCCAATTAGCAGCTTTCCATTATTGCTCTCCCCATGTAGATTTACTCCTATTGACTCTACAGTGACACAACTTCCCCCTACGTGGTCATTGAGCACAGGTTTTAAATCAGATTTAACAAATATACACACTCCTCCACATTTTTGTGTCCTTCCTGAATGTAGTATGACCCTCTACATTTGTCACCTAGTCATGAATCTCATCCAGCCAGGTTTCCGTAATGCCCACCACAACATGATCCATGGTTGACATAAGAGTCTACAATTCATTCATTTTGTTTGCAAGACTTCTTGCATTTGTCAGTAGACATTTAATACTATTAACACATTCCTTATTCCTTCCCTTCCTACTTTCCTTGCATGTCCCAGCTCCCCTACACCTTGTTTCACCCCTACTGTCTCATTGTCTACTTCCTTTGTCTATCCCATTATTTGCTCCACTACCCTCCTTCCCCCCCAGATCCTAGTTTAAAAGCTCCTCCATCTTTCTGACCATTTTCTCCCCCAGCCCACTGAGGCGCAGCCTGTCCCTACCGAAGAGCCTGTAGCCAACTGAGAAGTCGGCCCAGTTCTCCATGAACCCAAACCATTCCTTTCTGCACCAATTTCTGAGCCACATATTTATCTTGCTAAACTCCCGCTATCTTTCTAGTGACACTCGTGGCATCGGTAGTATTTCTGAAAACACCACCTTGGAGGAACTGGACTTCAGCTTCATTCCTAGTTCCCTTTAATCATTTTTAAATCAAAAGACACGACGGACATGCTCAACAGGGTCAATGGCATCTATATGGAGCCTGACATGTTACTGGTCACGGCGGATGTAGAGTCTCTGTATACCTGCATCCGCCATGACGACGGTTTGGCAGCCGCTCAATTTTTTCTTGGGGCCTCCGGTCGGGACAGCGCGATGTGCGATTTGATTCTCCAGCTGCTCCGCTTTATCCTTACCCACAATTTTTTTACGTTTAAAGATTTGTTTTACCTAAAACAACGCGGCACTGCGATGGGTGCGGCCTGTGTGCCCTCGTACGCCAATCTCTTCCTAGGATACTGGGAGAGATCGGTGTTTGGTGACGAGGGCGACCAGGCCGTATCCCATGTGCAGTGCTGGCTTAGGTACATAGACGATTTGTTGATTTTGTGGCAGGGTACGGCGGAGCAGCTTGAGACTTTTGTGGACGGACTTGGCATGAATCCATTTAACATCAAACTAACGCATAAATATCATAGTAGACACATTGATTTCTTGGACATTCTGATTACAGTGGATGATGACAATATCATTCAAACCGATGTGTTTCGGAAAAGTACATCTGTTAATGCGTTGCTTCATGCCTCGTCTGCTCATAACTTATCCACTATTCACGCTGTCCCCACCGGACAGTTCCTTAGAATGAAGAGAATCTGTTCATCAGATCAAAAATTTGAGGAGCAAGCTGGCGACCTTAAGTCACGGTTCCAGGAAAGGGGGTACAGCAACCATAGTATTAAGAAAGGCTACCTTAGGGCCAAAAACACTCCGAGGTCCCAACTCCTTCTGACGAGACACAGAGATAAAGCAGAGTACCCTGCAGTTAGATTTATTACCACCTTTAATCACGAATGGCACAACATCCGTGCTATTTTGAACCGCCATTGGTCTATTTTAACATCTGACCCTTCTTTGAGGGACTCTCTCTCTGATCATCCTCTAATGATGGCTAGGAGATCAACTAATCTCCGTGATGTGCTGGTCAGGAGCCATTATGTCCCACCAGCATCAGGCTTTCTAGGCCTGACTAATCCCCGGGTTGGTTGCTTTCCATGCGGTCATTGTCTCGCATGCAGCAATGTCCTGCGCTGTTCGGTTTTTTTGTCAGCGGACGGGACGCGCGAGTTTCATATCAGAGACTATGTTTCATGTGGCACCTCAAACGTTATATACTACGCTACTTGTGGGTGCCCATTGATTTACATCGGTCTGACGTCACGCGAATTGCGCATTCGCGTCCGCGAGCACGTAAGGGACATTGCTGCGGCTAAGACTGTGACTGACATTGCCTCTTTAAAAACTATTCCACGCCACTTTAAGGCCTACCATGGGTGTGATCCGAAATCCCTACTGATACGTGGGATTGAGGTAGTCCATGGTGGCATTAGAGGTGGCAATATTAAGAAAAGGCTTGCCCAACGTGAGACAAGGTGGATGGTGACATTGGGCACTGTCGCCCCGTCAGGTCTCAATGAGGCTTTAAGTTTTGCCCCTTTTTTATGACATTGCCCCACTTTTTGGTTTTTTTCCCCTTCCTGACTAAGGGAGATGGGTGTGTGTTTTGAAATTTTATGTGAGTTTGTTTTTCTCCTTTTCATGTATTTATTGTGTCCTTTTTTCCCTTTTACATGTTCCCTGAAAATAACAGCTCGGATCCTGTATTATTTCAATTCATTGAGCCGGAATGTGACATATGAAAATTGAGGATTTCCCCTATATAAATGGATAACAGACACCGGATTGCACATATATGCGTGCTCTAATGGAATTTACCTGTACCCATGTTGATATAGTGCTCTGATGGCGATTGTGCCTTAGATATTATTTATATTGCACTTTTCATGTGGCCGCAGTGTGTCTGTGTTTATAATATACTATGTTTTTCCCTTCGTACCTGTCATGGATGTGCGCGTGCGCGCTTCGCGCCTTAGGTCCGCCTTCCTCCTGGCCGTCTCTGGGTGGCATGTGGCACGTGCGCGGGTGCTATGGAGACGCGTCCCTGCTCCCGCGCACGCGCCGGAGCCATGACGGTGTGTGGGGGTTTCCGGATCTTGAGAGCGCCATGGGCGCATGCGCCGTTCAAATCCTTTGACAGGAAACAGCTGCTTTCATGGGACCGGCGGCTATTTAAACTAGCCGACCTTTGCGATCAGTCACTCCCTGATGAAGCAACAATACATAAGCAATTTGTGAAACGTACGTTGGAGTTCTTTGGGATTTAACCCTTCCTCACCTGATTAACCTGCTAGACCAACTCTTCTGCAGATCATGTGCTGTGGTATGTATAGGGTTCCTGGTGTACCGGTGCTCTCACTGCCTTAAAATATCATGTCTAACATTAATATGATGTTGATCTGATGTGTGATGTACTGATTGATGTTGGGCAGTGTTGGACACTGTGTGTGACAGGACCCTGTTTAAAACCACTATAATGTGTCAATACACATGTGTCACTTGTTTTATGAAGCTAAATGCTGTGGCTGACACATAGAGACTAACACAGACCCTCCATACATTTGCTTAGATTTCTGTATATTTACACACTTGTGTTTTATTTAATTGCTTAAAACAGTGCTTTTGCATTGTGTGGTTTGTGTCTGTGTCTGATCTGGCTTATGCAACCTGTTTATGGGATCACCTCACTGAGACAAATGTTGCATTGGACAAATCTGTATACAGTTGCGGTATTTTTCTAAGTGCCGCATGAATATACTGGGCAGCCGGTATTCCAGTCTAATACTGTTGATGTAAAACCTTTATGTGACACTAATGTGTTTTTTGAAAAAACTTTGTCACCCTCTGCAGCTATTATTTGGACTCTTGCAGGTGTTCTTTGTGCCTCTTTTAATATCTCCGCCTCTTGGCCTTACTCTCTCACTCTAGATTCTATATACCTATATATGTATATATGTATTCTCTTCAGCCTTGTGATGTTTTTTAAACAAAAAATATATTAATAAACAAATACATATTTTTTGAAGCATTTCTACTCGTTTTTCTCCTGTTTCTTGATCTTATATTTGAGTAGCTCTGGTACACAGTGCAGCGTCCCAAATGAGGGATGGTTGCTCTGTGTCCTATTTGATATTGTTGGACTATATGCACCCCTCACAAACTCAGTAACATTTGCTTACTGTAGCTGGGGTAAATAGTTCTGGAACAATCTAGAAACAGGTGTGGCTACTACAAACAATTAAATCTCAAGACATGCTTTATTTTTATTTTCTCCTCTTTCACAGTAGTACAGAAATTAAGGAAATTAAACAATTAAACAGTTATCACAACTATGATATTGTGTTTAAACTATGGACTTACCTGCACCCTTGGACTTTACTGCACCCTTGCAAGCTCAGTTTGTGCATTGAAATCCATGCTTGTACTGTGTTCCATGGAGATGTGCATTGGCCCTTACAATTACAGGCAGCCTTTTAAAGGCAACCATAATGCTGATGAGGCCTTTGGTGAAAATGAATTTGATAGGATAGGGGTAGGATATGGTAATCAGATAACAGGCTTTTTATTTATGTAAAAAAAAATAATGGTTACTGAAATTGAGACTTGTCAATATTATGTAAATGCTATAATATGAAAGATTGAAAGATAGATAGATAGATAGATAGATAGATAAACGTGGTCAGATAACATACTCTTTCTACTGCAATGTGGAAATATACTTGTGTCCATTGTTTTTGTCTGCCCTCCCTCATACCTATGCTCTCACCTCAGTGTTTTAGTTGTGAACACAGTAGTGCAAGTATAATAATAGTACGTTGTGTGATCTAAAAAAAATAAATTTTTACTTTGCAAACCATTATTGAAACTGACAGCAATATCCATTTTAAATGTCTTCTGTGCTAAAAGTAATTTGCATTGAGATTTTAGTATGGAGAGATAAGGCTAAATAGCTCCATCAAGTGGCAATTTAGGCACTACAGCAACACATGCTGTGTCATTCTGTTGATGTCCCTCATGATTCCAAATAAAACAGCTTTTTTACGTTGTTTTCTACATGTCTTACACTGAATTCAGTTTTGAACCTAACAGGATGATACAAAGGGAAAGGAAAAAGAATGGATAACACAGAGAACAGGTTCTGTGGATTACATGAAGCCTGTGTCTCTCTATGAATAATAATAGTTACAATTACTTTCGTGACTCTCTGTCCAAAAACCAGAAATGCCTAAAGTAATGAAAATTGAGGTATCAGTTATCTTTCACATAAAGAAACAAGTGCATGTCTTCTTTAAATTGCACCATAAACCTTTTTAGGGCCTTTTTAGGGCGATCATTGTGCACAATGGACATAACAATTTCCAATAATGTCTAATAGGTGATTTATGAGCTAATATAACATAGACTCTCTTGACAAGTGTCTTGAAGGAGCACAAAATAATGGTTTTTTTTCTGTGAGAAATTTTAGAGCTATTATTGGAGCAGAACCTAGATAAAACAGTTGGTTTCCTTTGAATACTCTGGTTTCCTCCCACATGGCAAAGACATACTCATTGGGAATTTAGATTGTGAGTAGTGTTGAGCGAGTAATTAAACATTCGTACTCACTATGCTGTTAGAACTGTCCACTACTCGCATATTCGTTACGAGTACTAGGCGCAATGTAAGTGAATGGGAAATACTCGCTAAGTAGCAAGTGACCCAAAAGCCGTACTATTTGCTACTTGCACGAAAAGTACAGCTTTCGGATTACTTGCTATTTAGCGAGTATTTCCCATTGACTTACATTGTGGCCGCTACTCATAACGAACAAGCGAGTAACGGACAATACTCGCTAACAGCATAGTGAGTGCGAATATTTATCTAATCACTCATCAAAATCCCAATGGAGACAGTGATGATTACGTCTTTAAAGTCCTGTGGAATTAATAGCGATATATATAAGTGAGTAAAAAAAATCCTTTGCTAATATAGTGAGGCAATCCAACAAACAATAAGACAAGAAATAGTCCAAAATCTACTAAATATTGTTTATTGAATATGTATTTGTTATACCCAATATTGTTTTCAAAAGTACATGAAAAATGTGACCTTTTATAAAAATAAGACATTTACGAGTTAACTCACAAATTGTTAATACGGTAAATGGGAAATATCATTCCTTCCTGTAGTAAAAGACTAAAAAAAACATTAATTTTCTTTCAAGTAATTTATCATAAAAATATTGTTTTGCTGAAAAATGTAAAACACAGAATGATAAATAATTTTTGACAAAATAAGCCTGCATAATGTCACTGAATACGAGAAACAAGTTCAGTCTGCTGAATAAATCATGTATGGAGATATTGGGCACTGGGTGTTGATAAATTGTTCTCTTCTTCTGAAATAAATCCTAAAGTGAACAACGTCTACAAGCTTTTGAAATTCTGGAAAGCAAACTAATATTTCTACTTTAGAATTTAAGAATAAAAATATAAAACATTCCTAGTTTTCTGCCTTTAAAAAATATTCACATATGCAACTTAAATAACATTTTTTCTCTTTTAATTTGGAATTTATACAGTATATTTATTTGAATTTATAAATGTGAATATTTGAATAATCTATAATTTGAGAGAACCCATATTATTACAGGAATATACTTAAAAAACTTAGGGCTCACCTGAAACATGACAATGCTATATTGGCTTTGGCAGAATTTAAGTTTACAGAAATATAACTTTTTCTTAATATCAGTTATTTGACATATGACTAGGGTATTGTAAATTGTCGCACGCACAATAACCACAAAACACTGAGTGATGATGGATATATACTTCCATAGCAGCCTTTATTAATTACAATTAACAACATACTCAAACAGATAACCATCATAACCATAACCTTTGCTCTGAGGAGATTCTGGATGGCCTGAACCACTGAACAGCACCAGAATACTATCTCCAGTTCAACTCAGGGCTGACAAATGTCCCAGTGTTGTGCCCTCCAAGTTTTAACCTGCTCCCCGGGAACCGTCCCAGCTGAAACTTTACCATAATCAATTATGAAGGGTCAGCATACCTCCGATGTAACCCCTTACTCCATTAACCAAGGCCATCCCTGACCTCCTCACCTCAGCTGCCATGACATTAGTGCAACATAACAATCAAAACCACCACTTACCGCCATATTAATTTTAAAGTATACATTTTCTTAAATTGTTTTTATTTTTTTCATATTCCATTAACCCCTTAGTGACGGAGCTAATTTTCACCTTAATGACCAGACCAAATTTTGCAATTCTGACCAGTGTCACTTCATGAGGTTATAACTCTGGAACGCTTCAACGGATCCCGGTGATTCTGAGATTGTTTTTTCGTCACATATTGGACTTCATGTTAGTACCAAATTTAGGACAATATTTTTTGCGTTTATTTATGAAAAAAATTTAATTTTGGCAAAAATTTTGAAAATTTAGCAATTTTCAACTTTTGAATTTTTATACCGTTAAACCAGAGATTTCTGTGACACAAAATAGTTAATAAATAACATTTCCCACATATCTACTTTACATCAGCACAATTTTGGAACCACAATTTTTTTTGTTAGAAAGTTAGAAGAGTTCAAAGTTTATCAGCGATTTCTCATTTTTACATCAAAATTTACAAAACCATTTTTTTAGGGACCACATCACATTTGAAGTGACAGAAAATACCCAAAAGTGACACAATTCTAAAAACTGCACCCTCCAAAGTGCTCAAAACCACATTCAAGAAGTTTATTAACCCTTCAGGTGCTTCACATGAACAAAAGCAATGTGGAATGAAAAAAAAGCAAAAATTAAATTTTACCTAAAAATGTTGCTCTAACCCAAATTTATTCACTTTTAGAAGAAATAACACAACAAAATGGACCCCAAAACTTGTTACCCACTTTCTTATGAACGCGCCAATACCCCACATGTGGTCAGAAACCTCTGTTTGGACAAATGGGAGGGCTCGGAACAGAAGGAGCAATATTTGAATTTTGGAAAACAAATTTGGCTGAAATAGATTGCGGGCACCATGTTGCATTTACAGGTCCGCTAAGGTACCTAAACAGAAGAAACCCCTCACAAGTAATGCCATTTTGGAAACTAGACCCCTCAAGGCTTCTATCTAGGGGTATAGTGAGCATTTTGGATCCACAGGTACTTCACAGATTTTGTTATCGTTACGTTGTCATATTGAAAATTTTAATAAATTTCTCAAAAATGTTGCTTTAGCATTCATTTTTTCACTTTTTTAAGAGGTAATACCAAAAATTTGACCTCAAGGTTTGTTACCCACTTTTTTATGAGTGCGGTGATACCTCACATGTGGTCTGAAACCTTTGTTTGGACAAATGGGAGGGCTTGGAACGGAAGGAACAATATTTGAATTTTGGAAAGGAAATTTGGCTGAAAAAGATTGCGGGCACCATGTCGCATTTGGAGGTCCCCTAAGGTACCTAAACAGCAGAAACCCCGCACAAGTGACCCCATTTTGGAAACTAGGCCCCTCAAGGAATTTATCTAGAACTTTTGTGAGTACCCTGAACCCCCAGGTGCTTCACAGAATTTTATAACGTTGAGCCATGAAAAAAAAAAAAAATTACCACAAAATTGTTATTTCAACCAGGTAGCTTTTTTTTTTACAAGAGTAAAAGGAAAAAAATCAGCATAACATTTATTATGCAATTTCTCCTGAGTTTGGCGATACCTTTATATGTGGTGGAAATCAACTGTTTGGGCGCATGGCAGGGCTCGGAAGGGAAGGAGTGCCATTTGACTGCAAAATTGGCTGGAATCAATAGCGGACGCCATGTTGCATTTGGAGAGCCCCTGAGGTGCCTATACAGTGAAGCTCCCCAAAATGTGGCCCCATTTTGGAAAATAGACCCCAGAAGGAATTTATCTAGATTTTTGGCGAGTACCCTGAACCCTCAGGTACTTCACAGAAGTTTAGAATGTTGAGCTGTGAAAATTAAAAAATACATTTTTACCACAAAATTGTTATTTCAACCAGGTAGCTTTTTTTTTTACAAGTGTAAAAGGAAAAAATTCAGCATAAAATTTATTGTGCAATTTCTCCTGAGTTTGGCGATACCTTATATGTGGTGGAAATCAACTGTTTGGGTGCATGGCAGGGCTCGGAAGGGAAGGAGTGCCATTTGACTGCAAAATTGGCTGGAATCAATAGCGGACGAAATGTTGCATTTGGAGAGCCCCTGAGGTGCCTAAACAGTGGAGGTCCCCCACAAGTGACCCCATTCTGGAAACAAGACACCTCAAGGCTTTTATCTAGGTGTATATTGAGCAGTTTGAATCCAAGAGTACTTCACAGAATTTGATAAGCTTAGGTTGCCATATTTAAAATTTTCATTTTTTTCACAAAAATGTTGCTTCAGCATCAAATTTCTTACTTTTTCAAGAGACAACAACAAACCGTGGACCCCACAGGTTATTATCCAATGTCTTATGAGCACAGAGATACCCCACATGTGGCCAAAAACCTCTGTTTGGATAAATGGGAGGGCTTGGAATGGAAGGAGCACCATTTGAATTCTGGAAAAGTTGAAATAAATTGCGGCACCATGTCACATTTGCAGGGCCCCTTGGGTCCCTATACAGCAGAAACCCCCCCACAAGTGACCCCATTTTGGAAACTGGATTTTATTCAGGAGTATAGTAAGCATTTTGAATCCACAGGTACTTCACAAAAATGTTGCTGTAGCAACAAATGTCTTACTTTTAGGCTATGTGGCCATGATCCAGCGACACGGCGTCTAGTACACAGTGTCAGCCTTCCTGCAGAGATGTGAGTGTTGTCCACGGGAGAACGCAGCTGCCCATGCCCAGGATTTGGGTTCAGGCCGCTGTGGAGCTCTATGCTACCTGCAGAGAACACTCATCTCCGCAGCATAAATTGACATGCGGAGGCTCGGGATGCTGCGCCACACGGCAGTGTATGCTGCAGAGAAAAGAAGCACATTGGGCATGGGATTTCTAAAAATCCTTCCACTGTGCTTCTACTGCACAACGCAGCGCTATGGACGCAGGGAAAACACTCTGCACCGAAAACGCTGCAAACCCCGATTATGGGCACACAGCCTAAAATGCTACAATGGATGAATGGATAGATGTCAAACAAATATAACGTCCCATTCCCCTGCATATTCTAAGCTGGCGCCCTTTAGTGCCTTTCATGTGGCACTAAAGGGTGCCTAGCCTTGTATTTAGCCCCCCAAAAAAATAATAATTAAAATAAACGACGTGGGGTCCCCCCTATTTTTGATAGCCAGCTAGGGTAAAGCAGACAGCTGTAGCCTGCAAACCACAGCTGACAGCTTCACCTTGGCTGGTGATCAATTTGGAGGGCTCCCCAGGCGTTTTTTAAAAAAAAAAAAACGTGGGGTCCCCCCCAAATTAGATCACCAGCCAAGGTGAAGTGGACAGCTGGGGTCTGGTATTCTTAGGGTGGGAAGAGCCATGGTTATTGGACTCTTCCCAGCCTAAAAATAGCAGGCCGCAGCCGCCCCAGAAGTGGCGCATCCATTAGATGTGCCAATCCTGGCGCTTCGCTCCAGCTCATCCCGCGCCCTGGTGCGGTGGCAGACAGGGTAATATATGGGGTTGATACCAGCTGTAATGTCACCTGGCATCAAGCCCTGGGGTTAGTGATGTCACGGCATCTAAACAGATACCCGACATCACTAACCCAGTCAGTAATAGAAAAAAATAAAGACAAAAAAAAATTTATTTGAAAAAAAAACTCCCCGAAACATTCCTCTTTTACCAAATATTGAAAATAAATAAATTTCGGTCGCTGTAATCCATTTTGGAGGTCCCTCGGCGACTCTGGACCTTCTAGAATATGGGGGGCACGTTCAGGGAACGTATCCCCCATTTTCTGGAAGAGCAAGCTCTCCATGAGCAGTGTGGGTACAGTAATCTGAGAATACTGCACTCACACTGCCCCGGTCCAACCTAGGGCAGAGTGACCTGCAGTAACCTCATTCTAGAATATGAGGGGCACGCTCACAGAACGTACCCCTCATTTTCTAGAACAGCAGTCTCTCCATGTGAGGAGTGTGGCTGCAGATTACTGCACTCACTCTCCCCCGGTCCACAGTGGAGCAGCCTGTGCAGCAGCGACGTCAGCGTCCCTGCTTGCAGGGATCCAGCTGACAGCCGCTGTCTGCGCATGCGCCGCCAGCTTTCAAGAAGGAGGCGGCATGATCGCGGGGACAGAGCACCAGCAGCCAGGTAACATAAAACCGGGGGCTGGGGGGGGTGACAGGGGGTGATGGCGGGACCCGGGGACAACTTTCTGCCGCATGTGACGTGTCACATGCGGCAGAAAGAGCAGGATGAATGCGGCTGCGCGCCGCCATCTTCCACGCTCCGGAGGAGGGAGGGGGGGGGCGGCTCTGGAGAACCGGAGGGGGCTCCGGGGACCAGAGATCTCCAGTGGACCGGAGGAGGGGTCAGGGGGAGGACATTTCCCTCCGATCTGAAATGTTTGATCATTTCAGATCGGAGGGAAATGAATGCAGAGCCGGCGGCGGGAGTTTTCAGCGCGCGTCGGCGCCATCTTGGATTTTCCGGAGGGGGGGGGTGTTGGATAGATTTCTCCGGTACCGGGGGCTTTGGGGGCACTAAGGGCTCATATTTATTTCTCATCTGACATGTTTGATCACGTCAGATGAGAAATAAATCAATTTTACCGGCCATTTATTTTTTTTTAATGTTGTCGCCGGTATACGGTGTATACCGGCGATCGCATTAACGGGGTCCATAAAAAACACCCCGATTCATAATCTGGGGTGTCTCAGCTACCCTCGGTAGCTGAAACCCCCGAGATTTTCGGTCGCTGGGGGGCGCTACAGGGTTTTTTCGGGCCGCTGCTTTAAAGCGGCGGAACAGAATAAGTACCCTGTTTTGCCGCCGCTTTAAGTCGTACGGCCGTCGTTATGAGGTTAAACAACATTAAATAATAGCGGGTGGGTGGGCCGTTCACCGCTCCTGGATCCACGAGACAGAATGTTCCAACGGCTCTTCCTCTTCTTATCAAGGGAATTCTTCTTTTTTTCCACCACCCTTCCTACAAACTTCCCACCAATCCCATAGCAGGCCATAGCACTGTGACCACTCAAATTCCTATAACTCCCCCCATATCCTGCCAAGCAATTGTGCCATAACCCCTGTTAACCCTTTCCTGCTCAAACTCCCTATATGTGCCTGTCCTTAAAAGCCTCTTTCATGTCCGTTTTTCCGCTATGGCTGCGCCCCCACTCCAGCCCTTCTCTGGATCACACTGGCTTTGTTGCTGGACCAACACTGACAAGAGACAGAAGACTTCACCCCCTCTTACCCTAGTATAGTTATTTACTGCTGACCTGATCTTCATCCATAGCAGAGCTCCCACTCCTTCTCCTGCTGTGCTGAGACTAGGTGTTGGAGTCAGACTGGAACTTATGCAGGAAAGTTACCACTGACAATGGCAGAAGAAAGAAATTTTCCCAACAAGAGGATCACCCAAAACAAATCCCACTTTATTGAACAAATTGCACATAAGTAACAAGGAAGAAGAGCCAACATGCAAATTAAATACATTTAAAAAGCCAAGAAAGGCTGTAACAATGTATCCCAGAAAAAGCACTCATGATAAAGTTCCAAAAAATACACCCTCCATAAGCTACAGCTCTAGATGAAAATTGCCAAATGACAACTAGGAGTAAAGGCCGCTTTACACGCTGTGATCTCGCTAGCGAGATTGCAAGTGTGCGTACCCGCCCCCATCATTTGTGCGTCACGGGCAAATCACTGCCCTTGGCACACAAAATCGCTCGGACCCGTCACACTACTTACCTGACTAGAGACGTCATTGTGACCAGCGAACCACCTCCTTTCTAAGGGGTCGGTTCATCCGGCGTCAAAGCGACGTCACTAAGCGGCCACCCAATCGACGTAACATCCCGCCCACCTCCTTCCTTCCACATTGCCGACGGCTGCAGGTAAGGAGATGTTCATTGTTCTTGCGGTGTCACACATAGCGATGTGTGCTGCTGCAAGAACGAAGAACAACATCGTACCTGGAGCAGCAACGATTTTTGGGAATAGGGGAGCATGTCAACGATTAACGATTTTTCACGATTTTGCGAACATTTTTGATCACACGTAGGTGTCACATGCAACGACATCGCTAAAGCAGCCGGATGTGCATCACGAATTCCGTGACCCCAACGACATCGCTTTAGCGATGTCACTGCGTGTAAAGCGGCCTTTAGTGTATATGTGACGCCCTGGCAAAACCATGTAGTCACACAAATAGGCCCCCAACACAACACCTTCCCTCACAGGGTTAAACCTTGCCAACCAAATCCTAGTCACCCGCCCAGGGTAGGAAAGGCATACCAGTGGGCGGGACCAGGAGGATGCCCACCTAGGGGTCTAGAGAACCCGGGGTGGGAAAAGCAGTAGTTCTGAGTTGAAGTTCAAGTGGAGAGGAGTGGAGTAGTTGAGGAGGAGAAAGTGCAGTCTAAGAACAGAGGCGCCGGGGTTGGAGCCCCGGTGTATTGGCTAGGTGGCAGATGGTGGTCCGTGTCTGACAAGAGACGGGAAGATGGCTGACAAAGATCCGAGGTGGACCGAGGCAGGGTTGGAGCCTGCCGGTACAGACACCGGAGACCCGACCTGGAAACCGTGCACAGAGGGGGTACTTGGACCCTGAAGCCAGGACCGGAACCAACGGCCTAGCAAATTAACCAATTGAAGGCAGGATTACAGGTCCTGTCCCAACCAAAGTCCCAAAAGCAGACAACCACCCACAGAGAGGGATAGGGCATCCACCAGGGCCCGGTAGATACCACGTGTCAGCGTCAGCGGGCACGGCTCCCAACAGAAGTACCAGGAGCGGACACCCGTGTTCCACACCGGGAAGTCCACCATATCACAACACAGTGCAGAGGAAAGTGACACAGACCATCACCACGGGTGAGGGACTAGAGTACACCCGGCCGCGGCGGCCGACCACCAGCACCTTGGTTAACCATTGAACTTGTCTGATTTATTTAATCATGAGTAAAGTGAGACTCCCTGGTCTGACCAGGCGCGCCGGGCCTTGCCATCACCATCCCCTGCACCAAGTCACCGGCCCTGGGGCAACCATCCCTACCCATGGAGGGGTTAACAACCAGCTGCCATCCCATTGTCCCCGGGTGTCCCACAACAACAGCGGTGGTGCCTCACTTCACCACACACCGTGGGTGGCGTCACAGACTGATTACGGCAAATCCCGTACAAATACGTCCCCTTTCATTTGGAGTGTCCGTGTGACCCCCGGGTCCGGAGAACCCCTTGAGCCACACTGCGGATCCGGATCCGAGCAGCCCGGCTGCTACTGACGTGGGGGTGGCACATATATACACAAACCCCTAAGAAGAAAGTATATCTAATTTCTTGAACAAAATATGTGTGAATAATAAATAAAAACCTGTAATAGCAACATCTGTAGTATAAATGTCCCTAAGCAGAGAGTAAGCTGCTAGAGAAATGAACACCACCAAAGCAGATTAAGCAGAGTGTAAAAAATATATCTCCAATTATAGCCATTATAAAAAGAAAAGTATACATAAAGCAATAGAAATGTAGGAGATAATAGTAGTGGTTCAATATATACTGCCATAAGTGTCAAAGTCTGTAAAGTGCCTAGATGCAGGTAAAGGGCTGAGTGAAGTGGTGGGATGCAGCCCCACTTGCCAAAAAGATATGGCTTTCTCAAGGGCAGAGAGGGTAATGAGCAGGGACCATTAAACTTAGTTAATATTCATAGTCTATCAAATAATATTATTAATGGTGATTAAGCTTCCCATCTGTGTGCATTCATAGTACGTGATGGCAGTATATTAGACAGGAGTTGGCGGGCATGGAGCACGCTAGAGCGCTGACCACAAGCTCAGTCCACAACCTGGATTGTGCAGAAGAGCAGTGACCTGGTGTATTATGCACATACGTCGGAGGAAGCTGAGAGCGCCCACAGTCTCTCATGCATATTACAGGAATATGCCTAGTGCAATATGCACATGCAACAATAAAGAATACTAGTAATCATATTTACGCACAGTAGCAGCATAACAAAAAAACATATGAGTTATGAGGCGCAGTCACATTAACTGATGTACCCACTCCGATTTAGGTATTCAGCAAGGAGGCCGAACACGATGAAAATTTAATTTGCGCACTACAGTACTATAAAGGATGGTCAGTATTAGAGCCATGCGTCATGAAATGTAGTTAAACAATGATAGTATAAATGGCCAGGGTCACTATCAGGGCATTGCAATCACGACTCCTGTATGTGGCCCGGTGAGCAGAAGTCAGGAAGGGGGCCCAGCCACTAACAGCCTGGGCCCCTCATCTTTCATTCCTCTGCTGACCGGGCCCCAGGAGGCGGGGCCACCCTCAGGGTGATGAGGGAGGCCCAGGCCGCTCATACAGAGCTGAACTCTTGCTTCCTGATCTGCAGAGATCTATGTGATATGTGCAGAGCAGGACAGGAACCTTACCAGACCAGAACAGAGTCTGAGAAGGTAAAGAACCTTCCAGGTCATTTGACTAATCTTGCACCTGACCACATGACCAGAAAGGTGAAATAGAAGGTCCTGTAGCTGTTCAACTGCTGCAGCATCCATGCAGTTCTCAGTGGCTCCTCTCCTGCTCTTCACTGATCAGGAACTGCAAGATGAGATATAGTGTGTAAATAAATGTGCCTGTTGTAGGGCTGTGTGTGTATATGTGCATGTAGTCTGAGTGTAGCAGTGTTTGGCTAAAGGTGCATGTAGTAGAACTGTGTATGTCTATAGGTGCATGTAGCAGAGCTTTGTGTGTCAATAAAGCATGTAGTGTAGCTGTGTGTGTGTCCGTAGGTGCATGTTGTGTGCATGCAGCAGAGCTGTGTGTGTCTTTAGGAGCATGTAGTAGAACAGTGTGTGTCTATGGGTTCTTGTAGTGTGCATGTAGTAGAGCTGTGTTTTTCAATAGGTGCATGTAATGAATCTGTGTTTGTCTATAAGTGCCATGTATGTATATGGTCATTTAGCAGAGCCGTATATGTCTATGGGCATGTAGCAGAGTCGTGTATGTCTATGGGCCTGTAGCAGAACTATGTATGTCTATGGGCACTTAGCAGAGCCATAAATGTCCATGGGCATCTAGCAGAGCCATTTATGTCTATGAATGTGTAGCAGAGCCGTGTATGTCTCTGAGCATTTAGCAGAGCCATATATGTCTATGAGCATGTTGCAGAGTCGTGTATGTCTAAGGGCATGTAGCAGAACCATGTATGTCTATGAGCATAGCACAGCCATTGAAGTCTATAACCCTGAAGTAGAGCTATGTGTGTATAATATATACACTGCAGAAAGACACTAACAATAGATTTATTACCTCCCTATTCTACCCAAGTACATTTAAATTTAGTAATAATGACCCCTCCCCTTTACACCACAAGGGAAGTTTTAATAGGCAAAATGTTTTTTTTCTATTTTCTACTGTGTAAACCTGGGGTGTGTCTTATGGTAAAGAGCATGTTATAGCCCACAAAATATGTTGCTTAGCTTTAAGCCCCATGACCCCAGTCATAGCCACAGCTACTTAAGCATGGCTGCTAAAGAGGGGACCGGCCATGTGTGACATCATCAGTGACATCTCACGCTGTCAGCCACCCGCTCTCCCTCTGTTCATTATTGTGAAGTTTGTACTGTGCATGCACTAAAGAGACTGCTGTGCACAGTACAAACAGGATCGTTCCAGAAGACGAAGGATGTCACTGCGAGGAGAGAGCATCCTCCAATCACCGCCAAGCGCCAGGACTCCATTTGAACCTTGTGACTTCAGCATCGAAGCCATGGCTCGTGAGTATAATCTGTGTGTCTGTCTTTTGACTCCTGTTTCCAGCTCATACACAGCACCATACTGTGTATACAGATGCACATTATAGTCTGCATTATGTCTGTGTATACTATATTTATATAGTGTGGAAGTTTGTGTACAATGCAGTGTTGTGTATACACTATATGCAGCCCCAAAATATCACAAGATATATTCGTAGTAAGGAGCCTCAATATTTTATTATATAGCTAGTAGCCTGTATCCTCTGTAATATATATATATATATATATATATAGTATAGTTCAAAAGTTTAGGGTCACGTAGATATTTCCTTATTTTTGAAAGGAAAGCATATTTTTTGTCAATGAAGCTCACATTAAATTAAACAGAAATACACTCTATACATTGTTAATGTGATAAATGACTATTCTAGCTTCAAACGTGTGGTTTTTAATGCAATATCTACATAGGTGTATAGAGGCCCATTTCCAACAACCACCACTCCAGTGTTCTAATGGTACATTGTGTTTACTAATTGTGTTAGGCTATATGCCCACAATGCGTCGAGGTAGTTGAAGTTCTAAACGCATCCTCTGGCAGAAATGTTTTTTGCCAAAGTTGGTTTTGATCACAAAAACGCGATAAATACGCGTGCGTTATTATCGCGTTTTAGCCGCGTTTTAGCGCGATTTACATGCTTTTTCATTGCTTAAACTCAGATGCGTTTTGAACACAAAGGCACTGCTAAATAAAGTTTATACATTCAAACACTTTGAAAAAAGTGGGAAAAAAAAGAAAACAAATATAATTATTTATATCAAAACGAAAATAGTTATATTTAATATAATTATAGCGGTTTTATACTATATGGCTAAAGTAACATTAAATAAATATGTTTTATATTGTCGGATTATGTGTGTGTGTAAAGGCACATATTATTCCATTATTTTGATGTCATAAACACATGCGTTTATGTAGTCCAAAACGCATGTTTTCTGCACCTAAAAAACATGTAAAACGCTGGAATTTTGATGTTGCTTGCTTTTTACAACTTCTCATTGACTTCAATGTTAGCAAAATGCAGCCCAAATGGCAAAAACAATTGACATGCTGCTTCTTTGAATGCTGAGTTTTTGCCCATAATGATGCAAATTAAATGCAGCGTTTTTAACTGCATAGTGTGCACAAGAAATCCCCATTTCTCCAAGACTTTGCTTGGAAATCAAAACGCATGCATTTTGGCATTAAAAAGGTGCAGTTGAAAACGCTGCTGAAACGCAGGTGAAACGCATCGTGGGCACATAGCCTAAGAAGGCTAATGGATTTTAGAAATCCCTTAAAAACCTTTGTGCAAGTATGTTAGCACAGCTTAAAACCATTTTGCTGATTACAGAATCAATAAAACTGACCTTCCTTTTAGCTAGTTGAGAATCTGGAGCATTACATTTGTTGGTTCCATTAAACTCTCAAGATGGCCAAAAAAGAGAGCTTTCATGTGAACCTTGACAGTCTATTCTTGTTCTTAGTGATGAAGGATATTCCATGCGAGAAATTGCCAAGAAACTGAAGATTTCCTACAACAGTGTGTACTACTCCCTTCAGAGGAGAGCAAAAACAGGCTCTAACCAGAATAGAAAGAGAAGTGGGAGGCCCCACTGCACAACTGAGCAACAAGACAAGTACATTAGAGTCTCTAGTTTGAGAAATTGATGCCTCACAGATCCTCAACTGGCAGCTTCATTAAATAGTATCTGCAAAACACCAGTGTCAACATCTACAATGAAGAGGCGACTCTGGGATGCTGGCCTTCAGTGCAGAGTGTCAAAGAAAAAGCCATATCTGAGACTGGCTAATAAAAAGAAAAGATTAATATGGGCAAAAGAACACAGACATTGGACAGAGGAAGATTAGAAAAAGTGTTATGGATAGGGATGAGTGAATGTATTCGCCTCTATTCAGTATCCGACGGTTAACTGGCTTTATGTACCATTCGGTATCCGACAAATAAAACAGCATCTGCTCCGATACTTTCATTTTCATTTCTATCTTCCGGGTGCCTGTTTTCCAGCCAATTAACACATCTGATGTTGCTTGCCCTCACAGTAACGCCGCAGCCATCTTTGTTGTGGTGTTACTAGATCCAACTAATAAATAGTCCTTCTAAGGGCTGAAGACAGTAGTCAGTAGCTGCTAGCAGCACCATAAATCACCAGGCTGCAAAATAGTGAATGCGGACCTAGCTACAGTTAGGTCCAGAAATATTTGGACAGTGACACAATTTTCGCGAGTTGGGCTCTGCATGCCACCACATTGGATTTGAAATGAAACCTCTACAACAGAATTCAAGTGCAGATTGTAACGTTTAATTTGAAGGTTTGAACAAAAATATCTGATAGAAATTGTAGGAATTATACACATTTCTTTACAAACACTCCACATTTTAGGAGGTCAAAAGTAATTGGACAAATAAACCAAACCCAAACAAAATATTTTTATTTTCAATATTTTGTTGCGAATCCTTTGGAGGCAATCACTGCCTTAAGTCTGGAACCCATGGACATCACCAAACGCTGTGTTTCCTCCTTCTTAATGCTTTGCCAGGCCTTTACAGCCGCAGCCTTCAGGTCTTGCTTATTTGTGGGTCTTTCCGTCTTAAGTCTGGATTTGAGCAAGTGAAATGCATGCTCAATTGGGTTAAGATCTGGTGATTGACTTGGCCATTGCAGAATGTTCCACTTTTTTGCACTCATGAACTCCTGGGTAGCTTTGGCTGTATGCTTGGGGTCATTGTCCATCTTTACTATGAAGCGCCGTCCGATCAACTTTGCGGCATTTGGCTGAATCTGGGCTGAAAGTATATCCCGGTACACTTCAGAATTCATCCGGCTACTCTTGTCTGCTGTTATGTCATCAATAAACACAAGTGACCCAGTGCCATTGAATGCCAAGCATGCCCATGCCATCACGTTGCCTCCACCATGTTTTACAGAGGATGTGGTGTGCCTTGGATCATGTGCCGTTCCCTTTCTTCTCCAAACTTTTTTCTTCCCATCATTCTGGTACAGGTTGATCTTTGTCTCATCTGTCCATAGAATACTTTTCCAGAACTGAGCTGACTTCATGAGGTGTTTTTCAGCAAATTTAACTCTGGCCTGTCTATTTTTGGAATTGATGAATGGTTTGCATCTAGATGTGAACCCTTTGTATTTACTTTCATGGAGTCTTCTCTTTACTGTTGACTTAGAGACAGATACACCTACTTCGCTGAGAGTGTTCTGGACTTCAGTTGATGTTGTGAACGGGTTCTTCTTCACCAAAGAAAGTATGCGGCGATCATCCACCACTGTTGTCATCCGTGGACGCCCAGGGCTTTTTGAGTTCCCAAGCTCACCAGTCAATTCCTTTTTTCTCAGAATGTACCCGACTGTTGATTTTGCTACTCCAAGCATGTCTGCTATCTCTCTGATGGATTTTTTCTTTTTTTTCAGCCTCAGGATGTTCTGCTTCACCTCAATTGAGAGTTCCTTAGACCGCATGTTGTCTGGTCACAGCAACAGCTTCCAAATGCAAAACCACACACCTGTAATCAACCCCAGACCTTTTAACTACTTCATTGATTACAGGTTAACGAGGGAGACGCCTTCAGAGTTAATTGCAGCCCTTAGAGTCCCTTGTCCAATTACTTTTGGTCCCTTGAAAAAGAGGAGGCTATGCATTACAGAGCTATGATTCCTAAACCCTTTCTCCGATTTGGATGTGAAAACTCTCATATTGCAGCTGGGAGTGTGCACTTTCAGCCCATATTATATATATAATTGTATTTCTGAACATGTTTTTGTAAACAGCTAAAATAACAAAACTTGTGTCACTGTCCAAATATTTCTGGACCTAACTGTATATGGCCAGTGTTAGTGCAGTGCTTTGTTAGTGCGCTTGTACTGCATTTTTGTTGCGTTCTGCATGCTTTTCTGACAAACAGAACGCAGGTCTTTCGGTCTCTCTCTCTGTCTGTCGGTCTCTCCCTCTCTACCCCTCTCTCATACTAACCGATCACTGACCGATCACCGGCACGGCGCTGCACAGCTGTCACACTGCTCTGGTGGCTTCTCCTGCTCTTGAAAATGCTGACCGCTCATTATTCCATCTCAAATTCACTGCTTTCCCAACCCCCCGACGCCTATGATTGGTTGCATTTAGATGAGCCCCCAGCTGTCTCACTGCAACCAATCACAGCCGCCGGTGGGCGGGTATATGTAGTGCAGTAAAATAAATAAATAATTAAAAAAAAGCGGCGTTTGGTCCCCCCCCCAATTTTGATACCAGCCAAGATAAAGCCACACGGCTGAAGGCTGGTATTCTCAGGATAGGGAGCCCCACGTTATGGGGAGCCCCCCAGCCTAAAAACATCAGCCAACAGCCGCCCGGAATTGCCACAACCAGTAGATGCGACAGTCCCGGGACTCTACCCGGCTAATCCCGAATTGCCCTGCTGCGGTGGCAATCGGGGTAATCAGGAGTTAATGGCAGCAGCCCATAGCTTCCACTAAGTCCTAGGTTAATCATGGCAGGTGTCTATGAGACACCCCTCATAATTAACCTGTAAGTGAAAGTAAATAAACACATACACCCGAAAAAATCCTTTATTTGGAATAAAAGACAAAAAAAACACCCTCTTTCACCACTTTATTAAGATCCCCAAATACCCCTCCAGGTCCAGCGTAATCCACACGAGGTCCCACAACGCTTTCAGCTTGGCTACATGAAGCTGACAGGAGCGGCCACAGACCACGACCGCTCTCTGAGATCTCCACGCAGCAACTGAAGTGAGTCGCGCTGCAGGGATGACGTCACCTAGGTTACCCACAGCCACCGCTCTCAGGTGGAGGACTACAGCTGGCCGTGGGTAACCTGACTGACAGCACCACTGATCGCACGACTCACCCGTGGTCAGCTGGAGTCCTCCACCTGAGAGCGCTGGCTGCGGGTAACCAGACTGATGGCACCGATGATCTCGCGGCTCACTTCAGTCACTCAGAGGATTTGCAGTCACCGGTGAGTCCTTCACCTGTGATCGCAAATCAGGCCACAGCACACATACAGAGCCGCACGATGACAATGAAGTCGGATGAAGTTCATCCGAGTTCATTCTGATCACGCGGCTCTGTTTTGCAGCCAGCCATTGTCTATGCTCTGCTTGCTGTCAATAAATAAAACATTCCCCATCATCTCTGTTTGCTGTCAGTGAATGGAAACATTCCCCACCATCTCTGCTTGCTGTCAATAAATAGAAATATTCCCCATCAACTCTGCTTGCTGTTATTGAATAGAAACATTCCCCAACACGTCTGCTTGCTGTCAGTGAATGAAAACATTCCCCACAATCTCTGCTTGCTGTGAATAAATAGAAACATTCCCCATCATCTCTGCTTGCTGTCATTGAATGGGAACATTCACCAACACGTCTGCTTGCTGTCAGTGAATGGAAACATTCCCCACCATCTCTGCTTGCTGTCAGTGAGTGGAAACAAGGTCTGAGGTGACATGCGGCAAGGAGGGGTGATATGTAGCGCAGTGCCGCTCAGGCTGCAGATCATCACTCCCAGTAGCATGCATTCACCTCAGACCTGTGCCCCCGGCAGGATGTCCTGTCAGCGATCACAGCACGAGTAGCGGACGGAGGCCCTAGGTGAGTTCACGTGGGGAGGAGGGCTGAGCGGCAGTGGTGTAAGCGGCGGAGCTGGGGGAGAGATGCTGAACTGCAATGTAGGATAGGTGCTGAACGGCAATGTACAATGAGGGCTGAACGGCAATGTAGGACGGGGGCTGAATGGCAAAGTAGGACAGGGACTGAATGGCAATGTAGGAAAGGGGCTGAATGGCAATGAAGGACGGGGGCTTAACGGTAATGTAGGACGGGGCTGAACAGCAATGTAAGACGGGGGCTGAATGGCAATGTAGAAAGGAGGCTGAACCGCAGAGTGGGGGAGGGGTGCATGGCAGAGTGGGAAGCAGCTGTGCCCATACTGTTTCCGCCTTTTCCCATCCATTTCAACCTTTTCCTCAGTCACCACCGCTCGCCGTTAGGTCCAACGTGAAAATTTTCGGGTTTCCCATAGACTTACATTGCGCATCAAATAGTCGCGTATAGTCGAATAGTGGCGACCTATTCGTCGGATATTCGCGAAGTCGGATATTTTGTTATTCGATCATCCTTAGTTATGGAAAAATAAATTGAAGTTTGAGGTGTTTGGATCACACAGAAGAACATTAGGGAGACGCAGAACAACTGAAAAGTTGCTGGAAGAGTGCCTGACGCCATCTGTCAAGCATGGTGGAGGTAATGTGATAGTCTGTTGTTGCTTTGGTGCTGGTAAAGTAAGAAATTTGTACAAGTTTAAAAGGGATTTTGAATAAGGAAGGCTATCACTCCATTTTGCAACGCCATGCCATACCCTGTGGACAGCGCTTGATTGGAGACAATTTCATTCTACAAATGGACAATGACAAGTGCCCATGAAGCCAATCCAACTTGTGGGAGGGGCTTTTGGAAGCATGGGGTGAAATATCTCCAGCTTACCTCAGCAAATTGACAGCCAGAATGCCAAAGGTCTGCAAAGCTGGAATTGCTGCAAAGGGAGCATTCTTTGACGAAAGCAAAGTTTGAAGGAAAAAATTATTATTTCAAGTAAAAATCATTATTTCTAACCTAGCCAATGTCTGGACTATATTTTCTATTCATTATGCAACTCATTTCATAAAAAGTATGATTTTTCATGGAAAATACAAAATTGTCTGGGTGACCCCAAACCTTTGAACTGTAGTGTGTGTGTGTGTGTGTGTGTGTGTGTGTGTGTGTGTGTGTGTGTGTGTGTGTGTGTGTGTGTGTGTATACACATATGGCTCACGATTCTGTGTGGCTCGTCATTTTGATAACCCGAAAAAACGGTATATGCAGCTTTTTTCAGGTTGTCAAAATGACGTCTAGTGGTTAATGTTTGATTAGTGAGGACTGTTTGCAGAATTGGAGGTTTTCCAAGAGTGGTGGTAGCACCGGGGAAGGTTCGAGGTAAAGATGGGGCGGAGGTGGAGTCTAAAGGGGGCTCAAAAATGTTGGCAGTATGGGGACCTGAAATTCCCAGCGGCAGCTCTGTAAATGGAGCACAACTTTAGGAGCCTATATCATAGGATTCAATCAGTAAAGGAAAGATGACAGTACACACACAAAGTGGCTTGTAATGATAAAGAAAAATAAACAAAATTTAAAGCATGGTGGTGCCAAGGAAAAAACAACACAAATTAAAAAGCAGTCAATGACAAGTGTTTTTTTAACTCCCAATCTCCAAATAGGTAGATGAATCAGCTGAAACTTCACAGAAGATAGAGAAGGAAAACCACAAAAGGCCTATCCATGATCACAACCACAAGGTGGGTTTAAGGACTGATTTCTGAAAACAAAACCATAGATGAAATTAAGCAAAAAATACTGTATTCATATTGTCTTAAAGAAGCCTGTATACAATAATTCCTCATTGAGGCCATGTAGCGTTAGACTCCATAATTCATATATAAATCTGGTTTCCCGACACAGGAGGTCCTTACTGATGTCTCCCCCCCTTATATTGTGACTGACAGAGTCAACAACCATGACCCTCAGTCCCAGTGGGCATGCTGAATGGATCTCTAAAAAATGCGATGCGACAGAAGTGGCAGACATACCCTTAGCTCTATCCGTCCTCGCTGTTACAATGCTGGACAGTAGCTAACTGCGCAATTCCTGAGTCCTCTGACCTACATTCATTTTGAGACAACTACAGATCAAAACATATATCATGTTACGAATACGATAGCGACAAGTGTAATATTTTCTGCTCCTGAATGACCCTCGAATAATGGACAGTTTCACACAGTCACCAGCCGCCATGAAAGGACAGACTGTGCAGAAGCCACTTAGAAATGTACTTTTCAATCTCACACTGGTACCCATCTTCTTAGTTAGCCGTTTGTAGTTGCTTGAAGTCAATATATCTTTTAGATCCTTGGATCTTCTTGCAATCAATTTGGTTTGTGAAGTGATGTGAGATATCAGTTTTCACACGATGCTCGGCCCTACACTTACCAAGTGTCATGGCGTCGTCTTACTCCGTTCACACTGAAGAGTCGGACACACCACCTTGTGCTCTTTGATTTGCTCAGTTAGAGCTGGACGTCGACCAATTGTGAGTTTACTGGTGATCGGTCTATCAGGAGTTTATTCCTGTTGGCCTGTGAATTGCTGCTTGGGTCATGGGTTTCTGGAGGCATATCACAGCCGCCTCCAACCTTTATAAGATGGGGAATCTGCTCTTCTACACCAATAATAGCTTTACTAGATGGGGGCAGAGCAGGACTCAGGGTGAACTGCTTTGCACCTGTTACACTTGTTAAAAGTGAATATATAGCCAGCTTACCCCAATTAGGCATCTCATGTTGTGGCTTTAGATGCGGAGAGTTCACCATGGATGGGGGTGGAAGCACACGCGACAGTCAGATGAAGGAAAGGATTAAATCCAGCTGATCACTACAAATAATTAATTCCATGAAATTTCTTGTTTTGATAAAATATAGCTTTTATTATCATCTTTTAAAATTTGCCACAAAACATAAGCTGTCGTATAGATAGCAATCAATGTCAGACAACAACGCGTTTCAAGGCACTATGCATCTTCATCATGGTCCTAGTTAAAAATAAAGAAATACCTCCCCCCTTAAAAACCTACCAGAAAGTAGGGTAATCAAAATTAGCGCCAATTAAAGAAGCGTGTCTTTAGTAGAGCTTGTGTAGCAGGGTAGTTCATTTGAATTCTCACTGACCACTAATAGCAAAATGTATTTGAAACATTCAGAAAAACCTTTAGGCTATGTGCGCACGTTACGTAAATACATGCAGTTACGCTGCGCTTTGTAGCGCAGCGTAACTGCATGCGTCCTGCGTCCCCTGCACAGTCTATGGAGATTGTGCAGGGGCCGTGCGCACGTGGCGTCTTGGAGCGCAGCGCTTCGGCTGCTGCCCGAAGCGCTGCGTTCTAGGAAGTGACATGTCACTTCTTCCGTGCGCTTTTCCGGCAGCCCCCGCTCTGTCTATGGCAGGAGCTGCAGGCAGAGCGCATGGAATCGGCTTTTTTTTTTTCTCTACGGACATTTCTGCAGCGATTTGAAGTGCACGTGTGCTCTTCAGATCGCTGCAGAAATTTCTGCAGGGCTAGTACGCAACGTGCGCACATAGCCTTAAACTAAGTTATATATCATCGTGAATTAATATATCAATTGTTTTTCATGATAAATGAACGAAAGAAGGGGTTTATACACAAACTTTAATGCACCAGTTAAAGAGTATAAAGATCTTATAAAAAGTTATTTTTATTTTTAGTTTTCCATCATATTTATATTAATTTATTTTTTAGTTTTTTTTTCTTTTTCTTTTTCTTATATATATATATATATATATATATATATATATATATATATATATATATATATATATGGATCTTGATTTATATTTAAATCTTATGAGTTTAGATACTTTTTCTATACCCATAAAATTAAAACCGTAAAGAGCCGCCCTTATGAACTGAAGCAAAATGTTTTGACACAGCTAAAGTATTTAGGACTGATGGGTTAACCACATCAGAAAGATGTTTTCTGATACGTCGTTTTAATGTACCCATCGCACATCCTATATACCAGTGATGGAGAACCTATGGCACTCGTTCCAGACAGGGCACACAGAGTACACTTTGTCGGCATTCGTGCTGTCGCCTCATCCAGCCACTTTGAACTGCTGGCTAGAGATGAGCGAACTGGTCCCGGTTCGGCTCGAGGCCGGTTCGCCGAACGGGGGTCCCGTTCGAGTTCGGTTCGACGAACATTCGACGAACCGAACTCGAACGTATAGGCTATAATGGGAGGCAATCACAAACACATAAAAATGCATTATAAATGTACACAAACAGTTAATAAACATTGAAATAACACTTACCGGTCCTCGCGATCCCTTCTGCACTCTGTCTCCTGCCGCTATTCCATCCGATGATCGCTGAATCCTCCCGGTGACCTGCACTGCCAGCAGAGATGCAGGACCTATCGTGACGTCAAAATAGCCATGTGACCAGTCACGTGGCTATTATCTCATTGGCTACAGACTGGTCACATGACTATGACACGTCATGTAGGACCTGCGAGTGCATCTCTCCGGTACACGGTGCACATATGTGTATCGCCGTGTACCGGCGACATGCTCTAGCACACGGTCGACTCCCCGTTCCGTTAGGGACCGGCTGACACAGCCGGTCATTAACGGAGATCACCGTTGCCATAGCAACGCAGTTAGCGGTGACGTCACCGCTAACCGCGGCTCCGAGAGCACCGTTGCTATGGTAACGCGTCTGTCAGCGTTACCGCTGTTACCGCTAGCAGCCAGCACTGATCACTCATGGAGTGAAGGCTGCACGCTGCTTCCCGATTGTAGTGATGATTGTAGTGAGGATGGAGGTTCCCCAGCCCCAAGTGATGAGCTGGTGAATCTCATCCTCACTACAATCGTCACTACTACTACACTAGAAAGAAAGAAGACAGAAGAGCAGGATCGTGGAGGGCTGACAGGGGGTAATAAAGATGGAGTCTCTAATGTGTCTGTGTATTTATTTCTATTAAAGTATTTTTTCTCTGTGTGGTGTCTTTTTTTTAACCCTTTATTGGAGATTCTTAATGGCCGGGTCAAACGTGCCTGACATTAAGAATCTCTGGCTGGTAAAACAAAGCCAGTATTAACTCATGATTACCCAACAAGCCACCCGGCTCCAGGGCTGTTGGAAGAGTTGGATACAGCACCAGATGATGGCGCTTCTATGAGAGCGCCATTTTCTGGGACGGCTGCGGACTGAAATCCGCAGCAGAGGCGCCCACAAACCTCGGGCTAACCTGTGCTGCGGATTCCAATCCCCAGCTGCCTAGTTGTACCTGGCTGGACACAAAAATGGGGCGAAGCCCACGTCATTTGTTTTTTAATTATTTCATGAAATAAGTGAAATAATTAAAAAAAAACGGGCTTCCCTATATTTTTGGTTCCCAGCCGGGTACAAATAGGCAACTGGGGGTTGGAGGCAGCCCGTGGCTGCCAGCTGTACCTGGCTAGCATACAAAAATATGGCGAAGCCCACGTCATTTTTTTGGTGGGCAAAAAACTTCTGCATACAGTCCTGGATGGAGTATGCTGAGCCTTGTAGTTCTGCAGCTGCTGTCTGCTCTTCTCCATACAGACAGACAGCAGCTGAATTTCATGAAATAATTAGAAAACAAATGACGTAGGCTTTGCCCCATTTTTGTGTCCAGCCAGGTACAACTAGGCAGCTGGGGATTGCAATCCGCACCACAGGTTGGCCTGAGCTTTCTGGGCCCCACTGCTGCGAATTGCAGTCTGCAGCCGCCTCAGAAAATGGCATTTTCATAGAAGGCATTTCCATCTTCTGGCACTGTATCCAACTCTTCCAGCACCTGCCTGCTATACCTGGCTAGCATACAAAAATATGGCGAAGCTCACGTCCTTTTTTTGTAGTTTTTTGGCAAAAAAAATAAAAAATGCTTCCCTGGATTTTCCATTGCCAGTGAAGGTAACACCAAGCAGTGGGGGTTAGCAGCCAGTAGCTGCTTGGATTACCCTTAGCTAGCAATACAAAAAATGCAGCGGGAACCCATATATATTTTTTTTAATTATTTATTTAAATAACTAAAAATAAAATGGGCTTCCCTGTATTTTGATTGCTGGACATCACAGTGCTGTAAAAATAAATCTTTAAAAAAATGACGTAGCGCTCCGCGGTATTTTTGATTCTCAGCGCAGATAAAGCAGACAGCTATGGGTTGCCACCCCCATCTGCCTGCCGTTACCTTGGTTGGCAATCAAAATACAGGGAAGCCCATTCATTTTTTCTATTTAAAAAATAGTTAAAAAAAAAAATGACGTTGGGTCCCCCCATTTTTGATAGCCAGCTAGGGTAAAGCAGACGGCTGTAGCCTGAAAACCACAGCTGGCAGCTTTACCGTGGTTGGGGATCCAATGTGGAGGTCCCCTCAGGCTCTTTTTTATAATTATTTTATAAATATTAATAATTACACAATAAAAGTAGGGTCCCCCCCAAATTGGATCACCAGCCAAGGTAAAGCGGACAGCTGTGGTCTGGTATTCTCAGGGTGGGAAGGTCCATAGTTATTGGGCCTTCACAGCCTAAAAATAGCAGGCTGCAGGCACCCCAGACGTGGCGCATCCACTAGATGCGCCAATCCTGGCGCTTCACCCCAGCTCATCCCGTGCCCTGGTGCAGTGGCAAACGGGGTAATAAATCGGGTTGATACTAGCTGTAAAGTCACCTGAGATCAAGCCCAGCAGTTTGTGATGTCATGGCGTCTATTAGATACCCAACATCATAAACTGTCAGTACTAACAAAAACAAAAAATCGACAAAAGAAATTTATTTGAAAAAACAGTCCCCAAAACATTTCCTCTTTCACCAATTTATTGTAAGAAAAAAAATAAAGGGGTCCCACGACGACTCTGGACCGTCTAGAATATGGGTGGGAGACACTCAGGGAACGTATCCCCCATTTTCTAGGAGTGCGGACCCTTCATGTGAGGAGTGTGGGTGCAATGAATCTGCACTCACTCTCCCCGGGTCCACAGCAGCAGAGTCCATGTCGTAATGGTTGCTACCAAAGCTGCAATGCCCTGCTCATGAGGTAAGGGCATGCCTACTCAGGAGAACTACTGTAGAGGAAGCTCTGCTCACTGGTATATAGGTGCTCAGAGGTAATAATAGATAAAATTAGTGAGTAACCTCGGCACTCTATATCTCCCAGACTAAGTCAGTAAGTCACAATGGATAGTAATGCAAAATCACTCTTTATTGGTCCGTATTAAGAAATTTTTTTTTCATAAGCATATATGTTTTTGTCCAAAAAAGTTACAAATGACGTTTCGGCCTGAGCCTTCGTCAGATTGGACTTATCTGCATGTAATCATGAAAAATGACAATAATCAGTATCACATAAGAGTGAGAGAACAATAACATAAACTCGAACAATGTAGAGGTACAATTGGGATGCAGCCAAAAAATTGCAACACAGCAAGAAATGAAACACATGATACAAATGTCATAATACAGTACAAGGACAATATAATAATGACAAATATGGGGTCAGAGTAGGCTTAGACAGCTCTGGTACGAAAGAGATGTCAATCATAAAGTAACATGTGCAGTAGGTGTAGAGCTACAGTATGCATGGCAGAGCTAATGGGTAGACCGACCATAGAAAAAGAACGGAGAAAAAGTGGAGAAAAAAATGGAGAAAAAGTGGAGAAAAGGTGGAGAAAAAGTGGAGAATAAGTGGAGAATAAGTGGAGAAAAGGTGGAGAAAAGGTGGAGAAAAGGTGGAGAAAAGGTGGAGAAAAGGTGGAGAAAATGTGGAGAAAATGTGGAGAATAAGTGGAGAAAAAGTGGAGAAAAAGTGGAGAAAAAGTGGAGAAAAGTGGAGAAAAAGTGGAGAAAAAGTGGAGAAAAAGTGGAGAAAAAGTGGAGAAAAAGTGGAGAAAAAAATGGAGAAAAAGTGGAGAAAAAGTGGAGAAAAAGTGGAGAAAAAATGTAGAAAAAGTGGAGAAAAAGTGGAGAAAAAGTGGAGAAAAAAATGGAGAAAAAGTGGAGAAAAAGTGGAGAATAAATGGAGAAAAAGTGGAGAAAAAGTGGGGAAAAAGTGGAGAAAAAGTGGAGAATAAATGGAGAAAAAGTGGAGAAAAAAATGGAGAAAAAGTGGAGAAAAAGTGGAGAAAAAGTGGAGAAAAAGTGAAGAAAAAGTGGAGAAAAAGTGGAGAAAAAGTGGAGAAAAAGTGGAGAATAAATGGAGAAAAAGTGGAGAAAAAGTGGAGAAAAAGTGGAGAAAAAGTGAAGAAAAAGTGGAGAAAAAGTGGAGAAAAAGTGGAGAAAAAGTGGAGAATAAATGGAGAAAAAGTGGAGAAAAAGTGGAGAAAAAAATGGAGAAAAAGCTGAGAAAAAGTGGAGAAAAAGTGGAGAAAAAAATGGAGAAAAAGTGGAGAAAAAAATGGAGAAAAAGTGGAGAAAAAGTGGAGAAAAAGTGGAGAATAAATGGAGAAAAAGTGGAGAAAAAGTGGAGAAAAAAATGGAGAAAAAGTGGAGAAAAAGTGGAGAAAAAGTGGAGAAAAAAATGGAGAAAAAGTGGAGAAAAAGTGGAGAAAAAGTGGAGAAAAAGTGGAGAAAAAAATGGAGAAAAAGTGGATAAAAAGTGGATAAAAAGTGGATAAAAAGTGGAGAAAAAGTGGAGAAAAAGTGGAGAAAAAAAAGGAGAAAAAGTGGAGAAAAAGTGGAGAATAAATGGAGAAAAAGTGGAGAAAAAAATGGAGAAAGGGAGAAAAGGTGGAGAAAAGGTGGAGAAAAAGTGGAGAAAAAGTGGAGAAAAAGTGGAGAAAAGTGGAGAAAAAGTGGAGAAAAAAATGGAGAAAAAGTGGAGAAAAAGTGGAGAATAAATGGAGAATAAATGGAGAAAAAGTGGAGAAAAGTGGAGAAAAGTGAGAAAAAGTGGAGAAAAAGTGGAGAAAAAGTGGAGAAAAAGTGGAGAAAAGTGGAGAAAAAGTGGAGAAAAAGTGGAGAAAAAGTGGAGAAAAGTGGAGAAAAAAAGGAGAAAAAGTGGAGAAAAAGTGGAGAATAAATGGAGAAAAAGTGAGAAAAAATGGAGAAAAGGTGGAGAAAAAGTGGAGAAAAAGTGGAGAAAAAGTGGAGAAAAAGTGGAGAAAAAGTGGAGAAAAAAAAGGAGAAAAAGTGGAGAAAAAGTGGAGAAAAAGTGGAGAATAAATGGAGAAAAAGTGGAGAAAAAAATGGAGAAAAGGTGGAGAAAAAGTGGAGAAAAAGTGGAGAAAAAGTGGAGAAAAAGTGGAGAAAAAGTGGAGAAAAAAATGGAGAAAAAGTGGAGAAAAAGTGGAGAATAAATGGAGAAAAAGTGGAGAAAAAGTGGAGAAAAAAATGGAGAAAAAGTGGAGAAAAAGTGGAGAATAAATGGAGAAAAAAATGGAGAAAAAGCGGAGAAAAAGTGGAGAAAAAGTGGAGAAAAAAATGGAGAAAAAGTGGAGAAAAAGTGGAGAAAAAAATGGAGAAAAAGTTTAGAAAAAGTTTAGAAAAAGTTTAGAAAAAGTGGAGAAAAAGTGGAGAAAAAGTGGAGAAAAAGTGGAGAAAAAAATGGAGAAAAAGTTTAGAAAAAGTGGAGAAAAAGTGGAGAAAAAGTGGAGAATAAATGGAGAAAAAGTGGAGAAAAAAATGGAGAAAAAGTGGAGAAAAAGTGGAGAAAAAGTGGAGAAAAAGTGGAGAAAAAGTGGAGAAAAAAATGTAGAAAAAGTGGAGAAAAAGTGGAGAAAAAGTGGAGAAAAGGTGGAGAAAAAAATGGAGAAAAAGTGGAGAAAAAGTGGAGAAAAAAATGGAGAAAAAGTGGAGAAAAAGTGGAGAAAAAGTGGAGAAAAAAATGGAGAAAAAGTGGAGAAAAAGTGGAGAATAAATGGAGAAAAAGTGGAGAAAAAGTGGAGAAAAGGTGGAAAAAGGTGGAGAAAAGGTGGAGAAAAAAGTGGAGAAAAAGTGGAGAAAAAGTGGAGAAAAAGTGGAGAAAAAAGTGGAGAAAAAGTGGAGAAAAAGTGGAGAAAAAAATGTAGAAAAAGTAGAGAAAAAGTGGAGAAAAAGTGGAGAAAAGGTGGAGAAAAAAATGGAGAAAAAGTGGAGAAAAAGTGGAGAAAAAAATGGAGAAAAAGTGGAGAAAAAGTGGAGAAAAAGTGGAGAAAAAAATGGAGAAAAAGTGGAGAAAAAGTGGAGAATAAATGGAGAAAAAGTGGAGAAAAGTGGAGAAAAGGTGGAGAAAAAGTGGAGAAAAAAGTGGAGAAAAAGTGGAGAAAAAGTGGAGAAAAGGTGGAGAAAAAAATGGAGAAAAAGTGGAGAAAAAGTGGAGAAAAAAATGGAGAAAAAGTGGAGAAAAAGTGGAGAAAAAAATGTAGAAAAAGTGGAGAAAAAGTGGAGAAAAAGTGGAGAAAAAGTGGAGAAAAGGTGGAGAAAAAAATGGAGAAAAAGTGGAGAAAAAGTGGAGAAAAAAATGTAGAAAAAGTGGAGAAAAAGTGGAGAAAAAAATGTAGAAAAAGTGGAGAAAAAGTGGAGAAAAAAATGTAGAAAAAGTGGAGAAAAAGTGGAGAAAAAGTGGAGAAAAAGTGGAGAAAAAGTGGAGAAAAGGTGGAGAAAAAAATGGAGAAAAAGTGGAGAAAAAGTGGAGAAAAAAATGGAGAAAAAGTGGAGAAAAAGTGGAGAAAAAAATGTAGAAAAAGTGGAGAAAAAGTGGAGAAAAAAATGGAGAAAAAGTGGAGAAAAAGTGGAGAAAAAGTGGAGAAAAAGTGGAGAAAAAAATGGAGAAAAAGTGGAGAAAAAGTGGAGAAAAAAATGTAGAAAAAGTGGAGAAAAAGTGGAGAAAAGGTGGAGAAAAAGTGGAGAAAAAAATGGAGAAAAAGTGGAGAAAAAGTGGAGAAAAAAATGGAGAAAAAGTGGAGAAAAAGTGGAGAAAAAAATGGAGAAAAAGTGGAGAAAAAGTGGACAAAAAGTGGAGAAAAAGTGGAGAAAAAAATGTAGAAAAAGTGGAGAAAAAGTGGAGAAAAAGTGGAGAAAAAGTGGAGAAAAAGTGGAGAAAAGGTGGAGAAAAAAATGGAGAAAAAGTGGAGAAAAAAATGGAGAAAAAGTGGAGAAAAAGTGGAGAAAAAAATGTAGAAAAAGTGGAGAAAAAGTGGAGAAAAAGTGGAGAAAAGGTGGAGAAAAGGTGGAGAAAAAAATGGAGAAAAAGTGGAGAAAAAGTGGAGAAAAAAAAGGAGAAAAAGTGGAGAAAAAGTGGAGAAAAAAATGTAGAAAAAGTGGAGAAAAAGTGGAGAAAAAGTGGAGAAAAGGTGGAGAAAAAAATGGAGAAAAAGTGGAGAAAAAAATGGAGAAAAAGTGGAGAATAAATGGAGAAAAAGTGGAGAAAAAGTGGAGAAAAAGTGGAGAAAAGGTGGAGAAAAAAATGGAGAAAAAGTGGAGAAAAAAATGGAGAAAAAGTGGAGAAAAAGTGGAGAAAAAAATGGAGAAAAAGTGGAGAATAAATGGAGAAAAAGTGGAGAAAAAAATGGAGAAAAAGTGGAGAAAAAGTGAAGAAAAAGTGGAGAAAAAGTGGAGAAAAAAATGGAGAAAAAGTGGAGAAAAAGTGGAGAAAAGGTGGAGAAAAAGTGGAGAAAAAGTGGAGAAAAAGTGGAGAATAAATGGAGAAAAAGTGGAGAAAAAGTGGAGAAAAAGTGGAGAAAAAGTGGAGAATAAATGGAGAAAAAGTGGAGAAAAAAATGGAGAAAAAGTGGAGAAAAAGTGGAGAAAAAGTGGAGAAAAAGTGGAGAAAAAGTGGAGAAAAAGTGGAGAATAAATGGAGAAAAAGTGGAGAATAAATGGAGAAAAAGTGGAGAAAAAGTGAAGAAAAAGTGGAGAAAAAGTGGAGAAAAAAATGGAGAAAAAGTGGAGAAAAAGTGGAGAAAAAGTGGAGAAAAAGTGGAGAAAAAGTGGAGAATAAATGGAGAAAAAGTGGAGAAAAAAATGGAGAAAAAAATGGAGAAAAAGTGGAGAAAAAGTGAAGAAAAAGTGGAGAAAAAGTGGAGAAAAAGTGGAGAAAAAGTGGAGAAAAAGTGGAGAAAAAGTGGAGAATAAATGGAGAAAAAGTGGAGAAAAAAATGGAGAAAAAAAAGTGGAGAAAAAGTGGAGAAAAAAGTGGAGAAAAAAGTGGAGAAAAAAGTGGAGAAAAAGTGGAGAAAAAGTGGAGAAAAAGTGGAGAAAAAGTGGAGAATAAAATGGAGAATAAATGGAGAAAAAGTGGAGAATAAATGGAGAAAAAGTGGAGAATAAAATGGAGAAAAAGTGGAGAATAAAATGGAGAAAAAGTGGAGAAAAAGTGGAGAAAAAGTGGAGAAAAAGTGGAGAAAAAGTGGAGAAAAGGTGGAGAAAAAGTGGAGAAAAGGTGGAGAAAAACATGGAGAAAAAGTGGAGAAAAAGTGGAGAAAAAGTGGAGAAAAAGTGGAGACAAAAATGGAGAAAAAGTGGAGAAAAAGTGGAGAAAAAGTGGAGAAAAAGTGGAGAAAAAAATGTAGAAAAAGTGGAGAAAAAGTGGAGAAAAAGTGGAGAAAAGGTGGAGAAAAACATGGAGAAAAAGTGGAGAAAAAGTGGAGAAAAAAATGGAGAAAAAGTGGAGAAAAAGTGGAGAAAAAATGGAGAAAAAATGGAGAAAAAGTGGAGAAAAAATGGAGAAAAAGTGGAGAAAAAATGGAGAAAAAGTGGAGAAAAAATGGAGAAAAAGTGGAGCACCCTTTGGTGCCTTTCATGTGGCACTAAGGGGTGCTTAGCTTTGTATTTAGCCAAAAAAATGAAAAAAAAAATGACGTAGGGTTACCCCTAGTTTTGTAGCCAGCTAGGGTAAAGCAGACGGCTGCAGCCTGCAGACCACAGCTGGCAACCTCACCTTGGCTGGTAATCCAAAACTGAGGGCACCCCACGCTGTTATTTTAAATTGGAGAAAAAGTGGAGAAAAAGTGGAGAAAAAAATGGAGAAAAAGTGGAGAATAAATGGAGAAAAAGTGGAGAAAAAAATGGAGAAAAAGTGGAGAAAAAGTGGAGAAAAAGTGGAGAAAAAGTGGAGAAAAGGTGGAGAAAAACATGGAGAAAAAGTGGAGAAAAAGTGGAGAAAAAGTGGAGAAAAAAATGGAGAAAAAATGGAGAAAAAGTGGAGAAAAAGTGGAGAAAAAGTGGAGAAAAAGTGGAGAAAAAGTGGAGAAAAAAATGTAGAAAAAGTGGAGAAAAAGTGGAGAAAAGGTGGAGAAAAACATGGAGAAAAAGTGGAGAAAAAGTGGAGAAAAAGTGGAGAAAAAAATGGAGAAAATGTGGAGAAAAAGTGGAGAAAAAGTGGAGAAAAAGTGGAGAAAAAGTGGAGAAAAAGTGGAGAAAAAGTGGAGAAAAAAATGTAGAAAAAGTGGAGAAAAAATGGAGAAAAAGTGGAGAAAAAATGGAGAAAAAGTGGAGCACCCTTTGGTGCCTTTCATGTGGCACTAAGGGGTGCTTAGCTTTGTATTTAGCCAAAAAAATGAAAAAAAAAATGACGTAGGGTTACCCCTAGTTTTGTAGCCAGCTAGGGTAAAGCAGACGGCTGCAGCCTGCAGACCACAGCTGGCAACCTCACCTTGGCTGGTAATCCAAAACTGAGGGCACCCCACGCTGTTATTTTAAATTAAATAAATAATTTAAAAAAAAAACACGTAGGGGTCCCCCAAAATTGGATTACCAGCCAAGGTAAAGCAGACAGCTGGGGCCTGATATTCTCAGACTAGGGAGGTCCATGGTTATTGGACTCTCCCCAGCCTAAAAATAGCAGGCCGCAGCCGCCCCAGAAGTGGCACATCCATTAGATGCGCCAATCCTGGTGCTTCGCCCCAGCTCATCCCGCGCCCTGGTGCGGTGGCAAACGGGGTAATATATGGGGTTAATACCAGATGTGTAATGTCACCTGGCATCAAGCCCTGGGGTTGGTGAGGTCAGGCGTCTATCAGATACCCGACATCACCAACCCAGTCAGTAATAAAAAAAAAATAGACGACAACCACATTTTTATTTGAAAAAACACTCCCCAAAACATTCCCTCTTTAACCAATTTATTAGAATGAAAAACAAATCCAGGTCTGGTGTAATCCAAGGGGTTGCCATGACGATCCACACTGTCCCAGTCAATGAAGAGCAGGATGTTCCCCATTGACTGGGAGAGCAATGCAGTGACCTGAGCAAACATCAATGGGTCAGCCCAGGTCACTGCAGGGCATGACAAGTGCTGCTGTCAGTGAGGTACATTACCTGCGCTGATCTCCAGCACTGCCGACAGCCCCTGTCACTGAGGTCAATGACCGGCGCCTTCACATCAAGTATCGCGAGAGGTCCGTGACGTCTCGGGTCGGAAGCGAGAGGTGATGTGACAAGCGGCGGCCATGGAGGACAGTGACAGCGCTGAGGTCGGGATGGCGGGACTTCATCACCGCATGTAAGCCGAGCGGGACCATGTGTGTTTGTGTGTGTGTGTGTGTGTGTGTGTGTGTGTATGTATGTGTACATGCCGCGGGCAGGAGGGGCGGAGCGAGCTGAGCGGGGAAGTGTGGGCTTCCTGCACGTAACTAAGATAAACATCGGGTTACTAACCAAAGCGCTTTGCTTGGATACCCGATGTTTATCTTGGTTACCAGCTTCTGGCAGGCTGCCAGCGATGGCTCCTGCACACTGTAGCTGTAAAAAGCCTTGCTTTTTGCTGCTAGAACCGTTCTCGAATGTATCTAGAACTATCGAGCTTTTGCAAAAAGCTCGAGTTCTAGTTCGATCTCGAACAGCCCCAAAAATCACTCGAGCTTAGAACTGGAGAACCTCGAACCACGAACCGCGCTCAACTCTACTGCTGGCGCGGTGGCGGAAGCAGCTCAAAGTTGTGTTGAAGCGGAGGAGACATTTCTCCCCGCTCTGACAATCCTCTCCTAGGCCACAGGCCTGTTGCCTAGCAGACACCAGAAGCATCATTAAGCAGCGCTGGTGTAATGACGTCTTGTGGCCGCGCGGGAACTGAGGTCCCAGCAGCGTGCAGCAGTGGAGTGGATGTTGGAAGGTGAGTATGGCTTTTTTTTTCCTTTTTAAACTGTGTGCGGTTATACCAGGATTGAGGACATGCCAGGATGGTGGTACATGGCAGGATGGGGGCTATATAAGGATGGGGCACATACAAGATTGGGGCAGATGCCAGAATGGGGAACATGCTAGGATGGGGGGCATATAATAATGGGGGCACATACAAGGATGAGGGAACATGCCAGGATGAAGGAACATGCCAGGATGGGGGACATACCAGGATGGCGCACATACCAGGATGGGGAACATGTCAGGATAAGGTACATGCATGCCAGAATGGGGAACATACAGTCAGGGCCAGAAATATTTGGACAGTGACACAAGTTTTGTTATTTTAGCTGTTTACAAAAACATGTTCAGAAATACAATCTATATATATAATTGCCTTATTCTGTCTATCTGTCTGTCTGTCTGTCTGTCTGTCTGTCTTGCTCCAAAATTGTGTCCTTACGGTGACACAAAGCGGATTGGCCGCTGGCCTCGCCATGACCCCGCCCCCCTCACGGATTGGTCGCTCGCCCTGGCTCCCCCCCACACGGATTGGCCGGCCGCTCGCACAGGCTCCGCCCCCCACATGGATTGGCCTCTCGCCCCGGCACCCTGCACGTATTGGCAACTCGGCCACGCCCCGCCCCCCTCACGCAATGCACGCTCGCTCTGGCCCCGCCCCCCGCACGCATCCCCCGAACTGACAAGGAGACACGACTCCCAGGTGAGTACTGTACCCCCGGGAGCCCACACCAGCATATGCCGCCGACCCAGCCGACACAAACCCTCGCATTGCTGGGGTTTGCCGCCGTATGCTGGTGTGGGCTCCCGTGCGAGTGGGGGACGTGATGCGCTGGTAACCATGGTAGCATAGTTACCAGTGCATCAAGGTCCTGCAGCGGCGGAAAATACACACACGCACACACATAACAACAGACACACACACATCAGATCACACTCACTCTCACACACACCTCACACACACACATCAGATCGCATCCACATACTCACAGCATCCGGAGATATCGCTTGCTTCTCGGCCGCGATACTGTGCTGTGAGCTTCCAGGACCTGCCGGAGGATCACATGGCCAGAAGCATGTGGTATCTCCGGATGTTGTGAGTGTGAGCGCGTATGTGCAATATCGTCAATGTGTGTGTGAGTGTATGCGATCGGGTGTGTGTGAGTGTATGCGATCGGGTGTGTGTGAGTGTATGCGATCGGGTGTGTGTGAGTGTATGCGATCGGGTGTGTGTGAGTGTATGCGATCGGGTGTGTGTGAGTGTATGCTATCGGGTGTGTGTGAGTGTATGCGATCGGGTGTGTGTGAGTGTATGCCATCGGGTGGGTGTGAGTGTATGCGATCGGGTGGGTGTGAGTGTATGCGATCGGGTGGGTGTGTGTGTGAGTGTATGCGATCGGATCTGTGAGTGTCGGCAGAGGAGCACGGCGTGCTGGAGGAGGCTGGGAGGAGAGAGGCTGATCCTGGGGAAGGCTGGGAGGGGGAGGCTGATGCTGGGGGAGGCTGATGTTGGGGGAGGCTGGAAGGGTGTAGACTGATGCGGGGGGAGGCTGATGCTGGGGGAGGCTGGGAGGAGAGAGGCTGATGCTGGGGGTGGCTGGGATGAGAGAGGCTGATGCTGGGGTGAGGCTGGAAGGAGAGAGGCTGAAGCTGGGGGAGGCTGATGTTGGGGGAGGCTGGGAGGGTGTAGGCTGATGCTGGGGGAGGCTGGGAGGAGAGAGGCTGATGCTGGGGGAGGCTGGGGGTGGCTGGGATGAGAGAGGCTGATGCTGGGGGAGGCTGATGCTGGGGGAGGCTGGAAGGAGAGAGGCTGATGCTGGGGGAGGCTGATGCTGGGGGAGGCTGGGAGGGGGAGGCTGATGCTGGGGGAGGCTGGGAGGAGAGAGGCTGATGCTGGGGGAGGCTGATGCTGGGGGAGGCTGGAAGGAGAGAGGCTGATGCTGGGGGAGGCTGGGAGGTGGAGGCTGATGCTAGGGGAGGCTGGGAGGAGAGAGGCTGATGCTGGAGGAGGCTGGGAGGAGAGAGGCTGATGCTGGGGGAGGCTGGTCGGAGAGAGGCTGATGCTGGGGGAGGCTGGGAGGCGGAGGCTGATGCTGAGGGAGGCTGATGCTGGGGGAGGCTGGAAGGAGAGAGGCTGATGCTGGGGGAGGCTGATGCTGGGGGAGGCTGGGAGGGGGAGGCTGATGCTGGGAGAGGTTGGGAGGAGGGAGGCTGGGAGGAGAGAGGCTGATGCTGGGGTAGGCTGGAAGGAGAGAGACTGATGCTGGGGGAGGCTGATGCTGGGGGAGGCTGGAAGGAGAGAGGCTGATGCTGGGGGAGGCTGATGCTGGGGGAGGCTGGGAGGGGGAGGCTGATGCTGGGGGAGGCTGGGAGGAGAGAGGCTGATGCTGGGGGAGGCTGATGCTGGGGGAGGCTGGAAGGAGAGAGGCTGATGCTGGGGGAGGCTGGGAGGTGGAGGCTGATGCTAGGGGAGGCTGGGAGGAGAGAGGCTGATGCTGGAGGAGGCTGGGAGGAGAGAGGCTGATGCTGGGGGAGGCTGGGAGGAGAGAGGCTGATGCTGGGGGAGGCTGGGAGGCGGAGGCTGATGCTGAGGGAGGTTGATGCTGGGGGAGGCTGGAAGGAGAGAGGCTGATGCTGGGGGAGGCTGATGCTGGGGGAGGCTGGGAGGGGGAGGCTGATGCTGGGAGAGGTTGGGAGGAGGGAGGCTGGGAGGAGAGAGGCTGATGCTGGGGTAGGCTGGAAGGAGAGAGGCTGATGCTGGGGGAGGCTGATGCTGGGGGAGGCTGGAAGGAGAGAGGCTGATGCTGGGGGAGGCTGATGCTGAGGGAGGCTGGGAGGTGGAGGCTGATGCTGGGGAAGGCTGGGAAGAGGGAGGCTGGGAGGAGAGAATCTGATCCTGGGGAAGGCTGGGAGGAGGGAGGCTGGGAGGAGAGAGGCTGATGGTGGGGGAGGCTGGAAGGAGAGAGGCTGATGCTCGGGGAGGCTGATGCTGGGAGAGGCTGATGCTGGGGGAGGCTGGGAGGAGAGAGGCTGATGCTGGGGGAGGCTGGGAGGAGGGAGGCTGGGAGGGGGGAGGCTGAGAGAAGAGAGGCTGATGCTAGGGGAGGCTGAGGCTGGGAGGAGAGAGGCTGATGCTGGGGACAGAGAGGCTGATGCTGGGAGGAGAGAGGCTGATGCTGGGAGGAGAGAGGCTGATGCTGGGAGGAGAGAGGCTGATGCTGTGGGCAGAGAGGCTGATGCTGGGGGCAGAGAGGCTGATGCTGGTGCAGCATGGGGGATGGAGCACGATGGGGGGTGCGCAGCATGGGGGATGGAGCACGATGGGGAGTGCGCAGCATGGGGGATGGAGCACGTTTGGGAGTGCGCAGCACGGCGAATGGAGCACGTTTGGGACTGCGCAGCATGGCGGATGGACCACGTTTGGGAGTGCGCAGCATGGCGGATGGAGCATGTTTGGGAGTGCACAGCATGGCGGATGGAGCACGTTTGGGAGTGCGCAGCATGGCGGATGGAGCACGTTTGGGACTGCGCAGCATGGCGGATGGACCACGTTTGGGAGTGCGCAGCATGGCGAATGGAGCATGTTTGGGAGTGCGCAGCATGGTGGATGGAGCACGTTTGGGAGTGCGCAGCATGGCGGATGGAGCACGTTTGGGAGTGCGCAGCATGGCGGATGGCCAAGTTTGGGAGTGCGCAGCATGGCGGATGGAGCATGTTTGGGAGTGCGCAGCATGGCGGATGGAGCACGATGGGGGGTGCGCAGCATGGGGGATGGAGCACGATGGGAGGTGCACACCTCCCCCCAACACACACACACACACTGGGAACCACAAAAACCGCCGTACAGAGACACCCACACACACAGACAACGCTGCACACACAACACCCAACACACAAACACCGCGGCATACATAAATATACGCACATACCACGCAACACACACACATTGCACAAAACATACCTCCCCCCAAAACACACCACACCCACACAAACTGCGCAACACACACACACACAACGCTACAGACACACAGCGCTCCACAAACAATGCAACACACGCAACACACATACAACACCGCTCTCACCCCCCGCCACACCCAGAACATGTACAGCGCCCTACACAAACACTTGGTAACTACACACAACAACATCTATATATATATATATATAACAAAAATCATACATTAACTACACAATACGTAAATTCTAGAATACCCGATGCGTAGAATCGGGGCACCTTCTAGTTATATATATAATATGGGCTGAAAGTGCACACTCCCAGCTGCAATATGAGAGTTTTCACATCCAAATCGGAGAAAGGGTTTAGGAATCATAGCTCTGTAATGCATAGCCTCCTCTTTTTCAAGGGACCAAAAGTAATTGGACAAGGGACTCTAAGGGCTGCAATTAACTCTGAAGGCGTCTCCCTCGTTAACCTGTAATCAATGAAGTAGTTAAAAGGTCTGGGGTTGATTACAGGTGTGTGGTTTTGCATTTGGAAGCTGTTGCTGTGACCAGACAACATGCGGTCTAAGGAACTCTCAATTGAGGTGAAGCAGAACATCCGGAGGCTGAAAAAAAAGAAAAAATCCATCAGAGAGATAGCAGACATGCTTGGAGTAGCAAAATCAATAGTCGGGTACATTCTGAGAAAAAAGGAATTGACTGGTGAGCTTGGGAACTCAAAAAGGCCTGGGTGTCCACGGATGACAACAGTGGTGGATGATCGCCGCATACTTTCTTTGGTGAAGAAGAACCCGTTCACAACATCAACTGAAGTCCAGAACACTCTCAGTGAAGTAGGTGTATCTGTCTCTAAGTCAACAGTAAAGAGAAGACTCCATGAAAGTAAATACAAAGGGTTCACATCTAGATGCAAACCATTCATCAATTCCAAAAATAGACAGGCCAGAGTTAAATTTGCTGAAAAACACCTCATGAAGCCAGCTCAGTTCTGGAAAAGTATTCTATGGACAGATGAGACCAAGATCAACCTGTACCAGAATGATGGGAAGAAAAAAGTTTGGAGAAGAAAGGGAACGGCACATGATCCAAGGCACACCACATCCTCTGTAAAACATGGTGGAGGCAATGTGATGGCATGGGCATTTATGGCTTTCAATGGAACTGGGTCACTTGTGTTTATTGATGACATAACAGCAGACAAGAGTAGCCGGATGAATTCTGAAGTGTACCGGGATATATTTTCAGCCCAGATTCAACCAAATGCCGCAAAGTTGATCGGACGGCGCTTCATAGTACAGATGGACAATGACCCCAAGCATACAGCCAAAGCTACCCAGGAGTTCATGAGTGCAAAAAAGTGGAACATTCTGCAATGGCCAAGTCAATCACCAGATCTTAACCCAATTGAGCATGCATTTCACTTGCTCAAATCCAGACTTAAGACGGAAAGACCCACAAACAAGCAAGACCTGAAGGCTGCGGCTGTAAAGGCCTGGCAAAGCATTAAGAAGGAGGAAACCCAGCGTTTGGTGATGTCCATTGGTTCCAGACTTAAGGCAGTGATTGCCTCCAAAGGATTCGCAACAAAATATTGAAAATAAAAATATTTTGTTTGGGTTTGGTTTATTTGTCCAATTACTTTTGACCTCCTAAAATGTGGAGTGTTTGTAAAGAAATGTGTACAATTCCTACAATTTCTATCAGATATTTTTGATCAAACCTTCAAATTAAACGTTACAATCTGCACTTGAATTCTGTTGTAGAGGTTTCATTTCAAATCCAATGTGGTGGCATGCAGAGCCCAACTCGCGAAAGTTGTGTCACTGTCCAAATATTTCTGGACCTAACTGTATAAGGATGGGGCACATGTAAGGATAGGTAAACATGTCAGGATGATGGCAATACCAGGATGGGTGCACATGCCAGGATTGGGCACATACCAGGATTGGGCACATAAAAGGATGGGGCACACATAAGGATGGGGCACATGTAAGGATGGGGCACTTGTAAGAATGGGACACATGTGAGGATGGGGCACATGTAAGGATGGGACACACACCAGGATGGGGCACATACCAGGATGGGGCACATACCAGGATGGGGCACATATAAGGATGCGGGAACATGCTAAGATGGGGGAACATGCCAGGATTGGGTACATTTACCAGGATGAGGTACATGCCAGGATGGGGTACATTTACAAGGATGAGGTACATGCCAGCATGGTGTATATTTACCAGGATGGGGTACATTTACCAGGATGGAGAACATTTACCAGGACGGAGGACATACCAGGATGGGGTACATTTACCAGGAGGGGGTACATTTATTAGGATGAAGAACATTTATCAGGATGGGGTACATTTATCCTGATGGAAAAAATTTACCAGGATGGGGGAACATTTACCAGGATGGGGAACATTTACCAGGATGTGGTGCATTTACCAAGATGGGAGACATGCCAGGATAGGGAACATTTATCAGGATGGAGAACATTTACCAGGATGGAGGACATTTACCACGATGGAGCCATAATAGGGACAAGTATACCAAAATGTGAGAAATATATATCAGGATGGGGGACATATTTACCAGGAAATAGCCCAGGAAGGGGTACGTTAGTACATAATTAAGGGGGAGGGGAGCAAATCGTATGTCTTTATGGGATTTAGAGATGTTCAGACTTTTAAATATAGATTTCAGGGTGGAATCTGATTGCATTCCATGCTAAAATCTGTCTGTCTGTCTAGTTTACTATATTTTTTCCCATAAAGATCAATCCAACTGCTGTGTCTGGAAAGGGCAGTGGGAGTGGCTCAGCATCAATGTGTGGTAAGAACGCATAAGCTTGATGCCCCCTGCTGAAGAGAAAACTGCAAAGGTAAGTCAACTAATTATTTACATAATAGAATTGGTTAAATTGCCATGTTGAAACTTCACAAAAAAAAATTTGGTTTTGGGCTGCAGTTTGGGCACCCGGCCTGTGAAAGGTTCGAAATCATTGCTACAGTTAGGTCCAGAAATATTTGGACAGTGACACAAGTTTTGTTATTTTAGCTGTTTACAAAAACATGTTCAGAAATACAATTATATATATAATATGGGCTGAAAGTGCACACTCCCAGCTGCAATATGACAGTTTTCACATCCAAATCGGAGAAAGGGTTTAGGAATCATAGCTCTGTAATGCATAGCCTCCTCTTTTTAAAGGGATCAAAAGTAATTGGACAAGGGACTCTAAGGGCTGCAATTAACTCTGAAGGCGTCTCCCTCGTTAACCAGTAATCAATGAAGTAGTTAAAAGGTCTGGGGTTGATTACAGGTGTGTGGTTTTGCATTTGGAAGCTGTTGCTGTGACCAGACAACATGCGGTCTAAGGAACTCTCAATTGAGGTGACGCAGAACATCCTGAGGCTGAAAAAAAAGAAAAAATCCATCAGAGAGATAGCAGACATGCTTGGAGTAGCAAAATCAACAGTCGGGTACATTCTGAGAAAAAAGGAATTGACTGGTGAGCTTGGGAACTCAAAAAGGCCTGGGCGTCCACGGATGACAACAGTGGTTGATAATCGCCGCATACTTTCTTTGGTGAAGAAGAACCCATTCACAACATCAACTGAAGTCCAGAACACTCTCAGTGAAGTAGGTGTATCTGTCTCTAAGTCAACAGTAAAGAGAAGACTCCATGAAAGTAAATACAAAGGGTTCACATCTAGATGCAAACCATTCATCAATTCCAAAAATAGACAGGCCAGAGTTAAATTTGCTGAAAAACACCTCATGAAGCCAGCTCAGTTCTGGAAAAGTATTCTATGGACAGATGAGACAAAGATCAACCTGTACCAGAATGATGGGAAGAAAAAAGTTTGGAGAAGAAAGGGAACGGCACATGATCCAAGGCACACCACATCCTCTGTAAAACATGGTGGAGGCAACGTGATGGCATGGGCATGCATGGCTTTCAATGGCACTGGGTCACTTGTGTTTATTGATGACATAACAGCAGACAAGAGTAGCCGGATGAATTCTGAAGTGTACCGGGATATACTTTCAGCCCAGATTCAGCCAAATGCAGCAAAGTTGATCGGACGGCGCTTCATAGTACAGATGGACAATGACCCCAAGCATACAACCAAAGCTACCCAGGAGTTCATGAGTGCAAAAAAGTGGAACATTCTGCAATGGCCAAGTCAATCACCAGATCTTAACCCAATTGAGCATGCATTTCACTTGCTGAAATCCAGACTTAAGACGGAAAGACCCACAAACAAGCAAGACCTGAAGGCTGCGGCTGTAAAGGCCTGACAAAGCATTAAGAAGGAGGAAACCCAGCGTTTGGTGATGTCCATGGGTTCCAGACTTAAGGCAGTGATTGCCTCCAAAGGATTCGCAAAAAAATATTGAAAATAAAAATATTTTGTTTGGGTTTGGTTTATTTGTCCAATTACTTTTGACCTCCTAAAATGTGGAGTGTTTGTAAAGAAATGTGTACAATTCCTACAATTTCTATCAGATATTTTTGTTCAAACCTTCAAATTAAACGTTACAATCTGCACTTGAATTCTGTTGTCGAGATTTCATTTCAAATCCAATGTGGTGGCATGCAGAGCCCAACTCGCGAAAATTGTGTCACTGTCCAAATATTTCTGGACCTAACTGTATATACTGTAGTTTGCAGATATTGCAATTTACTAAATAAATGACATAGTAGTATTGTCATCTATTTAGTAAAAGGCTGACAAAAAAAGGATTTTGGGGGTATGTTAAATGCAAAAGAAAAGAAAAGGAGACCATTGGATTCCTGCAAAATCAAAATGGTGAAACAGCAGGTAGAACTATTCAGTTCATATTTCGTATCTGTCTTCTCCCAAACAACTAATGCAAGCATCAACATTAATCCTAATAGAAATGACAGTGAGTAGGATTCCAAGATGACAATAAGCAAAGAATTGATATTAGACACTTAAGGCCCCGTCACACTAAGCAACATCGCTAGCAACATCGCTGCTAACGAACAACTTTTGTGACGTTGCTAGCGATGTTGCTGTGTGTGACATCCAGCAACAACCTGGCCCCTGCTGTGAGGTCGTTGGTTGTTGCTGAATGTCCTGGGCCATTTTTTAGTTGTTGCTCTCCCGCTGTGAAGCACAGATCGCTGTGTGTGACAGAGAGACAGCAACAACTAAATGTGCAGGCAGCAGGAGCCGGCTTCTGCGGAGGCTGGTAACCACAGTAAACATCGGGTAACCAAGAAGCCCTGTCCTTGGTTACCCGATATTTACCTTTGTTACCAGCCTCCGCCGCTCTCACTGTCAGTGCCGGCTCCTGCTCTGTGCACATGTAGCTGCAGTACACATCGGGTAATTAACCCGATGTGTGCTGTAGCTTCGAGATCAAGGAGCCAGTGCTGTAGCAAATTGTCAAAGAACATTTACTTAGGTACCTGGATGTGAAGGGATTAATTAACTAAAGCCAGCACTGCTTCATGACTAATAAATCTTGTTAGACCAACCTGATTTCATTCTACAACAAAGTCACTGAATGGTTGGACCAGGGGAATGCTGTGGATATAGTATACCTTGACTTCAGTAAGGCATTCGATAAAGTATCACATAACATCCTCATTGAAAAAAAGGATCAAGTGTGGAATTGACAAAAAATCAGTTAGATGGATTCACAACTGTCTTAATAATTGTGCACAACGAGTAATACTAAATGGAAACACATCAAACTGAAGGAAAGTTAAAAGCGGGGGCCGCAAGGCTCTGTCCTGGGCCCAGTGCTGTTTAATATCTTTATAAATGATCTGCATAATGGAATTACTGGGAAACTCATAAAATTTCCAGATGATACTCAGATAGGAGGAGTAGCCAACACTAGAGAGGAGAGAGATCATATTCAAAAGGCTCTAGACACACTCGAACAATGGGCAGAGGATAACAAAATGGTGTTTAACAAAAACAAATGCAAAGTCCTACATCTGGGTAAAAGAAATGTTAAAAGCATATATGTAGAAACAGAATAAATTGTTCAGCTCACCAATATTGCAGTCCCGCAGTGGAGATCCAGCGCACGGATGGTTAGGAATACCAAGCAATAGCAATAAAGATGTATGAATCCAGCGCAGACTTATATTGAATAAAAAAGTTTTTTCTTTCTTTATTGGAATAATAGAATGAATAAAAAATCCAGGGACATGCATGTCTCTGGAGACCATGATTAAGACAACTTGTTGAAACGCGTCGCTCTGAACTGGGGCTAGAATTTACTTTTGCATGACCCTGGATTTTTTATTCACTCTATTATTCCAATAAAGAAAGAAAAAACTTTTTTATTCAATATAAGTCTGCGCTGGATTCATACATCTTTATTGCTAAAAGCATATATAGTATGGGAGGAATAGAACTAGGTGATAGTACTGGGGAAAAGAACAGGCATAATAGTAGATCCTAGATTCAACACACGCCAACAATACGGAGCTGCAGCTAAAAAGGCCAACAAAATTCTGGGATGTAGACAAGCTTTGAATCTAGATCAAGAGAGGTAATTATTCCCCTATACTCTGCCCTGGTCAGACCCCACCTGGAATACTGTGTACAGGTCTCGGCTCCCCAATTCAAAAAAGACATTGATATATTGGAGCAAGTCCAGAAAAGAGCAACCAAGATGGTAGAAAGTCTGCAAACCATGTCATATGAAGACTGGCTAAAAGAACTAGAAATGTTTAGTTTGAAAAAAAAAAAAAGTCTGACAAGAGACTTAATAGCGGTCTACAAATATCTGATAGGTAGTCAAAGTGCAGAGGGGCCTACCCTATTCTCATTATCACAACGAAGTACAAGAAGCAATGGGATGAAACTAAAAGGAAGGAGATTCAGCTTAGACATTAGGAAAAACTTTCTGACAGTGAGGGCAGTCAGAGAGTGGTACAGGCTACCACGGGAGATGGTGAGCTCTCCATCAATGGAAATCTTCCAGCGAACGCTGAATAAACATATAGCTGGGATGATTCAGTAAAACCTGCACTCGCAGGGGGTTGGACCCGATAGCCTTTGAGGTCCCATCTAACTCTACCATTCTATGATTCCATGATTCTATTACAGTTTATAAATTAAACTATATTAAAAAAAACTTTTATTTGTCATATATGTGAAAGTGTCTGTATGCTGACATCCGAAGAGCACTTGCACCTGCTGGCTCCGCATTTGTAAAAGTCTTTGAGTTCAAGCCATGTACTGGAGGAAATAGTTGTAGATTTATCATTGAAGAAGCTGGGTGACAGCAATGTAGATAGAGTTGGTGCTTTTTTTAACTGAAAATTTTGTAATTTCCTTTCAGAATTTCTTTCAAATTCGGGTCCTGATTGAATAGCAGTAAATATTTTTTCACTATGTTTTTTATCTTATCACATTCAGGTGTATTATATTCTGTGGTGAAAGTTATGCTTTTTTCATTTGCTTTGTTGTTTTTATCTGCATCATATCTACTGTCTAATAATTGTTCTCGATCTTTATTAGAAGCAATAGTATGAGCTCTAGTCAGGGACCATTCTGGGTATCCCCTCTTTCTAAGTCTATTACTGATATTCTCACAGGCTTTGGTGAAAATGGCTGGCTTGAGCTATTACATTTCATCCTTGTCATTTCCCCTACTGGTATACTTTTTATAGTGTTGGTGATGGCAAGATTTTGCTGATAAAATATTATTACTTGAATTAGGTTTCCTATATGGGACAATTTTAACTATATTTTTGTCAGGGTCTCCAATCAGAGTCACATCCAAAAAAATTAATGCTTTTGATATCATGATGACTAGTGAACTTTATGTTGTAATCATTATCATTCATAAAGTTCAGTAGTTCGCAAGTTTCCTCTGCTGTGCCCTTCCAAATTATAAGTAGATCGTCGATGAAACTACCCATCCAATGAATTTTATGGGAAAAAGGGTCTCATGTTGAAAAAATAAACCCTAAATACTTCAGCTCTGTCAAAACATTTTGCTTCAGTTCATAAGGGGGAAATTACCGAAGAAAGACTCTAAATAGAGAAACTAAGTTAATCTTTACCCTGGAATGATGATTTCCATCAGGCTTAAATCATAGGCAGGACCTAATTACTCAGTATTAAATATAAATCAAGATCCATATATATATATATATATATATATATATATATATATATATATATTAAAAACAATAATCAAAAAAACAAAAAATTAATATAAATGTGATAGGAAAATAAAAATAAAAATAATATTTATGAAGAATCTTTTCATATATTAGCTAAAAAATGTAGATCTTCATACTCTTATCTGGTTCATTAACTTTTGTGTATAAACCTGTTCTTTCATTCATTTATCATGAAAAACAATTGATACATTCATTCACGATGATATATAACTTAGTTTAAAGGTTTTTCTGAATGTTTCAAATAAATTTTGCTATTAGAGGTCAGTGTGAATTCAAATGAACTACCCTGCTAAACAAGCTCTACTTAAGACACGCTTCTTTAATTGGCCCTAATTATGATTACCCTACTTTCTGGTAGGTTTTTAAGAGGGGAGGTATTTCTTTATTTTAAACTAGGACAATGTTGAAGACGCATAGTGTATTGAAATGTGTTGTTGTCTGACATTGATTGCTATCTATACGACACCTTGTGTTTGTGGCAAATTTTAAATGATTATAATAAAAGCTATATTTTATCAAAAAAATTTCATGGAATTAACTATTTGGAGTGATCAGATGGATTTAAATCTTTCCTTCATGTTACATCTGTTAGAAGCAGACGATGGCTGAATTACACAGCCATCGTCTGCCAACAGAATTGTGGGCTTAGTTTCTCAGCCCACATCAAAGTCAGGGATATGATAGTAAGGGGTTAAACTTTTAGCAGTAAATTGTCTTTATTTTTTCAAGGAAGTTTACAGAACCTGTTTTGTTAGGGAGCTATTAATTTTTTAAACCCTTAACGACTGCGGACGGTAATATTACGTCCTAGCGGTCATAGTGTTAATCCCCGCGGGATGCTGCAAGCAGCCTGTAATGGTCAGCGCACATGTCAGCTGATTTGTACATGTGTGACATGTGGAATCGCGTTCCGCCCATGCCTTTTAACCCCTTAAATGGCGCTGTCAAGATGTGACAGTGTCATGCTAACGGCGATCATGGTAGATCTGTACTCACAGGCCGATACCGGAGGTCATGTGACGTGTTGACGTGGATGACGGTGGTTGTCATGGTAGAACAGGGTCATGTGATGACTCATGTAGCTCATATGACTCAGGTCCTGTAAGAAACAGCTGAGTACTGGCTGTTACAAGAGATGGTCATTTCTCCCGGTCTGAGTGGTGCTGCTCTGATCGGAAGAAATGAATAAGCGATCAGACAGCTGATCCTTATAGCCCCCTAGGGGTACTAGTAAAATGAAAAAAAGTTTAAAAAAAGTTTTGAAAAATTAAAAAAATAAAAAAACCTAAAAGTTCAAATCACCTCCCTTTCGCCACATTGAAAATTAAAGGGTTAAAAAAATAAAAAATATACACACATTTGGTATCGCCGCATTCAGAAATGCCCTATCAAAATATAAAATAAATTAATCTAATCAGTAAATGGCATAGCAGCCAAAAATTCCAAATACCAAAATTACGTTTTTTGTCGCCACACATTTTGCACAAAATGCAATAACAGGTGATCAAAAACGTCATCTCAAGATGCAAAAAATAAGCTCTCACTGAGCCATAGATACCAAAAAATGAGAAAGCTACAGGTTGCGCAAAACGTACTCCACTTTTTTCGGACAAACTTGTGATTTTTATTTAACCCCTTACATAAAAGTAAACCTATTCATGTTTGTTGTCTGCAAACTTGCACCAACCTCAGGCATCACACTGACATATCAGTTTTACCATATAGTGAACACAGTGAATAAAATATCTCAAAAACAATAGTGCAATCACAGTTTTTTTGCAGTTTTTCAGTATTTGGAATTTTTCTGCCATTTTCCAGTACACTATATGGTAAAACTCATGGTTTCATGTAAAAGTACAGCTCATTCTGCAAAACATGAGCCTTACATGACAATATTTGACTGAAAAATAAAAAAGTTATGTCTCTCGGAAGAAGAAAAAAAAACGGAAAGTGCAAAATCGGCCGTACGTGAAGGGGTTAAAAGGGATCTACATATTAGAAGAAAACCAAACCTCTCAAAATATTCAAAATTGATGTAATTAAATTTGGTAGTCCATCTGATACGTCACAAGAATTAATGCAAAAAGAAATGAATGGATTTAAAAAGTACCCCTTTTCAGTAAAATGTTGCTTTTGCCCCAAATTTTTATTTTTCTCACAGGTTAAAAGGAAAAATTTATGTCATGATTTCTCCCAAATGTAGCAATATAACAATATTTTTATTTGGTCAAAAACTATATTCTGGGCACATGGCAGGGCTCAAAATGGAAAGAGCACAGTTTGATTTTTGAAGAGCAATTTATCTGGAATAGAATGCAGACACCATGTTCCATTTGCAGAGTCCTTAGCTGTCAAAACAGTATAAACCCCCAACAAGTGAACCCATTTTGAACACTAGACTCCCCCTGTAAATTCATCTTGGTCTGCATTGTGCATTTTTATTGCAAAGTTTCTTCATAGAATTTTATAACATTAACATTTTATAAAAAAAAAAAATTCCAATAAAATGTTGCTTTAGTACCTGATTTTTCATTTCTACAAGTTTTTTACTCAATTTTTTCTAAACGTCATATCACACATGGTCAAAAATGACTGTTGAATGAATGGCACAGCAGGGCTTGGAAGGGAAGGAGCACTACTTGATCGCTGGTGTTCAAATTTGGCTGGAATAGGTAGGAATACCTATTGGTATAAGGCTCATGCTCACGTTGTGTTTTTTTTTTTTTTGCGTTTCTGCAGTGTTTTGAGCTGCAGCGTCACATTGTCAAAATGCATGCATTGTGCTTCCCCAGCAAAGTCTATGAGAATCATGCAAAATCCGTGCGCACGATGCTTTTTTAAACGCAGCAGTTTGATTGTCAAAAATTTGACAAAATCTCTGCGTTTAAAAATGCAGCATGTCAATCCTTTTGTCCGTTTTGGCAGCATTCTACACCCATTGAAATCAATGAATTGTAGAAAAACGCTACCAAAATGCTAAGCAGTGCGTTTGCACTGCATTTTTGTTGTGATCTGCATGTTTTTTTGACATAACAAACGCAGGTCTTTCGGTCTCTCTCTCTCTGTCAGTCGGTCTGTTGGTCGGTCTCTCTCTCACTCTGTCTCTATCTCTCTCTCTGTTGATGTCGGTCTCTCCCTCCCACCCCCTCTCTCATACTCACCGATCCCCGATCACCGGTGCGGCGCTGCGCGGCGTTTACACTGTGGTGGCTTCTCCTCTTTTAAAAATGCCGGCTGCTCATTATTCCATCTCGTATTCCCTGCTTCCCCCTCCCACCGGCGCCTACGATTGGTTGCAGTCAGACACGCCCCCACATTGAGTGACAGCTGTCTCACTGCAACCAATCACAGCCACCAGTGGGCGTGTCTATATTATGCAGTAAAAAAAATAAATAAATAATAAAAAAAACCAAGGTGCGGTCCTCCCCAATTTTGCTACCAGCCAGGGTAAACCCACATGGTTGAAGGCTGGTATTTTCAGGATGGGGAGCTCCACATTATGGGGAGCCCCCCAGCCTAACAATATCAGCCAGCAGCTGCCCGAAATTGCTGCATCCATTAGATGCGACAGTCCCGGGACTCTACCCGGCTCATCCCGAATTGCCCTGGTGCGGTGGCAATCGGGGTAATAAGGAGTTAATGACAGCAGCCCATAGCTGCCACTAAGTCCTAGGTTAATCATGGCAGGCGTCTCCCCAAGATACCTTCCATGAGTAACCTGTAAGTTAAAGAAAATAAACACACACATCCAAAAAATCCTTTATTTGGAATGAAAGACAAAAAACACCCTCTTTCACCACTTTATTAATCCCCAAATACCCCTCCAGGTCCAATGTAATCCACATGAGGTCCCACGACGCTTTCAGCTCTGCTATATGAAGCTGACAGACCACAACCGCTCTCTGTCAGCTCCACGCAGCTACTGAAGTGAGCCATATGATCAGCGATGACGTCACTCAGGTTAGTCGCGGCCACCTCTCTCAGGTGGAGGACTCCAGCTGTGGCCGTGGGTCACCTGAGTGATGACACCGCTGATCGCCCTGCTCACTTCAGTCACTCAGGGGATTTGTGGTCACCGGTAAATCCTTCACGTGTGACTGCAAATCAGGCTGTGACACAGAGAGAGAGAGCCGTCCAATGTCAGTGAAATCGGGTGAAGCTCTGATGTCACTGCTGCGGACTCCTGTGTCCTGGCACTGACCTCGGAGGTTCATCTGAGTTCATGATAGCACACAGAGACAGAGCCGTGGGATGACAATGAAGTCGGGTGAATTCCATCCGAGTTCATTCTCATCACCTGGCTCTGTGTGTATCTCCTGTCAGCGGGCATGTAGCAGAGCTGAATTGCTGGGGGACCGCACTGACAAAAATGCATCCAAAACGCATGTAAAATGCATCCAAAATACATGCGTTTTGGATGCATTCTTTTTTTCTTTATGTGGTTGTAATAGAGGGAAGAGAGCTAAACATTTCAGGTTGTCAGTTTGGATGTTCATCACACATGTAACGATAACATCTGGCCACTAGATGTCAGTAACACTCACTATTGGTCTGAATTTAGTAAGTGTTGAAAAACAAAGCTTGAATAATTTTATATAAACTGTGATGTATTTAACAGAAGAACTGTGCAGTGAAAATGTAAATTGTTGCGGGATATGTAAAATACTTTTAATGCACCATCGCTCTGTCACTTAAGCTGATGTAAGGAAGCAGTTGGTGGTTGCCATGGAGATAGAGCTGGGACTGAACGTGTGTTAGGGGAGCTCCTAAAAAAGATGGAAAGAAAAGGAAGGGAAGGATCTGAAGTAGCGATTCTGGTCCCTTGCATATTGCAGCAAGTTTGTTCCCCTGTGAATGGTGACACCTGGAACAGTCAACCTCTGCCTCTGTTCAGTAGAGAGCGGAGAGGCACGCCAGCGGGTAAGCGATGGAAAAAGGTAGCCATCTTGTGAGGAGTGATGCAGCACCTGTAGAGGGTAAAGTTCCCAGTGTTACAAGCCAAGATAAGGTATCTTGTTCCATCCACCTGTACTGAAGGCTATTTGACCGGTCCAATGAGCTAGTTAGGGGTAGATAGGTATTTGGACTAATCTGATTGACTTTTTTGCAAAGACTGAACTGTGTTTTCCCTGTTGATAACTGCGGATTGCATGGTGCAAAGATCGAAAAGGCCACAGCCCGTGGTGAAGCTCTCAAGGCACCCGACTATTCGGATTGAGTCATCTGCAGAGACTGCTGAGTAACTAAAACTGCTAACAGACTCCTGTGATTGGGGATGCAATATGCTTGTTTTAATGTTATAGTTGCTATGAGACTTTGATGTTTAATTGGCCTCGCTGCGCAGCTGAGATAGGTTACACCGGGATCCCGGAGGGTTATTGGTTGGGGTAGAATTATGATTGGGAACCAAGAGAAAGGACACATATCATGGCTTCTCTGTTGAAACTAGCCCTGGTTAGGTCTGGTCACATTTAGGGGAGGGAGCGGCATTGTGGGCCCAAGAGAAGACACCATCTCACTGGGACCAAAGATACGTGGGTGTTCTCCTGAAAGGGAAAGACAAAATAAAGACACAGATTTCTTGTTGTATAAGTGTAGCTGAGGTTAGGTTTCTTGTTTAGTCCATTTACTGTTAGGTTAAGTTATTTAATTTTTTTTCCTCCCCATAAAAAGAGGGGCAAGTTTGTTTAATAAATCTTCTTTTTGTTAAACCACCGGCTTGGAGGCTTGCCTTTCCTGTCAGTGGCACCACTGTATTGAAAAGGGTCCGGGTCCCCACAGTTATCAGGGACTGTTTCATGGTCATACACTACTATTTAAAAAGAAAGCAGTGCTCAGACGGGAACAAGCATTATTTGACTTTTGTAACTCAAATTCTGCCTGAATGGTTCACAAGGGCCATTTGCAGAGCTCATGAGGGGTTAGAACAGCAGAAACCCCACAAAAGTGAGCTTAAGCCCGCTTTACACGCTACAAGATATCTTACGATGTGTCGGCGGGGTCACGTCGTAAGTGACGCACATCCGGTATCGTAAGGTATGTTGTAGCGTGTGACAGCGACGTACAATTGCGATTGAACGAAAAACCGTTCATCGCATGCACGTCGATCATTCCTGACGAATAGAACGTCAGATTGTTCATCGTACACGGGGTAGCACACATTGCAGTGTGTGACACCCCGGAAACGATGAACAGATCTCACCTGCCTCCTGCAGTTCCCGGCCCACAATGCGGAAGGAAGGAGGTGGGCGGGATATTTACGTCCCGCTCAGCTCCGCCCCTCCGCTTCTATTGGCCAGCTGCTGCGTGACGTTGATGTGACGCCAAACGTCCCTCCCACTCCAGGAAGTGGACGTTCGCCGCCCACATCGAGGTCGTATGGAAGGTAAGTGCGTGTGACGGGGGTTAATCGTATGTGCGGCACGTTCAACAAATTGAACGTGCTGCACATACGATGGGGGCGTTGCAAATCGCATACGATATGGTATGCGAAATTGCAACGTGTAAAGCAGGCTTTAGTTTGTCTAAAATAAAAGAAAAAAACAGGACTCAGACAGAACCATTATCTATAATAAGGTTAATCGTTTTACAAAAGCACAAAACTATGATCCGCTACACTTTTGTGCACACCTTAAAAACATAAACAATTATAAAAAGAGACAATAAAAGTTCAAAAAGTGACTTCATCAGCCTCATCATAGTAAATGGTTTCATCCAGGGTTTTGTCTGAATTATGTTTTTGCTATTTAGATTGAAACCTCAATATAAGTATTCAGCGAAGAGCCCAAGATAAATGTAACCCGTTGCTTATTCTCATTCCTAACAGCCACAATGAACAATTGCTTTTTTGTTTGCTTTTTTATGCCATTTACAATAACCTTATATTTTGGGTCAATACAATTATAGCGATGCCAGATTTACATTTTTTTAAGGCTTTGCTACTCTTGCACTCTGATCAGAAAAATGCTGCTTTTCTGTGAGTGCCAACACTCTGTCAGTGCTCACAGGAAGTGACTCATGGTAGCATCAGGGGTCATCAGCTAACCCCGTGATACCACAGCAACACACTGGCACCCCAGGATCACGTCATGGGGCCGCCGATGGCAGCGGGAAACAGCGCGATCCCCACTGCAGCCATATAAATCATGCTGTCAGTATTTGACAGCGCAATCTAAAGGGTTAACAGGCCACATTCACCTGTGACTTTTAGCCACACATCTCTGCTGATCAGATCAGCAGTGATGTGCGGGGATTACTATGGACTCATCACCGGAGCCTGCGGGAACCGGTGGGAGGCGAACAAGGATGTACAGGTACAGTGAAGGAAATAATTATTTGATCCCTTGCTGATTTTGTTAGTTTGCATATTGACAAATACATGAACAGTCTATAATTTTAAGGGTAGGTTAATTTTAACAGTGAGCGATAGAAAATCCAAAATAAAATCCAGAAAATCACATTGTATAAATTATATAAATTTATTTGCATTTTGCAGAGAGAAATAGGTATTTGATCCCTTACCAACCATTAAGAGTTCTGGCTCCTACAGACCAGTTAGGTGCTTCTAATCAACTCCAGGGTGTCAGTCCTGTGCGTTCAGTGCACTTTAATAGTGCTGGGCAGCCCGCCTGATCTAATAGAAGGGCGTGATCAATAGGCTGTGAACTGGACACTGTGCATTGCACATATCTGTGTGACTGGTGCCTTATGTAAAACCCTATTAGTGTGCGTGTTCAATACCAGCAGCCACCCCCTCCATGATTTGGTAGGTTGAGAGTGGCTGTTCCATCGGTATTCCGCACCTGTGTTACCTATACCTCTATCATGGTGGGCCGGCTGCATCCTGCGAGTGCTATTGCCATTTTGACCTGAGTTGGCTGGTGGCTTTTTTCTGGTGAGTTTTTTTTATTTTTCTCCTTGAATTTATGTCCTTTTCGGTGAAATATTTTTGAATACAGTGTAGGGACTCGTAAGCGTGAGGACCCTTGACGTTTGGGTTACGAGCTTATGTGTTTTGGCCAAAATATGGACCAATACCTCACATATTTATTATCGTATTCCATCATTGCAAATTTTTCGCAGGATGTAGCCTAATCAACTCGTTACCTGCATTAAAGACAGCTGTCTTAAATTGTCACCTGTATATAAGACTCCTGTCCACAGACTCAATTAATCAGTCAGACTCTAACGTCTACAACATTGTCAAGACCAAAGAGCTTTCTAAGGATGTCAGGGACAAGATCATAGACCTGCACAAAGCTGGAATGGGCTTCAAAATCATAAGTAAAACGCTGGGTGAGAAGGAGACAACTGTTGGTAGTAAGAAAATGGAAGAATTACAAAATGAGTGTCAATCGACGTTGATCTGGGGTTCCATGCAAAATCTCACCTTGTGGGATATCCAGGATCATGAGGAAAGTGAGAGATGAGTCTAAAACTACACAGGAGGAACTTGTTAATAATATCAAGGCAGCTGGGACCACTGTCACCAAGAAAACTATTTGTAACACATTATGCCGTAATGGCTTAAAATCCTGCAGTGCCCGCAAAGTCCCATTGCTTAAAAAAGCAAATGTGCAGGCCCATCTGAAGGTTGCCAATGAACACCTGAATGATTCTGAGAGTGATTGGGAGAGAGACAAAAATTGAGCTCTTTGGCTTTAACTCAACTCGCCATCTTTGGAGGAAGAGAAATGCTGCCTATGATCTAAAGAACACTGTCAAGCATAGAGTGGGTAACATTATGTTTTGGGGGGTTTTCTCTGCTGAGGCCACAAGACTACTTCACCGCATCAATGGGACAGTGCCATGTACCATAAAATCCTGAGTGACAACCTCCTTCCTTCCGCCAGGACATTAAAAATGGGTCATGGCTGGGTTTTCCAGCGAGACAATGATCAAAAACATACAGCCAATGCAACAAAGGAGTGGCTTAAAAATATGCACATTAAGGTCATGGAGTGGCCTAGCCACTTAATCCCATAGAAAACTTATGGAGGGAGCTGAAGCTGCAAGTTGCTAAGCGACAGTCTCAAAATCTTAATGATTTAGAGATGATCTGCAAAGAGGAGTGGACCAAAATTCCTTGTGATGTGCACAAACCTCATCATCAACTACAAAAAACATCTGACTGCTGTGCTTGCCAACAAAGGTTTTGCCACCAAGTATTAAGTCTTGTTTGCCAGGGGGATCAAATACTTATTTATCTCTGCAAAATGCAAATAAAATATAATTTATACAATGGGATTTCCTAGATTTTATTTTGGATATTCTATCTCTCACTGTTAAAATTAACCTACCCTGTTCATGTCTTTGTCAGTGGGCAAACTTAAAAAATCAGCAAGGGATCCAATAATTATTTCCTTCACTGTACGTCCTTGGTCTAGTTAAGAAATAAAAGCCACTTCTTTATATTGGATCAAGGATCTACATTAAGGTTAGTGCAGCCCAAAACTGTGAATTCTCTTTTTCTTCAAGCATCCTGTTGGCATTTGTTATGCCACTGAGGCGTGGAGATGTTACTGTGGACTCGCCGGACCCCCTTTTGACCAGTGGCAACAGATTACCCGATACAGCAAGAGACTGGAGAGAACTTGGAGAATACAGAAGATGATTTCTTTTAAAGTAACAATAAACAAGAGCAGAAGAGAAGAGGGCCCAAAGAGTCACGACACTGAGTACCGCCGGAGGAGCAACCAGGGAAGGAACCCCTGTACAGGGGTTATCCTGGCACAGCCCCGGAATGTGAAACAGTCGCTTGCCAGAGGGACAACTCACGCTGAGCACCGCTGGAGGAACTACTGACGAGGGAACCCCTATACAGGGATTATTGCGGTCACAGCCCCGCAGGTGCTGGGAGTTCCAGCTAGACAGTAGAATACTGGCTCAAACAGAGAAGAGAATCCAGAATGCTCTGTGCCATCAAAGGGAAGTGGATCCTGTAGTTTAAGGAATCTGGAATGTTCTGCACCTCTCCTGAGGAAGCAGATCTGTGACACTTTGGCCTATCAGGTCGTCACAGGGTATTGTGCAACCAGCCCTTCTGCACAGTATCCACCCTCCTTGGTTAACGGATCCCAGTCCTCTGGTGTTGTTAACACCTAGTCCAATTAAAATCCTGGGAACACTTCCCACTTGAACCTACCAGACACACCATTGGGAGGCCTGAAGGGAATTGGGCCGCCCACATGGTGGGTCGGTGAGGAGAAAGTGAGGACAGTGTCAGTTGAGTTGAGTTGAGTTGAGTGGAGTCGAGAGTTGAGAGGCGAGAGTGAAGGAGAGAGAGGGAAAAGTGGCTCTCGTGAGGAGATGCCATGGAGGAGAGCTCCTGTATCCCAGGTGGCAGACATTGGTCTGAGCCTGGTAGGAGCTGGAACCCGGTCACAGGGGACTTTCCCACTACAGTCCAAAGAAATCCTATGTGTGAACCCTGAGAGCAAGCTCACTCCATTAGCCATTTGGGTGAGCGGGACCCGGAGAGTTTCATACCAACGGGTCTAAGTGAGACTAAGGTGCAAGGGATAGGGCCACAGACCAATAACAACACCAAGGGCACTAATCCAGGCGTACTCTCCGCAGACTATGGTGGTGCTCAGAACTTTGGTTTACAAGCTGTTGGTGTGATTATTCTGGGACTGAGTAAGTATACTGGAAGCCCCCTGCACCTATTCCCCAATGGCACCCAAACACCATCCAACACCAACGGGCACCGGGACACGAACCCTCTACCCACAGAGGGGTTAAATATTAGGCTGCCACACCATCATCACTGGGCTCCCCAATGGCAGCGGTGGTCCCTCACATTACCACGCACCGTGGGTGGCGTCACGAACTTTCCAACATCCCCCTGTACATATCAACCCCACTTCTTTTAATCGAGTGTCCGTGCGACCCCCGGGTCCGGAGACCCCTCGAATCACCGCGGATCCGGATCCGAGCGGCGACAGCAGCCCGGCTGCTCAAACGGGGGCGGTACAGATCCTAGCTGTAGAAAGATTCCAGGGGTTCCAGAATGACCACAGAGGTAAACTCAGCAGAAGGGAATCTAAAGCCCGCTACACACGCTTCAATATATCTCACAATCCGTCGTTGGGGTCAAGTTGTAAGTGACGCACATCCGGCATCGTTTGTGAGGTATCTGCGTGTGACAGCTACGTGCGATCAGGATTGAACGCAAAACCGTTGATCGCAAACACATCGTATCATTCTCTAGAATTGAGCGGTTTGTTGCACGAACCTAGTCAATTGTAACGTGTGACATCCCTCATACGATTTTGGTGTCTGAGGCTATGTGCGCAGGTGTGCGCTCTGCACCGCAGCTTAAAAAAGCTCCGCTTCAGAGCGCAGCTGAAAAGCTGCGTTCTGAAGCGCCTCACAATGTCTGTCATTCACTAATCTCTGTCAGTCCGTCACTATCTCTGTCCCTCACTCTCTGTCCATGTCAGTCTATCCCCCTCTCTCATATACTCACCGATCCCCGATCCCCGGCGCTGCACGGCATTCACACTGCTCCGGCGGCTTTTACTGTTTTGAAAAAGCCGGCCGCCCATTAAACAATTTCGTATTCCCTGCTTTCCCCGCCCACCGGCGCCTATGATTGGTTACAGTGAGACACGCCCCCACTCTGAGTGACAGGTGTCACACTGCACCCAATCACAGCAGCCGGTGGGCGTGTCTATACTGTGTAGTGAAATAAATAATTAAATAATTAAAAAAAACGGCGTGCGGTCCCCCCCAATTTTAATGCCAGCCAGATAAAGCCATACGGCTGAAGGCTGGTATTCTCAGGATGGGGAGCTCCACGTTATGGGGAGCCCCCCAGCCTAACAATATCAGCCAACAGCCGCCCAGAATTGCCGCATACATTATATGCGACAGTTCTGGGACTGTACCCAGCTCTTCCCGATTTGCCCTGGTGCGTTGGCAAATCGGGGTAATAAGGAATTATTGGCAGCCCATAGCTGCCAATAAGTCCTAGATTAATCATGTCAAGCGTCTATGAGACACCTTCCATGATTAATCTGTAAGTGACAGTAAATAAACACACACACCCGAAAAATCCTTTATTAGAAATAAACACTGTAAAATAAATCAATAGCGCAATCTAAGAGCACCCGATGTATTTGTGTTAGATTAGTGTAGTTAGAAGCTGCTCACCTGCTTTAGTTGTGCGCCCTCGCACAACCTCGGTGATGAGCGTGTAATTCCTCTGGTTTTGAGGGGCTGTGGTAACTGGTGTTATCCGATCCTTTTGGCTGGATGGAGCTGGAGGCTTAACGCTGATGGCTCCTGGTTCACCGACTCCTTTGATCCTGGAGCTTTCAGGTCGGCTCTCCGTCCTCCCGCTGGATTAATCAAAGTGAACTGATAGATTCTGTGATCCTCAGCAGCTCTTTGCCGGATTCCCCTTCAGGAGTAGGCAAAGTAGATAATGGTGATGAAACCGGTCTTTGAGCGCTAATGATGGATCAGATTCTGAATGTTCTTTTGAAGATTAGGCTTTATTGTTAAAAAGATAAAGCTCTTGTTATCACTTCACAACGCGTTTCAGCAAGATCCCCTTGCTTTCCTCAGGTGTAACAAGAGCTAATACACATGAAATTTATAGGTGAACAACCCCTTGAGTGGGGCTTATGGGTGTGACATACATACAGATAATTAAACCCATAATTGTTAAAAAGGATTTTTTTGAATAATTTGTTTTAAAAAGATTATTTTTAAATTATTTTTAAAATTATTTTTAAAAAGGAAGTCGGATAAATTTGTAATACATTTCTTAGTAAAATCTCTAAACATAATAAAATGACTAAAACCATAAAACAATTATGTCTATTGGAAAACACGGTTTACACAAGCTTCTTATAAATATATATATATATAAATAAAGAAAAAAATATAAAAATTATAAAAATATATATATATATATGTATTATAATAAAATAAAAAATTTTTTGTTCAACCCTATTTTGCCCTTTACTCTATGCACACACAATACATATGTATATATGCACATATACGCTCACGATTCTATGTGCCCCCCTATATGCATGCATACACATACATCTACCCATACACGCCAACCCTTAACTAGCTTTTTCTTTAAGTATATCCTCCTATTGTTTTATTTTCTAAATTATATAGTCATTATGAATGTGATCATTGTTTGGCAACATTATCTAACATTATATTGTGGCCTTCCGGAGCTAATGTACCCAATTTAAAGATCCAATAGCTCTCCTTTTTAATGAGCTTATTCAATGCCCTTGGATCTTTATTATCAATAGAATCTATTATTGTAAGTTTCATTTTTGGGTCCCTATTGTGTACATTGTTATAATGTCTTGATACACTATGTAAAAGGTATCCATTTTTAATATTGTGCCGATGCTTGTTCAACCTTGCATGTAATTCTTGAATAGTTCTTCCTACGTATTGGATACCGCAGGGGCACTCCAATAAGTAGACTACATATGTGGAGTGGCAATCATACCTTTGTTTTATTGTAAAGGTTTCCCCTGTTGTTTTTGACATATAGGTTTTTTCTCCCTTAGTGATTACCTTGCAGCATAGACATTTCGGTGTATAGCATGGGAAGCATCCCCATTGATTTGGGTTGCTCATCCCAACAGCTATGGATTTTTGAATCATATTACTTGGTGCAATTAAATTGCCCAGGTTCCTATTTTTCTTATATATAATAATAGGTCTATCTGGTATATGATCTATTAATATAGGGTCACTTTTTAATATGAACCAATATTTTTTAATTAGCTTTTCAATATAGGTTCTTGGTTGACAAAATGTGGTAACAAGACTCCATTTGGGCAGTTTGGTTTTTTCTTCCTTATTTATGTCATTCACTAGCTTGGGTTGTACACATATTTTCTGAGTCAGAGGATTTGTTTTTTTGTACGCATCCTGTATTAATTTTTTGGGGTATCCTTTTTCCAAGAATCTTTGTTTCAGTATTTTACATTCATTCATATAGTCTATGTCTATCGTACAGTTTTTTCTGATTCTTCTATATTGCCCATATGGTATATTTTTGACCCATCTCGGTAGGTGTCCACTATTGTATTTTAGATAACTATTTACATCTACTGGTTTGAAATGTGTGGATGTAGTAATTATTCCATTTTCATTTAGATTTATCTGTAAGTCTAGGAATTGGATAGTCTTAGTGGAATATGTGGCTGTAAACGTTAGGCCCCATTCGTTTCTGTTGATGTCCTCTATAAATTCTGTAATTTCTTCTATTGGGCCTTTCCATATAATGAAGAGGTCATCAATGAAACGACGGTAATGTGCTATATGTTTTTTAAAAATGGAATTCATGATGTAGACGGACTCGAATGCACCCATGAATAGATTGGCGTAGCTTGGTGCGAATCGCGTCTCCATCGCACATCCCCTGATCTGTTGGTAATAGGCACCCTCAAAGGTGAATACATTGTTCTCTAAAATAAATTTTATTGCTTTTAGAAGAAAATTCCTTTGGTCTGCTGAGATTTCCATATCATTTAGTAGTGCCTTTTCAATGGCTGATAGACCCCTGCTGTGTGTAATGTTATTATATAGTGAACATATGTCCATTGTGAGGAGTACACTGTTCCCCAATGGGGGTAGGGCTAATACTTCCCTAATTAATTGGGTTGAGTCTCTTAAATAGGATTCTAACTTAATCACATAATCTTGGAGAAATAAATCCACATAGTGGGATAGGTTACTGGTTATTGAATTAACCCCTGAAATAATTGGACGTCCTGGTGGATTAATCGGGTCTTTATGTATCTTTGGTAGATAATAGAAATAAGGTGTTGAGTATTTTGTAATATCCAAGAATTTTTTCTCTTTTTTATTTAGTATTCCTTTTTGTGAGGCTTCTTTTATAATCACATTATATTCCTCATAGATTTGAGGTGACGGATCTTTGTCTAGGGGTGTATAATAATCATTATCACTAAGAATCTTTTTTCCTTCATCTACATACCATGTTCTATTCATTACTACTACCCCTCCCCCTTTATCTGCTCTTTTTATAATGATATTTTTATTTTCTCGTAATGTTGTAATGGCCCTTTGTTCTTCTTTAGTGAGGTTCTTTTTTGTTACTGTGTTATTGAAGGATCTGATATCCTTCAATATTAATTGTTGAAATGTCTCGATCTGAGATCCTTTATGGTGTAGCGGATAAAAATTACTCCCTGAGTTTTTTGGAGCAACATGTTTATTATTCATTTCTGTTTTTGTTTCATTGCTATCCTGTTTTGTTACAGGTTGCTGTTCTAATTTCCCTTTTTCCTCAATTAAGAAGTGTCTTTGGATGGTAATTTTTTTAAAAAATTCATTTAAATCAAGATAAAGTGAAAATGTGTCCAATCCTGCTGTTGGGCTGAAGGATAGGCCATGACTTAAGAGGGATTTTTCTCCTTCTGATAAAATATGGTTGGAAATGTTGAAAATCCCGGTTGTGTTTATAGATTTATTATTATTTTTATTATTAATTTTATTTCTATTTTTTGATTCATTTATTTCAGTTTCAGCAGGATTGGACACATTTTCACTTTATCTTGATTTAAATGAATTTTTTAAAAAAATTACCATCCAAAGACACTTCTTAATTGAGGAAAAAGGGAAATTAGAACAGCAACCTGTAACAAAACAGGATAGCAATGAAACAAAAACAGAAATGAATAATAAACATGTTGCTCCAAAAAACTCAGGGAGTAATTTTTATCCGCTACACCATAAAGGATCTCAGATCGAGACATTTCAACAATTAATATTGAAGGATATCAGATCCTTCAATAACACAGTAACAAAAAAGAACCTCACTAAAGAAGAACAAAGGGCCATTACAACATTACGAGAAAATAAAAATATCATTATAAAAAGAGCAGATAAAGGGGGAGGGGTAGTAGTAATGAATAGAACATGGTATGTAGATGAAGGAAAAAAGATTCTTAGTGATAATGATTATTATACACCCCTAGACAAAGATCCGTCACCTCAAATCTATGAGGAATATAATGTGATTATAAAAGAAGCCTCACAAAAAGGAATACTAAATAAAAAAGAGAAAAAATTCTTGGATATTACAAAATACTCAACACCTTATTTCTATTATCTACCAAAGATACATAAAGACCCGATTAATCCACCAGGACGTCCAATTATTTCAGGGGTTAATTCAATAACCAGTAACCTATCCCACTATGTGGATTTATTTCTCCAAGATTATGTGATTAAGTTAGAATCCTATTTAAGAGACTCAACCCAATTAATTAGGGAAGTATTAGCCCTACCCCCATTGGGGAACAGTGTACTCCTCACAATGGACGTATGTTCACTATATAATAACATTACACACAGCAGGGGTCTATCAGCCATTGAAAAGGCACTACTAAATGATATGGAAATCTCAGCAGACCAAAGGAATTTTCTTCTAAAAGCAATAAAATTTATTTTAGAGAACAATGTATTCACCTTTGAGGGTGCCTATTACCAACAGATCAGGGGATGTGCGATGGGGACGCGATTCGCACCAAGCTACGCCAATCTATTCATGGGTGCATTCGAGTCCGTCTACATCATGAATTCCATTTTTAAAAAACATATAGCACATTACCGTCGTTTCATTGATGACCTCTTCATTATATGGAAAGGCCCAATAGAAGAAATTACAGAATTTATAGAGGACATCAACAGAAACGAATGGGGCCTAACGTTTACAGCCACATATTCCACTAAGACTATCCAATTCCTAGACTTACAGATAAATCTAAATGAAAATGGAATAATTACTACATCCACACATTTCAAACCAGTAGATGTAAATAGTTATCTAAAATACAATAGTGGACACCTACCGAGATGGGTCAAAAATATACCATATGGGCAATATAGAAGAATCAGAAAAAACTGTACGATAGACATAGACTATATGAATGAATGTAAAATACTGAAACAAAGATTCTTGGAAAAAGGATACCCCAAAAAATTAATACAGGATGCGTACAAAAAAACAAATCCTCTGACTCAGAAAATATGTGTACAACCCAAGCTAGTGAATGACATAAATAAGGAAGAAAAAACCAAACTGCCCAAATGGAGTCTTGTTACCACATTTTGTCAACCAAGAACCTATATTGAAAAGCTAATTAAAAAATATTGGTTCATATTAAAAAGTGACCCTATATTAATAGATCATATACCAGATAGACCTATTATTATATATAAGAAAAATAGGAACCTGGGCAATTTAATTGCACCAAGTAATATGATTCAAAAATCCATAGCTGTTGGGATGAGCAACCCAAATCAATGGGGATGCTTCCCATGCTATACACCGAAATGTCTATGCTGCAAGGTAATCACTAAGGGAGAAAAAACCTATATGTCAAAAACAACAGGGGAAACCTTTACAATAAAACAAAGGTATGATTGCCACTCCACATATGTAGTCTACTTATTGGAGTGCCCCTGCGGTATCCAATACGTAGGAAGAACTATTCAAGAATTACATGCAAGGTTGAACAAGCATCGGCACAATATTAAAAATGGATACCTTTTACATAGTGTATCAAGACATTATAACAATGTACACAATAGGGACCCAAAAATGAAACTTACAATAATAGATTCTATTGATAATAAAGATCCAAGGGCATTGAATAAGCTCATTAAAAAGGAGAGCTATTGGATCTTTAAATTGGGTACATTAGCTCCGGAAGGCCACAATATAATGTTAGATAATGTTGCCAAACAATGATCACATTCATAATGACTATATAATTTAGAAAATAAAACAATAGGAGGATATACTTAAAGAAAAAGCTAGTTAAGGGTTGGCGTGTATGGGTAGATGTATGTGTATGCATGCATATAGGGGGGCACATAGAATCGTGAGCGTATATGTGCATATATACATATGTATTGTGTGTGCATAGAGTAAAGGGCAAAATAGGGTTGAACAAAAAATTTTTTATTTTATTATAATACATATATATATATATTTTTATAATTTTTATATTTTTTTCTTTATTTATATATATATATATATATTTATAAGAAGCTTGTGTAAACCGTGTTTTCCAATAGACATAATTGTTTTATGGTTTTAGTCATTTTATTATGTTTAGAGATTTTACTAAGAAATGTATTACAAATTTATCCGACTTCCTTTTTAAAAATAATTTTAAAAATAATTTAAAAATAATCTTTTTAAAACAAATTATTCAAAAAAATCCTTTTTAACAATTATGGGTTTAATTATCTGTATGTATGTCACACCCATAAGCCCCACTCAAGGGGTTGTTCACCTATAAATTTCATGTGTATTAGCTCTTGTTACACCTGAGGAAAGCAAGGGGATCTTGCTGAAACGCGTTGTGAAGTGATAACAAGAGCTTTATCTTTTTAACAATAAAGCCTAATCTTCAAAAGAACATTCAGAATCTGATCCATCATTAGCGCTCAAAGACCGGTTTCATCACCATTATTTATTAGAAATAAAAACACACACACATTCCCTGGTTCACCACTTTAATCAGCCCCAAAAAGCCCTCTTCGTCCAACGTAATCCAGGATGGTCCAGCGTCGCTTCCAGCGCTGCTGCATGGAGGTGACCGGAGCTGCAGCAGACACAGCCGCTCCGGTCACCTCCACGCAGCTAATGAAGACAGCCGTGCGATCAGCTGAGCTGTCACTGAGGTTACCCGCTGTCACTGGATGCAGCGGTGGATGCAGCGGTGGCCGCGGGTAACCTCAGTGACAGATCAGCTGATCGCGCTACACACCGCCGCTCCGGTCAGCTCCAGTCAGCAACTGAGGTGAGTAGCGCGATCAGCTGAGCTGTCACTGAGGTTACCCGCGGCCACCGCTGCATCCACCGCTGGATCCAGTGACAGCGGGTAAGCTTTTTGGGGCTGATTAAAGTGGTGAACCAGGGTATATGTGTGTGTTTTTATTTCTAATAAAGGATTTTTTCGGGTGTGTGTGTTTATTTACTGTAATTTACAGATTAATCATGGAGGGTGTCTCATAGACGCCTGACATGATTAATCTAGGACTTATTGGCAGCTATGGGCTGGCAATAACTCCTTATTACCCCGATTTGCCAACGCACCAGGGCAAATCGGGAAGAGCCGAGTACAGTCCCAGAACTGTCGCATCTAATGTTTGCGGCAATTCTGGGCGGCTGTTGGCTGATATTGTTAGGCTGGGGGGCTCCCCATAACGTGGAGCTCCCCATCCTGAGAATACCAGCCTTCAGCCGTATGGCTTTATCTGGCTGGTTTTAAAAATGGGGGGGACCGCACGCCGTTTTTTTTAATTATTTAATTATTTATTTCACTACACAGTATAGACACGCCCACCGGCTGCTGTGATTGGGTGCAGTGTGACACCTGTCACTCAGAGTGGGGGCGTGTCTCACTGTAACCAATCATAGGCGCCGGTGGGCGGGGTAAGCAGGGAATACGAAATTGTTTAATGGGCGGCCGGCTTTTTCAAAACAGTAAAAGCCGCCGGAGCAGTGTGAATGCCGTGCAGCGCCGGGGATCGGGGATCGGTGAGTATGAGAGAGGGCTGCTAACTTCAGTAACTTAGGAGATTAGCGGTCACCGGTGAGTCTTCATTAGTGACCGCTAATCAGGATGCGACACAGACAGAGCCGCAGCATGACAATGAAGTCGGGTGAGGTTCACCCGAGTTCATTCTGACTGTGCGGCTCTTTCTGTGTCTGCTGTCATCTGCCATTCAGCTCTGCTACATGGCTGTCTGTGTCTGCTGTCAGCGGCCATTCAGCTCTGCTACCTGGCTGTCTGTGTCTGCTGTCAGCGGCCATTCAGCTCTGCTACATGGCTGTCTGTGTCTGCTGTCAGCGGCCATGTAGCAGAGCTGAACGGCAGATGACATAGTAAAAACGCATCTCACATTACACACGCTTGGCAAGTCAATAAATAAAAAAAATAAAAAAAAAAGGTGCTCAATGCATACGTCACAGAACACATGATCTAAAGGATCGCACACAAAATTGACCAATTTAACATAGACTACTAACGCACGTGTGACAGCAAATGAACGACCAACGTGAAATCTCATAGATCCCGTATGCAACCTGGGCGTGTCACATCGCAAATGCGATTGTACAACTAATTGCAACGTGTAAAGTGGGCTTAAGGAATGCAGTGAATCCAGGAATGATGAATCGGCTGCACGAAATTCTGTGGAGAGAGAAAGGTAAGTATCTTGCAGTAAGAGCGCAGTAAGGGAGTACAGAGCACTGCAGTGAGGACCTAAACCCTAGCACCATTCCTAAGGAATGAGCATGTTGCCTAGGCACCACCCATAGTAAACAGGTGCCATAGTGAACAGGTGCATAAGCAGGAAGCAATTCTGCAGTCAGAATCAGAACAACTAGGAACAGGTGTACTGTCCCTTTAAATTATAGAAGAGTGTGGCAGGGCATCGCTTAAGTGCACTCTCAGGGTATCTGTTGAGAGGACGCAGGTTCCGGGAGAAGAGAGAGGAGAGGGAATGCTCAGCACAGCTGACAGGGTGAGTGGCACGCTGCGCAGCAGCGACGGATCCAGCAGCAGGAGTTGAAGCAGAGGCAGGAATGGAGGTGCGGGTTGAATGTCGATCTCCCTGCCTAGGAGAGACTGGCCCCGCAACTGAGGGCATGACAGCATTCATGCCCCAGCCACGGGGCAGCAATAGTTATTGAATTTTAACAGAAGTTGTGCCTACACAACTCCCTCATATGAGCATATTAACTGAATCTAATATATCTTTAATAACGGTATAACCCTATGGTCTGGTGTACTCTGTTTCTCTACAGTTTGTATCTGTAAAAGCATAGTCATCATTATTAAGGGATTAGTAAATCATATGCACCCCACAACAATGCCACTGACCAGCACAGATTATCTCATTTCATCTAATTTCTAGTTTTCTCATTCTTCTGAGTTGCCTTGAAAATGGGGGCTTAGGACAGTTGTTGCCTAGTTTGCTCCTCCTCCTTAAAACAGCCTTGTGTTGATCCAGAGCACTGGTGACTAAGGTGACACGCACACCAGGGCCGTGGGGCACTCGTTACTGGGCCGGTTCTGTTCTAGAAGATCACAGCAGCAAGGCCCGGCTCCGTGACCCCAGCGGTGTCGGTTTAAGATGATGATGGAGGAAAGTTATTTACATGGGTAGATGAGTTTGTGATGCCACTTGTGGTATGCGGCAAGATAGGTGCTGCCGCTGCTTTTCAGTTCCCCTGGGGTCGGTTGTGATGCAGCTGAGTTGGTATAGCTCTCCACAGGTAGAGCTGGGTCCCAGGGCTGTTGATGGAGACGGGAGTCTATGGTGTTGGGATGCAACGGCGGAGTTCAGGGCCGGAGGCGCAGGCAATAACTGGGCAACACAGGAATGCAGTCACAAGGTCTTTACTCACAGTTAATTGCTCCAAGTTACCACGACTACTCAGAGGCTGCCCTTTTAGTGCTGAGTCCGGCTGTGATGGGCTCCAGTCGTTCCCCGGATAGTTTGGAGGTACAACCCAGTATACCCTTCTGTGTTCCTTCCCTGGTCGTCTCGCTGCGCTAGCCTCTCTCACCTGCCCCGCACTTCACACACAGAGCCCTGAGCCAGTGTCTGCGGATTCCTTTTATGGGTGGCTTTCTTGCCTTGTCGCTTGGTCCTATGTGGTCACCTTTTCACTAGATGTGTGTGGATGTGGCTTCAGTACTTGAAGTAGCCTCAGCCTCCGGTTTGCTAGCTGAGCCTTGCAGTTTTCTACTAGTTGAGGGGCCAGTCCCCTTTGCGGCCAAGTCCCTCTACAGCGGTATACCGCCTGTGGATGCGAGCCCACGGGTGTATGGTGCACTTCCTGTGATTCTGAGTCTCCTTCTTCCCTGATTCTAGGACGAGCTGCTCCAGTTACAGACCCCAGGACCTTTCTCCTCCGCATCCACTTCCTAACTAACTAACTAACTAACGTTCTACAGTTTGCTCCCAGTAACTAAACTCCACCTCTAGAATAGCTTTTGGAATGTGCTTTTCCTAAGGCGACCGCTTAGTTTGCAACTCGCCCTCCCCATGGTCTGATGGAGTTTCGCTAAATTAAGAGTGTGTGTTTGTGTATGTGTGCAACGACTTGTGGCCTCCTTCTTACCCGGGAATGGGATACCACACCTCTAGCTGAGGTGCAGTACCTCTGTGGCGACTGGAGCCTCAGGGGTGCCACACAGGCATATTTAACTGATTTCCTTTGTACAACATAATCTTGTAAGGCTTTACAAAAGTGCCGATTCACTGTACTGACATGATGTACAAAGCATCTAATTACTAAGAAATGAGTGCACAACCAGGCGCAGATAACAGCAAGACTGATTCGTATTCACAACACAAGTTTCACATAGTTATACTTGGAATTTGATAGGATATTTGTTACATGTGTAAGCAGTTTGTTTAATAAATGGAATTCTAATACCGTTCACTTGCACAGCTGATAAATAATCCTAGTAACATCATTAAGCCTACTCTATGATTCATATGATAATTTGCATCTAATATTTTTTGTCCATGCTGCTGCCTCAAATAAGAGCAGTCTATCTGTGTAATGAATTTGTAAGTTCTTCTGCTCCATTGAATACTCCTTTAATTGGAAAGTGAAATATGATGCAACACAACTTATTGTCTTTATGCTGAGCACCACAAATTGTGGCCATTATTAAAATACTTTGCTTATTCATAACATTCAAAATTTTTCAACCTACATTACTTAATTGTGGAGTATATTTAAAAGTATATTTCTATTCAGTGCTGACATTTCAATAAATAGCAAAAAATTGCAGTGTAATTAAAAAAGGAAACATTACTGATGAGGTTAAAGAAATATGATTATTGATATTGTGCCATTTTAGTGTATTCAAAGGTATTTCCATAAAGCATTAAAAGTTAAATTCCTCAGATTGCTGGTGTAATTGGTCTTTTATCATTTGCATCAGGTGATGTTTTTTAAAAAACTTTTACAACTTGTCCAACACTGGAGCATGGCAGGCTGAAAAAAGAGTGATTATGAGAAAGCAGTGTGGCTTAATATGTGACACAATATGTAAAAGATGTGCTAACTAGAGTTGAGCGATGTTCGATTCGAACGGTTCTCCAATTTCAAATTCGAGTGATTTTGGTAGGTGTTCGAGTCGTTCGACAAACTCGAACGATTTGCTTCAAGTTCAGCAGTTTGAGTTACGTTCGATAACGGTTCGATCACCAAAAGTGTGGCTTTTCACAGTAAGGCTATGTGCGCACGTTGTGTATTTGCATGCGTCCTGCATCCCCAGCACAATCCCTCTCACTTTCCTACTCACAGATCACGGCCCGGCCCTGCACAGCTGTCACAAAGCTACGGGGGCTTTTCCTCTTTTGAAAATGTCTGCCGCTTCATTATTCAATCTGGTATTCCCTGCTTTCCCCGCCCACCGGCGCCCATGATTGGTTGCAGTCAGACACGCCCCAACAATGAGTGACAACTGTCTCACTGCATCCAATCACAGCCGCCGGCGGGTGGATCTATATCGTGCAGTAAATAAATAAATAAATAAAAAAAAACAAAAAAAAACAAAACTGCGGTTCCCCCCAATTTTGATACCAGCCAGGATAAAGCCACACGGCTGGAGGCTGGTATTATCAGGATGGGGAGCACCACGTTATGGGGAGCCCACCACCCTAACAACATCACCCAGCAGCCGCCCGGAATTTCCGCATCCATTAGATGTAACAGTCCCGGGACTCTACCCAGCTCATCCCGAATTGCCCTGGTGCGGTGGCAATCGGGGTACTAAGGAGTTAATCATGGCAGGCGTCTCCCCGAGATACCTTCCATGATTAACCTGTAAGTGAAAGTAAATAAGCACACACAATAAAAAATCCTGTATTTGGAATAAAAGACAAAAAAACACCCTCTTTCACCATTTTAGTAAAATCCCCAAATACCCCTCCAGGTCCGACGTAATCCACAGAGGTCCCACGACGCATCCAACTCTGCTACATGAAGCTGACAGGAGCGCCGTAGAACATGAGCGCTCTGTGTCAGATCCACGCAGCAGCTGATGTGAGCCGCGCTGTCAGCGGGGACTTCACTCAAGTAGTGCCTGCGTGTGTGCGGGGAAGATGATGTGTGCAGTAGTGCCTGCGTGTGTGCGAGAATGATGAGTGCCGTAGTGCCTGCGTGTGTGCGAGGATGATGAGTGCCGTAGTGCCTGCGTGTGTGCGAGGATGATGATGAGTGCGGTAGTGCATGTGTGTGCAGTGTTGATGATGAGTGTTGTAGTGCCTGCATGTGTGCAAGGATGATGATGATGATGGGGGCGGTAGTGTCGGGGTGTGTGCGAGGATGATGATGAGTGCGGTAGTGCTTGTGTGCGGGGAAGATGATGGGGGCGGTAGTGCATATGTGTGCGGTGATGATGATGGGGGCGGTAGTGTCGGGGTGTGTGCGAGGATGATGATGGGGGCAGTAGTGCCGGGGTGTGTGCGTTGATGATGATGAGTGCAGTAGTGTCTACATTTGTGTGAAGATGATGATGGGGGTGGTAGTGCATGTGTGTGCGGTGATGATGATGTGTGCGGTACTGCCTGCGTGTGTGCGAGGATGATAATGAGTGCAGTAATGCTTGTGTGTGCGGTGATGAGGATGGGGGTGGTAGTGCCTGCGTGTCTCTCTCTCTCTTCTCTCTCTCTTCTCTCTCTCTCCTCACTCTCTTCTTTCTCTTCCTCTCACTTCTCTTTCTCTCTCTCTCCTTTCGCTCTCTCTCTTCTCTCTCTCTTCTCTCCCTCCTCTCTCTCTCTCTGCTCTCCTCTCTGCTCTCTCTTCCCTCTCCTCTCTCTCTCTTCTCTCTCTCCTCTCTCCTCTCCCTCTCCTCTCTATCTCTCTCTTCTCTCTCTCCTCTCTTTTCTCTTTTCTCTCTCTCTCTTCTCTTTCTATTCTCTCCTCTCTCTCCTCTCTCTCCTCTCTCTCCTCTCTCTCCTCTCTCTCCCCTCTCTCCTCTCTCTCCCCTCTCTCTCCTCTCTCTTCTCTCTCTTCTCTCTCTCTCTTCTCTCTTCTCTCTCAGACCTGGTGATGATCAGCTGATGCGGTCACCTGACGGAATCAGCTGACACTATAAGTCGAGCAGTAAGGCCGGCTTTCTACCGCCCGGCCGACTAAACTATCAGCTAATGCTGTCGGACATGAGTCTGCACAGAAGTGTGTAGTTTGTTTGGTTTTTTTGCACTGATGCATCAGCTGATTGTATAAAATCCGTTTATACAATCAGCTGATGTGTCATGTGATTCAGGCCCTTGAACCTGATACATCATCTGATCGCTTTGCCTTCCAGCAAACCGATCAGATGATATTGGATCCGGATTGGACGGCGCGGGATCCTTGACCCAGGATTACTGCAGAAGGGGGTTCTTTATTTCAATAAAGATGGAGTCACTAATTGTGTTGTGTGTTATTTCTAATAAAAATATTTTTCTGTGTTGTGTTTTTTTTTATTTCTACTAGAAATTCATGGTGGCCATGTCTAATATTGGCACCATGAATTTCGGGCTTAGGGCCAGTTGATAATATACAGCTATCCCTAACCCCAATTTTACCCAGTGAGCTGAAAAAGTTGGATACAGCGCCAGAAGATGGTGCTTCTATAAAAGCGCCATTTTCTGGGGTGGCTGTGGACTGCAATTTACAGCAATGGTGCCCAGAAAGCTTGGGCACACTGTGCTGCGATTCCAATCCTCAGCTGCCCAGTTGTACCTGGCTGGACACAAATATTGGGCGAAGACCACGTCACCTTTTTTTTTTAATTATTTCATGAAATTCGAGAAATAATTAAAAAAAAAGGCTTCCCTATATTTTTGGTTTCCAGCCATATGCAAATAGGCAGCTGGGGGTTGGGGGCAGCACGTAGCTGCCTGGTGTACCTGGCTAGCATACAAACATATGGCAAAGCTCACGTCATTTTTGGGGGGGGGGCAAAAAACTCCTGCATACAATCCTGAATGAAGTATGCTGAGCCTCGTAGTTCTGCAGCTGATGTCTGTTGTCTGTCTGTATGGAGGAGAGCAGACAGCAGCTGCAGAACTACAAGGCTCAGCATCCTCCATCCAGGACTATATGCTGGAGGGAGAGGCAGGGGGAGCAGAACTGCAAGGCTCAGCATACTTCATCCACTAGTGTATGTGTCGCCCTGAAGCATCAAGTAGTCAATAGAGATGAGCCACCCCCCTAGCGTTCGAGTTCGGTTCGTCGAACGGAGGCTCCGTTCGACGGACGTTCGACGAACTTACAGGTCCCCGTGACGCGTCCTGCACTCTGTCTCCCACCACTTTTCCTTCCGATAATCGCTGCGTCCTCCCGGTAACCAGGACTGATGATTGGACCTTTCGGGACGTCAAAAAAAGCATGTGACCAGTCACGTGTCTATTATCTCATTGGCTACAGACTGGTCACATGGCTAGACGTCATGCTAGGTTCTGCCAGTGCATCTCTCCGGTACGTGGTGATCGCTCCAGCATCTCTGTGTACCGGCGAAATGCTCTGGCACATGGTCGGCTTCCTCGTTCCTGCATGTGGTCGCTCTTTACAGAGTCAGCCCACATGCAGGGACTAGATGCCACAGCCGGTGAATTGCGGCACCAGGAATCACGTGATTGGAGCATCGTTGCTATGGTAACCCGCCTGTCAGCGGTGACATCACCGCTTGCAGCCCGCAGCCTCTGCTCACTCACTGAGTGATTAGACTGCACGGGGAGCAGCAGCATCTTCCTCCCATGCAGTGCTGTCTGATGTAGCAGAGCTGCATGGGTTGAAGGAGAAAGAAGACAGAAGACCAGGATTGTGGAGGGCTGACAAGGAGTAATAAACATGGAGTCTCTAAGTGTGTCTGTGTATTTATTTCTATTAAAGTATTTTTTCTCTGTATGGTGTCTTTTTTTTAACCCTTTATTGGAGACTCTTAATGGCTGGGTCAAACTTGCCTGACATTACAAATCTCTGGCTTAATACTAGATAGTAAAACAAAGCTAGTATTAACACATTATTACCCAGCAAGCCACCTGGCTTCAGGGCTGCTGGAAGAGTTGGATACAGCACCAGATGAGGGCGCTTCCATTTTCTGGGGCGGCTGCGGACTACAATTCGCAGCAGAGGGCCCCAGAAAGCTCGGGCCAACCTGTGCTGTGGATTCCACTCCCCAGCTGCCTAGTTATACCTGGCTGGACACAAAAATGGGGCGAAGCACATGTCGTTTTTTTTTTTTAAATATTTCATTAAATTCACCAAATAATTAAAAGGGCTTCCCTATTTTTTTAGTTGCCAGCCGGGTAAAAATAGGCAGCTGGGGGTTGGGGTCAGCCGTACCTGCCTGCTGTACCTGGCTAGGATACAAAAATATGGCGAAGCCCACGTCATTTGTTTGGGGGGCAAAAAACTCCTGAATACAGTCCTGGATGGAGTATGCTGAGCCTTGTAGTTCTGCAGCTGCTGTCTGCTCTCCTGCATACACTAGTGAATGGAGAATGCTGAGCCTTGTAGTTCTGCAGCTGCTGTCTGCTCTCCTCCATACAGACAGACAGCAGACAGCAGCTGCAGAACTAAGGCTCAGCATACTCCATCCAGGACTGTATGCAGGAGTTTTTTGCCCCCCCAAAAAATTATGGGGGCTTCGCCATGTTTTTGTATGCTAGCCAGGTACAGCAGGCAGCTACGGGCTGCCCCCAACCCCCTATTTGTACCCGGCTGGGAACCAAAAACATAGGGAAGCCCTTTTTTTTAATTATTTCATGAATTTCATGAAATAATTTTTTAAAAAAATGACGTCGGCTTCGCCCAATTTTTGTGTCTAGCCAGGTACAACTAGGCAGCTGGGGATTGGAATCCGCAGCTCAGGGTGTCCAAACTTTCTAGGCACCCTTGCTGCGAATTGCAGTCGCAGCTGCCCCAGAAAATAGAGCTTTCATAGAAGCGCCATCTTCTGGCGCTCTATCCAACTCTTTCCAGCTGCCCTGGTGACGGATGGCTCGCTGGGTAATAATGGGGTTAGGGCTAGCTGTATATTATCAACTGGCCCTAAGCCCGAAATTCATGGTGTCACGCCAATATTAGACATGGCCACCATGAATTTCTAGTACAGATAAAAAAAAACCACAAAAATATTTTTATTAGAAATAAAAAACAACACAATTAGTAACTCCATCTTTATTGAAATAAAGAACCCCCTCTGCAGTAATCCTGGCTCAAGGGTCCTGCGTCGTCCAATCCGGATCCAACATCATATGATCGGTTTGCTGGAAGGCAAAGCGATCAGATGATGTGTCAGGTTCAAAGGCCTTAATCACATGACACAGCAGCTGATTGTATAAACGGCTTTTATACAATCAGATGATGCATCAGTGCAAAAAAACCAAATAAACTACACACTTCTGTGCAGACTCCTGTCCGACAGCATCAGCTGATAGTTTAGCCGGCCGGGCGGTAAAAAGGCGGCCTCACCGCTCGGCTTATAGTGTCAGCTGATTTCGTCAGGTGACCGCATCCGCCGATCATCACCAGGTCTAAGAGAGAGAGAGAAAGAAGCGAGAGAAGATAGAGAAAAGAGAGAGAGAAAAGAGAGAGAAAAGAGAAGAGAAAGAGGGAGAGAGAGAAGAGAGAGGAGAGAGAAGAGAGAGAGAAGCGAGAGAGAGGAGAGAGAGAGAAGAGAGAGAGGGGAAAAGAGAAAAAGAGAGACTGAGAAAAAGAGAGAGAGAGAAAGAGAAAGAAAGAGAGAGAAAAAGAGAGAGAGAGAGAGGGAGAGAGAGAGTGAGAGAAGAGAGAAAGAGAGAGGGGAAAAAGAGAGACTTAGAAAAAGAGAGAGAGAACAGGAGAGAAAAAGAGAGAGAGAAAGAGGAAAAGGGAGAGAGAAAGAGAGAGAAAGAGAGAGAGAGGGAAAAAGAGACTGAGAAAAAGATAGAGAGAGAAAGAGAGAGAGAGAAAGAGAGAAAAAGAGAGAGAGAAAGAGAGAAAAAACAGAGAGAGAAAGGGAGAGAGAGGAAGAGAGAGAGAATAGAAAGAAGAGAGAGCGAGAGAGAGGGAAAAAGAGAAAATGAGAGACTGAGAAAAAGAGCGAGAGAGAAAAAGAGAGAGAGGAGAGAGAGAGAAAAAGAGAGAGAAAGAGAGAGAGAAAAAGAGAGAGAGGAGAGAGAAAAAGAGAGAGAGAGAGGAGAGAGAGAAAAAGAGAGAGAAAGAGAGAGAAAGAGAGAGGGAAAGAGAGAGAAAGAGAGAGAGGGGGGTGAGAGAGAGAAGAGAGGGAAAAGAGAGACTGAGAAAAAGAGATAGAGAGAAAAAGAGAGAGATAGAAAGAGAGAGAAAGAAAAAGAGAGAGAGGGAGAGAGAGAAGAGAGAGAATAGAGAGAGGGGGGGAAGAGAAAAAAGAGAGACTGAGAAAAAGAGAGAGAGAAAAAAAGAGAGAGAAAAAGAGAGAGAGGAGTGAGAGAGCGGGAGAAAGAGAAAGAGAAAAAGAGAGAAAAAGAGAAAAGAAGAGAGAAAGACAGAGAAAAAGAGAGGAGAGAGAGAAAGAGAGAAAAAGAGAGAGAGAAAGAGGGAGAGAGAGAGAGAAAAAAGAGAGAGAGGGAGAGAGAGGGAGAGAGAAGAGAGAGGAGAGAGAGGGAAAAAGAGAGACTGAGAAAAAGAGAGAGAGAGAGAGAGAAAGAGAGAGAGAAAGATAGAGAGGAGAGAGGGAAAGAGAGAGGAGAGAGAGAAAGAGAGAGAAAGAGAGAGAGAGAGGAGAGAGAGAGGGAGAGATAAAGAGAGAGAGAGAGAGGAGAGAGCGAGAGGAAGAGAGAAAGAGAGAGAGAGGAGAGAGAGAGGGAGAGAGAAAGAGAGGGAGATAGGAGAGAGAGAGAGAGTGGGAGAAAGAGAGGAGAGAGAGGAGAGAGAGAGAGGAGAGAGAGAGGAGAGAGAGAAAGAGAGAGAGAAAGAGAGAAAGAGAGAGAGAAAGAGAGCGAGAGAGAGAAGAGAGAGAGAAGAGAGCAATGCAGCCTCATTCCGTGAACTGCTCCGATTTTAGAGGTGTGTCCCGCGGCTCACAGCTGATGTCCGGCTCCTCCCCTCAGTGCATAATTAAATTAAATTATAATTATAAATAAATAATAAATATAATGTAAAATAAATTAATTTTTTCACTGGGACGTCCAGGACTTGAACTTGAACTTGTGAACTAATGCTTCTTAGGCGAGACCTCTAACCATTGAGCCACTGTCTCTAATGAAAACATAGGCAGATTTGGTAATCTTGACGTCTGCAATGCAGAGTGAGGTCTGGTGACAGCGCGGCTCACTTCAGGTGCTACATGGAGTGGACACAGAGCACTCCCTGTCATCTTCATGTAGCAGAGCTGACAGTGTCGTGTGGATTACTTTGGACCTGGATTGTTGTTTGGGGATTAATAAAGAGGTAAATGAGGTGTTTTTTGTCTTTTATTCCAAATAAAGGATGTTTCGCTGTATGTGTTTCTTTACTTTCACTTACAGTTTAATCATGGAAGGTATCTCGGGGAGACAACTGGCATGATTAACTCTTTATTACCCCATTGCCACCGCACCAGGGCAATTCGGGATGAGCTGGGTAGAGTCCCGGAACTGCCGCATCTAACGGTTGCAGCAATTCTGGGCGTCTGCTAGCTGATATTGTTAGGGTGGTGGGCTCCCCATAATGTGGCACTCCCCATCCTGACAATACCAGCCTCCAGCCGTGTGGCTTTATCCTGGCTGGTATCAAATATGGGGGGAACCACATTTTTTTTTTTTTTTTTATTATTATTATTATTATTTATTTATTTATTTTACTGCACGATATAGACCCGTCCACCGGCGGCTGTGATTGGTTGCAGTAAGACAGCTGTCACTTATCGTAGGGGCGTGTCTGATTGCAACCAATCATGGGCGCCGTTGGGCGGGGAAAGCACGGAATAACTAATTGAATAATGAAGCGGCAGACATTTTCAAAAGAGGAAATGCCGCTGGAGATTTGTGACAGCCATGCACCGAGATGCCCGTGATCGGTGAATAGGAAAGAGAGAGGGATTGTGCTGGGGACGCAGGACGCATGCAGATACGCAACGTGCGCACATACTTACTGTGAAAAGCCACGCTTTTGGTGATCGAACTGTTCTCGAACTGCCGAACTTTTAGCAATCATTCCAGATTGTCAAACGACTCGACCACCGCCCAAAATCACTCGAACATGAAATTGGCGAACCTCGAACCTCGAACATTGCTCATCTCTAGTAGTTACACATAGGCCCCGTATAACACCAATCCCACTTACATACAGCCGACCTGAAACCCTAGTCACCACCCTCAGAATAGGACAGACACACCAGTGGGCAGGACTAAGCGGATGGAGAACGCCCACCTAAGGGTCTAGAGAACCTGGGGCGGGAAAACAGTCAGTTTAGTCTGTAGCTCAAGTGGAGTTCAGACCAGTCAAGGTCTGAAGTCCAAGTTGACAGGCGTCGGGGTTCGAGCCCCGACGTACTGGCTAGGAGGCAGACAGTAGTCAGTGTCAGCAGGAGACGGGAAGATGGCTGCCGGAGATCCGAGGTGAACCGGGGCAGGGTTGTAGCCTGCCTGTACCGACACCGGAGAACTGACCCGGAAACCATGCACAAAGGGGGTACTTGGACCCTGAAGCCAGGACCGGCACCAACGGCCTAGATAATTAACCAATTGAGGGCAGGATTTTAAGTCAAGTCCCAAAAAGAGACAACCACCCACCAAGAGGGATAGGGTATCCGCCAGGGCCCGGTAAATGTTGAAATTCATGAAATAATTTAAAGAAAAGGGCTTCCCTATATTTTTGGTTCCCAGCTGGGTACAAATAGGCAGCTGGGGGTTGGGAGCAGCCCGTACCTGACTGCTGTACATGGCTAGGGTACAAAAAATATGGCAAAGCCCATGTCATTTTTTTTAAAGAGTTTTTAGGCAAAAACTTTAAAAAAAAATAAATAACAAAGGCTTCCCTGGATTTTCCTTTGCTAGTGAAGGTAACACCAAGCAGCGTGGGTTAGCAGCCAGTAGCTGCTTGGGTTACCCTTAGCAATAGAAAATGCAGCGGGAGCCCACACTGTTTTTTTTAACCCTAACCATAGGGTTAGGGTTATGTGTTTATTTGGGTTTTTTTGTTTTTTTTATTTTTAATGAATTTTTTTTTAAAAAAAAATCGACATGGGCTTCGCCCATCGAGCACCAGAGCATTTTACTGCTCACTCATGCCTACTCCTGACCACAGCGCCAGCAGAACAAGTAATCAGATGACTCCAGTGTCGGCCGATTACTTGTTCTGTGTCCCCCTGCATCCATCGCAGCGTGTGCGAACTGTGAGTTCACCTGAGTTCAGTCCAGCACTGGAGTCAGCTGATCTGAACTCCAGCCTGCACACACTGCGATGGATGCAGGGGGACACAGAACAAGTAAGGCCTAAGCCACACGGTGAGAAAAACGTTGCGAGTGGAGTGCGATAAAACATCGCATTCCATTCGGACCAATATTAGCCTGTTTATCAGTTCACATGAGCGATTATTTTCTCAGCCCTAATCGGACCGTGAAAACAATCGCAGCATGCTGTAATTGTAATGCAAGACTCTTTCTGTTTTACCCATTCAAGTGTATGGGGTGAGAGAAAAATCGCACTGCACTCGCAGTACATCGGTGTTCCACGAGTGCAGAGCGAGAATCACAATAGCCGACTACGGAGGAGAGAGGGAGAGAAATCCCTCCCACCCCTCCTCAGTGCCGGCCCGCCCATCCCTATGCAGCACTGGCCCGCCCCTTTTGAGTGCCAGACCGCCCCCCGCAGCTGAGGTCCACTCGCACAGTCGGACCTCAGTCGCAGGGACACACGCATGACACTCGGCTCTGCTGTACTGCCAGTGTGAGCCGAGTGTCATGCGAGGGGATCACAGTAATCTCTGTGTGGCCCCAGCCTGATCGGCCGACACTGGAGTCTGTTAATCTGAACTCAGCTGAACTCCTGACCACACAGGCCGCGCACGGTCACATGTGATCGGCAGCAGGCAGTGACTGCTGTTATCCTGCAGTCATTGCAGTGTGTGCGGGCTGTGAGATCAGGAGTTCAGCTGACTCCAGTGCCGGCCGATAAATTCTGTCTCCCGCTGCAGAAGGATCCGGTAAAATAACGGTTGCATGCGTTGCACATTTAATCCACAGGATCCGGTCATGTGCGGTTTGCGGTTTTTTGCGTACAGGCAAAAAAACGCTGATGTGAAAGTAGCCTGCAAAAGGCATGCCACACGGATGATACGGACGACACACAGAGACTATGCAAGAGGGATAAAAAAAGCAATTTCATGACCCCTTCATTTTTTTCCCCCCAATTATTTTTTTCACATGTTGCGCCGGCCAATAATCTTAATTTCTGTACACACACACACACACACACACACACACACACACTGGCTGTTCAGAGCTGGGAGCTTCGGCTGTCTCTGCTGTGATTGCTCTCAGTGCATCCACACTGGGAAGAGGCAGGCAGGAGTCCTTGGTCTTTGGGTGGAGAGGAGAGCTGAGTGGGTGTGTTAGATACAGTGGGAGTGTTAGATACAGTCCAAGAGCCACAAAGAATTATAAGAGTTGTAGTAACTGAACCCAGGAAGTCAGAAGAGAGATTAACCCCATCATAGCTGGAGCCAGCAATGAGGATGTGCTGCTAGAGCACTATAAAAGGTAATATTGCTGAAAAACATAATAGATGTGTGGAGAGGCACATATTAGCAAGATTTATGAGGAAAAAAAATCAGTTTTGGTAACTGGACAACTTCTTTAAGAATCTCCAATAAAGGGTTAAAAAAAGACACCACACAGAGAAAAAATACTTTAATAGAAATAAATCCACAGACACACTTAGAGACTCTATGTTTATTACTCCCTCTCACCCCTCCACGATCCTGGTCTTCTGTCTTCTTTCTCCTTCAACCCATGCAGCTCTGCTACATCAGACAGCACTGCATGGGAGGAAGACGCTGCTGCTCCCGTGCAGTCTAATCACTCAGTGAGTGAACAGAGGCTGCGGCTTGTAAGCGGTGACGTCATCGCTGCCACCGTTGCTCTTGTATTCTGACAGGCGGGTTACTATAGCAATGGTGCTCTGATCACCTTATTCCCGGCGCCGGGGAGCCAAGCATGTGCCCAAGCATCTCGCCAGTACACGGAGATGCTCAAATGATCACCGCGTACCGGAGAGATGCACTGACAGGACCTATCATGATGTCTAGCCATGTGACCATTAAGGAATAACGTTTGGAACACCATTCTATGTCTGAACTGGGTGCAAAAAACCTGGGTCTCAGCGTCCCATACACGGTAAGTTTTTTAACTGCATGAGAGGACACACACAAGCTAGGGACCCCAACGTAGAGAAATACTTTGGCGTAGTGTTGGGGCTCTTCTGCATTGATCAATTCAGTAGCTAAATTTCTCTTTATTCATATTCATGGCAGTAATGCAGGTTCCATTTTTCACATTTCATTCTTACAAATAGCTATTGAATTTTTCATGTCAGTATTCACACAGCAGTTTCTGCTATTCCATGTATTCCCCTTCCATAGTCACTGGTGTGCATACCTTATCTCCCCATAGTGATGTTTTTTAGGTTTTTTGCACCCAGTTCAGACATAGAATGGTGTTCCAAACGTTATTCCTTAATGTTAGTAGTTTTTCGTTTGTGAACCCTCCCCATACACACCTATTGCCAATCCACATTATACGCATATATAGCCTGGGTCTCAGCGTCCCATACACGGTAAGTTTTTTAACTGCATGAGAGGACACACACAAGCTAGGGACCCCAACGTAGAGAAATACTTTGGCGTAGTGTTGGGGCTCTTCTGCATTGATCAATTCAGTAGCTAAATTTCTCTTTATTCATATTCATGGCAGTAATGCAGGTTCCATTTTTCACATTTCATTCTTACAAATAGCTATTGAATTTTTCATGTCAGTATTCACACAGCAGTTTCTGCTATTCCATGTATTCCCCTTCCATAGTCACTGGTGTGCATACCTTATCTCCCCATAGTGATGTTTTTTAGGTTTTTTGCACCCAGTTCAGACATAGAATGGTGTTCCAAACGTTATTCCTTAATGTTAGTAGTTTTTCGTTTGTGAACCCTCCCCATACACACCTATTGCCAATCCACATTATACGCATATATAGCCTGGGTCTCAGCGTCCCATACACGGTAAGTTTTTTAACTGCATGAGAGGACACACACAAGCTAGGGACCCCAACGTAGAGAAATACTTTGGCGTAGTGTTGGGGCTCTTCTGCATTGATCAATTCAGTAGCTAAATTTCTCTTTATTCATATTCATGGCAGTAATGCAGGTTCCATTTTTCACATTTCATTCTTACAAATAGCTATTGAATTTTTCATGTCAGTATTCACACAGCAGTTTCTGCTATTCCATGTATTCCCCTTCCATAGTCACTGGTGTGCATACCTTATCTCCCCATAGCCATGTGACCAGTCTGTAGCCAATGAGATAATAGACACGTGACTGGTCAGATGCTATGACGACGTCACGGAAGGTCCTATCATCAGTGCTGGTTACCGGGAGGATGCAGCGATGATCGCAAGGAAAAGCGGCGGGAGACAGAGTGCAGGACGCGTCGCGGGGACCTTTAAGTGTAATGTCAATGTTTATTAACTGTATGTGTACATGTATAATGTGTCTGTATGTGTTTTTGTTTGCCTGCCATTGTTTTCAATGGGATTTGAAGGTGTTAGTCAAGCATTCGTCGAACGTTCGCCCAACTCAGCCTCCGTTGGACGAACCGAACCGAACTCGAACACTAGGTGGGCGGCTCAACACTAGTGCTAACAACTGTGGCGCACATTTCCTGGAAAAAGTAAGCCAACTAATAAGTGGTGTAAGCTTAAGCCCAGAATTATAAAGGAGCTATCACTAAAATAACTATTTAGAATGTCACAAATGTTTGTGTAATTTGAAGTTGCACAACATGTAAGTGACTTTTGGCACCTTGTTTTGCCAGTTCTGATAATTTTGAGAAAAATCGGAGGAGTTCAAGCAGAATGGGGCATCCCCAAGTGTACCAGACAAATACACCACAATTTGTTATGAATTGGTGTAAATTAAAACATAGGTGAATTCTTGTAAGATATGTCAAATTCTTGGCACTTGCTTCTTGCTCTTAATGAATTCAGCACATCATATTCCAGTGTTCTCTTTACTAAAGATGAGCGAACCTTTTTAGGTTCAGTTCACTGGCAGCAAACGCACCGAACCTCCATGTGTCCGAACCTTGCCCGAGGAGGTTTGGAAAACTGATTAGCAGCTTGAGTCTTTGCCCACATACAGCCAGTCATAAGCAGATCACTTCTGAAGGATGGTGGGCGGGCATTTTCTAATTATTTTTTTGGGTTGCACTGTGACGCCCTGGTCTATCATGTCGTCACAGCACATTGTGCAATCTGCCCTTCTGCATGGTGTCTATCTCCTCCTTGATTACGGGTCCCTGGACTTTGGTGTTGCTAAGAACAAGCCAATCGAAATCCTAAAAAACACTCTGCACCACACCCACCAGACACACCAATGGGTAGCCTGAAGGGAATAGGCCCGCCTACTTGGGGGGTTGGTTAGGGAGGGTCAGGAGTGTCAGAAGTAGTCAGTTGAGTGGTGACTCTCAAGAGGAGAGGTCACAAGTAGTTGGAGGAGGTTAGGAGCTGGGCTCCTCAGTTACTAGGTGGCAGACGTTGGTCTGGGCCTGGTAGGAGCTGGAACCCCGGTCACAGGGGATCGTGTCAAGGGGCACGGATCTGCCGAGCAGGGCAGCCGGCGGCCTTGAGCCATCTCCGGGCAGGGGCCAGGGCACGGCGGGGTACGTGGACCCTAGGCCGGGGAGTAGCTTCTAGCGTCCTGGGTAATTTACCCGTCGGGGTACTAGCGCAACGAGGGGGATAAGACTTTCCCAATACACAGTCCAGAAAATCCCAAGCGTGAACCCTGAGAGCAAGCTCACTCCGTTAGCCATATAAGTTAGCGGGACCCGACTAGTTTTACACTACAGGGGCCAACCAGTAAAGAAAGTACCAAGGAAGAGGTCACCAGCTAACAAGCAACACCATCGGGCACGGGATCCCAGCGTGCTCCCTCCTTGCTACAGTAGTGCTAAGAATTCCAGTTTACAAGTTGTCGGTGTCAGCGTTATTGGACTGAGTGAGTACGCAGTGACCCTTTCCTCCCCAATGGAGCTCCCCTCTCACCATCACCAAGCCCCGGGGCACTCTCCCCCTACCCACGGAGGGGTTAAACACTAGCTGCCATACCATCGCCACCGGGCGCTCTCCACAGCAGCGGTGGTATTACACCTTACCACACACCGTGGGTGGCGTCATGAACTCTAATGACAAAACCCCTTGTAAATACCCCCCTTTTATTTCAGGTGTCCGCGCGGCCCCTCCCGGGTCTGGATATCCCTCGAGCCACCGCGGATCTGGATCTGAGCAGCAGCCCGGCTGCTGGCGCTGGGGCGGTACAGCACACTACATGTGATCACGCTGTTGTTACTCCCAGTGCATCCCATTCAAACACTGCAAGAGGCTCGCAGTGGGCTGAGCACCGAGCATAACCGAGCACAGAGTTGTTCCCGCGAATTAAGTATGCACGTAAAACATTCGAACTCTGAACCCGAGTCATGTTTTTATAAGTTGTTGTTCAGTTGGAAAACCAAACCTCAGGTTCGCTAATCTCTACTCTTTATTAAAGGGAACCAATCACCAGGATTTTCGTATATAAGCTAAAGCCAGTGCTACACTGGCACTATCAGGCTGCTTATCTACATACCTAGAAAAAAAGGGAACCAGCACGATCTGAAATTGGCATGCATCATATAAAAAGTGAAAATTCACAAATTTATTCCAACTGTACTATAATAAAAAATGAGATTTTTAGCAAATAATTGATCAATTTTTTGAGCCACCCCTGCCAACGTCACGGCAAATCTCAATAGGGGGGTCCTACTCTACATTCTGTATTTCATGTGCCATGCGGCCTCCTAGATAAAGTTAAAAGCAGAACCATAATGGAGCACACATACCTGCAACCTGTATATAGCCGCTTCCATGTTGCAAAAAAGGCACTTGTGGATAGAGACCAGCCCAGGTCCCAGCATGTGGAGCAAGCCCTACACATACCAGGACTATATCAGAACTGATCCTCCCAGTGTCAAACAGCAACCATTGATAAAGGCGGACCAGATCCAAGATTGGTGCTTAATTAGCATTGCCTGTGGAAAGGGGTGAGGTAACTGAGTCTGAACAGCTACCAACAGGAGGAATATATTGCAAGCCAAAATCAGGCGTGCATGGTATGGTGTTGGTCAGGCACCAGATTTGTAGCATAACTACGGTCAAAACAGAGAAAAAAAGGGAACCAGCACGATCTGAAATTGGCATGCATCATATAAAAAGTGAAAATTCACAAATTTATTCCAACTGTACTATAATAAAAAATGAGATTTTTAGCAAATAATTGATCAATTTTTTGAGCCACCCCTGCCAACGTCACGGCAAATCTCAATAGGGGGGTCCTACTCTACATTCTGTATTTCATGTGCCATGCGGCCTCCTAGATAAAGTTAAAAGCAGAACCATAATGGAGCACACATACCTGCAACCTGTATATAGCCGCTTCCATGTTGCAAAAAAGGCACTTGTGGATAGAGACCAGCCCAGGTCCCAGCATGTGGAGCAAGCCCTACACATACCAGGACTATATCAGAACTGATCCTCCCAGTGTCAAACAGCAACCATTGATAAAGGCGGACCAGATCCAAGAATGGTGCTTAATTAGCATTGCCTGTGGAAAGGGGTGAGGTAACTGAGTCTGAACAGCTACCAACAGGAGGAATATATTGCAAGCCAAAATCAGGCGTGCATGGTATGGTGTTGGTCAGGCACCAGATTTGTAGCATAACTACGGTCAAAACAGAGAAAAAAAGGGAACCAGCACGATCTGAAATTGGCATGCATCATATAAAAAGTGAAAATTCACAAATTTATTCCAACTGTACTATAATAAAAAATGAGATTTTTAGCAAATAATTGATCAATTTTTTGAGCCACCCCTGCCAACGTCACGGCAAATCTCAATAGGGGGGTCCTACTCTACATTCTGTATTTCATGTGCCATGCGGCCTCCTAGATAAAGTTAAAAGCAGAACCATAATGGAGCACACATACCTGCAACCTGTATATAGCCGCTTCCATGTTGCAAAAAAGGCACTTGTGGATAGAGACCAGCCCAGGTCCCAGCATGTGGAGCAAGCCCTACACATACCAGGACTATATCAGAACTGATCCTCCCAGTGTCAAACAGCAACCATTGATAAAGGCGGACCAGATCCAAGAATGGTGCTTAATTAGCATTGCCTGTGGAAAGGGGTGAGGTAACTGAGTCTGAACAGCTACCAACAGGAGGAATATATTGCAAGCCAAAATCAGGCGTGCATGGTATGGTGTTGGTCAGGCACCAGATTTGTAGCATAACTACGGTCAAAACAGAGAAAAAAAGGGAACCAGCACGATCTGAAATTGGCATGCATCATATAAAAAGTGAAAATTCACAAATTTATTCCAACTGTACTATAATAAAAAATGAGATTTTTAGCAAATAATTGATCAATTTTTTGAGCCACCCCTGCCAACGTCACGGCAAATCTCAATAGGGGGGTCCTACTCTACATTCTGTATTTCATGTGCCATGCGGCCTCCTAGATAAAGTTAAAAGCAGAACCATAATGGAGCACACATACCTGCAACCTGTATATAGCCGCTTCCATGTTGCAAAAAAGGCACTTGTGGATAGAGACCAGCCCAGGTCCCAGCATGTGGAGCAAGCCCTACACATACCAGGACTATATCAGAACTGATCCTCCCAGTGTCAAACAGCAACCATTGATAAAGGCGGACCAGATCCAAGATTGGTGCTTAATTAGCATTGCCTGTGGAAAGGGGTGAGGTAACTGAGTCTGAACAGCTACCAACAGGAGGAATATATTGCAAGCCAAAATCAGGCGTGCATGGTATGGTGTTGGTCAGGCACCAGATTTGTAGCATAACTACGGTCAAAACAGAGAAAAAAAGGGAACCAGCACGATCTGAAATTGGCATGCATCATATAAAAAGTGAAAATTCACAAATTTATTCCAACTGTACTATAATAAAAAATGAGATTTTTAGCAAATAATTGATCAATTTTTTGAGCCACCCCTGCCAACGTCACGGCAAATCTCAATAGGGGGGTCCTACTCTACATTCTGTATTTCATGTGCCATGCGGCCTCCTAGATAAAGTTAAAAGCAGAACCATAATGGAGCACACATACCTGCAACCTGTATATAGCCGCTTCCATGTTGCAAAAAAGGCACTTGTGGATAGAGACCAGCCCAGGTCCCAGCATGTGGAGCAAGCCCTACACATACCAGGACTATATCAGAACTGATCCTCCCAGTGTCAAACAGCAACCATTGATAAAGGCGGACCAGATCCAAGAATGGTGCTTAATTAGCATTGCCTGTGGAAAGGGGTGAGGTAACTGAGTCTGAACAGCTACCAACAGGAGGAATATATTGCAAGCCAAAATCAGGCGTGCATGGTATGGTGTTGGTCAGGCACCAGATTTGTAGCATAACTACGGTCAAAACAGAGAAAAAAAGGGAACCAGCACGATCTGAAATTGGCATGCATCATATAAAAAGTGAAAATTCACAAATTTATTCCAACTGTACTATAATAAAAAATGAGATTTTTAGCAAATAATTGATCAATTTTTTGAGCCACCCCTGCCAACGTCACGGCAAATCTCAATAGGGGGGTCCTACTCTACATTCTGTATTTCATGTGCCATGCGGCCTCCTAGATAAAGTTAAAAGCAGAACCATAATGGAGCACACATACCTGCAACCTGTATATAGCCGCTTCCATGTTGCAAAAAAGGCACTTGTGGATAGAGACCAGCCCAGGTCCCAGCATGTGGAGCAAGCCCTACACATACCAGGACTATATCAGAACTGATCCTCCCAGTGTCAAACAGCAACCATTGATAAAGGCGGACCAGATCCAAGAATGGTGCTTAATTAGCATTGCCTGTGGAAAGGGGTGAGGTAACTGAGTCTGAACAGCTACCAACAGGAGGAATATATTGCAAGCCAAAATCAGGCGTGCATGGTATGGTGTTGGTCAGGCACCAGATTTGTAGCATAACTACGGTCAAAACAGAGAAAAAAAGGGAACCAGCACGATCTGAAATTGGCATGCATCATATAAAAAGTGAAAATTCACAAATTTATTCCAACTGTACTATAATAAAAAATGAGATTTTTAGCAAATAATTGATCAATTTTTTGAGCCACCCCTGCCAACGTCACGGCAAATCTCAATAGGGGGGTCCTACTCTACATTCTGTATTTCATGTGCCATGCGGCCTCCTAGATAAAGTTAAAAGCAGAACCATAATGGAGCACACATACCTGCAACCTGTATATAGCCGCTTCCATGTTGCAAAAAAGGCACTTGTGGATAGAGACCAGCCCAGGTCCCAGCATGTGGAGCAAGCCCTACACATACCAGGACTATATCAGAACTGATCCTCCCAGTGTCAAACAGCAACCATTGATAAAGGCGGACCAGATCCAAGAATGGTGCTTAATTAGCATTGCCTGTGGAAAGGGGTGAGGTAACTGAGTCTGAACAGCTACCAACAGGAGGAATATATTGCAAGCCAAAATCAGGCGTGCATGGTATGGTGTTGGTCAGGCACCAGATTTGTAGCATAACTACGGTCAAAACAGAGAAAAAAAGGGAACCAGCACGATCTGAAATTGGCATGCATCATATAAAAAGTGAAAATTCACAAATTTATTCCAACTGTACTATAATAAAAAATGAGATTTTTAGCAAATAATTGATCAATTTTTTGAGCCACCCCTGCCAACGTCACGGCAAATCTCAATAGGGGGGTCCTACTCTACATTCTGTATTTCATGTGCCATGCGGCCTCCTAGATAAAGTTAAAAGCAGAACCATAATGGAGCACACATACCTGCAACCTGTATATAGCCGCTTCCATGTTGCAAAAAAGGCACTTGTGGATAGAGACCAGCCCAGGTCCCAGCATGTGGAGCAAGCCCTACACATACCAGGACTATATCAGAACTGATCCTCCCAGTGCCTTTTTTGCAACATAGAAGCGGTTATATACAGGTTACAGGTATGTGTGCTCTAGTATGGTTCTGCTTTTAACTTTATCTAGGAGGCCGCATGGCACATGAAATACAGAATGTAGAGTAGGACCCCCCTATTGAGATTTGCCGTGACGTTGGCAGGGGTGGCTCAAAAAATTGATCAATTATTTGCTAAAAATCTCATTTTTTTATTGTAGTACAGTTGGAATAAATCTGTGAATTTTCACTTTTTATATGATGCATGCCAATTTCAGATCGTGCTGGCTCCCCTCTCTCTCTGTTTGGTCGTAGTTATGCTACAAATTCTGGTGGCCGGTCACCACCATGCCATGCACGCCTGATTTTGGTTTGCTTTGTATTCCTCCTGTTGGTAGCTGTTCAGATTGAGTTACCTCACCCCTTTCCACAGGCAATGCTAATTAAGCACCATCTTGGATCTGGTCCGCCTTTATCAATGGTTGCTGTTTGGCACTGGGAGGATCAGTTCTGATATAGTCCTGGTATGGTGCAGAGCTTGCTCCACATGCTGGGACCTGGGCTGGTCTCTATCCACAAGTGCCTTTTTTGCAACATAGAAGCGGTTATATACAGGTTACAGGTATGTGTGCTCTAGTATGGTTCTGCTTTTAACTTTATCTAGGAGGCCGCATGGCACATGAAATACAGAATGTAGAGTAGGACCCCCCTATTGAGATTTGCCGTGACGTTGGCAGGGGTGGCTCAAAAAATTGATCAATTATTTGCTAAAAATCTCATTTTTTTATTGTAGTACAGTTGGAATAAATCTGTGAATTTTCACTTTTTATATGATGCATGCCAATTTCAGATCGTGCTGGCTCCCCTCTCTCTCTGTTTGGTCGTAGTTATGCTACAAATTCTGGTGGCCGGTCACCACCATGCCATGCACGCCTGATTTTGGTTTGCTTTGTATTCCTCCTGTTGGTAGCTGTTCAGATTCAGTTACCTCACCCCTTTCCACAGGCAATGCTAATTAAGCACCATCTTGGATCTGGTCCGCCTTTATCAATGGTTGCTGTTTGGCACTGGGAGGATCAGTTCTGATATAGTCCTGGTATGGTGCAGAGCTTGCTCCACATGCTGGGACCTGGGCTGGTCTCTATCCACAAGTGCCTTTTTTGCAAAATAGAAGCGGTTATATACAGGTTACAGGTATGTGTGCTCTAGTATGGTTCTGCTTTTAACTTTATCTAGGAGGCCGCATGGCACATGAAATACAGAATGTAGAGTAGGACCCCCCTATTGAGATTTGCCGTGACGTTGGCAGGGGTGGCTCAAAAAATTGATCAATTATTTGCTAAAAATCTCATTTTTTTTATTGTAGTACAGTTGGAATAAATCTGTGAATTTTCACTTTTTATATGATGCATGCCAATTTCAGATCGTGCTGGCTCCCCTCTCTCTCTGTTTGGTCGTAGTTATGCTACAAATTCTGGTGGCCGGTCACCACCATGCCATGCACGCCTGATTTTGGTTTGCTTTGTATTCCTCCTGTTGGTAGCTGTTCAGATTCAGTTACCTCACCCCTTTCCACAGGCAATGCTAATTAAGCACCATCTTGGATCTGGTCCGCCTTTATCAATGGTTGCTGTTTGGCACTGGGAGGATCAGTTCTGATATAGTCCTGGTATGGTGCAGAGCTTGCTCCACATGCTGGGACCTGGGCTGGTCTCTATCCACAAGTGCCTTTTTTGCAACATAGAAGCGGTTATATACAGGTTACAGGTATGTGTGCTCTAGTATGGTTCTGCTTTTAACTTTATCTAGGAGGCCGCATGGCACATGAAATACAGAATGTAGAGTAGGACCCCCCTATTGAGATTTGCCGTGACGTTGGCAGGGGTGGCTCAAAAAATTGATCAATTATTTGCTAAAAATCTCATTTTTTTTATTGTAGTACAGTTGGAATAAATCTGTGAATTTTCACTTTTTATATGATGCATGCCAATTTCAGATCGTGCTGGCTCCCCTCTCTCTCTTTATCTACATACCTGCAGTGGTCAGCTCAGATGTTTAGGTTTTGAAATCCAAGAAAGTGAAGTTTGGAAAATAAGCAGCTTCTTGAGTGACAGTTGCACTGGAACAGATCATATATTCATAGTTATCCCCATAGTTAGAATTAGCATAAGTATTATACAAATGACTCACTTTGACTAGCAGGACCTGATAGTGTCAGTATAGCACTGGCTTTAGCTTATATACTAAAATCCCGGTGATTGGTTCCCTTTAAGTTTGGCATACTAAACGCCAGCCTTAATGAATTGGTTGAATTGGACAATTTTTATGCATATGCCAGAATGTTGCAGATTTATTATTTGTAATAGTTAGACAGTGAAAACTTATATCAGACAGTCTTAACCCCTTCACCACTCAGAAATTACTCTGGAAAGGAAAGGATGCCAGTTATTTTGAGATTGTTTTTTTAGGACGATATTTTTTGTGTTTATTTGTGAAAATATCAGAAATTTGTTGAAAATTTGGAAAATTTTCCAATTTTCACTCTTTGAATTTTTATGCTCCTAAACCAGACAGTTATGTCACAGAAAATATTTACCAAATAACATTTCCCACATGTCTACTTTACATCAGCATCATTTTTGAAATATAATTTTTTTATTAGAAAGTAAGTCACCACAACCAAAGAGAAAAAAACCCCACATATCAGTTTTTTGAGGGTTTTTGGGGTTATTTTATGCGGCTGGTAATAATGTCACCGTAGGTTTGGGGAAGTACCAAGTGAATGGCGAAAGGGAAGGGAAGAGGAAACCTTTGTCTAGGGAAGGGGGAGATGGTGACCCCTGACTAAACCTACCTCTGGTCCCTGAGGTCCCTCACCACCATAGATATGTTCCACACCTATGCACCGAGTAGGATACCTGACCCTAGGCACCCCTAGTGCTGGGCCCTAAATAGGCAATGGGAGGACACACGGGAAAAGTGCATGAACGACTTATCCACAGATGACTCAGCAAAGTTACAGCAACAATACCACAGCTGAGTGCAAGCCGCCTGCTTACGTCCAGAGCTTGAATGAACTTAATATCACTCGCACAAGTCCAGGGAAAATGAGAGTGTTTAAACCCAAGGGGAAATACAGATGATTAACAGCTGAAGAGAAGAGGAGCTCCACTGGGTCTCAAAGGGAAAAGGATGCAAACCCAGCAGAGGAGGTACCTGGAACAATAGAAAGTCATGGAGAATTTTGTGCAGCCAAATACTGTGACCTTCTAGTGCTGGACACCACAGTACTGTCTGTCACCCATGAAACACCCCTGACAGTACTAAAGTGAATTTGTCAGTTGGATCAACCCTGTTAAACAGTCTACATGAGCATGTAGGTCATAAGGCCACTTTACACACAACGACATCGCTAACGAGATGTCGTTGGGGTCACGGAATTCGTGAGGCACATCCGGCTTCGTTAGCGACATCGTTGCGTGTGAAACGCAGGAACGACCATTAGTAATCAAAAATACTCACCATATCGTTGATCACTGACATGTCGTTCTAATCTCAAATATTGTTGCTGCTGCAGGTACGATGTTGTTCGTCGTTGCTGCGGCAGCACACGTCGCTATGTGTGACAACACAGGAATGAGGAACAACATCGTACCTGCAGCCGCCGCCAATGAGGAAGGAAGTATGTGGGCGGGATGTTACGGCCGCTCATCTCCGCCCCTCCGCTTCTATTGGGCGGCCGCTTAGTGATGGCGCTGTGACACCGCACGAACCGCCCCCTTAGAAAGGAGGCGGTTCGCCGGCCACAGCGACGTTGCTAGGCAGGTAAGTATGTGTGACGGGTGTTAGCGATGTTGTGCACCACGGGCAGCAATTTGCTCGTGACACACAACCGACGGGGGCGGGTGCTTTAACCAGCGACATCGCTAGCGATGTCGCTATGTGTAAAGTGGCCTATAGAAGTTGAATAAAATGATACTTTGATATCTGCAATCTGAGGTCTTATTCTACAGAAATCTAAGTTTTTCTTACATGTAAAAGAGCTGTTAAGATATATACGCCAGACAGAGATCTCCCTGAGAATCTGCATCCAAAGTTTATTTTAAATTAAAGGGGGCATTACCAGTATGAGACATTTGATGACTGACAGTCTACTCTTATAACACACCAAGTTTTGCAGTGAAATCAGACCTAACACAGTAAAATAAAGCTAACACACTAAAGCCGAACTAATAACACAGTACAGAAGAAGTGGAGTTTGTCTCATTAAGCAGCTGAGGTCCTCTCACAGTGCTTCAGCTTCCTATCTCATGGGCATCTACAGTGGGAGAAGGGCAGTAAAGCCGAGCTTACAACACCGTGAGAGGACAACTGCAAATATGTTTGTGGTGTTTGAAATTAGACAAGGTTTAACACTGTTTTACTGTGTTAGTTATAATCAGGCACAATTTTGAAGAAATGTTGACACCACTATGAGAGGACAAGAGCTGCTGAAAATTATTGTAATGAGACAAACTTTACTTCTGTTGTACTATGCTAGCTCTGCTGTACTGTGTTAGCTCTGCTGTGCTGTTTTAGTTCTGATCTCACTGCAGAGCTGTGTGTTATTATGAAACTAAACTGTTAGGCATTACATGTCTCACACTAGTAACACAGCCTTCAGTTTAAAATATGTGATGTAGGCAGATTTTTATGCAGATCTGTGTCCGGACCATAGATCTTAACAGCTTATTTACATATAAGAAAAATGTGGATTTCTCTGGAATAAAATGTCAGATCACAGATATCACAATATAATTTTATTCAGTTTCCTTTTACCTACAACCTCATATAGACAGCTTAGGAGGGTTAATCCTACAAACATATTCCCTTTAATGTCTTCCTATTAGTGCAAATTGTATTCAAATAAGGCTTTCAGAAGAAAAAAAAAAATGTTTGGATCAAAAGTAATTTATAAATTATATCTTTAATTTCATGTATTTAATGTCATTGATTTTCTGTTACTCAATAATAAACATATAATAGAGCAGCTGATTCTAATTTTGCAGCAAATGTCATAGAACGCACATTTATGCAACTTTTATTTTATTTTACAACGTGATATTGATTACTAAAATTGATGTCAAAACATAGATACGTAATAGTAGGCATTTTCCCTGTATTCAGAATGTTTAACATCATTGTAAATGTAGAACAGATGCATAAAAGATACAAACCAGACCTGCTTCACAGTAGGAAAATCCTTTTTGAATAAAATGTTAAAAAATATCAAGAAAAGGCAAAAAAATATATACAACCACAGAGACATTCCATCAGTTTCAAATCTGTATAGGTTGAACTTTGAGAGTATGGCTAAATTCTTCAGATTACAGAACCTATGATGCAAAGCAAATTATATAGGCTTCATTTCCCAATTTGTCAGAGTTTAACATGTTAATAGAGCTGAAGCTAGGCTTTTCTTCATTCAGTGCAAAGATTTTGCATATTGTTGAACCACCCAATACAGACTCATATCTAGAACTTAGTTAAATTTGTCACCCCTTTTAAAAGCTAATGCAACATTGTGCTTGTCACAAACATGGTTATGGTATACTGCATACTGTACATCCATATTACTGCTATTTGATACATGCATATGCACATTACATATACGTTACAAATATACATAAACACATTATACACACTTCATGGACAAAAGTATTGGGACACACCCTGTAATCATTGAATTCAGATTTTCATTTAGTCCCATTACCACAGCTTTATAAAATCCAGCCCCTAGTCATGCAGTTTGCCTTTACTGACACCTTTTGAAAGAGTTGCTCATTCTAAAAATCTCACTAAAGTGAAGAGTGGTGCTATAATAGGAAACCACCCTTTTAACTAGTCCATTCATGAAATTTCTTCCCTCCTAAATATTACACGACCAACTATGGTATTAATGAAAAGTGGAAATCCTTAGAAATAGAGATGAGTGATTCCTGAAATTGAATTGACTTCAATAAATTTTCCACAAAACGTCTTTTTGCGGCAAATAAATTTGTTCGAGTTCTAATACTGAAAAGCTTATAATTGCTCAGAAAATACATGTGGGTTAGAGGAGAGTGAGAGAGAACCTCACTGATCAGAAGAGCTTACACTTTGCAGGGGAGAGAGAGAACCTTGCTGACCATTAGAGCTTACACTCTTTAGAAAAAAGAGAGAGGACCCTGCTGCCCTACACTCTACAGAAGAGAGAGGACACTGCTTTCCTACACTCTAGAGAAAAGAGAGAGAGGACCCTGCTGCCCTACACTCTACAGAAGAGAGAGAGAGAGAGAGAGAGAGGACCCTGCTGCCCTACACTCTACAGAAGAGAGAGAGAGAGAGGACACTGCTGCCCTACACTCTACAGAAGAGAGAGGACACTGCTTTCCTAAACTCTACAGAAAAGAGAGAGAGGACCCTGCTGCCCTACACTCTACAGAAGAGAGAGGACACTGCTTTCTACACTCTACAGAAAAGAGAGAGAGGACCCTGCTGCCCTACACTCTACAGAAGAGAGAGAGAGGACCCTGCTGCCCTACACTCTACAGAAGAGAGAGAGAGGACACTGCTGCCCTACACTCTACAGAAAAGAGAGAGAGGACCCTGCTGCCCTACACTCTACGCTGCCCTACACTCTACAGAAGAGAGAGAGAGAGGACCCTGCTGCCCTACACTCTACAGAAGAGAGAGGACACCGCTTTCCTACACTCTACAGAAAAGAGAGAGAGGACCCTGCTGCCCTACACTCTACGCTGCCCTACACTCTACAGAAGAGAGAGAGAGAGGACCCTGCTGCCCTACACTCTACAGAAGAGAGAGGACACCGCTTTCCTACACTCTACAGAAAAGAGAGAGAGGACCCTGCTGTCCTACACTCTATAGAAAAGAGAGGACACCGCTTTCCTACACTCTACAGAAAAGAGAGAGAGGACCCTGCTGCCCTACACTCTACAGAAAAGAGAGAGGACCCTGCTGCCCTACACGCTACAGAAAAAAAGATACTTACTCAGTGACTTTGGAGATTGAAAACAACTCTGACGTACAAGCTGTGCTCCACTAGGAACCACTGATTTATTTTGGCCCAGGTATTGACCACCACTGTATAAGGTATGTTAATTATCATAAGATGTCATATCTGCAGGACATTATGGGGAAGCATATATGTATGCTTCTGTAGTGTGGGAAATGGTGCCAGGTAAGTTGTTGTTTTTTTACGAACTGTGAATCCAATCTTATACAATGTTTTAATTTGTGTGAAACAAGGAAGTTCAGGAAATTCAACTCAAACTCATTGCGCTGCGAATTGGTTCACTCATCTCTATTTAGGAACCACAGCAGTTCATGTAAAATCACAGAGTGGTGTGTTGAGATGCTTAGTGCACAAAAGTCACCAATTTTCTGCTCCATAACTGCAGAGATCCAAATCTCCTCTTCCATTTACAAAAGCAAAAAATAAGCCTTATAAAACTAAGCCCAATGCCAAGGCTTGGATAAAGTGGTGTAAAGCACACCATCTCTGGACTCTAGAGTAGTGAAAATGTGTTATATGAACTGAAAAATAATTCTACTCTGTTGTGGAAATTTAATGAAAAAATTTGGGTGTAGCAGATGGCAGGAGAATATTACTTGCTTAACTACATTCTGCCATCTGTATCGTTTGGTGGAGAAAGGATAATTATATGGGGTTATTTTCAAGGGTTGGCCAAAACCCCTCACTTCTAGTGAAGGGAAATCTTACTGTTTCATCATACCAAGAGATTATGAAGAATTGTGTGTTTCCAACTTTGTTGGAACAGTTTGGGGAAGGCTCTTTTCTGTCTCAGCTTGACTGTGCACCAAAGCAAGGTCAGTGATTGACTTAGTTAGATGAGTTTTGTGTGGAAGACCTTTCTGTCCACACAAAGCCTTGACCTTCTTCATCTCAGTTGTGCTCAATTAAGTTAAGAATGAAAATTGCAAGCCAGGCCCTCTAATACAACATCAGTCCCTGACCTCACAAATTTGAATTGGTAAGAATTTGCAGATATACTCTAAAATATTGTGTAAAACCCTACTAGAAGAGTGGAAACTGTTATAGCGGCAAAAAGGAGACAAACTACATGGTAATTCCTATGAATATAGATAGGAATTTCATAAAAGCTGGTATATTGAATAGATGTTATAATTAGGGATGATCGAATACCTCAAATATTTGGCTTCGCGAATATCTGACGAATAGGTTGCTGCTATGCGAATATTCGATGCGCAATGTTAGTCTATGGGAAGCCCGAATAGTTCCAAATAGTTGTTATTCGGGTTTCCCATAGACCTACATTGTGCATCGAATATTCACGAATAGCGGCGACCTATTCGGCAAATATTCGCGAAGCCAAATAGTGCCGGATAGTTGTTATTCGGGTTTCCCATAGGCTTACATTGCTCATCGAATATTCGCGAATAGTCGAATAGCGGCGACCTATTCGGCAAATATTCGTGGAGCCGAATATTTGAGGTATTTGATCATCCCTAGTTATAATCCTTTTGTCCATACAGTGTATAGTCTGAAGGGACAAGAAACCTCACCTAAAATCAGACTTTTTTTAACCCCTTGGGTTTCTAAGCTCCCAATCTTTGTTTATTACACACGTTACCCACACATTCTGAATAATCACGCATATACACACATATACGAACATATTAAAGACAAAAGCAAAAAGAAGGTAATTGTACCAGGACTTGAAAGAAAAAATAACGTCAAATGACTTATTCACCACCACGCGCGCGTGTGTGTGTGTGTGTGTATAGGTGTGTGTGGCGTTTCTGCTCTAACTAAGGGGCTGATTCCTGAAGCTCTTTGAATCATAAAACTGTCGGAGAAACGTCACAAACTTTAAGCCATCTCAGCCTTCTATTTTTTAAAGAAATTGACCAGAACATAGTCTTAAGGCCCTGTCACACACAGAGATAAATCTGCGGCAGATCTGTGGTTGCAGTGAAATTGTGGACAATCAGTGCCAGGTTTGTGGCTGTGTACAAATGGAACAATATGTCCATTATTTCACTGCAACCACAGATCTGCCAAAGATTTCTCTCTGCGTGTGACGGGGCCTTTAGGGTGTGAGGTCTTATGTTATGTTGCCATATAGAATCACTATAATTTAAAAAGAAAAAGTGGCATAAATTTAAAGAAGAAGGTACATTATTGTTCAGAATTTTGAACATCTAAAGGCCCCCGTACACATTAGAATAACGTTGGCCAAACCCACTGATATTCAACTAATTGTCTAATATATATTGGGACACCAGCCGACTTATCTGCAGAGAAAATGTTGATTGGGCAGATCCGATTTTGGACTGCTGATCATTTTTCTCCTAGAGATTAACTGTTTGCCGAAGTGTCAGCTGGAGGCTTTCTCATAAAGGACACAGAAGCTCTCAGCTGAGTAAGCGCTCCCATTTATGGGAGAGTTGGTTGAGGTGGCTTTCGTTGTCCAAATAATCAGCTATCTGATGTATATGACCAGTATTACTTCAGTAGAATATACACTCCCTGACAGAAGTTCTGTCGCTTATCCATATTATGTAAATAAAAGCTTATAACCTGACTTTACATTCATCCATTGGTTTTATAAATTACTCTTTTGAAAGCTGAAACCCTCCCAAATTTGGTTTAGGTTATGAAAATAAAGTTGCTGCAAAGCTGAAATATTCATCATATGCTCAATATTTCAGCTTTGCAGCAACTTTATTTTCATAACCTAAACCAAATTTGGGAGGGTTTCAGCTTTCAAAAAATTAATTTATAAAACCAATGGATGAATTTAAAGTCAGGTTATAAGCTTTTATTTACATAACATGGATAAGTGAAAGAACTTCTGTCAGGGACTGTAAAACGCCGGCCTCAATGAAAAAATGTTATATGCCAGTTTTGATTCATTTCAAGCAGGTATCACATGTAACAATATAATTATTTATGTCCATTTTAAAGTTATTTAAAATAATTGTAATTATATACAGTGGCCCCAACACTTTAATGCAGACATTTTTTAATGCATTATTTAGTTTCCTATATGCAGGACATATGCAGTCTGATTTAAAATATTGTGCATTTTGCCAACATCATGCATTTTACTAGATAATTTCATACTGGTTGCTAAAACTGATAAACTAAACAAAAGATAAACTAAAGTGTATCAAGTCAAGAAGATCTCTTGAAGAAGGTCACATTGAATTCTGACCAGAGTTACCAGCAGAGGTGTTTTTATACTGGACTATTGTAAGGTCACAAACCTTGCTTGTGATACCAGGTGACAATTTGGATTGGGTTTTCTCCCTTTCCCTTAAAACATTTATTCATGGTGTGGATTGTGTATTTTATAAACATCTACAACTTACCAATATTTTTATGCTTCTAAGAAATGTAAAGTCACGCATGTAAGGTTGGCCATACTAAATTGTTTGCCATCATGATACTACATCATCCTGATAAGAAGCATATTAACCCATCTGAAACTTTGATGTCAACATAACGTCAGGTTGTTACGTCTCTCTGCTTCCTTGATTCTGTCTGTTGAGTGGCTCAAGATGCAGTATTGAGGTGTAGCAATTTTTCAGTGCTTGATTTTCAGTCATTGTGGTGGGTCTCCTCCATATTTTTCTGTTTACATTTCTATGGCTATCTGAACTCACTTGATGTGTACCATTGCTGGCCTAACCTTCTAACCCTGTCTTCCAATACTGAACCGGGAAATGACATTCACCTACACAGCCTTCATGTAAACCACTATCTATCTGACTATATATTGTGGACTATCCCTGGAACTGTGACCTGGGTATCTGTCCTTATCACCTTGCAGGAGCTACAGTAGGCATGAAGAAAAGGGGATACCTTTAACTGTGCAACCTTGGTTAGCTAGTAACCAATACCAACCTAATAATGGTCTTCCAGAACTATTCTCTACTTTGCAATAAAGCTTTTTTCCACTACTCTCATGCCTGAATGGATTTTGCTATTCATTGTGAAACTGTGCTTCTTCGTAGAAAATCTTTCATCTACACACCTGCTGCCAGCTGACCAGGACACTGGCATCGGGGTATGTTCTTGGCTAGAACCCATGGTGAGCTTTACAAATAGTCAGTTGGACCCACAGCCAATTGCATTCTGAGCTTGCCTGAGCTTGTACATTTATTTCAATAATGGAAAGGTAATAAGCCACTGCCAGATATCTCTAGCAACTGCTTACCACCCATGGAAAGAAAGAATCCTTCTGTATCTGACATCTTCCATAAAGAGAAGAATGAGAACTTAAAAACTGGGCAGATTAAGGACCTTTCACCAACTTGTTCATGTTGTACTGGACACATGGTGCAATAGTATCTGCAAAGTGCATAAAATGTTTTTGTAAGGTTGTTTATTTTTGTATTTTTCCTCTCCATTGCAAAGATATTAGCTATCAAAGTATTTGGCATCTAACAGGTTAACTTTTTTAAGTGCAGGTGGGTGTTTTCCCTGGGAGTATGTACTTCTTCATGTATGAGTTGCGATCTGATAACACCAACTTGACCTTAAAAGATAAGTTATTAAGTGCCAAATAATTGAATTGCGAATATCTACACAATAGAGAAGTGAAATAAAAAAAAAAATTAAATTATTCTGCTTTGTAGCCACTATTACAAGGTGTATCCAGCTCAACATGGAAAAAATGATGAAAGGTCCTTTTCAAGGCTGTAGTCACACTTGAGTACCGCATCGCCCACATTCGTCACTGGCTCTCCTAACAGGATCAGGTCAGCTTCATAGAAACACATGAAGCTGACCAGCTCCTGTCAAAATAGTGGGTGGCCGGTCCAGGCGATGCGATGCTATCCTTGTGCGAATCACACGCAACTGTGACTCCAGCCTTAGGGGTACTTCTCACATAGCAAGATCGCTAGCGAGATCACTGCTGAGTCACAGGTTTTGTGACATACTAGTGACCTCATCAGCGATCTCACTGTGTGTGACGCTAAGCAGCGACCTGGCCCCTGCTGTGAAATCGCTGATCGTTACACACTGCTCTGGTTCATTTTTTGCTCGTTGCTCTCCCGCAGTGAAGCACACATCGCTGTGTTTGACAGTGGGAGATAACGATCTGAATGTGCAAGGAGCAGGGAGCCGGCTTCTGCGGACGCTGGTAACCAAGGTACACATAAGGTAACCAAGCAAAGGCTTTGCTTGGATACCCGATATTTACCTTGGTTACCAGCGTCCGCAGCTTGTAGAAGCCGGCTCCCTGCACACGTAGCGAAGGTACACATCGGGTAACTATAAGCAAAGCGCTTTGCTTAGTAACCTGTGTACTACGGTTACCAAGCACAGGGTTGTTACACGGATCGCTGGTGGCTGATCTCTGATCGCTGTGGAGATCTGCCTGATTGACAGCTCACCAGCGACCATGTAGTGACGCTCCAGCGATCCCTGCCAAGTCAGATCGCTGGTGGGATCGCTGGAGCGTCTCTTAAGTGTGACGGTACCCTTAGGCTCAACGTATGACCAACTTTACATGATTGCAGCTATCAGGAATTTTAGGTACTCTCTATGTATTGTTAGTGGAAGGTAAAACGTATGCCCCGTGTACTGAGACAATCTACCTTTCTTTCCATGCTTATATATTATATATTCCAATTATACTATATTTATGTACTATATGTTGGAATACCAAAACCATTATAAGGAAAATTCATAGAAAGGTCACATTTTCTTGAACTCTCTGTAAACTCTAAATGCCTACAGTATGCCTCTGGAGTGCTTATCTCATATGAAAGTGCTATTTCTTTCACAAGCTTTTAATGTCCTGTGAATGTTTTCTTCAGTTACTGATTTCTCAGTTCAGAGACTTGTTGAAATGATGTTGATTTTGATTCTCCTTCAATTGTAAAACATTTGATATCCTTTTTCAGTATGAGTCACTTAGTCTCATTAAGAATATATAAAACAAGTCTCCTAGATTTTCATTCCCTCTTATTATAGGATTCTAGCTGACTGCGAATGCATTTGCATCGTGGTATGATGAGGATTCTGTTTCAAAATAATCCTCAAGCCTCCACTGTAAGGTTTCAAAGGTTGGCCGGTTTTCTGGATTTGCATTCCAACATTCCAACATGATGTTATAAAGGTCCTGGGGACAGTTGAAGGGTTTCGGCATCCTATAGCCTTGTTCAAGTTTTTCTACTGCCTGCCTCCCATTCATGCCTGCACAAAACAATTAAAAAAAAAACTTGTAATTTTAAAATTTACATAAGGGAATCATTTCAATCAATGTGCACTGTGGGACTCCTTTAAGTACATGATGACCTTGTATTTTCACTTAAAGTAAAGAGACCTTGATCAGCAATTAAAAAACATGAAATTGCTCAGCTGGAGAAACCGCAGGTAAACCATATTTATAATTGCTCTCCGCATGCTGGGTTTCTTATTAAAGAAATTCAAATGAAAGTAAAATTTACAGAAATATGTTAAGAATGCTTTGCCTTATTTTAATAATAGATGGATAATTTCAATTAAATGAAAATGTGATCTCATCAATGCGGGCTCTTTTTTGTCTAATGTTTTACGAGCCACCGGTTAATAAGATTCACGGAGAAGGACAACACTGAACATTTCCTTCTCGCTGGCAATCAACCCTATGGAATTTCTGATTTATTTTATTCATTTATGCTCCTCACATTATTGTTTATTCATACTTTTCACATAGTTAATATATGGAAACAAAAGATGAAAAATAGTTAACAAACATAAAATATGGTAAGCTATGAAACTCTGAATCCATTCCTTTTATATTTCCCTTATATTTTTCTACTTTCCACCTTATTTTTGCAAGAAGCTGATTCTTTTCATGACTGTTTGTTTTAACCTTTTTGCTTTCATTGTATTACTGGGAACATGTTATTAAATAAAAATTAAAAATATAATCCAATTACATTTTTAATACAATTAAATCAAATGAATACAATTTTGTTAAATCTCTAAATAGATAAATCTTTTCTATGGAATTTCTTATTTATTGTAACCATTTACACTCCTCATGTTATTGTCGTTACATATGCGTGTATATATGTATTATATATAATATATATATATCTATATATATATCTATTATATATATATATATATATATATATATAATAGATATATATATAGATATATATATAAAATAAGAAAGATAGCTAATATAAAATTATTTGATGCTAAAAGTCCCTCTTATATTTCTGTTGCATTATTGTCCTCTTTTTCCAATATTTTGCAAAAAAAATATTTTTTTTATTGCTAATTGTCTGTGGAAATTCTGGTCTATTTTATTTATGGCATTTCTCATGTTATTGTCTTTGCACTCTTTTTTTCACAGGCTCCTGATATGCAGGTATAGCAATCACTTGTGGAGTGATGGATATGGTCAATAAGTATTAGGCCGCTTTCACACTGGATTGTGACCTCTGTTCAGTGGTCCCATCGGGGCGGCCGTCCAAACACCCCCATCCCCACAAAAGAGGTTTCAGATGCAGCCTCTGCCTTGCATTATTTTGGCATATATGGAAACCCAGACGTAGTAGACTGTGTCTGGGTGTTCTCCTGCAGAATGAGTATATACCCAAAAATGGTGTACAGCAGAGCACATAGTGACTCTGTCTGCACTATAGTCAATGGCCCCTTCAGCTCATACAGTTAGGTCCAGAAATATTTGGACAGTGACACAAGTTTTGTTATTTTAGCTGTTAACAAAAACATGTTCAGAAATACAATTATATATATATAATATGGGCTGAAAGTGCACACTCCCAGCTGCAATATGAGAGTTTTCACATCCAAATCGGAGAAAGGGTTTAGGAATCATAGCTCTGTAATGCATAGCCTCCTCTTTTACAAGGGACCAAAAGTAATTGGACAAGGGACTCTAAGGGCTGCAATTAACTCTGAAGGCGTCTCTCTCGTTAACCTGTAATCAATGAAGTAGTTAAAAGGTCTGGGGTTGATTACAGGTGTGTGGTTTTGCATTTGGAAGCTGTTGCTGTGACCAGACAACATGCGGTCTAAGGAACTCTCAATTGAGGTGAAGCAGAACATCCTGAGGCTGAAAAAAAAGAAAAAATCCATCAGAGAGATAGCAGACATGCAAAATCAACAGTCGGGTACATTCTGAGAAAAAAGGAATTGACTGGTGAGCTTGGGAACTCAAAAAGGCCTGGGCGTCCACGGATGACAACAGTGGTGGATGATTGCCGCATACTTTCTTTGGTGAAGAAGAACCCGTTCACAACATCAACTGAAGTCCAGAACACTCTCAGTGAAGTAGGTGTATCTGTCTCTAAGTCAACAGTAAAGAGAAGACTCCATGAAAGTAAATACAAAGGGTTCACATCTAGATGCAAACCATTCATCAATTCCAAAAATAGACAGGCCAGAGTTAAATTTGCTGAAAAACACCTCATGAAGCCAGCTCAGTTCTGGAAAAGTATTCTATGGACAGATGAGACCAAGATCAACCTGTACCAGAATGATGGGAAGAAAAAAGTTTGGAGAAGAAAGGGAACGGCACATGATCCAAGGCACACCACATCCTCTGTTAAACATGGTGGAGGCAATGTGATGGCATGGGCATGCATGGCTTTCAATGGCACTGGGTCACTTGTGTTTATTGATGACATAACAGCAGACAAGAGTAGCCGGATGAATTCTGAAGTGTACCGGGATATACTTTCAGCCCAGATTCAGCCAAATGCCGCAAAGTTGATCGGACGGCGCTTCATAGTACAGATGGACAATGACCCAAAGCATACAGCCAAAGCTACCCAGGAGTTCATGAGTGCAAAAAAGTGGAACATTCTGCAATGGCCAAGTCAATCACCAGATCTTAACCCAATTGAGCATGCATTTCACTTGCTCAAATCCAGACTTAAGACGGAAAGACCCACAAACAAGCAAGACCTGAAGGCTGCGGCTGTAAAGGCCTGGCAAAGCATTAAGAAGGAGGAAACCCAGTGTTTGGTGATGTCCATGGGTTCCAGACTTAAGGCAGTGATTGCCTCCAAAGGATTCGCAACAAAATATTGAAAATAAAAATATTTTGTTTGGGTTTGGTTTATTTGTCCAATTACTTTTGACCTCCTAAAATGTGGAGTGTTTGTAAAGAAATGTGTACAATTCCTACAATTTCTATCAGATATTTTTGTTCAAACCTTCAAATTAAACGTTACAATCTGCACTTGAATTCTGTTGTAGAGGTTTCATTTCAAATCCAATGTGGTGGCATGCAGAGCCCAACTCGCGAAAATTGTGTCACTGTTCAAATATTTCTGGACCTAACTGTACGTCCGAAGCCCATTTTTGGGGGGGTTCAGATGGAAGCCCCGACGGAACCACTGAACAGAGATTGGAACGCAGTGTGAAAGTACCCTTAGAATGAAATAATACAAAACGGGCCTTTTCTCATCAATATTAGTGATCTGGCTATCATGTTTTTCAGGCTTGGTAGAGTGTCTTTCTAAAGCCATAATATAGTAACATAAATATGTATTTTTTTTACTTGTTGTAAATGTTGATGTTCTCCTGAATCTGGTATTGTTTTTTGTTTGTTTTTTTTTTGCTCTTATGCCTTTCAATTTTTGAAACAGGCCCAAACCTCCAAGTATATAAATCTAGTATTAACAAGGAAGTGTGGTCTTCAAGAAGACTTACAATGGAGAAGAATTGTGGACCATCCACTTAGCTAAAAAATATTAGATTTATATCCAATGTAGAGGTGCAAAAACAAAACAAAAAGGACACCAAATCCAGGAGGCATGGGATCTCATTAATCACTAAGCTACTGGGCTGGGATAAAGAATATCAATTAATTTGTTAAAGGGGTGGTTCACCCATTTTTTTTATTTTCTGTAGGAGTTCTACTTACCTTTCTAGGCGTTTTCTCCATTGTCTTCTGTTTCCAGTTCTGGCACTGAGCGGCGCTATCCTGCACGCTCAGTGCCTGTCACATGACCCCCTGGAGCTGTGGCCGCCAGCATCCTCTGACGTCCCGGCATTTCCGGGCTCTCAAACAAGACGGGTACGTCAGAGGAGGCTGGCACAACTCAGATTGAGTGACAGGGCTGTGGGCGGTAACTACCGCACATCACAGCCCAGCATCGAGGGGAGGAGCCGGAGGACGTCAGTGTGGAGCCGGCGTCCTGCAGATGGTGAGGCACAGGGCGCCAGTGTGCAGTACAGGGGGGGTTCTTCAGCTGAATCTCCCCCTGCACGTAAGTATGTGATCACACTGTCCACCTGCCCGCTCTGCTGTGATGTCAGGAGAGCGGCCGGTGTCAGGCAGTGTGATAATCTGCTCCTCCCAGCAGCACAGCAGGATGCAGCAAGACACTGACAGGCATGTCACCGCTGTGCTCTGCCACCTGTCCTGCTGCATGGGACCAACTGTCTGCACTCTGTCACCTGCACCACAAGTCACAGAGTGGAGACAGTTGGTGAAAGAGCACCTCTGCCCCCCCCCCCGTTCTTTCCCCACTCTCTTCTCTCCCCCCACTCTTCTCCCCCTCCCCTCTTCCCCCTCTTCTCTGCCCCCCTCTTATGCCTCTCTCCTCTCCCCTCTCTTTTCCCTCGCTCTCTTCCCCCCCTCGCTCTCTTCCCCCCCTCGCTCTCTTTTCCTCCCCACCGCACTCTCTTTTCCTCCCCCCTCCGCTCTTTTCCTCCCCCGCACTCTTTCCCTCCCCCCTCGCTCTCTTTTCCTCCCCCCCTCGCTCTCTTTTCCTCCGCCCCTCGCTCTCTTTTCCTCCGCCCCTCGCTCTCTTTTCCTCCCCCCTCACTCTCTTTTCCTCCCCCACTCGCTCTCTTTTCCTCCCCCCTCACTCTCTTTTCCTCCCCCCCCGCGCTCTCTTTTCCTCCCCCCCGCGCTCTCTTTTCCTCCCCCCGCGCTCTCTTTTCCTCCCCCCCGCGCTCTCTTTTCCTCCCCCCGCACTCTCTTTTCCTCCCCCCCACGCTCTCTTTTCCTCCCCCCTCGCTCTCTTTTCCTCCCCCCGCGCTCTCTTTTCCTCCCCCCTCGCTCTCTTTTCCTCCCCCCCTCGCTTTCTTTTCCTCCCCCCTCGCTCTCTCTCTCTTTTCCCTCGCTCTCTCCTGGCATGGTCAGTACAGAAATCTCTCCATCGTGGAGGGGTGAGAGGGAGTAATAAACATGGAGTCCCTACTGTGTCTGTGTATTTATTTCTAATAAAGTATTTTTCTCTGTGTGGTCTTTTTTTTTTTTTTAAACCCTTTATTGGAGATTCTTAATGGCCAGGTCAAACTTGGCCTGACATTAAGAATCTCGGGCTTTATACCAGCTGGTAAAACATAGCTGGTATTAACCCCTTATTACCCAGCGTGCCACCTGCCACCAGGGCCACTGGAAGAGTTGGAAACAGCGCCAGAAGATGGCGCTTCTATGAAAGCGCCATTTTCTGGGGCAGCTGTGGACTGCAATTCGCAGCGGGGGGCCCAGAAAGTTTGGGCACCCTTCACTGCAGATTCCAATCCCCAGCTGCCTAGTTGTACCTGGCTGGACTCAAAAATTCGGCGAAGCCCATGTCATTTTTTTTTTTTAATTATTTCATGAAATTCATGAAATAAAAAAAAAAAAGGGCTTCTCTATATTTTTGGTTTTCAGCCGGGTACAAATAGGCAGCTGGGGGTTGGGGGCAGCCCGTAGCTGCCTGCTGTACCTGGCTAGCATACAAAAATATGGCGAAGCCCACGTCATTTTTTTAAAAAAGTTTTCAGGCAAAAACCTTTAAAAAAAAATGCTTCCCTGGATTTCTATTGCCAGTGAAAGTAACACCAAGCAGCGGTTATTTTAAAAAAAAAATCGACATGGGCTTCGCCCATCGAGCACCAGAGCATTTTACTGCTCAATTCATCCCAAGTAATCAGATGACTCCAGTGTCGGCCGATTACTTGTTCTGTGTCCCCCTGCATCCATTGCAGCGTGTACGGGCTGTGAGATCAGCGGAGTTCAGTCCAGCACTGGAGTCAGCTGATCTGAACTCAGCTGAACTCCAGCCTGCACACGCTGTGATGGATGCAGGGGGACATAGAACAAGTAAGGTCTAAGCCACACGTTGAGAAAAACAGTGCGAGTGGAGTGCGATCAAACATCGCATTCCACTCGGACCAATATTAGCCTGTGTGTCAGTGCACATGAGCGATTATTTTCTCCGCCCTAATTGGACCGAGAAAACAATTGCAGCATGCTGCCACTGTAATGCAAGACTCTCTCTTTTACCCATTCAAGTGTATGTGGTAAGAGAAAAATCGCACTGCACTTGCGGTACATCGGTGGACTACGGAGGAGAGAGGGAGAGAAATCCCTCCCACCCCTCGAGTGCCGGTCCGCCCCCGCTGCTGAGGTCTGCTCGCAGAGTCGGACCTCAGTCGCAGGGACACACGCATGACACTCAGCTCTGCTGTACTGAGCGTGAGTCGAGTGTAATGCGAGGGGATCGCAGTAATCCCCGTGTGGCCCCAGCCTGATCGGCCAACACTTGAGTCAGCTGATCTGAACTCAGCTGAGCTCCTGTACACACAGCCCACAAACACAGCCCGCACACGGTCACATGTGACCGGCAGCAGGCAGCGACTGCTGTTATGGCTACATTCACATGACCGTTCCGTTTTTGCGGGCCACAAAAAAACAGTCCTTTTTTTCACGGATGCATCCTAGTGGCATCCGTGTGACATCTGCGTGCCTTCCGTTTTTTTTGCGGACCACAAAAAAGGTAAGCAGCAAGAAAGATAAATAGATGAGTAGATATAGAGATGAATAGATAGATATAGAGACAGAGGGATAGAGGGATGAATGAATGAATGGATAGATAGATAGATAGATAGATAGATAGATAGATAGATAGATAGATAGATAGATAGATAGATAGATAAGAAATACATATATAATGTGTTACCCCCTGCATATTCTAAGCTGGCACCCTTTTGTGACTTTCATGTGGCACTAAGGGGTGCTTAGCATTGTATTTAGCCAAAAAATAAATAAATAATAAAAAAAATTACATGCGGTCCCCCTATCTTTTGTAGCCAGCTAGGGTAAAGCAAACGGCTGCAGCCTGCAAACCACAGCTGGCAGCTTCACCTTGGCTGGTAATCCAAAACAGAGGGCACCCCACGCTGTTATTTTAAATTAAATAAATAATTTAAAACAAAAAACACGGGCTCCCCCAAAATTGGATCACCAGCCAAGGTAAAGCGGACACATACACACACACTGTATATACGCGCACACATACACAGACACTGTATATACGCGCACACACACTTTCTTCCCCTGGCTGTGCAGAGCTGCTGCTGTCTCTGTGATTTCTCTCAGTGCATCCACACAGGGAAGAGGCAGGGAGGAGGGTTTGGGTGGAGAGCAGAGTGGGTGTATTAGACACAATGGGTGTGTTAGATAAGCTAGACACCGCCCTAGAGCCACAAAGAATTCTGGGACTTGTAGGAACTGAACACAGGAAGTCAGAGGAGAGATTAACCCCATCAGAGCTGGAGCCAGCAATGACCGTGTGCTGCTAGTGCACAATAAAAGGTAATTTTGCTGAAAAAACATAATAGATGTGTTGAGGGGCACATATTAGCAAGATTTATCAAAAAAAAAAATCAGTTTTGGTAACTGGACAATTTCTTTAAAGCAAAATAGCAAATCCTTTATTACAATGTCTTAACAATCATGATAATATAATAACCGTACAGCATCCGATTCCTACAGATACATCGCAATTCTGTAACTTTGGAAACTGTTTTGTTCTTGTAAATTCTAAAACCCGCTGATGTAGAAGAATGGATTCCACATGGATGCAATAAGGATCACATACAGTTGACTATATAGATGAAAAACATTTTTTTTTCTAGATGTGAGCGATTTTTTCATGCTAAGCCAGACAGAGAGAATCTTTGCAGACCAGCAAATCCTCAAACCTCCAGCCGAATGGACTAAATGAAATGGCTAAAACTCCCCAAGTGTCTAGATCTTCTATTGATATAATTACTATGTAATATTGCTGGTTAATTACTTGTCTGTGTTTTATACATCGCACTAAATGAATTGTTCATTTGTGCTGCTGCACAGGGGCTCAGTGGGTAACGTAGTACCATTGCAGTGCTGGACTCCGGTGACTGATTGCAATAAAGACTACCTCAACCAATTCGCATGTGCTTTTATTTCTCTAATCGGTGTTTTTTTTACCTTTGCCATGACCCAATGATGTTATTTCCTCTTCCTTTCTTATTTGATATGTATGTATAAATCTCTGGTATTTGTTACTATATTTTGGCCTTAATCAAGTAACATATTTATACACCTATTAAAAGAATTTGAACTAAACTTTTAGTCTCTAGACGTCCTTTAACATATTATCTACTTTATGCGCCCAGTGAATGTGCTGGTTCATTTTTCCTCCTTGAGGGTGCGTGCCCACGATCAGTGTTTGCAGTGTTTTTGATGTAGTGTCCAAAACGCTGTGTTGTACAGCATAGGGGATGGGATTTCTACAAATCTCGTGTCCACTGTGTGTGTGAGGCCTGCAGCGAAAACTGACCTGTGGTGCGTCTTTCCGAGGCCACAGTATGTCAATTGTTTGCTGCATATTCGCATGCGTCCTCTGTAGGGAAAACACAAGTGAGAGACCACAGCGCATTGAACCCTGATTGTGTTTACAAGCAGCTGCGTTCTCCTGCGGAGGAGACTCACGGCCCCACAGGTCAGGATCCGCTGCGTCCAGGACGCAGTAAATCCTGAACATGGGCACATACCCTGAAAAAGTAGCAGCAACTGTTTTCCTGCTGTTAAAAACTACCTAGAAGCTTAACCATGGCACATATTGTCCTGGAAGAGTTGGCGCTTATTGTGGCTGAGTTGCTGATAATAAAGATTCAAGGAAAATAGAGATAATTCAAGCAGTTTTATTGGACATTACATTTTAAGGTAAAACAGACCCCTTCATCAGGTCAAATCATCTCTCCATGGCACATAAGCATACTTTTCTGAAGCCCTTTCCTTAAGGGAATTTTTATTTTTGCATTGATAATTATTTAAATCAGTTATTTTTAATACAAAATTAAATGCACTGTTTTAACAGTTTTTTATTATTTTTTTTTCCACAGTCACTGGGGACTGCCATTTTCATTTGCTGGTGTGTAAGTTACTAAGTACTCACAAATACGGCAATATTTACTGACTCAGAGGTCATTCGCTATGAAGCTGGTGACATGGTAGATATATTGCTTGTATCTACTTATTGAAGTAATGCCCTCTGGTTTAACCTTACATCCTTTTGTTGCCTATTGATTTGGAACTTTTTAACCCCTTTACCACTGGGCGATTTTCCATTTTTCATTTTTGTTTTTTCCTCCCCTTTTTCTGAGAGCCATAACTTTTTTTTATTAGGGCTTATTTGTTGAGGGACCAGTTGTACTTTGGAATGAAACCTTCAGTTTTACCATATAGTGAACTGGAAAATGGGGAAAAAAAAATCCAAATGTGGAGAAATAGTGACAAAAGTGCAATTGCACGATTGTTTTGGGGGGGTTGAAAAGATAAAGAGTCCATTATCTTCCAGGGTTTATTCACCATATTCACTCTATGGTAAAACTGACATGTCAGTATGTTGCCTTACGTCGGTACGAGATTGTGGATACCAAACATGTATACTTTTACTTTTATCTAAGGCGGTAAAAAAAATTCAGAAGTTTGTCAAAAAAGGAATAGAGCTTTTTTGCCATTTTCCAAGACTCATACCGTTCTCTATTTTCAGGATCTGGGGCTCAGTGATGGTTTATTTTTTGCATCTTGAGCTGGCATTTTAAATTATACAATTTATGTGTAGATGGGATGTTTCGATCGCCTGTGATTGCATTTTAAAGAAATGTTGTGGTGACTAAAAAACGTAATTTTGCCATTTGGAATATTTTTCTCGCTACGCCGTGTACCGATCAGATTAATTGATTTTATATTTGGATAGATCGGGCATTTCTGAAAGCGGCCACAACAAATATTTGTATATTTTTTAACTTTTATTTTCAATGGTGCAAAAGGGGGGTGATTTGAACTTTTAGGTTTTTTTATTTTTTCATATTTTTAAAACCTTTTTTTACATTTTTTTATTTTACTAGTACCCCTATGGCACTTTATGACTGCACAGTCCGATCGCATGTGCATTTTTGCTGATCAAAGTAGCATCGCTCTTATCTGCAGAAATTCTCATCTCCTGTGAGTGCTGGTGCTCTGTCAGCTCTTACAGGAAATGAGTCATCGCAACCTCAGGGGTCATCAGATGACCCCATGCTACCATGACAACACAGTGGCATCTTTGATCCACCTGCACCTGTTAGCCACACATGTCTGCTGATCAGATCATAGATATGTAGGGATTACCACGAGATCACTGTGGGAGCCCACGGTAACCAGAGGGAGGTGACCAAGGATGTATCAGTAGGTCCTTGGTTGTAAAGAGGTTAATAGATTGTCAAGAATTGTACAGAATTATAAAAATTAATGATACTCTTGTACATTGCCACAATCATGCCTTGGAAAAATTAATTTTGCAAGCTGATTTTAGTTCTAAATGGACATATTTTTTCTTATGTATTTGAACCTCCAAATAATTTACAGTGCTGGGTTATTGATTATAATTGACTAAAATCATACGATAGTACTTAAATGACTAGTCCTTTGCATTTTATTAATAGTGTACACTTTTGTGGAAAGGTAAGCATTATATATCACCAGATTGCTTCCCAATCTGAATCCAATGTAAAACAAGATTAGGGACTTGTAGCTTTGGTAAAATCACCGTTTTATCTGCTGCTTCTCTGCTAGTCCTCTCAATGTTATGCTCTGTACATTCCCATCCACATGACTGATAGCTTTCTGCCTACACTGTGCATAAGCAAAAAGTTGTCAATCGTATGTGGTGGGTGGGGAAAGCAAAAGCTCATGAATACAGAGGACTACATAGTAAGAACTTATCATGAGAGAACTAGCGGAGCTTTTGCAAACAAAACAATGTATTATCAAAACTACAGCAAGAAGTCCAGTAAATGACTTAACATTAGAATGCAGGTCTCTGTCTGTATTCAATTGGGGAACCAAAAACCTAATGACATTCTATTAAACAGTTAAAGGGGTGGCCATCTCCAAGATCCTATCTCAATATGTAGAAGGTGTAAATAATAATAATAGCAAATACCGCCAATTAAAAATGTAAGAACGTTTTCCTGATTAGCTGTTGCTTACCTCATGTGCAATGGCTAAGGGATCCATAATTATGATCACTCATATAGTGACAATGTGATAGTGGTCATAACCATGAATACCTTAGCTACTGCAATGCCCTGCAAATGAGGTAAGTGACATAGCTAATCAGGAGACCTATACTTCATTTCAAATTGAAGGTATTTGCTAATATGATTATTGTTGTTATACCTACTGCATGTTGGGATAGGATCTTGGAGATGGAAATACCCCTTTAAGTCTCACAAATATTACATAACAGAAATAATGATTATTTATAGCATTGACCAGGAACTTACCAGGATAAGGCATCTTTCCATATGTTGCTATTTCATAAAGAAGAATGCCAAATGCCCAAACATCAGATTTAACCGTAAATTTATTTTTTCGGATTGCTTCTGGTGCTGTCCATTTTAGAGGGAGTTTTGTATCATTTGTGGCCTGGTATACATTATCATCCTTAAAAAGAAATCAAGAATGAGAAACGCATATTATGGAGTCCACGATGTCGGCAACACATTATCATGGAGTAAAGAGCATAAAATACCACATCTGTGATGAAACAGTATGTCTTATGTCTATACATTTACCTCAAAAACTCTGGCAAGTCCGAAGTCAGCCACCTTATATACACTATTCTCTCCAACAAGTACATTTCTAGCTGCTAAATCTCTGTGGATGAAGTTTTGCGTTTCCAGATAAGCCATTCCTGATGCCACTTGTGCACCTATGTCTACCTGTTGGGGTGCTTTTATTGTCGCACCACTGTCATCTGAAATATCAAATAAATAGGAAGTTAGGTAGTACTTTACCACAGAGTAAAAGCATTTGATTTTTTTCATGTCATCTGCACTCAAACATTTATAAGTTAATACTATTGCTGTCATTAACATTGTCAGCTATGCGATCAAAAAGTACATTTCTTTAGCTTCAGTCACATGACCTATTATGGATCCATGTGGTGTAGATCTTTAACAACATGCAAAGCAAACGACATTTTAAAACTTTCGCGCTGTCTACATATGATTTGCAATTATGTTTTAGAAAGAAATCATACATCTGCAGACTGTGGAGCCAACTGTTGGAGACCACACAGAAGCAGGATAGGGAGCTAGCTGTGTGAGACAGACGGACTTCCCATAGAGAACGCAGAGAGGTTTAATTACCACCTCTGCCTTTCTGATTGCTGTGTACACCGTTTAGGAAGTAGAGACATTGCCTCGTTTTCGTGTTCTAGTGATTACATGATCGCTGTGTGTCAGTGGTAGCTTCTGGATCTTAGCTGATGTACATCAGCTATTCCGTGGAGGCAGGAGGCTGAATTTGTCCTGGAGCTGGTGCCAATATGCCAGTCCACTTAGAGAGAATTTCAGGAAAAATCATCAAAAAAAATTAATTTACCTGTTGAAATATCCCAAAATGTCAATAATAACTTTAACAAAAGCTAACAACAGTGATTGGGATACCCCCCAAAGAAAAAAGTCAATGTCTCAATAACTTGTCATGTTGTCTTGAGAATCAATTACAGCTTGACAATGATGTCTCATGCTGTTAACAAAATGAGTTATGGTCTGCTGAGACATGGCATCCCACTCTTATTGAAGGGCAGTCTTCAGGTGATTGAGGATCTGGGATACAGAGTTATGAGCCTCTGCACAGCGACTCAACTGATCCCACAGGTTTTTTATGGGATTCAGGTCTGTAAAAAGTACACGCCACTCCATTTGAAGTACCCAAGTCTCCATCAGCCATTCCTTAATGATGCAACCTTGATGAGGTGGAGCATTGTTGTCCATGAAGATGAAATTAGGCATGTGTGGTTCATGCAGAGGCACAATGACGGGATTAATGATGTTATTCAACCAGTAGGTGCTTGTCACCATTCACAAAGTGTACGGCAGTTCTGTATTGACTAGACACTCCTGTCCACCCTGTAACACCCCCACCACCAAAGGCTTGTCTGGTAAAAACAGTGCCTGATGGATTAAGGCTACTTTACACACTGCAATATCGGTCCCGATATCGCTAGTGTGGGTACCCGCCCCCATCTGTTGCGCGACACGGGCATATCGCTGCCCGTGCCGCACAACATCGCCCAGAGCCGTCACACATACTTACCTGTCCGGCGACGTTGCTGTGACCGGCGAACCTCCTTTCTAAGGGGGCGGTCCGTGCGGCGTCACAGCGACGTCACTGAAACGTCACTGAACCGCCGCCCAATAGCAGCGGAGGGGCGGAGATGAGCGGGACGTAACATCCCGCCCACCTCCTTCCTTCTGCATAGCAGCCGGGAGCCAGGTAAGGGGAGCTTCCTCGTTCCTGCGGCGTCACACGGAGCGATGTGTGCTGCCGCAGGAACGAGGAACAACTTCGTTACTGCTGCAGTAACGATTTTTAAGAATGAACCCCCATGTCGCCGATTAGCGATTTTGCACGTTTTTGCAACGATGCAAAATCGCTTATCGGTGTCACACGCAACGGCATCGCTAATGCGGCCGGATGTGCGTCACAAATTCTGTGACCCCAACGACTCCGCATTAGCGATGTTGCAGCGTGTAAAGCCCCCTTAACTCCTCGACATCTGCAATAACATTGAGGTCATCATTTCTGCTTAGTGTGAATCAACTTTCATCAGTGAACAGCACTGAAGCCCACTGTGACTCAGTATCTCTCTATCTCTGTTGCAACCTGCTGCTGACACTAAGCTGAATTCATCATCTTTTTCAAAAGGGAATCGTTCACAATGAAGAGGTCACCAGTGTGAGGTGGCCAAAAGACTTCCATTTCTATGTCTTTCTGTGACTCTTTCAGTCTCTCTGTATATCTGTTGCAACCTACTGATGACACTCAAAACCCAATGTCCACTTCCACCTGAGAACATCCTGCTTGAAGCCTCACAATGGGAAGGTACTGTTCATCAATTGTTAGTTGTCATCCTGGTCTCATGATGTCAAAATGTGAACAGCATGATGAGAAGGGCTGTTTAAATAGCAATTCTAATTGAACCTTAAAATGTATTGGATGATTCATAGATCAAACACCTGTTGTGAATTTTGTCATTAAGTTCCTTGTTAGAGAACAGCAACTTGTGCAAAAAGCACTGAGATATTGAACAGCTGGACATGTGCATTCAAAAGTTTAGAGATAATCACTTTATAAGTTCACCTGAAAAGATTAGAGTGTGTTTGAAAGCCAAACATCCCTAGCTTTTTGTGAGTAGAGTATCTTCCAATTATATTGGAAGTAGAGTATCTTCCAATTTGGTGTACACTGACATTACCCAAGGGCAAGATAAATAAACTCTTTGACTCTTGGAAATAAAGTGGAATTAAGCCTCAATGGGATTTCAGGCATTTTGATGACCACATATGGTTGACATTGAGTAAGGTAGAGGAGAAATTACAATTACACAAACGATCATATCTACCATAAGCACAGATTAAAGCTTTCTGTAGGAAAATATTACCCTTTGGCAGAGATGAGAACTAAAATAACCTATTTTATATAGTACCGTAGTAAAACATGTGACAAATAAGGTGGCCGGGGTCTGTTCTGTATAGAAAATTTGTAAATGAGTTAAAGTGGACTGTGTCACAAACAGTCCAATAACCAAAGTTTCCAGCTCACCATATGGAGACAATCAGAGACGATGCATGGAAGGGCGGCCACTCCTAAGTCCAAGTTCTTCTTCCTCTGTGTCACAAACAGTATTTCAGGATTGCTGTGTTATATTGTAGGGAAATTAAACTCCATGGAGAATGTTGGAGGGCAGGAGGAAGACGATAAAGTCATTAACTAATGAGTAGTGGAAGAAACATAGTTTCACTGCATACACAGTGAATTTTTTTTTCAACATTTCCCTGCATCTGAAGTCCTTTTTTTGACTAATGACTTGTTCTCAATTTTCAAAGTCAAAAGCTGATTTATATAATTATATATGGTCATGCCTGCATACTAACATATTTAGGAAAACTGCTGCAGCCTCTGTCCCATTCCTGAAATGAAGCGTCATCAGTGGGCTGGATTAGTCCCAGCGCGATGTGCACTGTGCGCTGTAGGGAATGGTAGGGAGTTTTTAATTCAAGCATATTAGAAAACAGTTTAGATTATGGTACCAAATAGGGATTTAGGAAGAAAATTACTTTGGACTTTAGACCACCCCTTTAACACTAGAACTACTGGACTCGTGACACCTATATAGAAATACATGGTGCAAAGTAGTCAAAATGACTACCTCAGTAGTTCTAGTGTTAAGTTGCAGAAGCAACTAAAAGGATATAAATTTGGAGTAGGGGTGATTAGATACTGAAAGACAAAGATGTTAGAGCCAAAAAAATGTTTATGAAATGGGAAATATTCATAACCAAAAAATGTACACATGCAGAAATAATAGGGATTGCACTACTATTCAAGGAATAGTTATTTATTTTACACTGCAGTATAAGGCCACAAACAGCACCTGTGATTGCAGCCAATCACATGCGCTGTTAGAGAGGGTGGGTGTGGGGTGTGATCTACCAGCAGCCAATCAGAGCCGCCCGTAGTTGGGGAACGTAGTGAATATGTATCATCCAAAAAAGATCTGTGGTTAGTTCTCCAAGATTTTTGGAACAATTACCATACAGATTCCAATCAAAAACTGTATTCAACTGTACCTAGATGCACTGATGCTGTTTAGAAGGCAAAGGGTGGTAATACCAAATACTGGTTTGATTTTGACTTCTCTCTTGTTCATTCACTTTGTATTTTGTATTTTGTTACTTGATAAAAACAAACTACTAAAACTTTTATTTTTGAATAAATTCTTATTGCGCAGCATTTTTGCACTCCTGCCAATAACATTTGCGCAGTAGTGTGTACATACATATGCATCTATATCTACTGTAGATGAAATATTTATTTCATGAAACTTTGCTCTGTACAGTGCACAGATCAATTTACATTGAAGACATCAGAGATAACCATAAAATGGACAATAAGTAACTCATGACAAGCAATCAGGTGTTTTTATTATTGGGATAGCGCCTTTCATTTCGGCTGTAAGTAATTGGTATTCTGCTAATAGCCAAAGTTTTGTTATTGCCAAAGTAATTCATTAAATGTCCTCAACTTTTCTTCCCTGAAACTGCAATATTTCACATCCTTGTCTAGAGCAAAGCAATACAATTTCAACCAGGAACAAATGCATCCACATTTTTCAAGGTAAAGAGACTTTACTGTTACTGTGAACTTGCTGAACTGCAGTCGTCTTGTAATTGTCATATAATTAATAGGGCTTTTCGGTAACAATTATTCTTTATCGGTTTGACCTTTTAATTTAGTAGAGCCCAGTTTTCTTAATGTGTCAGTGACAAAATAAACTGGTGTGCATTGCACGTTAGAGGAGACCTATAAAAAGCATCTATACAACACATTGATCTGAAAGATGAATGCAAAAGCTTCAATTAGAAAAAAACCCTGAAAGCTATTAAGCAGAAACACACTCAGAAAAAAACTGTCCACACAAAGGACGTACAAGCGTGGATGATTCTTTATCCTGATGCAATGGTCAGGCTGTGTGTAGGAATAAATTGTGCATGGCCAAACAAGTAACACACAATAGGGAATGGGAGTGGGGAAGGCAGTCATTTCGGAGAGTGAGATATACAATAATCAATAATAATTATAATGTTGGAAGATGCCAGTACATAAAACATAGTGAATACCAAGCTCCCTATAAATTGATGTTAGACTTAAGACATGGAATTTTCACTCAGTTTTCAAGGTCTCATTCAGGCCTCAGTGATTTTTCTTTTATGTAAAAAAACAGTCCAATTTTCCTCAGAGTTTTTGATCAGATTTTCATTAGTGTTTGGTCAATGTGTCAGTTTTACCATCAGATGTCATGCGATGTTCAGCTTTGCACACACTTGGTGACATGGTGACATTACACACTGTTCATACTACAGAGTCAGACAAGCAACCCGAGGCTTCAGAATTCTTTAAGTAGTACTGGGCATTCATTGGTTGATTCAGGTTCACTGGTCTTCAGCCCTGCAGGAGTTAATTCCAGCAGACTGGTGAGCAGGAACTAGGAGTTCAGGTTCCCAATTGCCATGTGCAGCTGCCTCCTTCCAATTTAAGGTATGGGGTTTCTTCCAGTATGCATCAATAATAGCTGCTGCATAGCTCCAGCGATTCTGGTCTTAGTGGTGATCCTGTTTATGGTGATCTGTGGTGCAATTTTGAGTGGTGTGGAAGTTTGCATATTGTGCGTTTACTTCCTTCCCTTTTCTTTATTCCTCTATACGCATATTGTCTCTCCTTTCTGTTTGAGTGCGGTGTGTACAAGTTTTCGTTCTCCCTTGTCCATGTCATTTCTGTGGGGTTTTGTTATTGTGATTCTGGCCTGCTGGGGAGAGGGGGAGAAGGGTTAGGGCTCAGATAAGAGTCATTGTTATGCTGGGGGCTTGGACCTGGCTACCATCAAGCTTACCTCTGAGATAAGGGACAGTGCAGAGTCTAGAGTCTGAGGGCCAGCCTATGGGCCCCTGTTCCATCATTACATACCCTGTTACATCAGATTTTCATCAGTTTTTTTTTGTATGCAAATAAAAAAAAGTACTGGAGGTTTCTCAAGCTTCACCTATTGCACAGTAATATGTGGTAGTGCGGCACTCCAACAAAGTTAATGGTGCCTGGATAGGGTCCAACCCCTGTATCAATAAATTCAAAAATCCAGCACTCATATTGTCACGCTCCCCGGCTCCTCTGCCATGCACCCCGGCTCCCCTGCCATGCTCCCCGGCTCCCCTGCCTTGCTCACCGGCTCCCCTGCCATGCTTCCCCGCTCTCATGTCACGCTCCGTCGCTCCCGTGCCATGCTTCCCGGTCCCCCGCTCCACAGCCTCCATGCCCCATCACCTGCGGTCTCCAGGCAGCCCGGTCCCCGCTCCCGGCACCCGTCGGCAACGCTGAGCCAGCCCGGCACTCCTGCCTCCTGTGCACCGCTCCCTGCTCTGGCTTCTGGCACCCGGGCCTCGCGCATGCGCATTAGGGCGCGCGTGCGGTCATTGACCCTCTCTTAAAGGGCCAGTGTCCTCCAACAGGATATTGAAGAATCAGGTACAGGGTATATAGGGGGATCCTTTCCAAGTGGGCGGGGCCTGTTCTTCGTGTTTGCTAAGCTAGGAGTCAGGTCTCCCTGTGTCTTGTTCCATACTTACCTATCTCTCTTGTAGAGTCGCTCCTGTCTCGCCAACCGGTCCTGACGATTCCCGAACCCCGAACGGTGACTGTCTGCCATCTCGTCAGTCCATACCATCTCTGATCCCTGGATCCGTGTGGTGACCCACCTCCTCGCTCCGCTGGTTCCGGATTCTGCCTGACATCATTTCGGCCTCCGAACCTGAGCTCCATCACCCGGACTACCTTCAGAGACTCCGTGGTCCCAGGGACTTCTTCACTCCACTCCTCTGAACGGACTGTCCTTCTACCCGTAGTGCTCCGGCTACCGGGCACCTTGCCCTCGGTGAGGTGTTCAGCCCAGTGGATCCACCTCCTGGGCCTACCCGTCCACCTGGTCCTAACAGTAAGAACAGGCCATGGATCCCGCCGAAGCACTAGCGGCCCAGCTGGGCAACTTGCAGCAGGAACTCGGACGACAGCGCGACACCCAGTCCCACATGCTGGCCTTCATGTCCTCGGTGGATACCCGCCTGAACACGCTGCAAGCAACTGCCACGTCCCTGGCATCTCAGGCTTCTACAGCACAGTCCACGGCCGCAGTTCCCGTGGTGGCTTCCTCGGAAGCTTCTAAACTCCGCTTGGCCTCTCCACCCCGATATGCCGGAGATCCTAAGACCTGCAGAGGATTCTTGAATCAGTGTCCCTCCACTTTAAGCTGCTTCCGCACCTGTTTGCCTCCGACCAAGCCAAGGTGGCGTTTGTGATGTCCCATCTGGAGGGTGAGGCACTGGCCTGGATGAACCCCTTGTGGGAGAGGGAGGACCCTGTAACTGCTAACATCCAGGACTTCCTGCAGGCGTTTAGAACCACCTTTGACGAACCCGGACGTGCCGCCGCGTCCACCTCATCACTCCTCAGGCTACATCAGGGGACCTTGACGGTGGGCCAATATGCCATCCGCTTTTGCACCTTGGCCTCAGAATTGGGGTGGAACAATGAAGCCCTCACCGCCGCCTTCTGGGAAGGACTCTCTAGTCGTATTAAGGACGAGCTGGCAGGTCGCGATGTTCCTTCCACTCTGGATGCCCTAATTGCACTAGCCACCCGCGTTGACCTCCGTTTTCAGGAACGATCCAAAGAGGTGTCCCGCGAGAGACGTCCGATACGGCATTCCTCTCCTCCGTAGAAGCCCGTCGTACCTCAGTCGGCATCGTCTGGCATCTCTGTCCACGAACCCATGCAGATTGACCGTCTGAGGCAGTCCGAACAACGCTGAGCAGAACGGCTCGCTAAGGGTCTCTGCTTCTACTGCGGAGAGGGCACACACCTGCTACATTCCTGTCCAGAGAGGCCGGGAAACTCCAAAGCCTAGGGTTGGTAGGAGAGGCCACCCTAGGTGCTGGGACTCTCTCAGACCCGGTTACGTGGACTGTTCAAGTGACAACGGGAGAGACGCGGATCACGGCCGAGGCGTACCTCGATTCCGGGGCAGCAGGCAATTTCATCCAGCAGGCCACGGTGGACAAGTACCAGGTGCCGGTTACTCCACTCGACAAACCCCTTGTGATTACCTCTGTAGATGGGAGACCCCTCTCTGACACCATCTCGTGGATCACTAAGCCAGTAGAACTACGTATCGGTGCCCTGCACACCGAGAACATCACTCTCTACGTCCTCCCACACATGTCTCATCAAATCCTGCTGGGACTCCCCTGGTTACGGACACACGACCACCAACGATATTATGAAAAGGAGAGACGTGTCAACCATCAACGATTTTTGCCATTTTTGCAATCGTTGATCGTCGCTCCTATCTGTCACACGCTGCGATGTGGCTAACGACGTCGGATGTGCGTCACAAACACCGTGACCCCAACGATATATCGTTAGCGATGTCGCAACGTGTAAAGCACCCTGTAGACTTGTGTTAACCATTGTCATCTGTGATACTGGAAAAAATCAGACATGTTTCTGTGTATTTTACATAGCCACATGTCCATGTAAAAACATGGACAAGTGAATAGCACCAAAGGTTATAATAGGTACGTGTGGTATATGTGAAAATAATTAAGATGATGAACTGTTGTATGTTTCCAAAAATGTATAAAACATTGGGAAGTCTAATTTGGTCCAAGTTGTTTGTGTCCATAAGTACAGTACATAAAAACCCATTGTGTAGAGCACCCATAGCAGGTGAGAGACTGTCAGTCTGGTGCCTACTATGCCTTTGTTGTTTTCTAATTATATTTTACTGTGGAGGAATAAATTCTGTATTTTATCAGCAGGAGATTATCGCTATCTGACTAGCTGTCTTGCTTGCTGGTTCAACCATGCACCCAGCACTGATTAGCAGCTCTCTGTCACTACACAATGTACCAAGAAAACTGACACACAGAGGTGTTTTTTTCCTGGGGTTACAATCCAAGCTCTGCTAAATCTGCAGCAAAGAAAACGGTTTTTCTCACAAATACTGCATCCAGTAAACTAAGTGACACATCATTGGAATCCCAGTGTGAGCCCCTACATCATGCTGCTGTCAAATTATATAGTAAAGTCTGTTGATAGATTTCATGCATCTTAATGATTCAGGAGTGTCAGACTGGTAGTATGCGTCACCGTGAACCTTTCCACAAATTTTACTTTGGAACAAAATTTTAGCGCCCAAAATTTTATGACTTTTCAAAGCTTTTCACCCAGAATTCTACTGGAAAAGCTTTGATGAATTGGGAACTGTGTACATTTAATTCAGAATCACATTTGTGAAAGCCATACAATTTGAATTATTTCTTACTTTGTAGATATGATAGTAAGCTGCCATGTCTCATGAGCTCCGTTATAATATAGACTGGTTCTTCCAAACTGCACACTGCATATAACTGGATAAGCCTTGGATGTCTGAGACTCTTCATAAGTTGTGCTTCCCTTAAAAAGTCTTGGGGATTCATCGAACCTAAGGTACATAAAAATGAAAACATAATCAGATCGTTTAAGCCTGTTACTAAGTATTAGACAACTGCATCTAAAAAAATAACTCATCTCCTACATCTGTACCCTAAGGAAAATTGGTGCTGATCTTAAACCCATATTCCACAGGGACCACAGACTGAAAGTAATATTCCCAGAATTACCACTTCTCTCCTACAAACAGCCCCCGAACTTAAGGAATCTCCTTGTTAGAAGTGTCCTCTCATCACCATCAGAGACGGGCACATTTCCCTGTAATGGTAAGAAATGCAAGAGCTGTACCCACATTTTACCAACAAATACGGTCCACATAGCCAACACAAATCAGGACTACAAGATCATGGATTTCTTTTCATGTACATCCTCCAATGTGGTATACATGATAAAGTGCACAAGATGCCCTGGAGGAACATATATTGGGGAAACTAAACAAAAACTACAAACAAGGATGAATCTACACAGGCACACAATAAAAAATGAACTGGACACGCCTGTGGGTAAACATGTCTCTAGACTGGGACACAGTATGACAGATTTAAAAGTATCAATACTGAAAGGTCATTTTAAGGATGACAGAGAGAGAAAAATTTGGGAATGTAAACTGATAAGGATGTTTGGATCCTTAACAAAAGGACTCAATTTAACATCTGGTTTTATGACTCACTACATGGACACACTTCACACCTCCACCAGAAGAACCTCAGAAGTGATCTGAACAGACCACTTCCACCTCATCTGCATTTCTAAGAAAAAAATTAATTTGATTTCCTTGGCTTATCTTTTAGGAGGCATCATCTTTCCATGTCCTGCTGTAACATTCATTTAAATGTTGTGTTTGGTCTCAGTAATTCATTTGTAATTTGCCAGAAGAAGGAGCCTTGGTGCTCTGAAAGCTTGCTAATAAAATTTTTCTGGTTAGCCTATAAAGGTATCACTCCTAAAATACTTTTGTCATTCTTGGGACATAGTATTTCAATTACCCTAAAAGGAGGATGCCATTTTATCTATTCAAGAATACCAGTCCAGCAGAGGAATATTTTATGTCTATTCTAAAGAAAAAAATAATCAGACCGAAAATGAAATGATATTCTTCTTAGGTGTCAATTGTATACTATTTATGCTATTCATGACATATGCTTTTTAAAGCCACCAAAACTAAATCACAATGTGGCTAATGCCCAGTGCCTCCCAATCATTCATGCTTCCATGGAAAGTTGGTTGTATACCTAGTATGTAACCCCTGTATCTCTAATAATCCACTAGGAAATGTCAGGCATGAAAGTGTTTAGCTTAGCGTCTTACATTGAAATGGAATCTGTCATCAGGTTTTTGCCACCTAATCTGAGACCTTGATTTCAGCGCTGTGTCACTTACTGGGACATTTGGTATAGATTTGATAAAATAACTGTTTTATCAACAGGACATTATCGCTAGAGGCACGGACAACATTAGGGGGAGGGGGAAAACTGGTCAATTGGCCAAGGCCCCCACACCCTTGGGGGCCCCCAGTGTCTGCAGCAGGAGCTACATTGATAATAGCATTATCAGTGTAGCTTCCCATATGGAGACTGCTTCAGGATCTTTGGTGACATGACAACAATGGGATTGCTCATGTCACCGTGATGTCACCACAAGTCCTGTACTCTGTTGGAGTTGGAAGAACTGAACAGGAGATGCACTGGTGGCAAGTCCTCTATTGTCTGTGTGTGTGTGTGTGTGTGTGTGTGTGTGTGTGTGTGTGTGTATCTCTGTGTTTGTATTTATCTACTGTGTTGTCTCTTTATGTGTGTCTAGAATGCGTGGGCTCCTGGTAGGCATATAATAGTGAAGACATCAGAATATAAGGGTTCCTGGTAGGTACATATTAGCGACATCATCAGAATGTATGGGATCCTGGTGGTATATATTAGTGAGGACATGAGAATGAATGGGCTTCTGGGAGTATATCTTAGTGAAGACATCAGACTGTATGGGCTGCTGATTGGTATATATTACTGAACACTTCATAATGTATGGGCTCTTGGTAGGTATATATTAGTGAACACATCACAATCTATGGGCTCCTGGTGGTATATATCGGTAAAGATATCAGAATGTATGGGCTCCTAGAGGTATATATTAGTGAAGACATCTGAATGCATTGGCTCCTGGTATATATTGTTGAAGATATCAGAATTTGTGGGCTCCTGGTAGGTATATATTAGAGAAGAAGACATCAGAATACATGAGCTCCTGGTAGGCATATATTAGTAAAAACATCAGAATGTATGGGATCCTGGTAGTTTATATTAGTGAAGACATTAGAATGTATGGCCTCATAGTAGGTATATATGTGTAACTCTGTATATGATCTTTGTATGCATAAGTCTGTATGAAGATGCTCTTTGTATGCACATATGTCTATGTATGCACAAGTGCATCTCAATAAATTAGAGTATCATAAATAAGTTCATTTATTTCAGTAATTCAATACAAAAAATGAAACACGTACATTATATAGAGTCATTACAAACAGAGTGATCTATTTCAAGGGTTTATTTCTGTTAATGTTGATGATTATGGCTTACAGACAATGAAAACCCAAGAGTCATTATCTCAGAAAATTAGAATAATTACGACAAAACACCTGCAAAGGCTTCCTAAGCATTTAAAATGGTCCCTTAGTCTGGTTCAGTAGGCTATACAACCGTGGGGAAGACTGCTGACTTTACAAATGTCCAGAAGGCAGTTATTGACACACTCCACAAGGAGGGTAACCCACAAAAGGTAATTGCTAAAGAAGCTAGTTGTTCACAGAGTGCTGTATCTAAGCATATTAATGGAATGTTGAGTGGAAGGATAAAGTGTGTTAGCCAAAGCACAAGAAACCGAAATAACCTCAGCCTTGATGGGATTGCTAAGAAAAAGCCATTCAAACATTATGGGAGAGATTCACAAGGAGTGGACTGCTGCTGGAGTCAGTGCTTCAAGAGCCACCACACACAGAAGTATCCAGGACATGGGCTACAACTGTCACATTCTTTGTGTCAAGCCACTCATGACCAATAGACAATGCGAGAAGCGTCTTACCTGGGCCAAGGAGAAAAAGAACTGGACTGTTGCTCAGTGGTCTAAAGTGTTGTGTCCAGATGAAAGTAAATTTTTCATTTCATTTAGAAATCAAGGTCCCAGAGTCTGTAGGAAGAGTGGAGAGGCCGTAATCCAAGCTGCTTGAGGTCTAGTGTGAAGTTTCCACAATCAGTTATGGTTTGGGGAGACATATCATCTGCTGGTGTAGGTCCACTGTGTTTTATCAAGACCACAGTCAGCTCATCTGTCTACCAGGAAATTTTAGAGCACTTCATGATTCCCTTTGCTGATAAGTTTTTCGGAGATGGAAATTTCATTTTCCAGTAGGACTTGGCAACTTTCTACACTGCCAAAAGTACCGATACCTGGTTTAATAACCAAAGTATCACTGTGTTTGATTGGCCAACAAACTCACTTGACCTAAAAACCCATAGAGAATCTATGGAGTATTGTCAAGAGGAAGATAAGAGACACTAGACCCAACAATGCAGATGAGCTGAAGGCTGCTATCAAAGCAACCTGGGCGTCCATAACACCTCAGCAGCAGCAATCCATGCAAAAGGAGCCCCGACCAAGTATTGAGTGCATTTACTGTACATACTTTTCAGAGGGCCAACATTTGTCAATTTAAGATCATTTTTTCAGTTGATCTTATATAATTTTTGGGTTTTTATCGGCTGTAAACCATAAACATTAACATTAACAGAAATAAACACTTGAATTAGATCACTCTGTGTGTAAGGACTCTATATAATATATGTGTTTCCCTTTTTCTATTAAATTACTGAAATAAGTTAACTTTTTGATGATATTCTAATTTAGTGAGATGCACCTGTATTTGCTCTGTGCATACAATTGTCTGTAAAATTATCAAAGAGAAAAGTCGGGCACTGCAGCCTAGGTTGCCAGGCAGTGGAGCCGTACTCACAGTTCTGGAGCAATCAGCTGTTTTCTGGACGTCATGTGTTCCTGGGCTTGTCTGTATGTATGTGCTCTGTGCATACATTTGTGTGTATGTGTGTGTATGTGCTCAGTGCATACATGCGTGTGTGCTATGTGTGTGTATGCATATGTGTGTGTACCATGCACTGTCTGTATCATACACTGTATGTATTTAGTAGTCATTTATAAATCCCTGCTCTACAGAAAGAGTTCATAGGTGTAAAAAGGTAGAAAATCGTTCAACTGATTAGCAAAATGCTGCTCATTCATAGAGTGATTGGGTTGTTTATGGTGGAACAAAAATCATTGTTCTCAGCATCATATTGCCCGGTTTAAACTCTAGATGTGCTGCTGATAGCATGATTCTGCATGGGAACAGATTGATCTATTACACTGCACAACTCCACGATATCAAGACTGCATATTCCAAATCTGAAGTCGGAATTGTTGTAACATGTCAGGAAATTTTGTTATGCATAAGGTTGCCCAAATTAATTAAGCACTTGGAAAGAATTTAATAATTTTGTACAGAACAAGTTTTACTCCAACCTGATCTACATCAAAGTTTTCGTAGCAAACAGTATAAGCAAATGTAATGGAATAACAACATTTCAAAAAGCCTCATATTCCAGTGTAAAATTCTTAATTAAGCAAGGCCTGGTACTGTTAAAAGTACTTCAGGCATCTGCTTTTGTGCTTGTCATATTTGCCCATTGCAAAATCCAGCATTAGTTCCTCATCATGTTGGCAATCCAGCGGCCTTGAAATCTGTTCTCCATTGTAGAAATATCTTTATATAACCTCCTCCCATGTTCGTCACTTATGTGTCTCAAATTGGGTGGTAAAGAAGCAAGATGGGAATGTAAAGCCCGCTACACACGCTTCAATATATCTCACAATCCGTCGTTGGGGTCAAGTTGTAAGTGACGCACATCCGGCATCGTTTGTGAGGTATCTGCGTGTGACATCTACGTGCGATCAGGATTGAACGCAAAACCGTTGATCGCAAACACATCGTATCTTTGTCTAGAATTGAGCGTTTTGTTGCACGAACCTAGTCAATTGTAACGTGTGACATCCCTCATACGATTTTGGTGTCTGATGCTATGTGCGCAGGTGTGCGCTCTGCACCGCAGCTTAAAAAAGGTCTGCTTCAGAGCGCAGCTGAAAAGCTGCGTTCTGAAGTGCCTCACAGTGTCTGTCATTCACTAATCACAGTCAGTCGGTCACAATCTCTGCCCCTCACTCTCTGTCCATGTCAGTCTACCCCCCTCTCTCATATACTCACCGATCCCCGATCCCCGTCGCTGCACGGCGTTCACACTGCTCCGGCGGCTTTTACTGTTTTGAAAAAGCCGGCCGCCCATTAAACAATCTCGTATTCCCTGCTATCCCCGCCCACCGGCGCCTATGATTGGTTACAGTGAGACACGCCCCCACGCTGAGTGACAGGTGTCACACTGCACCCAATCACAGCAGCCGGTGGGCGTGTCTATACTGTGTAGTGAAATAAATAATTAAATAATTTAAAAAAACGGCGTGCGGTCCCCCCCAATTTTAAAACCAGCCAGATAAAGCCATACGGCTGAAGGCTGGTATTCTCAGGATGGGGAGCTCCACGTTATGGGGAGCCCCCCAGCCTAACAATATCAGCCAACAGCCGCCCAGAATTGCCGCATGCATTAGATGCGACAGTTCTGGGACTGTACCCGGCTCTTCCCGATTTGCCCTGGTGCGTTGGCAAATCGGGGTAATAAGGAGTTATTGGCAGCCCATAGCTGCCAATAAGTCCTAGATTAATCATGTCAGTCGTCTATGAGACACCTTCCATGATTAATCTGTAAATTACAGTAAATAAACACACACACCCGAAAAAATCATTTATTAGGAATAAAAAACACAAACATATACCCTGGTTAACCACTTTAATCAGCCCCAAAAAGCCCTCCTTGTCCGGCGTAACCCAGGATGCTCCAGCGTTGCTTCCAGCGCTGCTGCATGGAGGTGACCGGAGCTGCAGAATACACAGCCGCTCCTGTCACATCCACACAGCAACTGAAGACAGCCGCGCGATCAGCTGAGCTGTCACTGAGGTTACCCGCGGCCACCGCTGGATCCAGTGACAGCAGGTAACCTCAGGCCTTAGGCATGTTGTTTACTAGTTCAGCATAGCTTTTCGCTCATCTTTTCCCAAGGAAGATTTGCACTACTAGCATAAATGCATCCCAAGTTGTAAGATCCGGAGGGTTAAGTCTTAAGCGGGCTTTACACGCTACGACATCGCTAATGCGGAGTCGTTGGGGTCACGGAATTCGTGACGCACATCCGGCCGCATTAGCGATGCCGTTGCGTGTGACATCGATAAGCGATTTTGCATCGTTGCAAAAACGTGCAAAATCGCTAATCGGCGACACGGGGGTCCATTCTCAAATCTCGTTACTGCAGCAGTAACGAGGTTGTTCCTCGTTCCTGCGGCAGCACACATCGCTGCGTGTGACGCCGCAGGAACGAGGAAGCTCTCCCTACCTGCCTCCCGGCCGCTATGCGGAAGGAAGGAGGTGGGCGGGATGTTACGTCCCGCTCATCTCCGCCCCTCCGCTGCTATTGGGCGGCGGTTCAGTGACGTTTCAGTGACGTCGCTGTGACGCCGCACGGACCGCCCCCTTAGAAAGGAGGCGGTTTGCCGGTCACAGCGACGTCGCCGGACAGGTAAGTATGTGTGACGGCTGTGGGCGATGTTGTGCGGCACGGGCAGCGATTTGCCCGTGTCGCGCAACAGATGGGGGCGGGTACCCACACTAGCGATATCGGGACCGATATCGCAGTGTGTAAAGTAGCCTTTAGTCTGAATTTGTCTCCATGCATTAGAATGATGATTTCGGGGTCAATAAAAATTCCAGCCTTTATTTTAGCCTCAGTTTTCAGTGTGCTAAACGTCTCCTTCGAATACTGGAAACCATTTCCATCACGATCAATTGCAGCTACAATTTTTTTATTAAACCAAGTATAATGTGAAGTGGTGAAAGCTAAACTTGAAGTGGATCGACCAGTGATTTGTGCTGTACATTGTACTGACCAACTGTGTGCTCTACTTCTACATACCTGTTTTTAGGGTTTTAATAGCTACTGATATGGTATTGTTCCACAATCCTTCCCACACTTCTCCGAACTGACCCTGTCCCAGCTTCTTCAAAAACTTCAAAGAATTCCGGTCAATTTCCCAGTGATCTGCAGTTTGGTAACACAAGTCAGGAGGAAGAGGAACTTCATTCTGGTTTAAATAAAAAAGAGCAAATATATAAATAAATATATATACACTGAGTCTTGGATGAATGGCACAACAATGATCCTCAGAACCTTGTCTCAGTATGTTTTGTGCATCCAAAATACTATCAATAAAATGTACCTGTGTTCGTTGTTCATAACATATGCCTACCTATACTATAGCACCATAAGCACCATGCGCCTCTTGATTCACAACGTTGTCATCAGCAAACCGCTCACCCAAAGGATGGTATGCATGCAGTCTGCCATCTGCCCTATACATTGAAACCGGAATTCATTCATGAAGAGAACACCTCTACAACAAGCCAGAAGCCAACAATGTGAGCATTTGCCCACTCAACTCTGTTACGACGACGAACTGTGGCCAAGTAGACACTCCTATGAAAACAACGACCATGCAGATGAGCTTTCTGAGATGGTTTCTGACAGTCAATTCACGGCAACTGCTCTGGTGGACATTCCTGCAGTCAACAGGCGAATTGCACGCTCCCTCAAAACTTGCCACATCTGTGGCATTGTGCTATGTGATAAAATTGCAGATTTTAGAGTTGTCTTATATTGTGGTCACCCTGAGGCACACATCCGTAAATATATATATAGTGAGTACGGACAGTATTCAGACCCCTTTAATTTTTTTCACTCTTTGTTTCATTGTAGCCATTTGGTGAAGTAAAAAAAAAGTTTTTTCTCATTAATGTACACTCAGCACCCCATTTTGAAAGAAAAAAACAGAAATGTAGAAATTTTTGCAAATGTATTAAACAAGAAAAACTGAAATATCACATGGTCATAGGTATTCAGACCCTTTGCTCATTATTGAGTAGAAGCCCCTTTTGAGCTAGTACAGCCATGGGTCTTCTTCGGAATGATGCAACAAGTTTTTCTCACCTGGATTTGGGGATCCTCTGCTATTCTTCCTTGCAAATCCATTCCAGTTCCGTCAGGTTGGGTGGTGAACATTGGTGGACTGCCATTTTCAGGTCTCTCTAGAGATGCTCAATTGTGTTTAGGTCAGGGCTCTGGCTGGGCCAGTCGAGAATGGTCACAGAGTTGTTCTGAAGCCACTCCTTTGTTATTTTAGCTGTGTGCTTATGGTCATTGTCTTGTTGGAAGGTGAACCTTTGGCCAAGTCTAAGGTCCAGAGCACTCTGGAAGAGGTTTTCTTCCAGGATATCTCTGTACTTGGCCGCGTTCATCTTTCCTTCAATTGCAGTCAGTTGTTCTGTCCCTGTAGCTGAAAAACACCCCCATAGTATGATGCTGCCACCACCATGTTTCACTGTTGGGATTGTATTGGGCAGGTGATAAGCAGTGCCTGGTTTTCTCCACACATACCGCTTAGATTTATCACCAAAAAGTTCTATCTTTGTCTCATCAAACCAGGGAATCTTATTTCTCATAGTCCGAGAGTCCTGGAAAGGGTTCCGTGGGGCAACTCTGCCATAAAGGCCCGACTGTAGTGATAGCTGACTTTCTGCAACTTTCTCCCATTTACCTACTGCATATCTGGAACTCAACCACAGTGATCTTGGGGTTCTTCTTCTTTACCTCTCTCTCCAAAGCTCTTCACCCACAATTGCTCAGTTTGGCTGGACGGCCAGGTCTATAAAGAGTTCTGGTGGTCCCAAACGTTTCCCATTAAAGGAATATGGAGGGGACTGTGCTCTTAGACACCTTGTGTACTGCAGAAATTCTTTTGTAACCTTGACCAGATCTGTGTCTTGCCACAATTCTGTCTCTGAGCTCCTTGGGCAGTTCCTTTGACCTCCTGATTCTCATTTGGTCTGACATGCACTGTGAGCTGTGAGGTCTTATATTGACAGGTGTGTGACTTTCCAATTCATGTCCTATCAGTTTAATTGCACACAGCTGGACTCCAATGAAGGAGTAGAACCATCTCAAGGAGGATCACAAGGAAATGGACATGTGACTTTAATATGAGTGTCTGAGCAAAGCGTCTGAATACTTATGGCCAAGTGATATTTCTATTTTTCTTTTTTTAAAAAATTGCAAAAATGTCTACATTTCTGGGGTTTTTTGTCAAGATGGGGTGCAGAGTGTACATTAATGAGAAAACAATGATCTCTTTTGAATTTACCAAATGGCTGCAATGAAACAAAGAGTGAAAAGTTTAAAGGGGTCTGAATACTTTCCACAACCCTATGCATATATATATATATATATATATATATATATATATATATATATATATACATACAGTACAGACCAAGAGTTTGGACACACCTTCTCATTCAAAGAGTTTTCTTTATTTTCATGAGTCTGAAAATTGTAGATTCACATTGGAGGCACCAAAATTATGAATTAACACATGTGGAATGTGTCGCGAGCGGAGGAGGGGACGCTGCGCTCTCCCACTGCTCGGGTCCGGCAGCTGCTGCTGCTGCTCGGCGGTGGCTCGAGCGGTGGGCCGGATCCCAGGGATTCGAGCGGCGTTCCTCTCCCGTGAGTGAAAAGGGGTAGGGATTGATTGGATGGTGGATTTGAGTATTGTCCGTGACGCCACCCACGGTTGTGGTGATATTGGTGACACCACCGCTGCTCTGGACGGGGATCCCGGGAGCGGTGACAGGGAGCAGCTTTGTTGTTAGTTCTCCCCTCCGTGGGTAGGGGGTTGGTTATCCCAGGGCCTGGTGATGGGGGAAGGGATGGATGGCAGGCGGGTTACGGGGCCTGGTGAGGTGCAGGGTCGCAAGGGCAGCACTGTACCGCACGACACGGTGGTACTCACACAGCCAATGATGAGGACACAGTTCTTGGTAAAACACACGGCTGGATGGACGGGTCCCACAGACGGCTGCGGTGGTTTCTGCTCCCGGCAGGTTGATGGTGACTGCCTTTCCCTGCACCTATGTACGGTAGATGGTTACAATGGGTTCCCACCGGTAACCCGCTCCCCAGCTTGGATATGGGCTGGAGGAGCCCCTTTTTGCCCGCAGGCTCTGGCCCTGGAAAACGGTTGCCTTGGCGGTGGCGGTGTCTCCCTCTCACGGTTGGGCTGTTGCCTTTTGTCGGGACTTGGCTGCTGGGGAACCCAGGAGGTTCCCTTCGCTGACGGATTCGACAAATTCATGGCGACTCCTAGCCTTGTCAGGGTCCGTAAACCCCTGCCAGATGGTGCTGACTTCTCTTTGTGTACCGGTCCGATACCGCCGGGCCACCGTCCGTCCACGGTCCTTACGGTAAACTCCGATAGGTCACTCCTGCAGACGGTCACCACCGTCTGCCAACCTTGCTGTACCGCCCGGGCCACACACCCGGACGCTGTCAGTTAGTTGCTCCACTACCACTTCACTTCCTTCCACTCTCACCTCCAAAACTGAACTCTTTACTTTTCCCGCCTCCAGGACTGTGAACTCCTCAATGGGCGGGACCAACCGCCTGGCCCACCCCCCTGGTGTGGACATCAGCCCCTGGAGGAAGGCAACAAGGGTTTTGTGTCTGACTTCGGTGTGCCTGACCGGGAGTGTGGGGTGTGTTGTGTTGTTCTCTGTGGCCCCTGGCTTGTCCAGGGCGCCACATTCCCCCTTAGTTAAATGCAGACCGTCCGCGGGCTGCCAGTCCATCACCGGTTTTATTTTCACAACTGAAAAATAGAAAAGGTAAAACGGTAACACATTACAATTATATTAACATCTTCCCACATCGGGAGGTACTCTTACTTAAACGTTACGGTTACGGCTTCCGCTCTCTCCCACCCAAGCAACCTGGCCCTGATGCTGCCCCTAAGCAACAGGCAGCACCCCTTGACCCCAGTCCAGCACAAGTTGCCCGAGCGGGTTCTGTCCTTTTCAGGGGACCCACATCCATGGGGAACCCCTGAAACCCCCAGAGGATTGCCACCGGTTGCAGTAGTGGCTGGGCCCCAGCCTGCTCCACTGCGGGCCCTTTCTCCAATCTGCCTCTCCGGAGGCGGTCACAGTAAAGCCAACAAACATTTTTATTTACAAGCCACCAAGTTTGTGGTTGCCCTGCTAGTTCTCGGGCTTGTCCATAAGGAGTCCCTTATGCAACTCTTGTAGACAGTCCCCACGGGGACAACGGTGCCGGCAACGACCGGTTTCAATCAAGCTGTAAATCAGGTGACTTTTCGGTAAATCATTTGCTTATTTCTCAAAACTTTAAACAGTACTTTCAACACACACACACTTTTTCCTTTTTTAAAGAACAGTTTCCCTGTTACCTAAGTGGGGGTCTACCTAGGTTGGGACGGGTGGATCTCCGGGGCCCGGTGTCAGTGGTGGCAGGCAGTGGGGCAGAGGGAACAATCAGTTCCTCTTCCCTGCTATCGTGTGGGGCAGGCGGAGGCATAGGGGAGCTGGGTACAGGTTCATCCCTGGGCACTGGCTCATGGTTGACCACTTCCATTACTTTCTCATCCACGGGTTGTGTGAATAGTATCACTGGAAGAATCACCGCGCCATTCTCTGTAGGCCAGTCTGCTGGAAAGTCACCCATCACGGTGTGGATTACCTCTTTTGCCTTCTCCGCCGGTCTAGGAATCGGAGCTTCAGCTGCTGCCCTCAATGCTGGTGGGCACCTCTTTAGATGGTCCCGGGAAACCGTGGCCAAAGTGCCCCCTTGGTCATGACTGATCTCGTAGGCCTTCCCATCTTCCCATCCTGTGGGCTGTATGACATATGGGGTCTGCTCCCATTGATCATCCAGCTGGTGGGTCCTCCTCTTTCGTTTCAGCACTACGTCTCCAGGCTGGAAAGGGACAGCAGACGCCTTCTGGTTAAAGCACTGCTCCTGTTGTTCCCGACTCCGACTCAAATTCTTCTCAACATACTCCTGAATCTGTCGATACTGCACTCTCCGCCGAGTATCCCATTCAGTTGTCGAAGGGAGCGCTTCTGGGGCCTCCAATCCCATGTCCAGATCCACCGGTAGCCGGCCGGGGCGTGCTCTCATCAGGTATGCTGGGGTGCATTTTGTTGAGCTAGAAGGGATATTGTTGTACATATCGACCAAGTCAGGCAGCTTCTCCGGCCACAGGTTCCGCTCTTCTAGCGGCAACGTCTTGAGGAGGCCCAGGACCAGGTGGTTCATCTTTTCACACATGCCGTTGGTTTGGGCATGGTAAGGCGTGGTCCGGATTTTCTTGCAGCTGTACAACTGACAAAATTCATGGAATACCTCCGCTTCAAAGGCCGGGCCTTGGTCAGTAAGCACCTTCTCCGGGTACCCATGTGGTCGGCAGAAATAGGCCTGGAACGCTCTAGCGGCGGTACGGCCAGTTAGGTCTTTGACTGGGACAACCACCATGAACCTTGAATAGTGGTCTACAATGGTTAGAACGTAAGTGTACCCACTTCGGGGTGAGCTTTACATGGTCCAGGGCAACCAGCTCCAGCGGTTGGTGTGTAACAATTGGGTGTAGGGGCGCTTTCTGGCTGGCCTCATCCTTCCTTCTCACCGCGCAAGGGCCACACTCTCGGCACCAGGCCTCTACAGATTCCCGCATTCCACTCCAATAGAACCGCTCTCTCAACAGCATCTCTAGCTTCTTCCATCCAAAGTGCCCAGCACCATCATGGTATGCTTGCAGGACAGTGGGCACGGTAGCTTGGGGAATCACCAACTGGCGGATCTTCTCATGGGTCTTCGGGCTAATCAGCTCACGGTACAACTTCCCCTGGTGTAGATACAGCCGGGTCCGTTCACGCCACAGGCATTGGGCTTCATCTGTGGCGGCAGGGTCTATCCCAGCAGCACCCTGTTCCACCAAGATCTTGACTAAGCGGACGGCGGGTGCCTGGTCCTGAGCTTCTTGCCACTCCTGGCTGGGCAGCGGGTCCAGGTTTACCCGTTGTTGATAGACATGTACCTTCTCAGTCGGTGGCTGATGAAATGCGGGCAGCTCAATCTCTTCGAGGTCGTCGTCTTCTGGCTCTTTTTCCGACAAGTGGGGCATCCGAGAGCGTGCATCGGCATTAACGTTGACACGGCCGGCCCTGTACTTGATGGTGAAATCGTAGTTGGCTAGCCTAGCCACCCATCGCTGTTCCAACGCGCCCAGCTTGGCGGTGTCCAGGTGAGTCAGCGGGTTATTATCCGTGAAAGCGGTGAACTTAGCCACTGCCAGGTAATGGCGGAACCTCTCGGTGATAGCCCACACCAGTGCCAGGAGTTCAAGCTTGAAAGAGCTGTAGTTCTCGGGGTTCCTCTCAGTCGGTCGAAGCCTTCGGCTCGCATAGGCAATCACTTTCTCTCTCCCGTCTTGGACCTGGGATAGGACTGTCCCTAAGCCCACATTGCTGGCATTGGTGTAAAGGATGAAGGGGTGGTTGTAGTCAGGGTATGCTAGGATTTCTTCTCCGGTCAGGGCCGCTCTCAGCTGATGGAAGGATTCCTCATGCCTTTCTTCCCACACCAATGGAGCTCCTAGGGGTCTACCACCTTTGGTCTGTCCCACGAGGAGGTCTTGCATGGGGGCAGCCATCTTCGTGTACCCCTTGATGAAGCGACGGTAATACCCCACCAGGCCCAGGAACTGCCTCACCTCCTTCACCGTGGTCGGCCTTGGCCAGTCCTGAATGGCGGTGATTTTTTCAGGGTCGGGGGCGACACCCTCTGCACCGACCACATGCCCTAGGTACTGCACTTTGGGTTTCAGCAGATGACACTTTGAGGGCTTCAACTTCATCCCATATTTGGCAAGGGACGCAAACACCTCGGCTAGGTGCTCCAGATGGGCTTCATGTGACTGAGAGTACACAATCGCATCATCCAGGTACAGCAGGACGGTCTCAAAGTTTAGATGCCCCAGACAGCATTCCATCAGCCGTTGGAAAGTTCCAGGGGCATTGCACAGCCCGAACGGCATGCTATTAAACTCACAGAGCCCCATAGGGGTAGCAAATGCAGTCTTCTCTCGGTCTTCTGGTGCCACAGCCACCTGCAAGTACCCACTGGTGAGGTCAAGGGTGGAGAAGTAGTTAGCGGTTCTCAGCGCAGCCAGGGACTCCTCAATGCGGGGCAGAGGGTAAGCATCCTTATGTGTTATCTGGTTAATTTTTCAGTAATCCACACACATCCGCATGGTGCCATCCTTCTTCTTAACCAGTACCAACGGGATGGCCTAGGGACTACAGCTGTCCCTAATAACCCCTGCCTCCTTCATGTTCCTCAACATGTCCTTAGCACATTGGTAGTGTGCAGGGGGAATAGGCCTGTACCTTTCTTTGATATGGGGGTGCTCACCGGTGGGGATATGGTGTTGGACCCCTTTAATCTGCCCAAAGTCTAGGGGGTGCTTGCTAAAAACTTGCTCATACTCCTGTACCACCCGGTATTCCCCTTCTTTGTGATGTGCAGGGGTATCGTCAGTGCCTACGTGTAGCTGTTGGCACCACTCGTCTAACTCCCCTTGGGATGGGTGAGTGCTGGCAGTAGGTGGTGAGGTTGTGGGAATGGCCTCGTGGATGGTGTGGGGATCCAAGGTGAACAGCTTGGCAAGGGTAGCGCACCGGGGAAGCCTGACTTCTTCCTCCCCGCAGTTCAGCACCCTCACGGGCACTCTCCCCTTCTTTACATCTACCACCCCTCGGGCGGCCATTACTGTTGGCCAGTGTTCAGAGGGCATGGGCTCTATCATGGCGGGGTAGTCACGCCCCTGGGGCCCTATCGCTGCCCTACACCAAATCATCATCTTGCTCCTGGGAGGCACAATCAAAGGGGCCACATCGATCACTCTCACCCCGCCAATCTCTCCTCCTTTCGAACTCACATGTTGGCGGTACATCAGGGCTCGAATCTCACTCTGCACAGCTCTCTGTCGGCTCCCTGCCGCCGTGGCGGCCAGCTGCTGCAGTAGGGTCAGCACATCACTCATACAGTGCTCCATCACGTTGGTCCCTAGCACTACCTTCGGGTTATGATCACTGGGTTCATTCATTATCACAATCATACCCTGGTGTTGCAGTTCAGCTTGCCCCACAGTCATGGCCACTTGTTTGTACCCTACTTGGGTCAATGGGAGTCCATCAGCAGCAATCAGTGTTATACTGGTATCTGGAGGAGCCAGCTCATCTTTTCCCCAATACCGTTGATACAGTGTCTATGGTATGGTGGTTACCTGTGATCCAGTGTCCAGGAGAGCCATCACCGGTATGCCGTCCAAAGCCACGGGGATGATGGGCCGGGCCCCGATGTACCGGTCCCGCCAGTCTGGGGGGCCATGGGGTTCTACTCCTGAGGATTGGCCCGTGTCTCCAGGGGTTGGTCGTTTAACGGACACCGTCAGAAGTAGTGGCCGGGTTTGCTGCACCTGTAACAGATTGGAGGTCCATTCCGTGAGTCATTGGCCCTTCTCCGCTGCATCCAGGGGACGTCCTCAGGGCTGTCGGCGAGCTGCATCTTCACCGGGGCCTGGGATCTGGTCAGAGGCTGGAGTGCGGCAAGGATCTTAGCGAGGTCCCCATCCATGCAGCGAACTTGAGCAGCAAGCTCTTCCATCGCTCCGCTTGGAGCTGCAGGCACTGGAGGTGCTGATGGGGTAGGGGCCACCATGACGGGAGCAGTCTCGACCGGCCACGGGGCTGGCTCAGGAGCTTCAATTGCAGGGGGTTGCAGAGCTTTGATGGCCCGTTCCTTTAATACGGCAAAGTCCACATCAGGGTGTTCTAGGGCCCACAGCCGAAGCTGTTTGCGGTCCTCCGAGGACCTCATCCCCTGCACAAACTGCTCACTTAACATTTTGTTACTGTCCACACTGTTGATGGTGTCCACCTGCTTCAATGTGCGGAGCGCGGTTTGCAGGCGCAGAGCATAGTCCCGAATGCTATCTGCGGGCCGTTGCCGGCATTGATAGAACTGCATCCGCAACTCGGCCTCGGTACGGGTCTCAAATGCAGTCTGCAGTTTTTCAAATATGGTGGCTACAGAGGACCGGTCCCCCTTGGCCCAGGTCTCCGCCTCCTGCTCAGCCGCGCCGGTTAGCTGCCCCAGCACTAGCACTGCACGTTGCTTATCAGTCAGGGGGTACAGTTCTAGTAGCGGACTGAGTTTTTTTCCGTAAAACCTGCAAGGCATCAGGTTTCCCATCGTACTGCGGTAGCCAGGCAGCTCCGGGCACATAGGGCAAAGAGAACGGCATCACCTGAGCGAGAGCTGGGGCCACGGCGCCCCCCGCCAGCCCGGCCGGGACCTGGGCAGGCCCGTTCCCATCTACAGGTGCTCCCGCGGCTGCGTCCGCCGCTCTTCCAGCGGCTCTGTCGGGCGCAGACATCTTGTTTCCGTTCCCCTTAGTCTTTTTCCGGCTCCTCCTCTACAGGGGCGGGGTTTTGTCCTTCGCACCTCCACTACTCGAGTAGACGCTCGAGCGGGAACTTTTCGCGCCCAAGATGGCGGCTTCACAAATCTTTCGGCCGGACACCTCCGGCGGTAACAAGGCGCACCTCTACCTGACGGCAGAGTGGTAAGATCCTATTCGTGACGCCAAGTTGTCGCGGGCGGAGGAGGAGACGCTGCGCTCTCCCACTGCTCGGGTCCGGCTGCTGCTGCTGCTGCTCGGCGGTGGCTGGAGCGGTGGGCCAGATCCCGGGGACTCGAGCGGCGTTCCTTGCCCGTGAGTGAAAAGGGGTAGGGATCGATTGGATGGTGGATTTGAGTATTGTCCGTGACGCCACCCACGGTTGTGGTGATATTGGTGACACCACCGCTCCTCTGGACGGGGATCCCGGGAGCGGTGACAGGGAGCAGCTTTGTTGTTAGTTCTCCCCTCCGTGGGTAGGGGGTTGGTTGTCCCGGGGCCCGGTGATGGGGGACGGGATGGATGGCAGGCGGGTTACGGGGCCTGGTGAGGTGCAGGGTCGCAGGGGCAGCGCTGTGCCGCACGGTACGGTGGTACTCACTCAGCCAATGATGAGGACACAGTTCTCGGTAAAACACACGGCTGGATGGACGGGTCCCACAGACGGCTGCGGTGGTTTCTGCTCCCGGCAGGTTGATGGTGACTGCCTTTCCCTGCACCTATGTACGGTAGATGGTTACGATGGGTTCCCACTTGGATATGGGCTGGAGGAGCCCCTTTTTGCCCGCAGGCTCTGGCCCTGGAAAATGGTTGCCTTGGTGGTGGCGGTGTCTCCCTCTCACGGTTGGGCTGTTGCCTTTTGTCGGGACTTGGCTGCTGGGGAACCCAGGAGGTTCCCTTCGCTGACGGATTCGACAAATTCACGGCGACTCCTAGCCTTGTCAGGGTCCGTAAACGCCTGCCAGATGGTGCTGACTTCTCTTTGTGTACCGGTCCGGTACCGCCGGGCCACCGTCCGTCCACGGTAAACTCCGATCGGTCACTCCTGCAGACGGTCACCACCGTCTGCCAACCTTGCTGTACCGCCCGGGCCAACTGTCAGTTAGTTGCTCCACTACCACTTCACTTCCTTCCACTTTCACCTCCAAAACTGAACTCTTTACTTTTCCCGCCTCCAGGACTGTGAACTCCTCGGTGGGCGGGACCAACCGCCTGGCCCACCCCCCTGGTGTGGACATCAGCCCCTGGAGGAAGGCAACAAGGGTTTTGTGTCTGACTTCGGTGTGCCTGACCAAGAGTGTGGGGTGTGTTGTGTTGTTCTCTGTGGCCCCTGGCTTGTCCAGGGCGTCACAAATGCAATACTTAACAAAAAATACATATAGGGCATAAATAAAATACATAAAATATTACGATTTTTTTCAGTCATTACTTTTTTTCCATTCTATAAAAAAAAATGTTTGCTGCTCATGTCTGTAAAAATAATCCAGTTTTAAAACCCCAGAATGTGGTGACACAAGTAAGATTAGTTTTTTAATTTGTTCAAAACATTACATGGTAAAATAAAAGCAGGTATTCGAAATGTTAATGTTTTGAGCCCATGAAAGATTTCAATGAGAAACACAGAAGCTGTAAGTAAGTAGTAAAGAAAACCATCAGTTTTTATCTGCAATCGAAAAAATGAAATGAAAAATTGAGAAAACAGATCATAGTAAAGAAGGAAAAATGTATTGTAAGCCCTGGAAGCATTTCTACAAATGTCCACTAGATGGCGTCTGAGTTCTCATAAATTCCAATAGTAAAGTAATCTTACAATAATGTCAAACAAGGAAGTTTGTTCTGGAAATAACGAGATATTAAGTAAAAGAAAGCACCTGATCTACTATATACAGAAACTAGTTGAAGGTCAGAATATATGTATTATACTTACGGGAAGAAATGCGGAAAGTATCAAGAAAAATGTAAAATTAGTACAAAAAAAATTAAAGGAAACACATGATAAATGAAGTCATTGCCTTATAGTTTCATAGTTTTAAGGTTGAAGGTAGAAAATAAGTCCATTGTGTTCAGCTTATAAACTAACGTGTTGATCCAGAGGAAGACAAAAAACCCCATGGGGCAGACACCAATAGCTCCAATGTTAGGGCAAAAAACCCTTCCCGACTCCACATACGACAATCAGACTAGTTCCCTGGATTAACGCTCCATCTCAGAATCTATAGCCCGTAACATGTAATATTACATTTTACAAGAAAGGCATCCAGGCCCCATTTGTACTTTTTTTTACTGAAATAACCATTATCATATGATGTGGCAGAGTTCCATAGTCTCACTGCTCTAACAGTAAGAATCACAGTCTGTGATTATGAGTAAACGTTCTTTCTTCTAAACCAAGGCTCTCAAACACACATTTCAAGGTCCACATGCAGCACTTGAAGCTGTTGTCTTTGGCCCTCCAGGCACCTGAGCTCCCAAGATGTCCTCAGGACAGAAGAGAGAAGGCCAAATGAAGAGTCCACCAGCGCATATTAAAGAGCACCTTTCACCAAATTTGTCACCCGCACATGTTTGTCACCCGCACAAATTGATGTCACCCGCACATGTGCAATGGCTCCAAGATAGGACTTAGTCTCCAGTGCTTGCACATGTGCAGTAGCAAGAAATCTGGACATAGACTCCAGTGCCACAGCAACCGTAACAATCAAGGTATTGCATTTTGATCATGAGGGACCCCTGGCCCAGCAGTAGGTTTGGTCAGGGGTCACCATCTCCCCTTTCCCTAGACACAGGAGTCCCCTTCCCTTACCTTTTGTTTCTTGCTTGGTACTTCCCCATACCTAGTGTGACAGTATAGCTGAAGTTACACTACTAAGACAGGAGGAGAGCTAATAGAGGTGTTTGTAATGTGACACAGCTAAATTCAGTTGCACTGTGTTACGTCATCGCCGGAGTCTGCTCCAGTGACTTCTGCTCCGATCGCCAGGCAACGACGTGTTCCTGCCGTAGATGGTGCTGGTGATGGGAGAGGCGTCGATGCCAGCGGCACCAGTGGGCGCAGGCTCCGATCATCCACTGGGCTGGGCTAGCTTGGGATCTGCAGTACCGCTGGCTGACTGTGGGTGGCATGTGTCTTCTAGCTGAAGTTGCCAGCGTTCAGCTACAGCCAATGGGAAGACACCACACCCTTCTTATTCCCCCTTCTGTCACATGACCACTGCCAGAGATAGTTCTGATTTTCCTGGCTCCTGTTACGTCCTATTCTCTTTGGTGATTCCTGTGTGTTGACTTCTGCGTGTTTTCTGACTACCCTCCTGCCTACTGTTTGTGTAGCTCGCTGCCCGATCTGGATTTGACCTCTGCTACATTTGCTGACTAAGTCATTGCCTGCCGATTCTGTCCCTGTTCTGCAATTCCTGGTTTGACCCTGCCTGACTACTACTCTTATCGGACTGCAGCCTTCTACAGGTAGAAATCTCCAGTGCCCTGTGTAATTCCAAATCCCTGTATAGGGGTTAAAGGGTTTCAGGGTTCTGGGGGTCCTGCTTGGTGAGGGGCTTCCCCCTAGTCTGTTCATTACATCCCACCTGAGTCTGTTGATCCAGGCAGGCGTTACAACAATGGAGCCGTTGTAATCCCAGTGATCACCTTCCCTCAACACAGAGAAGAAGTTAAAGGACCAGAAGAACTTGTTCAGAGCCTAGAAGAGCCGGGTGTAGCCGAACCAGAAGACTGTACACAGGTATCAGCACCCAGTACACCCATCACTCACATTGAGACACATACCCCGGGTGGGAGGGCACGACCTCAGACAGATGACAGCATAATACTGCATAGGCAAAACTGCAGCAACCTAGGTCAGCTCCCAGGTAGTGATCTCCAGGGTCCTGTGTAATTCCAAATCCCTGTATAGGGGTTAAAGGATTTCAGGGTCCTGGGGGTCCTGCTTGGTGAGTGGCTTCCCTCTAGCCTCCCCTTTACAGCCCATCTGAGTCTGTGGATCCAGGCAGGCGTTACACACTGCCCTTCCTTACCCACTGACTCATGCGGGAGGATAGACCAGGAGATTAGAGCTGGAACACACACTGAGAAACCTACTCTAAGCTATTGAAAGCAGAGTTCTTTTCCTGCTGTTTTACTGCCTACTAATGATTGGTCAACATCATATAGAGAAGAAGTACATGACTCCAATGAAAACTAACTAATAACGGACTTAACAAAAGTTTACTCATTAAGTGCGAAATATTTTGCCAATTACATCGTATGTCTAGTTCAACATGTAAAAATTGATGAAAGGACCTCTTTAAAAGCACATTTGCATCTTTTTTTCCATTTTTTTTCTTCATGTGATTAGTTTGGGTTGAAACATCTTTAATCGTATTGCTTTTTCAGGCTCCATGTATTATAGTACACTGCAAGCTGCTATATTTGGTCAGTGTCACTCCCAACAGCTAGTTAAGTAGCCAGCCCCTCCTGAATATGAAAGTAAGCTGTATTTTGATTCTATATGTTGAGCTGGAGAGAAGATAAGAGAAGCTGGAGACTCAACCAACTAAGGGCCGTTTTACACATCCGGCTTTTCGCCGGATTCGGTGCACTCCAGTACAGTGTGATACAGTACAATGGCAGCACGACAACTTCCGGGACTCATGCTCCAGTCACATGACAGCATGTGACCGCAGCTTGCCGTGCTGCCATTGTACTGTATACACTGTACTGGAATGTGCCGAATCCGCCAATCCGGCAAAAAGACGGATGTGTAACACGGCCCTTAGAGCTCTGCTGTCAGGATGAACACTGAGTGACATTCAGCAGTTGTAATGAATGGCAATAAAACTGCAGAAGCAAAATGGTAAACATTTTTATACTTGGAATTATTTACAGATTAGTTTTTTTCCCCATACCCCCATGATACATTCAATGCCATAAAAAAGATGTGTCCAAAGCCTTGCATACAATTAACTTTTGCGTACACTATCACAAAGTATATTATACCTTTATGCATGGTTTTCTGAGCTTACAGCAAAGTCCATCATCCACCTTCATATAATTTTGTACAAGTTCTTCCATATCTTGAAATTTTTTTCTTGGCGATATATAAAATCCTCCATTGTCAAGTTTTCTGATTCTGTAGTGTTTCACTGTGATGCCATCATAGACTAAAACACAAGCAATAAACTTGTTAGAATATTTAGAACAACATGTTTTGTGGTCACTCTCAGCTATATCTCCTAATAATCTGTTATTTTCTACATATCCACAATTCTGCTGCATCCTGGATGCGGTGGGTCCTGACCTGCAGGTTAGTGTTTGCTGCGGAAAAAACAAACACAGTGGGCACAGGATTTTTAGAAATCCCATCCACTATGCTTGTACTGTACATCGTAGTGGTTTTGGATGCAGCTGAAACATGCTGCGTGCAAAGCGCTGTGGAAACTGACCATGGGCACGCACCCGTGTCAAGAATGCAGCAATCTTCTAATCTATTCATTAATAAATCAGCACAATCTTAAAGGGTTTTGCTGGGCAGAGAAAAAAATGTGTCCTTGACCACATGTATGAGTTTTGCATAGCTGTGGTCAAATGCAGACTAGATTCTCATTCTCTCAATGTTCTTTTTCATTACATGTGGACACATGGTTCATTGGCACGCTCATGACATGATCGTAGGATGTCGATGGATTGATATGACAGCCGTGGGTCTGCTGAACACCCCCATGCTTGCCATGAAGGTTCTCCTGCGCAAGACAGCATTTAGCTGGCATTCATAGTGCACAGTGTTTTTTGCTATACCTAGCAGTGCTGATGCACTGCTATGTATTGCACAAGTGATCAGAAAATCGTAGGTTCAAGTCCCCTAGAAGGACTAACAAATACATTTAAAAGTGAAAAAACTATTTAAGATATACTGTACAGTGAGGAAAAATAGTATTTAGTCAGCCACCAATTGTGCAAGCTCTCCCACTTAAAAAGATGACAGAGGTCTGTAATTGACATCATAGGTAGACCACAACTATGAGAGACAAAATGAGAAAACAAATCCAGAAATTCACATTGTCTGATTTGCCAAGATTTTTTTTTTCAAATTATGGTGGAAAATAAGTATTTGGGCAATAACAAAAGTTAATCTCAATATTTTCTTATATATCCTTTGTTGGCAATGACAGAGGTCAAACATTTTCTGTAAGACTTCATAAGGTTGGCACACACTGATGGTGGTATGTTGGCCCATTCCCCCATGCAGATCTCCTCTAGAGTAGTAATGTTTTGGGCCTGTCGCTGGGCAACACGGACTTTCAACCCACTCCAAAGGTTTTCAATGGGGTTGAGATCTGAAGACTGGCTAGGCCACTCCAGGTTCTTCATATGCTTTTTACTAAGCCACTCCTTCGCTGCCCTGGCGGTGTGCTTGGGATCATTATCATGCTGAAAGACCCAGCCACGTTTCATCTTCAATGCCCTTGCTGATGGAAGGAGGTTTGCACTCAAAATATCACAATAAATGTCCCCATTTATTCTTTCGTCCTGGTCCCGTTGCAGAGAAACAAAGCATAATATTACCACCCCCATGCTTCACAGTAGGTATGGTGTTCTTTGGATGCAACTCAGCATTCGGTCTCCTCCAAACACGACGAGTTGTGTTTCTGTGTTTCTACCAAACAGTTCTATTTTGGTTTCATCAGATCATATGACATTCTCTCAATATGCTTCTGGATAATCCAAATGCTCTCTAGCAAACTTTAGACAGGCCTGGAAATGTACTGACTTAAGCAGGGGAACACGTCTGGCACTGCAGAATCTGAGTCCTTGGCGGCGGAGTGTGTTACTGATGGTAGTCTTTGTTACAGTGGTCCCAGCTCTATGCAGGTGATTCACTAGGTCTCCCGTGTGGCTCCAGGATTTTTGCTCACCGTTCTTCTGATCATTTTGACCCCACGGGGTGAGATCTTGCGTGGAGCCCCAGATCAAGGAAGATTATCAGTGGTGTTGTATGTCTTCCATTTTCTTATTATTGCTCCCACAGTTGATTTCATTACACCAAGCCACTTGCCTATTGTAGATTCAGTCTATCCAGCCTGCTGCAGGGCTACAATTTTTTTTCTGGTGTCCTTTGACAGCTCTTTGGTCTTGACCATAGTGGAGTTTGGAGTGTGACTGTTTGAGGTTGTGGACAAGTGTCTTTATACTGATAACAGATGCCATTACTACAGGTAATGAGTGGAGGACAGAGGAGACTCTTAATGAAGTTACAGGTATGTGACAGCCAGAAATCTTGCATGTTTTTAGATGACTAAATGCTTATTTTCCACCATAATTTGCAAAAAAAACCTCTTGCCAAATAAGACAAGGTGTTTTTTTCTGGATTTGTTTTCTCATTTTGTCTCTCATAGTTGTGGTCTACCTATGATGTCAATTACAGGCCTCTGTCATCTTTTTAAGTGGGAGACCTTGCACAATTAGTGGCTGACTAAATACCTTTTTTTTGTTGAAATCTTTTCTTTCTTTGCCCCATTACCCAAGGAGCAATTAAAAAAGATACACATAACTGGTATTGCTGCAGTTATTATCCGATCAGTAAACAGTGTGATGATAAAAAAAACAGCATTGTGTTTTTTGGCTGTCACAACAATGCAGCTGGAATAAGAGGAGATCAAAACATCATAACTACACCAAAATGATATCCGTAAAAACATCAGCTCAGGTTGCAAATAACAAGCCCTCACACAGCCCATATCCCCAAAAATTGAAAATGGCAACACAATTAAAGTTTGATTTTTAAAAATATCAGAATTTTATTCATCACTGAAATAAAATTAAAAACCCTATACATTTTTAGTATCTGCATTATTGTATTTGCCTGTAAAATGATATTACTCGGTCAGATTTACCATATAGTGAACATGGTAAATAAAAAAAATACTAATAATTGTGGCATTGCAATTTTTTTTTTGCAATTTCAATGCACTTGGAACTTTTTTTGCACTTTCCAGAGCATCACATGATAAAATCCATGGTGTCATTCAAAGTACAATTCGTCCTGCAAAGAACAAGTCCTCACACAACTACCGTAAGTGGACAGAAAAATAAAAAGATTTTGGAAGAAAGGGAGGAAAGAACGAAAATGAAAAAAATGGAAATTGCTTGTGGCATATAGTGGTTAAAAACAGTATTTTGTGAGGTAATCATACTGCATATTAATCAATATTGACCTCAAAGAACATGAAAAGTCTTATCTTTTTTCCCTCATAGTAAAGATTGCTAATGCAAGGCCATGGAAGACTGATTTATTTAATTCTAACCTTTGCTCAAAAATATAATGGAAAATCACCAGCAATAAACTTAAAAGCGTACTCTCGTCTTGCTGATAACAGCACGAGAAAGACGAGCATTCTAAAATACATGAGTTCTATTGGTAACATCTGTATCTATTATACATATGTGCCATAAATGTACAAGATAGAAATACTCTTTTAATCAGAAGCTGGAGACAGTAGTGTGGGGTCCCTGGTAATGATACTTGAAATTAGGGATGCCCCCAACTACTAGTCCTGTAGGTGAAAAGAAATAAACACAAACAATGAAAAAATCCTTCATTAAAATAAATAAATTAATAAATAAAATAATAAATTAAAATACAAAAACACCCCTCTTTCTCCAATTTATTAACCTCAAATACATAGTTCTCATATAATCCACAGAAGAACCCACAATGATCCCATTTCTGCTACATACTGAAGTCGCAACGACTGACTGACTGAGCGGTGATGTCACTCAGTTTATCTGCGGTCACAGCTAAATGTTCCCACGGTAACCCACCTGTGACCACAGTGAAACTGACCTCAGGTGACCTCACTGAACTCAGTGACCACACATCAGGTGAACTCATTCAGTTCAATGAGATCGGCATCTCCTGGCAGAAAACGATGCTGAAATTTATACACGAAATTCCTGCACCAATACTACATCTCCTGGCAAAAACAAAAAAACGCATGAAAATGTAATGCAGTTGTGATGCAATATTTTTCCAAGAGATGCAGATGGTGCTGAAATTTATACACCAAATTCCGACACCAAATCAGCATGTGCTGGCAAAAAATGCATCTAAAAGCTGAAAAAATATGTATTTTTATGGCTTGACAAAGGCCCTGTGCTGACCGAAACGTTGTATTTGTAACTTTTTTCAGGGTATGCTGGGACCAATCTGAACCAGATTTGTTTTTAAATCCATCTGGACCCACCAAACTCAAAGATCTGCGGGTTTGTCTATGGGGCCCTTTGCACACTACGACATCGCAGGTGTGATGTCGGAGGGGTCATGTCGAATGTGACGCACTTCCGGCGTCGCACTCGACATCGTAGTGTGTAAATCCTAGATGATACGATTAATGAGCGCAAAATCGTCGTAATGGTATCATCGGTGTAGTGCCTGGGAATTCCCTAATTACGCGACTGTGTAATGCCCGGGTGGTGGATCCTCTGGGCCGTGCACCGGACTCCCCCAGTGAGGCAACACAGAGCGAACCCCTATACAGGGACTGTCCGGTCACCCCACCAGAGGGCCTAGGTGCATGGTTGCCGGAGCACTAAGCGGGATAAGGTCAGAGTCCTTTCCAGAAGCTGCAATGAGGAAGTCCCTGGGGACAAAGAGTTCCTGGTGCCAGGTGTGATGACGGTGCCCGGGTACTGATGGCAGGTAGAGACGTCAGACGTGAACAGAGTTCAACCGGTAGAGGAGGCAAAGGTCACCGGGTGAAGCCGAGGGTAGGAGGCAGGTTCAGACTGAAGAAGATTGTGGCGTCTCAGCTGATAGTCCCCGTAGGACCACTCGGACAGGCTGTGGCCCTGGCCAGGATAGCTTGGCAGGACAGTCCCCGCAGGACCTCTCGGACAGGTTATGGACAGGACCAGGTTAACTTGGTAGAAGTGGTTCTGTGGAAGACACAGTGTTAATGCAAGACACAGCAAGCGGGGCCTGGACTCCTAGCTATAGAACTCGTAGAACAGGTGACGCCCTCCAGACAGGAAGCTCCTAATATACCTGACCCTGACTGATGCAATATCCTGTTTAGGGAGTGCTGGGCCTTTAAGAGGAGGTCAGTGACCGCACACGCGCCCTAATGCGCATGCGCGACGCCCGGGTGCCGGAGGCCAGAGCAGGGAGCGGTGCCGAGGAGGACGCGTGATTGGAGGCAGAAGACCCGGGGACCGGAGCGGTGAGTGAGGAACGACGTCGGGACCCGGGGAGCGTGACAGACTGCGACAGGTACGATGTTGTTCCTCGTTCCTGCGGCAGCACACATCGCTGTGTGTGAAGCCGCAGGAGCGAGGAACATCTCCTACCTGCATCCTGCAGCTCACGCCGGCTATGAGGAAGGAAGAAGGTGGGCGGGATGTTTACGTCCCGCTAATCTCCGCCCCTCCGCTTCTATTGGCTGCCTGCCGTGTGACGTCGCTATGACGCCGCATGACCCGCCCCCTTAATAAGGAGGCGCGTCACCGGCCAGATCGACGTCGCAAGGCAGGTTAGTCCATGTGAGGCTGCCGTAGCGATAATGTTCGCTATGGCTGCTATCACAAGATATCGCTGCTGTGACAGGGGCGGGGACTATCGTGCTCGGCATCGCAAGCATCGGTTTGCGATGTCGTTGTGTGCAAAGTGCCCCTTACCCTACTTGTAACACTAATGAGCCACATGACACTGGGGAGGGAAAATGGCTAATTGGGCACAGGTTACCATTTTCACTGAGGGGTGTACCCCTTTAAACATTAATGGCTGCGTGTTGTGAGCACACCTAATTTACAGTTATGCAAGCTGTACAATAACTACTTTACATTGTATCAGTGTCATATCTTCAGTTTTAGAAGCTCCTAATATACCTGACCCTGACTGATGCAATATCCTGTTTAGGGAGTGCTGGGCCTTTAAGAGGGGGTCAGTGACCGCGCGCGCCCTAATGCGGATGCGCGACGCCCGGGTGCCGGAGGCCAGAGCAGGGAGCGGTGCCGAGGAGGACGTGTGACTGGAGGCAGGTGACCCGGGGACCGGAGCGGTGAGTGAGGAACGACGTCGGGACCCGGGGAGCGTGACAGTACCCCCCCCCAGACCCTCCTCCCCACAACCGGGACAGAAAGGCACGAATCAGAGGAGTACCCACATTCTCCCGGCGTTCCCAGGACCTATCCTCGGGACCATAACCTGCCCAGTTGACCAGGAAGTACTGCCGTCCCCTGACGGTCTTCATGGCTACGATATCTCTTACCGCATAGATGTCATCATCGGCTATGGGAGGAGGAGGACTGGCATCAGAAGAGAAGGGACCAAGGACAACAGGTTTCAGCAAGGACACATGGAAGAAGTTGGGTATCCGCAGGGAGGGCGGAAGCTGCAATTTGTAGGATACCTCGTTGATCTTCCTGAGGACCTTGAAGGGACCGATGTACCGCGGACCCAGCTTGTACGAAGGAATCTTGAGTCGGACATACTTGGAGGCAAGCCAGACCAAGTCCCCAGGAGAGAAGCGAGGAGGATCAAGACGTCTCTTGTCCGCATGTTTCTTCATTCGTGCAGCAGCATGTCCCAGGGAGGTCTTGACTGAGGGACCATATAGCGGAGAAGTCTCTGGCCAGGGCATCTGCTGCAGGTACATCGGAAGCTGGAGAGACTGGTAACGGCACAGAAGGCTGGAGACCATAGACAACATAGAAGGGAGAACTGGAGGTGGATTCGCTGACCTGGTGGTTATGAGAGAATTCAGCCCAAGGAAGGAGCGTGGACAAGTTGTCCTGGTGGACATTGACGTAGTAACGAAAGGAAGGTGGTCATTATCTGGTTGACTCGTTCCACTTGTCCGTTTGACTGAGGGTGGTAGGCAGAGGAAATGTCCAGAGACACCCCCAGGTGTTCACAGAGGGCCCTCCAGAAGCGTGAGGTGAATTGGGTTCCTCTGTCAGACACAATATGGGCAGGAAAGCCGTGCAGCCGGAAGATGTGCTGTATGAAGGCATCCGCAAGCTCTTGAGCAGAGGGCAATCCAGCCATAGGAACAAAATGAGCCATTTTCGAGAACCGGTCCACCACGACCCAGATGACCGTATGACCGGAGGACAAGGGCAAGTCCGTGACAAAGTCCATGGCTATGTGTTGCCAGGGAATGGAAGGAATCGGCAGAGGAAGAAGAGGACCAAAGGGCAGATGCTTAGGCGTCTTGTTCCGGGCACAGGAGGAACATGCAGAGATGAAGGCGGTGACATCCGTACGAAGAGACGGCCACCAATAATGACGGGCGATTGCGCCCCAGGCTGGTGTGTCCGGCCACTTTCGAGGAGTGTCCCCATTGGAGGACCTTGAGTCGGTCGGTCTCCGTGACATACGTCTTCCCAGGAGGGATCTGTGCCAGAGAGACGGGAGCCACCGGGATGACCTTGCTAGGACAGATGATGGGCTGGTTTGGCTCCTCCTCTTGGTCCACCGGAACGAAGGACCGAGACACGGCATCCGCCCTTACGTTCTTGTCCACGGGCCGGTAGTGTAGCTGAAAGTCAAACCTGGCGAAGAATAGAGACCAACGTGCTTGGCGCGGATTCAGCCTTTGAGCGGAGTGTATATACTCCAGGTTTTTGTGGTCAGTATAGATGATCACCGGGTAAACCGCTCCCTCCAAGAGATATCGCCATTCCTCCAACGCCATCTTAACAGCCAGGAGCTCTCGATCACCAATGGTATAATTGCGTTCTGGGGCTGAGAAGATCTTGGAGAAGAAGCCGCAGGTGACCATCTTCCCGGTGGCGGACTTCTGCATAAGTACGGCCCCTGCCCCTGCAGAGGAGGCGTCAACCTCCAGGGTGAATTGGCGGTTCAACTCAGGTCGGTGAAGGACAGGGGAAGAAGCAAAGGACCGCTTCAGAGAGCAGAAGGCAGCTTCAGCCTCGGGTGTCCAAGCCTTCGGATTGGCCCCCTTCTTGGTCAGGGCACAGAGCGGAGCAGTTAGGGTCGAGAAGTGAGGGACGAACTGGCGATAGTAGTTAGCAAAGCCGAGGAAACGTTGGATGGCTTTTAGTCCCGAAGGAGGAGGCCAGTCGAGGATAGCAGAGACCTTCCCGGGATTCATCTGCAGACCGGTGTCCGATATCACATAGCCCAAAAAGGGAAGGGATGATTGCTCAAACACACACTTCTCGTGTTTGGCGTATAAGCGATTCTTCCTCAGCCTCTGTAGCACGATCTGCACGTGCTCTCTGTGAGTCCGTAAGTCTGGGGAGTAGATTAAGATGTCGTCCAGGTATACGACTACACAGACGTAGAGGAGGTCCCTGAATACGTCGTTCACCAGCTCCTGGAAGACTGCCGGGGCATTGCAAAGACCGAAGGGCATCACGCAATATTCATAGTGCCCGTCCCGGGTGTTGAAGGCGGTCTTCCACTCGTCTCCGGAGCGTATGCAAACCAGGTTGTAGGCCCCACGGAGATCCAATTTGGTGAATATACGGGCCCCCCGGAGCTGATCGAAGAGTTCAGGGATGAGAGGCAGGGGGTATTTGTTTTTTACGGTGATTTGGTTCAGTCCCCGGTAATCGATACAGGGCCATAAGTCGCCTTCTTTTTTCTTGACGAAGAGGAAGCCCGCACCAGCCGGGGACGAGGACCGTCGAATAAACCCCCGTGCCAGGTTCTCGGTGATGTAGTCAGACATGGCCCGGGTCTCAGCAGGGGACAAAGGGTATATCCGTCCCCGAGGGGGTGTGGTTCCAGGCAGAAGGTCAATGGCACAGTTGTAGGGTCGATGTGGAGGCAATATCTCTGACTCCTTTTTATCAAAGACATCTGCGAAGGACCAATAGGCTGGAGGGAGGCCAGGTAAGGAGTCCGGGGCCAGAGGACGATGGACGGGCTGGATTGACTGGAGGCAGTTCTCATGACAAGACGGACCCCAACGGATGATTTCTCCAGTAAGCCAGCTGACCGTAGGTTCATGTACCCGTAACCAGGGTAAACCCAGTAGAAGCGGATGAGACATGCGTGGCAGAACATGGAAGGTGATTTCTTCGGTGTGTAGCGCACCGATACGCAGTTTCACAGGTTTGGTGACGAACAGGACGGTGTCAGAGAGAGGTTCCCCATCCACAGAGGCTATCACAATGGGTGTCTGCAGCGGGGTGACAGGTACCTGGTACTTGTCCACTGTGGCCTGGTGGATGAAGTTACCCACTGCCCCGGAGTCGAGATACGCCTCTGCCGTGAAGCGGATTTCTCCTGTTGTCACCTGTACAGTCCATGTCACTGGGTCAGAGAGCTTCCCAGTACGTAGGGTGGCCTCTCCTACCAACCCTAGGCTTTGGAGTTTCCCGGTTTCTCTGGGCAGGCACGCACCTGGTGTGCGCCATCTCCACAATAGAAGCATAGGCCCTTGGCGGCTCGTTCCGCTCGACGCTGCTCGGAGGACCGTAGCCGGTCCACTTGCATGGGCTCATGGATGGAGGAGCCAGGGGGCATGGATGAAGAGAGGATGGGCTTCTGTGGAAAAGCGGAGTGCCTTACAGGACGCCGCTCGCGGGACATTTCTTTAGACCTTTCTTGAAAGCGGAGGTCTATCCGGGTTGCAAGGGCAATCAAGGCATCCAAGGTGGAGAGGACGTCTCGGCCGGCCAGCTCGTCCTTGATACGACCGGTAAGTCCCTCCCAGAAGGCAGCAGTCCATTGTTCCACCCTAGTTCAGAGGCCAGGGTGCGGAACCGGATAGCATACTGTCCCACTGTCAAAGTCCCTTGTCGTAGTCTGAGTAGCGAGGAAGCCGATGCGGAGGCGCGTCCGGGTTCATTAAAGGTGGCCCGGAAGGCATGCAGGAAGTCTCGGATGTTGTTGGTTACGAGATCTTCCTTCTCCCAGAGGGGATTCATCCATGCCAGTGCCTCGCCCTCCAGGTGGGACATTATGAAGGCTACCTTGGCCTGGTCAGAAGCAAAGAGGCGCAGCAGCAGTTTGAAGTGGAGCGAGCACTGGTTCAAGAACCCCCTGCAGGTCTTGGGATCCCCGGCGTACCGGGGCGGAGAAGGCAGTCGGAGTCTTGAGGTCTCGGTTGCGGCTCCTACGGAGGTCGTGGACGTGGCTGGTGTTGATAGGGACGTGGCGGTTGCTTGCAGCGTGTTCAGACGGGTGTCTACTGATGTCATGAAGGCCAGCATACGGGATTGGGTTTCGCGTTGATGGACCAGCTCCTGCTGCAATCCGGCCAACTGAGCCGCTAAAGCTTCGGCGGGATCCATGGCCTGTTCTATCTGTAATGCCCGGGTGGTGGATCCTCTGGGCCGTGCACCGGACTCCCCCAGTGAGGCAACACAGAGCGAACCCCTATACAGGGACTGTCCGGTCACCCCACCATAGGGCCTAGGTGCATGGTTGCCGGAGCACTAAGCGGGATAAGGTCAGAGTCCTTTCCAGAAGCTGCAATGAGGAAGTCCCTGGGGACAAAGAGTTCTTGGTGCCAGGTGTGATGACGGTGCCCGGGTACTGATGGCAGGTAGAGACGTCAGACGTGAACAGAGTCCAACCGGTAGAGGAGGCAAAGGTCACCGGGTGAAGCCGAAGGTAGGAGGCAGGTTCAGACTGAAGAAGATTGTGGCGTCTCAGCTGATAGTCCCCGTAGGACCACTCGGACAGGCTATGGCCCAGGCCAGGATAGCTTGGCAGGACAGTCCCCGCAGGACCTCTCGGACAGGTTGTGGACAGGACCAGGTTAACTTGGTAGAAGTGGTTCTGTGGAAGACACAGTGTTAATGCAAGACACAGCAAGCGGGGCCTGGACTCCTAGCTATAGAACTCGTAGAACAGGCGACGCCCTCCAGACAGGAAGCTCCTAATATACCTGACCCTGACTGATGCAATATCCTGTTTAGGGAGTGCTGGGCCTTTAAGAGGAGGTCAGTGACCGCACACGCGCCCTAATGCGCATGCGCGACGCCAAGGTGCCGGAGGCCAGAGCAGGGAGCGGTGCCGAGGAGGACGTGTGATTGGAGGCAGGAGACCCGGGGACCGGAGCGGTGAGTGAGGAACGACGTCGGGACCCGGGGAGCGTGACAGACTGCGACAGGTACGATGTTGTTCCTCGTTCCTGCGGCAGCACACATCGTTGTGTGTGAAGCCGCAGGAGCGAGGAACATCTCCTACCTGCATCCTGCAGCTCACGCCGGCTATGAGGAAGGAAGAAGGTGGGCGGGATGTTTACGTCCCGCTAATCTCCGCCCCTCCGCTTCTATTGGCTGCCTGCCGTGTGACGTCGCTATGACGCCGCATGACCCGCCCCCTTAATAAGGAGGCGCGTCACCGGCCAGATTGACGTCGCAAGGCAGGTGAGTCCATGTGAGGCTGCCGTAGCGATAATGTTCGCTACGGCTGCTATCACAAGATATCGCTGCTGTGACAGGGGCGGGGACTATCGTGCTCGGCATCGCAAGCATCGGTTTGCGATGTCGTTGTGTGCAAAGTGCCCCTTACTCTACTTGTAACACTAATGAGCCACATGACACTGGGGAGGGAAAATGGCTAATTGGGCACAGGTTACCATTTTCACTGAGGGGTGTACCCCTTTAAACATTAATGGCTGCGTGTTGTGAGCACACCTAATTTACAGTTATGCAAGCTGTACAATAACTACTTTACATTGTATCAGTGTCATATCTTCAGTTTTGTGCCATGAAAAGAAATACTAAAATATTTTAAAAAATGTGAGGGTGTACTCACTTTTGTAATATACTGTAATTGTAAGAAGCTCTCTATGTATAGGCATAGGCAGATAGAATGCATACTTCTTCAAAGGGCGTCATTTAGCTATTGCATTAAGGAATTTATGTGACTTGATTACTATGCAGGAGCGCTACATTATTCATGTGGTTGCTTAACCCTGCTGTACTGTTCGGGTCAATATGACCCGAAATGATTTTTGAGACCCTGCAGATTTTTTTTAATGAGAATTTGAAACTAGTGGTTCCTTGACTTCTCCTCATTTGTGGAGCTCTACATTTTTTTTTTGTTTTTGTTTTTTTTTTTTTGTTTACTTTTTGCTACACGCTGATTGTTACACTTGTACTGTTCGGGTCAATATGACCCGATAGCATTTTATACTGTTCTACAGGTCTCTGATTATTTCTAGAGTACTGCGGTTTGATTCTAAAACAGATAGAATGTAAAGAAGAGCTAAAGATAAACTAGCCCCTATTAGAAATGTTTGGAATCAATGGGTAAAGATTCTACCAAAATTGTATAACAGTGGTGAAAATGTAACTGTTGATGAGCAACTGGTGGCATTCCGAGGTAGGTGCCCATTCAGACAATATATACCAAGTAAGCCAGCAAACTATGGCATCAAGATCTGGACACTTTGCGACAGCAAAAGTTCATATGCTCTAAATGTTTAAGTGTATACAGGAAAAACCCCTGATGAAAGACCTGAAAAAAATCAGGGTATGCGTGTTGTTCTAGATTTGACTCATGGACTAAAAGGACAAAATGTCACATGTGACAACTTTTTTACATCCTATCAACTAGGCCAGATGTTGAAGAAAAAACAACTTACCTTGCTGGGTACTATGAGAAAAAACAAACCTGAACTACTGCAAGGTATCCTTAGCAAGAGAGAGGTGTACAGTTCTACTTTTTATTTTTCTGGAAATACAACAATGCACAATGCACCATGACAATGCCGTAAGTGATAGAGAAGACAGAAAGCCTGACATTATTTTGGATTATAATGCCACAAAGGGAGCAGTTGATACTTTAGACCAAGCAATGTCAACATATACTGTACATGCAAACGCAAAACCAATTTGTGGCCAATGATTTTATTTTATGACATACTGGACGTTTCTGCATACAAGCATTTGTCTTATGGAGAGAAATCGACCCCGATTGGAACCGGAATAAGCTGCATAAAAGATTATTTCTTGAGGAATTGGGAAAAATCCCTGGTGAGGCCATATATTGAGAGCAGAAAAGTGACCCCCAGAAATGATGGAGCAACAGCCATTGTAAAAAGTGTCCAGCATGCTCAAGAAAGAGACTCCACATCCACGGCCTCCACCAGCACAGCTACTAGCAAAAAAAGGAAGAGATGTAGCTTCTGTCCATCTTCCTGTGACAATAAGGCTAGGTTCACACACTGCGTTTTTTTGACGCTGCGTTTTTGTGCGTTTTTTGCAGCAAAAACCTCACAAAAACGCACCCGCGTCAAGAAAACACGGCAATAAACGCGCACGTTTTTGCCACGATTTGGAGCGTTTTTTGCTGCGTTTTGCTGCATTTTTGCTCACTGCGTCTTTATGCGTTTTTTATCAGTGAAAAAAAAAAAGGTCTGATGTCATTTCCTTCTTCAATATGTTCTTCATTCTCCACTAGTGTATGCAGGAGAGCAGACAGCTGCAGAACTACAAGGCTCAGCATACTCCATCCAAAAGTGTATGCAGGAGAGCAGACAGCAGCTGCAGAACTACAAGGCTCAGCATGCTCCATCCAGGACTGTATGCTGGAGGAAGAGTCAGGGGGAGCAGACCTACAAGGCTCAGTATCCTCCATCCAATAGTGTATGCAGGAGAGCAGACAGCAGCTGTCGAACTACAAGGCTCAGCATCCTCCATCCAATAGTGTATGCAGGAGAGAAGACAGCAGCTGTCGAACTAGAAGGCTCAGCATCCTCCATCCAATAGTGTATGCAGGAGAGAAGACAGCAGCTGTCGAACTACAAGGCTCAGCATCCTCCATCCAATAGTGTATGCAGGAGAGCAGACAGCAGCTGTCGAACTACAAGGCTCAGCATCCTCCTTCCAGGACTGTATGCAGGATTTCTTTGACCCCCCAAACAAAAAAATGACGTGGGCTTCGCCATATTTTTGTATGCTAGCCGGGAACCAAAAATATAGAGAAGCCCTTTTTTTGTAATTATTTCATGAATTTCATGAAATAATTAAAAAAAAAAAAAATGATGCGAGCTTTGCCTAATTTTTGTGTCCAGCCGGGTACAACTAGGCAGCTGGGGATTTGAATCCACAGAGCAGGGTGCCCATGCTTTCTGGGCACCCCCGCTGCGAATTGCAGTCCGCAGCCATCCCAGAAAATGGTGCTTTCATAGAAGTGCCATCTTCTGGCGCTGTATCCAACTCTTCCAGCTGCCCTGATGCCAGGTGGCTCACTGGGTAATAATTGGGTTAGGGCTAGCTGTATATTATCAGCTGGCTCTAAGCCCAAAATTCATGGTGTAACGCCAATATTAGACATGGCCACCATGAATTTCTAGTAAAGAGAAAAAAACCACAACATAGAAAAATATTGTTATTAGAAATAAAACACAACACAATTAGTGACTCCATCTCTGTTGAAATAAAGAACCCCCCTCCGCAGTAATCCTGGGTCAGGGTCCCGCGCCGTCCAATCCGGATCCAATATCATCTGATCGGTTTGCTGGAAGGCAAAGCGATCAGATGATTTGTCAGGTTCAAGTGCCTGAATCACATCACACATCAGCTGATTGCATAAAAGCCGTTTATACAATCAGCAGATGCATCGGTGCAAAAAAAACCAAAAAAATACTCACTTATGTGCTGATTACCGGCAGCTCCTGCAGCGGAGTCTGATCCCGTCCAATGATTGCTGCAGCAGCTGCCGGTAATCAGGGATGAAGTCTCCTGATGCATCCGCTGATAGGTTAAACCGGCCGGCCGCTAGCGTTACCCCGAGACTTACGATCAGCTGATGTGTCAGGTGACTGCATCAGGTGATCCATCGCCAGGTCCTGCATCCATCGCAAGTACCCGGGGAGACTGCACACACCCGGAGCGGCAGTACCGTGAGAGGAGATGGGAGCGGGCATGGCACCGGGACCCTGCAGACAGGTGAGTATGACTTTTTTTTTTCTACTATTCACTTTTGTTTTCGCAGCCGCTTCCACCTCCTGCCCGTACATGATGCCACATGGCAGCATACATGCACAGGACGGGAGGTGGAAGCGGTGGTGACGGTACCGGGAGGATTCACGCTTCTGTGTTTACTGACAGAAGGAATCCTCTTCCTGTACATGTCACTTTACTACCCACCTCCTGCGTTTATAGCTCCGTTTTTGGTCTTAGAAACGCACCAAAACGCACCTATTTGCGTTTCTCATTGCGTCTTTCAACATCCCATTGCACTCAATGGATGAAAAGCGCAGTGAAAAACGCGGGAATAATTGACATGCTGTGTTTTTGTGGCACCACAAAAACGCAGCTGAAAAAAAAAACGCTGTGTGCAGACAGCAAAAATGAAAACTTATAGACTTTGCTGGGGAAGCAAAGTCATGCAGTTTTCTGAGCAAAAACGCACCCGAAAACTGAGCAAAAACGCCGCGAAAAACGCACTGTGTGAACTTACCCTAAGACTAATCTGACATGTGCTGGATGTTCAAAATATCTGTGTAAAGGACATGTGTCTTATTATTGTGTTCAGTGTAAAAACGCATGAACATGTTCAGTTTATTCTTTTTTCTTTCTAAAAAGGTTGAAGTTTTTATGATTTTTCATTTGTTGATTTATAAAATTTGTTTTCAAAAAGTTAAATTTCATGTTTTAGTAATAGTAATGTAAAGCTTCTTTATTATTTGTGTGCAGAATGTCAACAATCGAAGATAATTGCAAAAACCCTGTGTAACCTTTTTATGAAAAAAAATAAATAATTAAGTTTGAATTTAAATTTTTCATTTGTTTATGATCAACCATGTTCACATACAGTATTTCAATGAAAAAGTATTCAAATAAAACAATTAGAGTAGCTAAAAATGAAGAATTAATAGGTCGGGTCATATTGACCCGGGAACAGTACAAGTGTATAGTAAATGCTAACAGAACAGCAGGGTTAAAGAGTACTTTTCACAACTTCTGACCTTATAAACTGTACTTTCTTGATCTTTATAGAGACACTAGAAGGTGGCCCGATTCTACGCATCGGGTATTCTAGAATTTACGTATTGTGTAGTTCATGTATGATTTTTGTTATATATATATATATAGATGTTGTTGTGTGTAGTTACCAAGTGTTTGTGTAGGGCGCTGTACATGTTCTGGGTGTTGTCTGGGTGTGGCGGGGGGTGAGAGCGGTGTTGTATGTGTGTTGCGTGTGTTGCGTTGTTTGTGGAGCGCTGTGTGTCTGTAGCGTTGTGTGTGTGTGTTGCGCGGTTTGTGTGGGTGTGGTGTGTTTTGGGGGGAGGTATGTTTCGTGCAATGTGTGTGTTGTGCGGTATGTGCGTATATTTATGTATGCCGCAGTGTTTGTGTGTTGGGTGTTGTGTGTGCGGCGTTGTCTGTGTGTGTGGGTGTCTGTGTATGGCGGTGTTTGTGGTTCCCAGTGTGTGTGTGGTGTGTTGTGTGTGTGTGTGTTGGGGGGAGGTGTGCACCTCCCATCGTGCCCGATCCCCCATGCTGCGCACCCCCCATCGTGCTCCATCCCCCATGCTGCCCACCCCCCATCGTGCTCCATCCCCTATGCTGTGTATTCCCCATCGTGCTCCATCCCCGAGGCTGCGCACCCCCCATCGTGCTCCATCCCCCAAGCTGCACACTCCCCATCGTGCTACATCCCCCATGCTGCACACTCCCCATTGTGCTCCATCCTCCATGCTGCGCACTCCCCATCGTGCTCCATCCCCCATGCTGCGCACTCCCCATCGTGCTACATCCCCCATGCTGCGCACCCCCCATCGTGCTACATCCCCCATGCTGCGCACCCCCCATCGTGCTACATCCCCCATGCTGCGCACCCCATCGTGCTCCATCCCCCATGCTATAATAGTTCTCCTATTATACTCAGAGAGGAGTATAATAGGAGGACTATAATAGGAGGAGTAGTCCTGGGGGGAGAGGAGTATAATGCCGGCTCCCTGCACATGTGTACTGGGAGCCGGTGTACGCTGGTAACTATGATACACATCAGGTAACTAAGGGACCTTAGTTACCCGATGTGTATAATGGTTACCAGCGTTCACCGGCTCCGTCAAGATCCAAGCATCGCAAGGTTATGTCTGGCGCTGCTGGGATCCTGACGGAGCCGGTGTACACTGGTAACTATGATACACATCGGGTAACTAAGGGACCTTAGTTACCCGATGTGTATAATGGTTACCAGCGTTCACCGGCTCCGTCAAGATCCAAGCATCGCAAGGTTATGTCTGGCGCTGCTGGGATCCTGACGGAGCCGGTGTACACTGGTAACTATGATACACATCGGGTAACTAAGGGACCTTAGTTACCCGATGTGTATAATGGTTACCAGCGTTCACCGGCTCCGTCAAGATCCCAGCATTGCAAGGTTATGTCTGGCGCTGCTGGGATCGTGACGGAGCCAGTGTACACTGGTAACTATGATACACATCGGGTAATTAAGGGACCTTAGTTATCCGATGTGTATAATGGTTACCAGCGTTCACCGGCTCCGTCACGATCCCAGCAGCGCAAGGTTATGTCTGGCGATGCGTGCGGAGGGCCGGGGCGAGTGGCCAATCCATGCGGAGGGCGGGGCCAGGCCGAGGCGAGCGACCAATCCGTGGGGGGGGGCGGTACCGAGGCGAGCGGCCAATCCGTGCGGGGGGGCGGGGCCATGGCGAGCCCAGCGGCCAATCAGCTTTGTGTCACCGTAAGGACACAATTTTGGAGCAAGACAGACAGACAGACAGACAGAATAAGGCAATTATATATATAGATTCTCACGTCACCATATTAGCACAGTTCTGACCTTCTCTCTGGCTGTTCCATTTCGGTCAGAACTGTAGGCATCTACTTTGTCCTCACTATGACGCTGCCTTTTGGACAGCATGAAAGTAGATTTAAAGAAATGATGCACCCAGCTGAACGATAGGAAAATTAATGCCAGTAATTTCTGCGCTTTATATCTTCACATTGGAGTAGAGACAGAACAAACGGAAACAAATATATATATATATATATATATATATATATATATATATATATATATATATATGCACAGTACAGACCAAAAGTTTGGACATACCTTCTCATCTCTAGAACAACTATTAAGAGGACACTTTGTGCAGCAGGCCTTCATGGTAAAATAGTTGCTAGGAAACGACTGCTAAGGACAGACAAGAAGTAGAAGAGACTTGTTTGGGCTAAAGAACACAAGGAATGGACATTAGACCAGTGGAAATCTGAGGTTTGGTTTGATGAGTCCAAATTTGAGATCTTTGGATCCAACCACCGTGTCTTTGTAGAAAAGGTGAACGGATGGACTCTACATGCCTGGTTACCATCGTGAAGCATGGAGGAGTAGGTGTGATGGTGTGGGGGTGCTTTGCTGGTGACACTGTTGGGGATTTATTCAAAATTGAAGGCATACTGAACCAGCATGGCTACCACTGCATCTTGCAGCGGCATGCTATTCCATCCAGTTTGCGTTTAGTTGGACCATCATTTATTTTTCAACAGGACAATGACCCCAAACACACCTCCAGGCTGTGTAAGGGCTATTTGACTAAGGAGGAGAGTGATGGGGTGCTACGCCAGATGACCTGGCCTCCACAGTCACCAGACCTGAACCCAATCGAGATGGTTTGGGTTGATCTGGACCGCAGAGTGAAGGCAAAAGGGCCAACAAGTGCTAAGCATCTCTGGGAACTCCTTCAAGACTGTTGGAAAATCATTTCCGGTGACTACCTCTTAAAGCTCATCAAGAGAATGCCAAGAATGTGCAAAGCAGTAATGAAAGCAAAAGGTGGCTACTTTGAAGAACCTAGAATATAAGACATATTTTCAGTTGTTTCACACTTTTTTAAGTATTTTATTTCACATGTGTTAACTCATAGTTTTGATGTCTACATTCCTTCTACCATGTGCAGGAATGTACTGTTTACAAATAAAAGATTAAAATATTAAGGAATTATTGCTTAGTCCTATAGAATATCTAGGTATCTGGAACTATGTATTAACCCCTTAACTACCCATACCGTAGTATGTCTGTTATGGGTAGTGTCCCTTTTTTTGATGTGGACTTGCCCACCATGCCCACATCTTTCCCTGCATGTCAGCTGATCAGCCATCATGTGCCTCTAATAGTTGTGGGTGGATCGGAGACCTCCTGCGGTTATCCAGTTAAATCCTAGCAGGATTTAACACACGCCGGCAGGGGGCGCACTATTTCCAGCTCCCTTCAGTATTTCCATGATTTAATTGTGGGGCACCGATGGGTTGTCATGATAGCCAATGCTCAGTAGATAACCCCTGTATCTGTCAGGATGATCCTCCTGTGAACATTGGCTTTGAGCAAGGATTAAAAGGAGTTTGTGATTTCAGCTATTCAAAGCAGTGCTGATTTCCTCCTCTGTATAGCACAAGTTACGGATGATCGCAATGTCAAGTAGGAGCTAGTAAAAAGTAAAAAAGAAAAGTTTTAAAAAATTAAAAGAAACAAAAGTTAAAATCACCCCTCTTTGCCCCATCGAAAATAAAACATTAAAAAATGTATACATATTCGGTATCGCTGGGTTCAGAAATGTCTGATCTATCAAAACATAAAATAAATTGATCCAATTAGTAAACCGCATAATAAGAAAGAAAAATCAAAACACCAGAATTGCAGTTTTTCAGCCACTGCAACAATAGAAAAAAATTTAATAACAGGTGATCAAAACATTGTAAAAATACAAGCCCTGACACATCCCCACATCTCAAAAATTGAAAACATTATGACCAGGGGAGTACATAGAAATCATGGGGTCCCATAGCAAAAGTCTGAATGCCCATGCCCTCAAAAAAGTTAAATAATCAACAAGTGTTGTTAAATCCAGTCATGTATGTTTTAGTTAGAGGCAACCATTGTCCAAGAAAGAGATTGCCCTGAAATAGACATTCCATAATACATCATACCACGTGCTATAGTACGAGGTGCTATGTGCCATAATACAGGGTGCCATTTGTCATTATATACCGTGCTTTAATGCCATAATAGATCGTGCTATGTGCCATTATACATCAAGCCATAATACACGATACCTTGTGCCAAATACAAGGTGCCATAATACCTGGTGCCATAATACAAGTGCATCTCAATAAATTAGAATATCATCAAAAAGTGAATTTATTTCAGTATTTCAATACAAAAAGTGAAACACATATATTATATAGAATCATTACACACAGAGTGATCTATTTCAAGTGTTTATTTCTGTTAATGTTGATGATTATGGCTTTAATAGCCATAAAAAAACAAAAAGTCATTATCTCAGAAAATTAGAATATTATATATCAAGACAAAATGAAAAAAATATTTTAAACTCAAAAATGTTGGCCTACTGAAAAGTCTGTACAGTAAATGCACTCAATACTCGGTTGGGGCTCCTTTTGCAATGAATTACTGCATCAATGTAGCGTGGCATGGAGGCGATCAGCCTGTGGCACTGCTGAGGTGTTCTGGAAGCCCAGGTTGCTTTGATAGCAGCCTTCAGCTCGTCTGCATTGTTGGGTCTGGTGACTCTAATCTTCCTCTTGAAAATACCCTCTATGGGGTTTAGGTCAGGAGAGTTTGCTGGCCAATCAAGGACAGTGATACTGTGGCTATTAAACCAGGTATTGGTTCTTTTGGCAGTGTGGACAGGTACCAAGCTCGGCTGGAAAATAAAATTTCCATGTCTCCAAAGAGTTTGTCAGAAAAGGGAAGCATGAAGTGCTCTAAAATTTTCTGGTAGACGACTGCACTGACTTTGGTTTTGATCAAACACAGTGGACCTACACCAGCAGATGACATGGTCAAAAAAGAGATATTTGGTTTATACATTGGTCAATGCATGTAAGCCCGGTCACCACGGCAAGGCATATCTCTGTAAACTAAGAACCTAACTTGAAATGCATGGAGTTGACATATCATCAAAGGTGCAAACACCGCGCAGTCGCCAGACAGCATTGGGGCCGGACAACATAGCAGTCGCATGGCCTGCCACCATTGGTGGTACGCCACTGGTTACAGATCTCAGAAAGTTGTGACACAAGCAAGATTTTTTTATTCAAAATGTCTGCAAGTTTTTACAACTTCTATCTACGTAATGCTACTGACCTGGAAAATCATACTGCCAGGTCAGTTTTATGGTAAAATAAACATTGTAATTAAAAAAAAATGAAAATAAAACACACAATTTTACCTTTTTTTTCTATTTAGACACACTTGGAATTTTTTCTGCTTATATTACATAATGTCATTAAATGTATGATGTCTTTCAAAAGAACAACTTATCCAGCAAAAACAAGCCCTCGTATGGCTATATTGATGGAAAAAAAGAAAACTTATGGCTCTTGAAATAAGGGGATGAAAAAACATACAGTTGAAGCCAGAAGTTTACATCCACTCTCTAAAAAGATACATCTGCATGTTTTTCTCCCTATTTGACATGAAATCAGAACAAACCTTTCCCGTTTTAGGTCAATTAGGAACCAAATTATTTATATTTACCAAATGCCAGAATAATGAGAGAGAGAGAGAGAGAGAGAGAATGTTTAAGGTATTTTTATTACTTTTTGCAAAGTCAAAATTTACATACATAAGAGTAGTTATTAGTTATATGGAACAGCCCATATGATGATGCCATGTCTTTGGAAGCTTCTGATAGGTTTATTGGCAACATCTGAGTTAATTAGAGACACACCTGTGGATGTATTTTACACCTGAAACACACTGCTTCTTTGTGTAGGATTTCATGTAAGATAGCAAGAAAAACATTCATGTGTGTCTTTAGAGATAACTTATGTAAACTTCTGGTTTCAACTGTAAGGGCAAAAATGAAAAATCGCTCAGTCCTTGAAGGATTAAACAGAGCTTCAACTTTGTAGTTGAATATAACAGTAAAATGCTATTTGCATACTTTACAATCAGGAAGAATTCCTTTTCGTCTACTGGTCACTAGCCATATTTATGAAGAAATACCAAAGGTATGTTCACGCAGATTTTTATTTTTAGAGATTATTCACTTCAAAATTCACATCCAAAAGTATATGAAACAGTTCTTGCTGTGGAACCACATAAAAAAAATATGTCGGATATGTTCCCTTCAAATTTTTTTATTTCTGTTTTGGAGGGGATCCGTTAAAAAACTCACATACAAAACAATTTAAACACTTTTAGAATATGATTCCTATTGATTTCAATGGAAAATCCCCATAGCTGTTTATACAGCAAATTTTAATTAGATTTGCTATAAAAAAAAAAAGCAACGTGGCACTACTTTCATCCAGTGTGTGCAATTAATCAATTCCAAACTTGACAACGTCAAGTCACAATGCTGCAAAAAAAAAAAAATACAAGCTAAAAAATTATGTCTGCACTGCTTAAGAAACTGGGTCAGATGACAAAATCTTGTCAAAAAGATAAATGGATTTTAACGTTCATTTCTTTTGAGCCTCGTTACATTTTTCCACCTCAAAAAACTGTGTGAACATACTGTACAGCAACAGTGTAGAAATTCACTATTTTTTTGACCACCATGTATATTTTGGAGGCATGATCTGTTTACCTACATTCAGACACTTGTCAGAATAAGGCTAGGGTTATACGAGTGTACCGCCCCAGCACCAGCAGCTGGGCTGCTGCTCGGATACGGATCCGCGGTGGCTCGAGGGGTCTCTGGACCCGGGAGGGGTTGCACGTACACTCAAAATAAAAGGGGGGTATTTACAGGGGATTTTGGGGTTAGAGTTTATGACGCCACCCATGGTGTGTGGCAAAGTGGAATACCACCGCTGCGGTTGTGAGTGCCCGGTGGCGATGGAATGGCAGCCAGGTGTTTAACCCCTCTGTGAGTAGGGGGGAGTGCCCCGGGGCTTGGTGATGGTGAGAGGGGAGCACCGTTGGGGAGGAAAGTGTCACTGTGTACTCACTCAGTACTCACTCAGTCCAATAACGCTGACACCGACAACTTGTAAACCAGAATTCTGTAGCTGTAGCAGGGAGGGAGCACGCTGGGATAACGTGCCCGATGGTGTTGCTTGTTAGCCTGTGACCTTTTCCTTGGCACTTTTTTTACTGGTTGGCCCCTTTAGTATAGAACTAGCCGGATCCCGCTCACCCATATGGCTAATGGAGTGAGCTTGCTCTCAGGGTTCATGCTTGGGATTTTCTGTACTGTGTATTGGGAAAGGTCTATCCCCCTTGTTGCACTACTACCCCGATTTTGGAGCAGGTGGAGGACGAATCATGAAGTCTTCGCCCTCGTCGGGTAAATTACCAGGACTCTTCAAGCTACTTCCCAGCCTAGGGTCCACGTACCCCGCCGTGCCCTGGCCCCTGCCCGGAGATGGCTCAAGGCCACCGGCTGCCCTGCTCAGCAGTTCCGTGCCCCTTGACACGATCCCCTGCGACCGGGATTCCAGCTCCTACCAGGCCCAGACCAACGTCTGCCACCTAGTAACTGAGGAGCCCAGCTCTTAACCTCCTCCAACTAACTTGTGACCTCTCCTCTCGAGAGTCACCATACAACTGAACTACTCCTGACACTCCTGACCCTCCCAAACCAACACTCCAAGTGGGTGGCCCTATTCCTTTCAGGCTACCCATTGGTGTGTTTGGTGGGTGTGGTGCAGAGTGTTTCTAGGATTTTTGATTGGCTTGTTCTTAGCAACACCAAAGGCCAGGGACCCGTAACCAAGGAGGAGATGGACACTATGCAGAAGGGCAGATTGCACAATGTCCTGTGACGACCTGATAGGCCAGGGCGTCACACGAGCGTAAAAAAAAAATCAATAGAATTTTTTTTTCTCTTATCATCCATGTGCAGTCCATTGTTTTAGTTAGCAGCTATTAGTCATTTACAGTCCTATGCTACAGAATTGTAATATATAAAGATCGGATGACATACCGTGGCATCCAATTTCTTTTGTCCCACTTATCCGATTGTGGAGTGAAATCACAGCATGCATGAAACTTATTTTATCCGACATCCACATACACATTAGGTTCTCTGTGGTTTGTGCAATAAGTGCAGATTCCCTAACATTTCTTTATTGGGTAAACCCTGCTTTACATGTTGCAATTTTGCATACGATATCGTATGCGATTTGCAACACCCCCATCGTATGTGTGGCACATTCAATTTGTTGAACGTGCCGCACAAACAATTAACCCCGTCACACGTACTTACCCGTCCATACGACCTCGATGTGGGCGGCGAACGTCCACTTCCTGGAGTGGGAGGGATGTTCGGCGTCACAGCGACATCACGCGTCAGCCAGCCAATAGAAGCGGAGGGGCGGAGCTAAGCGGGATGTAAACATCCCGCCCACATCCTTCCTTCCGCATTGCTGGCCGGGAGCCGCAAGTGCAGGTAAGATCTATTCATCGTTCCCGGGGTGTCACACACTGCGATGTGTGCTATCTCGGGTACGATGATCAATCTGACGTTCAATTCTAGAGAAATGAACGATGTGCGTGCGATGAACGCTTTACCGTTCAATCGCAATCGCACATACCTGTCACACACTGCAATGTACCTTACGATGCCGGATGTGCGTCACTTACGACATGACCCCGCCGACACATTGTGAGATACATTGCAGCGTGTAAAGCGGGCTTAAGGATAGCTTCTGTATATGTGCCACTGGGCAAACTGCTGAGCTGTAATGTTACTCAGCTTTCGGCCTCGGCTTTTTTAATTTATATCTTTTCTCTTTAATGTATAAAACTAAAAGTAAGTTTACTGCTTTTTTCAATTTTTCTTTAGCCTAAAAAGACAAATGTTCAAAATTCTGAACCATTCTTAAGCAAAGTGCACACTGTGTCTGTGTACTTGACCTGAGAGCTTGTGTTTTACATGGACGAGTGCAATCCGATAAAACATCAGATTGCACTCGCACCAGTGTAAAACTATGGGGCAGTGTCCATCTGTGATTCTTTTCTCATGCCATATCAACATCCGCATGCTACGTTTGATAGCGGGTCTTGGCTCAAACGCACTTATACAAGTCTATGGGAGAGTGTAAAACATTGAACTACACTAAGATGACATCCGACCGCAGTGCGATGTACAGCAAGACAGACCATGGAGGAGAGGGAGAAAGTGCTCCCTTCCTTTTCTCAGCGGCTGTAATCCGAGAGCAAGATCGGATCACAGTTGCATGATACTCGGCTCACGCTTGCACCAGAGCCTGAGCCGAGGGTCATTAGCAGATCACACTCAATGCTCTGACATCGGAAGCAATACGCAAATGGAGCTGAGGCCTTCTGCTGTCTGTTGCCTCTCTCTTTTAAATACTCTCCTGGGAAAGCTCTCAGATCAAGTACACAGACACAGTGTGCACTTAAGGCCACATCTCACTAAGCAACATCGCTAGCAACATCGCTGCTGAGGCACGACTTTTGTGACGCAACAGCGATGTTGCTAGCAATGTTGCTGTGTGTGACATCCAGCAACAACCTGGCCCCTGCTGTGAGGTCGCTGGTTGTTGCTGAATGTCCTGGACCATTTTTTAGTTGTTGCTCTCCCGCTGTGAAGAACACATCGCTGTGTGTGACAGCGAGAGAGCAACAACTGCAGTGAGCAGGAAGCCGACTTCTGCAGACGCTGGTAACCAATGTAAATATCGGGTAACCAAGAAGCCCTTTCCTTGGTTACCCGATATTTACCTTCATTACCAGCGTCCGCCGCTCTCATGCTGTCAGTGCCGACTCCCTGCTCCCTGCACACATAGCCAGACTACACATCGAGTAATTAACCCGATGTGTACTCTGGCTAGGAGTGCAGGGAGCCAGCACTAAGTGGTGTGCGCTGGTAACCAAGGTAAATATTGGGTTGGTTACCCGATATTTACCTTAGTTACCAAGCGCAGCATCGCTTCCACGGTCGCTGCTGGCTGGGGGCTGGTCACTGGTTGCTGGTGAGATCTGCCTGTTTGACAGCTCACCAGCAACCCGTTTAGCGACGCTCCAACGCTCCCTGCCAGGTCAGGTTGCTGGTGGGATCGCTGGAGCATCGCTAAGTGTGACGGTACCTTTAGCTTAAGAATGGTTCAGAATTTTGAACATTTGTCTTTTTAGGCTAAAGAAAAATTAAAAAAAGCAGTAAACCTACTTTTAGTTTTATACATTAAAGAGAAAAGCTACAAATTAAAAAAGCAAATTCACAGCTGTAGGCAATAAAAGAAATTCAGACAATTCCAAATACATCAGATTTAACAATAAGCAGATACATTTATTGAGAATCTGTCATTAGATTCATAAATCAGAGCCTGGCTGTGCGATTGCAGATTGGTATGTTTTACTCCGGAAGCCTGCGGCATTTGAAATAAAATAAAGGTTGTAAAGTGAGAATAGAAAGCTATCTGACTAGGTACGGTCCCTTAGAGGCTTTCCTTTGAACTTCTTCAGCTGATTCACAGGTCTTTCCCTGTAAGGCCTCGTGCACACGTTGAGTATTTGGTGAGTTTCTTACCTCAGTATAGGTAATGCCACGTTCACCCATTGAGTATTTGGTGAGGTTTTACCTCAGTATTTGTAAGGCCACGTGGACACATTGAGTATTTGGTGGGTTTTTACCTCAGTATTTGTAAGGCCACGATCAAGCATTGAGTATTTGGTGAGTTTTTACCTCAGTATTTGTAAGCCAAAACCAGGAGTGGGTAATAATAGAGAAGTGGTGCCCATATTTTTATTATACATGTCCTATGACTGTTCCACTCCTGGTTTTGGCTACAAATACTGAGATAAAAACTTACCAAATACTCAATGTGTGCATGTAGTCTAAAAATACAACGGGGAGTCCTGTCAATCAACTGGTACAAGGTGGAGAGAAGCCAGCAGGCACGTTTAAGTTAACATGTCAATCATACTATATGGTGAACTCTGTAAATAAAAAAGGATTTGAAAAACTATACGGGATTAAATACATTTTTTTGTTCATCACTCATACCAAAAAATTGAACAAAAAGAGTTCAAGACATTGTATGTGCCCAAAAATGGCCCCAAGGTAACTACAGATTGTCCCACAAAAACACAAGCAATGACAAAGTTCTGAGTACAGAAATAAAAACTAATCCCCAAAAAATAAGCCCACATAAGGCCATGTGAAAGAAAAGATATAGAGTTTAGGACTCCACAATTTAAACTTGAAGATAAAATGGCTAGTCAAAAAAGCTGGCTTCACCAGGAAGAGGTTAATAAAAAAAAAAGGACAATTGATATCAGTATTTTCCGCTGCACTTTAGACTCCAGAGAATCTTAAATTTAATAAAACTTATTACACAAGTCACTGACTAAGGAATTTTTTTTTTCATGAAGTACTGACGCATGCAAATAAAACATGTAGATATAAATCTGTGAGTAAAGGTGATAAAATTATTATTTTCATGCAATTTCATACAATTTCAAATTGAAATTGAATAGGGTTTCTCTCAGCTTTTAAAGGGACCCTGACAGCTGATACATACTGCCCAATGCACAGACAGCATGTATCTGGCATTGGGTGTACGATTTCAGCCAGGTACAATTGTCCTTGAAATGCTGCGGAATTTCAGAGAAAAATATACTCACTACTCAATCCAACTGCTTTTCTACTTTTTTTTTTACTTCCTGTGTGTTGATGCTTTCTTTGAAAATTCCAAGTGCATGCTGGGATACTCAAACAAAACGTCATCAGGGGGCAGATGCTACTGCATCCTCTGCCTCCTCAATGAAATGAAGCATCATCAGTGACACTTGTTTCAGGGGCTCGTCTATGCATATAAGCTGATAACAGAGCGCACACTGTGCACATCGCACAGTGTATAGCATGCAAGAACAAGCCCTTAAACAAACATCCCTGATGATGCTTAGTTTCAGGGAGGGGGTAGAGAATGTAGCTGTGACCGCAGCCCCTGCCTCCTTATGACAATTTGTTCACGTATCCCAGCATGCAATAAAAATTCTCAATCATTACACAGGAAGAGAAAAAATTCTAAAAGTAATTAGAGTAGTGAGGGAAGAAGAGTGAGTTTTAAAGCAAGTGTATTAGAAAATAGCTTAGATTATGGCATCAAAAAGATAGGGAGTTAGGAAGACAATGACTTTGCCTTCAGACCACACCTTTAGGAAAGGAGAACAGGATCCTAGAAATTACCCAGATTGTCTGGACTAGTGCGCTCCAGAAAATGAGCACAGCATAAGAGAAGTCTTGGAGACGGGAGTGGGAGGTTCGGATTATAAAGGATGGTAGTCTTAAGGCCACGTCTCACTAAGCAACATCGCTAGCGACATCGCAGCTCAGTCACGGTTTTTGTGACACAACAGCGATCTTGCTAGCGATGTCGCTGTGTGTGACATCCAGCAACGACCTGGCCCCTGCTGGTAGGTCGTCGGTCGTGGCTGAATGCTCTGGACCATTTTTTGGTCGTTGCTCTTCCGCTTTGAGCACACATCGCTGTGTTTGACAGCGAGAGAGCAACGATCTGAATGTGCAGGGAGCAGGAAGCCGGCTTCTGCGGATGCTGGTAACCAAGGTACACATTGGGTAACCAAGCAAAGGCTTTGCTTGGTTACCTGATATTTACCTTGGTTACCAGCGTCTGCAGCTTCTAGAAGCCGGCTTCCTGCTCCCTGCGCACGTAGCCAAGGTACACATCGGGTAAATATTAGCAAAGCACTTTGCTTAGTAACCCGATGTGTACTATGGTTACCAAGCACAGGGTCGTTACACGGGTCGCTGGTGGCTGATCTCTGATTGCTGTGGAGATCTGCCTGATTGACAGCTCACCGGCGACCATGTAGCAATGTTCCAGCAATCCCTGCCAGGTCAGATCGCTGGTGGAATCGCTGGAGCGTCGCTTAGTGTGACGGTACCTTTAGATCATTAGCAGAACAGAGAGCACAGATAGCGTGGTAGACAAAGATGAGAGAGGGATGTAGTGTGTTACAGAACTGTGGAGAGCCTCGTAGACAGCAATACCTTAACATTGCAGTCTGTAGCAGATAAGCAATCAATGCAATGATAGGCACAGGGTGAAGGCATTGGTGGAGTGACTGAACAGAAATCTGACTCAAGCTGCTGTATTCAGGAAAGGAGGGTTTTGTAAGTGGGTGATCAATTAGAAGAAAGTTGAGGTAGTCCAGGCAAGAATGAATTGCAGGATTTTAGAAGTGTCAAAAATAAGGAAAGGTCGGATTCTGAAGATTCTTTGATGTGCAGGTCATTTCAGTCAGTGAGTGGTTGGATATATGGAGTGAAGGAAAGGTCTGAGTAAAATATAATCTCAAGACAGTGATAGTGCTGCTTGGGAGTCACGGCAGAGCCACCAGCAGAAATGGCAAAATCTGGTTTAGGTAGGTTAGTGTCCTATTAGTAAGATATCATATCTATACTGAAATGATATGTGTATAAAGGGTTTGTCAGGGGTCACTAGTATCTTAATGGTGTAAGAAGGCTACCGGAAAAGTCCAGGCAGGGAGATGCAGTGACAAGAAAAAGGGTAACAATGTTTTGAACATTTGACTTTCGGCTCCATATCTCACCATCCACTACATCTTTGAGCTTGAGACTACTTTCATTGTATAGACAATCATTTTGGCTATTTCATAAACAAATTTGACTTACAACTATTTAGCATATGATTAGTTATTCAGATTATTATCATGTTACTGCATTGTTACTGTTTTGCTCCTGGTGTTTGAAAAGCATTTTTTTTTCTTCTATATTACAAATTACAACCTGTTCTCACATTCTCTAATAGATCTGTGTTTTATTACGTTGATTCCAAGAGAAAGGTCACTGGTTCAAGTTAAGGAGCAGCCATAAAGATTTCCCGAGAAAAAGAAATCACATCATATAGTTCATTGACACTAGTCTCTCGGCCAAAGAAATTTCCAATCTGCATCATGTGAGCACCATGACAGTTGGAAGAATATGAAATGAAGTCTGTCCATGCATTAAAAAACCAAGAGGTGGATGTCCAGGCAAAATATCAGAGTCAACAACTTGACTTATCACAAGGTCTACTAGTTGTGGTGGAAAAACATGGCATTGGAGGTGGCTCGTTTGCTTCGTAATAGTGAGTTCACAGACGTCCACGAAAGCACAATGGTCTGGAATGGTCTCAACTCTCTGCTGCCACCGCTGGTTTTCAACTCAGTACGCATAGATCAGAAGTCCCCAGACTTTCGGTCATGCGCACTACACCAGTTTCAAGACAGGACACCTTCACCTGGCTTCATAGTGTTGAGACTTCTGATCAAGCACTCTGAGCCGATAACCAGTGTCATTCGCAATGGCAGCATTGAGGTGAGAATGGCCATGCCTCTGATGCTGTGCATTCATTAGCATATTAGCATGCCCATAGGGGTGTGCTTACATGCTAAGGGGGCTGACTAGCCAAGGGAAATAATGTCCTTGCAATTAGTCCCTGGCAACATTAGCATATCATAAAGAATCTTTAGAAATACTTTTTCTAAAGATCTCTTAATTTATGCTATTATAGGCTGGGACTGCTAGGCAGGGATTAACAATATGTACCCAGAACTGCTCGTGGTAATGGGTGCATGTTGGACCTGACAGGTTCCCTTTAAACTTTCACTAAACTCAGTTTATTAACACTCCACTCCAGCTGCTCAAAATCTCAAAATAACTAAATTACTTAAAGCATTTCATTTCATAAATTATTCTTTATATTTTAAATGTGTTTAAAGATACATATTATTATTAGCAGGTTGCTGGAAAGAGTCAATAGTATATCTTCGTTGACTTTGTAATTTACAGCTGTTAATTAGTAAGGAACTTAGCACAGCTTGAAAATACACTTGTTTAATCGCTATCTAAACAGTTCTTACAAACATAAGATTTATTACATTCCAAGTAAAGAGAAAAACACAAATGTTCATTCTATTTTTTTTCATATGACTGCAGGAAATTGTTTGGAACAAGAATTGAAATGCTAATAATGAATTAGTCTGTGCTTAAGGCCGGAGTCACGCTAGCGTATGGCATCCGATGCGACAGCATCAGATGTACTATGTTAATGATCCTCGGCTCAGACTCTGCTGCGAGCGTGAGCCGAGTGTCATGCAACTGTGATCCAATCTTGCAATCGGGTCACAGCTCTGAAACTGAGGGCAGGCGCTGTGGAGGACAGGGAGGGGTTAATCCCCCCCATCTCCTCCATTGTCAGCCTGTGCGTATATTGCACTGCACTGGGATAATTTCCGAGTGCAGTCCGATGTTTCTCTCGCACCCATTCACTTGAATGGGTGCAAGTGATACGGCTCTAGTAGAAAATTGCTGTATGTTGCGACTTTTCTCGCATCCAGAATTTGGATGCAAGAAAAGCTGACCAACTGCTCTCCCTCATTCACTAACATTGGTCAGAGTGCTATGCGAGATTTTCTCGTATGTCACTCGTCCGTTTTTCACGCTCATGAGAGCATTCCCTAAATAGGTTTCTCAATCAAACATATACTGTTCTTTACAGCCTGTCTGGATGCAATTTTGCCCCATCTTATTTATAAACCTTCCTTTTATAGGCTGCAGGTATAGAAATCAGACCAGATGGGAGCAGTATAAGGAGCTATGGTGTCCTGGTATAGTTCAGACAACTGTGTGGCTACATACCGCTTGTGGAATAGACGCTTCAGATATTGTTGGTAGCATAAATAGCCCGAGCAGGCTATAATGAAACAATTAATTTACAAGGATCCTACAGATAAACTACCACACTCCCCAAAGATAAAGTATATTGTTTATTAATTTTATTTAAATCATAATAAAATATATCTCTAAGCCGGAAGAATATCAGATACATTATCAGACATATACGTATAGGGGTATAATAAGATATGAGGTTGTGTAATCAAACTGCTACAATTTAGCATCTAGGATTCCATTGAGAAAGCAGTGTGTGAAATGCGTATTGAGGTGCGGTCATCTCTAGTGTCATTCAGAAACTATTTATTATATCACTGATTTTATCTTATCTTTTATATAACTATGTTTGACTTCCTTCCCTACCGCTCACCAGTGTGAGAAGCATATGCTGGTAGAAATATATCTCCCATCTACCACAATACCCCTCATTGCAGTCCAGCAGTCAAAACAGCCATTACACAGTACATAGCTGGGGCACGTTTGTAATGTTATTTCAGCACAGGAACATTTTTTTTTTTTTTTAAAACAAATCCAATTTTGCAACTTATTATTCCAAGAATTATTGATTAAATTGAACATTAAAATCAACTTTTAATTGTGGTGAGCCAGCTGTCAATTAGTATGACGTCAGCATTTACACCTCGTCAACAAAGTAGACCGGAAGAGAGGGAACTTCTCTGCTGACGTTAGGGCAAAGGAAGCAGAAGAATAATCGAAGAATAATCACAGGGAAGAAAAAGCAGGTAGTTCTTTGCACCATATACTCTATAAAGTTAACCACTTTAAATTCCCACCTTGAGTTTTTGATGCAAAAAAAAAATCACAGTGTCTTACAGTTTCAGTAAAGTGTATGGGATTTACAGAATGTCATGCCCTTACTTACCGTACCTTTTCTTACACTGTAAATTGACATGTGATGCATTTTTGAAACCTGGAAAAAGTAAAAAGTAAAATTCTCTTGCAGATACGATAAGTTTTAAGTATGGATTTTCCCCACAGAATTGCATTTGATGTGGAAAATCCATAGGTTAAAAAACCGCTTATGCATTTTTAGTGCATTTCAGTTACAGAATCGTTTAAAAAAATGCATGTAAACAACACATGACTGTATCGAAAAAGTCCCGTCAAAGCCAAACATTAATATGTATCAAAATCAAAGCAGATTTATTTAAACCATAACATACCAAAAAGATACAAAAATTGCAGAATGCAAAAAACACGATAAAAATGCATGTAAAACCACAATAAAAACACAGTGAAAAAATTCAAGTATTCCAATTTAGCTTATAGGAGCAGGAATGCTGCAGAAAATCTGACCATTTGTGCAATATGTCCAGTCACATAGGATGCCAAAAAGTAAAGGGCCCAATTCCATCTCTAAAGGAGCAAGCAGTTTCTGCCATATTATGATGAACTATTGGACTGCAAAAGGCCCATGTACTATTATTGCACAGGGGCCCCCATTCGGACAATATCCACCATTGTGCTACAGTTTTCTATATGATAATTAAAGGAATTCTTACTGTAATAAAAAAATGATGCTATGGAATCTGGATTGTCAAATGTCAATAAAAAATGTAGGTCTCCATGATGTTTTTAATCCCTTAACAACCGCATGCAGTAAAATTATGCCCTAGCGGTTATAGAGTTAATCCCCCGGCTGCTGCAGGCAACCTGCGGCGATCCGCGCAGATGTCAGCTGATTTGTACAGCTGACATGTGTGCCTCGCAGGCACGAGTAGATCCGCGATCTGCCCATGCCTGTTAACCCCTTAACTGACGCTGTAAAAATGTGACAGGCCCATTTATATCGCAGTCACGGTAAAACTTTACACACCGGCCGCCATCGTAAGTCACGTGACATGATCACGTGGAGCCGATAGTTGTCATGGTCGCACAGGGTCATGTGATGACTTCTGTAGCTCACATGACTCACTTCCTGTTTCACCCGGCCGGCTACTGGCAGAAACAAGAGGTGAGTATTTCTGCAGATCTCAGTTGTGTAGCTGTGATCTGGAGGAATGAACGAGCAATCAGACTGCTGATCCTTATAGCCTTCTAGGGGACCTAGTAAAATAAAAACAAAGTTATAAAAAATTGAAAAAAATTAAAAAACCTGAAAAGTCAAATCACCCCCCTTTCGCCCCATTGAAAATGAAAGGTTTAAAAAAATTAAAAAATACACACACATTTGGTATCGCCGCGTTCAGAAATGCCCAATCTATCAAAATACAAAATCAATTAAACTGATTGGTAAATGGCATAGCGGCAAAAAAAATCCAAATGCCAAAATTACGTTTTTTGTTCACCGCAAATTTTGCATAAAAGGCAATCAAAACGTAGCACCTGTGCAAAAATGGTACCGTTAAAAACGTCAGCTCGAGACATAAAACATACGCCATTACTGAGCCATAGATCCCAAAAAGTGAGAACATTATAGGTCACGGAAAATGGTGCAAAAAGTGTGCCACTTTTTTTGGACAAACTTCTGATTTTTTTTAACCCCTTAGGTAAAAGTAAACCTATACATGTTTGGTGTATACGAACTCGCACCGATGTCAGCCATCACACTAATACATCAGTTTTACCATATAGTGAATACTGTGAATAAAATAACTCAAAAACAATCGTGCAATCGCACTTTTTTTGCAATTTTTCCCACATTTGGAATTTTTTGCCGTTTTCCAGTACACTATATGGTAAAACTTATGGTTACATTTAAAAAGTACAACTCGTAGCACCTGTGCAAAAATGGTACCGTTAAAAACGTCAGCTCGAGACATAAAACATATGCCATTACTGAGCCATAGATCCCACAAAGTGAGAACATTATAGGTCACGGAAAATGGTGCAAAAAGTGTGCCACTTTTTTTGGACAAACGTCTGATTTTTTTTAACCCCCTTAGGTAAAAGTAAACCTATACATGTTTGGTGTATACGAACTCGCACCGATGTTAGCCATCACACTAATACATCAGTTTTACCATATAGTGAATACTGTGAATAAAATAACTCAAAAACAATCGTGCAATCGCACTTTTTTTGCAATTTTTCCCACATTTGGAATTTTTTGCCGTTTTCCAGTACACTATATGGTAAAACTTATGGTTACATTTAAAAAGTACAACTCGTTTCACAAAAAACAAGCCCTCACATGGCAAGATTGACTGAAAAATAAAAAAGTTACGGCTCTCAAAGGAAAAGGAGAGGAAAAAAAAAAAGGAAAGTGCAAAATCAAGCAGGGATGAAGGGGTAGTTTTGGCAGATTGTAATTGTAATGATCAACATTTTCACAGTTCACAATATCACAATAATTGCTTCTTATATGTTCATATTCATATTTGAGCTATAGATAAACATATAATTTTTGAGATTCATTATGGTTATCTGAGCCCGAATGCTTTATATAATGTATAACATAAAAAACACCTTTATAATGGTCACCTGGGAGGCAATCCAGAGCAATGTTTGTCGCTGCTCTCGATCCAGTGCCTCCCCCATCTTGTGCGATTGCCATCCTCCTGCCCAACCTTGTGTGGATGATGCATTCTACGTCATTCACACACAGGCCTCCATTGTGCTCCGGCGTACGCACACTTTCATCTGCCCGGCTGAGGGCAGATCAAACTATTTTAGTGCGCATGCGCAGGAGGTCTTAGACCTTTCCTCGTGCCTGCGCATTACAGTACTTTGTTCTGCCCTCAGCTGAGCAGATGAAAGTGTGCATACGCCGGAGCACAATGGAGGCTTGTGTATGAATGATGTAGGATGCGTCATGCACACGAGGTCTGGGCAGAAAGACGGCGATCGCAAAGATGGAGGAGGTGCCAAACTGGCAGAAGCGACACCCATTAAACCAGCCCGCCCCCTAGGTGAATATTATAAACGTCTTTCTACGTTATACAGAGTGGCTTGGACTATTAAACACAGCATTCTGGAATGCTGTATATAAGAGCTTACTCCTGGAGGCGCCGCAGCTCATAGGGGAAAAACCCGGTGCTAGGTTCCCTTTAATAGCTCTTGCCAAAGACTGCCTGTTTGTACAACGCTGATAAGAAGGATAATGCACTGCCTACCAACAGTGTTCAGGATAAATGAGTAAACCACTTTTGAAAAATCAACACAGTATGATGGATACCACACAATCCTTCATACTGTATAATTGCTTGAATACAGTATAATGGCCCATACATAGCCCTCCAAATAGTATAATGGCCTCCAAAAAGACTTCCATAAAGTATAATGGACCCCATATTGCCTTATATATATAATAAAACGCATCCCCCATAATCCTCCATATGGAATTATCGGCCCTATATAGTCCTCAAATATTATAATGCACTCTACATAGTACTTCATATATAGACTGCTTACCACGGGGATTTAAGGTCCTAATGGTGGAACCTCAGCTACAATACCTTGGTCTGAAGAAGCGTGTAATCTAAGCCACACAAAACCCACATTTCCCCTCTGAGACGTCCATCTTTTGCCCTGCTGGCACTTTATTTTGCATCTAGTCACCTTCTCTTGCATCGGTATGTTTAAATGTTTCTTATTACCTCTGTGATTATGGTTGTATGCAACTTTATGACCACGGTGTCTTTAAATACCATATGCTTATACTATTTACATTGTTTCATACATGTATTGTGCTATGTAAAAAGAGTTTTCCAGCAGCTATTCTGTTCATTATCCTTTTTATATCTTGATATAGCTCATGTGTATTAAATAAATAATTATTTGTTGCTTGCAACTTTATTTCACTTCTCCTTTTTTATATATAGTACTCTATATAATATAATGCACCCCCCATATAGTATAATGCACATGCACACCCCATAGTCCTCCATTTAATATAATGCACCCTTCATAGGCCTAGATATGCAATGCATCTCCCATAGTCCTCCATATAATATAATGTACCCCACAGTCTTCTATATACTATAATGCATCCATAGTCCTCCATACAGTATAATGTACAACCAATAGTCCTCCATATAGTAAAATGAATACCCCATAGTCCTCTACACAGTATAATGAATATGCCATAGTCCATATAGTATAATGCATAGCCCTTATTCCTCCATATAATGTAATACAGCCTCCACAGTCCTCCATATATAATGCCCCTCCCAAAGTCCTCTATATAGTGTAATGAAGCCACATAGTCCTCCACATAGTATAATGTACCCTCCATAGTCCTTCATATAGCATAATGCATTCCCCATAATCCTTTATATAGTATAATGCACCCCTATAGTCATCCATATACTGTAATGCAGAGTCATTAGTCTTCCTTATAGTATAATTGCACATAGCCCTTCATATAATATTAAGCACCCCATAGTCCTCTATAAAATATAATGCATTCTCCATAGTCATCCATACATAATGCACCCCCGTAGTCCTCAATATAGTATTAAGCCTGCTTTACACGTTGCAATTTCGCATACGATATCGTATGCGATTTGCAACGCTCCCATCGTATGTGTGGCACGTTCAATTTGTTGAACGTGCCACACAAACGATTAACCCCCGTCACACATACTTACCTTCCATACGACCTCGATGTGGGCGGCGAACGTCCACTTCCTGGAGTGGGAGGGACGTTCGGCGTCACATCGACGTCATGCGAAAGCCGGCCAATAGTAGCGGAGGGGCGGAGCTGAGCAGGACGTACACATCCCGCCCACCTCCTTCCTTCCGCATTACCGGCCGGGAGCCGCAGGACGTAGGTAAGATCTGTTCATCGTTCCTGGGGTGTCACACACTGCAATGTGTGCTACCCCGGGTACGATGAACAATCTGACGTACAATTGATGAGGAATGTACGACGTGCGTGCGATGAACGTTTTAACGTTCAATCGCAATCGCACATAGCAGTTACACACTGCAATGTAACTTGCAATGCCGGATGTGCATCACTTACGACGTGACCCCGCCGACACATTGTAAGATACATTGCAGCGTGTAAAGCGGGCTTAAGTCACCTCCATATATAATGCACAGCCCATACTTCTATATATAGTATAATGCACAGCTCATAATCCTCCAAACTGTATGATGCACCCCATAGTCATCCACTGCAGAAACTCCTGTTTAATTGCCTTCGACTATATCGGCATTGAGAATGCTGATACAGTTGAAAGCAAAGTCTGATACCAGGAGGGGGAAAGACTGGGTCAGCACCAACCCCCTCAACTCACGGGTTCCATAGCGGTATGGTACTGTCTCTTACATATCAGAAGAAGAATAGAGCGAAAGTGATTCACTAGCCAAGTATGCTGATCTGAGGTCTTAATTACAGAATGGAAAAAGACAGATATTGTTATATGTCACCAACTTGTTCATTATATGACTAGAATACTTGGAAAGTAAATTTGAAAATCATGAAGGTCATACAAAATACTAAATGTAGTAGTTTTTGATGTGAGGTGTATTCATTTTTGCACTAATTTGAGTACAATTGAAGATTTTGTAATGACAGTTGTATTACTAACCTTACTTTCATGTTATGGGTTAAAAAAGGTTTTATGAAACACTGTCTTTTCAAAAACCTAAGAAACTGTTCTTGTATTCAGTGATATTGACTAAAATCTTACTTTTTAAAGGGGTGTACTCATTTATGCTGATCAATGTAAGTATTGCATTGTATTACCTATGTGATCAATGGACTGCATGTTCAACACCTCAAGTAGGACAAATACATTTTGCAAAAGGAAATTCTTATAAATGTTTAAAAAAATGTAGAAAAAACACCCCCAAAACAATTATTGATAAAAATTAGTTTTACATGGAATTTGTTTTTCATCTAATTATGTTTTTAATGCATGGTGAACTCTGAAAAAGGAAAAGAAAACAGAAATAAAAGAAAAGCTATACTAGAATTGTTCTCTTCGTTACTCATGCCTCACATAAAATGAAATAAAAATGAGCATAACATCTTATACATCCCTCACGCCCTGTAAAAAAAACCAAATTAACAAGTTATGGCTCTTGGAATGAGACAACCAAAAAATAAAAGCGATTTTTAAAAAGAGATTTTGTGGAAATATAATAAAACAAAACAAAAAAAGGAAAAGAAGTGATAAATTGTGTATCAGTGTAATTGCATTGACCCATACTATAAAACTATATCTTTATTTATCCTCCATTGTGAGCGCCATAAAAAACAAATACATAAGACAGTGCCAGAATAGATTAAAAAGTGTTCAAAAACTGTTATGTATCTAAATGTGCCACCAGTGAAAACTACAGCATGTCCTGTCAAAAGCAAAGCTCCACACAGTTCTGTCTATGGAGGTAAAAAAAAAATGGGGTTTTAGAAAATGATGACACAACATAATATTTTTTTTAGGTGATTTTCTTTTTAATGCGGTAATAAAAGTTTGGTATTACATTGTATGTATCCAATAATGGCAAATACAACTCATGCAGCAGAAAACAAAGCTATGGAATGCAATGATGAGCAAAATCAGAAAAACAAGGCTATTAAGATAAAATTAGGCCCTCTCCTTAAGAGGCTAAAAGAAATTTGATTAATATTTACATTTTCATTTTTTATTATTTTATATTAGTTTTGGTTTTGCTATACCAGAAGAACCCCTTTAAGTTTAATATCACAGGTTATGGTAGCTAGAAACAATTTATTCTAGACAAGAAGGAATGTTTCTCCTATAATGAGGAAAATTGTATTTTGCTAAATAGGTTTGATTTAATCCTCAAAATCAACACTGGAGGACAATACGATGAACTACATGGACTTATGTCTAGAGATGAGCGAAACCGAGGTTCATACTGAACACAGACTTAAAAAATAAAACAAACAAAAAAACAGTTTGAGTTTGGAGTACAGGTACCTTACGTATGCACAACACTCAGGCAAGCATTGCTGTGCTCGGGTACACTCTGTGCTGAGCCCAGTGCAAGCCGCTTGCAGTATTTGATCGGCTCACACTGGGGGTAACAACAGCGAGATCGGATGTAGTGTACACCAAACAGAAAAATGGAAAAACCTTGCCCCTCCATAAGTGATTTGTTTATGGATGGATGCATATGGGTGGAGACCCAAACTACCAATCAGTGTCTTCCATTGGGATTAAGGTGAAGTCCAGGACCCAAACCAAACTTTATCTAAAGTCCGGCCAAACCCGCCAAACTGAACTTTCACGGGTTCACTCATCTCCACTTTGGTCTTTTTTCAACATTACAAAGTATTTTAGTTTGTGACAGGTGTATTCTCAATTTATTAAATAGTTTTATTCAGTTAGGCAACATGAAAATAAGCAACTTTGCAAATGACTTGCTGGTTATATCTGCTGTCATTCTCCTGCAATTAGAGTTTTTATCTTACATAGGGTACAGCTTGTTTTGATGGGGATTGGCCACCATACCCCGACCCAGTATTTATATTGCAACAGAGAAGCTTTTCCAGCCCACCAATAAATATACAGCAGTTAGCTGCTCACCACCCTCTTCTTCTTGTTAGCTTCTGATGAACTGCTTCTTATCTGTCTTGTGTAATCACAGTCCCTGTCACCTAGCATAATGGCTCTCACTTTGCAATGCAAAATAATGTTAGGCTGCTCTCTGATGATACAGGGGTGTGAGAAATGGTGCTTGGCAAGTTTTGTTTTTGTGCAAAGTCATAAATCAAATCTTAAATGTTCGAATTTGTGTAAAATCGTAAATTTCATGAAGTCTGACTTGAAGATGATCCAGCATGGATCGCTTCGCTCATCACTAATGTCCATTTTATTCACTAATTTGTGACTTTAAAAAATAAGTATATGTGTTCACTATAACTATACAGTACATTATGCAAAAAAAAAGCAGGATAGTGTAATAGAAGACGTGATTAATAATAAAATTGTTTTATAAAATTATAAAATTATTTTGTAATAATTTTATGCAAAAAAAAAATCTCTGATTTTATGTTTCAGTTTGTTTTTTCTACCCACAATCTACTGGTACATATAGATTTAACTGAACAGTAAAAAGTCAAATTCTTATTGCATAATATTACTAAGAAATAATATTAATGTGCATAAATCATATGTACCGTATTTTTCATTTTATAAGACACACCAGATTGTCAGAGGCACCCCAAATTTAGAGATAAAAAAGATTAAAAAAAAGAGGTCCGTCTAATACTCCGGTGTTGTCTTACCAGAGGGAGGCAGCAGCAGTGGTAGAGCAAGCTCACAGGAGGCAGAACCTGTGCTGGCAGCGTTGGTGTTTTAGTACTTGCAGCGGTGGCGGGTCAGTGCTTGCAGCAGCAGGTCAGTGCTCACAGTGGCGGCATGTCACTTCTGGCAGCGGCGGGTCACTGCTGGCAGCGGAAGCTGCGGTGGTTGCGTGGTGGAGCAGGCCAGTGCGGCGGGTGTCCCAGATGCTCTGTCGGCAGTCCGGGCTTCAAAGAAATGACGCCCATAGTGGTGCGTGCGCAGATGGAGCTCTCATCCAAGAGCTTCATCTGGGCATGCACTGACTCCATGCACCATCATTTGAAGCTCGGACCGTGGACAGACCATCTGGGGCACCCGCCGCACAGCCACCGCAGTCCGCACAGCAAGCTGGCCGCCCACACAGAGTGGCAGCCAGCAGGCCGGCCGCCCACCCGCACAGAGAGTCAGCCGGCAGCCGGCACAGAGAGGCAACCGCCTGCACGCACCGACAGGCACCTGGCCGCCCGTACAGACAGGCACCTGGCTGCCAGCACAGAAAGCTGCACAGACAGCCCCCAGCCAATTCTCCACCTCCCAGTAAGCTAAAATCGTATTTTAAGATACACCCCTCATTTTTCTCCCAAATTTTTGGGAGGAAAAGTGCGTCTTATAATCCAAAAAAATACGTTATATTGAACATCAAAAAAAAATCTAAAATATCTCTGTACATACCAGAAAGAGAGTAATCTCCTTTTTGACTCTCACTTTGGCGGACAAGAAAAGCTCCAGCCTGATTGCCTGGCATGATTAGCTGCTTTTCTGCCTCTGCACGCTTGATATCATGGAAGAACCATCTGTTAAAAAAAAAAAGGATTAATAAGGATTAGAAAGCTCAATTCTCTGGAACATATATTTTTTTCCAATACCCAAATTTCAGATAAGTTACATGCGACTGTAAATTCTAAGAGTATTGGAAGAAGTAAAAACTCTGTATAACAAAATAATACGAGACTTACATTTTCCTTAACCCCTAACTGTCGAAGTCTGTTTTCTCCTTCCTGAGAGGGCCAAAATTTACATTAAATTCTGACCAGTGTTATTTTTATGATGTACTAACTCTGGAATGCTTCAAAGGATCGTTTTTTTGACAAGTCGTACATCAGGTTAGTGGTAAATTTAGGATAACATTTTTTTACATTTATTTGTGAAAATATTGGAATTTTTGCAAGAATTTAGAAAATTTCACAATTTTCAAACTTTTACTTTGTTTGCCCTTAAATTAGAGAGTTGTATCACACAAAATAGTTTAAGAGGTTGCTTACTACTTTACCATTGATAGGTCATCAATGTCTGATCAGGGGTCCGACAGCTGGCACCCCCGCCAATTAACTGTTTTCAGGGGGCCAGAAATGCTCTGTCTTTTGATAGCGGCTGCAGTCAGGTACTGCACATCTACCGCCTATTGATTTCCATAGGCCTGATGCTGCCATAGCACCAAGAAGAGCTGATCGGTGGGGGTGCCAGATGTCGGACCTCAGACGATCAGACGTTCATGACCTATCCTAAGGATAGGCAAGCAATGTTAAAGTAGTGGACAACCTCTTTAATAAATAACATTTCCCACATGTCCACTTTACATCAGCACCATTTTTGAAACATAATTTTATTTTTGTTAGGAAGTTGGAAGGGTTAAAAGTTTATCAGCAATTTCTCATTTTTCCAACAAAGTTTACAAAACCAATTATTTTAGGGACATCACATTTGAAGTGACTTTCAGAGACCTAGGTGACAGAAAATACCCAAAAGTGACACCATTCCTAAAACTGCACCCCTCACACTGCTCAAAAGCCATATCCAAGAAGTTTATTAACCCTTCAGGTGCTTCACAGGAATTAAAGCAATGTGGAAGAAAATAATGTACTTTTTCCTACAAAAATATTGCCTGAATCTCAAATCTTGCATTTTCATACGGTAAAAATGGACCAAACAAGTGACCTCTTGTTGGAAACTATACCCCTTAAGGAATTGATTTAGCGTTGTTGTGAGGCCTTTGATTCCACAGGTGCTTTACAGAATTCTATAACACTGAGCCGTGAAAATAAAAATATTTTTTTTTCTCACAAGCTTTTGACCCAAATTTTTAATCTTCACAAGGGTAACAGGAGAAAATATACCATACAGTTTGTTGTGCAATTTTGCCTGAGTACACTGATACCCATATGTGGTAGAAAACTACTGTTTGGGCACATGGCAGGGTTCAGAATGGAAGGAGCACCATTTGACTATTGGAACGCAAAATTGGCTGAAATAGACAGCAGACGTCATGTCCAATTTGCCAAGCCCCTGATTTGCCTAAACAGTGGAAACCGCACACAAGTGACCCCATTCTGGAAACAACACCCCTCAAGGAATTTATTTAGAGGTGAGGATCTTGAACCCACAGGTGCTTCACAGACTTTTATAACTTTGAGCAGTAAAAATTAAAAAAATATATATTTTTCCCAAAAACATGTTGCTTTTGCTCCAAATTTTTAACTTTCATAAGGGGAAAAGGAGCAAATGGATCATACAATTTGTCTTGCAATTTACCTTGCGTACACTGATACCCCACATGTGGTGGGGGAAACTTCTTTTTGGGTGCACGGCAGGATTCACAAGGGAAACAGCGCTATTTGAATTTTGGAGCACCATTTTGGCTGGAATAAATTGCAGATAATTGTCACTTGTCACACTTGAAGAGCCCCTGGCATGGCAAAACAGAAGAAGCCACCACAATTGACCACATTTTTGAAACTACACCTCTCAAGGAATTTATCTGTGGCTGTAGTGAGCATATTTTACGCTCAGGTGATTTACACAATTGTATAATATTGTGCTGAGTAAATGAAAATTTCCATTTTTTTCCAATACATTGTTGTTTGGCCCCAAATTTTTTATTTTTATATGAGTAATAAGAGAAAGCAAACTGGACAATTTGTTACACAATTTCTCCTGAGTAGTCGAAAAATACTTTTGGGGGACAGTTAAAAGCTCAGAAGGGAAGGAGCGCCATATTGCAGTGCAGATTTTGCTGGTATGGTTTGAGAGCACCATGTAACATTGGTAGAATCCCTGAGGTACTATAAAAGCAGACCCCTCCATAAGTGACATTATTTTTCAAACTACATCCCTCAATGAATTAATCTAGGGGTGTAGTGAACCATATATGCTTCACAAAATGTTATTTTGTGCTAAGGACACACGGCGAGTAAAACGAAGCAAGTGGAATGCGATAAAAAAGTCGCATTCCACCCGGACCAATATTACTCTATGGGGTCGCTCCCATGAGTGATTTTTTTCTCAGCCCTAATTGGACCGAGAAAACAATCACAGCATGCTGTGGGTGGAATCCGATTAATTTTCTCTCTCACCCATACAAGTCTATGGGTGCGAGAGAAACATTGCATGGCACTCACATTACAGCACAGTCCAGTGCGATATAAGCATCATTTGACAATTGTTGACAATGGAAGTGATAGTGAGATTAGTCCCTCCCTCTCCTCTGCAGCACCCGACCCTCCTCCGCGGATGTGCTGCGATCACAGGATTGCATCACAGTTGCATGACACCTGGCTCACACTCCAGCAGGGCGAGAACCGAGTGTCATGCGATGCCCTTGCAGTAGTGCTGATGTGGCCCCATCCTAAAAAGAATCATTACACTTTTACAACTAAAAATTTTTAGCCCCAAGTTTTTAATATTCATAATGGATAATTGAAAAAAAAATGGACCACACAGTTTTTGTGCAATTTCTCCTGAGTGCACCAATACCCTACATGTAATCAGGAACTACTTTTCAGGCACAGTAGAAATATCACAAAGGAAGTAGCGCCATATTATGGCACAGATGTTGCTCTTATGATTTGTGAGTGCCATGTCACATAGCAGAGCACCTGAGGCGCAAGAACAGCAGAACCTCCCATAAGTGACCTAATTTTACAAAAAACATCCCTTAGTCAATTCATCTAGGGGTGTAATGATCATATGAATACCACAGATATGTCACAAAATTTCATACCATTGAGCGTTGAAGAAAAATAATTACATTTTTAGCACAAAAAATGTTGTTTTAGCCCCAGATTTTACATTTTCACATGAGAAAATTGGTAAAAATGGCACCAAAATGTATCACACAATTTCTGCAGAGCATGGCAATACTCCACATGTGGCTGTACAGTACTGCTTAGCCATACAATGAGACTTGCGAGGGAGGGAATTAGCGCTATTTGACCCTTGCAGCACAGATATTTCGAGGATAGTTTGCAGAGCCCCTAAGTGCCAGAAGAGCAAAATCCCCCCTCAAGTGTTCCCAGTTTGGAAATTACACTCATCTGTCAATTTAACCACCGGTGTAGTGACTTCCTTGACTCCAGTGTATGTTGCTGAGTGAAAATTTCAAATCTGCCATTGTAGTGCCCATACACTGTAGTGCCCATAGATTGTGCCCAGCTTGTGCTTCTGGGGACACACACCTGGTAAAACACTGTCTTGCCCAGCAAAGAATAAGCCCTCACACAACTCTATTAACAGAAAAATGTAAATGTTAGGGGTCTCAGAAAATGGTGACACAATCAAAACATTTTCTTTTGTACAAATTTCCAAATTTCAATAAATAATAAAAAACTGGGCAAGTTTGATATCGCAGTAATTACACTGACAAGAAGAATCATGATGCCACATCATTTTACCACAAATTGCATGACGTAAAAACAAGGAAGGTGTTAACGAGTCATATTGGAAGGCCTTTTAAAGGGACTCCTATAGCAACAGACAGCAATTATTTAAGGACACTGCTGGAACAATTTCAAAGGGAAACTGATGTCCAATTTCTAAGACTGCACCTGGGAAAAATATGGTTTATGGAAAAGAGAACTTGGCATTATTTAGAGGGCAAATTACAGAATAGTTATGAAATTGTCAATGAGTGAGACTTTGTGTTTCCAGAGGGGGTAGTATATATGATGTGAGTCATAGCTGAAGAAAGCTTTATGACATTCTGGGCCAGACAGAGATGAAAGAAAGATCAATTTACTGCAAGACATAGACCAAAAGTCACTGGAACTAACTTATTATTTGATCACTGTAAGGCAGTAAGATTTGGTATCATCCAATTATTGCATGATAGTGTTATTTGGTCACTTTATGGCAGTGCTAGTCACTGAACTAAAGCATTATTGAACCATAATCTTGTGATGATAGTGTAGTTCTAAGTCATGGTATGAATGTTATATTTTAAAGTACAGTGGAACCTTGGATTATGATTTTTGCCACCTTCAAAAATTCTCGGATGACTCCGTGGTTGTTGGATGTATTAGGGGGGACCAGGGTGATGAGGAATAAAAGGGTGGTGTTGAATTTTGTGGATTGGTGCCAAAGTAACTATCTACAACTAAATGTTAAGAAAACTAAGGAGTTGGTGGCCAACTATAGCAGGAGAAAGATGGAATGTTTACCGATCACTATTGCTGGTCAAGAGGTGGAGCAGGTGGAGAGTTACAAATATTTGGGGGTCCACCTGGATAGCAAACTGGACTGGAGATGCCACTCAGAGAGGGTCTACAAGAAGGGGATGAGCAGATTGTATTTCCTAAGGAAACTGAGGTCTTTTAATGTGTGCAGCAAAATGTTAGAAATGTTCTACCAGTCTGTAGTGGTGAGTGCCATCTTTTTTGCACTCGTATGCTGGGGTACTAGTGTGCGGGTCTCTGATGCTAATAAGCTGAATAAGCTTATCAAGAAGGCAAGCTCCGCTGTTGGCTGCCATCTGGACTCTTTTGAGGAGGTAGTGGAGAGAAGAACTCTGAAAAAGTGTATGGCGATTATGAATAATAATGCACATCCATTATATGAGCTATTCATGAGACAGAAGAGCACCTTCAGTAACCGGCTAATCCTTCTGAGGTGTAAGAAGGAAAAATATAGGAAATCATTTGTGCCAACTGCTATGGGAATGTACAACAATAATATTAGTGTTAAACCATCAAGGTGAATGTCTACTTTTATTTCTTCTACTTTCAGTTCACTGCTGTGTATGTCCTAATCTAATGTATAATGTTCTTCTGTCAACTCTACTGTCTTCTCAATTATGTAATTCATGTTATGATTTAAGTTGTGCTGCTGTGATACCATAATTTCCCACAGGATCAATAAAGTGTATCGTATCGTATCGTATCGTATGAGCATAATTGGTTCTGGGAGTGTGCGCTTAAACTAAGTTACTCTTATATCAAAGCAAATTTTTCCATAGGAAATAATTGAAACGCAGACAATTTGTTCCACATCCCAAAAATATTTACTGCATTTATACAAACTTATTACAGTAATACAATATAATGTACTGTGTTCATATAAAATTATTACAGTACAATACAAAACACTGTGCAGTACAGTAAAAAGAAGCATATAAAACAAATTAAACTGTACGTTTAGCTTACAATAGAATTGTTGATGTGCAAGAGGTACTATAGAGAGAAAAAATGATGTATAAATATGACAATCCTTATTCTAGTACAGTACACAAAATATACCCCCCAAATCTATTCTCCCCAAAATAAGGGCAGAACTAAGCCAAATGTGGGGTAGGAATACAGCAAAGGCAATTAGATTACAGTACAAGCAATGTGCTGCACTGGTTAGCTGAAAGAAATGCTATATAGTATATACAGTACAATGATATACTGTATACAGAATACAGTACATATGTACAGAAAGTTACCTCCAGAGCGGGTCAGAGCGCGGTGAAATGACAAAACTGGAAGTATGCACAGTGAGTATTTGCTCTTACTGCAAATCATTAAACTCTTAAACTAAGTTACAAATTTTTAGAAATATTTACTTGTCTTGCAAAACGCTCTCAAACCAAGTTACTCTTAATCCAATGTTCCACTGTATATTAAAGTGTCCTGAGTATCTAGATGGAGAAGAACATTATTTCTGCCCACAACTTGTATCATGTCTTTTCACCAATGTTTCCCATCAGTAGGGTTATCTCTACTTTTCAGTTCTCTCTCATCTAGGTGTTATAATCTCTCCTATACACAGCACAGAATTAGAGATTCCTGCTCTTCCTTCTCTAGCACATAGAAGGTATAGAGGAGATCAGTGTAGTTGTGAATCCAGCTCTGGAGTGTGATAAATGACTTGATGAAAAGCTCAGCACAATCTTTCTGTGTCTCATTTCTCCCTTTGCTCCTCACTACTCCCGTGTCCATAGAGTACAGTGCCTGTGTATATACACCACAGTGAGCTGGCAGTCAGTTTTGTCTTGAGCTAGATGTAGTTGAGCTGTTTATAAGAGTGAATGATTAATCCAGGATGCAGGAGAAGGAAAAGGAGTGGCTCATAAGTGGATAATAAAGCATATTTCTCTGATCAGGTATATTACAAGGTTTGGTTATTTTATATGCTTGTACTATTGATTAATGCAAAGTTTATTGAAAGTTCAATTTCCTTTTCAGTGCATCATATATCTGTGACAAATTATTTGTCATACTTTTAATAACTATTAATAAAAGCAAGAGGTTAACACCTAATGTTATTAAATTTTGCTCTGAATTTTTATAGTACAAAAAGATCATGTATTGATGAAAAGTAATCCTAGTTGTTGTTTTATAGCTGCACCCCACCATATTGTCTATCACACTCTTCACTTCTTTTATGTTTAGCGTACTCTACTTACTTTCTTGTAGTGCAGCCTACTGTTATCTTTCCTTCAGACTCCATCTTGCATTATATTCCTCAATAATCTACTATAAATTCTATAATGCATCAGTACAGCATTACATGACCAATCAAAGATTGTACCATCTCTATCCCTTCTTCTGCATTTTCCCTATTATAAGCATACAATCAGCATACAATCAGAAGGTTAAAACTCTGCGACAATTAGGGCTGGTTCACATCGGGGTATTCATCAGATGTGTGTTAACTGATGTTTTGTCTCATAGCACTTGCTCCAATGTTATACTATGGGGCATGAGAAAAGAGATTGCAGCATGCCTCATTTAGGAACGAATATTGGATGGCGCTCATCCATACAAGTCTATGGGTGAGTGTAAAACCTCGGACTGCTTTTGGATGTCATCCGAGTGCAGTCTAATATATGTGTTGTTTTTCTTTAGACAACCTATGCAAGGATTATCTTTATATTGTAGAATATAGTGTAACTTGATCACTGATTAGTTTGATAACATCATTTTCAATATAAAACATTTCAGTTTTATTTTGATTATGGCTCTAAAATATTTAAGAGGTTGTCCAGTATTGGGACAAAACTCTGCGTTCACATAGAATAAATTGTGATAGGTGCCGATGTACACTGTCATGATTCCCTTGTATTCCCAATGTGATTTGCTTACCTGTGGTCACTCACGTGCCTTTTCTCAAATAATTTCTAATGCAAAATGGTAGGCGAGTCTAGTTGGCATGTTATGGCAAGTATGTAAAACAGCAACATACAATCATGATACTGCCTAATTGCATTGGCAATACTGGGAAGTTGTAACAGTGTGCACACAGCACAATGTGTCGATCCAGCAGTCTACAGTCACATAGAAAGTCTCTAGTCTTTTGATCCAAGCCTGGCAACCCCTTTAAAACACACACATCACATAGATTTCCAGTCTTTTTTCCACTTGCTTGATAAATGGGCACTCCTCCTTGAGTGATGATTCTGGTTCAGTAGCTTTGTCCTACTCCTGAGATTATGCTACTGTGACACAATAAGATCTGCCAGTGCATGTTCTGAAGTTTACACTGTTATTATTATATTTGCATGTAGAGTTAACAGGGCCTTTGGACAAGCGCACTAACAAATGAGCAGTTATTTGAACTGCCTTGCAAAACACAGATGCTGGGGACTGGTGATTTTGCAGAACTGAAAACCGCAGCTTATTTTTATAATGTCTAATAAACTATACCAATTTAATAACATGATATAATGGTGAAGGAAGGTGTCACACGGTGTTTGACTATAAGTGTCGTAGTGGCTTCTGATGCTGTGTACACTGCAGAGTCTGACACTCCTCAATATGCCTCCTTTGGTGCTTCTGAGTTATACAGAAAGGCTAGGGTATCGACCGCTGTATGCTCATTAATGATTGGGGTTGCAGGAGTTAATTTCTGCTAGCCTGCTGGTTACCGGTTTGATCACATGTTGTGGGAGACCTATCATAGTCACTCACCACCTTTTAAAAGAAGGAGTCTGTGTTCCCATGCTGACTATAGCTTTAGCTACACTAGTCCATATGCTGTTGTATCCCTGTCCTGCTGGTGATTGTATTGGTTTGTGCGTGGAGTTGTTGTGGAGTTCTTCCATCATCTTGTTGTTTCCTCCCTGCTCTTAATTTCCTCCTTATCACTTGTTGTCTAAAGGTACCTTCACACATAGCGAGATCACTAGCGAGATCGCTACTGAGTCACAGATTCTGTGACGCAACAACGACCTCGACAGCGATCTCGCTACGTTTGACACATAGCAGCAACCAGGCCCCTGCTGTGAGATCGCTGGTCGTGTCGGAATGGCCTGGACCATTTTTTGATTGTCGAGGTTCTGCTGGGCAGGATGCATCGGTGTGTTTGACGCCTTACCAACGACGTCATTGACGACTCAGAGCTCAGACACGTATCACCTAGATCGTTATACAGGTCGCTACAGTCTCTGTATCATTGCTGCGTTGTTGGGAAGATCTGACCATCTCACCAGCAACCACGTAGCGACTTACCAGCAATTCTTATCAGGTCGTATCGTTGTCGGGATCGCTGGAAAGTCGTTAAATGTGACGGGGGCTTAATACCTCTATGTGAGTGTGCTGTGTGATCAAGTTTTTGTTTCCCCTGTTTGACCTTATCTGTGGATTCAACCACTCCTGTCTTGGCCCTTCCCTGTGTGAGAGAGGGTATTAGATCAGGGCTATTCAGGAGCAGTGCAAGGAAGGTGGCCCAGACATCTTCACCTTTAGACGTATCTCTGGGATCAGGGACAGTTTAGGAGCCCCGGTCCCTGGTTATCCCATCACACCCTGTGATAAAAGGTTGAGCTTGATGGGCTTTATTCAACCTATGTCACTATGTAAAAAACTAATAATAATTTAATTTCCATAGACTACATCTACGCCTATACAATTTTATGTATCTAAATACTGTTTTGACTTGACTGTTCAGACTTGAATAACTCTGAGCAACAAAAATGATAAAATAATGTTGGCACCATGAATAAATTAATGAATTTATTAATAAATAGATGAATAAAAAACTATTAATTTTTAAAATGTTGAAAAAAATTCACCAGCTTTAATTATTCTTCCAACTAGGAAACAATATTTTAGTGCTTTCAGAGCATAATCCATTGTAAATAAGCTTTTGGCAGACAAATAACCTCATTTACTCAATGACTGATGTATTGTTCTTCTTTGTATTATAGTTAATGCAAGAAGAATGACATTCTTTTCTATCTTTTTGTAATATACACCAATCTGAGAGCCATTTTAGAAGCAGACAAGCAGGTTTTAAAGAGGCATTCATGCACTTATATTTTAAAATGAGTAAAACAATGCTGTGTCTGTGTTTAACAGGTAAACCTTTGTGTGTCATTTTACTCTAAATTGTATGCTATTTACACAGTTGAACTCTTTGATCATAAAAGAACACAAAAAAGCAACAATCAATGTTCCGCTCATGATTTAGATATTGGTTAGTGGCACTAAAGTATGTAAACTCACTCTTATAAATCAAATGTTAAATATACTTTCAAGTAACCTTTTCATCTGTTTGTGTACATGAGGAATGACACTATATCTGGTTATTATATGACTACTATATCCTGCATTTTCTCTCTACAGGGTCCATTTCTTAATTTGTAATTGAGGCTGAGCTGCTGGGTGGATGATGACGTCGCCCTTACATAGCATGCATCATTAGTTACTGCCCTGAAGTGAGGTTAAAGACTTGTTAGAAAGCTCAGCACAATGTTTCTGTGTCTCCCTCTGCCCGCTTCCTCATTCTGTTCCTTGTCTTGAGCTGTTGTGAGATGGAATTTGGCTATATTCACATGCGGCATCTTTTTTTACCACAAAGATGCAGCGTTTTTGTCCCAAAAATTGCACCGAAATCGCACCGCGGCAAAAAAGGTCTTACTGCATTTTGTCAAATCTTTTGACAGTAAGGTCTCAAAAACGCTGGAAAAACACAAAAAGAATTGACATGCTGTATCTTGGGTGCATCTTCAAACACGCAGGAAAGATGCAGCCAACAAAAGATGCCCAGTGTGGACAGCAAAATCAAAATCTCATAGACTTGGCTGGGAGGAGGAAATGCATGCATTTTGGGGCATCTTTGTGACCTCAAAAACGCAGCAAAAGATGCCCTTTGTGAACTTAGCCTTATTCATTCTTAGCATTTTAGCATGTAGCTGTATGTGTTTTGTAGTTATAATGAGATTTCAGCTAGCACCTGTTGGATGTTCAGGTCAATCTTTTTGATATATTTATAGTACATTTCTTTCTGATTGAGCACTCCACCCGGTAACCAGGCTGTGTTCATTCCTATTTATAGCAGGAGTCTAGCTGCCAAGACATGGAGGTGTTTAACCCAGATAGATACTGGCTTGCAAAGTCTCCTTAAGGAGAATAGTGTTCCCCCGTGGTCCCCACATAGCTTTCTCATGAGCCAGATCAGACACCCCCATACTTTGCACTGACGAGGGGCAAGCACCCCGAAACACTGTGTCTGCAAATTGGGATTCTGATCTGGCTTATATATCCTGAGTCATATTGCAAAGGATTGTTGAAAATCCACTTGTGACTTTTAGGATCGCTACTTCCAATAGGTGGCGCTGTGCTAGAGTTTGTCTCCTTTACTGGAGAGACAATTTGAATATTTCTTAGAGGGGCGTGGCAGCTATAAGTCCCCTTACCTGGCAGCCAGACTGGCTTGCAAAGTCTCCTTAAGGAGAATAGTGTTCCCCCGTGGTCCCCACATAGCTTTCTCATGTGCCAGATCAGACACCCCCATACTTTGCACTGACGAGGGGCAAGCACCCCGAAACACCGTGTCTGCAAATTGGGATTCTGATCTGGCTTATATATCCTGAGTCATATTGCAAAGGATTGTTGAAAATCCACTTGTGACTTTTAGGATCGCTACTTCCAATAGGTGGCGCTGTGCTAGAGTTTGTCTCCTTTACTGGATAGACAATTTGAATAACCCAGATAGAGGCATTTCAAGTTAAGTTCCCAGTATACAGAGATATACCTTGACTGGAGGACTTAAAAATGTGGGAAAAAGGCAAAACAAATTGACATGCTGCAGCTTGGGTGCATCTTCAAAAACAATGCCAAGATGCAGCCAACAAAAGATGCCCAATGTGGACAGCAAAATCTCATAGACTTTGCTGGTGGAGGGAAATGCGTGCATTTTGGTGCATCTTTGTGACCTCAAAAACGCACCAAAAATGCAGCAAAAGATGCCCTGTGTGAGCTTAGCCTTAAGCTGTTTCTTTTCAGTAGATGAAAAACTCAGAAGGCAGAGAAGAGGGGGAGAGTGTCTCATAACTATATACTGATCACATCACTGAAAAACTAATTGAAAGTACAGTTACCCTTTACCTGTTTGCTTGGTACCTGAAATTCAACATTATTTTGCCTATCTTCTACTTCAGGTGTCAGACTCTGCATTCATCTAAATGTTAAGGGGTTGTATAGACAGGGCAGCTGTTATTTCCCTTCCCAGCATGTAATGTACATCACATATCAGGGTGCGAGATTATTGAACAGCCTCAGGTGCTGCTGCCTCTAACAACTGTAATGACAGCTAGTGTCACAAGGAGGTTTTTGCAGGCATCACTGACTGTCATGGCGGTGTTAGGATCTGGGGAAACTTCAGATTCCTGCACTCTGCCTGCTAACTAAAGATGAGCGATGTTCGAGGTTCGCCAATTTCATGTTCGAGTGATTTTGTGGGGTGTTCGAGACGTTTGATGAACTCGAGCTTTTTGCTAAAAGTTTGGCAGTTCGAGTTACGATCGAGAACGGTTCGAGCTCCAAAATCGTGGCTTTTCACAGTAAGGCTATGTGCACGCGTTGCTATCTGCATGCGTCCTGTGTCCCCAGCACAATCCCTCTCTATTTCCTACTCACCGATCACGGGCGCCTCGCTGCACGGCTGTCACAAATCTGCGGCATCTTTTCCTCTTTTGAAAATGTCTGCCGCTTCATTATTCAATTAGTTATTCCGTGCTTTTCCCGCCCACTGGTGCCCATGATGGGTTGCAGTCAGATACGCCCCCACGATGAGTGACAGCTGTCTCACTGCAACCAATCACAGCAGCCGGCGGGCGGGTCTATATCGTGCAGTAAAATAAATAAATATTAATAAAAAAAAATGCGATTCCCCCCATATTTGATACCAGCCAGGATAAAGCCACACGGCTGGAGGCTGGTATTGTCAGGATGGGGAGCGTTATGGTATGGGGAGCTCTCCAGCCTAACAATATCACCCAGCAGCCATCCATTAGATGCGACAGTCCCGGGACTTCACCCAGCTCATCCCGAATTGCCCTGGTGCGGTGGCAATCGGGGTAAAAAGAGGTTCATCATGACAAGCGTCTCCCCGAGACACCTTCCATGATCAACCTGAAAGTGAAAGTAAAGAAACACACACACAGCGAAAAATCCTTTATTTGGAATAAAAGACAAAAAAAATCCTCTTTAACCATTTTATTAAAATCCGCAAATACCCCTCCAGGTCCGAAGTAATCCACACGACACTGTGAGCTCTGCTACAGAAGACGAGTTCTCTGTATCAGCTCCACGTAGCACGTTCTCTGTGTCCTCTCCACGTAGCACATGAAGAGAATTGCGCTGTCACCTCAGACTTCAGTCTGCTTTGCAGACCTCAAGATAACGAAATCTGCCTATGTTCTTCAGCCAGTGGCTGAGTGGCTAGAGCGGTTGCCTAAGAAGCATAACTTCACGAGTTCAAATCCCGGCTGTGTCGGTAAACGTTTTTTTTTATTTTCAATTTTAAATTAATTATATTATTATTCGTTATAAAATATTATTATTTTAATTATGCACAGAGGGGAGTAGCCGGACATCATCTATGAACCACTTCACGGCTTGAACTCTCTCTCTCATTCTCTCTCTCTCTTTCTCTCTCTCTCTCCATTTATACAATCAGCTGCTGTGTTGTGTGATTCAGGCCCTTGAACCTGAAACATCATCTGATCGCTTTGCCTTCCAGCAAACCGATCAGATGATATTGGATCCGGATTGGACGGCGCGGGACCCTTGAAACAGGATTACTGCAGAGGGGGGTTCTTTATTTCAATAAAGATGGAGTCACTAATTTCATGAAATTCATGAAATAATTAAAAAAAAAAGGGCTTCCCTATATTTTTGTTTCCCAGCCGGGTACAAATAGGCAGCCCGTGGCTGCCTGCTGTACCTGGCTAGCATGCAAAACCATGGCAAAGCCCACGTAATTTTTTTGGGGGGCAAAAAACTCCTGCATACAGTCCTGGATGGAGAAGGCTGAGCCTTGTAGTTCTGCAGCTGCTGTCTGTCTGTATGGAGGAGAGCAGACGACAGCTGCAGAACGACAAGGCTCAGCATGCTCCATCCAGGACTGTATGCAGGAGTTTTTTGCCCACTAAAAAAAAATGACGTGGGCTTCGCCATATTTTTGTATGCTAGCCAGGTACAGCAGGCAGGTACGGCTGCCCCCAACCCCCAGCTGCCTATTTGTACCCGGCTGGGAACCAAAAATATAGGGAAGCCCTTTTTTTAATTATTTCATGAATTTCATGAAATAATTTTAAAAAAAAACGACGTAGGCTTCGCCCCATTTTTGTGTCCAGCCAGGTACAACTAGGCAGCTGGGGATTGGAATCCGCAGCACAGGTTAGCTCAAGCTTTCTGGGCCCCTCTGCTGCGAATTGCAGTCTGCAGCTGTCCCTGAAAATGGCGCTTTCATAGAAGCGCCATCATCTGGCGCTGTATCCAACTCTTCCAGCTGCCCTGGTGACGGGTGACTTGCTGAGTAATAATGAGTTAACACTAGCTTTGTTTTACTAGCTAGTATTAAGTCAGAGATTCTTAATGTCAGGCAAGTTTGACCCGGCCATTAAAAATCTTCAATAAAGGGTTAAAAAAAAGACACCACACAGAGAAAAAATACTTTAATAGATATAAATACACAGACACACTTAGAGACTCCATGTTTATTACTCCCTGTCAGCCCTCCACGATCCATGGTTTTCTGTCTTCTTTCTCCTTCAACCCATGCAGCTCTGCTACATCAGACAGCGCTGCATGGGAGGAAGAATGCTGCTGCTTCCCATGCAGTCTATTCAGTCAGTGAGTGAGCAGAGTCTGCAGGCTGTAAGCGGTGACGTCACCGCTGACAGGCGGGTTGCTATAGCAATGGTGATCTCTGTTATTGACCGGCTGTGGCAGTCGGTGAATAACGGAACGGGGAAGCAGAACGGGGAAGCCGACCATGTGCCAGAGCATTTCGCCGGTACACGGAGATGCTGGAACGATCACCGCCTACCGGAGAGATGCAATGACAGGACCTAGCAATGATGTCTAGCCATGTGACCAGTCTGTAGCCAATGAGATAATAGACACATGACTGGTCACATGCTTTTTTGATGTCACGGAAGGTCCTATCATCAGTGCTGGTTACCGGAAGGACAGAGCGATTATCGGAAGGAAAAGCGTCGGGAGACAGAGTGTAAGTGTAATGGCAATGTTTATTAACTGTATATGTACATTTATAATGTGTTTTTATGTGTTTGTGTTTGCCTGTCATTGGTTTAAAATGGGCTCGAGAAGTTCGTCGAACAGTTCGTCTAACCGAACTCGAACGGAGCCTCCGTTCGACGAACCGAACCAAATTCGAGCCTTTAGAGGCTCGCTCATCTCTACTGCTAACTTTCCTGATGTCTGTGATCAGCGTAGGGTGACTCGGGTGTCAACTCACAGACCTGTGGTTTATAGCAGGCCAGCAAAAATTAATCTCTGCTGAGCTGCTTATTAGTCTTCTTGGTCACATACTATGGGACAGCTAGTTACGTTCACTCTCCTCCCATATTTGCTGGCTGGTCGCTTCCTTTAATGTCAGCTATAGCTGCTCTATACTGTTCTGGTGAGGTGTTGTGATCTAAACTTACTGGTGGTTGTAGTACTTTATTTTCATGGGCGGTTGTGGTGTTAACCCTTGTCTTTTTGTTGCTGCGTTACTTCCCTTGCTTCTCCTTTTAGTTTCTTAGTGTTTATTCCTGTGAGTGTGCAGTGTGACTGAGTTTTTGCTATCCCTTTCGGTGTCTTCTGTGTTTCCTTCACACCCCTGCCCCTTCCTTCCCTGGGGGAAGGGGGGGGGGACAGATCAGCGTTACTCAGTAGTATAGCAAGGCACCTCCCCCATCAGTCATAATCTAGAGGTGAGGGATAGCCTAGGGACCCCAAGTGTGAGGGCAGCATAGGAGCCCCTGTCATTTGCTATTACAAAGTCACATCATTACAGGTAGCTTCAACAGTTGAGTAGTTAGATTACAGTGCGTATGCTGGACCGCTGCTGCATGCATTTTCTATGGAGTTGTAAAGTGCTCAGTTCGGCTTTTTCCAGTAACTCCTAGAGAGAGAATGGTTGAGCATGTGCACTGCTGCTGCTTTCTAACAGGGATAAAAGTGTCATTTTTGCCAATTAGTGATAGTTCCAACAGTTATATCTCTAACAATCTATATTTTATCACCAAACCTGTGGATAGGTAATCACATCTTTTCACATGATACATGAATTGTGAATATTTAATATGCCTGTCCTTTTGTTCTTAAGAAGGGGACTGAGTTATATTAAAGATAATTAAGCCTACTCTTTGGTTTTTAAAGCGCTAGAGTCTAGGAATTTTTTAATTCTGCAGTTATTTTTTCTTATTATTAATAACCTATTTGCTGCACATGTACAAACAGCCAGTGTCTGTCTATCTTAAAGTGAACCTGTCAAGTGCAATATGCAGCCAGAACCATGAGCAGTTCTGGGCAGCGTCAGACTGGCTACCGGAGGAACCTCCAGTAATACCAGTCCTGGATGCGATTACCTGCACTGAACTCTGGAGCTCTCACCTGAGCTCCGGAGTGCAGCCTGGACTGAACTCAGGGTTTTCAGGACTGTACCGCGAGCACCGAGTGATTGATTCCCCGGCGATTGCGGTTCAGTTCATGACAGCTGCGGACAGGCCGGGCTGAAGTTCGAAGCCTCCCATGTCCTTTTGCAAATGATCCTAAATTTCATCGTCCCATATCCTTTTGCAAATGCCTAGAAGGAGAAGAATTCAGGCTAGCTGGACACCTGGCTTTCATACCAAATTTCAGAAGCTGCTCCCCCTAGTGTTTAAAACTGTAAAATATAGAAAAAAATATATATTTTTTCATAGTTACTATACTAAAAACAAACGATACTTTAAAAAAATAAATAAACCATAATATATTTTAGATTTTTTTAATTTGTAAAAAAACCTTTTTGAGTGGCATCTTCCCTTTAAGAACACATTTTTATTTATTTATTTTTTTTTAAATTTCTGTCTTTTGAGAGCTGTAAATTATTTTTTCTGTAGATACAGTCATTTAAGTGCCTCTTTTTTTGAAATACAAATTGGATTTTTAATGGCATCACTTTGGGGTGTAAATAGTGTATTCATGAATGCAGCAATTCTGGCAACTTTTTTATACAGTATGCATCATGCGGGAAAAGTAATGTGATAATATTATAGATGAAATTGTCACAGATGTGATTATATTTTTATCTTTAGATTTTAGCATGTACAGTACATCATAAAAGTAAGTACACCCTTCAAATTTTGTAAATATTTTATTATATAATTTCATGGGACCCTGAAGATTTGACACTATGATACAATGTAATGTAGTCAATGTACAGTTTGTATAGCAGTGTAAATTTGGTGTGCTGTCTAAATAACTCAAAACACAGATATTAATGTCTAAACTGCTGGAAATAAGAGATTACACCGCTAAGTGAAAATGGCCAAATTGTGCCCAAAGTATCAATATTTGGTGTAGCCACCATTATTTTCAAGCACTGTCTTAACACTTTTGGGAATGGAGTTTAGTAGAACTTCACAGGAGCCACTGGAATCCTCTTCCACTCTGCCACAGGCCCGCCATCAGGGCATTACTACTGTGCCTAGTGTACTGGGCCCGGTGAAGGCGGAAGGGGGGGGGAGGCTGAGCCTGGGACAATTACTTAGTTTTATTAAGCCCCGGGCCAGCCGGGCCCTCCCCCCTCTTCACCGGGCCCCAGTCACAGTCACAGCAGAGGGGCCCGGCAGTGCTGCTTTTGCCGCTATACACGTGGCTAATTTGCATCGCATGCAAATTAGCCATGTGTGCTGGAGATACCACTTCAGCTGCACTGTGCCCCGAGGTTCAGGGGGACTTTTCCTGAACTGTCAGGAATGAGGGCAATCTGACCTGTAGCTACTCAAGGCTCTGGGGGCTCCTGGCCAGATTGCCCTCATCGCATGCAAATTAGCCGAGTGTGCTGGAGATACCGCTTATGCAGCTGCACTGGGCCCCGAGGTTCAGGGGGACTTTTCCTGGCCTGTCATGAATGAGGGCAATCTGACCTGTAGCTGCTCAAGGCTCTGGGGGCTCCTGGCCAGATTGCCCTCATCGCATGCAGCGAGCCGAGTAGGGAGCAATCCGCAGCTCTGTACAGTGTAGAGCGCGGAACTCAGGAGTCCGTCCTCTGCTGCCTGCCCTGCACTTTTCTGTGTGACACAGGCGCACACTCCTTGATGACGTCATCACGCTGCGCACGCCTGTGTCATTTGAAAAGTACCCGGGAGCTGGGAGGTGAAGAGAAGGCGCGGCGCGGGTCCGTACAGCCGGTACAGGAGAGGTAGGGGTTAACTTCGCTTTTTTTTTTCTTTTTTTTTAAATAGGCTGAGGATGGGATAATAGGGAGGAGGAGGATTGGGATTAGTAGAGGGGATTGAGGGATTTATGGTGATCGCAGGGGAGGGGAACATCATATGTGAATATACAGGCATCCTGTCAGGTTCTCTCTGCCCTCCAGCAGCATTCACACACATTATATATATATATATATATATATATATATATATATATATATATATATACAGTTAGGTCCAGAAATATTTGGACAGTGACACAAGTTTTGTTATTTTAGCTGTTTACAAAATCATGTTCAGAAATACAATTACAGTCAGGGCCAGAAATATTTGGACAGTGACACAAGTGTTGTTATTTTAGCTGTTTACAAAAACATGTTCAGAAATACAATTATATATATAATATGGGCTGAAAGTGCACACTCCCAGCTGCAATATGAGAGTTTTCACATCCAAATCGGAGAAAGGGTTTAGGAATCATAGCTCTGTAATGCATAGCCTCCTCTTTTTCAAGGGACCAAAAGTAATTGGACAAGGGACTCTAAGGGCTGCAATTAACTCTGAAGGCGTCTCCCTCGTTAACCTGTAATCAATGAAGTAGTTAAAAGGTCTGGGGTTGATTACAGGTGTGTGGTTTTGCATTTGGAAGCTCTTGCTGTGACCAGACAACATGCGGTCTAAGGAACTCTCAATTGAGGTAAAGCAGAACATCCTGAGGCTGAAAAAAAAGAAAAAATCCATCAGAGAGATAGCAGACATGCTTGGAGTAGCAAAATCAACAGTCGGGTACATTCTGAGAAAAAAGGAATTGACTGGTGAGCTTGGGAACTCAAAAAGGCCTGGGCGTCCACAGATGACAACAGTGGTGGATGATCGCCGCATACTTTCTTTGGTGAAGAAGAACCCGTTCACAACATCAACTGAAGTCCAGAACACTCTCAGTGAAGTAGGTGTATCTGTCTCTAAGTCAACAGTAAAGAGAAGACTCCATGAAAGTAAATACAAAGGGTTCACATCTAGATGCAAACCATTCATCAATTCCAAAAATAGACAGGCCAGAGTTAAATTTGCTGAAAAACACCTCATGAAGCCAGCTCAGTTCTGGAAAAGTATTCTATGGACAGATGAGACAAAGATCAACCTGTACCAGAATGATGGGAAGAAAAAAGTTTGGAGAAGAAAGGGAACGGCACATGATCCAAGGCACACCACATTCTCTGTAAAACATGGTGGAGGCAACGTGATGGCATGGGCATGCATGGCTTTCAATGGCACTGGGTCACTTGTGTTTATTGATGACATAACAGCAGACAAGAGTAGCTGGATGGATTCTGAAGTGTACCGGGATATACTTTCAGCCCAGATTCAGCCAAATGCCGCAAAGTTGATCGGACGGCGCTTCATAGTACAGATGGACAATGACCCCAAGCATACAGCCAAAGCTACCCAGGAGTTCATGAGTGCAAAAAAGTGGAACATTCTGCAATGGCCAAGTCAATCACCAGATCTTAACCCAATTGAGCATGCATTTCACTTGCTCAAATCCAGACTTAAGATGGAAAGACCCACAAACAAGCAAGACCTGAAGGCTGCGACTGTAAAGGCCTGGCAAAGCATTAAGAAGGAGGAAACCCAGCGTTTGGTGATGTCCATGGGTTCCAGACTTAAGGCAGTGATTGCCTCCAAAGGATTCGCAACAAAATATTGAAAATAAAAATATTTTGTTTGGGTTTGGTTTATTTGTCCAATTACTTTTGACCTCCTAAAATGTGGAGTGTTTGTAAAGAAATGTGTACAATTCCTACAATTTCTATCAGATATTTTTGTTCAAACCTTCAAATTAAACGTTACAATCTGCACTTGAATTCTGTTGTAGAGGTTTCATTTCAAATCCAATGTGGTGGCATGCAGAGCCCAACTCGCGAAAATTGTGTCACTGTCCAAATATTTCTGGACCTAACTGTATATATATATATATATATTTTATATATATATATATATATATATATATATATATATATAATGCTTTTCCAAGAGTAGTGGCAGACTGTGGAAAGCTTGCGGGGTGGAGGCTGAGCAGGGGTGGAGCCTGGGCGGAGTCTCAAGGGGGCCCCATAATTATGCCAGTATTGGGCCCTGAAATTCCTAGTGGTGGCCCTGCTCTGCCATGACAACATTACGGACCTAGTGGATGTTAGAGACTGTAAGTTCCTCCCCCTTCCATTTGAAGATGCCCCACAGATACTCAATAAGGTTTATGTCTGGAAACATGCTTGGCCAGTCCAGCACCATTACCACCAATTTCTTTAGCAAGGCAGTGGTCTTCTTGGAAGTGTTTTTGGGGTCGTTATATTGGAATACTGCCCTGCGACCCAGTTTTCGAAGGGAGCAGCTCATACTCTGCTTTAGTATGTCACAGTACATATTGGGATCTTTGGTTTCCTCAATGAACTGTACCTCCCCACAGCCGGCAGCACTCATGCAACCCTGAACCATGACACTCCCACCACCATGCTTGACTGTAGGGAAGGCTTGTCTTTGTACTCCTCACCTGGTTGCCACCAAACATGCTTGACACCATCTGAACCAAATAAGTTTCTTTTTTTCTCATCAGACCATACCACATGGTTAGAGTAATCCATGTCCTTTGTCTGCTTGTCTTCAGCAAACTGTTTGCGGGCTTTCTTGTGAATCATCTTTAGTAGAGACTTCCTTCTGGGACAACAGCCATGCAAACCAATTTGATGCAGTGTGTGGTGTATGATCTGAGCACTAACAGGTTAACCCCACCCCAACCCCTTTAACCTCTGCAACAATGCTGGCAGCACTCATAGATCTATTTTGAAAAGAGAATCTCTGGATATGATGCTGAGCATGTACACTAAACTTCTATGGATGACCATGGCGAGGCCTATTCTGAGTTGAACCTGTCTTGTTTAACTGCTGTATGGTCTTGGCCATCATTCTGCTGCACAGTTTCAGTGTGCAGGCCATCTTTATATAGAGAAAAAATATATATTTTTCAGATCCTTTGCCATGAGGGGACATGTTGAACTTCCAGTGACCAGTATGAGAGAATGTGTGAGCGATAACACCAAATGTAACACACCTGCTCCCCATTCACACCTGAGACCTTGTAACACTGAGTCTCATGACACCACTGTAAAGGTAAAATGGCTACTTGGGCAAAATTTGGCCCTTTTCACTTAGAGGTGTACTCACTTTTGTTTCCAGCGGTTTAGACATTAATAGCTATGGGTTGAGTTGTATAGAAGACACACCAAATTTACAGTTATACAAGTTGTACACTGACTACTTAACATTGTATCAAAGTATCAGATCTTCAGTGTTGTTCCATGAAAAGATATAATAAAATATGCACAAATATCACTTTTGTGATATACTGTATCTTTGGAGAATAGTTTTCTATCTTTGCTTCCTTTTTATAAATAACTTTAAAAGTTTTGTTGGTTATCGCTGTTCCCAGCCGTTGCAGAAAAAGTTATATTTAATTACAATTATTTAACATAAAAATATTAATATTTTATGCTCCATTTCTCATTACACTTCATGTAAGGTGTTTGGAGAACACTAGAATAACTAAATAGTTTTTGGCTCATTCAACTTAAACAAAAGTAAATTAACAATTCAATGTAATGTTATAAAATTATACAAAAATAAAAATCCCTCCTTCCCCCTAAAAAAACCCCACAACTATATACACCTAGAAGAAATAGTGGAAAAATACACTCCTCAGGGTCAAATTGAGCCTTATCTTTATTTGCTTGTAGAGAAATCACAATCATGTTTAACAAATGTTTTGCTTTCTTACCAGTGTTTCTCTACGGAGGTCAATGAAAAAAGTTGCCACAAAAATTTGATAAGCCATGATTCATTTTTAAAACTGAAGAAAGACTAAAATCATGAAGTATGAAAAATGGTAATATTGTATTTATATTATGTCTTGACTTTGCAACAGGATGTAAAGCATGACCTAACTCTAAAGAGGGAATTAATCAAGATCTGCGTTTTAGACGTCAGTCTTAAAGGGAACCTGTCTAGTTGAAAATGTTGTTTGATCTTGAGGCAGAATGTTATACAGTAGGATGAGCTGATCAGAATAATATATATTTTTGTGATAAATGTTTCAGTAAAATCTATTAATAGAAATCCATGGTTTTTGTATGCATGAGCAAGTGGATGGTCGTAATCAGTGATTGACAGACTCCCCTGTAGGACTGTACATATAGATATAGCTGTCAATCACGGAGTAGGATTGCCCACTAGACTCATTCACATAAACATCAGGAATTTTAATGAATAAAATACCGGTTATACTAAATCTTTTCCAACAAAGATATCATTCTGCTCAACTTCTCCTTTGTCATACAATGAGCTCCATAGGTTGGACTTCATAAGTTCTCTTTAAAGGGAACCTGTCATCACTTTTTTTGGCTATAAGCTGCAGCCACCACCACAGGGCTCTTATATACTGCATTCTAACATGCTGTATATAAGAGCCCAGGCCGCTGTGACTACATAAAAATACATTTTATAATACTTACCTAACGGTCGCGCTGCGGTGGAATTGAGTCACGGAGGCATCTCCGTTGTCCGGTGCCAACGCCGCCTCTTTCAACCATCTTCGTCCTCCTTCTTCTGAAGCCGTGGTGCATGACGCGTCTGACGTCATCCACACTCACCGGCATTCAGGTCCTGAGCAGGCGCACTTTGATCTGCCCTGAGCAGGGCAGATCAAAGTACTGTAGTGCGCCAGCGCAGGATCAGCGAGTGTGTATGACGTAGACACGTCATGTTATCATATAAATCAAATAGAAAACCGGTTTTAAATGCCGCGCTAAAAACCACAGATGTTGTAGATAAAGAGATTTCCTTTATTTCACAGTTCTACGCGTTTCAGAGACATCTCCGTCTATATGATATTTATATGATAACCTGCTTTCCGGGGCCGCTGCTAAACCACATAAAAACACTCACATGCGATCATAGGGGGTTGTGACTGGCACAACTCTACCAGGTGAGTGTATCTCTTTCTGTTCTGTCTCTCTATTCTCATACCGGGTAAGACCCTATTGCGCTTTTTTCCCCCTACAGCTTTACAAGGTAGACGCATCATGCACACAGGCTTCAGAAGAAGGAGGACGAAGATGGCCGAAAGAGGCGGCACCGGCACTGGACAATGTAGATGCCTTCGTGACTAAATTCCACCGCAGCGCTACCGTTAGGTAAGTATTATAAAGTGTTTTTTTATGTAGTCACATCCAACTGGGCTCTTATATATACAGCATGTTAGAATGCTGTATATAAGAGCTATGTGGTGGTGGCCGCAGCTTATAGCCAAAAAAAGTGGTGACAGGTTTCCTTTAAAGAAAAGTCCACTGAACAAGATGCACCCAATTATAAGGTCATATTCTTGTTAATGAACTTGGTGACTCATTTGGTCTACCTGTGAGGGAAAATCAAAACATGTACTATATCATATGCTGGAGTCGATTTCTTCTAAAGTTTACACCACTTTCTGCTGTACATTTTAGTGAATCTGTTGGGCCACATTAGGACTTAGGGGTACTTTGCACGTTGCGACATCGCTAGCATCGGCTAGCGATGCAGAGCGCGATAGTACCCGCCCCCGTGGCACATGCGATATCTTGTGATAGCTGCTGTAGCGAACATTATCGCTACGGCAGATTCACACGCACTTGACGTCGCTCTGGCCAGCGACCCGTGTCCTTCCTAAGGGGGCGGGTCGTGCGGCGTCACAGCGACGTAACACGGCAGGCGGCCAATAGATGCGGAGGGGCGGAGATGAGCGGGACGTAAACATCCCACCCACATCCTTCCTTCCGCATAGCTGGTGGAGGCAGGTAAGGAGATGTTCCTCGCTCCTGCGGCTTCACACACAGCGATGTGTGCTGCCGCAGGAAGGAGGAACAACATCGTATCTGCTATTGGTGCGACATTATGAAAACACAGATCACCGATTTTTGACACTTTTGCGATCATTTATCGGCGCATCTAGGCTTTACACGTTGCGACGTCGTTACCGGCGCCGGATGTGCGTCACTTTCGATTTGACCCTGACGATATCACAGTAGCGATGTCGCAGCGTGCAAAGTACCCCTTACCTCTTCCACCAAGCTCCAACGACTATTTAGAGCTAGAGTAAAAAAATGTTTGGAAACATTTGTGACTTTTACATAGAAGATTTTTTGCTTAGAATAGGACTGAATCAAACATCCATGATCGTTTTTGCACAGAAAAATAGGACTTATTTTCATCAGAGCTTTGGATCAGATTTTCATCAGTATATGGTCAGTGTGTAAGTTGACACCATCTACTGTATATTTCATCAGTTTTTTGTGTACAAGAAGATTTTTCTCAAGCCTCTCATATCACACAAACATGAAAATCGGACAGCACAAACAAGCTTAATCTATAAAATGGATCAAAATTGGACTTCCATATGTTCCATGTCTTGATGTGGACCACTCGGTCCATAACAATGAAAGGAAATGTAAATATCCCCATTAGTCTATAAAAGGTAAAGGTTCTATCAAGGGGTGGGATTCAGCCAGTTCTGTTCGGTTCTGGAGAACTGGTTGTTAAAATAGCAGCTGGTTCCCCAAACCAGCAAGAAACAGCTCTGATCCGATTCCCTGTATTCATTTGTGTTAGTGTCTTTAAGACACTAGCACAAATGAATCCCCGTACCTCTGCGCCACATTTCTGGTTTCAGTGGAGCCTGTCTGCTCCCTGACCTGGCATGCAGCGACGTGCTGAAGCTGCAGAGAGGTCACGGCAGTGTGAGGGAGGTAGCTCCTCCTCCTGCTGTCTGTCAGCATCAGTGTGCAGAGTGCCGTGGAGGATGGAAGACAGAGGAGAGGCCTCCGGTGCTTGGAGCAGGTAAGCGCTCAGTGAGCCAAAGATGCAGGGAGAGGAGCCGCATAAGATTGCAGCTATATGGGGAAAGGAGACTAGATAAGATGGGAGCTATATGGTGAAAGGAGACCACATAAGATGGTAGCTATATGGGGAAAGGAGACCACATAAGATGGGAGCTATATGGGGAAAGGAGACCACATAAGATGGCAGCTATATGGGGAAAGGAGACCACATAAGATGGCAGTTATATGGGGAAAGGAGACCACATAAGATGGGAGCTATATGGGGAAAGGAGACCACATAAAATGGGAGCTATATGGAGAGAGGGGCCACATAAGATTGGAGCTATATGGAGAGAGGGGCCACATAAGATGGGAGCTATATGGGGAAAGGAGACCACAAAAGATGGCAGTTATATGGGGAAAGGAGACCACATAAGATGGGAGCTATATGGGGAGAGGGGCCACATAAGATGGGAGCTATATGGGGAAAGGAGGCCACATTAAGATGGCAGCTATATGGGGAAAGGAGACCACATAAGATGGGAGTTATATGGGGAGATGAGCCACATAATATGGGAGCTATATGGGAAAAGGAGTCATATGGGACAGGATCTGCAGTGGAAAAAGAGCACATGGGATGAGATCTGCTGGGGAAAGAGGCCATGATGGGATGGGATCTGCAGGGGAAAGAGGCCATAATGAGATGGGATCTGCAGGGGGAAAGAGGCCATGATGGGATGGGATCTGCAGGGGGAAAGAGGCCATGATGGGATGGGATCTGCAGGGGAAAGAGGCCAAAATGGGATGGGATCTGCATGGGGAAAGAGGCCATAATAAGATGGGATCTGCAGGGGAAAGAGGCCATAATGGGGTGGAATCTGCAGGGGAAAGAGGCCATAATGGGATGGAATTTGCAGGGAAAAGAGGCCATAATGAGATGGGATCTGCACGGGAAAGAGGCCATGATGGGATCTGCAGGGGAAAGAGACCACATGGGATGGGATCTGAAGGGGGGGAGAGACCACATGGGATGGGATCTGCAGGGGAAGAGAGACCACATGGGATGGGATCTGTAGGGGAAAGCAGCCACATGGGATGAGATCTGTATGGGAAAGACAGACCACATGGGATGGGTTCTGTAGGGGAAAGCAGCCACATGGGATGAGATCTGTATGGGGAAGGTCATCAATTCCAATTTTAGCAGGGCTCCTTTAGTAATAATTTTTAAAAATTGTAGAAAAACCGTTTAATACAATATGACTGACAGTGACTGGAACAACTGGTGCTGGACAGGAGAGTGACAGTAGAGGAAGGGAAGAAGGGGAAATAGATTATACTTTAAATTACTTGGATTTTTTGGTTGAGGAAAGTGCGTGAAAATGGATGTGGCTAACAAAATGGGTGTGGTTACAGAATGGGGTGTGGTTTTCAAATGGGCGGGGTTTACAGAGACCTGTTGTTAAAAATTTGAATCCCACCCCTGGATCTATCAATGAAAACCATGGATGGAACTTGTACATTAATCTAAATGAGTCCTAAGGATGATAAAAACTTTGGTGGCCAAGGTTTTAGGTACATAAATTTTGAGATATAAACTGTACTATGAGTTTATTACGTAGGTTCAAAAATGCTACTTTGGACAGCCACTCAGTCTCGCAGATTCCAGAGGAACCATGAACTTCACCCTTTAACCCTCTATACATGGATCTGGGTTTGCAATGAGGTTCATTCACTGGATTGCTTCCATAGAAGAGCTGCTGGCTGGAGGAGTGATCCACAGGGCAACATAAAGTCATTATGTCATCATTATGAAGGGTCAATACCAAGAGGTCACGTCAAGGACAAACTAAGATCGCAAGAGGGTGGTCAAATACAAACTGAGGTCATAAAACAGTCAGGGGACACCACAGGAGCAAAGACTAGGGCTATAGACCAGGTAGGCAGAACTAAATGACTGGTAGTGTAGGATCAGGGGTTTAAATAGCACACAGTCCCAGGTATATAAAAATACTGTAGCAATCACTTTTTATTACCTTTATACCAAAAACCTATAACCCCTGTATCTTTATGCCTCTAAAGCTGTGTAAGGGGTACTTCACACACAGCGAGATCGCTACTGAGATCGCTGCTGAGTCACGTTTTTTGTGACGCAGCAGTGACCTCATTAGCGATCTCACTGTGTGTGACACTGAGCAGCGATCTGGCCCCTGCTGTGAGATCGCTGCTCGTTACACACAGCCCTGGTTCGTTTTTTTATTGTTGCTCTCCCGCTGATAAGCACACATCGCTGTGTGCGACAGCGAAAGAGCAACAATCCTGACTGTGCAGGGAGCAGGACCCGGCGTCTGACAGCCTGTGGTAAGCTGTAACCAACGTAAACATCGGGTAACCAAGGTGATTACCCGATATTTACCTTTGTTACCAGCCTCCGCAGCTCTCACGCTGCCAGTGCCGGCTCCTGCTCCCTGCACACGTTAAGCTAAGCCGTGTGTGCTGGTAACTAAGGTAAACATCGGGTAACCATACCCGATGTTTACCTTAGTTACCAGTGTCCGCAGCTTCCAGACGCCGGCTCCGTGCAAGCGCAGCGTCGCTTGCACGTCGCTGCTGGCTGGGGGCTGGTTACCGGTCGCTGGTGAGATCTGCCTGTTTGACAGCTCACCAGCGACCATGTAGCGACGCAGCAGCGATCCTGACCAGGTCAGATCGCTGGTGGGATCGCTGCTGCGTCGCTAAAGTGTGACGGTACCCTAAGGGCGGCTTTGCACGTTGCAACATCGAACGTGCAATGTCGGTGGGGTCAAATCGAAAGTGACGCACATCCGGCGTCACTTTCGATATCGTAGAGTGTAAATCCTAGATGATACGATTAACGAGCGCAAAAGCGTCGTTATCGTATCATCGGTGTAAGCTCCGACTTTTTCATAATTACGCTGCCGCGACAGGTACGATGTTGTTCGTCGTTCTTGCGGCAGCACACATCGCTGTGTATGAAGCCGCAGGAGCGAGGAACTTCTCCTTACCTGCCTCCACCGGCAATGCGGAAGGAAGAAGGTGGGCGGGATGTTTACATCCTGCTCATCTCCGCCCCTCCGCTTTGATTGTCCGCCTGCCGTGTGATGTCGCTGTGACGTTTTACGACCCGCCCCCTTAGCAAGGAGGCGGGACGCCGGGCACAGCGACGTCGCAGGACGGGTGAGTGCTTGTGAAGCTGCCGTAGCGATAATGTTCGCTACGCCAGCTATCACAAGATATCGCTGCTGCGACGGGGGCGGGGACTATCGCGTGCGACACCGCAGCATCGGCTTGCAATGTCGCAATGTGCAAAGCCCGCCTAAGAGCTTGTTTTATAAAGGATGAGTTGACTTTTCATTGGTATCATTGTGGGGTACATATAACTATATTGCACATTGACTTCATCAAATAATGTGATAATTTAATAGCTTAATAGTTACAAATGCAGCAATACCAATTATGTGTGCTTTTTACAATATTCTCTTTTTACACAATCTAGTGTTTTTAATGAGATGATGATTGCTTTTTTTCTCTCTTTGCTTTACACTTTTGATTTGTGTTTACTTTTTTTATTTCCACTAGATGACCTGAATATGTGTGGACTTGACTGCTCATATAATACACTGCAATACTTATACTGTAGTTGTCTGTAAACTGCTGACACTGAACACCTACTACTCGAGAGTGAGACATCATAAATGTGTGATCAGTTACATTTGATCGTGATAACTGTCCACTATAGTAAAGCTCTCCTGGTAATCACAAAGTCAAAGCTCCATTGGATTCTATAGCATCTATACTCCATAGATGCTGTAAATGTACATAAATTAAGATTCTGTTCTTGCAACAGTCTCAATCTGTGCTGCAGAAGGCACAACACTGGCATATAACACAAGTATATTGTGCATGTATATAAGTGACATGTTGTAATAATTTATATAACTAAACATACAGCTAGAGGTGCTATATTTCTCATCCTACAACATTATTCCCATCTCCCTTCCTGCACCAGAATGAAATTCCAAGTTTGTTAAAGATGAACTGCCACTACCTAAAAAACTAGAGTTAAACACCTTGTAAAAATCCCTAAACTGTTTTCCTTTTTTTGCATCGTCCCTCTATTACAGATAGATACTTATATTTGTTGCATTTGGAGCGCAATATGTGAAATTTCTGCACAAGGAGTGGAGGAAAAAAACAGCACCTACTCAGGAGATCCAAAAAAACCTTCTTTATTGCAAAAAAACATGCATATAAAAACATAGTGCAATATTAAACGTAGACCATGACTACGCGTTTCAGGCCCCAAAAAAAGTGGTCCTGATTAAGGGCCACGTTTTTGGGGCCTGAAACGCGTAGACGTAGTCTACTTTTAATATTGCACTATGTTTTTATATGCATGTTTTTTGCAATAAAGAAGGGTTTTTTTGATCTCCTGAGTAGGTGCTGTTTTTTTTCCTCTACTCCTTATGCATGCTTTTCTGCAGGATCCGGCCTGTCTTGGAACCGGGCATCTAATCTTTTCACCACATGAAGTGCAAGGTCTACATGAGCTGTTGGATTTTTTTTTAATTTTTTTTGGCTCTATGTGAAATTTCTGCTTGTACAGCAACTGGGCTGATTCTTCCCTGCGGTCGTGCACTTTCTCCCCTCCTCCTAGACAGCTCGGCAGCTGATTCTGCAGTCTCAGAAACATCTGAGCCGTGATTGGCAGCATTTGGGAGAGAGGAGTGAAAGCAAACACCCTCAGAGAAGACTCTGAAGATCCGCCCAGTTGGACTACAACAAAAAATTTCACATACTGTGCTTTAAAAGCAATAAATATGTATATATTTGCAATACAGTGATGAAGGACAAGATACAAAGGAAAAAATATGCAGAATCAGTGGAGCTTGGGGAGTTTTACTGAGTTTTTTTGAGCAACTCACAGGACAAGTTCTCATTAAACTGCTGTCATAATCTTTCTGAGAAGCCTTGCAGGATCATATAAGAGGGAGTGTAGCAAGAAGAAGGACTGCAAAAGATGATTCAGTGCTGTAAAAGGGTTATCTGCGCATATAAAATTGATGACAATTGAAAAGAACAATATATGCAGACACTGCACAGGGGTTCTTTCAGTTACAAGATAACAAGAAGATATTAATTTCCACTAAAATCCAAGTACATCAAATATAAATGTACCTTGGAAATACTTTATCCTCAAAAAAATTCCTTTTTAAAATCAAACTATTCCTTGTTCTAAATAACCATATGAAGCGTTTATCTCAAGATGTTATCTGTGCAATATCATTAAATACAATTAGCAAAGAACTCTATTCACCTTAGCAGATCCTGTTGCATTACAGCATTCCCTTATACCCAGTCTTAGGCTGTGTGCACACGTTGCGTTTTTTACCGCGGAAACGCTGCGTTTAGAACCGCAGCGTTTCAGTGGCAAATTGCATGCGTTCAGCTTTCCCAGCAAAGTGTATGAGAAAGCCGAAAAATCAGTGCACATGCTGCGTTTCTAAACGCAGTGTTTTGGATGCCAAAAATCGGTGCGGAAAGAAAAGCAGCATGTCACTTCTTTTGTGCGGTGTAGCTGCGTTCTCTCCCCCATTGAATCAATGATTTGGGTCAGAACGCAGCTACACCGCAGTGAGCTGCTTTTTTGTTGCGGTCCGCGGGCTTTGTCGGCATACAGAACGCAGGCATTTACCTGGAAGTGAGGTCAAGAGGTTTCCTGTTGACCTCACCTCCTGGCAAAGTCCTGGAAAGCCCCCGGTGTCACCAAAGTGCTTGCCCCGACCCCCGACCCCCTCCCGAAAATCCAACATGGCCGCGCGCACAGTAGCGCACCGGCCGCCCTGCTCCTATGATTTCTGTCGCATGTGCCTTGAGACATGCGACAGAAAAATGCCCCCCAGGCCCTGCCAGGTCTCCCCCTATTCCCCCCGGTATTCCCCCTTACCTGTCCGGTCGCAGCGCTGATCCCCCGCGGCCCCCTCCTCCTTCACAGCAGACGCCGGTCAGTGCGGTCACATGAGCAGAGCAGCTGACAGCCAGCACTGTGTTCAGTGTGAGCTGTGCTGGCTGCTCGGCACTCTGCAGCTGTGACCCGGGGAGAGTGGGTGCAGTTTTTTGGCACCCACTCTCCTCAAATGGAGGGTCTGCCCTCCTAGAAAATGGGGGATACGTTCCCTGAACGTGCCCCCATATTCTAGAAGGTCCAGAGGCGACGTGGGACATCCAAATGGATTTCTGTGGACCCATTTTTTTGATTAAATTGGAGAACAAGGGAATGATTTGGGGAGTGTTTTTTCTAATAAAAAAATTTTTGTCATTTTTTTTGCTTTTGTTTACTCTCAATTAGTTATGTCTGGTATCTGATAGACGCTGTGACATCACTAATTGCTGGGCTTGATGCCAGGTGACATTACACATCTGGTATCAACCCCATTTATTACCCCGTTTGCCAACGCACCAGGGCGCGGGATGAGTTGGGGCGAAGCGCCAGGATTGGCGCATCTAATGGATGCGCCACTTCTGGGGCGGCTGCGGCCTGCTATTTTTAGGCTGGGAAGAGTCCAATAACCATGGCTCTTCCCACCCTGAGAATACCAGACCCCAGCTGTCAGCTTCACCTTGGCTGGTGATCTAATTTGGGGGGACCCCACGTTATTTTTTTTTTAATTCTTTATTTATAAATAAAAAAAAAAGCCTGGGGAGCCATCCAAATTGATCACCAGCCAAGATGAAGCTCCCAGCTGTGGTTTGCAGGCTACAGCTGTCTGCTTTACCCTGACTGGCTATCAAAAATAGGTGGGACCCCACGCCATTTTTTTCATTGGTTTTTTTTTTTTGGATAAATACTAAGCTAGGCACCCTTTAGTGCCACATGAAAGGTACTAAAGGTGCCAGCTTAGAATATGCAGGCGGGGGTGGGACGTTATATATATTTGACATCCATTCATCCATTGACGCTTTTTAGGCTGTGTGCCCACAATCAGGGTTTGCAGCGTTATGGGCGCTGAGTGTTTTCCCTGCGTCCATAACGCTGCGTTGTGCAGTAGAAGCACAGTGGAAGGATTTTTGGAGATCCCATGCCCACTCTGCTTCTTTTCTCTGCAGCATAAACTGACTGGTGGCGTGGGTTCCCGAGCCTCAGCATGTCAATTTATGCTGCGGAGACGAGAGTGTTCTCTGCAGGTAGCATAGAGCTCCACAGCAGCCTGAACCAAAATCGTGGGCATGGGCAGCTGCAGGAAGGCTGACAATGTGTACTAGACGCCGTGTCGCTGGATCATGGCCACATAGCCTTAGGCCTCTTTCACACGTCAGTGATTCTGGTACGTTTGTGCTTTTTTTTAAACATACCAGAATCACTGACATACGCAGACCCATTATAATGAATGGGTCTGCTCACACGTCAGTGATTTTTCACTGCACGTGTCTCCGTGCGGCGTACCCGCGTGTGCGTGATTGCCGCACGGAGACATGTTAATTTTTTCTGGCATCACTGATGTTCCACGGACCACGCAGTGGTGTGATCCGTGAAACACGTGCCAGAAAAAAACGTGCTTTTAAAATAAAAATCATTTTTACTCACCCGGCATCCAGCGATGTCCTCTGCAGCCCGTTCTCCCTGCTGCTTCTGAGCCGGCTCATTATTGTCGCGCATATTCATGATGCGCGACACAGCCGACCCGGAAGCAGCTGCTGCGGGGGTCAGCACCAGCCGGATGCTGCACCGCGGGAGCGATCAGCACCATGGACAGCGGGAGCGGGCGCAGGTGAGATGATTACTGAGTGCAATCACAGGCCACGGAGAACGGAGCCCGGATTGCACTTAGACAACCCACGTGTGCCGTGATTCACGGCACACGGAGGGACATGTGCGTGTTTTACACGCCAGTGAAAGACATCAGTGTTTTTCACTGACGTGTGAAACGGGCCTAAAAGTGAGAATATTGTTGCTACAGCAACATTTTGGGGGAAGTAGCTGTGGATTCAAAATGCTTAATATACTCCTGAATAAAATCCTTGAGGGGTGCAGATTCCAAAATGGGGTCACTTGTGGGGGTTTTCTGACGTATAGGTACCCAAGGGGCCCTGCTAATGTGACATGGTGCGCGAAGTTTATTTCCACTTTTCCAAAATTCAAATGGTGCTCCTTCCATTCCAAGCCCTCCCATTTATCCAAACAGAATGTGGAGAAGGAAATGACATCACAGGTTTTCTTTTCCAAAGGTCTGTGTTCAACCAACTTTATTAACACTGACAAGTCTTAAAAAAACGCACCTAAAAAAACGCATGAAAAAAGCATGAAAAACGCATGCGTTTTCGATGCGTTTTTCTCAAAAAGCATTGTTTACAATTCTCCCCTCTGCCAGAGGGTGCGTTTTTTTCCGCGCTGAAAAAAAAGCAACGTGTGCACATAGCCTTAAGGCCGCTTTACATGCTGCGACATCACTAGCGATGTCGCTAGCGATCGCACCTGCCCCCTTCGTTTGTGCGTCATGGGCAAATCGCTGCCCATGGCGAACAATATCGCTTGTACGCGTCACACGTACTTACCTCCCTAACGATGTCGCTGTGGCCGGCGAACAGCCTCTTTTTTAAGTGAGAGGTTCGTGCGGCGTAACAGCGACGTCACACAGTGGCCGACCAATAGAAGCGGAGGGGCAGAGAGTAGCCGCATTAACGACACGCCCACCTCGTTGCCGGAGGACACAGGAAGGCTGTTGTTCGTCGTTCCCGGGGTGTCACATGTAGCGATGTGTGCTGCCTCAGGAACGACGAACAACCTGCGTCCAGAACGAGCAACTATCTTTTGAAAATGAATGATGTGTCAACGATCTACGATTAGGTGAGTATTTCTGATCGTTAACACTCGTTCGTAGGTGTTGCACGCAACAACGTCGCTAACGATGCCGGATGTGCGTCACGAATTCTGTGACCCCGACGACATATCGTTAGATACGTCGTTGCGGGTAAAGCGGCCTTTAGCCTCTCATACAGCCAGATCAGATCTCATACTTTGTACTGACGAGGGACAATCACCCCGAAACACTATCTTCAAATTGAGGTATTGATCTGGCATAAATCCTAAGTCATATGAAAAGACTCGTTAAAGGATCACTTCTGACTTTTAGGATTGCTACTTCCAATAGGTGGCACTAGAGTTTGTCTATTTCCTCCCTGAAGAGACAATTTGCAGCATTCCTTTAGTGAGTGTTACGTTAAGGGCTCTCTCACATGAGTGTATAAATTGGTTGAGTGCAATCCCATAAAAAAGAATTGTGCTTGCAGCAGTTTTATTCAATGAGGCAGTGCAGATCTGGATTTTGTTTCTCAGTTGTATTTGGCATGAGGAAAACATTGCAATGTGCTGCATTTTAGGCTGGGGCCACACAAGCATATGGCATCCGATGTGAGTGCATTGGATGCGATAGCTAGCTCCCACTGTGCTGTCAGCGTGAGCCGAGTGTCATGCTGCTGTGATCCGATCCTGTGATCCAATCACAGCTGCAGAGGAGAGGGCGGACACTGCGAAGGAGAGGAAGGGATTAATCTCCCTATCTCCTCTATTGCCAGCTGATGCGGTTATCGCACTTTACTCCCGTATCATCCGAGTGCAGTCCGATATTTTACTCGCACCAATAGATTTGTATGTATGTGAGTGAATACGGATCGGATTCAACCCGCAGCATGCTGCAACTGTTTTCTCGGTCTGATTAGGGCTGAGAAAATAATCGCAGATGGGAACGGCCCCATAGAGAAACATGGGTTTGGGTCTAATGCAATTTTTTATCGCATTCCTCTCGATCCGTTTTACTTGCCATGTGTCCTAGCCCTTAACTTCAAAATCGGTAAAATACCAGAAAAAAAAATTGGATGCCATACGGAACATCAGTATGGCACCTGATATTTATGGAAATATTACAATTCTGTAAGATGGGAAACTATAAATGGTTCTGTAAAAGATGAATAGCTGCTGAGTAAAAAAACGAATTGCACACGGACAGCACAAGGATGACAGTGAAGAAAAAATCGTCCCACTTTTCTGGATGAGAATGGGACTGATTTTTTTACACTTGTGTGACCCCAGCCTTCTACACAATATCTAGAGACACCAGCGCTTGTGTAGTGTAGCACCATTTTTATTTCTCTATCAATGGATGTAGACTTGTTATTTGTGTGGTGGGCTGATGGATTTATTGATACCAATTTGCGGTACTTACTTTGAACTTTTTTTTTTATTACATTCTAGTGATTTAATTGTATTTTTTACAGCGTTTAATTTAATTAATTGAATATTCTGATAAATCGGATTTCAATGGATGCGATAATACTAAATAAGTCTGTTTTTTCAATTATTTGTTTTTAACGTGAGAAACAAGAGCTAATTCAAATTTGTATTTTATGTCCTCTCATAAGCCTTGTTAGAAATACAGCTCTGGTGATATCATGTCTGCAGTACATGAGACCGCAGCAACCAATCACTGAGCTTAGTACTGATGCTGATTTAGGCAGCATGAACCCCTGAGCTCAATGATTGGCTGCAGCAGCCGTATGCACTACAAAGTTAAAGGGGTATTCCAATCTCCAAGATGTAGTAGGTGTAATAATAATAATATTAGCAAATACCTCCAAATAAAAATGTGGTACAGTTCTCCTTATTAGCTAGACCTCTTACCTCATGTGTAGGGCATTACAGAACCTTAGGTACCCATGGTTATGACCACACAGATAGTCACAGTTAGTTAGTAGCTCGTGGTCATAACCATGGATACCTAACGTCCTGCAATGCCCTGAACATGAGGTAAGCAACATAGTTAATCAAGAGAACTATACTGCATTTTTATTTGGAAGTATTTGCTAAAATTATTATTATTACACCTACTACAAATTGTTATAGGATCTTGGAGACGGGAATACCCCTTTAACTTCCCCTCTGCAGCCTATAAACAAGACATGAGGAGCAGAAGAGATCCAGTACTGGAGCAGGTGAAGGTGAGTAGCACTGATTACATTATTTGTAACACAAGTGTGACGACCTGACAAAATCAGGGTGTCACGGATGACTGCACCCCTCTTCCAGGTGCAGGATTCCCTCCTCCTTGGCCCTCCACCACAAACCCCACATCTAGGTACACAACATCAGCCAGCAAAGCCTAGTCACCCCCCATGACAATAGGGACACACCAGTGGGCGGGGCCAAGCAGATGGTGACGCCCACCTAGGGGTCCTGAGGTGTTCTGGGAGGGAACAAGACAGTTCAGTGAGAGACAGAGAAAGTGAGAGGAGTGTGGAGTGACAGGGTAGTCAGGGGTTGGAGCTCCTGGACTACCGGACTGCTGGTAGGTGGCAGTCGGCAGACAGGGCCACAGGCGATGGAGATCCGGTCGCGGGAAACCTTAAGTGGACCGGGGCAGGGTTGTAGCCCGCTGGTGCCAACAACGGGAATCCGGTCCACAGGCTGTGCACGACGGGGTACCTGGACCCTAAAGCAAGGACAGCTCAAGCATCTTTAAAATTGACCAGCCGGGGACAAGATTTCAGGTCTTTTCCCACTTGAAGCCCAGATAGAGCGAGACGGAAGCCCAATGAGGGGGATAGGGCTGCGCAATTGCCTGGTAAGATCCCATGGGTCAGTTCTTATGGGCCACAGCTCCCAACACATAGAATCACCGAGAGTGGACTTCCCCATTTCATGTGGAGCAGTTACAAAAAGAACACAAACACTAAGTGCAGGAGGAAGGGACCCCTGTTGTACCAGGGTGTGGGGCCCGAACACACCCGCCGGAGGTTACTGGTCACTGGCAATTTGGTTTATCATCTGGACTCTGTGTGAAGTTATTGAGGAACTGTGAGTACACCAATACCACCCGATCCAACCCTGCAGATTGCGCTCCGCAGCACCATCCCACTTGCTTCGGGGCCCCAGGACAACATCTCCCCTACCCGTGGAGGGGATAACATCCAGCTGCCCCACTCCATCGGTCCTGGGCATTATCTCCAGCGGCAGCAGCGTTTTCACCCACTATCACCGCACCCCACGGGTGGCGTCACTGACAAACTCTCCCCTGTAAATAAGCCCCCTTTTCACTTGCAGGCGACGGACGGGTGCTCAGGCCCGGGTCCGGCTTCCCCTCGAGCCACCGCCACGACACCAGATCCGAGCGTCTCGAGCAGCCCCCCTGCCGTGGTCTGCCCCCTGCCCGCAACACAAGCACACAGATGGTGTAAAGAAAATTGGGCTAAACCCCTGTTAAGATGCTCCTCTCTGCCCTTGACCAAGGGCACATTGTAATGTTCAAAGTTGCGATGTCCCTTGGCCTGAGAGCAGAGGTAACCACTGAGAAGACAGCTTCATTGTGGCCTTATAAGCAAAAGAACTTTGGTGTGAGGTATGATAGGAATTTTGACAGAATGTTGATGAAGCGCAATAGTCAGTGGGGACACTCAGGCTCCGCTGGTGTGCGTTTAATGACAAATCCTAAGTACACCGCACAAGCTATCCTTTTTTATCTTTTTGAAGGTGAAGAGATATGGTGCAGGGAGCTGTCACGGTCACTGCTCTTTAAAGAATGAGCACACTGTAATCTAGCAATGGCACTTTGATTGACAGCCTGCCCTGCTCAGCACACACGCTCCAAACCATCTGTCAATCATAGTGCTGAGGATTGATTACTATACAATGCGTGATGACCATAACAGCTCACTGCATTTCTCCTATGACTGGAGGTTATTTTCTATAGTGAGAAAATATAGTTTTATTCAGCCACTCACTTCCAGTATCAGGGCGGTGCAGAGAGCTATGACAGTCATCCGGCTAAACAGGATTTATATGCTGTTTACCTGCATTACCACTATATCTGTAGGGAAATTTATGGACGTCACAAGGTTCTCTTTTACATATGATGTCCATAGAAACTTAATACACAATGTCTAAAGACACTAGCGCAAATACAGTGTAACAGAGCAAGTTAAAAGGTATCTGTCAGTAGGATAAACCCTCCTAAGCCATCTATATGGAATGCACATCACAGGAAGGTGAATAAAATATCTGCAATCAGATGTCTTATTTCAGAGAAATCCACATTTTTCTTATATGTAAATAAGCTGTTAAGATCTATGGTCTGGACACATATCTTCATTAGAATCTGCCTCCAGAGCAGCGTCAGACTAGCTACCGGAGGAACTGCGGTAATACCAGTCCTGGCCGCGGTTACCTGCACTGAACTCCGGAGCTCTCACCTGACCTCCGAAGTGCAGCCTGGACTGAGCCGCGAGTTTGCAGGACTGAACTGGGAGTGCCGACTGATTCCCCGGCTGTCACAGTTCAGTCCATGACAGCTGCAGACAGGCCAGACTGCACTCCGGAGCTCAGGTGAGAGCTCCGGAGTTCAGTGCAGGTAACCGCGGCCAGTACTGGTATTACCGGCGGTTTCCAATAATACCAGTCCTGGCTGCAGTAACCTGCATTCAGCTGCGAACAAGCCAGGTTGCACTCTGGAGCTCAGATGAGAGCTTTGTCAATGCTTGACAAAGACCACCAGGTCGAAACGTTGCTGTTACACAACTGATGGAATAAAGAATTGCATGTTTTTTCCCCCGGAGGAACGCTATCATCCTTACTATTGGTATGTTATTTCAAGTAATCCCTTGATCTTGGACGTGCGCTCCTGAGGTGCTCATTGTGCTGTTGCACAGGCACATAAGTCTTTTAACCAAGGTGCTGTGGACTTTTCTTTTTTGGATATGTAATGACTAGAGTTGAGCAATGTTTGAGGTTCGCCAATTTCATGTTCGAGTGATTTTGGGGGGCTCGAGATCGAATGCAAACACAAGTTTTATGCTAAAAGCTCGATAGCTTGAGTTAAGTTCGAGAACGGTTCGATCAGCAAAAAGCCTAGCTAGTTACTAGCTGGCTTTTCACTGTAATAGTGTGAGTCACTCTGTGATTCACACTATTATCTAATTTCAGCGTATAGTGTGCTGGGGCGGCGCGTTAAGATCAGTGCTGCTGGTATAATGGCGATCGCCATTTTTTTTTCCCCTAAGCGCGCGTGCAGTGGGGCGGGCCAGCATGTCAGCCAATCCCAGACACACACACAGCTAAGTGGTATTTTTTGCCAGACAAGCAAGGGCATGTGTCATAGGCTGTCCATGTCACATGTCCTTGCATTATAAATACGGGCATTTTCTCTCACGGCGCCATTATCTGTTTTCTGCGTGTAGGTGACAGTCACCGCTCACGCAGCTCCTGGCGCCGCTCTGGCTGTGTACACTATACACACAGTGCTCTACAGATTAGGGACAGAAGTTTATTTCAGTCCTTTTCAGGGCTCATTTTCTCGAGCTCAGAGCCATAGGTGACAGTCAGGTCCGTGGAAACGCTGTATACAGCTTCAGATAACAGCGTCTGTGTACCTAAGCTCAGGGAATTCCTTGCTGCATTTCACTATTAGGAGAGATAGAAAGTGAGTCTTCCTTTCATGTCCACTGACCCAGAGAACCCGGCCACTGTACCCACCTGCCCACTTTTGCCACGCTTTTTTTTTTATAACAAACAGTGCTGGACATAAGTGGCATCCAAAAAGTGGCTGCTCTACTAATTTTGTGTCCCACTGGTGCCAAGCATTTGCCTGGAGCAGTTTGCCAAAGAATAATGGTCTAAAATTCCAGGAGAGCATTGTAAGAAAATCATTGATGGTTACCGGAAGCGGTTGTTCGCAGTGATTTTGGCTAAAGGTTGTTCAACCAAGTATTAGGCTAAGGGTGCCAATACTTTTGTCTGGCCCATTTTTGGAGTTTTGTGTGAAATGATTAATGATTTGATTTTTGTTTCATTCTCTTTTGTGTTTTTTCATTGCAGGCAAATTAAATGAAGATAATAATACCAAAGAATTTGTGATTGCAATAATTTTCAAGCATAAACTGAGTATTATCTGACAGAATTGCAGGGGTGCCAATACTTTTGGCCAGCACTGTACCTTGCGCCTTCCTGTACAGAGTTGGAGTATTGGTAGCACGTCTACAACTGCATCCTCAGCCACCACTCTGCACAAGTAGGGTTGGCTCTGCAGGTCGCATGTCCTCTAAGCCTTGCCTAGCCTGGTCCTTTTTTGACCTTGCAAAGGATCTCCCAAATCATGTGATCTGTAAAATTTGTCGGGAATCTATAAGTAGAGGCAAAAAGCTCACCAGTTTGACAACTTCTTCCATGAATCGTCACATGAATACCAAGCATAATTCCCAGTGGGAAGCTAACTGTGCTGCAATGCGGCCTAGCGTAGTGGGCCAACCACCGCCTGCCCCTTCCAGTGCATCCGCGCGCTCTTCATCTTCTATTACTGGGGGGACAGCTGTCACACCTGTTTTTCCACGCACACCTTCCACCACTGTAACCGCAACAGGCAGTTTGCTTGTTAGGTCGTCAGTTGGTTTGGAAGGGGAAACAAGTGCGTGTGTACAGCTCTCTCAGACATCGATAGCACCAACGTTGGATGAAGGCAACATCATGTCTACGCCTGCACTTTCCTCACAAACGTGCATTTTTCCAGGGACACTCTACTCACCACCATTTACACACAGCAGCCAGATCTCTGTCCCTCAGATGTGGATAAATAAAAGGCCATTTCCTCTGACCCATGACAAAGCTAAGAGGTTGACTTTATCCCTCTGTAAGCTCTTGGCTACCGAAATGCTGCCTTTCCGCCTGGTGGACACAGAGGATTTTCTAGACCTTATGTCCGTCGCAGTGCCCCAGTACCAGATGCCCAGTCGCCACTACTTCTCCAAGAAAGGTGTGCCTGCGCTACACCAGCATGTCGCACACAACATCACCGCTTCCTTGAGAAACTCTGTGTGTGAACGGGTGCATTTCACCACCGATACTTGGACCAGTAAGCATGGACAGGGGCGTTACATGTCGCTGACTGGGCACTGGGTAACTATGGTGATAGATGGAGAAGGGTCTGCTGAACAAGTCTTGCCGTCCCCACGACTTGTGCGTCAATCCTCTGTCTGTATAAGTTCCTCCAACGCTTCTGCCTCCTCAACCTCGTCTGGGTCCTCCACCTCCGCCCCAAGCCTGCCTGGTAAGGCCACCAGCGTTGTAACTGCACACAAGGAATCACGAACACCTCCTTACTATGCTGGCAGCAGAGCGCAACGGCATCAGGCGGTCTTTAGCTTGAAATATCTTGGAAATAAGAGTCACACAGCGGCTGAGTTGTGGGCAGCTCTGCTGTCCGAGTTTCATAAATGGTTGTCTCCACTCAACCTACAGCCAGCTAAGGCCATGTGCGACAATGCTGCAAACCTGGGTGCGGCCCTTCGTCTGGGCAAGGTGACACACGTGCCTTGTATGGCTCACGTGTTGAACCTTGTTGTCCAGCAATTTTTAACACACTATCCCGGCCTAGATGGCCTTCTGAACAGGGCACAAAAACTGTCTGCTCACTTCCGCCGTTCAACCGCCGCAGCTGAGCGACTTGCATCGCTCCAGAAGTCTTTCGGCCTGCCGGTTCATCGCCTGAAATGCGATGTGCCGACACGTTGGAATTCGACTCTCCACATGTTACAGCGACTGTGGCAGCACCGCCGAGCACTGGTGCAATACGTCATGACATATAGCCTGGGCCAACGAGATGCAGAGGTGGGGAAGGTGACCCTGATGGAGTGGTCTCAGATCAAGGACCTATGCATCCTTCTGCACAGTTTCGACATGGCGACGAATATGTTTAGCGCTGACAATGCCATTATCAGCATGACAATTCCAGTCATTTTCATGCTGGAGCACACGCTAAACACTATTCGAAGTCAGGGGGTGGTTCAACAGGAAGTGGAGGAAGTACATGAAGATTCATATGCGCAAGGGATAACAACATCACCAAGGTCCAGACGTTCATCATCACCAAGGCGGCAGGCATGGGACGGTGGGGGTGAGGGATTAACAAGGGCGCATGGTAGCAGGCAAAATGTTGAGGAAGGTGCAGGAGAACATGAAGAAATGGAGGACGAACTGTCCATGGACATGGAAGACTCAGCAGATGAGGGAGACCTTGGTCACATTTCAGTTGAAAGAGGTTGGGGGGAGATGTCAGAGGAAGAAGAACGGTTAGCACCTCTATGCCACAAACACAGCAAGGACATGGTCCGCATGGCTGCGCAAGACACATGAGCACCTTTTTGCTGCACTACCTCCAACATGACCCTCGTATTGTCAAAATTAGAAGTGATGATGACTACTGGGTTGCCATACTATTAGATCCCCGGTACAAGTCCAAATTTTGTGAAATAATTCCAGCCATAGAAAGGGACGCACGTATGCAGGAGTATCAGCAGAAGCTGTTACTCAATCTTAGATCCGTTTTTCCACCAAACCCCAATGGTGCACGGAGTGAATTTCACAGTTGTAACTTGACAAATATGGGACGGTCTCGTCATCAACAGTCTAACCGTACCAGCAGCACCGTATCTGGTGCTGGTAACAGCAATTTTATTGAATCGTTTCATAATTTTTTTAGACCATCCTTTGCAAGGCCAACAGAGACAAGAAGTCTGACACATAGTCAACGGCTGCAGAGGGTGATACAGGAGTATCTCCAAATGAACATCGATGCCATGACTTTGCAACTGGAGCCTTGCTCATTTTGGGCATCAAATCTTGAAAAATGACCTGAGCTCGCCACTTACGCCTTGGAGATCTTGTCGTGTCCAGCTGCCAGCGTTGTCTCTGAACATGTCTTCAGTGCTGCTGGGTGTGTGCTGACAGATAAGCGCACGCGTCTGTCCAGTGACAATGTGGACAGACTAACGTTCATCAAAATGAACAAGTTATGGATCCGCAAGGACTTTACTACCCCTGTGTCATCCTGGGGTGAGTAAATGCTTGTGTATTTGGAATGTGCTTGATGCAAATGTACCTGTCAAGTTTGCAACTGGGGCACAAGTGCTGCCACTAAAGGGGTGTCTGTGTGGCCCAATTTTTGGAAAAAAGGGAGATTCTGTTTGGAGTAATCCTTGGGGTGTTTTTAAAAAGGATCCAAGATGAACAGATCTGGGATCAGCAAAGACTTTTCTAGACCTTCCCCGGTGTCATCCGGGCGACAGCTAAGGCTGTATTTTGGAATGTGCTTGATGCAAATGTACCTGTCAAGTTTGCAACTGGGGCACAAGTGCTGCCACTAAAGGGGTGTCTGTCTGGCCCAATTTTTGGAAAAAAGGGAGACTCTGCTTGGAGTAACCCTTGCATTGTTTTTAAAAAGGATCCAAGATGAACAAGCCATGGTTCAGCAAAGACTTTGCTACCCACCCCGGTGTCATCCTGGGGACAGTTAAGGCTGGCGTATTTTTGAATGTGCTTGATGCTAATCAACACATACAGTTTGCAACTGGGGCACAAGTGCTACCACTGAAGGGGTGTCTGTGGGGCCCAATTTTTGGAAAAAAGGGAGAGTCTGCTTGGAGTCCCCTTGCTGTGTTTTACATGATTTTAGAAAGGCGTGCCATGCCTATATCTGTGTCTCCTCCTCTTTTTCCTCGTCCAGCTGTTTAGTTTTCACATGAGTATTTGTCCTTGTCACTTTCCCATGTGTTTGTGTTGTCTTGGGAGTTGTTTGGCACCTTTTGGACAACTTTGAGGGTGTTTTCCAGGTGTTTTCATGTGTTTGTGATTGCCTCCTATTGTTTCCTATGGGGTTCGAGAGTTCGACGAACGGTTCGACGAATGGCTTGTCGAACGGGGCACCGTTCGATGAACCAAACTCGAAATCTAGGGGGGTGGCTCATCTCTAGTAATGACTGACAGTTTGCTCTCATCATCTCATTGCAGAGTTGTGCCTGATTATAAAGTGCCCTAAGTGGAGCAGACATTTGTGTGATTGCATTCTTCAGGTTTCATCTCAGAAAGTCAGTGTGGGGGCAGAGGCAGTACAACACAGCTAACGCCACTGTGAAGAGAGCTGCTAAAAGTGTTTGTAATGAGACAAAGCTCAGTGAGGAAAGCAGACTGTCATTACATATTAACCTATAAACATCCACCAGTGAAACACTGGTTGAGTAAAACATATAAACCTAACAGTTTTGCCTGGATACAATCATAAGGCTATGTGCGCACGTGTGCGCTCTGCACCGCACACAAAAGGTCAGCTTCAGAGCGCAGCTGAAAAGCTCCGTTCTGAAGCGCATGGTGCCGGCAGAGAACGTGCGCTCTGCATGCTGCCTCTCCCTACAGACAGCATGCAAAGCCCACGAAAAAAGTGACATGTCACTTCTTAGAATGCACGCTTCCGGCAGCAGCCGAATCGCTGCGTTCTAATACGCCACATGCGCACGTCTCATGTACAATCCCCATAGATTGTGCTGGGGACACAGGACGCATGCAGTTACGCTGCGGTGCAGAACGCAGTGTAACTGCATGCAATACACACACGTGCGCACATAGCCTAACCCTGCAGAGAAAGAAAAGGACAAAGAACGATGTATAAATAATTAAAAGATTTTATTAAATCACAGTTACAACAAAATATGAAACGTGTGTAAAAAATGGAACTAGGAAATAACACAGGAGAGAAGTGAGCTCCATTCACACAGGGCTAAAGCATCAACTGGTATGCAAAGGAATTAACCGTGAAATGAGAGGCAAAAAACGGATCCCCAGAGGGGTGTCTAGAGATGAAAGCAGTGAGAAAGATTTATTGGAAATAAAATCCATAATCATGGCTAACATACCAATAACATTTTTAGGTTTAAAAGGTTAAAAGCAAAGGTTAAAATATACAATTCAAAGATACTTGTCTTATCAAGGTCCAATCTGTTGTTTAATTGATATGTTATTTAAGCAACAGGACTTCTCACTGCTTGGAATACAATGTCAAGCGCACGGCAGTCCAGCATGCCTCCTTGTCTGAGTGACACCTCTTTGTCAATGTAAATCTCTATTTAGAGCTTGGTGTGGGCTGAACAGCTCTCTTGGCTTATTAATCTAACTGATACATTGTTGGATTCAGCATCTCTTTGTCTACATTATGCTATTCTCAGATGAGGTAGCAAAAACCTGCTGACAAATTCCCTTTAACTTGCCAGATAACACGGCACAAGCCATTGAAAATATGACTTTAAGGGGTGCTTCACACACAGCGAGCTCGCTGCCAAGATCGCTGCTGAGTCACGCTTTTTGTGACGCAGCAGTGACCTCATTAGCGATCTCGCTGTGTGTGACACTGAGCAGCGATCTGGCCCCTGCTGCGAGATCGCTGCTCGTTACACACAGCCCTGGTTTGTTTTCTTCAAAGGCGCTCTCCCACTGTGACACACAGATCGCTGTGTGTGACAGCGAGAGAGCAACAAATAAAGCGAGCAGGGAGCAGGAGCCGGCATCTGGCAGCTGCGGTAAGCTGTAACCAAGATAAACATCGGGTAACCAAGGTGGTTACCCAATATTTACCTTAGTTACCAGCCTCCGCAGCTCTCGCGCTGCCTGTGCTGCCGGCTCCGGCTCTCTGCACATGTAGCTGCTGTACACATCGGGTTAATTAACCCGATGTGTACTGTAGCTAGGAGAGCAAGGAGCCAGCGCTAAGCAGTGTGCGCGGCTCCCTGCTCTCTGCACATGTAGCTGCATTACACATCGGGTTAATTAACCCGATGTGTACTGTAGCTAGGAGAGCAAGGAGCCAGCGCTAAGCTAAGCGGTGTGCGCTGGTAACTAATGTAAACATCGGGTAACCATACCTGATGTTTACCTTAGTTTCCAGTGTCCGCAGCTTCCAGACGCTGGCTCCGTGCAAGCGCAGCGTCGCTTGCACGTCGCTGCTGGCTGGGGGCTGGTCACTGGTCGCTGGTGAGATCTGCCTGTTTGACAGCTCACCAGCGACCATGTAGCGATGCAGCAGCGATCCTGACCAGGTCAGATCGCTGGTCGGATCGCTGCTGCATCGCTAAAGTATGAAGGTACCTTAAGGCTTGCTGTATCAAGGTATCAGAATTAACTGTGTCATGTCATTGTTCCCTACATGTCTTATAACTGATACTACTATAAGGCCTCTGTCACACATAAGTGAAAATCACGCACGTGCCGCGAGACACGTATTTTCCCTGCATGTTGCGTGTGGTATGTGTCTCCGTTACGTGCGGGCCACGTGTGCTATCCGCTATAACACACGGAGAAACGGTAATTTACATACTCACGTGGTCCTTGCTGCTGTCCAGGGTACTGATCTTCGGCTCCAGCCCCGCCCACTCCCCGCTGATGCTGCTTCCGGCAGAGCGGAGGGGCGGAGATTAGCGCCCGTGACATCACGCCCACCTCCTGAACACGCTCATAATGTGCGGCGGTCGCCAGCAACTGTTTGCAGCGGAAGATTCTGCAGGGCTTATGGAAGTAAGTATGTGTTTTATTTATTTTAAAATAATGACACGTGTTTCTCCGGTGCGTGTCACATGGGACTGCATCCACACTACATCCGTGTGGTACGGGTGCGGGCCGTGTGACACCCGTGATGCCGGAGAAAAACGGACATGTCGGCGTGAGAAACACACGGACACACGGAAGTACGGAACGGACACACGTTCCGTTCCAAAATACTTACGTGTGTCCAAACCATTAGGAATACATAGGTTCACGTGTGTACGTGTCTCCGGTGAAAAAACTGCCAAACACGTACCGGAGGCACGAACGTGTGACAGAGGCCTAAGGCATTGTTCACATGTAGCGAAAATTCTGCGTTTATGCTGCTTTTTACCCGAATGGTTTATTCAGGTGTCCACACTAAAATAAGCAATTAACAATCTTTTCTAACTATTGCACTGTTGCTGTATTTTTGCTGCATTTCCCCTCTATTTCATACATTTTTTTTGTGCGGATTTGAAGCAGTGCTTTTTAATGCATTTTTTTCATGCTCCTCATAGACTAAAACTGCAACAAAAAAGGGCAGTTCAATGGCGTTCTTAAATGCACCTTGGGCATGAGTTTTCATGAAATCACATTCACTTTGCTTGGACAGTTAAATGCCGTAGAGTTTCTGCACAAAAAAAAATGTAGAGGAAAAAAATACACTATTTAACTCATGTGTGAAGACACCCTAAGGCTTTCGACACACTCACGTGAAAATCATGCACGTGCCGCGAGACACGTATTTACCCTGCGTGTTGCGTGTAGGTAATGTCTCTGGTACGTGCAAGCCACGTGTGTTCTCCGTGTGCTATCCGCGATAACACACGGAGAACCGGTAATTTGCATACTCACGTGGTCCTTCCTGCTGTCCGTGCTGCTGATCTTCGGTCTCCAGTCCTGCCGACTCCACGCTGCTGCTGCCGGCCGCAGTGAAGTGAATATCAAATGAGTATAATGAGCGGCAGTCGGCAGCAAGTGACAGCAGCGGCAGAGACAGGAGGGCTGGAGAAGGTGAGTAACGATTTTTTTTTACTCTGACATGTGTGTTTTCTCCGGCGCGTGTCACACGGAACTGCATCCACACTACATCCGTGTGGTATGGGTGCGGGCCGTGTAACACCCGTGCTGCCTGAGCAACATGGACATGTCAGCGTTTTTAACAAACGGAGACACGTAAGTACGGAACGGACACACATTCCATTCCAAAATACTTACGTGTCTCCTAACCATAGGGATTTCCTAGGTCCCCGTGTGCACGTGTCTCTGGTCCGTGTAAAAAAAGGCACACACGGACCGGCGGCACGTGAGTGTGTTGGAGGCCTAAGGATGCTTTTGCAGTGTATATTTAAAATATGTGCCAGGAAATCTCATATACTGTAGGTTAAACAAACTCCCATTCAACCAACAATGGACAATTTTAACTCTGTTCAGTTGATGTATGTTGGGTATTATTCCATCATGTGACATCCAGAAGAAAACCGTGTGCTACATCTAAAACATAACTTAAAAAAAAACCCTAGCGCTCACGGTTAAAGATGAAAGGGGACTGTATCAACTCTAAAACAAATGGGGCTTATTGAGAAGATAGCTAGTCTCACAATTTTGAAAGCTGCAAGCAGTGGACAGGGTCCGCGTGAACCTGTCAGGGTAAAAAAACAAAACGGAATTATGTATGTGACTGCTGCGCTAATAAAGGAAACACAGTGAGAAGGGAATTGGATAAAATATGTATCAATATATATATATATACTAAAAATATTTTGGATACCTGCACTTTTGGAGGTTGATTGAGTGATCTTTAAGGAGGTATTGTAGATCCAAAGTAGTATGCAGAGTAGTATATTTTGTTTTTGCCATACTAGTGAAACGCTGAATACTACTCTGGTTCTACATTACCTCCTTAAAGATCACTCAACCAAAACTGCAGGTATGCAAAATATTTTTAATATTTAAATATTCATTCATATTTTATCCAATTCCCTTCTCACTATGTTTCCTTTATTAGCACAACAGTCATATACAGTCATATGAAAATGTTTGGGCACCCCTATTAATGTTAACCTTTTTTTTTATAACAATTTGGGTTTTTGCAACAGCTATTTCAGTTTCATATATTTAATAACTGATGGACTGAGTAATATTTCTGGATTGAAATGAGGTTTATTGTACTAACAGAAAATGTGCAATCCGCATTTAAACAAAATTTGACAGGTGCATAAGTATGGGCACCTCAACATAAAAGTGATATTAATATTTTGTAGATCCTCCTTTTGCAAAAATAACAGCCTCTAGTCGCTTCCTGTAGCTTTTAATGAGTTCCTGGATGAAAGTATATTTGACCATTCCTGTTTACAAAACAATTCCAGTTCAGTTAAGTTTGATGGTCGCCGAGCATGGACAGCATACTTCAAATCATCCCACAGATTTTCAATGATATTCAGGTCTGGGGACTGGGATGGCCATTCCAGAACATTGTAATTGTTCCTCTGCATGAATGCCTGAGTAGATTTGGAGCGGTGTTTTGGATCATTGTCTTGCTGAAATATCCATCCCCTGCGTAACTTCAACTTCGTCACTGATTCTTGCACATTATTGTCAAGAATCTGCTGATACTGAGTTGAATCCATGCGACCCTCAACTTTAACAAGATTCCCGGTGCCGGCATTGGCCACACAGCCCCAAAGCATGATGGAACCTCCACCAAATTTTACTGTGGGTAGCAAGTGCTTTTCTTGGAATGCCGTGTTTTTTTGCCTCCATGCATAACGCCTTTTTGTATGACCAAACAACTCAATCTTTATTTCATCAGTCCACAGGACCTTCTTCCAAAATGTAACTGGCTTGTCCAAATGTGCTTTTGCATACCTCAGGCGACACTGTTTGTGACGTGCTTGCAGAAACGGCTTCATTCACATCACTCTCCCATATAGCTTCTCCTTGTGCAACGTGCGCTGTATTGTTGACCGATGCACATTGACACCATCTGCAGCAAGATGATGCTGCAGGTCTTTGGAGGTTGTCTGTTGATTGTCCTTGACTGTTCTCACCATTCTTCTTCTCTGCCTTCCTTATATTTTTCTTGGCCTGACACTTCTAGGCTTAACAAGAACTGTGCCTGTGTTCTTCCATTTCCTTACTATGTTCCTCACAGTGGAAACTGACAGTTTAAATCTCTGAGACAATTTTTTTGTATCCTTCCCCTGAACAACTATGTTAAATTATCTTTGTTTTCAGATCATTTGAGAGTTGTTTTGAGGAGCCCATGATGCCACTCTTCATAGGAGATTCAAATAGGAGAACAACTTGCAACTGGCCACCTTAAATACCTTTTCTCATGATTGGATACACCTGCCTATGAAGTTCAAAGCTCAATGAGGTTACAAAACCAATTTAGTGCTTTAGTAAGTCAGTAAAAAGTAATTAGGAGTGTTCAAATCAAGAAATTGATAAGGGTGCCCATACTTTTGCACGGGTCAAATTTTGTTTAAATACGGATTGCACATTTTCTGTTAGTACAATAAACCTCATTTCAATCCAGAAATATTACTCAGTCCATCAGTTATTAGATATATGAAACTGAAATAGCTGTTGCAAAAACCCAAATTGTTATAAAGAAAAAAGGTTAACATTAATAGGGGTGCCCAAACTTTTTCATATGACTGTACATAATTCCGTGTGGTATATCTATTTTTACAATCAAAACCTATTAGTGTCTCATGTCAAAGAGCACAGGTTTCAAACAAGCATATATACAGTAAGCTTTCCAGCTGAAGGTGTAAAAAAGAAGACAAACACACAGTGTGTAAGGTGGTGATGTATCGGTCGCGAACGATTCAACACAAATATCCGACTCCCTGCTGTGATTGACAGGAGCCGTATCCCCATTGAGAGCCACTATATTCTCTTTAAGGCTCTTACTGGGCGTAAAATTTGGGTGTTTGGTCAGTGAAACTCCGCCCACCTAAACAAAACCCCGTCCACTTGGCAAAGTAATTGGCCCATTGTGGGTGGGCGAGGTTTAGCCGTGGATGGGCATGGTTTCAGCGGCATTAACAAAAGATTAAATGTGTTCACCTGCAGTGAACACATATTTAATAGAGAGCCATGAACGATCTGAAAGAGCCGACTCTTTTTGGTGAGCGGAGCCATGGGAACCGGATCACCAAAAAGAGCCAGACTGCCCATCACTAGTGTAAGGAGCCTAAACATTCTCGATTAAATTTCCTGTCTGAAGTCATTCACCAAAATTCATCGCCAAATCAGACCACCAGCTTTGTACTGATGTGGGGCAAACACCACAAAACACGTCTGAAAATGAAGTTTTCATTATTGAGATGGGAATACAGGTGACATAAAGGTGAAATTAGCCGCCATACCTATATGCCTCCTAGATGATGGATTTTTTGGCAAAAATCCTCTTTTATATCTTCTATCTTCTGGACTATGGGACGTGTGCTGCCCAGAAGATAAGTCAGCCTCCGGTCTTCATTATGTAGGATTTCTCCTCCCCTTCTCTTCTGTGATGTCAGGTGTGCGGCTGCAAATATTGCACCTGTGCATTATGCCTACCATCCCTTCTTGCACTGTTCATCCCTGATGTGGGCACAGGCTTCAATTTTGATTTGTGCAGGCGCCAGGGAGTAAGTGCTGCTTCACAGAGCACGGGAGAGATGGCAGGCAGAATGCACAGGCAAGGGATTTCTGGCCACACACCTGTCACAGGGTGGAGGAGGAGTAATCCTGTATGATGAAGACTGGAGGCTGGCTCATCTTCCGGGCAGCAAATGCCCCATAGCCTGGAAGATAGAAGGTATAAAAGATGATTCTTGCCAAATGATCCATCATCTAGGAGTCATACAGCAATGGTTAATTTTACCTTTCTCCAACCTGTATGCCCATATTAATAGCTAAAAAAAAACACAAAAGGGTAACAGATTCCCTTTAAGTCATGTGTAAAGACTTGTTAAAGGGTCGATATTAAAATTTATGATTGCAACTTCCTATAGGCGGTACTAGAGTTGAAGTCTAATTTGTTTCAAAAGATAATATTTACATATTTAAATTCCCAGATGAGTATTATATATTTCTATTATATAAATCTCCTTATGCTGACATCACACTCTCTATAAAAGTGAAAGCTTCCCCCCTTACACTCACTGTCAGAGGCCTTTCACGTAGCCAAATCAGACTTCTTGTTTTGCACTGAAGAGGGGGCAAACACCCCAAAACACTTGTCTGCAAATGGAGTGTCTAGTTTTGCTTTTATCATATGGCAAGACTTGTTAAAAGGTCGATAATTGCTACATCCAATAGGTGGTGATAGAGTTCAAGCACTCTTACGCTCTAAAAAGTCTAGTGCAAATTCAAAGAGCCTAAAGGCCGCTTTAAACGCAATGACATCGCTAATGAGATATCGCTGGGGTCACGGAATTTGTGACGCACATCCGGCCTCGTTAGTGACGTTGTTGCATGTGACACCTACGAGCGACCGCTAACGATCACAAATACTCACCAAATCGTTGATCGTTGACACGTCATTCCTTTCCCAAATATCGTTGCTCATTTTGGACGCAGGTTGTTCGTCGTTCCTGAGGCAGCACACATCGCTACGTGTGACACCCCGGGAATGACAAACAACAGCATACCTGCATCCTGCGGCAATGAGGTGGGAGTGAAGTTCATGCGGCTGCTCTCTGCCCCTCCGCTTCTATTGGTGGCCCGCTGAGTGATGTCGCTGTGATGCCGAACGAACCGCCCCCTTAAAAAAGAGGTTGTTCGGCGGCCACAGCGACGTCGTTAGGATGGTATGTGCGTGTGACGCGTACCGTCAATATTGTTCGCAACGGGAAGCAATTTGCCCATGACGCACAAAAGATGGGGGCGGGTGCTATCGCTAGCGACATCACTAGCGATGTCGCTGCGTGTAAAGCAGCCTTAAGTCCTAGAAAAAATAAAACGACTTTAGATATGCAAAAGAAGTAATATCAGATTAGACTACTTTGTGTAAACCTGAACAACAACAAAAAAACAAAAAAACCTTAGCCTTATAATAAAGGAAGTAGGAAATCCCCCTCTGGCTCATGAACTCGGAGCATACAATGAAACAAAATAGGGAAAGTTGGTGAATAAAAACAATTATGCAACTCTTCTGTATTAAGATATTTAGGAAGTACCTTGAAGACTGCAAAGCTATGGGTCAATATTGTTTTTGCATTAGCAAGAAGGTCCTTGCCTAATTGTAGGACTGGTGTATTACATTACCACAGGATCAGAAAACACACAGGGTTTGCTTTTAACCATAGAAATGTATAGGTTTTCATAGGTACTGTACACATAACTGTACAACTATTTGGAAGGTTGTTTCATTTTTTTATTTATCGGTCCAACAAATTTTTCAAAAGTGAACATTCTTAAAGTATAATGCGAGCAAAATTTGTTTTACATAATTAGAAGTGTGCTATACAGTCATGGCTGAAAGTGTTGGCACCCTTGAAATTGTTAAAGAAAATGAAAATTATTGCAGTTACATGTTTTGTTATGCACATGTTTATTTCCTTGGAGTGCATTGGGATAACACAAAAAAATGAGGAAAAAAGGCAAATTGGACATAATTTCATACAAAATTCCAAATATGGTCCACACAAAATAGTTTGTACCCTCAACTTAATATTTGGATGCACAGCCTTTGGAATAAATAACTGCAATCAACATGCTTCTTACACCTCTCAACTGGAATTTTGGATCACTCTTCTTTTGCAAACTGCTCTATGTCTCTTATATTTGAAGGTGCCATCTCCCCACATCAAATATAAGATTTCTCCACAGGTGTTCAATGGGATTTAGATCTGGATTAATTGTTGACCACTTCAAAACTCTCCAGTGCTTTGTTTCCATCCATTTCTCCATACTTCTTGAACTATGTTTGGGGTCATTGTCCTGCTGGTAGACCCATGACCTAAAATGCAGACACAGCTTTCTGACACTGGGCACTACATTGTGACTCAAAATCATTTGGTAATCTTCTGATTTCATGACGCCTTGCACACAGTCAAGACAGAAAAACAACCCCAACACAACTTTGAACCTCCACCATATTTGACTGTAGGTAGTGTGTTCTTTTTTGGCCTCATTCAGTTTTCGGTAAACAGTAGAATGATGTGCTTTATCAAAAAGATCTGTCTTAGGCCGGTTTCACACATTCGGCATTTCACCGCTTTGCCAGATTCGTCACACTACAGTAAAGTGCAACACAGTACAATGGCATCATGGGAAGCTCCGGACACATTCTGTCATGTGACCGGAGCATGTGACTGGAGCTTGCCACGATGCCATTGTACTGTACTGCACTGTACTGGAGTGTGACGGATCCGGCAAAGCGGCGAAATGCCGGATGTGTGAAACCGGCCTAACTCTCGGTCCACAAGACACTTTTACAAAAGGATTTTGGCGTAACCACCTACATTGTCATAAACTGCAGCCTAGCTTTTTAAATCACTGTGTCAGCAATAAGGTCCTTTGCAATAGCATTTCATTTCAATCAAATATCAACAGAAAGTTGCTGGCAATCATGCACTTTGAGCCTGCAGGACAGCTTGAATTTCTTTGCAACTTGATTGATGCTGCTTACCCACCAACCAGAATATTCTGCATTGCAATCTTTCATCAATTTTCCTCTGCTGTCCACATCCAGCGAGATTATCTACAGTACCCTGGGTTGAAAATTTCTTAATTGTGTTGTGTACCATAAACAAAGGAACATAAAGATCTCAGAAGACGGACTTGTAACCTTGAGTTTGTTGGTATCTGTCAACAATTTTGGTCCTCAGACAGTTTTAGTCTCCTCTTTCTGGTTTCCATGCTTACTGTGGTACACACAGACACCCAATGCAAAGATTTTTATCTGGTTTCAGGTGTGATTTTCATATTGCCCACACCTGTTACTTGGCACAGGTGAGTTTGACCAAGTATCACTTGCTTGAAACAAAGTTGCTTACCCACAATTTTGGAAATGTGTGAGCAATTTTGTCTGGCCCCTTTTGGGGATCTTGAGCAAAATTATGTCCAATTTGTCTTTTTTCCTAAGTTTTTTGTGTTGTTCCAATACACACAAAAGAAGCAAACATTTTAAAAAATGTGTAATTGTAAGAATTTTGTGGGGGAGAAATACTTTATTTTCTGGAACAATTTCAAGGGCAGCAACACTTTCGACCATGATTGTATATGTCTTAAACCTTTCTCCATGTGTATGTCACATGTGAAGTGCTGGTATATGGGACAGGCTCAGGAGCTGATTCCACTGCATACAAGCAGTGCATGCTGTGTTATACAACTAACCTACATCTGTAATTGTTTAACCCTTAAGATGCTGCAGCCAATAGTGAGCATAGCATTCATATGGTCAGAAAGAGGGGGGGACCCCGTCTTTCATCCCATGGTGCCTTCGTAACACAATCATGGGAAGACTACGTGATGTCAGCTTAAAGTCAAATTAATTTAAGACACTTTCAGCTTCTCTTAAAAAATCACTTCATAGTGAACATGTTTAAAAAATATTGGAATAAAAAGTGATCATGTATACACGATAAATCAAAATCAATGGATCTAATAATAACTACAAACCACAAAAATAAACAAGCTTCAAAAAAGCTTCATTGATAGAAAAATAAAAAAGCTCTGGGACTCAACATATGGCCACAGAAACCAATTTTTGTTCTTAGAAATGCTTGTATTGTGTAATAAAAATAAAACAAATATGAATTTGATATAGGTGTAATTGTACTGATCTCACTGAAAATAACAAAGAAGCAAATCCCCCAAAACAAAAGCATAATTGCTGTTCTTTTTCCCATTCCACCCTAAATAACCACTGAAAAATACAATTTATCCTGAAAAAAAACAAGCAGAAAAAAAACTCGTAGTCCTTAATTAAAGGGGTTCTCCAAGAATGAGATAAAATAGACTCCCTGATATAATTCAAACTATAGCCCATCCTGGTCCCGTGTCAGAACGGGCTGTAGACTCAAGTCATATGTTTTATCCCTTGTTGTGCTCGAGGAGAATCTCTCCAGCTTCATCCTTCTGCTTTTTCAGTCTGACAGCTTTATAGGAGTGCATAGAGACTGACTGCACGCAACTGTAAAACAAATAACCATTGAAAAGGATGAAGTTGGAAATAACCCCTGTGAGTTAGTAAGGGATAGATATATTTCTTCACACATCACAGCCATGCTCATGGGTAACTGAGTTATGTGTGATACAGCTCTAGTAAGTTGAGATACAGCTCTCGGGATCTGTATATCATTAGTCTGCAGCCCATCCTGACACTTTAGTAGCATGGGCAGCGGTATGAAATTTATACAGGAGGCACATTTTTTTCTCATTCTCAAAAAAACCCTTTAATTATTGCATACCGTAATTAATATTTATATAATATAACTGTTTAATATTTTTTAATGCCTCACTATTTTCATAATGTCAGATCAACTGAATAATCATATTTAGCAGATTAGCTGTATAAAATATTCATGTAATGTATTTGAAGAACTTACTGGAATACAAACAAGCAGTGCTTCCTCATTCTAAAGTAAACGTAAAGGAGGAAGTAGGACACTAATCTCAGCTCCATGACAAAGCAAAATTCTAACAGTCAAATGCAGGTTTAGACACAATAATACAATTTTAGCTTGTTATCACAACTGTCCCAATAAGAACATTTGATTTTCTAATTTTTTATGTTCATTTTTATACATGTAACTCTCTGCAAGACGAGTAAGATCTAAAACTACTTTAATTCTTTGGTGGCCTCCGCCGCACATGAACAATGGAAGCACGTCATCAATATATGGAGCGGAGACCACTCCATACTTCATGTAGCACCAGATGATAATTGCTGTGTTTGCAGCTAGCAACAGTTTAACTGCTTAATTATTGCTAAAAATCATTACAATGGCATTTAGGAGGTTAGGAAAGGGGGTTGTTATTTTCAAAGCCCATTACCTCCCCTTAATACCCGCATTATGAGATTGCAGGGTTCTGATAAGTTGTGATAAATCTGGGTGGCCTAGTTATGGGCCCGGTGTCTACCATGTTCTTACTTCTATGAAGCAGCTAGGCTTTATAGGAGACCATTAATTATACAAAAGCCTTGCAATGCTATAGTATTGCAGTGAATTGTATTGGTGATGAAACAATCGTTGGTTCAAGTTGCCCAAACAGACTAATAAAAAAATTAAAAAAAATATTTTTTAAAAAGTCTAAACAAAATACAACAGGTTGTGACACCATAAAAAAATTAAAAATAACATATTTGGTATTGGTACTTGAAAGTGTCTGAACATTTAAAATATTCAATTATTCCTCTTATTAGGTCGGGGCCACACGGGGACTACTGCGATCCTTGCATGACACTCGACTCACGCTGGCAGTACAACAGGAGCTGAGTGTTATGCGAGTGTCACTGCGGGGGACGGGCCGGCACTGAGGAGGGGCGGGCCAGCACTGAGGAGGGGCGGGCAGGCGCTGCGGAGGGGAGGGATTTATCTCCCTCTCTCCTCCGAAGCCGGTTATTGCCATTCTCGTCCTGTACTTGCGGTACACCAGTGTACCGCAAGTGCAGTGCGATTTTTCTCTCGCTCCATAAATTTGAATGGGTGCGAGAGAAAGAGTCTGACATCACAATCGCAGCATGGTCCGATTAGGGCTGAGAAATGAATTGCTCATGAGTGCTGGCACATAGGTTAATATTGGTCCGAGTGGAATGCGATGTTTTATCACATTCCACTCGGTCCGATTTTCAAACCGTTTGTCTTAGGCCTAAGGTGAATACTGAAATGGAAAAAGAAAACAATTTGGCAGTATTCCTGTTTTTTGGTCATGTCGACTTCCCAAATAATGGAGTAACAGAAATAATAAGGTTGTATGAACCGTCAAAATAGTGCCACTGCAACTACAGTCATATGAAAAAGTTTGGGCACCCCTATTAATGTTAACTTTTTTTCTTTATAACAATTTGGGTTTTTGCAACAGCTATTTCAGTTTCATATATCTAATAACTGATGGACTAAGGTGGTCTGTGGATTGTTCTTGACTGTTCTCACCATTCTTCTTCTCTGCATTTCTGATATTTTTCACTTCTGGGCTTAACAAAAGCTGTACCTGTGTTCTTCCATTTCCTTAATATGTTCCTCACAGAGGAAACTGACAGTTTAAATCTCTGAGACAACTTTGTGTATCTACTATGTTGAATCTTTGTTTTCAGATCATTTGAGAGTTGTTTTGAGGAGCCCTTGATGCCACTCTTCATAGGAGATTCAAATAGGAGAACAACTTGCAAGTGGCCACCTTAAATACCTTTTCACATGATTGGATACACCTGCCTATGAAGTTCAAAGCTCAATGAGGTTCCAAAACCAATTTAGTGCTTTAGTAAGTCAGTAAAAAGTAGTTAGGAGTGTTCAAATCAAGAAATTGATAAGGGTGCCCATACTTTTGCACGGGTCAAATTTTGTTTAAATACGGATTGCACATTTTCTGTTAGTACAATAAACCTCATTTCAATCCAGAAATATTACTCAGCCCATCAGTTATTACATATATGAAACTGAAAAAGCTGTTGCAAAAACCCAAATTGTTATAAAGAAAAAAGGTTAACATTAATAGGGGTGCCCAAACTTTTTCATATGACTGTATACTCAATTGTATAATAAAGCTACCTTATTATTTTTACTGCGAAGTAAATGTAATAAAATCAAAACCGAGAATAAAACGGAATGTTTTTATTTAATTCTATCTCACTTGGAATTTTCCTCTATTTTTCAGTATAATATATGGTAATATGAATGGTGTTGTTCAAAATTACCAATCATCCCACAAAAACAAGCCCCCTTATGGCTATGTCTATGAAAAATAAAATACTTATGTCTCTTTCAAGAAGGTAGGAATAAAACTAAAGTGCAAAAATATTGACAAATGCTTGAAGGGATTGTCGCAAATACATTTTTCACTCTAAATACCTATGTTTCTAAAGAAATAATCTAAATTATTTTCAAATATACTTTAAAGGGGTTGTCCACTATTTGGACAACCCCTACTCACTCCCCTTTTTCGTTCCCATGAAAAAGCCTGTACTCACCTCCGATGCGGCTGTGGTTCCAGCGATATCTGAAGCCGCATTCCCAGGGCTCACATGACAGTATGACACGCAATCTCCCATGACCAATCAGCACCCAGCGTCTATCTCCCCGCCTTCAGACATTTAAATAGGATGTGAGCTTAGTGCTGACTTTCTGGTCAAACATCTTAAGGCTTTGAAGAAGGATCCAGCACTGATTGGTCGTCGGGCTCGCATGTCATAATAATGTCTCATGAGCACTAGGAATGCGGCTTCAGACAACACTGGAACTGCTGTCATACCGGAGATGAGTATAGACTTATTTATTTTTATGGGAACAAACAAGGGGAATGAGTAGGGGTTGTCCAAGTAGTGGACAACCCCCTTAACTGAAAATTCCCTACAATGTCTAACTGCTTTCCTCTTTTTTTTTCCTACTTCCTGCAATATGGAAGCATCATCAGGGGACAGAGGGTGTGGTCACTGCTGTATCCTCTGCCCCCTCCCAGAAATGAAGCGTCATAAGTGACTTTCATTTCAGGGGCTGGGCTAGTTCCTGCATGATATGCACAATGACAACGGTAGAGCAAAAAGTTTGCATCTGAAAAGAAAAGCATGATTTTTATTTAGGACAATGCTCCATTTCATGATTCGAAGTCCTCCACTGCTTGGCTAGCCAGTAACGCCCATAAATATGAAAGAATAAAGAATTGGACTTTTTCTCACCTAACCTTAAAGTTTGACCAATCGAAATCTATAAGTTTGCAGTCACTCTGTGTGTCACAGTATGTGACTGCAAACTTGTGAATCCTCACATCACACGCACTGCGCATTGTAAGGATTCTCAGGTGTCAGAGTTGGAAATGGCAATCACATGTTTGCAAATACAGTTGTGCACAAAAGTTTACATACCCGGGCAGATTTTTTGCTTTCTTGGCCTTTTTACAGAGAATATGAATGATAACACAAAAACCTTTTTTCCACTCATGGTCAGTTGTTGGGTGAAGCCATTTATTGTCAAACTACTATGTTTTCTCTGTTTAAATCATAATGACAACCAAAAACATCCAAATGACCCTGATCAAAACTTCACATACCCCAGTTCTTAATACCATGTATTGCCCCCTCTAACATCAATGACAGCTTGAAGTCTTTTGTGGTAGTTGTGGATGAGGCTCTTTATTTTCTCAGATGGTAAAACTATCCATTCCTCTTGACAAAAAGCCTCTAGTTCCTGCAAATTCCTGGGCTTTCTTGCATGAACTACGCACAGAGTGGCTCAATGATATTGAGGTCAGGAGACTGAAATATGTGATGTTTTATCATTCATATTCTGTGAAAAAAAGGCTAGAAAGCAAAACATTTGCCGGGGTATGAAAACTTTTGAGCACAACTGTATGCAACCGACTAGATGGGCACATGGCAATGGAAATATATTTTAATTTTTTTTCAAATTTTCCAGAACACTATGTGGTAAAATGAATGGTGTCATTCATAAGTACAACTCATCACACAAAAAGAAGCCTATTATGGCTATAGTAACAGAAAAATGAAAAAGTTATGGCTCTTGAAAGAAGGGGAGCAAAAAATGAAAACACAAAAAGGGAAAATGGCCACGGCGGGAAGGGGTTCTGAAAGTCTGAAAGACTCTGGAAGGCTTATGGCTGTTACTAAAAAGAAGGGGTGGCTATGTTGGTTAGTGATATATCTTTGAAATGTCAGAAATGTATTTTTGTACATCTTGAGTTGTTTATTTCCTATTCTCATTCTAACAGATGAAAACAAACAATTGAGATGGGAAAATTTACATTTTTCATTTAGTTGCATAATAATTCTGTACACTAATAGTTGACTAATAATTCTCCAGACAGATATTCACAGAAACACAGAACCTCATTTTTAGTATCGCAAATATATTGAATGCCCACTGGTCCTTTAAATATTTAGGTTTCGAGTTTCTTAACCTTTTGGATTGACCGACAACACTGTAGTTGTTCTATAATAAAATGAATCATGAAGAATACAAGTTGCCTACTAAGTGTGCACACGGCGTATAACAGTAATATCAGCAGCAGGTAATCGATGTACTGGGCTATGATCCAGCAGTCTTGCATAGCCCTGCTTATAGCCACAGTCACAGACTTTGTACTCGGGGAAGGCATTGTATTTAGCTGCTGGGTAGTCCTCAAGGTGCAGCAATTTTATATTTTTGTCTTATCACATTCCATGAGCCATAACTTTTTTATTATTTTGTTGATGTGCGAGTTCTTGTCATTGACATTTTTTTCTTTACTATAAATCTTTTGTTAACCAGTTAATGACCATGGCATTTTACCCCATTCCTGACCCGGCACGTTTTGGGATTTTATTGCACATGTATACGACTCTAAAAAATGTTCTCGTTTAGATATTAAAATAATTTATGTCTTTTTACATACATGGGGCTTCATTTTTATGTAATTCCCGTAATTCCCTTTCCTATATTCCTTTTTTTTGCTGATATTGGGTGAAACTGAGATACAAATTAGGGAATACATTTCTATTTTTCCCCTTTGTATTTTTTTTTAATTTTTCTTTTTTTAATGACCACAAAAGACCAGTAAAAACACTTTAAATTGCATTGCCCTTCCAATAGAAATTATTTTTACATATTGGAAAATATATTTTTTCAGTTGGGGTGAGGGGCTGGAAATAGTGACTCAGATGGGCAGTGTCTCTATTTTTTTAGTTTTCTTTTACTTATATAATTATAGTAACCAAGTTGCCGGACCCAAATAACTATCTGGAGTTTCTTGAGAACTCCGGGGTTGGTGCTCGGATACTTTTCAGCCCACTCAGATTCAGACTTTTACAGTCCAAGTCCACCCATCACTACTTACATAGTTACTATATATAGGTTGAAAAAAGATCCAAATTCAACCTTTCTCCACTAGTTGTAAATTCTCTGTCATTACATTATTCATAACCCACAGTGCCATTTATTGGGAGGAAATCATCCATCCTTTTTTAAAAGCTGTTATAGTGTCTGCCATTACTACCTCTCGTGGTAGGAAACCTTTCCTATTTAGCTGCCAAAAACATCTTTCCTCGACCTGTAATAAGTGCCCCTTGGTCCTTTGTAAGGTGGAAGGAATAAATAATGTACCAGTCCTTTGTATTTATACATATAAATGACATCTCATGTGAGATGTTGTTTTTCTAAGACAAATAAACCCAATTTTGTCAACTTCTCATCATATAGTAGACCTCCCATTCCTTGTAATAATCTAGTGGCCCTAACTTCTGATTGACACTTTACTATCAATCCCATCCACAAAGTGATTAATAAAGAGATTAAAAAGTATCGGCCCTAGCACATATCCCTGCGGCACCCCACTGCTGACTATCGCCCATTTAGAGAATGTTCCATTTATGACTACTCTTTGTTTCCTATCTTTTAGCCAATTCCTTACCCAGTTGCATATAGTTTCCCCCAGTCCTTGCTTCTGGAGCTTAAGTATAAGGCTATTATGTGGTACAGTATCAAATGCCTTTGCAAAGTCCAAATAAATCACTTCAGCTGCATTACCAATATCCAGAGCTGCACTTACCCCCTCATAGAACCCCAACATGGTAGATAAACACAACTTATCTTTTATGAATCCATGTTGTCTGTCAGTTATAATATTATTCTCCGCAATATATTTTTGCATGTAATTTCTTATAATTCCCTCAAAAACTCAGTACACCACTGATGTCAGAGTAACCGGACAGTGGTTGTCTGGATCTACCCTCTTACCTTATGCTCTTTTCCTTTATTTATATTACACATCATCACTAGAGATGAGCGAACCTATGGAAGTTCGGTTCGGCGGGTTGAGCCGGACTCATCCGAACTATGAACCCAAACTCTGTTTTTTTTTGTAAAATGTATGTTTGAGACGAAGACCAAACATCGGATTGGCTCATCTCATCTCTAATCGTGACCACACAAAGGTATTAAAATACATTTAGAGGGTATTTTCACTATTTTTACTGCTGATTTTCCTTGTAACTGGCTAGTATATTAGCTCCAGAACCGGGATTTTCGGCCTTCTGCCTGCATATCAGAGCTTTATAGGTCTCCTAGGACCCAGCATCATAATTTATATACACAAAAATTGACTCAATGCTGTGTACTCAGAGACTGAGTAAGTAAACATGGTAATAAACCTTGTTTATCTTCTTCTTGGGAAGTCTGGCTGTGTCTGACAGTCAGCTCCACATTCCCACAGCAGTATGATCTTGTGCAAGCTGTTTATATTGCATTAAAGGGAACCTGTCATCAGATTTTTACCTATTAAACTAAAAGAATTCCCTTCTGTAGCTCCTGGGCTGCATTCTATGAAGGTGCACCTTGGATCTGACTCCCCTTCCAGACCCCAAAAATAACTTTATAAAACGTGACCCTAAGGTATGCTAATTACCCTGGTTGGCCAGATGGGTGGGCTCATTTTCTCCTCATGTCTCCCCCTCCTGCCACTGATCGCCGTCCTCCTTCCTTGATTGATGGGATGACGCCTCCGTTATCCTCCTCGTCGCATTTTTAAATCTCGCACCTGTGCAGTTAGGTCTGCTCGCGCAGGTGCAGTTCGCGCTGCCATATCGCAGAGCTGAAAACACTGCTGCCCTCGCTCGCGCCGGTTAGCTATATGCACAGGCGTGACATTATGGGCTGGTACGATCATGGTGCTGGTGAGGTCATGCGCATTTACCTCACTGGCACGAGCGAAGGCAGCAGTGTTTTCTGCTCTGGCTGTGATATGGTAGAGCGAACTGCGCCTGCACGAGCAGACCTAACTGCACAGGCGCGAGATTTAAAAATGCAACGAGGAGGATGACGGAGGCGTCATTCCGTCAATCAAGGAAGGAGGACAGCGATCAGCAGCAGGAGGGGAGACAGGAGGAGAAAATGAGCCCGCCCATCTGGCCAATCAAGGTAATTAGCATACCTTAGGGCCAGGTTTTATAAAGCTATTTTTGGGGTCTGGAAGGGGGGGCCAGGGCTAAGGTGCACCTTCATAGAATGCAGCCCAGGAGCTGCAGAAAGTGATTCTTTTAGTTTAATGGGGAAAAACCTGATGACAGGTTCCCTTTAATATTTTAGAACATCAATGCAGAGTAGTGTATAGACTGCTCAGATGTTTAGAGCCTTTGGGTAGTTTAAAAGTAGTTAAATGGTTAGTCCCAATATAACAACAATCCCTAGCATAGGAAATAACTTCTATGACCTCTGGTGATCAAGCTTTGTACTAAACAGAACAATTCAAAATAAAAAAAAAAATCCGGACCAATAGGAAATGTGTTAAAATGTGGATCCTAAAAGGAAATAACTGGTGAAACTATAACTCCTATTTACAGTAATCTACATCGTACGTACATGAATAATCAATATCTATATAGGGCTATACTGTGATGAATATAGGTTTAACTAGTACAGCAAACATGGGTGTAAGGCAGGACTCTCAGGGAGTTGTCTCCATTATAACCCATAAGGCTTCATCGGTAATGTTTACTCATTCTAATAAGGGAAGCTGTTCATAGACTCGGATTACAAAACTATCCATTAGAATTCCAGACATTCTTCTCACGTGAAGATGAATAGTAATATGGAAAGTATCATCAGCTGCTACACAGACAGGTAGAAACAGGACATGATAATTCATTATATAATTGCTACTGTCAGTCAATATGATAAATTATTATACTTCTTTTTATTATGTATAACCTTTTCACATGTAAAGTGCCATGGAATAAATTGAGCTATATTAATAAATAATAATAATAATAATAACAATAATAATAAATGCAGCGGCAAATTCAAATTGATTTTATGTAATGAGCCAGATATTATATCATTTAGAATCAATGCTCATTAATATTTCAGTTATATAAAATTTCTGATGACAGTCAATTCTGATAAATCTATGTTCAGCATTTAAGAAATTAGAGCAAGTATAACATGCCTTGATATACAGGTGCATCTCAATAAATTAGAATATCATCAAAAAGTTAATTCATTTCAGTAATTCAATACAAAAAGGGAAACACATATATTATATATTACAGTAGAGCTGGGCAGACTTGCAAAAAACCGGGACTGGCGGGTCATTTTTTTAAAAAAATCGAGTTCCGGTCCGGAATCTGATACCCATATAAGTCTATGGGAACCAGAATCCGGGGATTTAACATGTTGGTGGAAGGGATAGGGGGATAGGAACATGGTGTACTCACTGAAGCTCTATGTCATGGCGGCAAGCTGCTTCCAGGTCGCGCATTCTCTTCTGGAGCTGCGTGTGTCTAGATCAGACCTGGGCAAGGGGCAGCCCGCGGGCCACATCCGGCCCGCCTGCTCTCTGTGACCGGCCCCCCTGTCTTCAGCCGGTGCAGTGGAGCCGGGCTGCAGCGTGCCGAGCAGGGAGAGATCCTGTGCAGGTCCGCACAGTCAGTGCAGGCAGCGGAACGCAGGAGTCTTTCCTCTGTTCCCTGCCGGCACTAATTGTCAGTGACACACGCACGCTCTGACGTTGTCAGTACTGCGCTGCGTGTGTCATTTCAAAAGTTCCCGCCCGGCAGGAGAAGAAGTTGCACAGCAGACGGAGTAATTCATCTTGCAGGACCTGCGATGATGTCACGCCCATGTGACTGTGTGGGAGGAGACACAGGATGCCGGGCAGAAAGCAAGACATGCTGAATGCTGAAGGAGATGTGGACACATGATCACTGGTAATGAGAAAAGAGGGGACATGAGGGGGAGGGGGGCTGCAGGGTGAGTGCATATGAGGGAAGATGGAGTTGCAGGGTGAGTGGCATATGAGGGCTGCAGACTGACAGAAGGATGTGAAGGGGTGCAGAGTGTTTGAGAGGGGTAAGTTGGGGTACAGGCAGGATGAGATATGTGGGCATGGTGTGTGACATATGGGGGTGTAGTGTGTGTGATATGGGGAGCATGGTGTGTGACATATGGGGGTGTAGTATATTACAGGTGTGCTATATGGAGGTGTATATAGTGGTGTAGTATATGGGGGTATAGTGATGTAGTATATTACATGTGTGCTATATGGAGGTGTAGTATATTACAGGTGTACTATATGGAGGTGTAGTATATTACAGGTGTGCTATATGGAGGTGTAGTATATTACAGGTGTGCTATATGGAGGTGTAGTATATTACAGGTGTGCTATATGGAGGTGTAGTATATTACATGTGTACTATATGGAGGTGTAGTATATTACATGTGTGCTATATGGAGGTGTAGTATATTACAGGTGTGCTATATGGAGGTGTAGTATATTACAGGTGTGCTATATGGAGGTGTACTATATTACATGTGTGCTATATGGAGGTGTAGTATATTACATGTGTGCTATATGGAGGTGTAGTATATTACATGTGTGCTATATGGAGGTGTAGTATATTACATGTGTACTATATGGAGGTGTAGTATATTACATGTGTGCTATATGGAGGTGTAGTATATTACAGGTGTACTATATGGAGGTGTAGTATATTACAGGTGCACTATATGGAGGCGTAGTATATTACAGGTGTACTATATGGAGGCGTAGTATATTACAGGTGTACTATATGGAGGCGTAGTATATTACAGGTGTACTATATGGAGGCGTAGTATATTACAGGTGTGCTATATGGAGGTGTAGTATATTACAGGTGTGCTATATGGAGATGTAGTATATTACAGGTGTATATAGGGGTGTAGTGATGTAGTATATTACAGGTGTACTATATGGAGTTGTAGTATATTACAGGTGTGCTATATAGTGGTGTAGTGATGTAGTATATTACAGGTGTGCTATATGGAGGTGTAGTATATTACAGGTGTAGTATATGGGGTGTAGTGATGTAGTATATTACAGGTGTAGTATATGGGGTGTAGTGATGTAGTATATTACAGGTGTAGTATATAGGGGTGTAATGATGTAGTATATCGGAGGTGTATTATATAGTGGTGTAGTATAATACAGGTGTATATGGGGATGTAGTATATTACAGGTATATGGAGGGAGTGTAGTATAATACAGGTGTAGTATATAGGGGTGTAGTGGTGTAGTTTATTACAGGTGTAGTATATGGAGGGGGTGTAGTGATGTAGTATATTGGGTAGAACTGAGGTAATTATATTAGTCCGGCCCTCTAAACCAATCCCAATTTCTCATGCGGCCCCATGGGAAAATTAATTGCCCACCCCTGGTCTAGATCATGCACGAAAAGTAAAGGTAGCAAGCGGTTCGGGATGAGCTGCACCCACGATGTATCTTCCTCTGCTCGGCCTGAGCGGCCTGCTTCATGGCGGCTCAGGGTGAACTGCGCCTGCGATGTGTCCTCCTCTGCTCAGCCTGAGTAGCCTGTTTAATGATTCAAAGACCGCCTGTGATTAGTTGCAGGCAGTCGCTGTCACATAGGCTGGGGGCACGTTTGACTGCAACCAATCACAGATGCTAGGCCGGCCAGTGGGAAGGGAAAGCAGGGAAAGGAGTGCATATGTATAAGCAATGATGAGCGGAGGCTGCAAGAGCAGTGTGACAGTCGTGCGGGAGCAGTGTACAGCTGCGATGGAGCCTTGGTAAGTATGAAACGCTCACTTCATTCTTATTTTATTTCTTTATTTTTTCTTTATTTTTTTTAATTTCTTGCTAATTTATATGTTATTTCCACAATTGTTAATAAAATTTAAATAATTTTCATTAATTGCCATTGTACATATTTATTTATTTTTTCCTTTTTGAACTTTGAAACCATGCGGATCCAGACTTTTATAGTCTGGGTCCTCCCATCACTAGCTTACAGCCAATGAAAATTAGAATAATTACCACAAAACACCTGCAAAGGCTCCTAAGCGTTTAAGAAAAAAGACATGAATCGCACATCCCAAATTCATATTTTGATCTAAAAGCCGCTAGGCATAAATTAAATACTCGAACATGAGGTTCTTGGTTTAACTGCCCTGCTGGTGCATTGCTGCCACGGCGGTGGTTGGCGCACAGTGCCGCACTTCATAGGCATAGAATAGGGACCCACTCAGAGGTTCGTCGTGACATGGCAGTGGGCTTCACACAGTCTGATCATAGTGTTAAACTAAGAACCTCATGTTTAGGTATTTAATTTTTGCCTAGCGGCATTAGATCAAAGTATGATTTTGGCCTGTGTGATTCATATCATTTTCTTCCAAGTTTGAATATAAAATTAACCTAATGAGCAGCCGGCACTTTCAGAAGCAGGAGACGCCATGACAGCTGCGCCGCACCGGTGATCGGAGAGTATGAAGGGAAGAGAGACAGAGACAAAGAGAGAGAGAGAGAAAGAGAGAAGAGATAGAGAGGAGAGAGAGATAGAGATAGAGAGAGAGAAGAGAAAGAAAAGAGAGAGAGAGAGGAGAGAGAGAGAAGAGATAGAGAGAGAGAGAGATCACACATGTGGATGGAATTTCTGATTTGTCATAGAGTTTGCTGGGGAAACAAAACGCATGCATTTTGTCAATGACAGTGCAGTTTAAAACGCACCAAAACGCAAGAACAAATGCAACATGCGCACATAGCCTTGGAGTAGTTATTGCTTCCAATAGTGTTTCCACATATTTTTGATTTTGAAAGCGGTGAATGGTTATGTATACACTGTGATTTACTATTGTTACATAATGAAACATACAAAAGTTCCAGGAATATGAATACTTCTATGTGCACTGCGACCATGTTCCATGTACACTGTAAAATAGCAATATTTCATTGCAAACAGATATGATGCATCGCTGCATTATCCGGCAGAGAAAGCCATCAATGAAGGAGGTAAATGCCAGATTTGATGATCTAAATATCATGATTCATTTCCTTGAATAAAACAGACAGTTGGTTGAAAGTTTACATTCCTGTTGACATGAAAATAAAGACAATATCTTGGGTGGAGTAGGAGAGTAGGAATTCACCAAGTTTCTTTTGCAAGACTATAGGCCTCTACAGGTCAATGTTGATCTCTTAAGATGTCCATACACCTTAGATAGCTGGTGTTGTGTCATTTGGCTGACAGCTATCTCTCCCGACTACCCCAAACACATGGTTGGCTAATCGTTCATATTTTCTCTATGGGGAGAGAGGCGTAAGCTTCTAGACAGCTTATTGAGCAGTAGAACAAAAAGTTTGGATGCTTGAAATAAAATTGCTCAATCCTTATCTCCCCTCTTTAATCTATAGAGGGAGAGTTGGCAGAGCCCCATATAGAATAGATGCCAGACACTCCCATCGAAATTGGTGGGTTCAGTGGACTTTAATATAATGGGTATGATAGCCTTTAGTTCAATGAGTAGTTGAGGAATAAAAAGAATGTCATCAGGTTTTTTGCTGCCCCATCTGGGAGCAGACTGATGTAGGGGCAGAGGCCCTGATTTCAGCGATGTCATTTTCTTGCTAATTCCTGCAGTTTTAATAAAATCATTCTTTTATCGGCTGCAGACATACCAGTTCTTTGTATAACCCCACCCACACCACTGATTGACAGCTTTCTGTATACAGTGCGAATAGGCAGAAAGTTGACAATAAGTGGTGGAGGTAGGGTCATACAAATCTTCTAGTAATAATCTGCAGTTAAAACGGTGATTTTTTCAAAACATTAGCAAGCAGCTTAGTAAGTCACACATCACTAATCTAAGGGTCTCTGCTTCTACATCATGTTTTTCTCAGGTTAGGTAGCAAAAACCTGGCGACAGATTCCCTTTAAGTAGTCAAGCAAAGAAAAAATAATATGGGTAATAGGAAAGATGTAAATGTTCAAATTTGATCTACTCCAAAGAGTCAAAGCTCACAAAGTAAGGATATAGATTGACGGGCTTCATGTTGTTGGTTTGAAAGATAGAAAAGGTCTGCATCTACTAAATATTGTCCTTAAAAGGGCTATGAGGACTCTCCAGTGTCAAAGCCGGGAACGTTGGCAACATGGCCGCGTGAATGCAATATGTATACTCCTAGACAGAATCTGGCAGGATGGATGCAGCTTCGCTCAATGCAAGAGTAGTGTGAGATTATGGGCGGCGCTGTGTATGACCTCACCAGCGTCATCCTCGTACCTGCTCATAATCTCGCGCCTGCACAACTACATCACCGGCGCTTGCGTGAGGGAAACTTTATGCTCAGCCGCGCGATAGGGGCACAATGAAATGCGCCTGCGCGAGACTCCAGCAGCGTGGACGATCACGAGGGCAGCATAATCCATGGAAATCATGACTGGGGGATGGCGAACAGCGGCAGGAGGGGGAACAGGAGCCGAATTAGAGACCGCCCATCTAGCCAACCAAACTCATTTGCATACGAAATGGTAAGATTTTATAAAGTTCTTTTGGGGGTCTGCAACAAGGTGCACATTCCTAGAATGAAGCCCAGGAGCTGCAGAAGGTGACATTTTTGGTTTAATAGGGAAAAAACTGGTGACAGGTTCCCTTTAAGGTCATAGCAATTTTTTTGTGCTTTAGTATTTTCCTTCCCTTTTCCAGATCACAGAAAGCTGTAGAAGACGGGTTTCAAAGCTGCGCTATTAACCAATCTGGATCGATGAACGAGTTAATGTTTATTTTCATGCTCAGGTCAATGCGTTTCAGGAGTACACAGCTCCCTTCATCAGGACACAGGCAAAAAACATCAAATGTGCTGTTCACATGGACAAGTCAGCATTATATACCACTGCAGTGACATAACAGAAACACCCACATCGAAAAAAACTTGGTGGGATCTTTCACATTTAAGACAAATGTGACGTACATCATCAAATTCATTGAATATCAGAAGTTGATATTCCCTTTTTCAAAGAGCTGTATCTTTGTTATTTTTTCTTCAATATAGGGCTTGAATTTTACGGCACAAGCCGTATAAAATTTAACTGGTATAAGGACTCTCCTGGTTAGTATGATTATGGCAATCCCAAGCATCCAGGTTTCTTTTTTACTACCGGTATTTCAACAGCTTAAAAATATTCTGAACTTGTCAGAAAAAATTTGGTTTGTGTTGCTTTTTCCAACATTTGTAATTTTTTTACTTTTCCGTTGATGGAGCTGTATTAAGGCTTATTTTTTATGTGACTGTATTTTCTCTGTCACACGGATCACATCAGCGTGCAGTCCGCTTGACACCAGTGCTGCTGGCAGAAAATGGACATCGCACCGTGTGGTGCACACAGACACACGTGTGCTCCACACGTACACACGGTCTGTGAGAAAACATGGATGTGTGACCACATCCATTGATTTTAATGGGTCTATGTGAGTCCGTGGCTCCAGTACGTGTGAAAACAGACGTCACAAGTACTGTAGACACAGATGTGTGAAGGAGGCCTTAGGCTATGTGCGCACTAGACCGTTTTACCCGCGGATTTGGCGCGGAAATTTCTTGAGAAATGTCTGCAATCTTTGTGCAGACATTTCCCAGCAAATCCTATGAGAAAAACAAAATAGCTAAAAAAATAGCTGTGCGCACGCTGCGGATTTTTCTCAAGAAATTTCTTTGAGAAGATTTTCTTGAGAAAATTTCTTGAGAAAATGAGCATGTCAGTTCTTTTCCGCAGGTACCTGCGGATTTCTGCAGTATAGCCTGCAAAATCCGCAGGGAACAACCTGCGGGAAAATCGCGGTAAATTCGAGGCTAATCCGCGGCAAATCCACATGCGGATTTACCGCGGATTTGGTGCGGATTTTTTCCGGAGGTCCGGAAATCTTCCACTCCCAGAAGTTTCTCAAGAAATTTTCTTGAGAAACTTCACATTTCTAGTGCGCACAAAGCCTTAGTAGGATAAAGGCTGATGCTGTTGCAGGCTGATGCTGTTGCAGGCAGATGCTGTTGCAGGCAGATGCTGACTGTGCAATGAAGCCAGTATCTCCCATGTCTAAAGTGGCTTATTTAAACCTTGACTCCCTCCATATTGTAAGGGTACATCATGGAGAGTCAAGGTGTTCAGGGATCAAGTGGTTGCGTGAAAGAAGTAACACATTCTCTGTTTAGTTATGCATGATATTCATGATATGTAAAACACATTGGCTATTTATGGAAAAACTGAAAATCTGGTTTGTCAAGCTGCATACTCCCATCAGCAATAGATCAGTCACTTCAATCAATTTGAGTTTTAACAGAATAGTGCTCAGTCTCATCAATTACACTAAAGTCAATGTAAAACCCAAATAAAAGCATCCTACACAGAAAATGGTGGATAGTGGAAATCAAAGCAAAATCAGTGATTTTTATAATGATCTGGGACCCTGAGTTACTAAAAGTTTCTGCATGAATGAGATGAAGAAAAGCTGAGGAGCATTGCTGGCTGAGGCTGTGTTAATACTACAGTTGTGGTTTGTGTAACATGGAAGCCATAAGGCTCTGAGGGATACCCCTGGGGCCTGATGACCTCCGTTCATACATAATGAGTTATCTAGTGTTTTATTCATCATGTTCACTAAAGAATAACTTAGGGTGCAGCTTTATTCTTCATGAAAAATCTGCATAGACCGCTGATGAGGACCCAGTGTGAACAGAGTCTAAGGGTACCTTCACACTTAGCGATGCAGCAGCGATCCGACCAGCGATCTGACCTGGTCAGGATCGCTGCTGCATCGCTACATGGTCGCTGGTGAGCTGTCAAACAGGCAGATCTCACCAGCGACCAGTGAACAGCCCCCAGCCAGCAGCGACGTGCAAGCGACGCTGCGCTTGCACGGAGCCGCCGTCTGGAAGCTGCGGAGACTGGTAACTAAGGTAAACATCGGGTATGGTTACCCGATGTTTACATTAGTTACCAGTGTGAGCAGGGAGCAGGGAGCCGCGCACACTGAGCGCTGGCTCCTTGCTCTCCTAGCTACAGTACACATCGGGTTAATTAACCCGATGTGTAATGCAGCTACATGTGCAGAGAGCAGGGAGCCGCGCACACTGCTTAGCGCTGGCTCCTTGCTCTCCTAGCTGCTGTACACATCGGGTTAATTAACCCCGATGTGTACAGCAGCTACATGTGCAGAGAGCCGGAGCCGGCAGCACAGGCAGCGTGAGAGCTGCAGAGGCTGGTAACTAAGGTAAATATCGGGTAACCACCTTGGTTACCCGATGTTTATCTTGGATACAGCTTACCTCAGCTGTCAGATGCCGGCTCCTGCTCCCTGCTCGCTTCATTTGTCGCTCTCTTGCTGTCACACACAGCGATCTGTGTGTCACAGCAGGAGAGCGGCTTTGAAGAAAACGAACCAGGGCTGTGTGTAACGAGCAGCGATCTCGCAGCAGGGGCCAGATCGCTGCTCAGTGTCACACACAGCGACATCGCTAATGAGGTCACTGCTGCGTCACAAAAAGCGTGACTCAGCAGCGATCTCGGCAGTGAGCTCGCTGTGTGTGAAGCACCCCTAACAAAGGTGGAATCAGTGACACACAATAGCAGAAGAAAGCTGAGACTACTGAAGCTTCATTTCTGAACGAGTTTCTTGTATACAAACCTTTTGTTTCCCTGTAAGTAGTTAGTGAATAGAAGTCAGATGAGGATTAAAGATTGTTCATATAGACAAAATGATCGCATGTATAAAGTACTGAGGAATTAATAGCGCTATATAAATAAAGTAAAATAAATAATGCATTTACAACTTGATTAGTTGAAGTGCCATGTACCATGTACTGCAGTACGAAGTTCACAGCACTGTTTTTATTATTAAAACTCTATCAATTCCTTAGAAAATTACATTATTGTGAGAAATCAACTAACAAGTCAAAGGTATGGTTGCTAATTTTGAGAACTGCATGTAATTAAGTCCACCCTTCAAATTGTTACCATTTCCTTATTGAAACCCTCCATTAAGGACATAAAGTCCACATAAAGTGAGAACCCTATAGAAAGACCCCTTTACTGCCAGGCAGGTTGTCTCTACTGAAAACTCCCCCCCTCGGGAATTGTTGTTTCCTGCCTTAGGCCTTGTGCGCACGCTGCGGATTTACCATGGATTTTGCAGCAGATTTGCTGCAGAAAATATGTCTAACATTACTGCAGTCATTTCCCAGCAAATCCTATGGGTATTAAAAAATGCTGTACGCACACTGCTTTTTTTTTTATACCCGCGGATTTTCCGCTGCTGAATTAATGAGCATGTCACTTCTTTTCCACAGGTACCTGCGTTTTTTCCCATAGATAATGGTAAAAACCGCAAGGACCAACTTGCGGAAAATCCGCCGTAAATCCGCGGCAAAAATGCGGGTGCGTTTTTATCGCAGCTTTTACCGCGGGTGCGGGATTCTTTCAGAGGGTCCGTTAAGAAAATGGCACTTTCTAGTGTGCACATAGCCTTAGGGCAGGTTCACAGGAGGTGTATGTTTGGTCTGAGTGCTGTCTGTGAAAAAATGGACAACACAAACAGCGCTGGGACTAATTTTATTCAGTTGGGCTGTTCAGATGAACGTTTTTTAAGTCTGCATGTGGAAAATGTTTTAGCATCTTCCATATGCCAGGTCAGACTCACATATTTAAGTCTATCCATACAGTCTATCGAATACAGAACATCCAGATAGTATCCATTTTTTTCTAGATATATTGCAATTATTTGCCATAGGATACTGAATGATTTTGCAAATTATTAAAAACTACTGAGGTAAAAAAAAAATAACTACAATTGAGAAAAAATGCTCCGAGTGGTCTATATGACACTGGTGGTTTTTTTTACAGTAAGACTGGAGAGCTATGGCAAATGTGCGATATGTTTGGCAGTTGTAGTCAGTGCCACATTTGTTAACATATTTTAGATACCTATGAATATTGCCTAGTGAGTCATGAATAGTATATGGAAGATGGGCTGTTGCTAAGTCAAGTCTTAAAATGTGCCAAAATTACTACTGGCGTGCAGCACAATGTTGGCAACATTGCTATAAATAAGCCAACCAGGAGGTGGGGAAAAGAAAAGTATCTGACATGTCAGGAGGCATCACATATATCAGACCGCGAGCATGATTATGACAGATCTGGAGTGTCCTATGCCTGGTCTAGTTTTCATCCCTTTTCAAGACACAAATAATTATTCTGCCCTAACGCGTTTTAATGGGTTACTTTTGGTATTATTAATATATGAATGGAAAGTTTGTGATGTCATGTGAGCAAATCTCCCATTAATACTTCACTCACATTTACCAAGGAGCAGATATATTAGGATAAAATAACCGAATTTCTATTTAGATGTTTTATATCACTTTAAAACAATTCATCATATATAAAGCTCTTAAATGTATTTTTTTATTATATGTAATTAACACATTCATTTAATATGGGTATTGTAAAACATTTTATGCAAATTGTAAGAGTACTATAAAGATTATCCAGGCAATAAACTAATTTCCGGGTGCAATGCAAGTTTAGTTAACTGCACCAGAATTTGTATAAAAAGCTAGAAACATAGATGTACTTAAAATAAATTATTACAGAGGACAAAAAGAGCACATGCCATTGTGGTTTCACAATGTACATACAGTATATCAATTAAAAAGGCAATATAATCTAAAGCTCTGGTTTAAGTCCAATTTTCTATAATGATTTGGTTTGTGGCAAGTCTTTCTCCATGGTGCAGGATATGTCATACTTTTTGAATGATAGGGATCATGCCAAGAGAATGACGATCCCACTAGGTTGTTTCTGTAACTGCCACAGACATGGAAGAAGTCTCTCTCCGTGTGCAAATACTTTCTTTCCTTGTCTTCAATTTCATGAAATGTGTCAGAAAAGATTATAACTATGGGTGGACATACTTTGCCGTAAAAGTAGTGTTGCAAAACCCCCCTAAACATAACCATTTCATTCTATATACTGTATTCTTATGATTTCTGATGGTTTATCTGAACCACTAAGAATGTTGCCCATATTGAACATAAAGACATCATAAGAGCAGGACATGAGTGAACCACATGACATGTTGTCCCATGCAAGGTCTCTCAATCTGCAAAAAAAGAAGAAGGTTGCAAAAAAAGTGCCGAGTGTGTTACAGAAAAGGAAAAGAAAGGATACCACTTAGCAATGTAACAGTTCCTCTGAAAAACCTAACCCATGAATAAATCACTCATCCATGGACTACTATATTTCTGCTTAAAGCCTGCTTTACACACTACAAAATATCTTACGATGTGTCGGCGGGGTCACATCGTGACGCACATCCGGCATCATAAGGTACATTGTAGTGTGTAACAGCTACGTGCGATTGCGAATGAACGGTAAAACGTTCATCGCACGCACGTCGATCATTCCTCATGAATTGAACGTCAGGTTGATCATCGTACCCGGGGTAGCACACATCGCAGTGTGTGACATCCCGCAACCCGGGAACAATGAACAGATCTTACCTGCATCCTGCGGCTCCCGGACAGCAATGTGGAAGGAAGGAGGTGGGCAGGATGTTTACGTCCCGCTCATCTCCGCCCCTCCGCTTCTATTGGCCAGCTGCCGTGTGACGTCGATGTGACGCCGAACGTCCCTCTCACTCCAGGAAGTGGACGTTCGCCGCCCACATCGAGATCATATGGATGGGTAAGTACGTGTGACGGGGGTTAATCGTTTGTGCGGCACATTCAACAAAATTGAACGTGCCGCACATACGATGGGGGCGGTTACGATCGCATACGATATCGTATGCAGACTCGTTACATGTAAAGCAGGCTTTATTCTAATTTTTTGCACAACCTGATGTACTCTACGCAACTCACATAAGCCAGCACATTATAAAATTTACATACCAGGAAAACACCATATCAGTTACAATATAGGGTCACTTGTAGGGCGTTTCTAGTGTTTTGGTACCTCAAGGTCTCTGCAAATGCGACATAGTGTCCATAAACAATTCCATTAAAGTCTGCACTCGAAAATGTCATCCTTCTTTTTGGAGCTGGACAGTGTGCCCAAACAGTAGTTTTCAACCACATATGGGATATCGGCCTACACAGGAAAAACTGCACAACAAATTTTGGAGTCCATTTTCTCCTAGTGTCCTTGTGAAAATTAAAAAAAAAATTGGGGCTAAAGCAACATTTTTGTGGGTAAAATTGATTTTTTTCATTTTCATGTTTCAACATTGTAAAATTCTCTGAAGCATCTGTGGGTTGAAGATGCTCACCCCACATCTATATAAATTCACTGAGAGGTTTAGTTTCTAAAATGTGGTTCCTTGTGGGGGATTTCTACTCTTTAGGCCCATCAAAGACTCTCCAAAAGCGACATGATGCAGGCAGACCATCGAATCAAAGTCTGCTTTCCAAAATGTCACTCCTTCCTTTTGGAGCTCCACAAAGTGCCCAAACAGTAGTTTCCCACCACATATGGGTTATCGGCATACTCAGGGGAAATTGTACAACAAATTGTATGGTGCATTCTTTCATGTTACCCTTTTGGAAATAAAAAAATCTGACGCTAAAACAACATTTTTGTGTGAAAAATGTGATTTATTGTAATTTCACAGCTTAGCATTACAAAATTAAGTGAAGCACCTGGGGGTTCAAGGTACTCACCATGCATCTACATAAATTCCTTGAGCATTATAGTTTCCAAAATGGGGTCACTTGTGGGGGGTTTGCACTGTTTAGGCACATCAAAGGCTCTCCTACCGTGACATGGCGTCCACCATAGATTCCAGCTAAGTCAAATGATGCTCCTTCCCTTCTGAACCCTGCCATGTGCCCAAACAGTAGTTTTCCACCACATATGGGGTATTGGCACATTTAGGAGATATTACACAACAATATTGTATGGTCCATTTTCTCCTGTTACTCTTATGAAAATGCTAAATTTGAGGCTAAAATAATATTTTTATGGGAAAAAGTAACATTTTTCATTTTTTTCTCCCGCATTGCTTTAATTTTTGTGAAGTACCTAAAGGGTTAATAAACTTCTTGAATGTAATTTTGAGTAGTATGATGGGTGCAATATTTAGAATAGTGTCACTTTTTGGTATTTTCTGTCATAGGGGCTTCTCAAAGTAGATGATCCTATATTAACTTTTTTCTTACTAAATCTCCAGTTCGTTAAACCTATTATATTAAACATTTCTAGGTAATTGTAATTAATATGAGTCCTGTGTTGAGAATCCCCATCTCTTGGACAGTGTATAGATGGTTACAAAGAGTGTCTCTCCATGGAGGATCCGTCATGTATGACACAAACAGCCCAATAATGTGAATGGAAGTATATTCCACCTAGCAAATGCCTTTTGCACTGGTGAGCAGCAGGAAAGGAGTTCAAACCTGGCCTGGAACGTCTCTGCTATTCCAGACTTTTGGGACAACACCCAAGGTGCACAGCTGCAGGATTAACACAGCATAAATAGGCAGCCAGAACTTCTCAATGTGATGAGTGTTTGGGCTGAAGCAGGGATGTGGGAATGACATTATTGAGTCGACTGGCAACTCTAGAACCTTTGCTATGCTGATTGACAAGATGGACTTTTGTTCTGCTTTCCTGTCTGAGATATATATATATATATATATACACACACACACACACACACACATACTGTATATAATATATAATAAATGATGAATAATAAATATATGAGACATATATGTGTATGTATGTGCTCAGTGCCAATGTGTGCACTATGTGTATGCATATATATGTGTGTGTGTAAGATAAAGTGTTTCTATCACATACCGTGTGTATGTAGCATCCACATTTCTAAATCTTGGCAGCGTAAATGAGAGTTCATGGGTATAAACATGTCGGCAATCTCCAAATGAACAAGCAAACTACTGCTCATTCATAGAGTGATTGGATTGTTTATGGCGGAACAAAAAAGATTGTTCTGAGCAGCACAGTGCCCGATGCAAACTGCAGATGTGCTGCTGATAGCATGATACTGCATGGGAACAGATTGATCTATTAGTGATTGTTCTGTGCCCATTAAGGCCCCTTTACACACTGAGACTTTCTAGCAATCCCGACCTGGCCAGGATCGCTGGAAAGTCTCTGGTGAGCAGTCAAACAGGCAAACCTGGCCAACGACGCAGCAGCGATACGGACCTGCAGAACGACCTAGCTGGTCATTGGGGACATGTCAAAGCAGCTATTTGAAAGGGAAGTCGCTAACGAAGTTGTTGTAACGGTGTCAAACACACTGATGCATGCTGCTCAGCGGGAAACAAAGGACCAAAAAATGTTCCTGAGAGATGTGTAGCGATCAGCGACCTCACAGCAGGGTCCAGGTCGCTGATGCGTTTCACACACTGCAATGTCGCTGGGCAGGTCGCTATTACGTCACAAAACCAGTGACATTACAGCGATATCGCTAGCGATGTTGCAGTATGTAAAGGGGCCTTAAGTCTTCCTCATTCGGTGTAAAAAGGCCAAAAAACAAGCACCGAAGGACAAAATGTTGTCAATCGTGCTCATTTACCAGTTTGAACTCAGTATATGTAAATTCAACCTTAATGGTTTAGTGTGTTAGCACAGTATGTGAGCATTTAGGGCCCTACTTTAAACTTTTGCCAAGGGCCCAACTTTGTCTAAACCTGGCCCTGGTTGTACATCACCAGCAGCATGAGTCAGCTGTTATATTGTGGCAAGATTGCAGCTATTTGTCACATAACCATCTAGAAGAGTCTGACAGGGGGAGAATGCTCACAGTCACTCCTCTGCCAGAAGCAGGGTCTAATAGGCTGTGTGTAAGGCTGGGGCCACACGGGCACTACTGCGATCCACTTGCATGAGACTCGGCTCGTGCTGGCAGTACAGCAGAGCCGAGTGTCATGCCTGTGTCTTTGCAACTGAGGTCCGTTCGTGCGAGCAGACCTCAGCTGCGGGGGGCGGGCCAGCACTCAGGAGGGGAGGGAGGGATTTCTCTCCCTCTCTACTGCGTAGCCGGCTATTGCCATTCTCGCACTGCACTAGCAGTACACCGGTGTACCGCGAGTGCAGTGCGATTTTTCTCTCGCCCCATTCACTTGAATGGGTGCGAGAGAAAGAGACTCAGCTTACAATCGCAGCATGCTGCGATTGTTTTCTCAGTCCGATTAGGGCTGAGAAAATAATCGCCCATGTGTGCTGACACACAGGCTAGAATTGGTCCGAGGGGAATGCGATATTTTATCGCACTCCACTCGCACTGTTTTTCTCGCCGTGTGGCTTAGCCCTAAGTCTAATGTTCTCAGGCATGATACACTGCATTGCATCAGTAGTGCAGAAAGAATTGTGGGAGTGATGACTATTGTGAAAAAAAAATTCTAGAGGTTTTTATGTGTGGATTTACCTCATACAATGGCATTAGATGTGACAAATCCGAAGGTGAAAAATCCACAGCGGTTTTAGTGCTATTTTGGTGCAAACATTACACAAAGAATGCCTGTAAACTACACATGACTATGATATAAAGTTGTGACATACTCTAAAGTGACAAAAAAACGCAGTGTCAAAAAGAGGATAAAAATGCATGGAAAAAAACACACTCAAAAAGACAATAAAAAACGCAAGTTCCTATTAGACATAATAGGTGCAGAAACACTCATCGTGGGAACATTAGCCTTTGTGTAATAAAAATCCTTATTAAAAGGGGTTGTCCACTACTTTGATGACCTATCCTTAATATTCTGCATATCAAAATTAGTGTTCTTAGTTTTACAATATATCCGAAAGCTCAAATATGTTTTGTAGCTTTGTATGTTTAGATTCTTTAGTATTGCTGGAATGGCTTAATTAAAGCGGTTATGTACTTCACAGTGAATAGGTAAAAAACCACTTTCAGTGTGTAATTTATGACCTGTGAAAGCTCAGAATGATGAGGAACAATTATATGGTGATTCATACATACAGCTGCTACATGAATGTGAGTGTGCACATAAAATAAATAATGGTCCTGCTACTGTGATCCAAGACATCCTGGCTAATTTCAAAAAAACAAACATTTCATTATATGAAAGCAATGCATAAAAAGCTAAAAACTTTTGTTTTGACTAGTTCGTAAGATATAGTCTGCACATTTTATATAATTAAAATGAATAATTTTTCATTGGAAAAAACCTTAGGACTTACGGTTTGGATTCAATACTGGTGATTGGAGCAACATAGTTTGCTGGGACGTATCCTTCTTCCTTTCCTCGAGGCGTCAAGGCTCTAGCTTTCCACCAGCTCTCATGAGTAGTATTTAGGATGTGCATGTAGTCCCCGGCATAAAAAGTCAGCTCCTCATTTGTGCGAGCCTTGTAATCGAATAATGCCACATAGGCTTCTTTTACATTGCTTTGCTTTCTTTCATGGATAATGACATTTTGAGGTTCATTCACGTAAGGCATCACAGGATGCGAACCAGAGTTCACCACAGGAAGGTTCACGAAAACAATGTCACTTACTTTGTAATTTTCTTTTCTACCATTTTTCTTGTCTTCAGCTGCTACAGAGCAACAGCAACAGCAACAATGTTTCCTACAATAGTTCCCCATATCCACAGCTGACAAATGCCACTAATTCCTTGTTCTGTTAGAAAAGGTTCTTCCTCATCATATGTTGGAATATGTACCTAGATCCAAAATTCTGCTTTCTGTAAACTTGATATTTTCTATACCGGTCCATCAATCTGTCAACTAATCACAGCATCGGAGTCAATGGAAAAAGAAAGGTGTCCACATCTAGGAGGTTCCTGAATCTGTCTGCATTTCTCACTGAATGAAGAGTGCACCTTGTTGAAGGCTGTATCCAGGTAAACTGGTTTACCGGAATATCTCTTCACTTTACTTCCTGGTAAAGGAATGTTTTGTTTCTTTTTACAAGCGCCGCCCTCTGTGCAAAGATTACTCTCTGGTTCTAGGTTCACCAGGAAGAGTGAAAAAAAAAATGTAACCTGTCTGATACCTGATGAGTAAGGTAGAAAGCATATTGCTATAGGCACTTTTCCAGGAACTGAAGAAAGACAATTCAGAATACCTCACTACGTAATTGATGCAAATAAGTAGAAATTTTTACTGTCGTAGTTACTTTTACCTTACCCCAGCCTGCGCACTCCCATTATGCTGTGATAGCTGCGGGCTGAAAATTCATGACAGTTTAAAAGAAAGGAGAGGATCTGCACCCCAAATGGACAATGTGTATAAAGAAGGACACAAACCATGTGGCACTGTAGTTGTATGTAATAAAGGGGAAGAAAGAACTACATAGATTGAAGGCAGCGAACACCCAAAGTAACAAAAAAATAAATATCATTTTATTGCATGGTATATGATACACCTACATTTAAAAACATTTAATTAAAAATCAGACAAACTTATCTCCACAATAAAATAATTAAACAAAATCTGTCAAGTGACTTTCTAGTACATTACTAATGTTATCGTTAAAGGGTACCTGTCAGCAGAATTTTCGCAATTAACCCCTTCACCCCCGGCCACTAAAACAACCTAATGACCGGGCCATTTTTTGCATTTCTGACCAGTGTCACTTTGACAGGTTATAACTCTGGAACGCTTCAACGGATCCTGGCGATTCTGAGATTGTTTTTTCGTGACATATTGTACTTCATGTCAGTTGTAAATTTCGGCCGATACTTTTTGCGTTTATTTGTGAAAATTTAAGAAATTGTGCGAAAATGTTGACAATTTCGCAATTTTCTAACTTTGAAAATTTATGCCCATAAATCTGAGAGATATCTCACACAAAATAGTTACGAAATAACATTTCCCACTTGTCTACTTTACATCAGCGCAATTTTCGAAAGAAATTTTTTTTTCGTTAGGAAGTTAGAAGGGGTCAAAGTTCATCAGCAATTTCTAATTTTTCCAACAAAATTTACAAAATAATTTTTTTAGGGACCACATCACATTTGAAGTGACTTTGAGAGGCCGAGGTGACAGAAAATACCCAAAGGTGACCCCATTCTAAAAACTGCACCCCTCACACTGCTCAAAACCACATCCAAGAAGTTTATTAACCCTTTAGGTGCTTCACAGGAATCAAAGCAATGTGGAAGGAAAAAATGAAAATTTTACTTTTTAACACAAAAATGTTACTTTAGCCATAAAATTTTCATTTTTACAAGGGAGAAAAGAGAAAGTGCACCCTACAATTTATTGTGCATTTTCTCCTGAGTACGCTGATACCCCATATGGGGTAAAAATCAATTGTTTGGGTGCACGGCAGAGGTCGAAAGGGAAGGAGCGCCATTTGAATTTTTGAACGCACAATTAGCTGCACTCATTAGCGGACGCCATGTCGGGTTTGAAGACCCCCTGAGGTGCCTAAACAATGGAGCTCCCCCACAAGTGACGCCATTTTGGAAACTAGAGCGCTCAAATAATTTTTCTAGATGTTTGGTGAGCACTTTGAACACCTGGGGGTTTAACAGAAGTTTATAACGTTGAGCCGTGAAAAGAAAAAAATTTTTTTTTACCACAAAACTGTTGCTTCAACTAGGTAGCTTTTTTTTTCACAAGGGTATCGGGAAAAAATGCAACATAAAATGTATTGTCCATTTTCTCCTGAGTACGCAGATACCTCATATGTGGTGGAAATCAAATGTTTGGGTACACGGCAGAGCTCGAAAGGGAAGGAGCGCCATTTGAATTTTTGAACGCAAAATTAGCTGCACTCATTAGCGGACGCCATGTCGGGTTTGAAGACCCCCTGAGGTGCCTAAACAATGGAGCTCCCCCACAAGTGACCCCATTTTGGAAACTAGAGCCCTCAAATAATTTTTCTAGATGTTTGGTGAGCACTTTGAACACCTGGGGGCGTCACAAAAGTTTATAAAGTTGAGCTGTGAAAAGAATTTTTTTTTTTTACCACAAAACTGTTGCTTCAACTAAGTAGCTTTTTTTTCCACAAGGGTATCAGGAAAAAATACACCATGAAATTTATAGTGCATTTTTTCCTGAGTACGACGATACCTCATATGTGGTGGAAAGTAATTGTTTGGGCGCATGGCGGGGCTCAGAAGAGAAGGAGCACCATTTGACAGCAAAATTTGTTTGAATCATTAGCGGATACCATGTCATGTTTGGAGACCCCCTGAGGTGCCTAAACAGTGGAGCTCCCCCACAAGTGACCCCATTTTGGAAACTAGACCCCTCAAGGAGTTTATCTAGATGTTTGGTGAGCCCCAAGGGGCTCCACAGAGGTCGATAATGTTGAGCCATGAATACAATTTTCTTTTGTTTTACCACAGAACTGTTACTTGAACCAGGTAGCTTTTTTTTCACAAGGGTATCAGGAAAAAATGCACCATAAAACGTATTGTGCAATTTCTCCTGAGTACGCAGATACCTCACATGTGGTGAAAAGTAATTGTTGGGCGCATGGCGTGGCTCAGAAGAGAAGGGCACCATTTGACAGCAAAATTGGTTGGAATCATTAGCGGACGCCATGTCACGTTTTTAGACCCCCCCTATGGTGCCTAAACAGTGGAGCTCCCCCACAAATTACCCCATTTTGGAACTAGACCCCTCAAGGAATTTATCTAGATGTTTAGTGAGCCCCTTGTACCCCCAAGGGCTCCACTGAAAGTTGATAACGTTGAACCGTGAAAATAATTTTTTTTTTTTTAAATTTTTGCAGCAACAAGGTAGCTTTTTTTTTCTTTTTACAACGGTATCAGGAAAAAATGCACCATAAAACGTATTGTGCAATTTTTCCCGAGTACGCAGATACCTCATATGTGGTGGAAATCAATTGTTTGGGCGCATGGCGGGGCTCAGAAGACAAGGAACGCCATTTGACTTTTCAAACGCAGAGACGCAGTGCACTGATCGGCCGCTGCAGGAGGCACGGTCGGATGAGATACAAAAAGCGCTGGGATACGGTAAAAAAACAAAAGTCACGCCAAAAATTGAGCAGGGATGCTGATCCGCGCTCAGCGGGACACACGGACAGATGCGATACTTTTTTTTCCGTATCCCCGACGCTTTTTGTATCGCATCAGTCCGTGCGTCCCGCCGAGCGCTGATCAGGGATGCACATAACGGATCGGCATCCCTGCTCAATTTTTGGAGTGACAAAAAGCTTCGGGGATACGGAAAAAAAAGTCACGACAAAAATTGAGCAGGGATGCCGATCCGTTATGTGCATCCCTGATCAGCGCTTGGCGGGACGAACGGACTGATGCAATACTTTTTTTTCCGTATCCACAACGCTTTTTGTATCGCATCAGTCCGTGCGTCCCGCCGAGTGCTGATCAGGGATGCACATAACGGATCGGCATCCCTGCTAAATTTTTGGCGTGACTTTTTTTTCCGTATCCCCGATGCTTTTTGTCACGCCAAAAATTGAGCAGGGATGCCGATCCGTTATGTGCATCCCTGATCAGCGCTCGGCGGGACGCACAGACTGATGCAATACAAAAAGCGTCGGGGATACGGGAAAAAAAAAGTCCCGCCGAAAACTGACCACGGATGCAGATACGTTATCTGCATCCCTGATCAGCGCTCGGCGGGACGCACGAGGTGTAAAAATGGACAGGGGATAGAGGAAAAAAAGAAAAAAAAAGTTATACTCACAGTACCCAGAGGAGTAGCAGGAGGAACAGAAGGCAAGCGAGATAGACAGCTGTACAGGAGCTGCAGGCAGGAAGTTGGACAGCTCAGCAGAAGACCCAGGAAGAAGGACCCAGCGATGGAGGCAGATGTGATCGGCCGGTGAAGACAGGTAAGAGGACGTCGGGGAAACAGCAGAGGGGGGGTGGACAGCAGAGGGGGAGAGCAGAGGGGGAGGGGGAGAGCAGAGGGGGAGGGAGATACCGGAGGAGCTGCAGAATAGAGATCACGGGGGAGGCCGGCAGATTGGGATGTCGGGGGGCAGATCGGGATGTCGGGGGGCAGATCGGGATGTCGAGGGGGGGCAGATCGCTGGAGGGCATGGGCAGGGGCCATTACGGGAGCGCGCAGGAGCAATCACAAGAGCGCGCAGGGGCTGCAAGGAGAGCAGAGGAGGAGGGATACCGGAGGAGCTGCAGAATAGAAATGGCGGAGGGCAGATCGGGATGTCGGGGGGGAAGATCGGGATGTCGGGGGGGCAGATCGCAGGGGGGCACGAGCAGGGGCCATTACGGAAGCGCGCAGGGGCTGCAAAGTGAGCACAATACTCACCCCTCCTGCTCCGTGACAGCAGCGGCAGCAGCAGCGGTGGCGTGGTACCACTAGTACCAGCCAGTGCTGCACGCTGCAGACATGTTGGGGGAGGGTCCCCAGACCAGCACAGGCCTGGGGAGGGCGGCCACCGGCAGATCAGACCGCCCCACTGCACACTGATTGGAGCGATTGCGCGTCATAGCACGATCGCTCCAATCAGTGCTGCAGGGGCTGGGGGCGGCATGTTTGAGATCCACCTATGATCTGCTGTACCTGCTACAGCACATCATAGCCGGATCTCACAGTATCGCACTATTTCCGGCATTATTTTTACCGAAATCAGTGTGAAAGATGTGGTTGGCGGTTCAGATTTGAACAGCCAATCACATCGATCGTCGATGGGGGGTGGCGATGCCACCCCCCCTGGGGTGAAACAAAGGTCCCCTGCTGTAAGAAACAGCAGGGGACATCATTTGAAAGCCGTTGCTATGGCCACGGCAATCAAATGAACTTTAGGCCGTAAAATTACGTCCCTGGTCGTTAAGTCACGTTAAAATAGGACGTAATTTTACTGCCCGCGGTCGTGAAGGGGTTAAACTAAAAGATTCCCGTTCTGCAGCTCCTGGGCTGCATTCTAGAAAGGTTCCTCTTACTACTGTGCCCCCTTTGAGACCTAAATAAACACTTTATAAATTCTTACCTTTTTGTATGCAAATGTGTTTTTATGGTCATGGGGGCGGGCTGTATTTCGTCCGTTATTCACACCCTTGCTGCTGTATGCTGCCTCCATTGCTCATTTACATATATGAGGATGCCCCCTCATGTAACTGTGTCCTCTTGAGGTCTCGCGCATGCCCAGTGGCACTCTCACGGGACTGAGCACTGTGCAAAGCCTGAACGCTGGTGAGGTGATTGCGCAGGCGCGAGATTATGGGCTGCACTGTGATTGTCATCAGCAGCGTCATCCAAGTACCCGCCCATAATCTCGTTCCCGCGCTTTTTCCTCTGCCTCCACCGTTATGCGCAAGCGCTGGCCATATGAACCACGTTACCTATTACCCATCTTTCCCTGGAGCAGGAAATAGATGGGAGGAGCAGCACACCACCGATCAACAGAGGAGACGCGCTTGCGCATAATGGTGGAGGGAGAGGGAAAAGTGTGGGCACAAGATTATTGGCGGGTACTTGGATGACGCTGTTGATGACAATAATCTCGCGCCTGCGCAATCACTCCACCAGTGTTCAGGCTTTGCACAGTGCTCAGTCCCGCGAGAGTGCCACTGGGCATGCGCGAGACCTCGGGAGGACAAAGTTACATGAGGGGGCGTCCTCATGTATGTAAATGAGCAATGGGGGATGGTGTACAGCGGCAGGGGTGCGAATAACGGACGAAATATAGCCCGCCCCCGTGACCATAAAAACACATTTGCATACAAAAAGGTAAGAATTTATAAAGTGTTTATTTAGGTCTCAAAGGGGGCACAGTAGCAAGAGGAACCTTTCTAGAATGCAGCCCAGGAGCTGCAGAAGGGGAATCTTTTAGTTTACTTGTGAAAATTCTGCTGACAGGTTCCCTTTAAATAGGGCTTAAGCAACTTTAAAAGGATCAGTAGGTTTCATTGCTGTACCTTCTCCTGTGATTTTGTTGTAAGCTCTGGAGAATTCAGTGTGACACAGTAAGGGGTACTTTGCACACTACAACATCACAGCTGCGATGTTGGTGGGGTCAAATCGAAAGTGACGCACATCTGGCGTCGTTGTCAACATCGGAGTATGTGAATCCTTGTGAAGTGTCGAAATTGTATGATCGGTGTAGTGTCGGGCATTTCCATAATGTCGCTGCAGTGACAGGTACGATGTTGTTCCTTATTCCTGCGGCAGCACACATCACTGTGTATGAAGCCGCAGGAGCGAGGAACATCTCCTTACCTGCGTCCCGCCTGCAATGAGGAAGGAAGAAGGTGGGCGGGATGTTTACATCCTGCTCATCTCCGCCCCTCTGCTTCTATTGGCCGCCTGCCGTGTGACGTCTCTGTGACGCCGCACGACCCGCCCCCTTAGGAAGGAGGCGGTTCACCGGCCAGAGCGATGTCGCAGGGCAGGTAAGTGCATGTGAAGCTGCCGTAGCGATAATTTTTGCTACGGCAGCTATCACAAGATATCGCATGTGCGACGGGGGCGGGGACTTGTGATGTCGTAGTGTGCAAAGTACTCCTAAGTCTATGTGCGCACACTGCATCTTTATGGTGACCACAAAGATGCATGCATGGTCCCAAAAAACACTCCCTTGCCATTCATTTTTTTGCAGCGTTTTACGGCGTTTTTTACCCCGTTTTTGCCTGATGCGTTTTTTTAAGTCAAATCTATTAACTGTAAGGGCTTAAAAATGCTGGCAATAATGCAGAAGGAACTGACATACTGCATCTTTGTGGTCACCACATAGACGCAGACAAAAGAAAAGCTGCAACGTGCGGATAGAAAAACTGAAATCTAATGCACTTTGCTGGGGAAGGAAATGCATGCATTTTTGGGACCAAAACTGCAAACCAAAAAACGCGGAAAAAAGCACAGCGTGCGCACAAGACCTAACTGGTCAAGTATATGTAAATACAAACTGCATTTGCCTTGCTCCCCCTCCCATCTCTTACTGCAAATGTGATGCCCTGGCCTATCAGGTCGTCACAGGACATTGTGCAATCTGCCCTTCTGCATGGTGTCCATCTCCTCCTTGGTTACGGGTTCCTGGCCTTTGGTGTTGCTAAGAACAAGCCAATCAAAAAGCCTAGAAACATTCTGCACCACACCCACCAGACACACCAATGGGTAGCCTGAAGGGAATAAGGCCGCCCACTTGTGGGTTTGGTTAGGGAAGGTCAGGAGTGTCAGGAGTAGTCAGTTGTGAGGTGACTCTCGTGAGGAGAGGTCTCAAGTCAGTTGGAGGAGGTTAGGAGCTGGGCTCCTCAGTTAAGAAAGGAAGAAAAGAATATACCCAAAAGGGATCACCAAAAAATTGTAAAAATAGGAAATCTTTATTACAAGTAAGGATACATATGGAACTCCATACTGGGAGTGAACACACAGAGGACAATTAAAAACATTTAAAACATACACAAATCCCCTAAGCCAAAGCACATATGGAATGAATACTAGATAGACAAATATTAAATCACACCCTTTAAATAAGTACAACCAACAATATTATGGCTTGCTATATAATGTACATAGTGATATTTGTCATGATGTTAGAAGATAATATACATTATGCCAGCCACACAATAGTCGAGGCTGAGACAGCCTTTATAGGCACATATTAATAAGGTTACGGATATATGAAGGACTTCTATAGCATCTATAATACAAGGACAGAATAGAATGATTCCTATAGAGCTTAGACCACAAGATAATATAAATAGGACTTCTGAAAAAGGCTTGGCTGTATTCAATAAGGTGTATAGACAAGGTTCAGCATACTACTCATGCAACAAAAAAATATTATATATAATAATAATAGAACAGATAAATAGATCAAGACCCTGCTCAGACAATCAATTCTAAAGGCTAGTGCATCTAATTGGAGCATGCACACAGCACATGAGGCATAAGGTAACTAGCACATGCAGAGAGAGCACAGTAAATACGTGCTGTTGTTATATGGGCTAACCGAATAATATTGCCAAACAACCTCTTCAGCAGCCCAGGCGTAACATGGGGTCCAAACTCACTGTCCTAGATTACCAAGGAGCACAGGCACAAACCAGGTTGTAAAAAAGGGTGGGATGCTTTGGCAAAGTTACCCCACGCGTATCGCCTCCAAACAGGAGGCTTCCTCAGGGGAAGAAAAATAGACAGTGTGCAGTCCAAAGTGTGTCATATTTAAGTCATAGATCAAATTGGATAATCACTCACCAGGTTGCAGCTTTGAGAGGTGCAGCGTTATGGTATATAGCGTCTCTACATGGCGGCCGCCATTTTGGCCGAATCACATGATTCGGCTGCAAATCTCTACAGCGCATGTGTCCAAAGGACAGCACTGATCTTAGTCAAAACTCAACCTACTTAAATGTGTAAGTCCTCATAAATAGAACATAACCGTATGTAAGTAAGAGAATACAGTTTTTTATAAAGTGAGATACCTTACACACAAGTAGGGTATATCAGACTCGGCGGCGCATGCGCAATAGCAGTTTATTAAGACTTAGTGCGCCAACTTGAGATGTCACAGCACACTTTCACAGGAAATACCGGTAGCCACCACAAACAAAACCCTAATGATATAGGGTGCTTGTTTATGCTTATTTAGCGGCCCCAATATGAAATATATAGAGTATTATGCATTACACCCAGCGGTATATAGATAGAGTTAGTCCAATTCTGGCCGAGTCACATGATTCGGTCTGGGACCCTCCCCAAATCTCTACACCGCATGCGTTCACAAGGCCGCTCCGTTCGCAATCAAAACTCATAATGCTCAAATATATAGGTCCTTACAGATAGAACATAATGATATACAGGTGGAACAATACATTTATTGGGAAGAATAACTTTACAGGGATAAGACATATCGAACTCGGTGGTGCATGCGTAATAACAGTCTATTGAGACTTAAAGCATGACTTAAGATGTTACAGCACACTTGTACAGGAGATACCGGTAGCCACTACCAGGGATCCCTAATGGCACATAAAGCTTATTTATGCCTATTTTACAACCCAATTCCAAATGTATAGGGTATTGTGAATAACACCCAACGATATGTAGATAGAATTAATATAATTTAATAATAAGTGATAAGGCATATCAGGCTCAGTGACGCATGCATAGTAATAGTCTATTAAGACTTAAAGCATAACTTAAGGTGTCACAGCACACCTGTACAAAAAATACCGGTGGCCACCACCATAGGTCCCTAATAGTGCAAAATACTGATTAGTGTCCATTTTACAGCCCTATACCAAATGTATAGGGTATTAAGAATAGCACCCAATGATATATAGATAGAATTGGTATAATTTTGTTCTAAAAGGTACAATCTGCCATTTTATGCAGCATATGCGTCATATCGCTTTAATTGGGACTCAATGCATAACTTGTAATGACACCGCATACTATGTGCAGAACATGACAGTTGCCAACACTGCAATAACCCAGTCACAAGAGAAGCTTGTTGTATTGCCCCATTATGCCTCTAAAATGAAAGATATTTTGAGACTCAGTTACAGTCTGATATTGCTCAGAGTAAACAATCTTAGGAGAATAGGGCTGGAGAAAAAAAAAAAACAAAAAAAAACCCCACCATCCTCCAATCCCCTACATGATAACGTTCTAATACAGCACTAACAGTAAGATCTTAGATGCTTTAGGAAAACATGTAGTATAAATGCGAACGATATTGAGGCCACCAAAAGAAGACTAAGAAGTCTCCCCAGATGGCTAGAAATAATCAATAGAGAAAGTAAATGTGTAACAGTCATCCACATCAAAGATTATTAGACAGCTTAGAAAAGTATGACGCAGTCCACAAAGCTAATCTTAAAGGATTAGTAATAGGGCGTCCGAGGCTCAAAAAACAAAAATTATCAGCTGACCTCAACACAAACACAATATAGAGACAGCCAACAAGGAATTCGATTATAACGTCCAAAATAGTATCCCATTGCTGAAGTTCGAAATTTGAAGTCTAATGGCCCGCACATTATCATCAAATTGTCCAAGGGGGAAAGGGGCGTGTCATCCGATATTCTCCATTCGGAACTCCAGGGTCCACGATCCTGTATAGAATCCTTCTAATCCAGCTGACCTCATTCAATCAAGAATACTGGAAAAGTTCATCTTCATTCTTTCCATGGTCAGAGACCATCCCCTGCAGGTATAAGCGAGCGATAGAATGCTTCCATGGCCATCAGTTTGTTTAAAAAGCCTCGGTTACTAAAAGGCAAACAACAAGAATTAACATCTGGTCCTGAATCACAGGTCTTTATAGAATCCAGTATATAACAGCTCCTCATTTAATCCATGTGGAGCCAGACTTCTAAGGTTGTAGATCCATTTGGACTCCTTCTGCAACAGCTCTTTAACGGGGTTTCCTCCCCTAATGCCTGTTTTAACCGAATCAACAACCATCACTTTCGCATTAGTATAGCGACCCCCATGATGTGTCAGAAAGTGTTAGGCCACCGAGGTAAGTGTCTTCCCTTTCTTCAGATCTGCATTAGCTGTGTTTATATTAGAGAAATGTTGTTGAATTCTCTTTCTTACCTCTTGGCTTGTCTGGCCTACATACAACTTTGGGCAATCGCAGATGAGTACATATATCGCATTTCTGGAACGGCAATTGAAGTAGGAGCTGCTGGAAATCCGCCTGGGAAAAATCGATAAAAGGGCATGATCACTCGCCTGCATGTGCGGACACACTGAACAAGAGCCACAGGGAAAGGTGCCTCTCAATCTGGTACCCGTCCCCAGGCTCTGTACCGGTCTCTTAAAATGGCTACTGGAGAGGATACCTCCCAAATTTAGTGCCCTCCTTGCCACCAAACTGGGTTTTTCTTCCAAGAAAGGGACCAATTTTCTATCGCTGCGTAGAATGTCCCAATTTGATTGGAAGAGTTCATAAAGGTCCTGGCACTGATTATTAAAGGCGGTGATCATACTCATTGTTACTCCTCTTTGTCGTATTTTTGGTTGTAGTAGAGTCTCCCGTGTTAGGGCCTTGCAATCCTGCAGGGCACTTGAAACCACGTTCCTCGGGTAACCTCTCTTCTGAAATCTATTGGACAGATCAAGAGCATGTGACTCAAAATCATTGGGCCTACTGCAATTCCTTTTAACCCGCATAAATTGGCCCTTCGGTATACCATTTTTTACGTGGGCCGGATGGAAACTGTTGTAATGAAGCAGGCTATTTGTAGCCGTAGGTTTGCGGTACAGAGTAGTACAGATTCTATCTTCCTCTCTGGACACTCGAAGATCCAAAAATTCAACTGAATCTTGCGAGATATTCGAGGTCAACTTGATGTTTAGATTGTTATTGTTCAGAGTGAGTATAAAATTCTCACACTCTTCCACTGTGCCAGACTAGAGGAACAGTATGTCATCAATGTATCTGTACCATCTAATGACGTTGATTTTAAAATTGTCCATAGTATAGACCTGTGTCCCCTCCCACCACCCTAAAAAGATATTAGCATAGGGTGGCGCACAGCACGCCCCCATTGCTGTGCCGGACGTCTGGCGATAGTAAGTCCTATCGAACACAAAATAATTCTTATCCAAGACTAGATGAAGTAAGTCTAATAGGAAAGAATCATGCTTTCTATTGCCAGTTGTCTTCTGATCCAAAAAGAAGGAGACCGCCTGTAAGCCTAGGGTATGTCGAATTGAAGTGTAAAGTGACTCTACATCCAAAGTGACCAGAAGGGTATTGGGGGGAACTCTAAGACTGGCCATCTGCTCTATCAGGTGTGTAGAGTCCCTGACATACGAAGGAGAGGATTGCGCCAATGGTTGAAGGTAGAAATCTAAATACATGCAAGGTCTTTCAAATAAACCACCTATTCCTGAAACTATCGGCCTACCGGGAGGTTCCGATCTACCTTTATGAATTTTAGGTAGCATGTGAAAGGTTGGTGTAACCGGATACCTTGTGGTGAGAAATTTCCTCTGTTTCAAAGATACAATGCCTTGGCCATGGGCTGCAGAGGTAAGTCTATCCAAACTTTTTTTGAAGGTGACTGTGGGATCTGAGGGCAAAGCTGTATAACACTCACTGTTTGACAGCTGTCGTTTGGCCTCTCGGATGTACATATCTTTTGGCCAAAGGACAACGTTTCCTCCCTTGTCTGCCTCTTTTATGAGAAACTCCTTGTTCTCTTTAAGTTTTGTTAGGGTCCGTCTTTCCTCTGATGTTAAATTATTGGCCCTGTTATTGTCCGGACGAAGCCCCTCAATCTCTCTGCAGACTTTATTGAAGAAGATGTTAATGGCCGGGCATAATGAAAACGGCGGTGTTGCCTGTGACAATAGTCGTCCAGAAAAGGGTATCTTCTTACCTTGCGCATTTTCATTCTCCTCCAAAAGGCCCAAAAGATCTTCAAAGACTTGTCTGTCCTCAGGTGGCAGTGTGTCCACAAGCTCTGGTTGGCTGTACAGATATTTAAACATGAGCTGCCTACAGAATAAATAAAGATCCTTTGTTAGGCTATGTGCGCACGTTGCGTAAAAACATGCAGTTACGCTGCGCTTTGTAGCGCAGCGTAACTGCATGCGTCCTGCGGCCCCTGCACAGTCTATGGAGATTGTGCAGGGGCCGTGCGCACGTGGCGTCTAAGAGCGCAGCGCTTCGGCTACTGCCGAAGCGCTGCGCAAAAAGAAGTGACATGTCACTTCTTTCCTGCGCTTTGCCGGCAGCTCCTGCTCTGTCTATGGCAGGAGCTGCAGGCAGAGCGCATGGAATCGGCGCTCACTACGGACATTTCTGCAGCGATCTAAAGCGCACATGTGCTCTTCAGATCGCTGCAGAAATTTCTGCAGGGCTTGTACGCAACGTGCGCACATAGCCTTACTGTAAATTTATCAAGCTTGTTCATCGGGGCAAATGATAATCCCTTAGAAAGTAACGTACATTCCACCTTGGATAGTTGATAACTAGAGAGGTTTACAATCTGTAAATCAAATTCGTTACCTCCTACCAATTCCGCCTCCTGCTCCTTGTCTCCCTTTGTGGTGGGGTCTGCCATAGCCGATTCCTCCTGCCTCTTCTCCCTGGATTTGGGTTTCCGGCGGCCCCTCCTGGTACGCCGTCCGCGTCGCTTGAATCCGTGGATAAAAAATCACTTGATGATGGCTCGGTTGTCACTTTAGCTGCGTTCGGTGCCTTATTTATTGGTCGGCGTTTATTCCCGCGATGCGTCCACCTGAAGGCCCTATTCTCTGCGTAATCGCCCTTATCACGCTGAAACTTGATTTTCTTTCCCTTAATAATGTCCTTTTCGAACACATCAAGGATACTTTTCAGCCTACTCTGAAAAGGGGTCACTACTGTTACAGTATCCAACTGAAGCAAAATGTGCTCCTTGTTCTTAATTTCCTCCTTCAATTCTATCAGGAGAGAACGGTCATGTTCAATTAACATGTCCATAAGGATAAAGGAACATGTTTGTAGGCCCTTCTCCCAAGTAAGTCTGAACTGTCCATCAGTCTCCCAAGCTGGAAATATCTGGATACGTAATCCCCTTGGGCTGGGCTCCTCAGTTACTAGGTGGCAGATGTTGGTCTGGGCCTGGTAGGAGCTGGAACCCAGGTCGCAGTGGATCGTGTCAAGGGGCACGGAACTGCTAAGGAGGGCAGCCAGTGGCCTTGAGCCATCTCAAGGCAGAGGCCAGGGAATGGCGGGGTACGTGGACCCTAGGCCGGGAAGTAGCTTTAAGCGTCCTGGTAATTTACCCGACGAGGATGAAGACTTCAAGATACGTCCTCCACCCGCTCCACAATCGGGGTACTAGCGCAACGAGGGGTATAGGACTTTCCCAATACATAGTCCAGAAAATCCCAAGCATAAACCCTGAGATCAAGCTCACTCCGTTTGCCATACGTGTGAGCGGGACCCGACTAGTTCTATACTACAGGGGCCAACTAGTGAAGAAAGTGCCAAGGGAAAGGTCACAGTCTAACAAGCAACACCATCGGGCACGGGATCCAAGCGTGCTCCCTCCCTGCTACAGCGATGCTCAGAATTTCGGTTTACAAATTGTCGGTGTCAGCGTTATTGGACTGAGTACGCAGTGACCCTTTCCTCCCCAACGGCGTTCCCTTCTCACCATCACTGAGCCCCGGGGCATTTCCCCTACCCACGGAAGGGGTTAAACACCTGGTTGCCATCCCATCGCCATCGAGAGCTCCCAACAGCAGCGGTAGTACTCCACCTTACCACACACCGTGGGTGGCGTCACAAACTCTAAACACAAAATTCCCTGTAAATACCCCCCTTTTATTTCGAGTGTCCGTACGACCCCTCCCGGGTCCGGAGACCCCTCGAGCCACCGTGGATCCGGATCCGAGAAGCAGCCCGGCTGCTGACGCTGGGGCGGTACACAAGCATCAGTGATAGTTAATTTGAACTGCAGTTACACTGCTGTCTCCATCCATACTCCCTCCCACCTCTCAGTACTGATAGTGAATGCACAAGGAGGAAGATGGGGGGGAGCAGTGAATATGCAGTTTATATTTACTGTATGTACACTTGACTAACTGTCATGAGACACAATTCTCAAGAGCCTACAGCAAGATAACAGGAGAATCTACAGCAATAAAAAACTTACTGATCCTAAAAGGTCTTCTTACGTCCTATTTAAAGGTAACATTAATATTGTTTTAGAAAATCACCTGACATAATCTTTTTAAGGGGTATTCCAAAGCAGCCCACCCATGTAATAATAACCTCCCCATTAAAGTATAATATTGAAATAGTATAAAGTTAATGCTGGATATGCAGATTACAAACATAGGGATTCAAAAAGCCAATCATTATCACATGATAAAGATTTAATAACTGAACAAATACTTAAAGGTATATTCCCATATCCAAGATACTGTCCCAGTATGTGGTAGGTGTAATAATAATAATATTAGAAAGACCTCCAATTAGAAATCTAGTACAGTTCTCCTGATTAGCTATGTCTCCTACCTCATGTGTAGGGCATTGCACCTTAGGTACACATGGTTATGACCACTAGCAACTAACTAACTGTCACTATATGAGTGATGTCAATATGCTCACTGCACCTATAGATTTAATAATAGAGGGGTACAGTTTATAAAATGGGGTCCCTTGTTAGAGATTTCTGAAGTTCTCGCACCTCATGTGACATGACACCCGCAAACCATCCTAGTAAATTCTGAAGTCCAATATGGCGCCCCTTCTCTTCTCAGCTTTGTACTGTAAAGTAATTTCTGATTACATAGAGGATATTGGCGCACAGAGGAAAAATTAAATAACAAATAATTACAAATTAGCCTTTATTAAAATAAAAAAAATTGGGGGCTAAAATAATGTACCGTATTTTCCTGCTTATAAGATGTACTTGTTTTCCCCAGTGCGTCTTACAATCTGGATATGGCTTACCGGGGCGGCTGTGGTGGAGCGGGGTCATAGGAGGCAGGGTCGGCAATACTGAGGGCTTGGAGGAGCAGTGGAGCAGCTCAGGAGGGTCACAGAATGGGGTGTCTCGGTGGCTGGTGCATTGATCTGACTGCGGGCTCCAATGAATCGCCGGCGGTTGACGAGATGGACTTTAAGAAAATGTCCGGGAAGGCGGCCCATGCACAGCTTGACACGATGAACTTCAAGAAAATGACTACTGAGTCCCATCTACGTACACGCTGCCTCCGCGGACATTTTCTTGAAGTCCATCTTGTCAATCGGGGGTGATTCAATGGAGCCCACAGTCAGATCAATGGCACGCACCACCGAGACACCCCGTCCTGTGACCCTCCTAAGTCACTCCACTGCAGTGACAAACCCACAGCCTTCCGGCAGATCAATGGCGCCCGCCGCTGTGACACCCTCAAGCCCGTAGTATCGCCGACCTTCCTAAGCCGTAACACTCCCTCCTCTGAGCCTGCAGCATCGCTGACCCTTCCTCCTGTGACCTTCTTGAACCACTCCCCCCTGGTGAGCATTAGGATTAAGACACACTAGGATTATAAGACTGTCTGTGTCTGTCTGTCTCTCTCTATCTGTCTGTCAGTCTCGTTCCAGGTCTGTCTCTCCCCGGCTGTCTCTGTCGCCAGCTGTCTTTGTCCCCGGCTGTCTCTGTGCCCTGCTGTCTCTGTGCCCGGCTGTCTCTGTGCCCGGCTGTCTCTTTCCATGGCTGTCTCTTTCCACGGCTGTCTCTTTCCATGGCTGTCTCTTTCCATGGCTGTCTCTTTGCCCGGTCTGTCTCTTTCCAGGGATGCCTCTTTGCCTGTCTGTCTCTTTGCCCGTCTGTCTTTTTCCAGGTCTGTCTCTTTCCAGGTCTGTCTCTTTCCACGGCTGTCTCTTTCCACGGCTGTCTCTTTGCCCGGTCTGTCTCTTTCTGGGGCTGTCTCTTTCCAGGGATGCCTCTTTGCCCATCTGTCTCTTTGCCCATCTGTCTCTTTGCCCATCTGTCTTTTTCCAGGTCTGTCTCTTTGCCCGGTCTGTCTCTTTCTGGGGCTGTCTCTTTGCCCGGCTATCTCTTTCCAGGGCTGTCTCTTTGCCCGGTCTGTCTCTTTCCAGGTCTGTCTCTTTCCAGGACTGTCTCTTTCCAGGACTGTCTCCTTCCAGGGCTATCTCTTTGCCCGGCTATCTCTTTCCAGGGCTGTCTCTTTGCCCGGTCTGTCTCTTTCCAGGTCTGTCTCTTTCCAGGACTGTCTCCTTCCAGGGCTGTCTCTATGCCCGGCTGTCTCTTTGCTCTTCTGTCTCCTTCCAGGACTGTCTCCTTCCAGGGCTGTCTCTTTGCCCGGCTGTCTTTTTGCTCTTCTGTCTCTTTGCTCTTCTGTCTCTTTCCAGGGCTGTCTCTGTCTGTGTCTTTGCCTGTCTGTCTCTGTCTCTCTCTATCCGTCCCACCACTGACATCATATTACCATTTTGTTCCTATAGCAACCACTGACAGTTGCTATTAATGACCTTTAGCTCCCATCTCTATTCAGTTAAATAGAGACATGTTTTTTTGAGTGTAACTGTAAAGCACAGGGTTAAATTTTCCTGTCAAAACATAGTCTATGACGTTCCCTGAGTCACATGGAGTGTCTGTGCAAAATTTCGTGATTGTAAATGCGACGGTGCGAATTCCATTAGCGGACATACATACACACATACACACACACACATACACTGAGCTTTATATATTAGATTTTTGGATATTTTCATAAATAAATGTGTGACGACATGGACTCTCATGGGTTAAAGTTTCTTAAAATTCAGCCAGACTATTGTTCTACTGTGTGGTAACTCATGTTTGCTTAACTAATGTTTGGGACCAGACCCTTTGGAGCATTCATTGTATTGTATTTGTGAATTGATAATGTAATTACCTTAGTAGCCATTGTCTAGTCGGTGACTTGCCGACTCCATGTAGATATACTGAGTCTTTCTATGCACATTTAAATGAACATTATCCATGCAGCTTGAAATTCATCCAATGGGAGAAGCAATCTTGTCCAACCAATCGATGAGGACGCAGTGTATCCTAAGGGAAGGTTATGGCTATAAAAGGGACTTCTTTAAGCCACCAGGGTTGATGAAGGTTGATGGATGCTGATGGATCCAGTCTAAGCTCTTTGGAGCTGACTAGAGGATCAGGATATCTTATGGCTTCAATCTAGGGACTCCGGTTCCGGTTGGAGACCATATCCACAGCCTAGGGATTTCGACTCCGGCTGCCAGGATTGTAACATCATACCAGGACTACCTAAGGAGGACACTCAGGTTGGGACAGTTCAGTCACCTGTTACAGACTTTGCATACCTCACACAGCTTCCTGAATCTGGCATTATTCCTTTCTCGGTGGGTGCCCGCCAAAAGCGGGGTGCTGCTGGACTGGAGTAAGGGGTAAGGTAATAGCAGGGACTAAAACTTAACTTTTAATACTCCAGATAAAATATATCAATATTACAAAAGTGCAGTAAAATTGCCAAATGGCTATAAACTGAAGTGGTCTCACCCAGATGTTCTCCAGGGATAACAGGACACACCGATCCAGGGTTGATCAGAAGCGGAATAAACCAGGGTAAAGCATTGGGAGATGGTAAGATATAAACCCTGTTGTGCCCCGTGCCAATGCTTCCGCCCTGACAAGGGCAGCGCCCAAGTGAGCTGTCTGCCCCACAACCAAACAAAGAAGCGTTCTCCCAACGCGTTTCCCTCTAAGTGAGAAGAGTTCTTCAGGGGAGATTAAAGAACAAATTGAACAACCTGCAGTGGCAGGGTTCAAGAGGCTGATCAACCTGCAGTGGCAGGGATCAAAGGTACAGGCTGTGTACTTGGACACATAGCCTGTACCTTTGATCCCTGCCACTGCAGGTTGATCAGCCTCTTGAACCCTGTCATTGCAGGTTGTTCAATTTGTTCTTTAATCTCCCCTGAAGAACTCTTCTCACTTAGAGGGAAACGCGTTGGGAGAACGCTTCTTTGTTTGGTTGTGGGGCAGACAGCTCACTTGGGCGCTGCCCTTGTCAGGGCGGAAGCATTGGCACGGGGCACGACAGGGTTTATATCTTACCATCTCCCAATGCTTTACCCTGGTTTATTCCGCTTCTGATCAACCCTGGATCGGTGTGTCCTGTTATCCCTGGAGAACATCTGGGTGAGACCACTTCAGTTTATAGCCATTTGGCAATTTTACTGCACTTTTGTAATATTGATATATTTTATCTGGAGTATTAAAAGTTAAGTTTTAGTCCCTGCTATTACCTTGTATATATTGGACTATTGGGCAATATTCACCTGCTTGCAGGTTACTCCTGTTATACTGGAGTAAGGGGCCCTGGAAGCTCTGAGGCATGGACATTCTAAATCCCTGGTGAGCCAGCGGAAGGGTGAGACTCTGTTGCCTGTCACATTTGTGTGTTTTGCTGGTTATGTGTTATGTGCCGTTAATTGTTTGGGAATCCAATAAAGTCTAATTATTGTGGTTCCCTCACCCTGTGTTGTCTGAGTAGTGTTGCGCCCACGGTTAAGGAGGCCAGCGTTCAGTTGGGATGAGCCCTGAGCCACGCTGTCTTTCTAAAGGCGGCGGGTTTTAGTGGACGAGAGCACCCACTGAGCCCCGTGTCTCCACAAAATGAAAATTCTATTGACTAATATTTACCACTAACATGAAGTACAATGTGGCATAAAAAAAAATCTCAGAACCACTGGAAAATATAGAGAAGCATTTCAGAGTTATTACCTTATAAAGTAACACTAGTCAGAATTGTACAATTTGGCCTGGTCAGGAAGGTGAAAACAGCCTTATGGGTGAGTAGTAGTGAAACTCCACCCACGGCCCAGTCACTCAGGAAGACTGTGTCCTGCCTCAGTTGACGTGAAGAATGACTCCTGTTTGTGGTGCCCAAGTAGGATCCAATCCCTTGGTATGATATGAAAGAAAGACATGGCACTCATATTGCTGAACAAAAGTTGTGATTTTTTTTATTTTTAAATCCTTACAAAGTGAACAGAGCACAGACATTATTATGAAATCCTTATAGAGTGAATACAGCACATAGCTCTGTCAGGGCAGCCTAACAGAGCAGTGGACATCACAGGCTTCTTACTAGCGTCTATGAAACCAAACCACAAGTGAACTCCAGCATGCACATTGATGAAGGTCCGAGGTATTATGACCAAAACGTCTGTGCTCTGTCCACCTTGTAAAGATTTCAAAATAAAAAAAAATCACAACTTTTGTTCAGCAATCTGAGTGCCAAGTCTTTCTTTCATACCGCCTCAGTTGATATGACATCACCGGACATCAGAGGTCACAGAGCCCGAGGGTCACGTGAAGGGGTTGAGTGGACCGCAGTAGCGCCACTCTCAGGCACTCTTGGCAACACAAGGTATTTGAGAAAAACCTTGTTTCTCAACATAATATCAATGTGGCCAGTAATGAAAGTGGGTTAACCACCCTTTAAGTTCCTGCCCCTAGTTTTAGGCCTACTATATGTCTACAGCATGTTTGGTATCCGTATTCACATTTACGGGAGACATATTCACATGCATACTAATTAAAGTCAATAGATCATCACACCTCTGTATTTTCAAATGGACCTGGACTATGGGTCCATGTGAAACAAGTGCATTTGGTGATTCTCATGGAGACAAGTCAGTTTCTCATGGAGACAAATCAGTCTGGAAATGTCATGGGACCTAGATATGGATTATGTTGGCCCTGGATTACTGATTTTGCAGGAAAATAAATTGGTGAATGAGGGTGTCTCTTTGTGATGACCCACGGGGAGGCGCCAGATGTTGCAGAGGGGACAGCTGGGAGATGTACTTCCACTGGCAGCAGATAATACTGTCATGGTAGCTAAAGTGGGCTGCTGGAGCCTTAAGGCTGCTTTACACGCTGCGATATTATGACCGATATCGCTAGCGTGGGTACCTGCCCCCATCGGTTGTGCGACATGGGCAAATCTCTGCCAGTGGCGCACATCGCCCAGACCCGTCACACTACTTACCTGCCCTGCGACATCGCTGTGACTGGCATCGCTGTGACGTCACAGCTGCGTCACTGAACCGCCGCCCAATAGAAGCGGAGGGGCGGAGATGAGCGGGACGAACATCCCGCCCACTTCCTTCCTTCCGCATTGTGGGTGGGAGGCAGGTAAGGAGAGGTTCCTCGTTCCTGCGGTGTCACATATACCGATGTGTGCTGCCGCAGGAACGAGGAACATCGTTACTGCTGCAGCAACGATATTTGAGAATGGACCCCCATGTGACCGATGAGCGATTTTGCACGTTTTTGCAACGATGCAAAATCGCTCAAAGGTGTCACATGCAACGGCATTGCTAAAGCGACCGGATGTGAGTCACAAATTCCGTGACCCCAACGAGATCGCTTGAGCGATGTCGCAGCATGTAAAGCGGCCTTTAGACACTTCCCTTGTGTCCACAACAATTGTCAATAGTGGGAGGTGGCACTTACGGAGATGGTATAAGACCACTCAAGGGCACTCCTATTCATTTGGTGGTGTCTGGGTGCAGGTGTTAGAGCACCCTTGATGTTTGTGTAGTTACAAGCAGCCAAACACACGGGTGATCTTGCAAACATTACATTTTACTGAAGTGAATAGTAGCATACAGTCTGTTTCTTAAAAGCAAAGTGGAGGCAGTTTACTGTATAGGGTACACGTGGTATTTAGCCTATGAAAGAAGGGGTCTTCTCTTTATGAAACAAGCAAGCTTAGGCCTTTCAGGGGTGCTGGAGTACGGTTCTCCTCACTTGCTGTAGGAGTTAATATACAGTTAGGTCCAGAAATATTTGGACAGTGACACAATTTTCGCGAGTTGGGCTCTGCATGCCACCACATTGGATTTGAAATGAAACCTCTACAACAGAATTCAAGTGCAGATTGTAACATTTAATTTGAAGGTTTGAACAAAAATATCTGATAGAAATTGTAGGAATTGTACACATTTCTTTACAAACACTCCACATTTAAGGAGGTCAAAAGTAATTGGACAAATAAACCAAACCCAAACAAAATATTTTTATTTTCAATATTTTGTTGCGAATCCTTTGGAGGCAATCACTGCCTTAAGTCTGGAACCCATGGACATCACCAAACGCTGGGTTTCCTCCTTCTTAATGCTTTGCCAGGCCTTTACAGCCGCAGCCTTCAGGTCTTGCTTGTTTGTGGGTCTTTCCGTCTTTAGTCTGGATTTGAGCAAGTGAAATGCATGCTCAATTGGGTTAAGATCTGGTGATTGACTTGACCATTGCAGAATGTTCCACTTTTTTGCACTCATGAACTCCTGGGTAGTTTTGGCTGTATGCTTGGGGTCATTGTCCATCTGTACTATAAAGCGCCGTCCGATCAACTTTGCGGCATTTGGCTGAATCTGGGCTGAAAGTATATCCCTGTACACTTCAGAATTCATCCGGCTACTCTTGTCTGCTGTTATGTCATCAATAAACACAAGTGACCCAGTGCCATTGAAAGCCATGCATGCCCATGCCATCACGTTGCCTCCACCATGTTTTACAGAGAATGTGGTGTGCCTTGGATCATGTGCCGTTCCCTTTCTTCTCCAAACTTTTTTCTTCCCATCATTCTGGTACAGGTTGATCTTTGTCTCATCTGTCCATAGAATACTTTTCCAGAACTGAGCTGGCTTCATGAGGTTTTTTTCAGCAAATTTAACTCTGGCCTGTCTATTTTTGGAATTGATGAATGGTTTGCATCTAGATGTGAACCCTTTGTATTTACTTTCATAGAGTCTTCTCTTTACTGTTGACTTAGAGACAGATACACCTACTTCACTGAGAGTGTTCTGGACTTCAGTTGATGTTGTGAACGGGTTCTTCTTCACCAAAGAAAGTATGCGGCGATCATCCACCACTGTTGTCATCCATGGACGCCCAGGCCTTTTTGAGTTTCCAAGCTCACCAGTCAATTCCTTTTTTCTCAGAATGTACCCGACTGTTAATTTTGCTACTCCAAGCATGTCTGCTATCTCTCTGATGGATTTTTTCTTTTTTTTCAGCCTCAGGATGTTCTGCTTCACCTCAATTGAGAGTTCCTTAGACCGCATGTTGTCTGGTCACAGCAACAGCTTCCAAATGCAAAACCACACACCTGTAATCAACCCCAGACCTTTTAACTACTTCATTGATTACAGGTTAACGAGAGAGACGCCTTCAGAGTTAATTGCAGCCCTTAGAGTCCCTTGTCCAATTACTTTTGGTCCCTTGAAAAAGAGGAGGCTATGCATTACAGAGCTATGATTCCTAAACCCTTTCTCCGATTTGGATGTGAAAACTCTCATATTGCAGCTGGGAGTGTGCACTTTCAGCCCATATTATATATATAATTGTATTTCTGAACATGTTTTTGTAAACAGCTAAAATAACAAAACTTGTGTCACTGTCCAAATATTTCTGGACCTAACTGTAATGTACAGTTCAGTAAATGGTTTGCTGATGTGCTAACATACTAATGAATGCGCAGCGTCAGAGGATGATCTCACTCACCTCTCCGCCAAGATCGCTGTTCGATTTCAGCTCAGTGCGCATGATCCCGGAGTTTCGGTCATGCGAATTATGAAGCTGGGTGTACATGTCCCGGCTTCAAACTAAAGTAGTGTGCATGACCGAAAATCCAGGATCATGCGTACTGAGCTGAAATCCAGCGTCGGGCGGAGAGGTGAGTGAGATCATCCTCTGATGCTGCGCATTCATTAGCATGTTAGCACACCCACAGGGATGTACTAACATACTAATGGGGCCGACTAGCAAGGGAAGCAATGCCCTTGGGACAAGTCTCCACGCTCATTAGCATACAATAAAAGATCTTTAGAAATACTTTTTCTAAAGATCTCTGTATCTATGCTACCAAATGCAGGGACAGTTAGGCAGGGATTAGCAATATGCATTCAGAACTGCTAGTGGTTCTGGGTGCAAATTGGACCTGACAGGTTCACTTTAAACACTACATTTCAGAATAAAACATACCTGGCTGAAATCCTGCAGCCACAGAGTGATACATGCTGTCTGTGGATTGGTCAGCAGCGGTCAGGTTCCCTTAAACACGCAATAGCACCTGTCAAGGCTGAGTGGTCCCTTGTCAGTGATCCCTCTGACTTGGTATAGTTCACCAAAAAAGACTTGTTACCATGCGTAATCCTTCGTATGATAGAAGATAATGTAAATAGACATGAGCCTCTGTTGCACCCCCAGTGACTTTACAGCTCCAGTTAACCACTTGGTAATCATATTTACTCCATTGAACAGCTCCTCTGAATGGGCATTGCAGAAACATCTAAGTACAGTTTGTTACAATGTATGAAAAAAGTGTAGCTCATTGTTAAATTCCCATTTGTTTTTTACTGTAGTCTAAGCTCCAATGGTCAGCACATGGTCTGCTATTCATTGCGCAGTTTGCATGTCATCTTCAGGAAATCCAGACACAGAACATACCTAAATTAACTTCTCTTTGGAAATGCTGCAGAAGTACAAGCGAGTTCTGCATCTTCAGATGGCATCCCAGAATCATTCAGGCCCTAGGAAAGGTGTGTCTGTCTCAAAACTGATATACTAGTGGGACACCTGCCCTCCAAAACTGGACTTTGCTTCAATGTGTCCCTCTGTATCTTCTTTGCAATATTACAATTAGAAACTTATTTGCTATTAAAAACCCAAGCACAATATCATACAAATAATCATATAACCTCAAGATCCTTGTGGAAAACCTTCACTTCCGGTCCTGTCTTGTGTTCAAGCAGCAAATTAGGGCTATGGGTGAGTCCTTCATTTCCAATAAGGCTGCTTCCACACATCCGGTTTGTGCTGAGCGGCATATGCAAAGGATGCGGCGAAGAAAAGGGATCCGTTGCATAAGTTTTTCCATGCGGCTTGTCCGGTTTTTGACGGATGCGGCTTGATACTGAGCATGCGCAGTACAAAAAAACGCATCCAGCGGCCGGATGCGTTTTTTGCCGCAAGACGCCGCATCCGGCGTCCATAGGCTTGCATTGTGAATCGCGCCGCATCACGCCAGATCTGGCGCAATGCGGTTTTTTGCCGCACAAAAAAACGTGCCAGGCAACGTTCCATCCGGCCGCCGCACGGGCTAAATATGCCGCATCCGGCAAAAAACGGACACAACGCAAGGCCATGTGGCACAATACGGCGCTAATGCAAGTCTATGCAGGAAAAAACGCAACCGGCGGCAAAAAAAACGGTTGCGTTTTTTCTGCAGAGCGCCGTATTGTGCCGCACGGCAAAAAACGGATGTGTGAAAGCAGCCTAAATGTGGAGGTTCTTTCTTAACTTTCATGGTGTGTGTGAAATAAGTTTTCTACGAAGAAGAAAATTACTTTTCTATATTTCAGATGTGTGCCCTTTTAAATAACTTACAAATACCAGACAGTTGCCATTACCATACATGCTGAACCACTAAAAATACCTTGAAGGAAGTAGTTCTATAAATGTATTTATTTATGGTGGTATTTTAAGGCTCAGGGCAATACAGGTAACTGTATAAACTGCAGGGCACGCAGAATTTACACAGAAACAGTCTTATATGGGTTTGTGCACACAGCGGCTTTTTCAGTTTGAAACTGCCTGAAAGTCAGATAATGCTCACAAGAATAAACATATTCATTACTATGTAAAGACATCTTGCTGATCAAATGTTCAGATTTTGAACTACTTAGTAAATCACTTCAGGTTCCTAAAAACACCAAGTAGTTAAAAGAAGTGACCTTAACATTCTGTCATTTTCCGCTCAACTCTCTATACTTTACCAGTATAAGTCAATAGGAAAGCTCAAAACCGTTTTGTTGAAAAAAAAGGCTAGCTGTTCCTGCATTATTCAATAGAGTGAAAAAAAGCTCAGAAAATAGTAAAAAAAGAGGTCATAAACATGGGAAAACCCTAAAAAAAAATAAAAAATGCCAGCAGCCATTGCTGTCAGAATAACAGCCAAGAATGCCACGACGGGTCAGAAACCCCCCAGTGTCCTTTTATGCTTGAAAAACATCAGATTTACCTGACTTTAAAAACAAAGCCAGGTGCACATGCCCTAGATCTCTAAATCCTTGTGGTGCTTCTTTAACTCTTCGGCTACGTGCGCACATTGCGGGTTTTTTTGCGTTTCCGCAGCGTTTTAAGCTGCAGCGTCACATTGTCAAAGTGCATGCGTTCTGCTTCCCCAGCAAAGTCTATGAGAAACATGCCAAATCCGTGCGCACGATGCTTTTTTGAACGCAGCGTTTTGAAAGTCAAAAATTTGACAAAATCTCTGAGTTTAAAAACGCAGCATGTCAATTCTTTTGTCCATTTTGGCAGCATTCTACACCCATTGAAATCAATGAGTTGTTGAAAAACGCTACCAAAATGCTAAGCAGTGCGTTTGAACTGCATTTTTGTTGCGATCCGCATGTTTGACATAACAAACGCAGTTCTTTTGGTCTCTGTCGGTCGGTCTCTCCCTCTCACCCACTCTGTTACTCATCAATCCCCGATCACCGGCGTGGCGCTGCACGGCGTTCACACTGTGGCGGCTCCTCTTCTTTTGAAAATGCCGGGCGCTCATTATTCCATCTTGTATTCCCTGCTTCCCCTGCCCATCGGCGCCTATGATTGATTGCTGTCAGACACGCCCCCACGCTGAGTGACAGCTGTCTCCCTGCAACCAATCACAGCCGCCGGTGGGCGTGTCTATATCGTGCAGTAAATTAATTAAAAAGACAAACGTGCGTCCCTCCCCCTCCCAAATGATACCCAGCCAAGATAAAGCCACACAGCCTGTGGGATGGTATTCTCAGGATGGGGAGCGCCACGTTATGGGGAGCCTCCCATCCTAAAAATTTAAGCCAGCAGCTGCCCGGGATTGCCGCATCCATTACATACAACAGTTCCGGGACTCTACCCGGCTCTTCCCGTTGCCCTGGTACGATGGCAATCGGGGTAATGGCAGCCCATAGCGGCCACTAAGCCCTAGCTTAGTGATGGCAGGCATCACTGAGACACCCCCAATCACTAAACTGTAAAGTAAATAAACACAAACACCGAAAAATCCTTTATTTGAAATAAAGGACAAAAAAACACCATCTCTCACCACTTTATTAAACCCTCAAAAACACCTCCAGGTCCGACGTAATCCACACAAGGTCCCACGATGCTTTCAGCTCTGCTACATCGGAAGCTGACAGCGAGCGGCCATAAAGAAGGACCGCTAGCTGTGAGCTCCACGCAGCAACTGAAGTGAGTCACGTGATCAGCAGTGCTGTCACTGAGGTTACCCACTGTCACCGCTCTCAGATGGAGGACTGCAGCTGTGGCCGCGGGTATCCTGAGTGATGGCACCGCTGATCGCATGGCTCACTTCAGTCACTCAGGGGATTTGTGGTCACAGGTGAGTCCTTGACGTGTGATCGCAAATCAGGCTGCGACACAGAGAGAGAGCTGCACGATGTCAGTGAACTCGGGTGAAGCTCTGACGTCACTGCTGCGGATTCCTGTGTCCTGGCACTGACCTCGGAGGTTCATCTGAGTTCATGGCAGCACACAGAGACAGAGCTGTGGGAGGACAATGAAGTCGGGTGAAGTTCATCCAAGCTCATTCTCATCGCCCGGCTCTGTCTGTGTCTGCTGTAAGCGGGCATGTAGCAGAGCTGAATTGCCAGGGGACCACACTAACAAAAATGCATCCAAAACCCATGTAAAATGCATCCAAAATACATGAGTTTGGATGCATTCTTTTTGTCAAAACGCAGTGTCAAGTCTGCCAGAGAGTGCGCTTTTTTCTGCACTGGTCAAGACGCAGTGTGCGCACATGCCTTAAACCCTACCATGTGTTCAAGCACATTTTGGGGGTACTTTTGATCTTAGGACAAATAACCTGATAAATGTTGTCATATCTGGAATCATATAGACAAAAAAGACTGACTGCACTCCTCGACCTGACGTGTGTGAACAGGTGCATAACTGAACATGACATCAAATACAAAAAAAACAGTTCGAACTCTGATAATGCTAAAGTATGGAAACCATGAATATGTGAACATGGACCTGCATTACTGCTAAGGAAAATCTGAGAAAAATGAGATATTTAGCATATATAAATGGCCCTTTGTATATCTGCCCAGTTGCCCCTTCACGGCATATCTCGTAACTGGGTCCCTGACGCTATGCTGACCGTGCACCCTTCCCCCAGTTGCCACAGGTAATCTTATCCTATACAGCAGGTTCCTACTTGCCCATACACAGGAGGTTTTTAACCTAGAGAGAGGCTTCAGCATAGCGTCAGCGACCCAGTTACGAGATATGCCGTGAAGGGGCAACTGGGCAGATATACAAATGGCCATTTATATATGCTAAATATCTCGTTTTTCTCAGATTTTCCTTAGCAGTAATGCAGGTCCATGTTCACATATTCATGGTTTCCATACTTTAGCATTATCAGAGTGCAAACTTTTTTTTTTGTATTTGATGTCATGTTCAATTATGCACCTGTTCACACGTCAGGTCGAGGAGTGCAGTCAGTCTTTTTTGTCTATATGAAGAGGGTCATACCTTCTGACCGTGCACCCTTCCCCCAGTTGCCACAGGTAATCTTATCCTATATAGCAGGTTCCTACTGGCCCATACACAGGAGGTTTTTAACCTAGAGAGAGGCTTCAGTATAGCGTCAGCGACCCAGTTACGAGATATGCCGTGAAGGGGCAACTGGGCAGATATATCTGGAATCATGCATATACAGTGGGAATCTAGAGGTAAATAGTGTTCAAATCATGTCTGGCAGACTTACTGGAGTAGTGGCTACAGGGAGAAAATGAAGATATATTCTTCCTGCATCTGCTCGCTTCTAATCATTAGCAGAGAGCTGTAACAGTCCAGGCATCACAGACTACACAGTAAGCATAGGTGTAATCACTCCCCAGCACGTAGATTGACAGCCTGCTCTGTGTGCGCGCACGCGTGCACGCACGCACGCACGCACACACACACAAACACTGTAGCCACAGCTCCAAAAAGCCAGCCAGACATGCTTTAAAGAAACCCTGTCAACACAGGATGACTGGTCAAACCCAGTACAGGCACTTGTGCATCATGTAGTAGCTAATCATTTAAAGGTACGACGCGCAAACATTTTTCCTTAGATTACAGGTTTATGCCTTCTGATTGATCACTCCTGCTCTTTGGCCTTAGGAGATTTTAATTCTTCATTTCTACCCATAAATTGTACGTTTTTTAACACGATGAGAGGCATTAGTTTGATACGGACCGAACAAAAAGAGGTCGCCTTATCGCTGGGCTCACATAAAACTGTCCATTTTTGTGTGCTAAGTATCCCAATTTTTAAGTTTTTCACAGCAGTAATGCATGACTATATTCCCATATGTAGTGTATGACCAATATGAGAATATATACATACAAGAGAAATGTAAGAAATCTATTAAAGGCAGTATACCACTAAACAGATAACACCCAGATGATGTGCAATCTTAAGCTGGGTTCACACATAGCGACAGCGACAACGACATCGCTGTTACGTCACCATTTTCTGTGACGTAACAGCGACCTTGTAAGTCGCTGTTATGATCGCTGCTTAGCTGTCAAACACAGCGACGCAGCAGCGATCATAACGTCGCTACAAGTGCAGAGAGCAGGGAGCCGCGCACACTGCTTAGCGCTGGCTTCTTGCTCTCCTAGCTGCAGTACACATCGGGTTAATTAACCTGATGTGTACTGCAGCTACATGTCACAGTGCAGAGAGCAGGGAGCCACGCACACTGCTTAGCGCTGGCTCCTTGCTCTCCTAGCTACAGTACACATCGGGTTAATAAACCCGATGTGTACTGCAGCTACATGTCACAGTGCAGAGAGCAGGGAGCCGCGCACACTGCTTAGCGCTGGCTCCTTGCTCTCCTAGCTACAGTACACATAGGGTTAATTACCCGATGTGTACTGCAGCTACATGTGCAGAGAGCAGGAGCCGGCACTAGCAGCAAGAGCGGCAGAGGCTGGTAACGAAGGTATATATCGGGTAACCAGGGAAAGGTCTTCCCTTGGTTACCCGATGTTTACAGTGGTTACAGCTTTCCGCAGCTGCCAGACGCCGGCTCCTGCTCCCTGCTCGCTTCATTTCGTCGCTCTCTCGCTGTCACACACAGCGATGTGTGCTTCACAGCGGGAGAGCGACGACGAAAAAATGAAGCAGGACATTCAGCAATAAGCAACGACCTCACAGCAGGGGCCAGCTCGTTGCTGGATGTCACACACAGCGACAGCGACGGGACGTCGCTGAAACGTCACAGAAAATGGTGACGTAGCAGCGACATCGTTGTCGCCATCGCTGTGTGTGACACCACCTTTACTGAAACTACCAATTAATTAGATTACAGCAGATAACGTTTCAGGAGACTTTGCACCTTCCACAGGCATAAGCAGTTTCTTGAAACTTGGCACAGCATTTGGAGACACAGAACTTCCTGCTGGATAGTGCATATGAGCATTCACTGCCACAAATTAAGAACTGCACCTGCCTAACTAATATGCACCAAATGTTGATGCCTGCGTTTTTGCCATGTCATATTTTTATACAATGAAATGTTTCTTAAGCATGAGGGTCTATTTTTTTCTATTATTTGGACTTTGGATTTAAAGTGCCAAAAGAATAATGCTGCAAATGTTGTTAAATCAACACCAGGAGGAAAGAAAAAACCAAAACAAAAAAAAAAAAGTATAAGAGTTACTAATACTGAAACACCCCAAAGCAAGTTTTGCATAGCTTTTCCATGGGAATATGGGGGCTTTCATATGGGGCATTATTACTGTCTGAGGTTCACAAAGGGGGCATAACAATGGCCTCAATATTTCTGAAGTATGGTATATATAGGACACTATCCTACACGGAAGGGGTAGTAACACGCACACAGTAGGGGGTATCAGCAGGATGAGTTTGTGTAGCTTGGGATAGATGGGGATGGTGATGAAAATTGTCAAAAGTCAAACGTATCTGAGTTACAATCTCTACAGACGATATATGGCTGGAAGTACAGTCATGGCCAAAAGTTTTGAGAATGCTACAAATATTAATTTTACAAAGTCTACTGCTTAAGTTTTTCTAATGGCAATTTGCATACACTCCAGAATGTCATAAAGAGTGATCAGCTTAACAGCAATTACTTGCAAAGTCAATATTGGCTAAGAAAATGAACTTTAACCCCCAAAACACATTTCAACATCATTGCATTCCTGCCTTAAAAGGAGCAGCTAACATTGTTTTAGTGATTGTTCCATTAACACAGGTGTGGGTGTTGATGAGGACAGGGCTGGCGATCAGTCATGATTAAGAAAGAATGACACCACTGGACACTTTAAAAGGAGGCTGGTGCTTGGTATCATTGTTTCTCTTCAGTTAACCATGGTTATCTCTAAAGAAACACGTGCAGGCATCATTGCTCTGCACAAAAATGGCCTAACAGGGAAGAGTATCGCAGCTACAGAGATTGCACCTCAGTCAACAATCTATCGCATCATCAAGAACTTCAAGGAGAGAGCTTCCATTGTTGCCAAAATGGCTCCTGGGCGCCCAAGAAGGACCAGCAAACGCCAGGACCGTATCTTAAAACTGTTTCAGCTGCGGGATCGGACTACAAGCAGTGTCGAGCTAGCTCAGCAATGGCAGCAGGCTGATGTGAATGCTTCTGCACGCACTGTGAGGCGGAGACTGCTTGAGCAAGGCCTGGTTTCAAGGAGGGCAGCAAAGAAGCCACTTCTCTCCAGAAAAAACATCAGGGACCGACTGATATTCTGCAAAAGGTACAGGGATTGAACTGCTGAGGACTGGGGTAAAGTCATTTTCTCAGATGAATCCCTTTTCGATTGTTTGGGACATCTGGAAAACAGCTTATTAGGAGAAGAAGAGGTGAGCGCTACCACCAGTCTTGTCTCATGCCAACTGTTAAGCATCCTGAAACGATTCATGTGTGGGGTTGCTTCTCAGCCAAGGGAATCGGCTCACTCACAGCCTTGCCTAAAAACACAGCCATGAATAAAGAATGGTACCAGAATGTCCTCCAAGAGCAACTTCTCCCAACTGTCCAAAAGCAGTTTGCCGCCCAACAATGCCTTTTCCAGCATGATGGAGCACCTTGCCATAAAGCAAAGGTGATCACTAAATGGCTAATGGAACAAAACAGAGATTTTGGGTCCATGGCCTGGAAACTCCCCAGCTCTTAATCCCATTGAGAACTTGTGGGCAATCATCAAGAGACGGGTGGACAAACAAAAACCAACAAATTCTGGCAAAATGCAAGCATTGCTTATGGAAGAATGGACAGCTATCAGTCAGGATTTGATCCAGAAGTTGACTGAGAGCATGCCAGGGAGAATTTCAGAGGTTCTGAAGAAGAAGGGTCAACACTGCAAATATTGACTTGCTGCATTAACTCATTCTGTCAATATAACCTTTTGGTACTCATAATATGATTGCAATTATATTTCTGTATGTGATGTAAACATCAGACAAACACAATTAAAAACGAGAGGGCAACAGATCATGTGAAAATATAATTTTGGTGTCATTCTCAAAATTTTTGTCCATGACTGTAGTAGTCTGGATCAGAGGGGAGAAATGGAAAAGTGAATAAATCCAAGCAGAGAGAGAACACCACCTGTGTATCACTATATATAATTGTACTAATCACTGATATGGTCTGGAGAACTGGTATGTATCCCTTTATGGTAATAATATTGGTCTTTGTACAGTGATTTTTGTTTAATGCTAGCTTTGTGGTCTGCCGAGCTGCTCACTATAATTAGGGTGCGCTGTAAATATATCAAAAAGACTGACCTGGACATCCAACAGGTGCAAACAGGTGTTAGCTGAAAACACATACAGCTGCAAGCTAAAATGCTAACAATGAATAAGGGTACTCTGGTATTGCATTACTGCTATAGAAATATTTGAAAAGAAGAGCTTTTAGCTTATGTATTGGCCAACGCATGTGAGCCCGATCACCCCGGTAAGGTACAGTATATCTCTGTATACCAGGAACCTAACTTGAAATGCCACTACCTGGGTTAAAAACCTTCATATCTGGGAAGCTCACAAGCCACAGGAAGCCATGTTCTATGGCACTTGCTGTGAGCTTAAGATGTAGCAGAGTTGAAATAATTGTGGGACCTCGTGTGGATTGTATCAGACCTGCAGTGGTGTTTTTGGGGTAATAAAGTGGTGAAAGATGGTGCTTTTTTGTCTTTTATTTCAAATAAAGGATTTTTTCAGTGTTTGTTTCTTTTCACTTACAGATTAGTAATAGGGTGGGGGTCTAATAGACTCTCCCATCACTAATCTAGAGCTTAGTGGCAGCTGTGGGCTGTTAATAACCCCTTATTACCTCAATTGCCACCGCACCCGGGCAATCGGGAAACGCTGGGCTTGACTCATCTAATGGATACGACAATCCCGGGTGGCTGAAGGCTGCTATTTTTAGGCTGGGGGGGCAATAAGCATGGGTCTCCCCAGTCTGAGAATACCAGCCTCTAGGTGTTGGGCTTTATCTTGGCTGGTTATCAATATTGGGGGAGGGGGGACGACTGCATACTGTTTTTTTTAAATTATTGTGATACAAAGCAAAGGTAAACACATGGCTGCGGGCTGCAGCCTGTAGATGTAGGCTTTACCTGTGCTGGGTATCATAACGGCCTACAATTGTTTTATTTATTTTTACACCACAATAGTGACTCACAGACAGAGTCTGTGATTGGTTGCAGTCGGGCACTGACACACAGGCTGGGGGCGCGTTTGACTGCAACCAATCACAGATACCAAAACTGTGAGGGGGTTGGGGAAAGCATTACATATGGATGAGCAATAATGAGCAGCTTTGGAAGACTGAGCGGCCGCGGAAGCAGTTACAGCCACGCATGAGCCTCGGTAAGTATGAAGCTTCTTTCATACTCTATTTTTTTTTTTTATTTCCAGAGTGTCAAATCCAGATCATTAGCTGTAATTCCCTGAGAATCCCGGGCCTAGCCCCTGGGTACGTGTGAAACTAAGCAGCTCCGGAGTTTTACAATCTGGGTCCGCCCATCACTACTCATGGCAGTATTGATGGAAAAATTAAAAAAAAAATGTATGGCTCTTGGAAGAAAGGGGGAAAAAATAAAAAATTGCAGGGGGTGTGTGTGAGGGGGTAAAAAGTCATAAGACCGCTTTATTCTTAGAGTCTGTACGATTACAGCAGTACCAGATATCAATTCTTTTTTCTTTTTTTTTTGTGTTTTGCCACTTTATACAATGAAAACAATTTTATATAAAAAGTATTGCTTTTGCATCACTGTATCCTGAAAGCTATGTGGAGCTGTGTGGCGGCTTGTTTTTCGTGTGACAAGATGATATTTTCAGAGATACCAGTTTTATTTACATTTATCTTTTTGATCAGGTTTTATTCCACTTTTATTTTGGGGCATGATGAAAAAGAATCTTTTCTTGCCACATTTTTTTTTATGGCTTTCACCGTGGGGGTTAAATAGTGTGACAGTTTTATAGCTTGTATCGATTTGGAAGCAGCCATGCCAAATGTGTGCACTACAAATTAGTTTATTACATAAATATTTGTATTTGTTGGTGCAATATTTTTGTTACTTTTTTAAATAATATTTACAACTTTTTTCTTAGTTCCTCTATGGGATTTTATCTTTTTTTATTCTGTATGCAATACATAAAACCTGTCAGATTACACTAACAGAACGACCGCAAGTCCCCACCTAAGGGTATGCTTACACAAGTATATGAATTGGACGAGTGCAATTCGAGAAAATCTGGCATTGCACTCTGACCAATGTTAGTCAATGAGGGAGAGCAGATGATCAGCTTTTCTCGCATCCAGATTCTGGATAAAAGGAAAGTCGCAACATACTGCGATTGTATCCAGAAAACGTCCAAGACTCGCCATTACAAGTCAATGGGTGCGAGAAAAAAAATGGACGTCACACAGACCATCCTAGTGACATCCGTTTTTATGGATACAATTCTATCATGTAGCACAGAACACAGTAAATGCTTCTGAAAATTGGTCCTGTAAATGACTAAGGCTATGTGCGCCCGTTGCGTATTTGCATGCAGTTACGCTGCGATCTGCACCGCAGCGTAACTGCATGTTTCCTGCGTCCGCAGCATAATCTATGAAGATTATGCAGGAGCCGTGCGCACGTGGCGTTTTAGAGCGCAGCGCTTCGGCTGCTGCCTGAAGCGCACGTTCTAAGAAGTGACATGTCACTTCTTTCCTGCGCTCTGCATGCAGTCCCCGCTCTGTTTATGGGAGGGGCTGCACTCAGAGCGCATGGAATCGGCGCTTTTTTTTCACTACGGACTTTCTGCAGCGATTTGAAGCACACGTGCTGTTCAAATCGCTGCAGAAATTTTTGCAGGGCAAGTATGCAACGTGCGCACATAGCCTAATAGCTGCTGAGAAAAACGGACTGCACACAGATGACAAGTGAGAACAAAAAAAAAAAAAAAAATTGCCCTACTCTCCTGGACGAGAATGGGACCGTTTATTCATACGTTCGTAGGAGTCCAGCCTAATGCTGGGTCTAACAGGCCACTATAACCGGCAAACCAGATCATTGTATGACCTTCAGGTGCCATGACAAACATCAGCTCCCTGTGATTTTGTTGTGGCGGTGACAGAAGCCCCCTCCCTCTCATAATCTTCTAAATGCCAAAATTACGGTACTATCGATTGCGGCATCTAGAGGGTTAATCAGCCAGGGGCGGCATGTGCGCTAGCCCTGGCTGTTACTGTAATAGTACAAATATAAAATGCTGACCAGCCCATCCAATAGGTGTGAACAGGTGCACGCTGAAAATTCAACAAATTTACAAAAATATCTACAGCAGCACTCTAAAAAGCTAAAATATTTAATCATTGAATATAGGAATTTTGACACTGCATTACTGCTATTGGAAAAAATGAGCTATTTGGTTTACAAATTGGTCAATTTGTATAAGACCAACAGCCAACGACAAGGCTTAATGCTCTTTGTCAGGACCCTATCCTTATATGCCACTATCCAGGTTGATAAACCTACAAGTAAAGAAAATGAAAGCTCCCTGGCTAAGAGCGGAGTACTCAGTCAGAAAGAAAAACAAATATAAAAGACTGACCAGCACAGCCACTAGGTGTGAACAGGTGCATGCTGAAAATTACATGAATTGGCCAATTTGCTCATTTTTCCAATAGCAGTAATGCAATGCCAAAATCTCTACATTCAATGTTTGCATATTTTAGCTTGTTAGACTGCTGCTGTATATATTTCTGTAATTTTGCTACTGTGAAAGCTCGGCTGTTAGCTAGGCTGCACTCTTGCGGTGCTTATGTGGGAAGTGCGGATATTTCACCACCCCTTGCTGATCACATACTGTGACTGGTCTGTTAGAGTAACTGACCAATCACAGCTATCAGAGCAGGGGCCGCTGAAATGGATCAATGCATCTTTGGTGGTGCGGACGCCCTGTCACTGACTGCTGTCGCTACCAAGCTGTTTCTGTATGTTTTCTCACATGGACGTCATGATGCAGGAATAAACACCTGCTCATGATGTATTATATCCATCAGTTGGTGTTAAAGGAAGTCCGTCATATCCCCAATTTATAATAGCGTTAAAATGCTGCTTGGAGATGGACAAAATGAGATGTAATCCTTCTGGCAGCATTTGTCTGTCACAGAGGCGCATCTTCAGTCAGCAATCAGTATATAGTGAGTAGCGGATCTAACTGCACCCCGACACTGACTGACAGGTGACTGCGCTGACTATCATAGTGCGGGGCGCAGTAACTAGCAGTCACTGTATACTGAGTGGTGACTGTAGCCTCTCCAGGCGGACCTCTGAGCTGAAGGCTCCCTGAAGGATAAAAGTCCTCAGTCAGCGCTCAGTACGTAGTGAGGTGGATGTACCTGTGCCTCGGCACTGACTGCCAGGTGCGTGCGCTGACAGGCATAGACACAGGGCATGGTTACTACCATTTGCTGTATACGGAGAGGCAACTGTAGCCACTCAGGACGCAGCTCCATGGAGGAATACAGTACATAGTGTGCGGAGGATGTAACTGTGCCCCAACATTGACGGATAGGTAACTGCCATAGTACAGGGGTGGGATTATTACCACTCACTGTATACTGAGTGGTGACTGTAACCACTTCAGGTGCGCCTCTGAGAGCTGGCGGCTCCCTAGGGAATAAGGTCTTCAGTCAGCGCTCAGTACATAGTGAGCAGAGCATGTACCTGTGATTTGGCACCACAGAGACAACTGCGCTGACAGGCATAGTACAGGGCGCAGTTACTACCACTCACTGTATACTGAGCGGTGACTAGCCACTTCAGGAGAGCCTCTGAGAGCTGGCGGCTCACTGGAGAAATAGTCTTCAGTCAGCGCTCAGTTTGTAGTGTCCAGCAGAGCAGAGTGGTTACGCTCTCCGGCACGGACAGGTAACTGCCATAGTATGGGGGTGGAATTACTACCACGTGCTGTACACTGAACGGTGACTGTAGCCACTCCTCTGAGCTGGGGGATCCCTGGAGGAATAAGGTCCTCAGTAGAGATGAGCGAACCGGTCGTGGTTCGGCTGAAGTTCGATTCGCCGTACGGAGGTCTCGTTCGAGTTCGGTTCGGCGAACGGAGGTCTCGTTCGAGTTCAGTTCGGCGAACCGGTTCGGCGAGCCACTCGAACCGCATAGGAAACAATGGGAGGCAATGACAAACACATAAAAACACCTAGAAAACACCCTCAAAGGTGTCCAAAAGGTGACAAACAACTCACAACACAACACAAACACATGGGAAAGTGACAAAGACATATACTCATGCGAAAACAAAAAAGCTGGACAAGGAAAAAGAGGAGACACAGATATAGGCATGGCATGCCCTTCTAAAATCATGTAAAACACCGCAAGGTTACTCCAAGCGGAGTCTCCCTTTTTTCCAGAAATTGAGCCACACACACACCCACCCCTTCACTGGCAGCACTTGTGCCCCAGTTGTACACTTCACAGGTAGATTTGCATCAAGCACATTCAAAAATACGCCATCCTTAACCGTCCCCAGGATGACACCAGGGTAGGTAGCTAAGTCTTTCCTGATCCCAGCTCTGTTCATCTTGGATCATTTTTAAAAACACTGTAAGCAAGGGTTACTCAAAGCGGAGTCTCCCTTTTTTCCAAAAATTGGGCCACACAGACACCCACCCCTTCAGTGGCAGCACTTGTGCCCCAGTTGTACACTTCACAGGTAGATTTGCATCAAGCACATTCAAAATCCACAAGCATTTACTCTCCTCAGGATGACACAGGGGTAGTAAATTCCTTGTGGATCCATGACTTGTTCATTTTGATGAACGTTAGTCTGTCCACATTGTCACTGCACAGACACGTGCGCTTATCTGTCAGCACACACCCAGCAGCACTGAAGACACGTTCAGAGACTACGCTGGCAGCTGGACACGACAAAATCTCCAAGGCGTAAGTGGAGAGCTCTGGCCATTTTTCAAGATTTGAAGCCCAAAATGAGCAAGGCTCCATTTGCAAAGTCATGGCATCGATGTTCATTTGGAGATACTCCTGTATCATCCTCTCCAGCCGTTGACTATGTGTCAGACTTGTTGTCTCTGGTGGCCTTGCAAAGGATGGTCTAAAAAATTATGAAAAGATTCAATAAAATTGCTGTTACCAGCACCAGATACGGTGCTACTGGTACGGGTAGACTGTTGAAGATGACGAGACCGTCCCATGTTTGTCAAGTTACAACTGGGAGATTCACTCCCTGCACCACGGTTGTTTGGTGGAAAAGCCGAGCTAAGATCGAGTAACAGCTTCTGCTGATACTCCTGCATACGTGCGTCCCTTTCTATGGCTGGAATTATGTCACAAAATTTGGACTTGTACCGGGGATCTAATAGTGTGGCAAGCCAGTAGTCATCATCACTTCTAATTTTGACAATATGAGGGTCATGTGTCTTGCGCAGCCATGCGGACCAAGTCCACACTGTGTTTGTGGCATAGAGGTGCTAACCGTTCTTTCTTCCTCTGACATCTCCCCCCAACCTCTTTCAACTGAAATTTGACCAAGGTCTCCCTCATCCGCTGAGTCTTCCATGTCCATGGACAGTTCGTCCTCCATTTCTTCATGTTCTCCTGCACCTGCCTCAACATTTTGCCTGCTACTATGTGCCCTTGTTGATCCCTGTCCCCGATGGTCCCATGCCTGCCGTGTTGGTGATGATGAACGTCTGGACCTTGGTGATGTTGTTGTGTCTTGCGCATATGAATCCTCCTGTAGTTCCTCCCCTTCCTGTTGCCCCCCCCCCCCGACTCGGAATAGTGTTTAGCGTGTGCTCCAGCATGTAAATGACTGGAATTGTCATGCTGATAATGGCATTGTCAGCGCTAAACATATTCGTCGCCATGTCGAAACTGTGCAGAAGGGTGCATAGGTCCTTGATCTGAGACCACTCCATCAGGGTGATCTTCCCCACCTCTGCATCTCGTTGGCCCAGGCTATACGTCATGACGTATTGCACCAGGGCTTGACGGTGCTGCCACAGTCGCTGTAACATGTGGAGAGTCGAATTCCAGCGTGTCGGCACATCGCATTTCAGGCGATGAACCGGCAGGCCGAAAGACTTCAGGAGCGATGCAAGTCGCTCAGCAGCGGTGGTTGAACGGCGGAAGTGAGCAGTTTTTGTGCCCTGTTCAGAAGGCCATCTAGGCCGGGATAGTGTGTTAAAAATTGCTGGACAACAAGGTTCAACACGTGAGCCATACAAGGCATGTGTGTCACCTTGCCCAGACGAAGGGTCGCACCCAGGTTTGCAGCATTGTCGCACACGGCCTTACCAGGCTGCAGGTTGAGTGGAGACAACCATTTATTAAACTCAGTCTCCAGAGCTGCCCACAACTCAGCCGCTGTGTGACTCCTATTTCCAAGACATGTCAAGCTAAAGACAGCCTGATGCCGTTGCGCTCTGCTGCCAGCATAGTAATGAGGGGTGCGTGATTCCTTCTGCGCAGTTACAACTCTGGTAGCCTGACCAGACAGGCTTGGGGTGGAGGACCCAGACGAGGTGGAGGAGGCAGAAGCAGTGGCGGAACTTGGACAGAGGATTGACACACAAGTCGTGGGGACGGCATGACTTGTGCAGCAGACCCTTCACCATCTGTCACCATAGTTACCCAGTGCCCAGTCAGCGACATGTAACGTCCCTGTCTATGCTTACTGGTCCAAGTATCGGTGGTGAAATGCACCCGTTCACACACAGAGTTTCTCAAGGAAGCGGTGATGTTGTGTGCGACATGCTGGTGTAGCGTAGGCACACCTTTCTTAGAGAAGTAGCGGCGACTGGGCATCTGGTACTGGGGCACAGCGACAGACATAAGGTCTCTAAAATCCTGTGTGTCCACCAGGCGGAAAGGCAGCATTTCTGTAGCCAACAGCTTACAGAGGGATAAAGTCAACCTCTTAGCTTTGTCATGGGTCGCAGGAAATGGCCTTATATTTGTCCACATCTGAGGGACAGAGATCTGGCTGCTGTGTGTAGACGGTGTTGAGTAGGGTGTCCCTGGAAAAATGCAGGTTTCTGAGGAAAGTGCAGGCGGAGACATGATGTTGCCTTCATCCAACGTTGGTGCTATCGATGTCTGAGAGAGCTGTACACACGCACTTGTTTCCCCTTCCAAACCAACTGACGACCTACCAAGCAAACTGCCTGTTGCAGTTACAGTGGTGGAAGTTGTGCGTGGAAAACCAGGTGTGACAGTTGTCCCCACAGTCCTAGAAGATGAAGAGCGCGCGGATGCACTGGAAGGGGCAGGCGGTGGATGGTTCGCTTCACTAGGCCGCATTGCAGCATGGTGAGCTTCCCACTGGGACATATGATATTTATTCATGTGACAATTCATGGAAGAAGTTGTCAAACTGCTGAGGTTTTGCCCTCTACTAACAGAATCACGACAAATTTTACAGATCACATAATTTGGGCGATCTTTTGCTATGTCAAAAAAAGACCAGGCTAGGCAAGGCTTAGAGGGCATGCGACCTGCTGATCCACCCCGACTAGTGCTCAGAGGCACAGTGGTGGCTGAGGATGCAGTTGTAGACGTGCTACTAGTACTCCGACTCTGTCCAGGAAGGCGCAAGGTAACTTCGTCGTCAGTTGCATCCTCCTCCACCGCCTCTGTTGACCTCCTCGAGTGCCTGTGGGTTGACAGTATGTGGGATCTAGAACTTCCTCATCAATTGTTGTGTTTGCACTCCCCTCACCCTCAGACCGAGCCTCTTCTTGCCCTAACTGAATATTTAAGTTGTCATCCCAATCTGGTATCTGCGTCTCATCGTCATCAGTATGTTCCTCATTATCTATTACAACAGGTGTTTCAGTTTGTGAATAAGGGTCAACATTAGGCTCTGAAACTTGGTCCTCACGGCCTGAATCAGAGTCACAAAGGTTCTGGGCATCACTGCAGACCATTTCCTGGTCTGTACTCACTGTAGCTTGGGAGCAGACCTCTGATTCCCAGGCTATAGTGTGACTGAACAGCTCTGCAGACTCAGCCATCTCAGTTCCACCATACTGTGCAGGGCGGAGGGAGACTTCAGAGCTGGGAGAAAGCAAGTGTGATTGGGATGACAACTCAGAGAACTGGTGTTTTTTGGATGCGGTAGTTGAGGTGGCGGAGAGGGCACTTGTTGGACCACTTGAGATCCATTCAAGCATTTTCTTTTTTTGGCCATCATCTACCTTTGTTCCAGTTGTTCGTGTCCGTAAAAAAGGGAGCACATCGGATTGTCCACGGTAAGTAGTAGACATCTTACTTTTGCTGGTAGATGGTCTATCTTCAGCAGATGTTAATGGAGCTTTGCCACCTTCCCCACGGACAAACCCTTTTTTTCCCTTTTCCAACACGCCTCTTACCCTTTCCACCAGCATCTGTCATTTTGCCACTCATTTTGATTGCGACAAGATTGTGCACTTAAAATGTGGTAGTAAAAATTGAGAGGTGGTGTAGATTGCAGCGGTGGTCTATCTTTATTAACAGCAGAATAAACAACAATAACTATCCCTGACAATGCAACTACGGCCCTTAAACTGGCAGCATAGTTTGCTAGTATAATGGCTTAGTAACAATGAGCTTGAGTGTGCAATGCAGTGGTGCTGCAAATAGCTTTGCACTAGTGGGACACTAATGGAAGTCCAACAGCCACTTTTAGGATGCCACTAAGTTTCCTCAGTGTTTGCTAGTATAATGGCTTAGTAACAATGAGCTTGAGTGAGCAAAGGGCAGGAGGGTACAGTGGCAGGGTTGTGGGCCTGTGTAGAGGAAAGGAAGCCTCACTTTATATCCCTCCTAATGGTGAAGTGCAGCGAGGAAGTTCCTGACCTTAGCTACACAGACGCTGTTATCTGTAGCTGTTAAAATCTGTTTTCACGGCCCTGACTGTCACCTATGGCTCGGAGCCTGCTGTTATTAGCCCTTACAAGGGCTAATAGAAACTTCTATCCCTATTCTGTATAGCGCTGTGTGTAGAGTGTACACAGCAGTATCGGAGACAGGAGCTACGCCAGCGGTGACTGACACCCAGACGCAGAAGAGATAATGGCGTCCGGACGGGCAGATACCCGTTTTTATAATGCAGGGACATGTGACATGGACATCCTATCACACATGCCGTTGCTTCTCTGGCTAAAAGTCCACTTAGCTGTGTGTGTGTTTGGGATTGGCTGATATGCTGGCCCTCCCCACTACACGCGCGCGCGCGCTTAGGGAAGGAAGACAAGGGAAAAAAAAAAAATGGCGATCGCCATTATCCCAGTAGCAGTGATCTGAATGCGCAGTCCCTGCACACTATACGCTGAAATTTCATAATAGTGTGAGTCACAGAGTGACTTACACTATTACAGCTGAAAGCCAGCTAGGAATTAGCTTGGCTTTTTGCTGCTAGAACCGTTCTCGAACGTAACTAGAACTATCGAGCTTTAGCAAAAAGCTCAAGTTCTAGTTCGATCTAGAACAGCCCCCAAAATCACTCGAACTGGAGAAACACGAACCGCACTCAACTCTAGTCCTCAGTCAGCGCTCAGTACATAGGGAGCGGCGCAGGTACCTGTGCTCCGGCACTGAGGCAACTGAACTGACAATCATAGTACAGGGAGCAGATACTACCACTCGGCAGTATGTCAGAGCTGGTGGCTCCTGGAGGAATAAAGTCCTCAGTCAGCGCTCAGTATGTAGTGAGCGGCGGATGTACCTGTGCCTCAGCACTGAGACAACTGCACTGACAATCATAGTGCGGGGCGCGGTTACTACTACCACTCACAGTCGCGCCTCAGAGAGTTGGTGGCTCCCTGGAGGAATAAGGTCCTCAGTCAACGTTCAGTACATAGTGAGCGGCGGATGTATCTGCGCTCCAGCACTGAGGTGACTGCTGACAATCATAGTGCGGGGCGCAGGTACTACCACTCACTGTATACTGAGCGGTGACTGTAGCCACTCCGGGCGGACCTCTGAGCTGGAGGCTCCCTAGGGAATAAGGTCCTGAGTCAGCGCTCAGTACTAGTGAGCAGAGCATGTACCTGCGCCCCATCACTGAGGTGACTGCGAAGACAATCATAGTACAGGGCACGGTTACTACCACCCACTGTATACTGAGCGGGACTGTAGCCACTCCGGGCGGACCTCTGAGCTGGTGGCTCCCTAGGGAATAAGGTCCTCAGTCAACGTTCAGTACGTAATGACGGATGTACCTGCGCTCCAGCACTGAGGTGACTGCTGACATAGTGTGGGGCGCAGGTACTACCACTCACTGTATACTGAGCGGTGACTGTAGCAACTCCAGGCGGACCTCTGAGCTGGAGGCTCCCTAGGGAATAAGGTCTTCAGCCAGCGCTCAGTATGTAGTGAGCAGTGGATGTACCTATGCCCCAGCACTGAGATGACTGCACTGACAATAATACCGTAGTACGGGGCGCAGGTACTACCACTCAGTAGCACCTCACAGATGGAGGCTCCTGGGGGGATAATGTCCATTTTCTCCCGGTAGCCGGGCTCAGGCAGCTTTACACTATTAGCCTACACACTAGCCCCATAGCTGCAGGCTCCCTTTACACAATGCGATGTAACACCAACAATCTTAGGCCCCCAGAAGGCAGTCATTTCCCACAGATACCGCAGTTGCCAATGGTGGCCACATATATGAGGCTCGCCCGGCTCCTGCTGCTCCCCTCCCCAGTAATGGAGGCCGTGTGCAGGTCCTGAGCTCCCAGCACTGCCGCCCTGAGAAGGCGCGGGAAACAGCAGACGGCAGCTGAGCCGGGCAGAGGACAGAGCACCGATCCCACGCCACAATGAGCGACCACTTCTCTCTCTCCGACTGCGATGTCATTGGCTTCGACCTGGACCACACGCTCTGCCGATATCGGCTGCAGGAGTCCAGCAGGGTGAGTGAGAAGAGCATGGCGGCGAGTTCAGCCGTGCCCGCTCCAGGAGTGACCCTGTGCTCCATCCGGGCGCCGCCGGTACGCGGACCACTGTGACTAAGCACCAGCACCGGTGTCACCGCTTGGCGCCCGATCTTTCCCGGAGTCAGCGACGGAGGGGTTAACAAGTAGTTGCCAGGCAGACAGGCCCAAATAAGTGCACGGCAGTGTCTTGGAGCATGCGCAGTGGTGACGTCACTGGCGCGCTGGTTACCTGCACAGGTTGTTATTGCAGTGGTGTGGACATGTGCAGGACGTGGTGAGCCCTGCAGATAGGGGACAACACAGGGCGCCATTATTGCTGGGCGGCATGTGTGCGCCTATGACAGCAGTATAATGGACCGCCATAACGTGTCCAGGTGGCAGCTGTTGTGCTGCTGTACCTTACACCTGATGTGACACATTTTATCCAGTCCTGCAGCTACATAAAGGCTGTGTTTTAATCAATCTGCAAGGGAAAACGCATCCCATCAAGTATGAGAATCCTGAAGTGCTGTGTACACGTTGCAGATTTTGTTTCCTTGCAGATTTTGGTGTAGAAAAACTACACTGAACAGTTAGGTTACTTTCACATTTCCTTTGTTTTGCATCAGTCACAATCAGTTGTGTGACTGATACAACGGATGCATTACGGATAGTGGGACAACTGATGTGACCGATGCTGAAAAAAAACAAAACATTTTTTTTTTCTGTTTTACCGGCGGCCAGCTATTGTGAACCATCAGCTGATCACCCGGCTATTGTGAACCATCAGCTGATCACCCGGCTATTGTGAACCATCAGCTGATCACCCGGCTATTGTGAACCATCAGCTGATCCCCCGGCTATTGTGAACCATCAGCTGATCCCCCGGCTATTGTGAACCATCAGCTGATCCCCCGGCTATTGTGAACCATCAGCTGATCGCCCGGCTATTGTGAACCATCAGCTGATCCCCCGGCTATTGTGAACCATCAGCTGATCCCCCAGCTATTGTGAACCATCAGCTGATCCCCCAGCTATTGTGAACCATCAGCTGATCCCCCGGCTATTGTGAACAATCAGCTGATTGCCCGGCTATTGTGAACAATCAGCTGATTGCCCGGCTATTGTGAACAATCAGCTGATCGCCCGGCTATTGTGAACCATCAGCTGATCACCCGGCTATTGTGAACAATCAGCTGATCGCCCGACTATTGTGAACCATCAGCTGATCGCCCGGCTATTGTGAACAATCAGCTGATCGCCCGACTATTGTGAACCATCAGCTGATCCCCCGGCTATTGTGAACCATCAGCTGATCGCCCGGCTATTGTGAACCATCAGCTGATCGCCCGGCTATTGTGAACAATCAGCTGATCGCCCGGCTATTGTGAACCATTAGCTGATCCCCCGGCTATTGTGAACCATCAGCTGATCGCCCGGCTATTGTGAACAATCAGCTGATCGCCCGGCTATTGTGAACCATCAGCTGATCCCCCGGCTATTGTGAACCATCAGCTGATCGCCCGGCTATTGTGAACCATCAGCTGATCACCCGGCTATTGTGAAAAATCAGCTGATCGCTCGGCTATTGTGAACCATCAGCTGATCCCCCGGCTATTGTGAACCATCAGCTGATCGCCCGGCTATTGTGAACCATCAGCTGATCGCCCGGCTATTGTGAACCATCAGCTGATCCCCCCGGCTATTGTGAACCATCAGCTGATCGCCCGGCTATTGTGAACAATCAGCGGATCGCCCGGCTATTGTGAACAATCAGCTGATCGCCCGGCTATTGTGAACCATCAGCTGATCGCCCGGCTATTGTGAACCATCAGCGGATCGCCCGGCTATTGTGAACCATCAGCTGATCGCCCGGCTATTGTGAACCATCAGCGGATCGCCCGGCTATTGTGAACAATCAGCGGATCGCCCGGCTATTGTGAACCATCAGCTGATCGCCAGGCGGTCGGCCATTGTGAACGATCAGCTGATCGCTCACAATAGCTGGACGATCAGCCGATCGCTCTCAATAGCCGGGCGATCAGCTGATTGTTCCGGCTGCCGGAACTGGAACTGAATTTACAGTCGATCATGGTTTTATACTGTGTGCATGCTCACAGTAAAAAAACGATCCGCCACACACAAAAAACGTTACATTCAGCGTTGCTCCCACCTGACGGTCAGTAAACGACTGATCCGTCACGCGGCGGATGCAACGCAAGGCCATCAGTCACAATCCGTCGCTAATAGAAGTCTATGAGGAAAAAATGGATTCCTGCAAAATATTTTGCAGAATACCATAATTCCTCAAGGTGACAGATTGTGACTGATGCAAAACAACGAAAATGGGAAATTGCCCTTACATTTCAATTGTTTCTGCGTTATTTTCCAGCGTTTTTCCTATCACAATGCAATTTAAAAAAAAAAGCATGTTTTTTTCTGCAACGTTTTCCTTGCCAAGAAATGCAGTGCTAGGTGTAGAAAAATGTGGGACCATACCCTTATATCCGGCCCTTACCTGACAGCATCTGCATCTCTTCTTTAGGGTGCGTACTCACAATCAGTGTTTGCAGCGTTTTGGATGTAGCGTTTTTTCGCTGTGTCCAAAATGCTGCGTTGTACAGTACAAGCACAGTGGATAAGATTTCTAGAGATCCCGTACCCACTGTGTATGTGTGGCGAAAACTTACCTGCAGTGTAGATATCCAAGCCGCAACATATCAATTGTTTGCTGTGGAGTTGCAAGTGTCCTTTGTAAAGAGAAAACAGGCGAGAAACCACAGCGCATGGAACCCTTATCGTGGCTACGAGCAGCTGCGCTCTCCTATATTCTCCTCTGGAGGAGACTCACGGCCCCGCAGGTCAGGACCCGCCGTGTCCAGGATGCAGCGGGTCCTGATCATGGGCACGTACCCTTAAATTAGCTTAGCTGGCCTGGAGGTCACATGTGCTTAACGCCATCACGATGACGTCCCGTACATCACGCCATCACAATGATGTCACATGTAGAGCTGAGCGATCCTGATTGGCAAAGTTCAGAAAATGTTAAAATTGTATGATCTTTGATCGGACAAGGATCAAACAGTCGATCATTTATTGCAAAAGTCGGTGATCTTTGCCAAGGATCAGGAAATGTCCAAATGGCAAAAACCATCCTCTCCCTGCCCATCACACCAATGTCAAGCGTTGGCATGGCTGTGATTGGCCACTGTAAAAAAAAAAAAGTTAAAGCAATACATACTTACTGAGTCTCCCCGCAGTGCTACTTCCAGGTCCGATAATTATCTCTAATGCATTTTCACTGCTTTCCCCACCCACCGGTGTCTCTGATTGGCTGCCGTTTGTCAACGCCCCCACCCTCTGAGACAGCGTGTGTGATTGGTTGAAATCACACACGCTGTCTGTGTCCTTACACTGGTAATAAATAAATAAAATAATTGGCGTAGAGTACCCCCCCCCGTATTGATACCAGCACAAATAAAGCATACTGTTACAGGCTGTTCCCCAGACGTGCGCTTATCTTGGCTGTGTATCAAAATAAGAGGAACCGCATGCAGCTTTTTTTTTTTATTAATTAAATAAATAAGTAAAAAGCCACCGTGTGGTCCCCCCCCTATTTTGCTACCCATATATTGATATTTGAAATAAAAGACAAAAAGGCACCCTCTTTCACCACTTTATTAACCCCAAAATCACCCTTGCAGATCTATCGTAATCCACATAAGGCCCCACGACGATTCCAGACCTGCTACATTAGTGAAAGCATAGCGCACGATCATGGAACATGACTGCCCACCGTGAGCGTTGGCATCACTCAGGTTAGTTGCTGTCACAGCTGGAGGTTCCCACAGTCCTTCACCTGTGATCGCAGGTAACCTGAAATCTGGTGCAGACATTTCAGCACCAAAATTTGCATTTCCTGAAAAAAAACTGCGTCGAGACTGTCAAAACCGTTTTTTGTTCATTTTTTGCAAAGAGATCCAGATTTGGTGCTGACATTTTTACACAATATTCCTGCTCCCAATCTACATCTCCTGGCAAAAATGCATCATAATGCATGCGATAGTGATACATTTTTTTGCCAGGAGTTGTAGATTGGGTGTAGGATTATGGGGTAAAAATGTCAGCACTAAATCTGCATCTCTTTGTAAAAAAAACAAACAGTTTTCTGCCAAGAGATGCAGGTCTGTGAACTCAGTGAGAGTTCATTGAAGTCACCTGAGGTCAGGTTACCTGCAATCACCGGTGGAGGACCATGGAAACGTCCAGCTGAGACCTCAGATAACCAGAGTGACGTCACCGCTAATCGCTGGGGCTCAGTCTCTGCCTGAACAGCATTAAGTTATGATCCATGATTGCGCACTGTGATTCAGGTGTAGCAGAGCTGGAATCATCGTAGGACCTCGTGTGGATTACGTCGGATCTGCAGGGGTGTTTTGGGGATTAATAAAGTGGTGAAAGACGGTGGGCGCTGATGAATGGGCCATCCACTGGGAGCCCACGCTGATGAATTGTCATGACAGCTGTGGATCAGCTGTCTGTTAGGGGTTGTGTCTATCATGATGAACTTTCTGTGAACGTGGGCTGCGTTCCGGCGTCCATAGGATGTCAGCATTTCTGCTATACAGAAGAGTGCTGATGAACCACTCTGTACAGCACAGGCGATCGGACGATTGCAGCTTCAAGTCCCCTAAGGAGACTAGTACTGTAAAAACAATAAAAACTGGAAAAAAAAGTTTTTAAATGTATGAAAAAAAACAAACAAAACACAAGTTCAGATCACTCCCCTTTTGCCCGTATCAAAATAAAACAATACATTTTTTTAATAAAATACACATATTTGGTATTTCCACGTTCAGAAATGCCCAGTCAATTAAAATATAAAATAAATTCATTCACTCTATAACGGGCGTAATGAGAAATCTAAATGCCAGAATTGCAACTTTTTTGATCACCACAACATTGCAATAAGAGGTGATCAAAACAGCACATCTAACCAAAAATGGTATCCACAAAATGATCTGAGTGCAGAAAATAATGCGGGCGTCACACGAGACGAGCTATCGCGCGATGCATCGTCGGGGGTCACGGTTTTCGTGACGCACATCCGGCATCGCTTGCGACGTCGTTTCGTGTGACACCTCTGAGCGATACAGAATCGCTCAGAAAACGTGAGTGGTGTACTCGTCGCTTATTTTTAAAAAATTGTTTATTTTTAATGGCGCCGGTTCTTCATCTTACCTGGGTCGGCACACATCGCTCCGTGTGACACCCCGGGAACGATGAACACAGCTTACCTGCGTCCCGCGGCTCCCGCCAGCAATGTGGAATAAGGAGGTAGGCGGGATGTTTACGTCCCGCTCATCTCCGCCCCTCCGCTTCTATTGGCCGGCGGCTGTGTGACGTCGCTGTGGCGCAGAACGTCCCTCCCACTTCAGGAAGTGGATGTTCGCCGCCCACAGCGAGGTCGCTCAGCAGGTAAGTACGTGTGACGGGGGTTTAACGACTTTGTGCGCCACGGGCAACTAATTGCCCATGACGCACAAACAACAGGGGCGGGTACGATCTCTCGTGCAATCGCACGATAGATCGTACCGTGTGAAGCCCGCATTAGCCATCACTTAGCACAAGATGTCAAAAACAGAACGTTACGGGCAGGGCTTTGGAGTCGGTAAGCCAAACCTCCGACTCCTCAATTTCCCTGAGTCTGACTCCACGACTCCGACTTGACTCATGTTTGTGATAAATTTACTGTAGTAAAATGTTAACATCACTACTTCTATCATGTCTGCAGTGCAGCACATATTCATTTCTTGTAAAAGCCTAGATTCTTTGATCAGGAATAGAACAGACATTATAGGACATTTCCTAACTTTTCCAAATTTTTATGAAAAAATATCACATACTGCATTGAACCGCTGTACCCAATTTTTTATACAGTATTCAGTTAAAACCAGAAGTTTACATATATTTGCATGGTTTTTTTTTCCACAATCTGACATGAAATCAGAATAAACCTTTCCCGTTTTAGGTTAATTAGGAACCAAAATGTTAGAGTAATGAGAGAGAGAGTGTTTTAATGAATGATAAAGGATTTCCGCTCACCCACTAAAAGTCTCCTAGCTCTAAGACCGCGTAATATGGTTGAAACGCGTCGCTAGTATTTTCCCCGGTCTAGGGGCTGTCTGTACCCACCTTATTCAATTTGTGCACATGGAATAAAGCACATGGAGATTGTCATTGAAGAGTGCCTTCCTTTCTGCGCTGGATTTTACTTCACAAGAGTATGTTTTAAGACATTTTTATTCATTTCTGCAAAGTCAAAGGTTTACTTATACTAAGAATACTATGCCTTTAACCTCTTCATGACACATGATGTACTGGGTACGTCATGGATCGTGTGAGGTTAATCCCCGCGGGCAGCCGCACACATATCAGCTGATTTCAACAGCTGACGTGTGCCTGCTAGTTGCGAGTGGAATCGCGTTCCACCCGCGACTATTAACCCCTTACATCTCACTGCCAAAATCTGGCAGCGAGATGTATATGCGCGCAGTCATAACGATAACTTATCCGCCCCCATCGGAAGTCACGTGACGTGATCATGTGACTTCCAGTGGTTGACATGGTAGCATAGGATCATGTGATGATGCCTGTAGCTATCATGAGTCACTTTCTCTCAAAGCCGGCAGAGCGCCGGCAGTGAGAGTGAGGGCTCCTTTCCACTTGCGTACCGCGATTTGCTAATGACGCTTTGCTGCGGGTGTCAGCCGAGGGTCATGCAACTGTGATGTGATCTTGTGATCGCATCACAGGAGTGGAGAAGAGGGGGGAGCACTTTCGTTTTTTTACGTTTTTTGGTCACCGCAAATTTTGCGCAAAATACAATAACAAGCAGACCCTGCGGGTTTCGGTGAGCGTCAGACCCTGTGTTTACACCAGTTCAGTCAGGAGGAATGGGCCCAAATTCCTACCAACTATTGTGAGAAGCTTGTGGAAGGAGATCAAAAATGTTTCACCAAAGTCATACAGTGTAAGGGCAATGGTACCAAATACTAATGGAATGTATGTAAACTTTTGACTTTGCAGAAAGTAATAAAAATGCCTTAAATATTCTCTCTCCTCTCCTCTCTTCTCTGCTCTCTTGGAAATAATTGTGGTTCCTAATTGACCTAAAACGGGAAAGGTAGATTCTAATTTCATGTCAGATAGTGAGAAAAACCTGCTAATGTGTATTTATAGAGAGTGGATGCAAACGTCTGGTTTCAACTGTATTTTAGGAGTCGGAGTCGGTCCATTTTATACCGACTCCGACTCCACCCAAATAGATAACAACTCCAAGACTCTAACTTCACAGCCCTGATTACGTGTCTCAGCACTTAAAAATAATAAAATAAACTATACATGTTTGCTACTTACAAACTCGTACTGACCTGGGGAATAATTTTGCCGGGTCTGTATTACCATATAGTGAACACGGTAAATATATATATAAAAAAAAACAAAACCCATTGTGGATTTCCACTTTATTGTGCAATTTCACCATGCTTTGAATTTTTTTTCATTACAATATTGGTCAGAATGAATGGTGTCTTTCAAAAGTAAACTTCGTCCTGCAAAAAACAAGCCCTCATATGTCTATATTGACGGAAAGATAGAAAAATAATGGCTCTTGGAAGAAGGGGAGGAAAAAATAAAAAATTGCTTGGCCGTAAAGGTGTTAAGACAGTATTGATTATATAACTGTATCATGAATATGTTTTGGTAAACAGATGAATTGCCAAAAGTTACTATACTTGTTACTATCCAAATATTTCTTGACCTAACTGTATATAGTTTCTGGGGTAAAATCCGCTGTGAAATTCCCAATTAATGGAATATTAACATCAGTGAAGTGGTCCCGAACTTAGAGCCATCTTTTATTAGCCAGAGTTGACACCGGCTGCAAAGGTAGGCTCCCTTCTCTGATGGCTGTGCAAATATTTATTAGTACATTTGCACTGCATTTCTACTGTACTTGTAAAGCCAGCTTTACCCACAGCCACATTTCACAGTCTTTATAATGACTGCAATATCAAGACCTTGGTCTCTTGACCAGAATTATCAGCCCCATGTATGTCTCTGGAGCTCTTACTTCCGGTCAGGAGTCTCATGGTTGGTGCAGAAATTGTGGTCCACACAGAGCTGTGAAGCCGAACTAAATGCCCTGTCACATGCAGCGATATCGCTAGCGAGCGTACCCGCCCCCGTCTTTTGTGCGTTACGGGCAAATCGTTGCCCGTGGCGCACAATATCGTTCGGAGCCGTCACACGGACTTACCTGCCTAGCGACGCCGCTGTGACCGGCGAACCGCCTCCTTTCTGAAGGAGCGGTTCGTGCGGCGTCACTAAGCGGCCACCCAATTGAAGCGGAGGGGCGGAGATGAGCGGCCGTAACATCCCGCCCACCTTTTTCCTTCCTCATTGCGGCTGCCGCAGGTAAGCTGAAGTTCGTTGTTCCCGATGTGTCACACGTAGCGATGTGTGCTTCCTCGGGAACGACGAACAACCTGCAACCTCAACAATCAATGATTTTTTGAAAATGAACGACGTATCAACGATGGACGATTTGCTGAGTATTTTCCATCGTTACCGGTCGCTCGTTGGTGTCACATGCAACGACGTCACTAATGATCCGTGACCCCGGCGATATATCGTTAGATAATTCGTTGCGTGTGACGGGGCCTTAAGTCCTGAAGACGAAAGTCTTGTAGGTAGACTAAGTTTGTTGCTATTGGTCACTGTATCTTTTGGCAAAGTTTAAATGAGTTTTCCCATCACAGAAAATGATGGCTCATACGAAAACAACAAAAATAATCTAACTGTCCTCATAATGACATAATTAGCAGTATTTCTGCATAGATCACATTTTATACAATGCTGAGCAAGAAGGTAACACTGTTTTGACTTTCGGGCCCCACATCTTACCATCAACTACAGCTTTGAACAATTCTGCACAGTTACAAGATTCTACTGAGCATCCATTGTAATTGATAGTCAGCTTATATTCAATAGAGCAGGGACGAGCCCAGCCCCTAAAATGTGAGAAGCCTGTAATTGACATCATAGGTAGACCACAACTATGAGAGACAAAATGAGAAACAAATCCAGAAAATCGCCTTGTCTGATTTGGCAAGATTTTTTTTTTTTTAAATTATGGTGGAAAAGAAGTATTTAGTCATCTAAAAACATGCAAGATTTCTGGCTCTCACAGACCTGTAAGGCTGGTTTCAGATCAGCGTTTTCCTGCCGCACTCCAAGATCCGGCACAAGGGCAGTACAGTACAATACAGTTCACTGGCAAGCTCCGGGCACATGCGGTCATGTGACCAGAGCATGTGACAGCTTGTGACAGGGGCTTGCCGCACTGTCTGTGAACTGTATTGTACTGTACTGCTCTTGTGCTGGATCTGGGAGTGCGGCAGAATACCGCTGATGTGAAACCAGCCTAAATTCTTCTTTAAGAGGCTCCTTTGTCCTCCACTCATTACCTGTAGTAATTGCACCTGTTTGAACTTTTTATCAGTATAAAAGACACCTGTCCACAACCTCAAACAGTCACACTCCAAACTCCACTATGGTAAAGACTAAAGAGCTTTCGAAGGACACCAGAAACAAAATTGTAGCTCTGCACCAGGCTAGGAAGCCCGAATCTGCAATGGGCAAGCAGCTTGGTGTGATGAAATCAACTGTGGGAGCAATAATAAGAAAATGGAAAACATGCAAGACCACTGATGATCTCCCTCGATCTGAGGCTCCACGCAAGATCTCACCCCGTGGGGTCAAAATGATCCCAAGAATGGTGAGCAAAAATCTCAGAACCACACGGGGACTTAATGAATAACCTGCATAGAGCTGGGACCACCGTAACAAAGGCTACCATTAGTAACACATTACACCACCACAGACTCAGATCCTGCAGTGCCAGACGTGTTTCCCTGCTTTAGCCAGTACATGTCCGGACCCGTCTGAAGTTTGCTAGAGAGTATTTGGATTATCTAAAAGAGTATTGGGAGAATGTCATATGATCTGATGAAACCAAAGTAGAACTGTTTGGTAGAAACACAACTTGTCATGTTTTGAGGAGACAGAATGCTGAGTTGCAAAGAACACCATATCTACTGTGAAGCAGGGGGTGGCAACATCATGCTTTGGGGCTGTTTCTCTGCAAAGGGACCAGGACGACTGATCCGTGTACATTAAAGAATGAATGGGGCCATGTATCGTGAGATTTTGAGTGCAAACCTCTTTCCATCAGTAAAGGCATTGAAGATAAAACGTGGCTGGGTCTTTCAACAGGATAATAATACCAAGCACACTGCCAGGGCAACGCAGGAAGCATATGAAGGTCCTGGAGTGGCCTAGCCAGTCTCCAAATGTCAACCCCATTGAAAACCTTTGAAGGGAGTTGAAAATCCGTGTTGCCCATCGACAGGCCCATAATATCACTGCTCTATTGGAGATCTCCTTGGAGGAATTGGCCAACATACCACCAACAATGTGTGCCAACCTTATAAAGACTTACAGAAAATGTTTGATCTCTGTCATTGCCAACAAAGGAAATATGAGAAAATAATGAGATGAACTTTTGTTATTGACCGAATACTTATTTTCCACCATAATTTTAAAAAAAAAATCTTGCCAAATTAGGCAAGGTGATTTTTTGGATTTCTTGTCTCATCTTGTCTCTCATAGTTGCGGTCTACCTATGATGTCAAATACAGGTCTCGCTCATCTTTTTAAGTGGGAGAACTTGCATAATTGGTGACTGACTAAATACTATATATATATATATATATATATATATATATATATATATAAATTTGTATTTTAGAGGATTTTTTTTATTGATCAACAACTATGTTCTCAATCAACCCAAAAGACTCATAAATATCACAGCTTAATATTTTTGGAAGTTGGAGTGTTTTTTTTTTTTAGATTTGGCTATCTTAGAAGGATATCTGTTTGTGCAGGTAACTATTACTGTGCAGAATTATTAGGCAACTTAATAAAAAACAAATATATTCCCATCTCACTTGTTTATTTTCCCCGGGTAAACCAATATAACTGCACAAAATTTAGAAATAAACATTTCTGACATGCAAAAACAAAACCCCAAAAAATTAGTGACCAATATAGCCACCTTTCTTTCTGATGACATTCAACAGCCTACCATCCACAGATTCTGTCAGTTGCTTGATCTATTTAAGATCAACATTGCGTGCAGCAGCCACCACAGCCTCCCAGACACTGTTCCGAGAGGTGTACTATTTTCCCTCCCTGTAGATCTCACATTTTATGAGGACCACAGGTTCTCTATGGGGTTCAGATCAGGTGAACAAGGGGCCATGTCATTATTTTTTCATCTTTTAGACCTTTAATGGCCAGCCACGCTGTGGAGCAGTTGGATGCATGTGATGGAGCATTGTCCTGCATGAAAATCATGTTTTTCTTGAACGATATCGACTTCTTCTTGTACCACTGCTTGAAGAAGTTGTCTTCCAGAAACTGGCAGTAGGTCTTGGAGTTGAGCTTCACTCTATCCTCAACCCGAAAAGGTCCCATAAGTTCATCTTTGATGATACTAGCCCATACCAGTACCCCACCTTCACCTTGCTGGCATCTGAGTCGGAGTGGAGCTGCATACATACTAAAGTGAGTTGACCAGTATGCAGTGAAATTGGGACTCTGTAGAAGAGACCTGGAATCAGATTTCAATCGAGGCATGCTTGAACCTGATCGAGATCATGCCCAGAAGGATTCAGACAGTGTTGAAAGCAAAAGGTGGATTTACAAAATAATAAAAATCTAAATTTAGATTTTTAGGAACAAAACAGTAAAAATTTAGTGACATGACAAAAATCTGCATAACCTAGTCATATGCTAAGATAGTTGCAAGTCAAATTTATGTATGTATGTATAGTCTCATGCTTAAAGCTTTAGGGGATGGTGAGCTATGGAGCCTGTAAGTCAAAAGTTCATAACATTGTTACCCTTTTGCTTGTCACTGTATATCGTATTCTGTGTGTGACAAGTAGCATGTAGTAAATAAATAACTATACTTTGCTGAACATGCTGCACTTTTTGTTCTGTTATGAAAGCAGTCATATAACATAAATCAGACATACGGCATTATATCATTGCTATTATTGGTTGCATCTGTTATGTAATGCCAAGAAATATGGCAGCTTATGAGATCTGAATCATCTATTACAGATCGTTTAATCGACATCTGAAGTGTGGTCTGCTTGGATAAATAGGTTATGTGATAGATAGAAATTAAAGTACATAAAGCATCTCTGGATAGGAGACATATCCACTTCCCATATGGAATATATAAGATTAATTATAACTGGGGAAGAGAGTGAGAGAGCTGAGACTTTAAGCTCCATTAAAGTAAGACCTCCTGGTTTGGGCAGGTAATTCCTATCCAGCTGATTTACTAGTTTAGACATAAAGTCTGGGATCTGTATACCTAGGGATTGAAAAGTAACAAATGTGTCACCTCTACAGGTAGCTCTGCTGAATTTCAAAAGATTATCTCAGACTTTTGGGCACCAGTGGTCAGTGATGAATATTGAGGTTTGTACTGATCTGATATTTATGGGAGGTACATTTTCAGCATCGTGATCACGAGAGGAAGAACATGCATATTTATTCATGATTGTGCTGCCTGAAGATCAGTCCCAAATTAATATCAGCCAGCTGGATGATGCTATCCATGCCATATTTCCTATTTATATAAAGGTAAAATTGTGTTAAGAAACATGTCCATGATATCTTTTGCCTAGGACCTCAATAGGTGAATGTATCCTAAAAGTTAGGGATCTCCTTATTTTATAAAGACTGAGCTCATATCCCATGATAGCCCTGTTATGAATCACCAGAGGGGGATATATGGATGTATCTTGTGCTAATAAAAGCAAATGCCAAATTATGATCCTTGTTCAGTGCCCGGAAGATACATTGCTGTGTAGGATTGTTCCACGTTCCATTGAAGTTCTTCCCTCCATAAATCTGAGTCATATCCGTGACCCAAGTTTAGTAATTTTCTTATGTTATTCCTTTTTATTTTATGCAATTGTATATGCAGTATTGTTTTTTCCCCTTATTAACATCTTTTGTATGTTTTTAGAAAAAATGCCTACTTTTCAGATTAAATATTTAAAATGTAATAGCTTTGTTCCTCTTGCTCTATAAATTGCATCCCCAAAGTTATACACTGCATATAACTGGTGTCCAATAAACCTGTGTAAATGATTGGTTGTGGCAGTTAGTAATTTTTCTGCGGTTATTGTGGAACTTGGTTGGACTACCAAGGAATATATATATTCCATGTTGGAATTGGTTGTATATACAGCAAATCACAAAAGTTAGTACATGCCTCACATTTTTGTAAATATTTTATTACCGTATATCTTTTCATGGGACAACACTGAAAATAAGACACTTTGATACAATGTAAAGCAGTCAGTATACAGCTGGTATATCAGTGTAAATTTGGTGTGCAGTCTAAATAACTCCACACACAGCCATTAATGTCAAAACCACTGCCAACAAAAGTGAGTACACCCCTATGTGAAAATGGCCAAATTGTGAGCAATTTCAATATTTTGTGTGGCCACCATGCTGTAACTCTCTTGCGCATGGTATTTGTAAAGCGGGCTTTACACGCTACAACAAATCTAACGACGTGTCGGCGGGGTCATGTCGTAAGTGACGCACATCCACCATCGTTAGTGTTGTTGTAGTGTGTGACAGCTACGTGCGATTGAACGTAAAACTGTTCATCGCATACACGTCGTTCATTTCCTTAAAGATACACGTCGGGTTGTTCAATGTTCCCGAGGTACCACACATCGCAGTGTGTGACATCCCGGGAACGATGAACAGATCTTACCTGCGTCCCCCGGCTCTCGCCGGCAATGCGGAAGGAAGGAGGTGGGCAGGATGTTTACGTTCTGCTCATCTCTGCCCCTCCGCTTCTATTGGCCAACTGCCGCGTGACGTCGCTGTGACGCCGAACGTCCCTCCCACTCCAGGAAGTGGATGTTCGCCGACCACATCGAGGTCTTATGGAAGGGTAAGTACGTGTGACGGGAAATAATCGTTTGTGCGACACGTTCAACAAATTGAACATGCCGCAGATACGATGGGGGCGGGTCACATCGCGTACGATATCGTATGCGAAATTGTAAGGTATAAAGCAGGCTTTAGAGCTTCACAGGAGCCACTGGAATCCTTTTCCACAGCTCCAGGAAAAGAAAAAAGCCATAGGCTATATTGAGTTCAAATGCTGTCTGTAAAAATAAAGAGCACTTGGAACACAGACATATGAATAAGGTCTAAAATTTTTTGTTTTCCTTTGTATTGTAAATAATGTTTCTCTTTTGTCTTCAACAGTTGATTTATGACAGTTTTGCTAAGTACCTAGTGGCTGAAAAAGGTTATAAAGAAGACTTGCTATCTGTTACATCTGAAGACTGGAATTTCTGGTAATTTTATTTTCTTTCTAATAGCTTTATTGAAATATGCTATGGGAAAAAAGGTCTCATCTATATATATAATTGCCTTATTCTGTCTGTCTGTCTGTCTTGCTCCAAAATTCTGTCGTTACCGCGACAAGCGTCTCATTGGCCGCTCGCCTCGCCTCGCCTCCGCCCCCCCGCATGGATTGGCCGCTCGCCCAGGCTCCGCCCCCACACGGATTGGCCTCTCGCCCCGGCCCCCTGCACGCATTGGCAACTCGGCCACGCCCCGCCCCCCTCACGCATTGCGCGCTCGCTCTGGCCCCGCCCCCCGCACGCATTCCCCGAACCGACACGGAGCCCCGACTCCCAGGTGAGTGCTGTACCCCCGGGAGCCCACACCAGAGTACGCCGGCAACCCAGCCGACACATACCCTCGCATTGCTGGGGTTGCCGGCGTACGCTGGTGTGGGCTCCCGTGCGTGCGGGGGGCGGGGTACGCTGGTAACCATGGTACACATCAGCTAATAATGTGTAGCATGATTACCAGCGTACACAGTGAGCGCATCAAGGTCCTGCAGCGGCGGAACACACACACACACGCACACACATAAGAACAGACACACACACACACATCAGATCACACTCACTCTCACACACACCTCACACACACATCAGATCGCATCCACACACTCACAACATCCACTGATATCGCTTGCTTCTCAGCGACGATACTGTGCGTGCAGTGACCTTCCAGGACCTGCCGGAGGATCACATGGCCGGAAGCATGTGGTATCTCCGGATGTTGTGAGTGTGAGCGCGTATGTGCGATATCGTCAATGTGTGTGCGTGTATGCGATCGGGTGTGTGCGTGTATGCGATCGGGTGTGTGCGTGTATGCGATCGGGTGTGTGCGTGTATGCGATCGGGTGTGTGCGTGTATGCGATCGGATGTGTGCGTGTCGGCAGAAGGCAGAGGAGCACAGCTGCTGGGACCGCCCATCGGAGGGCACAGGCAGAAGTGGGGTGTGAGTGTATGCTATCAGATGTGTGCGTGTATACTGTCTGATGTGTGACTGTGGAGCACGATGGGGGGTGCACAGCATGGGGGATGGAGCACGATGGGGGGTGCGCAGCATGGGGGATGGAGCACGATGGGGAGTGCGCAGCATGGGGGATGGAGCACGATGGGGAGTGCGCAGCATGGGGGATGGAGCACGATGGGGGGTGCGCAGCATGGGGGATGGAGCACGATGGGGGGTGCACAGAATGGGGGATGGAGCACGATGGGGGGTGCGCAGCATGGGGGATGGAGCACGATGGAAAGTGCGCAGCATGGGGGATGGAGTACGATGGGGGGTGCGCAGCATGGGGGATGGAGCACGATGGGGGATGCACAGCATGGGGGATGGAGCACGATGGGGGGTGCGCAGCATGGGGGATGGAGCACGATGGGGCATGCGCAGCATGGGGGATGGAGCACGATGGGGTGTGCGCAGCATGGGGGATGGAGCACAATGGGGGGTGCGCAGCATGGGGGATGGAGCACGATGGGGGTACGCAGCATGGGGGATGGAGCATGATGGGGGTGCACACCTCCCCCCAAAACACACACACACACACTGACACACGCGCACCGCACAACACACCACACACACACTGGGAACCACAAACACCGCCCTACCCAGACACCCACACACACAGAAAACGCCGCACACACACAACACCCAACACACAAACACCGCAGCATACACAAATATACGCACATACCGCGCAACACACACACATTGCACAAAACGTACCTCACCAAAACACACACACGCACCCCACACCCAAACACACACAAACCGCGCAACACACACAGTACCACACACAGACAACACTGCAGACACACAGCGCTCCACAAACAACACAACACACACACAGCGCTCCACACAAACAACACCGCTCTCACACACCCCCACCCAGACAACACCCAGAACATTTACAGCCCCCACACAAACACTTGGCAACTACACACAACAACATCTATATAACAAAAATCATACATTAACTACACAATAAATTCTAGAATACTCGATGCGTTAGAATCGGGCCACCTTCTAGTCAGATATAATCATTTTAAAATGTGGCTTCAGGGGCTATCACATCATCATGGGTTCCTCTTCTGGCACCCTCAGCAAACAGCTACATTTTGTCTTGGGGAAGCCACAGCTAACCCTGCATTAGGGTACACTCACATTTACGTATAAATCGGACGAATTCCATCCAATATGTTATCAAATAGCACTTGCACCAAAGTTACCGTATACTATGGAACAGTGTTGATTAGTGTTTTTGTTTCCCGTGATGATTTGGCATGAGAGAAATATTGCTGCATGCTGTTATTGGCAGTGTATCTTGGGTCATGCATACCCATACAAGTCTATGGGTGTGTACAAAATATTGGTCTGCACTGATGTAATCCGAGTGCAGTGCGATATATGCAGAGACAGGCAATGGAGAAAATGAAGAGATTAGTCGCAGTATCGGATCACAGTAATGACACTCTGCTTACACTCACAGCAGAGCCTGGGCCGAGTGTCATTATCATATTGCATCTGATGCTCTCTTTTATTGCATTCATAAGCTCATCTGACTAATGACATCAGAGGTTTCCTAAGTATCCACTTCATAAAAGGGAACATGGGACACTAGACGGACCTGCTCCTGAGATCATCAGGTTATTTTTTAAGCCATTTTATTTCTAGGTTTTATATGTAGAGTTGTAACCCATACTATGCACAAACATTTTGCGTCTTTACCAAGGAAAGACTGCTCGCATGTGAAATTCATAATTCAATAGTACAGACAAACGCAAGGAACTTTCAAATTTATTTTATCAGAGAGATCTGCTTCCTTCTCCACTTATCAGTTACTTCGTCCTCTGTACTGTATATTGAATTTGTCATCCATTGTGCTTAAAGGGAACCTGGCATCAGTTTTTTCCCTATTCAACCAAAAATATCACCTTCTGCAGCTCCTGGGCTGCATTCTAGGAAGGTGCACCTTGTTGCTGGCCCCCCTTGTAGACCCCTAAAAGAACTTTATAAAATCTTACCATTTCCTATGCAAATGAGTTTGGTTGGCCAGATGTACGGGCTCTAATTCATCTCCTGTCTCCCCCTCCTGCCGCTGTTCACCGTGCCCCAGACATGATTTGAATGGATGACGCCGCCCCCGTCTTCGTGCACGCTGCTGTAGTCTCACGCAGGCGCATTTCGCTGTGCCCCTATTGCGGGGCTGAGCATAAAGATTCCCTCGCGCGAGCGCCGGTGATGTAGTTGCGCAGGCACGAGATTATGGTTGGCGCTGTGTATGACCTCACTAGCGTCATCCTCATACCCACCCATAATCTCGCGCTTGCGCAACTACATCACCGGCGCTCGTGCTGCTCAGCCCCGCGATAGGGGCACAGCGAAATGCGCCTGCGCAAGACTACAGCAGCGTGCACAAAGACGGGGGCGGCGTCATCCATTTAAATCATGCCTGGGGGACAGCGAACAGCGGCAGGAGGGGGAGACAGGAGACGAATTAGAGCCCGCCCATCTGGCCAACCAAACTCATTTGCATAGCAAACGGTAAGATTTTATAAAGTTTTTTTTAGGGGTTTGCAAGGGGGGATGACAGGTTGGTTCCCTTTAAACACGGATTGCTGGCTGTTGCAAACTCGGCAGGAGCTGAAACGTTCAGTTAGTTCTAAATAAAGAACCACAATTTTGACGGCAAGAGAGCACCATGAGTTTCTTTATGTCACTAAGACGGACTGCAGGCTCACTAAGGTGTCATGTAGCACAGCTCAGTATACTCTATAGAATGGGGAGTAGTTGTGAGGAAACAGGCAAAGAGAGTCTTAAATATCTTGCTGACTCTTTTTCTTCAAATGAGAGCTTGATACATATTTTGACAGTGTATTGCTAATGTGTAATGGGGTCAACAAGTCCGACTGTATCCCTTCTGTAGAAATGGCTTTGAATACTGTTCCAGCAATTGCCCACAAGGGGGCAGCGTCGTACTGTACAACGACAAACACAGAGCTGGGAAATTCCCCACAGGAGCTGGTGTGTGAAAAACCAGAAGAGAAGACGCGGGAAAGTGTTGTTCAGCTCCGGAGCTCAGTGAGGAGAGTCCTGCGTGTGGTCTCCCTGAAGAGAGGGCTCGTTTTGCCGCAAAAGTCAGGAAGAAATCACCCGGTGAAAGCAGTTTCTGTCACTCCCAGTCTGCAGAACTTTGTTTTCCTCAGGGAGTTAACCGGACTACCGAGCACCGCCATCTGAGTGTAATTGCAGGGACTGTGACCTGCCTTCTTCTGCCCGGCGTGCTCCGGGACCAAAAGACTACTTATAATCCGTCACCAGCTGGGGAAGATAAAAGAAAAGAAAAGACCGAGGAGCTTCATCTCTCCAGCGCTGCACCGGGACCCATCACCGCGAGACCCCAGGCCTGCGACGTGGGAGCGACATCTTCTTTCGGGATAGACTGGTACGTGTTTGTAGGGAAAGTTAGGGAAAGTTGCCGCCATTTTTTTGTTGTTGTTTTTTTTCTTGCTGCATATCCGGAAGGAGTGAAAGTCCAGGGGCTTCCTATACCCATGTGTGCAGATAGCTCAGTTGATTGTATTATAAACATGTTTCCTAGTAAAGAAATGTTACTACCGGTGAAATCTGAGTATGGGGATTTTGTTGGAATAGAGCATACACACACACCCGCGGCCCTCCCTTCGGTCGCTTCATGTGGCGTAGTCGGCAGGATGTGTGACCAACAAAATCATCCCCCGGTAGTAACTTATAACCAGACAGCTCCCCCGCCGTCTATTGTCAATCAGGTGAGGAAGTTTGACGGACGGAACTATCCTGTAACGGAATGGACTGAACAACTTAAGATAGTGGGGGAAATGTATAACACTGACCCTAAGACCTTAGCAGAAATGGCCATGCTAACACTAGAAGGGGAAGCGTGGACGACAGTCAGGCTGGAGACGGTTAGGGGCCAGCGTACGTTGGATGACTTAGTGCGGGTGCTGGAGAACACCTATGGACCGACCACATATGCGGGAACATTGCGCTATATGTTTTTCCGGCGGACGCAACTCGAGTCGGAGGACATCCCTCAATATGCCAATGCCCTTCAAGTGCTACTAGAACAAGCCTGTAGAAAAGAAGAACAGATAGCTAGTACGGGTACCCGTGACCTGGTGTTGAGAGATCAGTTTGTGACCGGATTGAGAGACCCGTACCTTAACCGCTCATTGCAAGATCTACTCCGGATAAATCCGGCCTTTACGTTCGCTGAGGCCAAACAAGAAGCTATAGAACGTTCAAGGGGGCCTGTCGTGGAGACACAGACATATACCGCGGCTTGCAGGTCCATATCTGATATCGGGACGCCGAACAGCAACACGGAGGAACTGAAACAGATGGTGGTAGAGTTGCAGAAACAGGTGTTACAGCTCACCTTAGATCAACAGGCGGGCCGGCAAGCGAGACAACAACCCAGCCGGCCGATGGGAAGATGCTGGACATGCGGCGATCCCCGCCATAGAGCCAACCGTTGCCCTCAGAACTTTCAAGCTCCTCCACAGTCCGATCTACCAGAACCAGCAAGTCAGGTCCCACAACAGAGGCCGCCTTTAAACTAGACGCCCCTGTCAAAGAGGCTCACTCGACAGGGGATGCCAAAGAGAGGGGTGTAGGAAAACAGAGCCAGCCACGGAACAAACTTGCATCAAATAGCCCCACCCTAGAAGTATTACTGGAAGGGATCGCCGTACAAGGGTTAATGGATACTGGGTCTCAGGTATCCACTATCTCCGAGCAGTTCTACGAAGAATGTCTAAAACCGCGAGTTGCCTATGACCCTGATACCGCCATCAAGATCAAAGCAGCCAATAATCTACCCATTCCGGTGTCGGGAGTTGCCTGGATGAACACCGAAATCTGTGGCCAAGATCTCGGGAAGAGAGGGATAATTGTGGTCAGGGAAGGCTTTGAACCAGAAACGCCCATGATTATTGGGATGAACATCTTGAAGGACCTGAATCTGGTGCTGTTTACCAAGAAGGGGCCCAAGTACTGGCAAGGAGTGACCGCACATAAGGCCACCCGCCGTGCCTTTCAACAAGTGGTCCGGACCTGCAACCTCCAGCGAATGACCGAAGAACAGCTGCCGCTGGCCACGGTCACCGTACCCCGCCATACTAGGATCACCTTACCAGCTGGAAAAGAGACAGTTATCTCACTACCCCTTGGCACCATGAGACAGTTTGAAGGCGTGGAGGTGCTGATTGAGCCGCGCTCCCCGAGGGAGGGGAAGCTGAACCCACTAGTCGCTCGAACTCTAGCAGTAGTGAGAAAGGGAAGAATTCCTGTCAGGCTGGGCAACACGGCTAATGTGAGCGTTGACCTAGAAGCCGGGACACAGCTCGGCCGAGTCTACGCTCTAACCGAAGAGGTGAACCCTATGAGCCCCCTCCAGTTTGTACCGTCTACAGAGGGAGATTGGACAGTGACGGTCTCTACCATGGCCGCTGTCGCGGGTGACACCAACGTGGGGCGAGAACTCCGAGAGAAGTGTCAGTTGGACGTATCCCAATACTCCAAACGGGAGGTGTCTCAGGTGGAAGAGCTACTCCAAGAGCATCAGGCGTCCTTTGCCCGGCACGACACCGATTTTGGGTGCACCACCAGTATCAAACACGAGATCCCCACCGGTGACACTGCTCCTATCCGTGAAAGGTACCGCCAAATTCCTCCCCAGCAATACCAAGAAGTGAAAAATCTCCTGAATTCCATGCTACATGCGGGAGTGGTACGGGAAAGCCAGAGCCCCTGGGCGGCGCCGGTAGTGTTAGTCAAGAAGAAGGACGGATCCCTGAGATTCTGTGTGGACTACCGCCGTTTGAATGCTTGCACCATCCGGGACTCGTACCCTCTGCCAAGGATCGAAGAATCCCTGACAGCCCTGAAGAAAGCCAAATACTTCTCCTCGTTGGATCTGGCCAGCGGATATTGGCAGGTACCTATGCATGAGAAAGATAGAGAGAAGACTGCTTTCATCTTACCCATGGGCCTGTACGAGTTTGACCGGATGCCCTTTGGTCTGAACAACGCGCCGGGGACTTTCCAGCGGCTGATGGAGCGCTGCTTGGGAGACTTCAACTTCGACTTCACCCTCATCTATCTGGACGACATTGTAGTCTATTCGGCCACATTTGAAGAACACCTGCAGCAGCTGGGCCGTGTGTTCAGTAGGTTGAGGGAACATGGCCTGAAGTTGAAACCCAACAAGTGCCGTCTTCTGCAGCCCGAGATCAATTACCTGGGTCACCGGATCTCAGCCGAAGGCGTCCAGCCATCTCCAGAGAAGATAGCCGCCGTACGGGATTGGCCGCAGCCCACAAACGTCAAGGAGGTCAGGGCTTTCCTGGGGTTGGCCGGCTACTACCGCCGGTTAGTCAAAAACTTCGCCCGGCTTGCTGCACCCTTGCAGGATCTGCTTCGAGGGACCACCAACAGCCCCAGAGGACGACTCATCCGCTGGGGACCCAGCCAGGAAGACTCCTTCCAAGCCCTAAAGGGTGCCTTAACGTCTCCCCCCATCCTGGCATATGCGGACTACAACCTGCCCTTCCAACTACACACCGATGCCAGTTTACAGGGTCTAGGGGCAGTACTTTCACAGGTCCAAGACGGCAAAGAACGGGTCATAGCCTATGCCAGTCGGTCCCTACATGAGGGCGAGAAGAACCCCACCAATTATAGCTCGTTCCGGCTGGAGCTGTTGGCCCTAACGTGGGCTATGGCGGAGAAATTTGCAGGGTATCTCACGGGGACCGAAGTACTAGTCCTGACCGATAACAACCCGTTGGCCCATCTAGAAAATGCGAAGCTCGGAGTCATGGAGCAGCGTTGGATGGCTCGGCTCTCCAAGTTCAATTACAAGATCAAGTATCGGGCTGGCGCTGAGAACCAAAATGCGGACAGCCTGTCTAGAGTGTCATACCCCTTACTCAACCGAGACCGGGATGAAGAATTAGAAGGGGACGAGACACCTGACTTTGCAAAGCTCGCCCAACAGATGGTGGATCACCGCCAGCTCGTTGTGGGCGAAGCTGGAACTCCGGTGGGAGTCGCCTTGCCACCCCAGGAGTGGTGCAGGATTCAGGACCAGAACCCCGATTGGGCTCTACTCAAACAATGGGTGAAACGGCAGCAGAAGCCTCCCGCCGATATACGGGCGCGACTGTCTACCGGGACCTTGACCCTGCTCAGCCAGTGGGACCGGCTGATTCTGAGAGAAGGAGTGCTATACCGGAAGGTTCTCTTGTCACACATGCTGGAAGAATGCGCACAAGTTGTAGTGCCTGAACAATTGGCCCGTGAGATGGTGGTCCAGGCCCACAAAAGGAATGGACACTTCGGAATGGACAAGACTTTTCGGTGGGTTCAACAGTCCATCTATTGTCCGGGGCTCCGCAAGCTGGTTGAAGACGTCTGCCAGACCTGTCGCACCTGTGAACTACACAAGTCCTCTGAGCAGCGTGCACCTGTTCAGACAATTAAAACATCCAGACCCCTTGAGCTGTTGATGGTGGATTATCTGCTGGTTGGGACGGCGAGCAGTGGCTATCAGTATTGTTTAGTCATGGTGGATCACTTCACAAAATTCGCTGTCGCTGTCGCTACCAAAGACCAGACGGCTGAATCGGCTGCTCGGGCCATCTGTCGACAGTTCATCCATGTCTACGGGTGCCCGGAGAGGTTGCACTCCGACCAGGGGGCTTGTTTCGAGGGCCGAGTCATCGAAGAGCTGCACCAGATGTATGGGATCCAGAAGTCGAGGACCACTCCTTATCACCCACAAGGGAACGGTGCATGTGAACGCTTCAACCGGACCCTACTCCAGCTGATCCGCACCTTGGCCGATGATAAGAAAGACCAATGGCCTCAATTCCTTCCTGATTTAGTATGGGCCTATAACAACCAGGTCCACTCTGTGACTGGCTACACTCCACACACCCTTCTCTTTGGTCGCCCCGGAAAAGGGGTCCATGACCTGAACCTATTTCGCCCTGGAGTTGACGTCTGCCATAACTACCCCTCCTGGCTAAATGCTCACCGACAGAAGATGGAGACGGTACACCGACTGGTGAGCAAACAAATCCGGGGCCAGATACATGCTGATCCACTCCCCGTGCAAGAGCAACCCTTGAAGTTGGGACAGCCAGTCCTGCTCCGTATCAAGAAGCCCCAAGGGAAACTTCGAGCCAAGTGGGAGACTGAGGTTTACCGGGTAATCGAACGCCCCTACCCCAACGGGCATGTATACCGAGTGCGGGGTGAAGACAATCACAGCATCCGCACTGTGCACCGAAATATGTTGCGGCCCTGCCGATCCCAGCCTGACTCCCCTACCACAGTACCCGGAGGGGATGACACTACCAACACGACTGACGACACGGACGTTTCCCGGCACAGTGATCACCTTGACTCTGAGATCAGTGACCTCCCTACACAACCCAGTTCTTTCCCCGGGGTGCTGACTGGAGTGGGGCGTAGAGACAGTGACAGGGAGGGGAACAACCGACCCTTGAGGCGCACTGACCGCACCACTGCTGGGATCCCGCCCGGGCGGTCTTACAGGGACCAGTACGTATGGCCCACTTCTCAACCAACCCCTGTAACGTCTGCAGTCATCGCTGCCTGGGAACCGACGGTAGTTGACAGGGACTGCCAACCTTTAAGTGGGGGGGTATGTAATGGGGTCAACAAGTCCGACTGTATCCCTTCTGTAGAAATGGCTTTGAATACTGTTCCAGCAATTGCCCACAAGGGGGCAGCGTCGTACTGTACAACGACAAACACAGAGCTGGGAAATTCCCCACAGGAGCTGGTGTGTGAAAAACCAGAAGAGAAGACGCGGGAAAGTGTTGTTCAGCTCCGGAGCTCAGTGAGGAGAGTCCTGCGTGTGGTCTCCCTGAAGAGAGGGCTCGTTTTGCCGCAAAAGTCAGGAAGAAATCACCCGGTGAAAGCAGTTTCTGTCACTCCCAGTCTGCAGAACTTTGTTTTCCTCAGGGAGTTAACCGGACTACCGAGCACCGCCATCTGAGTGTAATTGCAGGGACTGTGACCTGCCTTCTTCTGCCCGGCGTGCTCCGGGACCAAAAGACTACTTATAATCCGTCACCAGCTGGGGAAGATAAAAGAAAAGAAAAGACCGAGGAGCTTCATCTCTCCAGCGCTGCACCGGGACCCATCACCGCGAGACCCCAGGCCTGCGACGTGGGAGCGACATCTTCTTTCGGGATAGACTGGTACGTGTTTGTAGGGAAAGTTAGGGAAAGTTGCCGCCATTTTTTTGTTGTTGTTTTTTTTCTTGCTGCATATCCGGAAGGAGTGAAAGTCCAGGGGCTTCCTATACCCATGTGTGCAGATAGCTCAGTTGATTGTATTATAAACATGTTTCCTAGTAAAGAAATGTTACTACCGGTGAAATCTGAGTATGGGGATTTTGTTGGAATAGAGCATACACACACACCCGCGGCCCTCCCTTCGGTCGCTTCAAATGTATAATGTCCTTCATGCTTTTTGTGATTCTCTATGTGTGCTAAAAAATAAATGAAGAGGAGGAATCCCTCCCTGTATGCTGTACTGTGCAGCCAGTCTCCTCCCACCAGCTCAGAGTGGATTGAAAATGAACAGATAGAGCCTGTAGTAGGGAAAACTGATGAAAATGCATGATACAAGACATATAATGATGAAAAACTGTTATTCATCATGTACATACACAGGACACCTTATTCTGGAAACTTACTTGAAAGTACACTTAACCTTTAAACAACAGGTGATTTTTTTGCGCAACCAAATATCTTTCTGTAGCCCCGACTTAAAACTACGCACTAAACTGACGGCCAAGCTATGCTTTGGAAGATATTTCAGCTGACACCCATGTCATCCGCCTCACCCATACACATGATTGCTCGTTCAGCCGAGTGCTCTTGTGTTCTCTATGAGAAAGCCACCAGCTGACATGTCGGCTGCCGGCTTATCTCCCGGAGAACAATGTGATTGGCTTGTGCAATCAACTTCTCTCCTGACAATCAGTTGGGCCTGTGCCTCCATACACATTAGGCCATCAGCCGTGTGGATTAAGACTTTAAAATACCAGAAATGCAACTACAAATGATAAAGAAGAAATATCTGCTGACCTAAAGTATCAATCTAAAGGCCCCTTTACACACTGCAACATCGCAAACGACATCGCTGTAACGTCACCAGTTTTGTGACGTAATAGCGACCTCCCCAGCGACATTGCAGTGTGTGAAACACATCAGCGACCTGGCCCCTGCTGTGAGGTTGCTGATCACTACACATCTCTCAGGACCATTCTTTGGTCCTTTGTTTCCCACTGTGCAGCATGATCACTAGAAAGTCTCAGTGTGTAAAGGGGCCTTTACAGTGACTTCGTTAGCGACTTCCCTTTCAAAAAGCTGCTTTACAACGTCCCCAATGACTAGCTAGCTTGTTCTGCAGGTCCATATCGCTGTTGCGTCGTTTTCCAGGTATGCCTGTTTGACAGCTCACCAGCGACTCACCAGAGACTTTGTAGCGATCCCGGCCAGGTTGGGATCGCTGGTGGGATCGCTAGAAAGTCTAAAGCTGGGTTCACACATAGCGACAGCGACAACGACATCGCTGTTACGTCACCATTTTCTGTGACGCAACAGCGACCTTGTAAGTCGCTGTTATGATCGCTGCTTAGCTGTCAAACACAGCAGAAGCAGCAGCGATCATAGCGACAAGCGTCGCTGTACTACATGTGCAGAGAGCAGGGAGCCGCGCACACTGCTTAGCGCGGGTTCCCTGAACTCCTAGCTACAGTACACATCGGGTTAATTACCCGATGTGTACTACAGCTACATGTGCAGAGAGCAGGGAGCCGCGCACACTGCTTAGCGCTGGCTCCCTGCACTCCTAGCTACAGTACACGTCGGGTTAATTACCCGATGTGTACTGCAGCTACATGTGCAGAGAGCAGGGAGCTGCGCACACTGCTTAGCGCTGGCTCCTTGCACTCCTAGCTACAGTACACATCGGGTTAATTACCCGATGTGTACTGCAGCTACACGTGCAGAGAGCAGGAGCCGGCACTGGCAGTGAGAGCGGCAGACGCTAGTAACGAAGGTAAATATTGGGTAACCAGGGAAAGGTCTTCCCTTGGTTACCCGATGTTTACCCTGGTTACAGCTTACCGCAGCTGCCAGAAGCCGGCTCCTGCTCCCTGCTCGCTTCATTTCGTCGCTCTCTCGCTGTCACACACAGCGATGTGTGCGTCACAGCGGGAGAGCGACGACCAAAAAATGAAGCTGGACATTCAGCAACGACCGGCGACCTCACAGCAGGGGCCAGGTCATTGCTGGATGTCACACACAGCGACAGCGACGGGACGACGCTGCAACGTCACAGAAAATGGTGACGTAGCAGCGACGTCGTTGTCGTCGTCGCTGTGTGTGACACCACCCTTAGTGTGTAAAGGGGCCTTTAGTGAGTATAAAGTAGCTGAAGATAAGCTTTGTCACCAGTTCCTTAACAACTTTTTTCTGATTGTTTTAGCTTCAAAGGCTTGGTGCTGGATTTGGAAGAAGGAAACTTTCTTAAACTTGCTGCAGATGGAACGATTCTCAGGTATCTGCCACATGAATATCTTTTTCTCATTTTAGACATTTTCAAGTACAAGGTTGTAAATCAATTTCTACATACTTGGAGCATTTGCATGACTACTAACCTATTATCTACATAAATTGCAAATAGTCATTTGTGGTAGATGAACTAATATATTTATGTGGTCTGCAGTATATTGTAATAATCTTGCTTGTATAATGTTGGTGTATAAGATTAGTGTTTAGACTGATGATGAAAGGGAATCTGTCAGCAGGTTTTTGCCAACATAAAGTAGGAAAAGAGACTCTGAATCCAAAGATGTATGACTTAGGTGCAGCCTTCTGACACAGAGATAATGCTTAGATTTACCAACACAGCAGAGCTGAGAGAGCTTCCCTCGCCCACACCAAGCTTTCAATAGAGATTTTACATTTACAGTGAGGTGTCAATGAGAGGAGGAGGCGTGCCAGACTGCCTTGCGCATGACATTGTAGTCCTGCAATGATAATCAGTAAGTGATAAAGCCTTTAGTTTAATTAAATAACAGCACACAGCCTGATAAGAAAGGCATAATTGATGTTTTTTTTTAACCCCTACAGCATGCTGTCCTTAGATTACATAACAAAAATCTAATAGCCAAGCAGCACTTATTTATAGCTAACATCCCAAAGATATGTAATTCCAATATATGTAGGTGATAAGTGCACTTTGAATGATCTCTGATGTACATGGGCCCGCTTCTCTAACCCAAATCATCTGCCATATATTTACACTGCAAGGTTTGAAAATATAATCTGAATTAAAAGGGTTTTCCACTTTTGATTATTATTATTATTTTTTTACTCACAGGAATTCTATTAGCCTTGCTAACCCCCTGCTAACCCAGCGCTTATTTCTCTACTACAGTCCCCAGTTATTACTGGCGTGCCTGCACTGGAGACATCATGTCTTTTGCATGTGACTGCAGGAAGTCACCTGGTCAGCGGTCTCATGCCAATGATTCACATGCAGCGGTATATGCTGTAGTTGTGATCTCTCCGCTTCAGTCATATCAACATAGACTTGGGGCAGCAGAGAAAAGATAGCACTGAATCCACAGAAAATTGTAAGTCTAATTAATTATATTTATCAGAGCATGCCTGTGGACTGAGAAAAAATCAAAATGGAAAACCCCTTTAATTGTAGTATTATATGAAGCCATTCAAATGAATGGGTTTCCATGTAATACATGGATGAGCTCAGTCTACAAGAGTGGGAGATAACTTTGCGAGTGACCCATTGCTCTGGTACAAGTAAGGGACTTTACTGTCCCCAAGTAGGACACATGGAAAGGGTTTATTATTATTATGATAATAATAATGACACCCCCTTTAAAAACGACATTTAGTCTTTATTCATCTAGTAGCAATGGAAAATACGTCTGAAATACAGAAATCAGGAGGCAGACCTTTCAAAACTGTCTGGAAGGAAAAGTTATCTTCTTAAGGCCCTGTTACACACAGAGATAAATCTGCGGCAGATCTGTGGTTGCAGTGAAATTGTGGACAATCAGTGACACATTTGTGGCTGTGCACAAATGGAACAATATGTCCATGATTTCACTGCAACCACAGATCTGCCAAAGATTTATCTCTGTGTGTGACGGGGCCTTGATAGCAACCAATCTGAGCTCAGATTTAATTTCTTAACTTGCTTTGGTAAATTGCAAGTTATGGTGGGATTGGAAAAAAAAACAAAAAGAAAAATTGTATGAAAAATACCCTGACTATAAATAAATAAATTGCAAGTGCTTAATAACAGGGTACTTAGTATATACATTTTTGCAAAAAGGTAAGAAGCCGTCCCACCTCGTCACGGTGTACCCATCTGGGACAGTCCCTAACCAACTGAAGTTAAAAACATTTTATATACCTGACTTGTGTCATATCAAAACTCCAATGTGAATGGTAACAAGTGGTCAGCTGGGTCCCAGATTAAATACATAGCAAAGTGGGAAGCACAGCTCAGTTTCTTTTGGTGTTTTTCTTCTGTTTTCTTGCATTAGTGCAATATGGGGGTGCAGCCCTCCTTATACTGAGACTGGGCAATCAATTTGCTTCCCACTTTGCTGTGTATTTAATCTGGGACCCAGCTGACCACTTGCCACCATTCACATTGGAGTTTTGATAGACCCAAGTCAGGTATAGAAAATGTTTTTAGCTTCAGTTGGTTAGGGACTGTCCCAGATGGGTACACCGTGACGAGGTGGGACGGCTTCTTACCTTTTTGCAAAAATATATATACTAAGAACCCTGTTATTGAGCACTTGCATTTTATTTATTTATAGTCATGGTATTTTTCATACAATTTTTCTCTTTGTTTTTTTTCTAGTCTTGAGGCTACCATTCACATGCTTGTAATGTTGCATGTTTACTGAACATTTGTTACAGTTTCAGTTCAGTTTCTTTTGGTGTTTTTTGTGGTGGGATTGGCAACACAGTTTGTTTTTTGTTTTTGTTTTTTTATGTAGTTTTTGATAAATTTGCCCCTTGGTTTTTTATTGTCTGTCTCTTCATCGGTTATAATCGTTAATTACATATTTACGCAGATGTCGATTCACAGCAGTTGAGAAACCTCTGGGTACAATCTGTTAATGTCATCATGGGTATAAGATAAATTTGCACTAAGATTTTTATTTTTTACATGTCATTAAAGGGCATGTCATGGCACCAAGACGATGACTACTGACATGATTGAAGAGGTTTATGGTGAGAAGAGAGAGTGGAAGCATTTCAAAACAATCAATGGGACATATGCACGATCAGGTAAGGCATGATCCCTTAAGGAATATTACCCATCAGGATAACTTGGATACCCCGCAGGGGGTTCTCCCACTCAGGACACCCTCTCTGCCCTCCTGTTTGACCAACACTTCTACTTTCTATTACTTGATGCAACAATTTAAATGGGCACTATGTAAAACCACATTTTACTGGCCATTCGTCTCATTTTTCTTTTTAAGACAACACATTAAACCTCTAAGGGGCTGATTCATCGTACAAAAATGCTATATGTTATACTCATTTTCATATTGCTAAATGGTTAAAATTTTAAGTTTGCAATTTACCTCTTATAACAGAGAGTTCTTAATTCTGTACTTTATCGCAGGTTGCCTAGGTTACTGGCCACCTCAGCAGTGTCACAAGAGGTGGCCAGTTTCCTAGGCAATGGGTGCAGCGATTTAAAAAAGTAGCCTGCAAGCACTGCTGTGGAGCTGGCGGACCATCGTTAAACCTCCTATGCTCCTACAATGCTACAGAGGCAAATTTGCCTTTGCGTACAGCATGGGAGAATGCACAGTTCAGACAAACATTGATTGACTGCAGCACTGTTGATGTGAGCTCAATGCTGCATCAAGTAGCAGGGTAAATAATACTCCATTTCTTATTTTCACCTGATGAGAGATCATGAAGTATTACAAACCTTTCCTAGAAATCCCCCTTACTAATAATATGATTTTAATTTTGGTGCAGTTTATGTATGTAACAGTAGAGGGTGCTATATCCATCTGTTTTCCAGCATTTGTCACTCAGGGAAGCGCTGGGCTGTGCAGCTACTGTATGTCAGTACTTTTCAGGATATCACATGGAACAGCTTTAGAGCATTTCTTTTCTTAGGAGCTTGCAGCATGAGTGGTGTAATTGTTTTCATGTGATTATGTTATTCTACATTATTAAATTATGCTTACCAGATAAAACTATACCATGTTTTCCCATGACACTGATTGTTGTATTTAATTGCTATGAATTTATATTTCCCCGTCTACTATTATTTCCTATTTATAACTGAATGGTTTCGGGTTTTGAAATAAAATACATTAGTGAACTCGGGTAAAATCATTCAAGTATGAATTAAGAATGGTTTTAAATAATCATATTGTCCAAGAGAAAAAGTTACTGTCCCCTATACCTAAAAGGGCCCCCCACTTACATAAATCAAGGGTGTCAGGTTTGGGTTCAACAAGTGCTCAGCTACATTACAGTGGGGATGAATGATGAGCCTGTCTATATAGAATCCAGTGATATAAAAACTGTTGCCACATCCTTGCTATAAACGAGTAGCAGTCTTTCATATCTTTCCATTCAGGACTGATTTTGTCCATAGACATTAGTAGGATTTTTGCATAATCTTCTAATTTTAGTTACTGCCATAACACACTCTTGGTACAAGGCAAAGTGAAATGTTACATTTTTGTAAATAATAATAATAATAATGTAAGTTTGTCTGAACAAGCCAATTATATATGACCACCAAACATTCTCTTTCAGTCACCTTGACCCTCCATGTTCCAGGTGACTGATGCTCAACATATGGCTTTTGTATGTTTGATGTGCATCTCTAAGGGGAAGGTAGACGTAATCTGGCTTCTGCAGGATAATGAGCAGGCATATTACTGCTTCACGCTAATGGCCCCCACACAGATTAGACTAATGTCAGCTGAACTAATCAATATCGATGGGTTTGCCCGACAATCTAAAGGCCCCTTTACACACTGCAACATCGCTAACGACATCGCTGTAACGTCACCGGTTTTGTGACGTAATAGCGACCTCCCCAGCGACATTGCAGTGTGTGACACACATCAGTGACCTGGCTCCTGCTGTGAGGTTGCTGACCGCTACAAATCTTTCAGGACCATTTTTTGGTCCTTTGTTTCCCGCTGAGCAGCATGCATTGGTGTGTTTGATACCATTACAACGGCTTCGTTAGCGACTTCCCTTTCAAATAGCTGCTTTAACACGTCCCTAATGACCAGCTAGGTCGTTCTGCAGGTCCGCATCGCTGCTGCGTCGTTGGTAAGGTCTGCCTGTTTGACTGCTCATCAGCGACTCAAAAGAGCCTTTGTAGTGATCCCGGCCAGGCTGGGATCGCTGGTGGGATCGCTAGAAAGTCTCAGTGTGTAAAGGGGCCTTAATGTATATGGGGGTCTTCTGACTGGTCCCTGACAGATGATATCAGGGAAAGCTACCGACAGAGGAAGTTTATAGAGACCACAAGAACACTCAGTAGAGCAAGCAGGGCTTTTTATATATGTCTGTGATCCTTATATACTAAAAAGAGGATTTGTAAAGCTTATTGTATTTATTTTGCCGATTACAAGCAATAAAAAAAAAATGGAAAAAACAGTGCACACAAATGGCCAATTAAAGAAAAGTTATATATGCAACTAGCTAGTTTACAGGGAAAGATGACAGGATCTATTGTGAAACCTAAAAGAAGTAACAGAGTCGTTATCAACACTATAAAGACTATATGACGTAGGCTATAAAGACAAACCAGAAGCGCCACTTGCACATCACTGCTACTTAGTGTAAAGTAAGAGTCTGTTTGGCCGGGGTAGAGGACTTTGTCAGTGTCTAAAGGATAAAGTTTCTCTTTTAGGAGATGGCCAAGCTGCTCCCTTTGAAATCTCCCTACACCAGCTTGGCGATATCAGTAAAGGGAACCCGTCACCTGACTCATGCCTCCCAGACAGCGATCAGCATGAATCAGTGCCTGTTTGCATGATTTAAGCTGGTGTATTTCAGAGAAAATATACTTTAATGATCTGGCTGGGGACCATAGTCTGAGATGAGACTAGTGCTGTCCCCAGCTGACTCTTTCCAGCACCGCCCTAGGTGATTCACAGGTCTATAGCTATAGGAAGACCTGTCAATCACCTCTAGCAACACTGGTTGACGCCGGCTGGATATGAGCCCTCCAAAGTGTATCTGGTCTCCTTTGGTCTAGAATTATTTCTTATTTTTATTGTTATTTTATTTACGTTTTCACGCAGGTGAAAGCAATGTTAGAAAAACATGTATTATTACATATGATCTCTTTTATGTACCAAAAAAAATAAAAAAAATAAAATGTGTTTGTTTTCTTGTTACAGCAAAATACTACTTCTATGACAACTACTTTGACTTGCCAGGAGCTCTCCTGTGTGCTAAAATTGTTGATACTTTAGAAATGGTGAGTAACCATATATCACTGAAATATTTATTATATTTGTGACTAACAGCAATGAAATTGCTTGATTTTTCTATTGATAGTTCTGCAGTAACATCACATAATATAGATGTTAAGGACAGAACTCCAACAAATGCACTACACAAGACTGACCCCCACATCCAAAAGGTGTGAATAGGTTCTAGCTGAAAACACATTTTAACTACAAAATACATATAGCTGCACTCTAGAATGCTAACAATGAACAAGGGAACTCTGGTACTCCATTACGGCTATAGGAATATTTGAAACAAGAGATATTTAGCTTATGTATTGGCCAATGCATGTGAGACCGGTACCCACGACAAGGTGATCTCTTGTATACTGGGACCCTAACTTAAATGCATCTACATGGGTTAAAAACCTACATGTCTGGGCATAAAGGATCCAGCTATAAAGGAGGATGGACACGCCAACAAAGCAGAATTAGTATGCCATTAATTAAAGGAGTTGCCTTGTGAAAACAAGTTATCATCCATCTTCAGAGTAGGTGATAACTTCTTACTGATCGGTGGGGGTCCGAATTCTGGGATCCGTACCAGTTGTCAGAACAGGAAATTTTAATGCCTGATAGGCCAGTTATAAAATGGATCGGCAGTGTATATACTTGACCACCACTTTATTAATTCTGTATAGGGTTGCCAGAGAAGGCCAGAGTGCAACGCTCGGCAGCCCCATAGGGATGACTTGTGCAGCGATCGAGCTTGTGCACAGCTGCTCCATTCTAACTGGAATTATAGTGCTGTCCGTTGTCAGTCGCTTGTATTTACTAGTTAACTTCTTTAACGTATCAATTTTGTTTTCATATTTATAAAAGGAAAATTAGTTTTCTGTTTCCTTTTCTCTTGTTGGGCTTATTGGTGTTACTAGAAAGTGATTAAATAATGGTTTTTGACTTTTGATGGGCCAATGTGATCCTCTGGGAAGGAAAAAGCAGGTGTCAAATTCTGAGTTCAGCATGTGACATTCGCATGATGCCGCTGAATAAACCTGGCTATTGCCAAGGAATTGCACTATGGGGGCAGCTGTGTTTTCCTGTTATAGTTGAAGGAAGTATATAACAGAAAAGCCTTGTGTATTTCTGTTTGATTGAACAATAGAAATTATTATCTATGAATAGATGGTACCTCGTAATGGATTTTGAATTGCTACCCCCACAGAAGAGATACAAAAATGATAATACATTATTGTATGCATAAATGGGACCGGATTTTACAAACTATGATGGCAGAAGCAAAACAAAGACTGACTGCATTCACATACACATACACAATGCATCAGCACACTGTGATTAATGAATATCACGAGTGATAGGGACCATCCATATTTAGGTACATATTGATGTGGTTAGATGGCTCTTTTGCTCTTTATTCAAAAAACACTAAATACCTTACTTTTTAACATTTGAACAATTGAAGCAATAGTGGAGGACATGTATTGTGTATTCATTGCTCGCAGCGTGCTGACGCACCGTGTATGTCAATGGTTCCAAACCTTTCTGACCTTAAGAGCCACATTCAGCTCTGAGAGAGGGTCTCAAGCCACATCCAGCTCCTAGCCCCATCACAGTAGTGACACCCAGAGCCCCTATTACTGGTAAGATGACAGTCAAATCTTTTCCACAGAAATAACACAGAAGCAGTATACTAAGAGCCAGGGGTTCCTACAAAACCATCGTTCAGATCTGCTTTTCTGTGTGCAGCTACTCACAAAAGTCACGATCTGGAGACGCGCTCTTCAAAGCTGTTTGCTAGAACTGGTGGTAATGATCCAAGCTTGTAGATGCCATAAGCCACACATCAATGGGTCCATGAGCTACATGTGAATCCCAAGCCACATATTGGAAATCCCTGGTTTATGTACGTATATGTCTGTATATTTCTCACCTGAACATTCATTTAAAGGGGTTATCCGGCTTATTTTTATTTTTTTAATTTCACTATTTGGCTACATATTGGCATGTACTGTAGATAGATAGCAACTACCTATCTGCCCTGCTGTCAGCCCCTCTCCCCAGGCTCAGAGCAGTCATGTGACTGCTTCTGCTGGGATCCTGCTGCTTCCTGTGATGATACGTCAACAGGGGCAGGATCTTGTTGACAGGCATCACAGCCAACATCGTGTTGCTTCCCTGCTGCCGACCAGGTACAGTGCGACGCAGCCCCCTCTCAGCCTCCCTTACACCCTCCCCACATTCCACACTCTCCCCTTGCTCCCTGTGCGCTGCTATCTGTGTGTGCACTGTCTTCTCCCCTGCGCTGTATGTGCCGGGGCCCTGGAGAAACAGGGGGGGCCACTCGCTGTCAGGGACACCATCAGCGCTATTTGCCTAACGGTATCCCCAGCCTTGTATGATGTATGGGGCCTGGGTAACTGTGTCCCCCTCCTGTGTGCTGTCTCTCTGCACTAAGTGGTGTAAGAGACCGCAGTGGGGAGAAGAGATAATGCGCGGGGGGAAAAATTACGGGGAGAGAAGATAGACTGCTGGGAGGAGAAAAGAGTGCACAAGGGGATTATATTATCTAACATTATACAACTCCAGGCGTGTATACATGTGTGTGCGGGTGAGTATATGTGTGTATGTGTGTGTGTGTGTATATATATATATATATATATATATATATAAAAACCTTTTTTCTTTATAACAATTTGGGTTTTTGCAACAGCTATTTCAGTTTCATATATCTAATAACTGATGGACTCAGTAATATTTCTGGATTGAAATGAGGTTTACTGTACTAACAGAAAATGTGCATTCTGCATTTAAACAAAATTTGACAGGTGCATAAGTATGGGCACCTCAACATAAAAGTGACATTAATATTTTGTTCATCCTCCTTTTGCAAAAATCACAGCCTCTAGTTGCTTCCTGTAGCTTTTAATGAGTTCCTGGATCCTGGATGAAGGTATTTTTGACCATTCCTGTTTACAAAACAATTCCAGTTCAGTTAAGTTTGATGGTCGCCGAGCATGGACAGCACGCTTCAAATCATCTCACAGATGTTCAATGATATTCAGGTCTGGGGACTGGGATGGCCATTCCAGAACATTGTAATAGTTCCTCTGCATGAATGCCTGAGTACATTTGGAGCGGTGTTTTGGATCATTGTCTTGCTGAAATATCCATCCCCTGCGTAACTTCAACTTCATCACTGATTTTTGCACATTATTGTCAAGAATCTGCTGATACTGAGTTAAATCCATGCGACCCTCAACTTTAACAAGATTCCCGATGCCGGCATTGGCCACACAGCCCCAAAGCATGATGGAACCTCCACCAAATTTTACTGTGGGTAGAGAGTGCTTTTCTTGGAATGCCGTGTTTTTTTGCCTCCATACATAACGCCTTTTTGTATGACTAAACAACTCAATCTTTGTTTCATCAGTCCACAGGACCTTCTTCCAAATTGTAACTGGCTTGTCCAAATGTGCTTTTGCATACCTCAGGCAACTCTGTTTGTGGCGTGCTTGCAGAAACTGCTTCTTTCGCATTACTCTCCCATACAGCTTTTCCTTGTGCAAAGTGTGCTGTATTGTTGACCGATGCACATTGACACCATCTGCAGCAAGATGATGTTGCAGGTCTTTGGAGGTGGTCTGTGGATTGTTCTTGACTGTTCTCACCATTCTTCTTCTCTGCATTTCTGATATTTTTCACTTCTGGGCTTAACAAAAACTGTACCTGTGTTCTTCCATTTCCTTACTATGTTCCTCACAGTGGAAACTGACAGTTTAAATCTCTGAGACAACTTTTTGTATCCTTCCCCTGAACAACTATGTTGAATAATCTTTGTTTTCAGATCATTTGAGAGTTGTTTTGAGGAGCCCATGATGCCACTCTTCATAGGAGATTCAAATAGGAGAACAACTTGCAAGTGGCCACCTTAAATACCTTTTCTCATGATTTTATACACCTGCCTATGAAGTTCAAAGCTCAATGAGGTTACAAAACAAATTTAGTGCTTTAGTAAGTCAGTAAAAAGTAATTAGGAGTGTTCAAATCAAGAAATTTATAAGGGTGCCCATACTTATGCACCTGTCAAATTTTGTTTAAATGCAGATTGCACATTTTCTGTTAGTACAATAAACCTCATTTCAATCCAGAAATATTACTGAGTCCATCATTTATTAGATATATGAAACTGAAATAGCTGTTGCAAAAACCCAAATTGTTATAAAGAAAAAAGGTTAACATTAATAGGGGTGCCCAAACTTATATGACTGTATATACAGTATATAGATATATATGTATAAAATGTCTGTATGTATATATGTGTGTGTGTGTGTATATATGTATATATATCTACTATAGACTCACATTAGGTGCTATATATATTTTCATTATACAGTGTTAATTAATCCATAAGGTGCTGGGGGAGATTACTGACAGGTAGTGATGGGCGGACCCGGACTGTAAAAGTCCGGATCCATGTGGTTTCAAAGTTGCCCGGATGCCGGGCCTGAGATTCCAGGTTTTTGATCTGGATCCGGCACTTGAGAAATTAAAAAAAAAAATAATAAAGGAAAAATAAAGAAAATAAAAATGAAGCGAGCACTTCATACTTACCAAGCCTCTGTCGCAGCTGTAAACTGCTCCCGCTCAGCTATACGCTGCTCCTACAGCCTCCTTGTGCCGCTCATAATTGCTCATCGCATATGAACTGCTTTTCCTGCTTTCGCTGCCCACTGGCCAGCCTGTGATTGGTTGCAGTCACACGCGCCCCCAGCCTGTGTAACAGCGTCTACCTGTTACAAGTCATCGCTCATTGCGGCTCTCTCTATGGAGTTCGCAGCGAGCAGTCATGCTCTATGGCTGCTCACTGTGACAGAGATGTAGCAGAACTCGAATCGCCGTGAGACCTCTTGTGGATTATGTTGGACCTGCAGGGGTATTTAGGGGGTTAAAAAAGTGGTGAAGGAGGTTTTTTTTTGTATTTTATTCCAAATTAAAGGATTTTTTCGGTGTCTGTCTATTTACTTTAACTTACAGATTAGTGAATGGGGTATCTCATAGACGCCTGTGCCATCACTAATCTAGGACTTAGTAGCCGCTGTGGGCTGTTGTTATCCCCTCATTACCCCGATTGATAGCGCACCAGGGCAACGGGAAGAACTGGGTAAAGTGCCAGGCTTGTCGCATGTAATGGATGCAACAATGTTGGCTGGCTGCAAGTTGCAATTTTTTTTATTTATTTATTATTACTCTATAGGTAGAGTCACACTGATGTATGACTCGCACGAGTGCAGTGAGAAAATCTCGCATTGCACTCGGCTCCATGTAAGACAATGCTGCAGCTCACATCTGTGAGTTTTTTCCTCAGCCCTAATCGGAGTGAGGAAAAAAATCGCAGCATGCTGCGATTGTCTGCTAGAGCGATGTCACTCACACCCTTACAAGTCTATGGGTGCGAAAAAAAACATCAGACTGCACTCGGATGACATCGAAGTGCAGTGCGATATATGCACACGCTGACAATGGAGGAGATGGGGGGATTAATCCCTCCCTCTCCATTGTCATCGGATCACAGGAATGGGTCACAGTCACATGACATTCGGACCATGCTCTTACATTGGATGCCATATGCTAGTGTGACCCCGGCCTACGATATAGACGTGCATAGAGCCTGTGAATGGAAGCAGCCAGCTGACACACTGCCACTTAGGGTGGGGGTGCAGCTGACTTCCACCAATCACAGGGACCGATGGGCAGGCAAAGCAGTGCATATTCAATGAAGCTGCTCCAGAAGTGAATGCGTGGCCTGGAAGCAGCTTGCCACCATGACTGAGGATTGGTAAGTACACCGCATGCACTCCTATCTCCTTATCTCTTCTGTGACGACATGGACTCTGTCAGTGCCTAGCATGGGTTAAGTTTCTTAAAATTCAGCCAGACATGATGATAGTTTGTTTATAAACAGGGGAGAAGCCCCTAATTGTTTCTATAAGACTCTTAGGAGTCTAGTGTTAAAGTTCTTGTTGACTCATGTAATTGCCTTGGCCAGTGAAGGTGAGATACCCAGACAAATCAATTATGTGAACCTCCCATTGTATCACTATGTGTATTGCTAGATGCAATGTAACTTAGCTATCCCTCCCTCGTCTCTGCCAGAGAATATTACTACTAGGGATATTTTGTATACGGCTTGAAATCTAGCCAATGAGAGCCCAGTCTTATCCACCAATCGTGAAGACCCCAATTGTCTGAATGGAGAGCTCAGGGGTATAAGAAGAACTGTCCATTGCCCGGGGAAGCAGCTTGGGACAATCCAGTCACCTGACTTCAGGCTTTGCAGTCCTCAGCCAGCTTCCTAAATCTGGTGTTATTCCATTCTCGGTGGGTGCCCGCCAAAAGCGGGGTGCTGCTGGTTTGGAGTAAGTAGCCCTAAAAGCTCTGAGGTACAGACATTCTAATCCCTGGTGAGCCAGCGGAAGGGTGAGAAACTGTTGCCGGTTACATTTTGTGGTTTTGCTGGTTATGTGCCATATGCCATTAATTGTTTGGGGATCCAATAAAGTCTTAATATTGTGATTCCCTCACCCTGTGTTGTTTGTGTAGTGTTCCGCCCACGGTTAAGGAGGGAGGACATTCAGTTGGGATAAGCCCTGGGCCATGCTGTCTTTCTAAAGGCGGCCTGGCCAGCGGACGAGAGCAACCACTGACCCCCGTGTCTCCACACCTTCTACCAACATTTTTATTCTCCAGTTTCTGATCCACATAGACTTATATGGGAACTGGATTCCGGAAAAAAAAGATAACAGGGGATTGCTGGTCCCAGTTTTCTGCGAGTCCGCCCATCTCTATTGACAGACAATGAGTGTGCAGAGGGCAGGGCTGGACAGTTAGGCTGGGAGGTACCAGCTCTGACTGTGAGGTTTGGCAAAGCACTGGAAGACGTCATGTTTGGTTGAGCTGCAGCTAAGTAAAGTGGGTGCAGAGATAAAGTGATAAATCAAGAGGAACAAAAGTTAGAAATAAAAAAAAACAAAACAATGTTTTAAATGACAATACAGCACAGATTAGATTGAAAAAAAAAATGGATTTTGTGGATGGACAACATCTTTAATACTCGACGTGTGTGACCCTATATTTTTGTTTTTAACTGTTGTTAACCATCTCTGTACAGCCATAAGAAAAGAGTTTTCTGGTTAAAGAAAACCCTTGTTCCCAGACCTGGTGCTGAGTCTCCCCCCCCCCCCCCCACTGATCTCAGTGTTAAGTTGTTGTTTGCAGTCTTGACGTCACAGCAGCTGATAAATGAGCTCCGCTCAGCCCGAGTTGACAGCAAGAGCCGCGCTATACTCAGTTATTGCCTGCCATGCTGTCGACATGATGTCAGCGCTGTAGACAATAGCTGACACAGAGATCAGCAGTGGATCAGCAGTGGAGACTCAGTACTGGACCTAGGGAGAGTGAGTAAAGCCCTTTTTTTTTTTAGACAAATTACAGCCAAGTGACAGGGGTTTTCCTGAACTGTAAAACATCTTTACCGTGGCTTCTCAAGCAACTTTTTATCAATCAAGCAATAAGAAGCTATTTTACTAGGCATAGGTTATCTTGCTACCTTTTTCCTTGGGTTATTTTTTGCATCCAATTTGAAGCAGTACATATTGCTAAAGAAACCAGTCTTGGAATTGGTAAAATGTGAAATATCATCATTAGCTGGGTTTAAAGGGTGCTTTACACGCTGCGACATCGCTAACGATATATCGTCGGGGTCACGTCATTAGTGACGCACATCCGGCGCCGTTAGCGACACCGCAGTGTGTGACACCAATGAGCGACGATCAACGAGCGCAAAAATGTGAAAAATCGTTGCTCGTTGACACGTCGCTCCTTTCCATAATATCGTTGCTGATGCATGTATGATGTTGTTCGTCGTTCCTGCGGCAGCACACATTGCTATGTGTGACACCGCAGGAACGACGAACATCTCCTAACCTGCGTCCACCGGCAATGAGGAAGGAAGGAGGTGGGCGGCATGTTCCGGCCGCTCATCTCCGTCGTCCCTCCTCTGCTATTGGACGGCTGCCGTGTGACGTCGCTGTGACGCCGAACGAACCGCCCCCTTCGAAAGGAAGCGGATCGCCGGCCAGAGCGACGTCGCAGGGAAGGTAAGTCCGTGTGACGGGTGTTAGCGATGTTGTGCGCCACGGGAAGCGATTTGCCCGTGTCGCACAACCGACGGGGGCGGGTATGCTCGCTAACGATATCGGTACCGATATCACAGCGTGTAAAGTACCCTTTAGTTTTTTGGGCTAAGATTTTACTTTAATAGTTTATAAAATGCAGATTTGTATTGAGTTAATCATTAGTTTAAGTGCACTTGAAATAATTTTCACTTTTTTATCTACAGAACTGTCTCTCGTGCCATGGCTAGGAAGGGCTTCTGCAGCTGTATCATATTTCATATTATGCATATAGTTGTATCTTCATAGCAAAGCTAGAATGCGAAGAAGTAGGACCTGTGTAGGATCCACTCGTATGGGATGTGTGACCATTATAATGTCCCTTTTACCTAGGTGACCCCAGAGTGGCAATCTTGCTCATCTTGTTTCCTCTTTTCACCAACAATCAGAAAGGGTATTTTTGGGTAATTTATGTCTTGGATTTTTATAATGTTTATAATGAGATTACAAAAAAATTTCCATGTTTTTTTTTTTAAATATGCAGACTGATGGGCAAAAGAAGTATGATTTCTGGAAAGATGTTATTTCTGCAATAGAACACAACTACAAAACTACTGCTTTCAAAGGTAAGATATTCTTTGTGCTGTGAACAATCTGATCATAATACTGTAAAAGTTCCTAAAAACAGAAAATGTTACAAAATAAAAAAAAAAACAAACAACCATTCCTCACTTGTTAAGGGGGTTGTCTGATCTAAAATGACAAGTCTGCAGTTACTCTATATGTCTCTTTATGTCACTACTGACTTGTTACCCCTCGTATGGCGTGTACTGTGCACTATGAGTATTCACCAATGTCAGAGCTGGGAACAGCGGTCACTTGGCCATGTGTATATGATATGCACACTGTCTACCAGAATCCATCTAGAAGGCGATGGCTTTGCTTAATACATTTGCATTCAACAAGACCGTACCCATCTTGTCGAATTCTAGCCTGAAGTATGCTTTTTACTACTTTTATTCACATTTAGGCCGGTTTCAGATGTCCATGTTTAATCGGGTACAAGCCACATGCATGGTTATGGTCATACGTGTGTCATATGTGTGTCTGTGTCACACGTGTGTCACATACCGGAGAAAATACGTGTCTTTTAAATAAAAAGATTTTCTATATTCACCTATATCCAGCCCTGTTTTTTTCGGTTTTGCTGCCTTCCACTTCTGAACGCTGCTCATTATCTCTATTGATTATTCACTGCACTGAGGAGCTGAAAGCCAGAGCATCGTGGGTACAGCACCGCCGAGTACAGGTGAGTATTCATACAGCAAACCGTGTGTATGCTGTGACGTCCAGGAGGTCACCGGAGTTCCCAATGAATGCTGATGATATCCTGATGACACCCCCGCTACAGCGGGTGTTACGACGGTGACTTCACGGGTTCATCAAAGTTCATTGGGAACTCCAATGACCTCCTTAACATCACTGCACACACACTGCTTGCTGAATACTCACCTGTCCCTGTGATGGTGTCCCCGGCGATGCTGTACCCAATGCTGTCCCCACGATGTTCCGACTTCCAGCTCCTCAGTGCAGTGAATAATCAATGAATATAATAATAATAATAATAATAATAATAATCTTTATTTCTATAGCGCCAACATATTCCGTAGCGCTTTACAATTCAGGAGGATCATATACAAACAAGTAACAGTTATAGAAATACAATATTTAGAGGGGAAAAAAAAATACAACCCTGCTCGTGAGAGCTTACAATCTACAATGAGATGGGGGGAGAGGCAAGGTTCAAGTGCTTATTTACAATGACAATCCAACCATCTCACGGAAATGGGGCTGGATAATGGTTTCCTGGACCAGTGGGCCCGAGCCTTGAGATGCCTTTGGGTGCCATGGAGTTTGATGTGGAGCTATGTTGTGAGAGGTTGTAGAGGGACTATGTGAAACGAATCTGATTAGGGAGTGTGATAGGCCGCCCTAAAAAGATGCGTCTTTAGGGTGCGTCTGAAGCTGAGTAAGTTGTGATTTGTCCTAACTTCTTGGGGTAGAGCGTTCCAGAGGGTTGGTGCAGCTCGGAAGAAGTCTTGGATCCGGGAGTGGGAGGTTCGAATTAGTGTGGATGTTAGTCGAAAGTCGCTTGCAGAGCGTAGAGAACGGGTGGACTGATAGACAGAGAGGAGGGTGGAGATGTAGGGGGGTGCTGCACTGTGGAGAGCTTTGTGGGTGAGAACAAGCAGTTTGAATTGGATCCTATGATATATGGGCAGCCAGTGCAATGACTGGCACAGAGCAGAGGCATCCGAGTAGCGGTTAGCCAGATAGGTGACCCGGGCTGCTGCATTAAGGATTGACTGTAGAGGAGAGAGTCTAGTTAGGGGGAGACCAATTAATAGAGAGTTACAGTAGTCCAAGCGAGAGTGGATCAGGGCCACGGTGAGGGTTTTTGTCGTTTCCATTGTGAGAAAGGGGCGGATTCTAGAGATGTTCTTGAGGTGCAAGCGGCAGGTGCGGGCAAGAGATTGTATGTGGGAGGTGAAGGAAAGATCAGTGTCAAGTATAACCCCCAGGCAGCGGGCTTGTGGCCTAGGACTTATCGTTGTGCCACACACAGAGAGGGAGATGTCAGGTTGAGGAAAGTTGGAAGATGGAGGGAAAAGAAGAAGTTCAGTTTTGGAAAGGTTAAGTTTCAGATAGAGAGCAGACATGACATTGCAAACTGCAGTCAGGCAGTCACTGGTGTTCTGTAGTACAGCGGGGGTGAGCTCAGGGGAGGAGGTGTATAGCTGTGTGTCATCAGCATAAAGATGGTACTGAAAGCCAAATCTGCTGATGGTCTGACCAATTGGGGCAGTGTAGAGGGAGAAAAGAAGAGGGCCAAGGACTGAGCCTTGAGGGACCCCAACAGTGAGAGGAAGAGGAGAAGATGTGGAGCCAGCAAATGATACACTGAATGAGCGGCCAGAAAGATAGGAAGAGAACCAGGAAAGAACAGTGTCCTTTAGGCCGATAGAGTGGAGCATAGAGAGAAGGAGATGGTGGTCAACAGTGTCAAAGGCAGCAGAAAGGTCAAGAAGAATAAGCAGAGAGTGGTCACCGTTACGTTTTGCTGTCAATAGGTCATTGGTCACTTTGACAAGGGCAGTTTCTGTTGAGTGTAAAGGGCGGAAGCCAGACTGTAAAGGATCTAGAAGAGAGTGAGAGGAGAGGTAGCGGGTGAGGCGAGAGTAGACCAGGCGCTCCAAGAGTTTAGAGATGAAGGAGAGATTGGAGACTGGTCTGTAGTTGCTTGTGCAGGACGGATCAAGAGAAGGTTTTTTTAATAATGGAGTAATGATAGAGTGTTTGAGGGAGGAGGGGAAGATACCCGAAGAGAGAGAGAGATTGAAGATTTTAGTTAGGTGAGTGGCGACAACCGGAGAGAGGGACTGGAGTAGAGGTGTGGGGAAGGGATCAGTAGGGCAAGTTGTAGGACGAGAGGAGGATAGGAGCCTGGAGACTTCCTCCTCTGTGACTGGGTCAAATGTGGAAAGTGAGCTGGATGGAATATGGGGAGGGATGGGATTCACAGGGCTTGGTGGCTGGGAGCTGATCTCTTGGCGGATGTTTTCTATTTTCTCTGTGAAATACGAGGCCAGGTCATCAGCATGAAGGGCTGTGACAGGGGTCTGTACTTTGGGACTGAGGAGGGAGTGAAAGGTGTCAAAGAGTTTTTTTGGATTGTTGGCAAGTGAGGAAACAAGGTTGGTGAAGTAGGTCTGTTTGGCGAGGTGAAGGGAATAGTTATAGGTCCTTAACATGAACTTGTAGTGGATGAAGTTTTCTGGTGTGCGGGTTTTCCTCCATAGGCGTTCGGCGCTCCTGGAGCATCGCTGGAGAAATCGAGTTTGTGATGTGAGCCAGGGCTGTTTTACTCTGTGTTTGGTCTTTCTGAGGGTGAGGGGCGCTACTTGGTCTAGCGTAGTCCTGAGTGTGTCATTGTAGTGCTTTACAGCCAGATCAGGACAGGAAAGTGAGGATATAGGGGACAGTGATGTGTGTAAAGAGTCTGAAAGTGTCTGAGAATCGATGGCCTGTAGGTTTCTGAATGTGTGATTGGTGGGAGTGTGCTGGGGCGGACGAGGGTTTGTGAGCTTGAAGGAGAGGATGTTGTGGTCAGAGAGGGGAAGAGGTGAGTTGTCAAAGTGAGAGATTGAGCAGAGGCGGATAAAGACCAGGTCAAGGGTGTTACCATCTTCATGTGTCTCAGAGGATGAGAGCTGTGAGAGGCCAAGGGAGGTGGTGAGAGATAGAAGCTGGGATGCAGAAGGGGAGGAGGGGCTGTTCATGGGGATGTTAAAGTCTCCTAGGATCAGGGTTGGTAACTCTGAGGACATGAAGTGTGACAGCCAGGCTGAAAAGTGGTCAAGGAACTGGGTGGGTGAGCCTGGTGGACGGTATATGACAGCTACTCTGAGGGGAAGGGGATGGAAGAGCCTGATGGTGTGAACCTCAAAGGATGGGAATGAGAGTGATGGAGCTGGGGGGATGACCTGGAAGGTGCACTGTGGGGACAGGAGTAAGCCGACTCCACCACCATGTCTGTTTCCAGGTCTTGGTGAATGGGAAAAGTGTAAGCCACCATGAGAGATGGCAGCAGGGGAAGTAGTATCAGAATCCTGAATCCAGGTTTCAGTTAGGCCTAGTAAGTTAAGAGAGTTATTGAGAAAGAGGTTGTGGATGTAAGGAAGCTTGTTACATACGGACCGTGGATTCCATAGAGCACAATTAAAAGAGGGAAGCGAGGGTGTACAGGGAATGTTAATAATATTATCAGGGTTTCTATGGGAGGTGGGGGAGGGGGTAAAGTTAGCCTGGGGTGGACCGGGATTAGGAGAGATATCACCTGAAAGAAGTAGGAGTAGAAGGAGAAAGGTCAGATGGTTTTTGGACTTGTGGCATGGCTTTTTTTGGAAGTCCCTGGAGCTTGATTGAGTCAGATTATTAAGATAGGTGAAAAGAGCCTGGGAGCTGTACATAGGAGAGGGGAGGAGAGAGGGGCTGATGTGGATGAGTGGTGATGGAGGGGGGACAGGGCGGTGAAAGTGAACAGAAAAAGCACATAGGATGATAGAGAGTGAGATAATAGTTAAGGTTAAAACAGATGGCGTCAAAGAGTAATTTACCTGCAGACTCCTGCCCTGACTAACTGCCATTGAGGTAACTGCCCAGCACTTCGCAATGATGGCACTTAGCAAGAGATGGCATGCATGCAACACCCCGCATGCATGCACCCCTTAAGAAAGACACAAATATATAGGGCTGACTAGAGGGGTAGGTGAGGGGGATTATGGGAGCTCAGCTTGTTAAGGGAAATCAACAAATGCTGCTCACACCAGGGGATGATTAAGGAATCAAAGGGAACAGGACATTTGACACCCACCCGGACTTCCAGTCTACACAGATTTACACCATCCACCATCAGATAACATTTACAAAGAGGAATATACAGTCATACATCAGTGAGTATTACATAGATTATGAAAATGACAGAGCATACATCACAGGAAGCAGAGTTATATACCAGAACACATATTCAGCCAATGCAGTGGGGAACAGACAATTCACTTGACAGGAAGCAGAGTTATATACCAGAACACATATTCAGCCAATGCAGTGGGGAACAGACAATTCACTTGACAGGAAGCAGAGTTATATACCAGAACACATATTCAGCCAATGCAGTGGGGAACAGACAATTCACTTGACAGGAAGCAGAGTTATATACCAGAACACATATTCAGCCAATGCAGTGGGGAACAGACAATTCACTTGACAGGAAGCAGAGTTATATACCAGAACACATATTCAGCCAATGCAGTGGGGAACAGACAATTCACTTGACAGGAAGCAGAGTTATATACCAGAACACATATTCAGCCAATGCAGTGGGGAACAGACAATTCACTTGACAGGAAGCAGAGTTATATACCAGAACACATATTCAGCCAATGCAGTGGGGAACAGACAATTCACTTGACAGGAAGCAGAGTTATATACCAGAACACATATTCAGCCAATGCAGTGGGGAACAGACAATTCACTTGACAGGAAGCAGAGTTATATACCTGTGTGAAGAGAGAGAGAAGACGGAAGTTAGTCCACTGCCATTGAGGTAACTGCCCAGCACTTCGCAATGATGGCACTTAGCAAGAGATGGCATGCATGCAACACCCCGCCATATAATGACCGGGGGTCAGGAGTGGGAGGCAGCAGAGCCGAAGAAAACAGCGCTGGATACAGGTGAATATAGATCATCTTTTTATTTAAAGACCCGTGTTTTCACAATGATGTCACACTGATCACATCAGTGTGCGATCCGTGTCACACCCTTGCTGCTAGAGAAAAAACGGACATGTCTCTGTGTGTGTGTGCGGGGCCACGAGGAGTCACATGGTGCGTGTGAAAACACGGCCATGTAAGTAACAGCATAGAATAACATGGGTACGTGTGGCATCAGTGTTAAAAACGGATCTCACACGTACCTGAAACACGGACGTCTGAAACCGGCCTTATTAGTGCCCACGTGCCGCGTTCCCAGCATTGACACTGGCGAATCCTCACAGCGCACAGTGCATGCGATGTGAGGGTTCATAAGTCTACAGTCACATGGAGTAACACATAGATTTAGACCAGATAACCTCTTTAATAATGCTGCAAGCCCAAAACGGAGCAATGGAGCAAAGTGGAAGCAGTCACAAAATGTATCTCAAAACACCATTTGTGGTAAATTGTTCCACTTTCTGATGCTATTTTCGTGGCATAGAGGAGATAATAATTCCCCCTTATGTGGTTGCTACAGAAAAAATATATATACAGGTGTATGGAGTGAATTTTCAGTTTAAAAAATGTCTGTAACAAATCTATGGCATGTGAATATCACCTCATTGGATTAATCTTACCGATCACACTTAACTTACTCCTAAAAAGGAGCTAAGTTTTAAAACTACATAGAGGCAGATCTAGGATTTTATTACTTTTCCTACATAAGTAAGGGGAGATCTTAGAATTGTGAAAATGGTGTAAATATAAGTAGATTACTGAAGGATGAAAAACAGAGGATTGTCAGCAGGTAATGAATGGTTTCAGATTGGATTAATAGGCTCAATATTTAGTGCCAATAAAGAGGTTCAACTTTCCTCAGACCATTGGTAAATTTTGCCATGGATTTCAGTCTTCAGAGCATGTTCACCAGGACCATGTAAACATGTTATCAAGGGTATGAAGTAATAATAGCAGAGTGCCCCCTAAAACAAGAGTGCTAAAAGAGTGAAGGGCTATTTCCATGGGTGGATTTGTGCTGTTTTATATTATACCTTTCCATTTTTTTCTGTTCCAGCTTTCCAGATCCCATTCTTGCCTTCACACTGCAATATACATGATATACTGATCCCTACATTCATAAAGGAGTTATGTACAAGCATATACTGTGGCCATGGCTGCCACCAGTGTTTGAATTTGCCCCCCTTTTGTATGCAGCTGCCGATTGGGACAGTCAAAAATGGAAAGGGGTTGTATAGCAGTAAGGGAACATGGCTGCTTTCTTTCACAAACTGTGCCACATCGGCCTATAGGTTGTAAGGCAACCCCTTTGAAACGAATAGAGCTGAGCTGCCACACCACATGTGGAGCACTACTTTTGGAAGGAAGTTGTCATGTTTTTCTAATGATCTACAACCCCTTTATCTTTTGGCTGCTCTAATTTTTAGAAACCAGACCTAAGTGTAATTTTTTAACAGGAGCAGCCGACTTGACTTTCAAAGTTCTCTTTTTGATTCTTTCTCTAATGTACATTTTACCATAGTTATCCAGGAAGGGGTCGTTCCGAATATTTTGTTTGCCCATGACTGGTAGGCTGTAGATTTCCAGGTCACACTAACCTTGAGAGTACATTACAAACTAATTATGTTTCAGATTTCTTTGGCGCAAACACATAACGGAACTAAAATTGTTCTCACCATCTTTTTTTCTTATGAAATTGCAAATGTTTGCATTACTGCCTTTGTTTCAGAACTTATAGTATTGTGCATTAAAATGGTTATCAAATAATGCCAGACAAAAGACGTTCACTGTTGTGGCCTAGATCTGCCGAAATGCTTTATAGCACCGTCCAAAATTCATGAAAAATGCTTTATTAGTATTGCCAGGAAAATAAAGTAGAACCTTTCAACAACTACTGTTGGCAGACATGTATATATTTACTTATTTGTTAATCGGTGATATTAAATCTGTTTTCTTAATTGCTTCTGCCGTATAAATGAATGCTTTACATACTTCATACAGTGCATTGGCGTACCACATAAAACTTTATTATCGTGCCGTTTTAATCAGTCAGATTGTGGGTTAATAGTTCAAATGGTCTGTAGAGAACATTACCTTACGGCGCCTTCCACATCTTTCTTCATTTGGACTGGAGAACTGCTCCTAGACTGAAATATAGAAGTTACATACTGAAAGAAATATCATTTTTGTTCCAAAGAGTCAAAACCGTCAACCATTATTCCATTTCTCATGTGTGAAGGGCGGCATTGTTTCTGCCCAAATAAACATGGGAGAATGATGGTAAATGTAGCTGACGATGTAAATTATAACTTGGATAGTGCATTACTATAGAAAAGAGGAGCCGTTACACAATCTGTTGGACACAACTACATTGCTCAACAAGTTGTGGAAAGTTTAGAATCCATTGGTTGTAAATTTTCCTTAGTGTTTTATACATAGTCTTTTGGTTTATGTAGTTTAAATTCAGTGTGACTGCGTACTTATTGTATCTTAGTTTTACTGATAACATGAATTTTCTATGGTTTCTGTGAGATGTAGCAGAAATGTTTGATTGAGAGCTTTCCTGTGAGCTAGCAAAATCTGCATGTTACGATTTGTTATGTCATTTTGGCTTAATTCTGTACCGGATATTGAATACCCTGTATTAAATTAAAGCATTAAATTTAATACTTATACAACAATTGTACATTGTTTGGTAAGCAAACTGATAAAATAACATTTATAAAATGTAGTTAGATGATGAATAAGACAGTCACAAAACCAATTGTACTATTGCAAAACCTCATTATGGACTAGTTTCCTTATTTACTTAATTTTTTTTCTTTTGTCAAAAGCAAAGAAAGAACGTAGCTGTAATAAATTTTCCTGCTCCAAATATAGTATCGATCATTTCTCGCAGGAGCAGTAACTTCCTTTTCAGGGTTGACTGGGGCGAAGACACTGGGTGGTGAATGTGCCACTCATCCATTATGATTGATAGTTCACATAACCAACTAATTTGTCTGTCCTGCCTATCAGAGGAAATTGGTAATAAGACAAATCAAGGGCTGTGTACCCTGCACTCTTGTTAAATCTGCTGCATCCTTTCTCCTTTCCTAGATGTTGACACCAGAATGGTTGAGTCCACATCGCATTTGTTTCTGGTTTATCTCCTGGACTCACACTTAAATTCATTTATGGCTTTGTTGTTGACTCTCTAGTGCTGACCCAACTTGCTTAGTTCTTTCCCTTAGCTCACTCCACCTGCCAGCAGCGACCCAATCTAGGGGCTCGTGCAATAAGATCCAAATGTCGTTTTGGGGATTCTGAATTATAGAAAGTAAACAAGGGTTCACCTAGACCAGGGGTGTGGTACATCTTTTCTGCCAAAGGCCATTTGAATATTTATAATATCATTCAGAGAGCATACAAAACAATCTCTTGCTTTATCTGATCAAATATGTAATGAACTCATCTCTAATGTGATGCCTGGAACTGCTTCTCTTTGGTGAGGTGTTTGAAGTTCGCCGGTATAGATGTATTTGTGTTGGTCTGGAACGCAATCGATTCTTTGCAATGGTAAGTTTTGTAAAGAACTCAGATAGGGAAATTGTTCCGAACATAGATGCAAATTACACTACATGTCTCCTCAAAGTGGGAAATTCATCACTGCTCATGTAACATTTATAGAACTCAAGCAGTAGAAGATGTGCAGTATAAATCATATAGGAGACACAGAGACTTGTGAATATACATCACATAGGATACACTTAGGCTGCTGTATATAATTTATCCATAAAAAAAACAGATGGCATACTCATGGTTTGTGTGTTGTCCATTTTTCTCACACCCATAGACTTTCTTCGGCAAGTCTTGCTTGATATACGCAGCCATACACAGCATTCTCCGATTTTTTTTTTTTCCCCTCAGGCCGAATACAGCGGGAGAAAAACTTGCAGATCAGCACAGGCTCATTGAATAACATAGGTCCAAGAGCGAATTATTTTTTACTTTTTTCTCACATTGCACTGTTTTATACGCAGATGTGACCCATCCGTAGATTTCAGGCTGCAATCTTCAAGCCCTTAATTCATCTTCATTCTCCTTATATTGAGTTTGCAAGTTGCACCTACTGTACCTTCAGACTTTGTCATTTTAGTGTTTACTTTCTAGTAACCCATGCTGGATGGTAGATCTGTGTTTCCAGGATGCTTTTACCATTAGTAGCGCTTATAATTAGGACAGCTTCAAATCCATACTGATTTCTTTTTCTAGAGCCTGATCTCTTCTTCCTTATATTGACAAACTCTGATGCTATGGGTTCCTTCCTCTATCTCTACAATCATGCAGAGCTTGTGTGAACCCTACCTCCTCCACTTGCATGTGCTTTTCTCCCTTTCTACAGGCTGAATTACCTGCCTCCCTCAAAACTTGGATGCTTTCCTCTCTCTTTATTTTCTGGTATCCCATATACAATCTCTTCCTAGTCCTGCTGCTATTTCTAACACTTAAAACAGGGAAGGATGTAAAGTAGAGAACCTACACAGCAAGGACCAGTGTGCAGACTCATCTATGTCAGATTCACTATAACCAAAAGATATATGTAGGCATTCCACAAACCGTACTATAGCATAATGGTTGGAAAATGTCATGTAAGATTAGTTGCTTAGTTGTGCATTAAGAAAGCAAATGAACAATAAAAAAATTACACAGATTTTACTGGAATTCAAAGTAATCTGGAGACTTATCAGGTCCTGTAAGGAGTGAAACACTCCCACTACCATTTCTCATTTGTGACTAGTAGTCTGGTCAGAAATGGAAACGCACAGGTGTATTTGAAGTTATTTGAGTTTCATCCAGATTACTTTCTCATCTGTAGTGATAAGCGAATACTAAATATTTGGGCTCTGATTATTCATACCGAATACCGAATAGTACTCCATAGGTAGGGTAGGAATCCAGCAATCAGGTCCAAAATAGGTTAAAAATTCATTCTTTTTTTTGTTCAAGTTAAAAAAATTTCCATCATGAATTCATAGGGAATACAGGTGAGAGGACGCGTTTCGAACAGAGTAGTTCTTAGTCTGTCTCTAGTAAATGGACACTGACAGAGTGATTAAAAAGACATGAAACCGGACATGGAATCAGGGAAGACTGCACAGGTTCAAGGTAATTAATTGGAGTAGTTCACTCCCATGGGAATGAAGTAGTCTTATCAATACACATAGAGCATATCTTTTTATATCATTGTAAAAATCCACTTAATTTCCTTGCGACAAAGAATATCTTTAAGATTACCACCTCTTCTTGCCAGACACACTTTCTCAATTGCATTAACCTGCAGTGAATCCACATTGAGAAAGTGCTGCGATGCTCCAGATAATCCTCTAGTGGTTGTGTTATTTGCGTCATATATGTGTTCAGACAACCTCTTTCTCAATGTGCGTATCGTGCTGCCTATATACTGCAGATGACATTTAACGCATGAAATCAAATCAATAACATTGCTAGTACCACAATTAATCATCGAGTTTATATAAAAAAAAATTCCATTGGAATATGATGTAAAATTATTGGTACTAACCATGTATTTGCAAAGCCAACAGGTTTTGTGGCCACATTTATAAGATCCCACTGTTGACAGCCATTTGCCCGCAGTACATCCACCTGTTCTTTCAGCAGTTTTTTTATTTTTATTTTGGGACATTTTATTTTTATGGTCACTTGGTGAAATTATCGCTCCTAGTGTTGTGTTTCTCTTTGAGACGAATTTAACCCCTACGTCTAGGATTTTAAATAGAGTCTCGCCTGCTGTCAAAATAGGAAGGTATTTGAAAAATGGGTATGTGAACACCCTTAAACCAATGTTAAAGAATTGCAATGTATCCATAAAAATGCTAATCGGTGGCTCTGTATGTAAACTTTGTTTAATACTTGCATGTACCCTAATGTATATTAAGGTTGTCTAAAGCTGAATGCTCCTCCTTTAGCGACATACTGATACAATCCTTTATATTTTGAGGTGCAGTTTACTCTAAATTACCATTTTATCTACTGCGTGATATACAGTATTTATTAATTTTAAACAATTCATACCATGCACATTAGTTTGTGACAAGTAGGCATAATTGAGCATTAATATAAATAAAATATAAATGGTTAATAAGACTAAAGAATCATCCTACAAATAAATCACCGTCATGTTATTTTAAACCATAGCACATGAATATTGTAGTTTGTTACAAGCAAGATACCTGTATTGTCTTTCCACCAGTTCAGTAATTTATGTATTTATTCAATTGACAGTACTTTAATTTCCACATCTTGTTTGTGTATGAATAGTGTGCAAATGAATGGATAGTGTCTGTTGGCTACTGTAATGATAAAAAAAATCATACTATTCAACAAGTTTTTATTGGGACAGCTATGAAATATACATGACGGAATCTTTTAATCTCCTCCTAACTTGTGGTGCACGCCCAATCATCACTTTTAGGGCATATTCTAGATACCTTGTTACAGATGACATTACAGAAGCCACTGACTTGCCTAATCCTAATGTGAGTTGACCATATACAGAAAAACAATAATAAATAACAGGGTATATTCATGCTTAGAAGTCGAGCATTTGTACACAATTAGGATCATTTGAGTATGAGACTGGTTTTCTGGGCAATAAGTGTTTTTTTTTTTCAGTTATTTATGATGCATTTTAATGTTCATTTAAGTCTGACAGTCTAAATTATATTACATAAAAATTCTAGTACAGACTCTTTATCTTATTTTACTCACTTACATAATGCCATCATATTCCAGAGTGCTATATATATATATATATATATATATATATAAAATCATAATTACTGTCCTCTTTGGGGCTCACAATCTAAATCCCCTATCAGTACGTCTGATACCCACACAACTACAGGGACAATATATAAACTCATAGCAGATGTTATCGTTGGTGGGATTTCAACACAGGACCCCAGCATTACAAAGCAACAGTGCTAACCACTGCTACATTATTTAATCATTGAAAGTCAATTGAGTGGAATATTTTATTTAAAGGGAATCTGTCAGCAGCATTTTACCCCCAAACTATTAATAAGTGTATATCAACAACACAGTCCAAAAAATGAAAAAGCGCCTGACAATTATGACTAATGCACCCAAACCAGTGGTGAAGAAGAGATTCATGCAAAAATAGGAGTTAAAAATATTTAATCTTTATTAGAGGAGATTAAAAAAAGATCTTAAAGAGGAACAAACTCCTAAAGAGGGACACCATACATAGCCCGGATAACAGTGCAGCATATGAGAGCATATGAAAGTACAATTGGAGAATAAAGTGCAATCTATTGTATTAAGAAAAGTATCCCATCCAAAATGTAATAGCTCAAAGGCAGCTCAATGTTGAAAACACACACAAAAATCTAAAGACTTGCAATAAAGATAAATTGATCGAGCTATACCTTAATATGATCGAAGTAATGTGTGGGGTCTCAGGCAAAGTGTTCCTTCTACTGATGCGCGTTTCGTCATGACTTCAAGCTATCATAATTTGGAGGGGATACCCTTCTTAGTTATATACATTTTACTTTTTCCACTTTGTTCCTCCATAACTGAGATATCAGCTTTTCAACTAATATGCAAATGGATATGGTAGATCTGAAGCCTCTGTCACTCCAGCTCTATTCCCTGCCTCGTGGCTCCTCTTCCTGCTTGATTAAAGCCTCCCTTCCGTGAAGTCACACAACATAGAAGCGGTTTGTCAAGCAGGAGGACACTGCGATGGGTGGGGAATGGAGTTGGAGTGACAGAGGCTTCAAATCTCCCTTCAGCCTTATTTGCATATCAATTCCATTGCTGATTTCTCAGCAGAAGAGTGGACTGTCCATGTAGAGCTATTACTGGATTTGTCTTTGAAAGAGCTACATGCCCATATAAATAGTTTACGGTGTGAAATGATACTGACCTATTACCTTTAAGGGGATTTATTCCTAAAAGAAAAAAATAACCATATGTATATTCTGCATTACACCAAAGTGATTCTCTATTATTTGTTTTAGGGCTCTTGTCCACTTGCGTACCGCGGGTGTCAGCCGAGGGTCATGCGATTGTAATGTGATCTTGCGATCGAATCACAGGAGCGGAGAAGATGGAGGGGACACTTTCTCCCCATCTCCGCTCTCTGTCTCTGCGTGCACTGCACTGCAGTCGCATAACATGCGAGTACAGTGCGATTTTACACACGCGTGAGCCGAGACTGTGTGCAAAACGCAGCATGCTGCCATTGCACTGAGAGCACAATTCGTGCCATAGAAAATTAAGCAAGAGGACACTGTCCCATAGATTAACACTGGTGCGAGTGCAATCCGATTTTTTTATCGGATCGCACTCGCACATGAAAATCGAAGTGGACATGAGCCCTTACTCAGAGAAATATTGATACTTATTCTTCCATACCATTCACTAAGCATTTATTTTTAATAAACTCGAGGCAGTATCATTTTTTTTCAGCGTTTTCAAGCGTTACTATTCTGTTTCCTACAGTTTATACAAATACTTTCTTCTTTACTTCTGAAAAAAAAAAAAAAAATGACAGTTGCAATATGTCTCTAAACATTAGAGCAAACATTAGAGACCTTAGAACCAAACCTTAGCCACTTTTACTTGCTGAATCATTAGTACTTGTAAATTTTAGGTAAAGCCCTGAATAAGAATGTGTAGACAAAAAACTATTTGATAACGTTTTTGAGGCAAATCATGCTAAAAAAATACAATCGAAGAAGCTAAATAATCTTCCATTTCCAAAGGGAAAATGTGCGCATATTGCTGTCTCTTCCCATGTGTTTTTCAGCATGGAAAAAAAAGCAATCTGTCAATTCTTGAGATGTTTCTGCCCGAAAAAGCTCTAAAAATTGGCCACTGAAGCAGAAAAGTATACAAAAATGTCTTAAAAAAAAAAAGCACCAAAAGCGTTTCAGCAGATTTTTCTGGCAGGAAAATTCAAACAAGAAAACTGAGAAGTGAACATGGCCTATAAGCTTGGAGGCAGATGAGGACGTATTCACATTTTGTGATGCAGTGCTTGTTCATTTTCTATGTCTTTTAACTGATCCATACTGTATAATCTGAATTTGACCTATGTGATGCTATATTCAAAGTAGTTCAACATTTTCAGCGTAAACTAATCTTTCTGTGTGGTAGAGTCAAATCAAAATATGGACACTACTACCTACTTCGGATGATTATTTCTCATTTTAAAAAAAATGCCAAACTGAGAATGCTGAGACAACCAAGCGTCAAATATCCACTGTGTGTGTTTTTCATGGATCATTTCCAGGAGAAACTTCAATCTGCATTTCAAGTTTTCCACATTGTAACAGTTAAACAATCTGTAACTACAGAATGTGGCAGCGAGGCAACATCTGTTTTTGCTACAGTTACTACAATATGGATGGTATTATTGAACATTTTTGTCAAGATCTCATATACAATGCTAGTTGTAAGTATATTGCTGTGCCTATTGATTGATGTTTCTGTAGTAGAACTGGAAGTGGTTTACCACAACTGAGAATGCTTGAGATATGTCCGAGCATCCTGGGATTGTCATCTGCACAGACCCTACTGGCACACACTACATAGCATATGCACTTTGTTTCCATACATACTACTTTCTGGATTAGTATCCAAAATGTTGCTGCTGTCCAAGGTGAAAATGTGAAGATGAAATCACAGAAAAACAGACCTTGTACAGTTATGCTCAATAATACTGACACCGTTGAATATTAAATGGTTGAATAATAATGTGAAGCTGTCACCAGGTTTTGCTATGGAATCTAAGAGCACCATGATGTAGGAACTGAGAATGTGATTCCCACTGATGTATCACTTACTGGACTGCTTGATGCAGATTCGATAAAATCACTGTGTTCTCTGCTGCACATCAATCAGTTTACAGAATGCTGAGCCCACACCAATGATTGGCAGGGTTCGGTGTACATTGTGTATAAGCAGAATGCTGCCAATCAGTGGTGGGGGCGGGATTACGCAGAACTCATGAATATAGAGGACTGTATGGCTGCAGGTTCACTAGTGCTTTCCATTGGGAAAATGTCCAGTGGTCGCAAGAAAGAAAACTAGATAATTTTATATAATAAATAGGGATGATCGAATACCTCAAATATTCGGCTTCGCGAATATTTGCCGAATAGGTCGCCGCTATTCGACTATTCGTGAATATTCGATGCGCAATGTAAGTCTATGGGAAACCCAAATAACAACTATTCAGAACTATTCGGGCTTCCCATAGACTTACATTGTGCATCGAATATTCGCATAGCAGCGACCCATTCGTCGGATATTCGCGAAGCTGAATATTTGAGGTATTCGATCATCCCTAATAATAAACAATCAAGTGTGCCACTGCTATGTTTTCCGTGAAAGACATATTATATAAGGATATGTTATCACTGTCAGATCAAGGGGGTGCAACACCTGGCACCGCCATGATCAGTCTTTATCGGTGCCGGATGTTCTCATTTACGAATTGCCAGAGGTACCGGGTGTCGGATCCTCACCGATCTTATACTGATAACTTATCCTAGGTTTAGACCACCACTATAAAATACTGGTTATCCCCTTTAAGAAATAGCAGTGATATTTGTAATTATAGAAAAAAAGTTTAGTCTTTAAAGAAAACTATTTCTTTGATTCATGTACACTTACAGTGGACTTGTGCCTGTAGACTGAAGCTGAATATGACATATTAAAAGGAATCTGTCCCCAGATTTGTGCCACTTAATCTGAGAGCAGCATAATGTAGAGACAGAGACCCTGATTCCAGCAATGTGTCACTTACTGAGCTGCTTAGTGTAGTTTTTATAAAATCACTGATTAATCAGCAGTAGATTATCACTAGAGGACTACTTGGCGTGCTGCAGGTAGTCCAACATATTCATGAGCTCTGTATAGCTGCGAGATCTGCAGCAGAGAAAACATTGATTTTATCAAAATGCCAGCAAACAGCTCTGTAAGTTTCACATCGCTGGAATCAGGGTCTCTGTCCCTACATTATGCTGCTCTCAGATGGGGGAGCCAAAACCTGGTGACAGATTCCCTTTAATAGTTATTTTGTTTTATAACATCTGTATCAAGAAGCCATCTGTTAAAATGATTTCCAACATCCTGGAAAAACATGTGAACTGATGCACCACTTTATCTGAATTTCCACTCATAATTAGTTGATGAGGTGCCAATTTAATTGTCATTTTTTTTAATTTGTCATTCACTGCTCAGCAGTTGATTACAAAACTTTATTTTTTATTTACTGATCCTGCTGAGAAAATACACAAAAATATGTAAATGCTTCTGTTCCATAATTTGAGGAAGGAGTTAATTTTCTGAAGTGGATAATTATCAGATACAATCTATGCAGTAATAACAGTATTAGGCCTCGTGCACACATTGAGTATTTGGTGAGCTTTTTACCTCAGGATATGTAAGGCCACGTGCACAGATTAGATATTTAGTGAGTTTTTTTTTTACCTCAGTATATGTAAGGTCATGTGCACATGTTGAACATTTGGTGAGGTTTTTTTTTACCTCAGTATATATAACGCCACCTGCACACATTGAGTATTTGGTGAGATTTTACCTCAGGATATGTAAGGCCACATGCACACATTGAGTATTTGGTGAGCTTTTACCTCAGTATTTGTAAGGCCACATGCACAAATTGAGTATTTGGTGAGTTTTTACCTCAGGATATGTAAGGCCACGTACACACATTGAGTATTTGGTGAGTTTCTTACCTCAGTATTTGTAGCCAAAACCAGGAGTGGAGCAATCAATGCTGACAGCTGCATAGAAATATATGCTGTCAGGGTCGGGTCAGTAGAGCCAATGGCCAGTTCGAGGATTGCGAGGCAATCTTTGGATGAGTCATTCAGTCGTATAACTGCACCCCGATAGAAATACATGCACCACTTCTGCAATTTCTTAAACAGTCCTGGTTTTGGCTTACACCAAGTGCACCCGTTGCACATTTGATGATTTTTTTACCTCAGTATTTGTAAGCCAAAACAGGATTGGAACAGTCAGAGGAAAAGTATAATAGAAACACGAGCACCAAATCTGTATCTGTGTGTATGTGTACACACTCCTGGCTTTGGCTTACAGATACTGAGGTAAAACCTCCCCAACATACTCAACGAGTGCACGTGGCCTTAGATATACTTACATATACTAAGGTAAAAAACTCACCAAATACTTAACACGGGCACATGGCCTAAGGAGTTCTTCAAACATTGTGTTTTTTCCACATATTTTTGCTGTGGAAAAAACGCAATGTTTTACAGTACCAGCAAAGTGAATTAGACTTGTGAAATCAGAAGCACATGCTGGCTATTTTTTCCTTGCAGATTTTATCCTTCAATGTGGTTTTTTTTTTTTTAGTCTTTTTACCAATTTATAAGAATGGAAATAGAACACATGTAAAAACACCTCAAAAAACTAATTTTATGCAGCGATTTTTCTGCCAACACTTTTTTTTGCTGCAGATAAATGAGCTAAGACTTTTCAGCGTGCGTACATGCACTAAAACATGCACGACTGTAGTAATGCAGCCGGTCTCTGATTCATGCTGCCACATTTTCCAGTGGACACTTCTCTGTGGCTTCTCTGACAAAGCTCCACCCATGAATAAGATGATATGTTCACATTAATGTGTATGGCCACGTTCAGAGTATCGGACTCGTCTTACTGAGGAGGATGACAATGCCCAGAGTATACACTCTACCATGAAGTGCTTAGATTCGTCTTACTGTGGTAATCAGACTAAAGCCTCATTCACACGTCAGTTTTTCACCTATGAGTGCTATCCTTTGTTTTTTCCCCACGAACAGCACTCGTCCCTTACAACTGGGATAACACACAGAAGCCATAGTTTGTACTTCAGAGTTTCAGCTGAGTTTCATTTGTTTTTAACCGATACATTTGCTAAGCGCCAATGGATAAATAAAAAGTTGACAGTCTATCTGCTTCAGTGAAAAAAAAAATGGATGATAGAAAAATGGAAGCAGCTCAGATGACACCTGAGAAAAAAATGAGGCCGATTCTCTCGGCTAGTGAGGCTTACACACGGCTAGTCAGGCTTGCACAGATTTGTGAATGTGGCCCTACTGCATTTGCTGAGAAGAACAGCTGGTAGCCAGTGGCTAATTTACATGGCAACATACTGTATATAATGTCCGGATGAAAATGAGAAATGGAATTACCTCAGGAGGCAAAAGAGAACAAATGTAATACACTGTTACTAATAGGTTACCATTTTTACATTTCTTTTATCATTGTGCATAATAGAAGCTTTTCTTGTGTACTATGTCTATGTTTTTACTTTAAAGGGAGCCTATCAGCAAACATGTGCCTACTAAACTACAGACAGGATAGAGTAGGGCTCATGTATGCCCTTACAGATATTAAAGTTATAAAACCACGGTGCCCCACTCTCTCTGGTCTGCTGGGTGGCCCTGAAATGGATACTAATCATGGTCTCTGTACTTTTACAATGTCCACTGTGCCTTAAGAGTAGCTCTCTGGAAATAGAAAAGTGGTAAAAAAAAAATCCCTAAATACATCTAATTAGAAAAAAACTCCTTTTTTCTACAGTTGTATTCACTTTAGCAAATTAAAATGACTGTCGCCTTGTTATAGTGACAGAAAGATGTCCCAGAATGTTGCCTGTGAGCATGTGCAGTAGGACGCTCTGCCGCTACTTCCATCTGTAAGATGCACTCTTCGTGGATATTTTATGCTGATACTGGAGATACCAGGGTGCTAAGGCTAAAAAGGAGCCGAATACACTGCTTTCTGAATGCTGGACAGCTGATGTGATTTGGTCATAGTTTGACAGTATATGATGTAGGTTATATCTAGGTGAAACTAAGCAGCCAAGCTTCCTACTACACATGCTCACAGGCAGTTGTCCCAGAATGTTACCTGTGAGCATGTGCAGTAGGACGCTCTGCTGCTACTTGCATCTGTAAGATGCACTCCCCGTGGATATTGTAAGCTAATACTTAAGATACCAGGGTGCTGAGGCTAATAAGGAACTAAATATACTGCTTTTTGAATGCTGGACAGCTGATGTGATCTCGATATAGTATGACAGTATATGGTGTAAGTTATATCTAGGGTGAAAGCAGCTAAGCTTCCTACTACACATGCTCACAGGCACCTGTCCTATTTAATGATATAACCGTCCTTGTAATGAGTACTCAACCTTCTATACTTTCTTTATTTTCCTTTTTTAGTTCTTCCTAGACAGTCTCAAAATAGATAAACATATATTATATACTATTCATGTGTCACAGCTGAGTATGATAAAACTTGATTATTCAACTGTATTCTAACTTGCAATGGCTATCTTATGTTACAATAAGACAGCCATAATAGATGTGACTACTGTGGACAGTTTTATTGTGCACAGAAGGTGTTACGTCACCACCGGAGTCCGCTCCACCGACTTCTACTTCGATCACCAGGCAACGCCGAGTTCCTGCCATGGATAGTGCTGGTGATGGGAGAGGAGTCGATGCTAGCAGCGTCGGTGGGCACAGGTTCCGCTCATCTACTGGGCTGGGTTTCCTTGGGATCTCCAGTACCACTTGCTGATTGTAGGTGGCGTGTGTCTTCCAGCTGAAGTTACCATCATTCAGCTACAACCAATGGGAAGACACCACACCCTTATTTCCCCTCCTGTCTGCTGACCACTGCCAGAGATAGTTCTGAATTCCTGGTTCCTGGTTTGCCCTGTTCTGTTTAGTGATTCTGATGTTCTGACTTTTGCTTGTTTCCTGACTACCCTGATGCCTGCTGTTTATGTACCTCGCTGCCCGATACGGATGTGACCTCTGCTTTGTTTTATGATTATGTCCTTGCCTGCCTGATTCTGTCCCTGTTTTGCATTTCCCGGTTCGACCCTGCCTGACGACTACTCTCATCGGACTGCAGCCTTCCACAGGTAGTGATCACCTTGGGCCCTGTATAATTCCAAATCCCTGTATAGGGGTTAAAGGGTTTCAGGGTTCTAGGGGTCCTGCTTGGTGAGTGGCTTCCCTCTAGCCTGTCCAATACAGCCCGTCTGAGTCTGTGGATCCAAGCAGGCGTTACAGAAGGACAATGTAACGGTTGCTCATACTGACAACACACAGGCTGCAGTGGACCAATGAGTTCTATACTTGGTAGATATACTGAATAAATCTGTGGACTGCTGTTGTAGCTTCTGTTTTCCATCTCTCCCTGCATTACCTGTCACTCCAAGATTACTGTCCACACTCCCAATGACATCCCTGTTCTGATCACAACGCTGGGAGAGCTATGTGATGGTTCAGGAACAAAGAATTTTAACATCAAGTAATTGATGAAGTTTTCTTATTTCTCATATGCTTTACAATGTTTTAAAGGGAACCTGACCGGTCCCCCATGCTTCCAAACTACCAGCAGTTGTATCTTCCCATCAAAATTCACTGCCTAATTATTACGCTAGACACATAAACTAATCTTTAGAAAAAGTTTTTCTGAACCCTTTGACTAGTTGATGGGGCTTTTATTTTCCCAGGCTAGTCGACCCTCTGAGCTTGCTATCATGCACCTGTGGGCGTGTTAACATGACTTACAATTCTGCACATCTCACGCATGCGCGTGGCTTCATTCACTCACCATTGCGCTTCTGAAGCCAGTTGTACGTCTTCTGGCTTCAGAGCCGATCTGCGCATGTCTGAAAGTGCAGAAAACATCTGTTCTTCAGTTCCTCAGTGTACCTTTTGCACCCTGATCATGCACTGTGCACCACTTAAGCTGGGAAGCTTACACCTAGCTTCAGAGGTGCAATGTTACGAGTGAATAAAGCTGCACGCATGCAAGAGATTTGCAGAGAGCTGGTGATGACGCCATCTCTTGCAAATCACGTTATTAAGCCTTTAATTAATATATATGGTGTGCTAACAGCTAGCAGCTTGTGACTACAGCTTCGCCCAGATTACTGATGACCACAGTGAAAAGCAGTCTTACAATTGCAATATTTTTATTCTACTAAGTAAGTCAATTGCAAATGCTAGACCTCAGTACAGCTAGCTTCACATGTCCTATAGTCATCCGTTAGAACGGATTCTTTTGGAAACTGATTTCTGCCGGATCCATTTTTTTAACATGGGAGTTTATGGACAATGGATTAATTAATGGATTGCTATGTAGCCATCCGTTGTACTTGCATTTGTAATGGATCTGTTACAGATGGACTAAAAATATCAATCCGTTAACGGATCTGTTGTCCATAGATTCAAGCAGACTGACATCTGTTATTTAAGAAAGGACAAAAAAAATTTCTTTGCGCAACTTTTTTGCCAGCAGATCTCTAATACATCCATGATAATAGAAGTCTACAGGATATGTGGACCCAGCCTAAAAGTGTTTATTAGCTTCCTAATTAATAGATTCCTTTTAAAGTCATGTTTAGAAAAAATACTGGGGCTTTTCTGTAACAGCCAATTATAGATCTCTTAAAGGGTTTTTTCCACAAACAAAGTTCAATTTAATCAATAGATCTTGTAATATTAATAAATTCCACATTTGGATGTGTTTAAAAAAAATGTTACTGTGCTGAGATATTATATATGTGTCCCTGCTATATACTATGTAATATATACTATGTAATGGCCATATCTGACCGTACCGGTACATGGTCTGATCATACCACATCTACTGGGCAGGGGACAAAGCAAAGGAGAGTATACAGACATTACAGCACTGGGATCATAGCTGATTCTTTTTGTGAGGTAAAACATTTCCCTGCCTGTGTTTAAAAAAATATTTTACCTCAAAGAATTATTTGCAATCCTCTGCTGCAATGTCTATATACTGTTTTATTTCCTGCCTGGCCTAGGAGCGGGGGGCACAATATAATATACAGACATTACAGCATAGGATTGCAAATAATTCTTTCTTTGAGGTAAACCATTTTTTAAAAAACAGGCAGGAAAATGTTTTACCTCACAAAAAGAATCAGCTGTAATATCTGTATACTTTATTTTGCATTCTCCTTTGCCCAGCAGCTGGGATATGATCAGACCATGTCCCTGTATGGTCAGGCATGGCCATTATAGCGTACACATCCATTTAAACATATCTAATTGTGGAACGTATTATTTCAAGACCTATTGATTAAAATGAACTTTAATATTAACTTAGTTCGTTAATATTAACTTATTTACATTTTGTCTACGTTTCACATTGACCACTTTGACACTCGCATCTTGACTACTGATTGGCTATGGGTCCACTTATATGGACTAACTGGTGGCATGATACTGCCAATAAGTAAATAACAGTTAACAGAAGCAGAGCAAAGATCTGGAATATATCTCTAAATGTCCATAGGCTGCCATCGTTCTTGTCAGTTCAAGTCTTATTTATACAAAAGATAGTTTTCATAAAAAATAATTTTACCCGAGGAAGCGTATTGTTCAATCATTGTGTGATCAAAAGCCTGTTTACATACAAGATATTTGTGTATATGCAGCAGCAAATGATTCCTGTATTTAGATTGTGTCAGTGCTAGAGATAATTTTTACTCATTTGGAGTTGTATTTGCATTAAAGCAAAGTGTCAGTATAGTGAGAAGATTTGGATACTAGTGATATATGTGTTGTTATACATCAGATTTGGACTTTTTGCTTCAGCTTTGTTCACGTCTGATTGGTAATGCTATTTGTAGGTTCCAATTTCTGAATAGACAAGCAAAATTCTTGTCCAAAACAGATCAAGTTGCTAACTGATGAAGAAGGAAGCAAAGAAGCCCCAGGTTATTATGTGGTCCGGCTGGTGTCTGTTTTGTGCCAGTTTTTTTAGAATGGAAGTATAAGCGTAGCATGCAGAAGTTTTTTCATATCAAAACTATTTGTTTTTAATGCTGAGATGTGGTCACTTAAAGGGAACCTGTCAGCTGAAACATGCTGCATAAACCATGGGCAGCATGTATCAGCCGTTTGCAGACAGTGACTGATAGGTCTCTGATACATGCCCGTATAGGCAGAGACCCGTCAGTCACTGTCAGCGGGCAGGGAGAAACCGCCGGGGACCTGCAGTACGACTAGTGCACAGTGCACATCTATCTCTGAAACATACTTGGCTGTGATCCTACAGCCAGGTGCTGATATATGCTGCCAATGGTTTCGGGAGCATAGATGAGCTGACAGGTTCTCTTTAAAGGGAACCTGTCATCAGATTTGGCCCCTATAAGCTGCGGCCATCACCACTGAGCTCTTATATACAGCATTCCAGAATAATGTATATAAGAGCCCAGGCTGTGCTGTATAACGTAAAAAAACACTTTTATAATACACAACTGGGGGGACGATCCAGCTGGATAAGTGTCGCTGCTCTCTAGTCCGGTGCCTCCTCTCTGCGGCAAATGCCATTCCCCTCTTCTGAGGCCCGTGTCCATGACGCGTCCGAAGTCATGCACACTAGCCGACATTGAGGTCCTGCGCAGGCGAACTTTGATCTGCCTTGCACTGGACAGATCAAAGAATTATAATGCGCATGCGCAGGCGGTCTTTAACCTTTCCTCGCGCCTGCACATTACAGTACTTTGATCTGTCCTCAGCAGGAGAGGTCAAAGTGCTCCTGCATAGGACCGGAGAGCAGCAACACACATAGGACAAGGCCGCCACCTAAGGTAGTATTATAAAAGTGTGTTTTACAGTATACAGCGCAGCCTGGGCTCTTATATACAGTAATATAGAATGCTGTATATAAGAGCTCAGTGGTGGTGGCTGCACCATATAGGGACCAAATCTGGGGACAGGTTCCCTTTAAAGTTACATGGCTTAAAGGTTTGGACTGCACTGCTCAGATTTGTGTTTTTTTTTAAAGCTATGTCTGTTTTCTGTCATTTGCAGGGTTGTCATTTATATAAATCCATGCCATCAAAGACCGTACAACAACAACATTGTGGATAACACGCATAATCAGCAGGGAGGTCACGGTATCATTAAAATCTGCAGCCATAGTTTAGGCCGTGAAATAGAAGATTTAAAAAAAAAATTAAAAATATTAATATGCACTAATGAATAATTTTTTAACTTTTATTTAATTTTATTCTAATAGATCCATTTTTAAGTGAAGCTTTTTAAGCCTATAAATGAATTTCTCTGTCCTAGAATGCGTTATCAACAATTTCTATTTACCCAGTAAATTTTTGAGCTGAAGGGATTTGTTTAATTAGGCAGATAAAAAAAACTATTCCCAATGGCTCCCGTCATGTGCTGCACCCAGAATACAAAGCAAATTCCAAACAGCCACTGTGCTCCCTAAAATGATCCAAGGGCGCAATTTGGATATATATACTCTTTTTAAAATGCAGTTTCAAGGTGCTTTTCACTTTAAACATTGGTTTCACTATGCAGCCCTTATGGCTGAAATATCAATGAAGTAAAGTGCCAGATATGAGATCACTAAACAAATCAACTTAAAAAAAATCTGAGAATCAGTTAAACTTACAGCAAATATTCATGCACCTAAAAACAAAAAATGTAATGTACTGTATTGCATTCATATCAACACATATAAAAAAAATAAATTTTAAAAATAACACCAATTTTCAAGCATCGAATTTAAAGTTAAACAATGCTTTATCATGTTAGGCCAAATAAGAAACCTGAGAAAGAAGAATGAATGTAGTCAGAAGAATATAAACCATTAGATTCTGCACTGGGTAACTGCAGCCAAACTTGATCATTTTCATTGAGGTCTATGACAGCGCTACCAGATGCCTGGTCAAGGTATCCTTTTTTGTATTCATCATAGGTATACATTAATGGTGTACCATTTTTATATAATGCTACCCAAATATTTGAACCTTTCACATGTAAATGGTAAGAAAAATAATATAGGCCTGGTATCCTACATGTAAAAATTCCGGTTCGGACATCATAGTGATTTTGCCTGTTATATAGAATTTTGTCAAATTTTATAGGTACTCCGACTGCGGAAAATGGTTTGGAGAGAATAGCTGTAAATGCTGATGCTCGAAGCTCTCGTAGACCTTGAATTTGCCCTGATTTTGCATAACCATCTGGCATTTGATGTGGCATTATCATGTGACCCGGTTGGCCTGGTGGACCTGGTGGTCCAGGCAATCCTGGTTCGCCATTCATCCCTCTTGAACCAGGAATCCCAGGTGGTCCCATTGGACCTTGCATGCCATTTGTTGAAATCCCAGCTGGACCTGGTAACCCAGAAATACCTTGCTCACCCTTTTGACCAGGAAGTCCGGGAATGCCTGCTGTTCCTGTTGGGCCTCTCATACCTGGTATACCTGTAGCTCCTCTTGGACCCTGTTCTCCACTATAACCAGACTCTCCTCTGGGGCCTACTGGTCCAGTAATTCCAGGTACCCCAGGTGGACCTACAATACCCTTTTCTCCTTTCTGACCTACATTACCTGGGATTCCTTTGGGGCCAGCAAGTCCTGGCTCACCTGCATAGCCTGCTTTACCATCTAAACCAGGTAAACCTCTTTCACCTTTATGTCCAGGTGCTCCTAGAGACCCTTTTGGACCAATGTCACCTCTTTGTCCTGGCATACCAATATCTCCAGGAATACCTCTATGCCCCTGTATTCCTGCAATTCCTGGCAAACCTGGTGTACCTGGCTGTCCTGGATTTCCTATTTCTCCATGGTCTCCCTTTATCCCAGGATTCCCAGGGATCCCTTCAGCTCCTCTTAATCCTTTTACACCTGGTAAACCTGGCTTTCCATAACCTGGCATTCCCTGGGGGCCTGGCATGCCTGGAAGTCCTGTGTGTCCTTTGGGCCCAGAATGCCCTGGAAGACCAGGAGCACCATTTATTCCAGGTTTGCCAATTCCTGTTGGTCCAGGCTGTCCAGGTAGTCCTTGTGGCCCAGATAAACCCTGTATCCCTGGTACACCAGGTAGACCTCTTTCACCTACTTTTCCTGGTTGTCCAGGAAAACCATTTATGCCAGGGTTGCCTATTCCAATGGGACCCTGGGGACCAGGAGTCCCTGGCATACCTGGAGGTCCTCTTTCACCCGGCTGACCTGGGATTCCATAGCCATTTTGTCCTTTGTGTCCATTACTGCCAGTCATACCAGGTTCACCTTTAAATCCAGGAACTCCTCTTGGCCCAGGGTTTCCTAGAGCTCCTTGAGGGCCAGGATTTCCAGAAGCAGAAATTCCTGCTGGTCCAGGTAATCCTGGTGTTCCCTGTAAACCTCTTGGTCCAGGTAATCCAATTGGTCCAATGTCTCCTTTTTCACCTTGAACTCCATGCTCTCCATGTTTTCCAGGTATACCTGGTTGGCCTGGCTTTCCAATAGAGGAGAATCCTGGTGGTCCTGGCACTCCCTGAGCTCCTTGTTGACCAGGTGTCCCATAACCTGGTTTTCCTTGAGGTCCTGGAGATCCAGTCAAACCTCTTGGTCCAATTGGCCCTGGTGGACCTGGTGGACCCTGTTCTGGCCCGCTTGGAATAACTAGAAAAAAAAATACAAATAAATCAGTTAGTATAACAGGCTATGTTATATACAAGTCAAACCCAAAAGGAGTTGCCTCATCAATATAGCCCCTTTAACCCCTTAACGACCGCGGGCCGTAAAATTATGTCCTAAATGACATAATCTTACTGCCCGCGGTCCTCCGGCGGCAGCATGCTGCGATCGGCACACATCTCAGCTGATTTTCACAGCTGAGATGTGTGCCTGCTAGGCACGAGCAGAATCGTTATCTGCTCGTGCCGATTAACCCCTTATAATGGCGCTGTCAATACATGACAGCGCCATTATAAGCGCAATCGCGGTAAAGTTTTACTTACCGCCGAAACCGGAAGTCACGTGACGCGATCACGTGACTCCCGATAGTTGTCATGGTAGTACAGGGTCATGTGATGACTCCTGTACTACACATGAATTGGTTTCACTTTCGCTGTGCCCGGGGCACAGCAAAAGAGAAAGACAGCGTATCTGCTGTTTACAGCCTTCCAGCTGTGATCAGCAGATACTGCAGAGCGATCGGAATGCTGATCGCAATAGCCCCCTAGGGGGACTAGTAAAATAAAAAAAAAAAGTAAAAAAATAAGTTTTAAAAAATTAAAAAAAAACAAAAAAACCTAAAAGTTCAAATCCCCCCCCCATTCGCCCCATTGAAAATTAAAGGGTTAAAAAAATAAAAAATATACACACATTTGGTATCGCCGCGTTCAGAAACGCCCGATCTATCAAAATATAAAATCAATTAATCTGATCAGTAAACGGCGTAGCGGCAAAAAAATTCCAAACGCCAAAACGACGTTTTTTTGTCGCCACAACTTTTGCGCAAAATGCAATAAGAGGCGATCAAAACGTAGCATCTGCGCAAAAATGGTACCGGTAAAAACGTCAGCTCGAGACGCAAAAAATAAGCCGTCATTGAGCCTAAGATCCCGAAAAATGAGAACGCTACGGGTCACGGAATATGGCGTAAAACGTGCACCACTTTTTTCGGACAAACTTCCGATTTTTTTTTAACCCCTTATATAAAAGTAAACCTATACATGTTTGGTGTCTACGAACTCGCACTGACCTGAGGCATCACACCCACACATCAGTTTTACCATATAGTGAACACAGTGAATAAAATATCTCAAAAACTATAGTGCTATCGCACTTTTTTTGCAATTTTTCAGCATTTGGAATTTTTTTGCCATTTTCTAGTACACAATATGGTAAAACTGATGGTTTCATTTAAAAGTACAGCTCGTTCCGCAAAAAATGAGCCCTCACATGACCATATTGACTGAAAAATAAAAAAGTTACGTCTCTCAGAAAAAGAATGGCGAAAAATAAAAACGGAAAGCGAAAAATCGGCCGGTCGTGAAAGGGTTAACTTCAAACATTATTCTGTTAATCATTGTGAAAATCAGAATGTTGCTCATCTTCTCTCCAGAAGGTATCTTCTTTTGTGGGATCAGGCTATCTCATCTGTCGATCCTTGTTACTTATTATTTTAGTGTTTTTCTTGAATTTGATGTGTTAATTTAGAAATGTTTCGAATTCATTTATCTAATGTTATTTTTTTTATAATAAACATCTACTTTTCAATCATGTGGCCTACAGTCAAGGATGAGCTTTTGGGTCATGGCTTCCATTCAATGTTTCATGTTGTCTTTCTTCTGCTAGTAGACAATTAATTTAATTTTGTATTTGCTAATGTATCTTCTTAAGAACCTTTCTATAGTGCTATGCATGAAGTATATAAATATCTACATCGTATTCAAAATGTGACCTTACAATACTGCTAATAATAGTAAATGTTCGTCAGTACACAAGCAATGTTACATTTAAATTACAGGTTTTAACTGCATGACATTAAGTGCTACTTTGTAACTAATATACCCACTCACATCCTTTTTTTGCTCTATTCTCAGCTGCATCCCATATAAAGGGAATGCATCATAACTGTTGTAAAGAAAAGTAAATATATTTTTTTGGTCATATGCAAATTACAATATGTTTATGATCATTACATTTTATCTGTCATTTAACTGCAGGCTTGCAGCTTGTAGATGTTTTTTTTATAGTTTCTCACAGGCATGCATAGTTTATGGTATTCAACATTATATTGTGTTATAAGTGAAATCTTTAAACATAATTTTCTAAACTACTGACCATCCCAATACCTATACCAATTGCTCACCGAAAAATAAACATATACACATACACACTTTTTTTAATCACATAGACAAGTTTCGAGTGGCTCACACAGTGCAAGAACGGTGCCCCAGAGCCAGCGGGAGTGGAGAAAACATACCTTAGTAAAGCAGTTGAATAGTCTATATATACTGTCAAGGGCAGTCTGGCCCGTTTGTTCATCATTAATACAAATTAAAATAATCTAAACCCCCCCAAAAAACATGCTATATAATCACTCAAAACAAGAATAACTACCACCACTATATGTCTGAGGTCACAACCTTTGACGGAAGTTTACGTCATGGTGGGAAAGGTGTTCACGGCCTATGACATAAACTTATGTTATGGCAATCTCATAGGTGCGATCAACACCGGGTGCTCTGTGTAAGTTATAGTTGCTCTCCGGCTGTCACAGCCATGGACTGTCCCCACAATGCCCCTTGCTGTTTAACCCCCCCAAAGGCTACAATCAATAGGGGTCACAGCATTTTCTGGGAGAGGGAGTGCGGTCCTTCTCCCATGAGATTGGGACCCCCTCTTAGACCATCCTAGGAACTTGTGTTCCTAGGATGTCACACTGACAGGTATAATATTTTGCAATGCATCTCCATTGGAATACATTATACGAGTGATCAGACTAATCAAAGTTAAAGTCCCACATATGGATTAAATAAAAAAGTAAGAAAAAAATTGTAAAAATGTAAAAAAAAATAATTCCAAAATAAAAAAACATATTATACCAATAAATATGTATATTTATGTAAAAAAAAGTTCACATATTTGGTATTGCCCCGTCCTGAACAACCCGATCTATAAAACTGTCACACTAGTTAACCTCTTCAGTGAACACTGTAAAAAAAATAAAGAACATACTCTTCATCATAGAGCTCAAAAAAAACTGGATTGATTTGGGATCAAAAAGTCATATGTAAATAAAAATTGTATTGCTGAAAACGCCATATTGTCCCACAAAAAACAAGCCACCATACAGCTCCATCAGCGAAAAAATAAAAAAGATATAGCTCTCAGAATACAGAAATGCAAAAACAATTTTTATTTCTTTAAACTTGTTTTTATTGTGTAAAAGCTACAATACATAAAAACGCACTAATGTGGTCTCTCGGTAATTGTACTGACCCTAAGAATAAAGCTGTTACATCACTTTTACGACACGGTGAATGGCGTAAAAAAAAAACCACAGACAAAACAATTCCTCAATTGCTGTTTCTTTTTTATTCTACCTCGCAAACAAGAAGGCAATGAAAAAATATGTAGCCCAAAATGGTACCAATAAAAACCCTAAAAAAATGGTACCAACTTATCCTGCCAGAGACAAGCCCTTACATGATTGTCGGCAGAGAAATATAAAAACTATAGCCTTCAAAATTTGGTGATGTAAAAACCTTTATGAATAAAAACGCATTTTTGGCATGATAGTAGCCAAACCTAAGAATTCTAGATATATCTAGTATCTCTGTAATCGTAGTGACCCGAGAAATAAAGCTTCCTAATCATTTACACTGCAAAGTGAATGGCGTGAAATATAAATAAAGCCAATTCTTCAACTGCTGATAACTTGTTCATTCTGCCTCTCAAAGATCACAGAGAGGATTGGCTCACATTTATCCCGTGTTCTACACTGAGCTCTTGTATCAGGGTTTCCATGTAAGTCTCTGAAAAACGTGATTCAGACAAAATTCCAAACAAAAATTCACGGTATTAAGGCAGATGGAGTCACTTTGACTTCCTATCTGGCCTGTGGTCCGGCAATGTCCATCTTATTACAGAGAGATATAGATGTAAAACGTAATGTAAGTGCACAGCATAGCGTCCAGGATATATGTCAACTAATCCAAAATGTTCTGTAGCCAAATTGCCAAAAATAGCATTTAACTGAACCCGCAAAAAAACAAGTTCCCACTCAGGTCCGTCATCTGTTAACAGAAATATAGAAGGCTTCAATGTTGCATGTAGCACAAAGGCTCAGGAAGAGCGCTGTGGTTTCTCTCCCCCCCATTAAAAAAAAAAAATCCAGCAAAATCTGCGCCCCCAAATCCAAATGCCCCCCTCCTTTCTGAGCATCACAATCTGCTTAAACCACATTTAGTATCCACATGTTTGGCATTTCTGTAGTGATGAAGTCCACTTAATTTGCGGGCTGGGTGTCTTCAGAAGCATGAGCTGGGCACAATCTATAGGCACTACACTATACTGGGAACTACAATGGTAGATTTGCAATTTTCACATAGTAAGATCCAGTGCTACTTGTTTTTGGAAAACTGTCATGGAGTAAAAGTCGTCGCTACACCTGTAGATTAATTACTAAAGAGATGGGGTAATCCAAAATGGGGTAATCTGTCCTTCTAGTGTGGCGCCCTGGACAAGCCAGGACGTCACAGGTACTACAACAACACACCCCACACCCCGGCTAGGCACATCTAGGTCAAACACAAATCCTTGTTGCCTCCCTCCAGGGGCTGATGTCCACACCAGGGGGTGGGCCAGGCGGTTGGCCCCACCCACCGAGGAGTTCACAGTCCTGGAGGCGGGAAAAGGAAGGGAGATCAGTTTGAGTTTTGGAGAGTGAAGTGGTAGTAGAGGAGACTGACCATGTCCGGGTGCGTGGCCCGGGCACATACAGCAAGGTTGGCAGACGGTGGTGACCGTCTGCAGGAGAGGCTGATTGGAGTGAACCGTAAGGACCAGGGATGGGCGGTGGCCCGACGGTACCGGATCGGGGAGCAAAGAGAAGCCAGCACCATTCGGCAGGGCTTACGGACCCCGACCAGGCTAGGAGTCGCCGTAAAACCGGTCAAATCCGTTAGCGAAGGGAAACTCCGGGGTTTCCCAGCAGTCAAGACCCGATTGAAGGCAACAGCTCAAACCGTAAAGGGAAACACAGTCACCGCCAAGGGTACAGTTCCCAGGGCCAGAGCCTGCGGGCAAAAGGGGCTCCTTCAGCATCCATCCAAGCTGGGGAGCGGGTTACCGGTGGGAAGCCATTGGAACCATAAACACAACATAGGTGTAGGGAAAGGCAGTCACCATCAACCTACCGGGAGAGCTACCGCAGCCGTCTGTGGGACCCGTCCATCCAGCCGTTTGTTTTACCAGAGACTTTGCATTCATTATTGGCTGAGTGAGTACCACCGTGCCGTGCGGCACAGCGCTGCCCCCGCGACCCTGCACCTCACCAGGTCCCGTAACCTGCCTGCCATCCCTAACCCTCACCGGGGCCCCGGGACAACCAACCCCCCTACCCACGGAGGGGAGAAAACAACATCCAAGCTGCTCCCTGTTATCGCTCCCGGGATCCCCGTCCAGAGCAGCAGTGGTGTCACTACCTCACCACAACCGTGGGTGGCGTCACGGACAATATCCCTAAACCAAACCACCTCCTTTCACTCACGGGCGAGGAACGCCGCTCGAGTCCCCGGGATCCGGTCCGCCGCTCGAGCCACCGAGCAGCAGCAGCAACAGCCAGACCCGAGCAGTGGGTGAGCGCAGCGTCCCCTCCTCCGCCTGCGACACTAGCACTTAGGGGCTCTGTATATGGAGTCCACAAACTATTTTATGAAAATCTGAACTCCAAAAGTCAAATGGCTCTCCTTCCCTTCTAAAGGCTGCTTTACACGCAGCGACATCACTAGCAATGTCGCTCGTCAAAGCACCCGCCCCCGTCGTTTGTGCGTCACGGACAAATCGCTGTCCGTGGCGCACAATATCGCTTGGCCCCGACACATGAACTTACCTTCCTAGCGACGTTGCTGTGCTGGCGAATAGACTCTTTTCTATGGGGGCGGTTCGTGCGACGTCACCGCGACGTCACACAGCAGGCGTCCAATAAAAGCGGAGGGGCGGAGAGCAGGCGCATGAAAGACACGCCCACCTTGTTGCCGGAGGATGCAGGTACAGTGTTGTTCGTCGTTCCTGGGTTGTCACACGTAGCGATGTGTGCTGCCTCAGGAACGACCAACAACCTGCGTCCTGAACCAGCAACGACATTTGGGAAATGAACGACGTGTCAACGATCAACGATTAGGTGAGTAATTCTGATCGTTACCACTCGCTCGTAGGTGTTACATGCAACGACATCGCTAACGAGGCCGGATGTGCGTCATGAATTCCGTGACCCCAACGACATCTCGTTAGCGATGTTGTTGCATGTAAAGCCCCCTTAAGTCTTGCCAGGTGGCTATGCAGTACTGTACAGCACAAATTGTGTGATAAATTTTGGTACCATTTTTACCCATTTTCCTCTGTGAAAATGAAAATCTGGGGCTAAAACAAAATGTTTGTGGTAAAAATGTAATTATTTTTTCTTTACTGCCCAATGGTATAAATTTCTGTGACACATTTGTGGTATCAATATGATCACTGCACCGCTAGGTGATTTCTTTGAGGTGTATAGTTTGTAAAATGTGGTCACTTTTGGGCTAATTGTCCTGTTTTGGTACCTCGGGGGCTCTCCCAATGTGACATAGCACCCACAAACATTAACGGCAAAATCTATACTATAATATGGCATTCCTTCCTTTCTGAGCTTTGCACTGTGTCTCAATAGTACTTTTCGACCATATATAAGTGGTTATTAACCCCTTATTACCCTGATTGCCACTGCACCAGGGCAATTGGGATGAGCCAATTAAAGTTCCGGGATTGTTGCTGCAGGCTGCTTTTTTTTATTTTTTTAGCTTGGCTCAATAAGCATGGGTTGCCTCAGCCTGACAATACCAGCGTCCAGCTGTTGGCTTTATCACGGCTGGGTAAAAAAATTGGGAGGTGGGGGGAACCCAAGCATTTTTTTTAAATTATTTAAATAATTTAAAAAAGCCATATGCAGTCCTTCTTATTTTGATACACAGTCAAGATAAGCGCACGGCTGGGGGGTGCAGCCTCTAGCCGTATGCTTTATCTGTGCTGATATCATAATATTGGGGACCATACACCAATTTTTTAATTTATTTATTTTTACACCATAGATACGCACAGAGAGTTTATGATTGGTTGCAGTCAGACATGCTGTAACGCAGGGTGGGGGCACATTTGACTGCAACCAGATGCGGGGACTGCCAGTTGGCAGAGGAAGCAGCCCATATGCATGAGGCATAATGTGGGGCCATGGAAGTAGTATGAGCGGAAGCAGTGTACAGCCATGCGAGAGACTCCATAAGCATAATGCGCCTGCTTTCTCCTTTTTTTCTTTATTTTCACTTTTTTTTATTGCCTTGGTTGCCAGACCTGTATTGTTCCTTGAGAACTCCGGGCCCAGGGTCAGAGCTCAGGTACTTTTCAACTCGCTCCGACCTGGACTTTTACAGTCCAAATCCACCCATCACTACTGACTGTATCTATCCTATCTTATCTATGAGTATTGACCGAGAGAAAAATTGGAGAGCACTCTGACATGTCACACGGGTGTATGGATTCTTCTTTAGGCCCCCTTCACACGTCGTTTTAGAAAACACACATGTTACACAGTCCATTTTGGCCATCCGTGTGTACAACTGTGATCTGTGTGTCATCCATGTGCCATGCTTGTATTTTGAGTATGGTTAAAGGAAGAATGAAATTACAAAGCTTCTTCTATATTCCTTTCTCGCCTTTTCATTGGGGGACACAGACAGTGGGTTATATGTTGTCTCCAGGGGAGGCTTTACACTAGGTTTAAAAAAGAGTTAGCTCCTCCTCCCATAGCATATAACCCCAGCTAGGCGGGAACTAGCTCAGTTCTTTTTAGTGTCAGCAGGGAGGCTGACACGTCTGGTCTGAGCCCCAGGCCACATCATGTTTTTTGTTTATTTCTTTTTCTTTGTGATTTTATTCTATTTTTGACTATGGGGCAATACCAGGGTGTGCTCACCCTCGTTCCCCCCGCTTACGGGCAGAGGAAATCTGGCGTGCAAAAGCCGTCAGTCTTCCCTCGCGCCCAAGTGGTCGGGTCTGTATACCCCTCCAGGCTCCCTGGAAGCACCTCACAAAGGTAGCTCCAGAGGGCTAAGCAGAGCTGAGCACCTGCTAGCCTTGAGCCGATGATGCGTTCCCAAGATCTCCGCATCCCAGGACCGACGCGTCTTCAGACGGAGCAAGAGGAGGTAGGGAGACGACGTGTATCTGTCCCCTGCATCCAACCGCTGCCTGAGGAGGCGCCGGTGGGGCGATGCAGGCCGTGTTCCCGGGGAAGCATCATAAATTTAGCTCCCGGCTTCGGCCTGCATTCTTAGCAACGCCCCCTCCACTGCTCCAGAAGCCGCTCCCTCTAGTGGGCCGTCTCTCCCCTCCATGCTGCCAGAGAACACTGGACGCCATTACATGTGGGGAGCAGACACGAGTGAGATCGCCTCCTTGGCTCTGCAACTCTGCAGCACTATATACTGCTCTGTTCAGCGGTATATCGCTCTCTTTCTAGCGGTGTGTGCCTGCTGGCTGGCGGTGTATATCAGCTTTTAGCGGTATATACTGACTGTGTCTGCAGGTATATACTGACTGTTTGGCAGTGTATGCCACTTTACTATTGGTATATACCAGCTCTGTATAGCAGTCCCTTTCTAATACTGCTAGTAGCTCCTCACCCACAGTAGTATAATACTGCTAGAGGCTCACAGTACTAATTGTACATTTATTGCTGACATGCGTAAAAACCGCAAGGGTGATAAAGCTTCCCAGGCATCCTCTATGGACCTGTACTATGCTTGTACCACCTGTGGAAGCTCGTTTCCCAATGGTCGAAGCTATCCACTATGCCGGGGCTGCTATGCCCCTACTACAGTTTCACAACAGGCGTTGCCGGACCAGGGGGTCGTGCAGTCTGTGGGTTCGGCCCCGGCCACCATTCAGGCAGCGCCCCCGTCTGATGAGGCTATCCCTGCATGGGCTCTTCTGATGTCTAAAAGGTTAGATGACCTGGCCGCTCAGATATCCCAGCCTTCCACAGGCTCCCGCAGCCTCCCCCCGGCTCAGCTCCCTCAGAGGAGCCCGCCTTCGTCTGGTGTATCATCCCCAGTACGTAAAAAGGCTGTCTCCAAAAGGCGCCATTGCGACCGCTCCGCCTCGTCTGACTCACACGATGGTCAGTCTGACTCAGGCTCCGTGACCTTTAGTAGTCACGATTCCCAAGACTCTGACTCTGATTCAGATGTCCCTTCTGAGTCTAGGCATATGGAAGACACTTTAATAGCGGCTGTCAATCACTCTCTGTCGATTTCTGATCAGCCCTCGGACCCGACTTCTCAGTCGGCAATCAAATGAGCCAAGAAGCCTCCTAACCTAAGTCCTTTGCCCAGGATCCGATTTTTCATCAAATCATATCTAAACGGTGGGATCACCCTGATAGGAGGTTTAATAAAAAAAATTTCCTATTCATTCGCTTATTCCTTTCCTCCGGAATTGGTTAAGCCCTGGTCGGTACCCCCCGTTGTGGATCCGCCAGTATCCAGACTGGCTAAACACACGGTTATGTCTGTTTCAGACAACGCGTCTCTCAAGGACTCGTCCGACCGCGCAGTTGAGGCTGTGGTCAAATCTATTTTCCAGGCTTCGGGCTCCTCTCTGCGCCCCCTGTTTGCCATGACATGGGTGGCAAGAGCTATGAGCGTGTGGAGTAGGAACCTGCGCAAGTTGCTTCGCCCTTGCAATATTCCTCCAGAGGCTCTTGAGATTCTTGATTTGTTCTCTCTAGCCTCTAATTATTTTCTTCATGGCTCCCTGGATGCAGCTAGCTGGTCAGCCCTAACGGCAGCCAATGCTGTCTTCGCCTGCAGGGTTCTGTGGCTAAAAATATGGAATGCGGACAGTGCCTCCAAGAAGTCCCTGTCCACACTTCCCTTCCAGGGTCTTCGTCTGTTTGGTGAATCCCTGGACAAACTCATATCTGAGGCGACGGGTGGTAAAAGTACCATACTACCACAAAAGCGGCCTGTAGCCAGAAATTTCAAAAAATCTTCTTGGTGCAGGCAGTCCTTTCGGCCTGCCCCCCAAAAACCATCAGCCCAAGGACCGTCCCAACGCTCAGATCGAGGATCCGGTCCCTCAAGGGGCTCTTCTTGGCGTTCCCACTCCAAGCAACCTAAACCCAAAGGATCTTGCTCTGTACAGGCCCCCTCAGCATGACGCCAGGTATCCCTCAGATCCGACTTATGTGGGAGGGCGGCTTCTGCTTTTTCGGGATATCTGGCTAGACCACACTCACGATGCTTGGGTTCGGGAAATCGTCACCTCAGGTTACAAGATCGATTTCCATTCCCTGCCGGCCAACAGGTTTCTGCGTTCTCGTCTTCCAAAGTTCAAAACGCAAAGCCAGGCCTTATTTCAGGCCATAGCCTCTTTACAGAAAGCAAACGTTATCATTCCAGTGCCCCTGGAACAGCGCGGCAAAGGTTTCTATTCAAACCTTTTTGTCGTCCCCAAAAAAGATGGCTCTGTCTGCCCTATCTTGGACCTCAAACGGCTGAACAAATTCGTACGGATTCGAACTTTCCGAATGGAATCATTGAGAGCAGTACTAGCCGCCATGGAACCTGGAGAATTCCTAGCTTCCATAGACGTTCAAGATGCTTATTTACACATTCCCATATGTGTCTCTCATCAACGGTTCCTTCGCTTTGCCGTAGGACACCGTCATTTCCAATTCAGGGCCCTCCCTTTTGGGCTGGCCACTGCACCTCGGGTCTTCACAAAGGTCATGGCAGCCGTCATGTCCATTTTACACCCCAGAGGCATCCTGGTCGTTCCCTATTTGGATGACCTTCTTGTCAAAGGGAGCTCTCTTCACGTTTGCTCAGAAAGCGTGCAGATTTGCCTAGACACGCTGTCAAGGCTAGGGTGGCTGATCAACTTCAACAAGTCATCCCTCATTCCTCATCAGCGCATCACCTTTTTAGGTATGCTGATAGACACGGCTCAGTCCAGGGTTTTTCTTCCAGAGGACAGGAGGTTTTCCCTGATCCGGGCCGCCCAATCCCTCCGCTCTCGCCGTCACACATCCCTTCGGAATGGAATGAGAGTGTTAGGCAAGATGGTGGCGGTCATAGAAGCCGTGTCCTTGGCCCAATTCCATCTGCGCCCTCTACAACTGGATCTTCTATCCTCCTGGGACAAGAATCCAGCTTCCCTGGACCGGTCATTCAGCCTATCTCGGTCTGCGCTCAGCTCCCTCGTCTGGTGGACTCAAGCCTCATCCCTATCTCAAGGGAAGTCCTTCCGCCCTGTCCACTGGCAGGTACTCACGACGGATGCCAGCCTGATAGGCTGGGGGGCGGTGTTTCTCCACCACACTGTTCAGGGGCGCTGGTCTCCTCCTGAGCGCTCCCTGCACATCAATGTTCTGGAGATCAGAGCCATATTTTTGGCCCTTCAGAATTTTCAACCCTTACTATTGGGCCTCCCTGTTCGGATCCAGTCAGACAATGCCACGGCCGTGGCTTTCTTCAACCATCAGGGAGGAACTCGCAGCAAGGCAGCGATGAAGGAAGTATCCAAGATTCTTCTTTGGGCAGAGAAGCACATCCCCATTATTTCAGCTGTCAATATCCCAGGGGTAGACAACTGGGCCGCAGACTTTCTCAGCAGGCAAGGTCTAGCGGCAGGGGAATGGTCCCTCCACGACGAAGTGTTCCATCAGATCACTCTTCGTTGGGGACTCCCGGATGTGGACCTCATGGCGTCTCGAATGAATGTCAAAATACAACCCTTCATATCTCGGTCGAGAGACCCGCTAGGGCTTGGCTCCGACGCCCTAGTCTTTCCATGGTCGCAGTTTCGCCTGCCCTACATCTTCCCTCCGTTTCCTCTCATTCCGAGAGTAATTAAGAAAATCAAAGCGGAGGGAATCCCGGTTATCCTCGTGGCCCCGGACTGGCCCAGGAGAGCCTGGTATCCAGAGCTCCTCCAATTTCTCAGCGACACTCCCTGGCGTCTTCCCGACCGCCCGGATCTTCTGTCGCAAGGTCCAATATTCCACCAGAATACAGCACAGCTACATTTGACGGTGTGGCACTTGAATCCCTGATTCTAGCCAAATCGGGTCTTTCTTCCAGGGTAGTTCATACCATGCTTAATGCTCGGAAGCCTTCCTCCACCAGCATTTACCACAGGACCTGGAAGACCTATCTTTCCTGGTGTGACCGTCATAATCGGTCGCCCCTGACCTTTTCAATCCCTAATGTTCTTGCTTTTCTGCAAGACGGTCTGGACTCAGGTCTTGCTCTCAGTACCCTTAAAGGACAAGTTTCTGCCTTGTCGATTTTTTTCCAGAAGCATCTGGCTTCTCGCCCTCAGGTCCGTACCTTTCTTCAAGGGGTGGCGCATTTGGTCCCCCCTTATCGTCACCCCTTAGATCCCTGGGATCTGAATTTGGTTCTCGGAGCTCTTCAGCTTCCTCCTTTCGAACCCTTGAGAGAAATCTCTCTTCAACGGCTGTCTTGGAAAGTTGCCTTTTTAGTCGCTATTACCTCTATCAGGCGAGTGTCCGAACTGAACTGGCAGCTTTTTCCTGTCGCTCACCTTACCTGATATTCCATCATGATAAGGTGGTCCTTCGGCCTTCCCCCGCCTTCCTTCCGAAGGTCGTATCCTCTTTCCACCTGAACGAGATCATTGTGTTGCCGTCATTCTGCCCGGCCCCGGTCCACTCCTTTGAGAAAGCCCTTCACACTCTCGATCTTGTCAGGGCTCTGCGGATCTACATCTCCAGAACAGCGCCATTGTGCAAGTCCGATGCCCTCTTCGTCCTCCCAGTAGGACACAAAAAGGGCAACCCGGCGTCTAAATCCACGATTTCTCGATGGATCAGGACTGCCATCTGTGAGGCATACAAAGCACGAGGTACCGTTCCCCCTCAATCTGTGCGGGCCCACTCTACACGAGCAGTGGGTGCCTCCTGGGCTATCCGCCATGAGGCTTCGGCGGCCCAACTTTGCAAGGCCGCTACCTGGTCCAGTGTGCACACGTTCACAAAATGCTACAGAGTGCATACGCATGCATCCGCGGATGCTGCTCTTGGAAGACAAGTCCTTCAGGCGGCAGTGGCCCATTTATAAGTGGCCACTGCTCGGTTCTTGACAGTGTTTTGATATGTGTTCACTGCAGTTGCAGTTGTTAGTCAGCTCTTAGTCTGATGTTATACACTGTTAATAGTTCAGTTCCCACCCAGGGACTGCTTTGGGACGTCCCACTGTCTGTGTCCCCCAATGAAAAGGCGAGAAAGGAAAGGACATTTTTGTGTACTCACCGTAAAATGTCTTTCTTGGAGCCTTTCATTGGGGGACACAGCTCCCACCCTTGTGGTTTTGGTTGTCCTTTTCCTACTGCTTTTACACCAAACTGAGCTAGTTCCCGCCTAGCTGGGGTTATATGCTGTGGGAGGAGGAGCTAACTCTCTTTTTTAAACCTAGTGTCAAGCCTCCCCTGGAGACAACATATAACCCACTGTCTGTGTCCCCCAATGAAGGCTCCAAGAAAGACATTTTATGGTGAGTACACAAAAATGTCCTTTTTGCAATGCTAAACACGTACAAAGCACGAATGTCACACGGATGCCACCCGGATGTCATCCGTGTGCTGTGCGTGTTTTTCACTGACCTATTGACTTTTATGGGTCTGTGTGTCCATGCCTCCAATTAAAAACAGAAAAGTCTCTTTCTGAATCACATGAGAACATGTGTGGAAACACAGAGTTGTGAAGATCCCCATAGATTTTCATTAGTATGTGTGTGAAAGTTAATCTAGTACGTGTGAAAATGGACACCACATGTACCAGAAATACAGATGCGTGAAAGAGGCCTTAGTGGAATACTAATGACAGCTTGGCTTGTGCAAAAACTATAAGAAAAGCTCATAATAGACCAGTGTTTATTGTCTCTCCTTGCTTACACTTTTAAATAATTGTAAGTACATATCGAAAAAGAAATTATTTTGGCAAAGAAATTAGTACAAATGTGTCATTCCTTCATTTTTTTTTTCTTGGTTCATCTTATCTGACCTTTACAATACATCATGAGTGTTTGATAGTGTGTAACAAGATATTATGCTTTATGTATCTGTGTGTGCCGACCCAGTGACTATGATGTGCTATTTTATTGAATTTGTTTTCTAAGAAATTGAGGGCCATCACCGAATTAAAGAAAAGGTAAAGATGGACAAATCTGTCTTAGAAAGCAAATGTAAGATGGTCATGACATGTGGTATGTGCAGACCATGTTCCTTCATCCTCAAGCACAGCCATTACACAGCACAAAGCAGCGTGGCCTCTTAGACCATGCTATAAGCAGGGTCTAAAAGGTGTTGTCAGTGTTCTGTCAGTGCATTTGTGTCGCAATTCATCAGAGCAGTGATCAGAGAAGTAAAACCTGACTAAGTAAAACAGTAAAGGCTTTATATCTATCTATCTATCTATATATATATATATATATATATATACACAGTACAGACCAAAAGTTTGGACACACCTTTTCATTCAAGGCGTTTTCTTTATTTTCATGACTGTGTGCAAAGCAGTAATCAAAGCAAAAGGTGGCTACTATGAAGAACCTAGAATATAAGACATATTTTCAGTTGTTTCACACTTTTTTGTTAAGTATTTCATTCCACATGTGTTAATTCATAGTTTTGATGCCTTCAATGTGAATCTACTATTTTCAGAGTCATGAAAACAAAGAAAACTCTTTGAATGAGAAGATGTGTCCAAGCTTTTGGGCTGTACTGTATATATGTATATAATAATATATATATATATATATATATATATATATATATATATATATATATGTATATGTGTGTGTGTGTGTGTGTGTGTGTGTGTGTGTATATAGATATACAGTGCCTACAAGTAGTATTCAACCCCCTGCAGATTTAGCAGGTTTACACATTCGGAATTAACTTGGTTTTGTGACATTTGGACTGTAGATCAGCCTGGAAGTGTGAAATGCACTGCAGCAAAAAAGAATGTTATTTCTTTTTTTTTTTTTTTTTTTTTTAAATTGTGAATTTATTCAGAGGGTCATTTATTATTCAACCCCTCAAACCACAAGAATTCTGTTTGGTTCCCCTAAAGTATTAAGAAGTATTTCAGGCACAAAGAACAATGAGCTTCACATGTTTGGATTAATTATCTCTTTTTTCCAGCCTTTTCTGACTAATTAAGACCCTCCCCAAACTTGTGAACAGCACTCATACTTGGTCAACATGGGAAAGACAAAGGAGCATTCCAAGGCCATCAGAGACAAGATCTTGTAGGGTCACAAGGCTGGCAAGGGGTACAAAACCCTGTCCAAGGAGTTGGGCCTACCTGTCTCCACTGTTGGGAGCATCATCCGGAAGTGGAAGGCTTATGGAACTACTGTTAGCCTTCCACGGCCTGGACAGCCTTTGAAAGTTTCCACCCGTGCCGAGGCCAGGCTTGCCCGAAGAGTCAAGGCTAACCCAAGGACAACAAGGAAGGAGCTCTGGGAAGATCTCATAGCAGTGGGGACATTGGTTTCAGTCAATACCATAAGTAACGTACTCCACCGCAATGGTCTCCGTTCCAGACGAGCCCATAAGGTACCTTTACTTTCAAAGAGTCATGTCAAGGCTCGTCTACAGTTTGCTCATGATCACTTGGAGGACTCTGAGACAGACTGGTTCAAGGTTCTCTGGTCTGATGAGACCAAGATCGAGATCTTTGGTGCCAACCACACACGTGACGTATGGAGACTGGATGGCACTGCATACGACCCCTACAGTCAAGCATGGTGGTGGCAGCATCATGCTGTGGGGCTGTTTCTCAGCCAAGGGGCCTGGCCATCTGGTCCGCATCCATGGGAAGATGGATAGCACGGCCTACCTGGAAATTTTGGCCAAGAACCTCCGTTCCTCCATCAAGGATCTTAGAATGGGTCGTCATTTCATCTTCCAACAAGACAACGACCCAAAGCACACAGCCAAGAAAACCAAGACCTGGTTCAAGAGGGAAAAAATCAAGGTGTTGCAGTGGCCTAGTCAGTCTCCTGACCTTAACCCAATTGAAAACTTGTGGAAGGAGCTCAAGATTAAAGTCCACATGAGACACCCAAAGAACCTAGATAACTTGGAGAAGATCTGCATGGAGGAGTGGGCCAAGATAACTCCAGAGACCTGTGCCGGCCTGATCAGGTCTTATAAAAGACGATTATTAGCTGTAATTGCAAACAAGGGTTATTCCACAAAATATTAAACCTAGGGGTTGAATAATAATTGACCCACACTTTTATGTTGAAAATGTATTAAAATTTAACTGAGCAACATAACTTGTTGGTTTGTAAGATTTATGCATCTGTTAATAAATCCTGCTCTTGTTTGAAGTTTGCAGGCTCTAACTTATTTGCATCTTATCAAACCTGCTAAATCTGCAGGGGGTTGAATACTACTTGTAGGCACTGTATATATATATATATATATATATATATATATATATATATATATATATATATATATATATATATATATATATTTATATATATATATATATATATATATTTATTTATATATAGCTACAAAATATAGAATAAAAAAATATTACTCCAATAAATACCCATATTTATGTAAAACCAAAAATAAACATAGAGTACACATATTTGGTATTACTGCACCTGGACCAACCTGATCTATGAAACTGTCACACTATTTTACCCCTACCGCACAATAAAATAAATATTGAAAAGCTGCGTTTTTATCACATCACCAAACAAAAAGTGCAAGAAAAGACAATCAAAAAGTCATATATAAATATAAATGTTATCCTTGAAAATATCAACTTGTCCCGCAAAAACAAAACATTTCGTGATGCATTTACACTCCTATATTTATTCTTTGAGGGGTATAGTTTCCAAAATGGGGTCACATGTGAAGTTTCTTGGCACCTCAGGGGCTCAGCAAATGCAAACATGGTGTCAGCAATCTATAACAGACATAATGGCGCAACAAAATTCAAATAATGCTCCTTCTGTTCTGAGCCTTGCTATGCATTTAAACAGTAGTTTCTGACTACATTTAGGGTATCTTTGTACTCAGGAGAAAATGTACATCAAATATACCAGCCCATTTTCTGCTGTTACCCTTCTGAAAATAAAAATAATGGGGCTAAAGCAACATATTAGTTGAAAAAAAAGTTATTTTCATTTTCACATCCCATTGTTGTAAATTTGTTTGAAGCACTTGTTGGTTCACAATAATCACCATACCTTGAGATGAATTCCCTGAGGGGTGTAGTGTTCAAAATTGGGTCATTTGTGGGGAGTTTCTGCTGTTTTGGCATGTCAGGGGCTTTTCAAATGCAACATGATCTCTGCAATCTGTCCAGCCTTCCGAGCAGTTCCATGTGCCCAAACAGTAGTTTTCGGCCACATATGGGGTATCAGTGTAATCAGGTGAAATTGCACAACAAATTAAATGGTCTATTTTCTCATGTTACTCTTGTGAAAATTGAAAAGCAACATTTTTGTGAAAAATAACAATTTTTTCTGCTTCCACTTTGTTTTAATTCCTGTGAAGGATGTAAATGGTTAACACACTTTCTAAACATAGGTTTGAATACCCATAATGGTGCAGTTTTTAATAACAGGATCACTTTTGGGCATTTTCTGACATGTGATCCCTTAAAAGTCATTTTAAATGTGAAGTGGTCCTTAATAAAAATAAGTTTTGTAAATTTCTGTTTGAAAAAACCCCCAAAACATTTCTGCTAAACTTTTAAGCCATTTACATTTCTAACAAAAAAGATGTTTTAAAAATTATACTATCTAAAGTAGACATGTTGGAAGTGTTTATTGATTATCTTTAGACATATTACCATCTGTTTTTTTAAATGTCAAAATTCAAAATTGGAAAATTGCAAATATTTCAAAATACTTAACAAATTTCTAATTAATCTTTTCATAAATAAACGCAAATCATATTGACCCAAATTTACCACTTCCAAAACAATCTGAGAATCGCCTGGGAAACATTTCAGAGTTATTACCACATAAAGGGATACTGGTCAGAATTTACAAATTTGGCCTTGTCAGGATGGTCAAAACTGGCTTTGGTGGGAAGTGTTAAATGGAACTTGTTTGGTCGAAGGTGGTTTCTGATCTGCGTGCAGATTAAAAGCACAATAGCACAAAAATAAGCTCAGCAGCTTGATAGATTGAACGTTGAGAGTCAGTGTGAAATGTCTTTTGTTCATTTTAATATCTGCTTTTTCTCACTGGGTATGACTGTTTACTTGTCACCAAAGATATTCTGTTCTGCAGAATGTTGTCCTATAAAGCTAGTCAGCAAAACCTCTTTGTCGCATATGCAGCACCAATGAGGTACCAAAACAGCAGAAACACCCACAAAATAGACCTCATTTGAAAAACTTCCTCTGTGGGTTTAAAATACCACAGACCTAGAAAGAATTCCATAAGGGGTCTATTTTCTAAAATAGGCTTACTTGTAAAGGTTTCTGCTGCACTTTCACTGCCATACCATGTGCCAAAGCACTACTTTTTGACCACAAATGGGGTATTGTCACGTTTGAGAGAAAATGTTTAATAAATTGTTGGGTACGGTTTCTCCTCCTTGTAAAAATTACAAATATGGGGCTAAAATAACATTTTAGTTTAAAAAAAAAAATCAATTTTACATTAATTCCTGTAAAATCCTTGAATGGTTAACAAATTTCTTGACAGCGGTTTTGACTATTTTGAGAGGTGTACATAATATGACATTACTTTTTAGTTTTTCCCAACTTGAAACTTTCAAAATCACTTAAAAATGAATAGAAAGATCTATGTAAAAAAAAGAAAAATTGCTGCTTAATTTTTAAGCCTTTTAACAACCTAATAAAATAAAAGTATGTGCGAAAAATTATGTATGTGTAAAGTAGACTTGTGGGAAATGTTTTTTGTTTTTGTTTTTTTTGTTTGTTTTTTGCGTACTATAAATATCTTGTTTAAGAGTATAAAAATTAAAGCTTTGAAAATTGCTAATTTAGCAAAATTTTTATAAAAAGAGTTATTTTTATAAATAAACATAAAACATAAGTTTCCAACTAACTTAAAGTACAAAGTGTCACACAAACAAAAACAATTTCACAATCACTTGTGTATATATATATATACACTGATGTTCCAAAGGGTAACAATGTTTTGAATTTTAGACTTTCAGGCTCCATATCTTACCATCCACTACAGCTCTCAGCATGAGACTACCTTCATATTATTAACAATCATCTTGGCTAACTCATACATAAATTTGACTTGCAATTATTTAGCTTATGATTAGTTATGCAGAGTCTTGTCATGTTACTATCTTGTTCATGGTGGTGGAAAAATCTTTTTCTTCCTGCATACTGGAAATTACAACCTGTTCTCATATTCCCTAATAGCTCAGTGTGTTATTTGGTTGATTTCCAAATAAAAGGTCACTGGTTCGAATTGAGGAGCAGCCATGAAAAAGGTTTCCCAAGAAAAGAGAAACCGCATCATCTAACTCGATAGTGGTATCTCAGACAAGTATATTGCCAATCTGCGTTATATAACTTCAATGATAGTTGGAAGAATATAAAATAAAATCCATCCATCAATTCAAAAGCCAAGAGGTGGACGTTCAGGCAAAAAATGGGAGCTAATCACAAGGTCTGTCAGTTCTGGCGCGACAAACACGGCAGTGGAGGTGGTTCATATGCTTCATAATAGTGAGATTACAGACATCTATGCAAGCACCGTGCCATGCACATTACACAAGTTGGGAATGATGGCCCAAAAAAGGTGAAGAAGCTTCGACTTCAATACCATCATAAGAAGCGTCCGTCTGAGTTGCCAAAAAACGTCTGAAAAGTGTACAGTAGAGCATTGAAAAAGGGTGATTTGGAGCGATGACACAAAAGTTAATTGACTAGGTTCTGATGGGTTCAAATGATCCTGGAAGAAACCAGGGAAAAAGGGGTTAATGGATCTAGAAGTTGAATGAACTGTGAAGTTTGGTGGAGGAAGCCTGATGATATTGGGTCATTTCACAACCAAAAGCGTTGGATACTTGACCAGGATCGATAGTGGTCTCAATGCTGAGTATCCTACAAGACAAGTTACTTCATACACTCAAGTAATATGAGTATGAACGACAGTGTTCTAGCAGGACAACAAACTGAAGCATACGTCAAGATTGGAGAAGAAATGGTTCAATGACAATGAAGTAAAGTTGCTGGATTGCCCCCCACAGTCCTCAGACCTCAACCCAATCGAACACTTGTGGGTAGTTGAAGGAAAAGCTGTATTTATACCAAAGTGAGTCGACTAGTATGTATCAAAGATACAAAGGAGATAGTATGCAAAAGAGACCTGGGATCAGATTTCAGTCAAGAAATGCTTGAATCTGCTCGATAGCATGCCCAGAAGGATTTAGGCAGTGTTGAAAACCAAAAGAGATTTACAAAATTCTAGCACAATATTATGGTACTATTTACAAAATAGTACCACAATATTATCCTGTATTGCACATTGTACAAAATACTAGCAAAATAATAAAAATTTAAATTTAGATTTTTAGGAGCAAAATATTAACAATGCAGTGAAATAACAATAATCTGCTCAACTAAACCTATGCTAAATAGTTGCAAGTCAAATTTATGTATGAAATGGCCAAGATATTGTCTATGAAATGATAGTAGTCTCACAAGCAAAGCTGTAGTGGATGGTGAGGTATGGAGCCTGAATGTCAAAAGTTCAAGTCATTGTTACCCTTTTGCTCATCAGTGTATAAGCATTCCAAAGGTATTATCACATAAAGTGATGTATCAGTATTAAACAAATATGGCTGCCATAAAATCCTGAATAGTGATGGGTGAACCCACAGAAAAAAGTGGCGCATCTTTTGCACCATTTTCCGCGACCCCTAGCGTACTCATTTTTCGGGATCTATGGCCCAGTGATGGCTTATTTTTTGCGTCTCAAGCTAACGTTTTTAGTAATACCATTTTTGTGCAGATACTACGTTCTGATCGCTAGTTATTACATTTTGTGCAAAATTTGCGGCAACCAAAAAACGCAATTTTGGCATTTTGAATTTTTCTTGCCGCTACGCCGTTTACTCATCAGATTAATTGATTTAATATTTTGATAGATTGGGCATTTCTGAATGTAGCGATATCAAATATGTGTATTTTTTTCCCTTTCATTTTCAATGGAGCAAATAGGGGGTGATTTCAACTTTTATTTATTTATTTTTTTCTTTTATAAATTTAACTTTTATTAACATTATCAATAACACAGGAAAACCGTATTGTACAGAGTAAAGCACAATGTCAGAACACAAGCATTGTATTGAGGAATTGTCAGCAGATCAATTCCTAAAATATATACTGAGATATTGAGATACTGAGATATTGAGATACTAAACTCAAGACTGTATAAACAACGATGAGAACTGTAACCAACTACTGTCGGAGGATCAACATAAAACCTTTTTATACTATATAACAAGGCCACCTTAGAAGAGTGAACAAAACCGGGGCCGTAATTCAAGTGTGAGTTGGCAGAATAGAAGATACTGATTAAAACATGAACAAGAAAGAAAAAGAGAGAAAAGAACGTCAGAGACGAAAAAGGTGGGAGGGTTGGGGTCAAAAAGGGTAGGTAAATTTGTCAGGATGGAGGGGGATTGGGGGGGGGGAGTTTCCAGACACTGACAGTGCAAATTCAACCTGTCTCCAACAGTGAAATGTAATCATCAGATCCCTTAAACTCTGTCCAGTTATACCAGGTTCTAACAAACCGGTCTTGAGAGTTGTGAATTATGGAAGTGAGGTTTTCGAGCAACATCGTCTCGTTTATCCTGGCGAACCACATTGCCATCGTAGGAGGGTTATCTTTTTTCCACAAGAGAGGTATGCAAGCTCTGGCTGCCGTGATTAAGTTCCGTAGTAAGGAATTCTTGTACTTTTTCGTTGAGATGTTACAATGATGTAAAAGGACAAGGGCCGGATCCAGAGCGGTGGTCAAGCTAGTAACTTTATGTATAACTGTTTGTGCATTGTCCCAAAACGGGGCAAGGCGCCTACATGACCAGAAAATATGCATCAGACTACCATCCTCCTCATCAAATCTCCAACAGAGTGGGCTCACTTCTGGGAAGATTGAGTGCAGTCTAGTAGGAACTCTGTACCATCTGGTGAGCAACTTAAAACTCGCTTCCTGATCACGGGACAAGATAGAGGATCGATGGGTCAGAGAACATATCTTTTCCCATTGGGCCTCAGAAAACTGGATTTGAAGATCGTCCTCCCATTGTGATTGAAATTTGGTTTTAGTGTTCCCAGTGGGTGTGTTAATAAGATTATATGCCATAGAAAGGTATGTCTAATGGGACCCGTGCTCATACAGTCATGGCCAAAAGTTTTGAGAATGCTACAAATATTAATTTTTACAAAGTCTACTGCTTAAGTTTTTCTAATGGCAATTTGCATACACTCCAGAATGTCATAAAGAGTGATCAGCTTAACAGCAATTACTTGCAAAGTCAATATTGGCTAAGAAAATGAAAATGAACTTCAACCCCCAAAACACATTTCAACATCATTGCATTCCTGCCTTAAAAGGAGCAGCTAACATTGTTTTAGTGATTGTTCCATTAACACAGGTGTGGGTGTTGATGAGGACAGGGCTGGCGATCAATCAGTCATGATTAAGTAAGAATAACACCACTGGACACTTTAAAAGGAGGCTGGTGCTTCGTATCATTGTTTCTCTTCAGTTAACCATGGTTATCTCTAAAGAAACACGTGCAGCCATCATTGCTCTGCACAAAAATGGCCTAACAGGGAAGAGTATCACAGCTACAAAGATTGCACCTCAGTCAACAATCTATCGCATCATCAAGAACTTCAAGGAGAGAGCTTCCATTGTTGCCAAAAAGGCTCCTGGGTGCCCAAGAAGGACCAGCAAACGCCAGGACCGTATCTTAAAACTGTTTCAGCTGCGGGATCGGACTACAAGCAGTGCCGAGCTAGCTCAGCAATGGCAGCAGGCTGGTGTGAATGCTTCTGCACGCACAGTGAGGCGGAGACTGCTTGAGCAAGGCCTGGTTTCAAGGAGGGCAGCAAAGAAGCCACTTCTCTCCAGAAAAAACATCAGGGACCGACTGATATTCTGCAAAAGGTACAGGGATTGAACTGCTGAGGACTGGGGTAAAGTCATTTTCTCAGATGAATCCCCTTTTCGATTGTTTGGGACATCTGGAAAACAGCTTATTAGGAGAAGAAGAGGTGAGCGCTACCACCAGTCTTGTCTCATGCCAACTGTTAAGCATCCTGAAACGATTCATGTGTGGGGTTGCTTCTCAGCCAAGGGAATCGGCTCACTCACAGTCTTGCCTAAAAACACAGCCATGAATAAAGAATGGTACCAGAATGTCCTCCAAGAGCAACTTCTCCCAACTGTCCAAGAGCAGTTTGGCGCCCAGCAATGCCTTTTCCAGCATGATGGAGCACCTTGCCATAAAGCAAAGGTGATCACTAAATGGCTCATGGAACAAAACATAGAGATTTTGGGTCCATGGCCAGGAAACTCCCCAGATCTTAATCCCATTGAGAACTTGTGGGCAATCATCAAGAGACGGGTGGACAAACAAAAACCAACAAATTCTGGCAAAATGCAAGCATTGCTTATGCAAAAATGGACAGCTATCAGTCAGGATTTGATCCAGAAGTTGATTGAGAGCATGCCAGGGAGAATTGCAGAGGTCCTGAAGAAGAAGGGTCAACACTGCAAATATTGACTTGCTGCATTAACTCATTCTAACTGTCAATATAACCTTTTGGTACTCATAATATGATTGTAATTATATTTCTGTATGTGATGTAAACATCAGACAAACACAATTAAAAACCAGACAAACAAATCATGTGAAAATTTAATTTTGGTGTCATTCTCAAAACTTTTGGCCATAACTGTACATTCCTTTTCAAAAGGTGTCAAAGAGTTAGAAAAATGGGATCTTGGAGGAAGGGATTTCAAGAAATGTGTCAATTGGTTGGCTCTCCATACATCGAGGGCACGGGGAGTTTAGAGCTCATAAGTTGGTCCTTTGTTGGCCAGGCGTTTCCACTACCAAAGTGTAGTACTCTGTGATAGCCCTTTCTCATGATTGACCGGAAAATCCAGTCTTCCACGGAAAAAGCGGATTTCCCAAAACCGATTGGGGGAATATGACGACGACGACGATTGGGGGAATATGTATGATCTAATGAATGAATTATCGCAACATGCCAAAGTATCCCCGATTGTGGGGTGATCTCTCAGATGTTTTACTCTGCTAGAACCCACCCATGAAATGCCCGGTAAATATACATCTGTGAAGTATTGTTCCACTCCTACCCAGGCCTTCATCTCACCGTTCCTATACCAGTCCAGAATTCTGGAAAGATGAGTGGCTAAGTAATATGATTTGAAATTAGGAAGTGCGGTCCCTCCAGCCGTCTTGGAGCGGTGCAGGATCTTTCTGCTAATTCGTGTTGGTTTGTCTCCCCAGATGAATTTAGTTTGGATTGATGTGAGGCTTTTAAAGAATGATGAAGGGACCATAATTGGGAGGGCTTGAAGGATATATAATATCCTGGGAAGGATGTTCATTTAAAAATTGCAATCCTCCCAAACTTTTTTTTTTTTTTTTTAATTTTTTAAAACTTTTTTTTTACTTTTTCTTTTTATTTTACTAGTCATCCTAGGGGATTATAAGGATCAGCAGTCTGATCGCTCATTCATCTCTGTTGATCACAGCTACACAGCTGTGATCACCAGAAATACTCACCTCTTGTTACAAGCAGCACTCGGCTGGGTGAAACAGGAGTCATCACATGAGTCATGTGAGCTACAGGAGTCATCACATGACCCTGTGCTACCATGGCAACCATCGGCTCACAGTGATCATGTCACAGCGCCGCCGAAGGGGCTGGGTGAGTGAAGATTTACCGCAGCAGGCATTTAAATCGCTTTGTCACATTTTGACAGTTCGATTTAAGAGGTTACCAGGCGCGAGTGGATCGCGGATCCACCTATGCCTGTGAGGCACAGGTGTCAGCTGTTTAAATCAGCTGACGTGCAAGAATCGCCGACGGCTGCCCGCAGCAGCTGCCGGTGATTACATCTAATAGTCTTGGGACGTAATGTTACAGCCCATGGTCATTAAGGGGTTAATATATTAATTAATAACGATTGTATTTTTTTTATCAATTTCAGGAATTTGGCTATTTTTGCATATAGGCTTGGCTTATTATACATAACCTTCTGCTTTATAATGCTTTTGTGCAATGTTACATAGTTATCACTTGTAAACTTATATAGTTAAACTCATTTTTTGGCACACAATTGGTTACAAAAGTTTTAGATATAAAAAAAAATGTTGCAAGGTAAAAATGTTTTTATCAATAGAAGTGTTACTTTATTTATCTATTAAGAAAATGGAAAATGAATAAACAAAAGAAAAATCTAAACTAAACCAATATTTAGTGTAACCACCCTTTGCGTACAGCATCAATCCATCTAGGTACATGTACACACAGTTTTTGATGGAAATCTGCAAGGAGGTTGTTCCAAACAACTTGGAGAACAATCACAGATCTTCTGTGGTATAGGCTTTTGGAAGTCCTTCTGTTTCTTTATGTATTACCAGACAAATGTGATGATTTTGAAACCAGGACTCTGTGGGAGCAATTGCTTCAAATCTATGACTTCTTGTTTAAGCTGCAATTAGTTCTTAATGACTTTGGCTCCAAATTTATTCTGCAGACGTACAATGGCTCCAAACATACAGCCAATCAGATGCCTCGCTAATAAAATTTATTGATGGATATGTATCTCTTTGAAAATTCCAGTGTTGAGGACACCAAATCTCTAATACTTCTTGAACCGTTCTCCAGCCTTGCAGTGAACAAATTGTCTTTTGTTACAGCCAAATAATGTTAATTTTAACTCAGCCCATAGCACCTTTTGCCATTTTTCTGCAGCTGAGACCCTCATCACAGAGGTGTCTGGCCCAAATGTAAAAGACTATGACTCCAAACATGCAGCCATTGTCATTAAGAACTATCTTCAGTGTAATGTAGAACAGTTAGCCATATGGAAGTGTTGATATGGCCTCACAGAGCCCTGATCTCAACATCATTGAGTCTGTCTGGAATTACAACAGGAGACAGAAGGATTTGCACAAGTCTACATCCACAGAATAATGCTTCCTTTATTTGTAAAGAATTCTTGTTTATTTAACCCATGCTTCCTTGAAATGTTTACACAGTACTGTATGTGTGAGTATATAAGGTTAAAACAGATCTGGCAGAAGTCATCACGTCACGTCAGGGAATACACAGACCTATAGCTATTCAGTCTCTATATTCTCTGGTGTAATTTGAGACCCCAAAAAAGAAATTAAATGCATGATTTTACATGAGTGCTGACTGCCCCGTTTTACCTTCTGGACTTCTGCTTGTTATGGATGGTCACTAGAAGGTTGAGAACCACAGAAGACTTTGTTTAGCTGCTGATTGAGTACCAGATTGTCTGGTCAGTGTAAAATAAATGGCAATTTGAGCAGTGTTAGTGCCATCTTCTGCTTTGGAAAAGTATTTAAAACAGATTTGTCTCGTAATTGCTGCCCAAGTTTAATACATTTTTCTATTTAGATCTGCCTACTTTTAAAATTGAAGGGAGATAGCCTGGTGGATTCTGGCTGTAGGATCCTGCTGATCTGGGCTTGTTGGAATATCATAACAATAAGCCAGCATGTTTTGTAATGAAAAAACCCGCCAGAACACGTTATAACTATAAATAAAATACTGAGCGCACACTCTTATTTCAATATGTGAAGTGTTTAATTGTAGACGTGGTACATACATAGTAGTAGGTGACGGCGACAGGGAACAACATTTCAATCTAATTGGTCTTGGTCACAGTTTTGCTTAGACAAACGTAAATAACTGCTGGCACTCCCGTGCCTAAGTGAGGCTTAGGCACGGGTCGTTTGTCTAAGGGACAGTATTACCAAGACAGATTGTTTGAAATGTTGTTCCCTGTCACCTTCACCTATTTTGTATGTATCACATCTACAATTAAAGATTTTGCTTATTGAAAGAAGAGTGCGGTGATTCCCTCCAGATTGCTACAAGGGTTATTTATCATCTGTTCATTGATGCCTTAACATTATAGCTGTGTGCATGCTAATCTCCTCTACTTCCATCAGTAGATAGGAACATCAAGGGAAAACCATTTTTTCTCGCCGCGCTTGTCACCACTCCAGAGGCGGAAATTAATACATCCAAGTCTTTATTAAGAAACCTGTATACAGGTCAACGCGTTTCTGGGGTCACAGCCCCCTTCTTCAGGACAAAAATAGCAATTCGATGTTTTAATTTCCGTCTCTGGAGTGGTGACAAGCGCGGCGAGAAAAAACGGTGTTCCCTTGATGTTCCTATCTGCCTGATTCTCCCGGTGCTGCAGCTATCTCCACTTTTTGATGTTCTTCCAGGTGTTGTGACCTTTCACAACCCCTACAGGTGAGTACATTCCTTCACCTCCTCTCCTCTCATATACCGGGTAAGACCCTATTGCACCTCTTCGGCCACAGGTTCTCTGTTTTATTTCTACCTCCATCAGTAGACATTTTGTGAAAAGGACATCTTGTTCAATCAGTGAGGAAGACGGCACTAAGTGCAGGAGATGATCCTGTATTACTTATGCATTAGTAATTCCACACAATCATTCCCAAAACACATTTGTCAAAATAAAGATCACAATTAAAATGTCAATATGAATATAATTGGGACGAACTACAATCTTTACATTTTATGCCTTTGTGTACTGCATTTTGCTGCATATGATTTTGAGTAAATCTTTCAATATTTTAGAGTCTGAAACCACCAAAATTAAATATTAATATTTTAACTATTTATAGGGAACATTTCTGTAAGCTCTTTATACATCATATAGTATTCATTATAAGAATAAACTAATCAGTAGCTACATGGGAATTTCCAGGCTGCGTTACTGGTAAAACAAATACCTGAGAAAGGTATCTGCTCCACAGTTCAATCTAAAACGCCCATGGAATCAAATATATCTTACCTTGACTTTTTGCATTGAATGGTAGGAAAGGTGGTGGTCCTTTTACGTTGGCTTGCTTTGGATGTCTTTCAGGAAAATAACCAGATGTGGAGACAAAATTTGGAATCAGCAAGAGCAAGAAGATGCTGTTTTCTAAATTCATATTGCCAGGCTTATTCTGTACAAGGAAAAGAAAGACACTTTCATTCTATTTGCTGATAGGAAATAAATGTTTCAAACTTACAAAGTGGTATTGCCACAACCTTATATGTACTCCCGATATTTCAGAGAGTGTGGCTTGCATAATTCGTTGCAAACATAGCTCCTGTGTGGTGTTTGGAAAGGAAAAGTATGACTAAATGAAGCATAAATAAAAGAGTCTATTACTGTACTGAAATTTCAGTAAAGTGCAGACCAATAACTGACAGTTCCCTGAAGTTTGTTTTATATGTTCTGACTAAAAAAAAATTGAGTTAGAAAAGAAAACATATAAAAAGAAGCAAGCCATATAACATTACCTGGGTTTATATGCTGCCGTAATGAGTTCTGAATATATTCGCTGCTGTCTGCTTTTAGTTTCTACAGACTATATTTAGAAGTTCCTCTCTCGTCCCAATTTTAAAAGATGGCACATTTTAAGGTAAAAATATCCTTAGCAGTATTGTAATAATCGTTCACTCAGTTACATTCCCAAGCTTGTGAAGAAAGTATGTCCTTTTGTGCTCACTGCTAAATTAATTTATTTATACTTTTATGCAAATCTTACAATCTGCATAAATTAAGCTCCTCCTTCAGAGAGGAGAGCGCTAATTATTCAGATAGTTCCTAAGTGCAGGAATGTGCAGTCGGGCCAATTTCAACCATTGTTGTGGTATTAGTCATGTTTAATGTGAAATTGGTTCCTAACTGGTAATCAAGGTGTTTCAGCCAAAAACACAAATGCTTCATTCTGTAAAAGGAGTTCTTGAAAGATCATGTTTGCAAAACACACTAACAAAATTCTTAATCATAGTTTTGAAAGTGACATTAATTTGATACAAATGTTTTAGTTTGCATACATTGCTACAAATATTTATGCACATAGCAACAAGTCAGACGCTGGGTTTGATTAGGCTAAAAAATTTTCATCAGGCCAAAACAATATCGCTTCTGATCACTACACGTTGGGACATATTTTCTGCTCGTTTATATCAGGTTTATTTTCAAATGATAAATTAATTGCTTTACCCTTTAACCTCTTCACGACACATAACATACTGGGTATGTCATGGATCATGTGAGGTTAATCCCCACTGCCTGCCGTGTGCAGTCCGTGGTGATCTGCGCACATAGCAGCTGATTTCAATAACTGACATGTGTGCCTACCAGGCGCGAGTGGAATCGCGTTCCACCCCTTAGGCTAAGTTCACACAGGGCATCTTTTGCTGTGTTTTTGGTGCGTTTTTGAGGTCACAAAAATGCACCAAAATGCATGCATTTCCTTCTCCCATCAAAGTCTATGAGATTTTGATTTTGCTGTCCACATTTGGCATTTTTTGTTGGCTGCATCTTGGCTGCGTTTTTGAAGATGCAGCATGGGAATTCTTTTAGCATTTTCCAGTGTTTTTGAGCACTTCCAGTTAATAGATTTGACTTAAAAAAATGCACTGGGAAAAATGCGGTAAAAATGCGGTTTTAGTGCGTTTTTTTGGCACATAAATGCTGCATCTTTGTGGTAAATAAAGATGCCAGGTGTGAACATACCCTTACATCTCAAATTCTGAAAACAAGATGTATCAGCACAACGCCATAAGCATAACTTACCCACCCCCATCGGAAGTCATGTGATTTGATCACGTGACTTCCGGTGGTTGCCATGGTATTACAGAGTCATGTGATGACTCCTGTAGCTATCATGAGTCACTTTCTTTCACTGCCGGCAGACAGTGAGACTAAAGCAGCTTTTCTCCAGATCTTAGCTGTGTAGCTGTGATCTGGAGAAATGGAAGAGCGATCAGACTGCTAATCGTTATAGTCCCCTAAGGGGGTTATTAAAATAAAAAAAAAGTTAACAAAAAAGTTTTAAAAAAATAAAAACACCTAAAAGTTCAAATCACCCCCCATTTGGCCCATTGAAAATTAAAGGGTTAAAAAAATAAAAAATATATACAGATTTGGTATCGCCGCGTTCAGAAACGCCTTTTCTATCAAAATGTAAAATCAATTAATTTGATCTGTAAACGGCGTAGCGGCAAGAACATTCCAAACTGCAGAATTACATTTTTTGGTCGCTGCAAATTTTGCACAAAATGTTATAACACGCGATAAAACGTAGCATCTTCGTAAGAATAGTACCATTAAAAATGTCAGGTCGAGATTCAAAGATTTAACCCCTTAGATAAAAGTAAACCTATACATGTTTGGTGTCTACAAACTTGTACCGATCTGAGACATCACACCAAGACATCAGTTTTATATAGTGAACATGGTGAATAAAATATCCCAAAAACTATTGTGCGATCGTACTTTTTTTGCAGTTTTTCCACACTTGAAATTTTTTTGCCGTTTTTCAGTAATCTATATGGTAAAACTTATGGTTCCATTTAAAAGTACAAGTTGTCACACAAAAAACAAACCCTTATATGGCAAGATTGACGGAAAAATAAAAAAGTTACAGGTCTCGGAAGAAGGAGAGGAAAAAAAACAACAAAATGGGAAAAAAGGGGTTAAAGCGGGAGTGCACAACATGCTTGAGTCCAAGGGCCATGTTGTCAGATCAAATTAATTACATTGACTGCAATGTTACCAAAGTATTACCTTCTGAGGCATATACTTCAAATTCAGAGTATGTGCCATAAATATTTATTAGGAGGTAATTACATTTATAGGGCTCCCACCTATCAGGAAGAAAGAAACACCCTTCTCATGGGGTTGCAATCCAGAAATTAAGAAACCATGCATTCAGCTCTATTTTGTAGTCTATGCCAGACACAAAAACAGTTGAGTGTTTTCCTTCTTCAATAAAATACAATGAATATAGCAAAACACTTGCGTGGCCACTTTTTCACCTCATCTATTTCTCTCTGTGCTACCAGAGTCTGAACTCCCCCTTTCTGTCAACATATGGCTGCTCCAGAAATGTCCACACAGCACACCATTTCCTAACTGTGTTGTACACCACTATTCATGTCTATGACATGAAAAATAAATGTGACCGGACACTACGCAGATAGTTGACAACCACACAGAAGAGTATCCCAGGCCACAAGTTGTGCACTCCTTCTTTGCATATGTTAAAGGAAGCTGCCATTTCAAAAAGCTTTTGACATTTTCATAGTTTTGACCTATAGGTGCCCAGGTGTTGAGTAGAGTTGAGCGATGTTCGATTCGAACGGTTCGCCAATTTCATGTTCGAGTGATTTTGGGGGTTGTTCGAGTCGTTCGACGAACTCGAACGATTTGCTTAAAGTTCGGCAGTTCGAGTTAAGTTCAAGAATGGTTCGATCACCAAAAGCTTGGCTTTTCACAGTAAGTACGTGCGCACGTTGTGTATCTCCATGCGTCCTGCATCCCCAGCAAAATCCCTCTCTCTTTCCTACTCACCGATCACGGGCGTTTCACTGCATGGCTGTCAGAAATCTCCGGCAGCTTTTCCTCATTTGAAAATGGCTGCCGCTTCATTATTCAATCAGGTATTCCATGCCTTCCCCGCCCACCGGCACCCATGATTGGTTGCAGTCAAACACGCTCCCACGATGAGTGACAGCTGTCTCACTGCAACCAATCACAGCCGCTGGTGGGCGGGTCTATATCGTGTAGTAAAATAAATAAATAATTTTAAAAAAATGCGGTTCCCCCCAATTTTGATACCAGATGGGGAGCGCCAGGTTATGGGGAGTCCACCACCCTAACAATATCATCCAGCAGCCACCCGGAATTGCTGCATCCATTAGATGCGGCAGTCCCGGGACTACACCTAGCTCATCCTGAATTGCCCTGGTGCAGTGGCAATTGAGGTAATAACGGGGTTAATCATGACAAGCATCTCCCCGAGACACCTTCCATAATTAACCTGTAAGTGAAAGTAAAGAAACACACACAGCGAAAAATCCTTTATTTGGAATAAAAGACAAAAAAACACCTCATTTACCTCTTTATTAATCCCCAACAACGATCCAGGTCCAAAGTAATCCACACGAGACTGTCAGCTCTGCTACATGAAGATGACAGGGAGCCCCGTAGAACACGAGCGCTCTGTGTCCTCTCCACGCAGCACCTGAAGTGAGCCGCGATGTCACCGGAGACTTCAATCTGCAATGCAGAGGTCAAGATAACCAAATCTTCCTATGTTTCTCATTAGAGGCAGTGGTTAGAGATACTGCCTAGGGAGCATTAGTTCACGAGATCAAGTCCCGGCCGCCCCGGTAAAGAATTTAATTTATTTTTAATTTTAAATTATAATTATTATTTATTTATAATTATAATTTTATTTAATTATGCACTGAGGGGAGGAGCTGGACATCAGCTGTGAGCCGCGGGCCACACCTCTAAAATCAGAGCAGTTCACAGAATGAGGCTGCATTGCTCTCTCCTTTCTCTCTTGTTCTCTCTCTCTTGTTCCCTCTCTCTCTTGTTCTCTCTCTTTCTCTCTCTTTCTCTCTCTTTCACTCTCTTTTTCTCTTTCTCCCTCTCTCTCCTTTCTCTTCTCTCTGTCTTCTCTCTCTCTTCTCTCTCCTCTCTCTTCTCTCCTCTCTCCCTTCTCTCTCTCTCTTCTCTCTCTCTCCTCTCTCTCTCCTCTCTGATGGTGATGGTGCTTCTATGAAAGCGCCATTTTCTGGGGCAGCTGCAATTCACAACAGGGGTGCCAAGAAAGCTTGGGCACCCTGCGCTGCGGATTCCAATCCCCAGCTGCCTAGTTGTACCTGGCTGGACACAAAAATTGGGCTAAGCCCACGTCATATTTTTTTTAAATTATTTCATGAAATTCATGAAATAATTAAAAAAAAAAAAAAAGGCTTCCCTATATTTTTGGTTCCCAGCTGGGTACAAATAGGCAGCTGGGGGTTGGGGGCAGCTCGTAGCTGCCTGCTGTACCTGGCTAGCATACAAAAACATGGCGAAGCACACGTAATTTTTTGAGGGGGCAAAGAACTACTGCATACAGTTCTGGATGAAGTAAAAGGTTGCCCAGCTCACCTATATAATGGAAGCCAAAAAGTCCTGGATTGTGCACGGAGGAAAGCAGTTGAGCTAGTCCATGTAGAAAAGAGAGGATTTTCACCAGCACATGAATCCAGGCAACTTGTATCTTTAAAAATGAAGATTCTTTATTCACATATTATTAAAAAGTCCATGCTGTGGTAGTCAAGCCCATGTTAGAGAGGACGCGTTTCGAACATCCAGTTCTTATTCAGTCTCTCAAAGAGAGAGAGACTGAATAAGAACTGGATGTTCGAAACGCGTTTTCTCTAACATGGGCTTGACTACCACAGCATGGACTTTTTAATAATATGTGAATAAAGAATCTTCATTTTTAAAGATACAAGTTGCCTGGATTCATGTGCTGGTGAAAATCCTCTCAGTTCTGGATGAAGTATGCTGAGCCTTGTAGTTCTGCAGCTGCTGTCTGCTGTCTGTCTGTATGGAAGAGAGCAGACAGAAGCTGCAGAACTACAAGGCTCAGCATGCTCCATTCACTAGTGTATGCAGGAGAGCAGACAGCAGCTGTAGAACTACAAGGCTCACCATGCTCCATTCACTAGTGTATGCAGGAAAGCAGACAGCAGCTGCAGAACTACAAGGCTCAGCATAGTCCTTCCAGGACTGTATGCAAGAGTTTTTTGCCCCCCCAAAAAATGACGTGGGCTTTGCCATATTTTTGTATGCTAGCCAGGTACAGCAGGCAGGTACGGCTGCCCCCAACCCCCAGCTGCCTATTTGTACCCAGCTGGGAACTAAAAAATAGGGAAGCCCTTTTTTTAATTATTTCATGAATTTCATTAAATAATTAAAAAAATATCGACATGGGCTTCGCCCCATTTTTGTGTCCAGTCAGGTACAACTAGGAAGCTGGGACTTGGAATCCGGAGCACAGGTTGGCCCGAGCTTTCTGGGCCCCTCTGCTGTGAATTGCAGTCCGCAGCCGCCCCAGAAAATGGCGCTTTCATAGAAGCGTCATCATCTGGCGCTGTGTCCAACTCTTCCAGCAGCCCTGAAGCCGGGTGGCTTGCTGGGTAATAATAGGTTAATACTAGCTTTGTTTTACTAGCTAGTATTAAGCCAGAGATTCCTAATGTCAGGCAAGTTTGACCCGGCCATTAAGAATCTCCAATAAAGGGTTAAAAAAAAAGACGCCACACAGAGAAAAAATACTTTAATAGAAATAAATACACAGACACACTTAGAGACTCCATGTTTATTACTCCCTCTCATTCCTCCACGATCCTAGTCTTCTGTCTTCTTTCTCCTTCAACCCATGCAGCTCTGGTACATCAGACAGCACTGCATGGGAAGAAGACGCTACTGCTCCCCGTGCAATCTAATCACTCAGTGAGAGGGAGCAGAGGCTGCGGGCTGTAAGCGGTGACGTCCCTGCTGCCACCGTTGCTAAAGTAATCTGACAGGCGGTTACTATTCCCGGTGCCACAATTCACCGGCTGTGGCAGCCAGTCCTTGTATGTGGGCTGACTCTGTGAAGAGTGCCCACATGCAGGAACGGGGAAACCGACCATGTGCCAGAGCATTTCGCCGGTACACGGAGATGCACAAATGAGCACCGCGTACCGGAGAGATTCACTGACAGGACCTAGCATGATGTCTAGCCATGTGACCAGTCTGTAGCCAATGAGATAATACACACGTAACTGGTCACATGCTATTTTGACGTCACGGAAGGTCCTATCATCAGTGCTGGTTACCGGGAGGATGCATCGATTATCGGAAGGAAAAGCGAAGGGAGACAGAGTGCAGGATGCTTCGCGGGGACCTGTAAGTGTAATGGCAATGTTTATTAACTGTATGTGTACATGTATAATGTGATTTTATGTGTTTGTGTTTGCTTGCCATTGTTTTCAATGGGGTTCGAAGGGGTTCGTCGAACGTTCGCCGAACGGAGCCTCCGTTCTACGAACCGAACTTGAACTCTAGGGGGGTGGCTCATCTCTAGTGTTGAGAATGCTGAATTCAGGTGAGGACTGTGCTTGGTTTTATGTGGCTCTCCTTAAAGAAGCAGGGTATGTGATTTACAAATTCATGAGCTTTCCACCACTTCATTTAAGTAGGTCTACGAGCACCCAAATCTCCACAGATCAAAATTTCTAACATGTCAAACATTTCCTAAAGCAATAGTTACTCTTTATTCTTTGAACATATCTATTTTTTTATCTACAGTATCTACTAATATGTAATGTATAATGTATTGTTCTTTATATAAGAACAGAAAAAGGAATAAACCAGTTTCGATTTAAAATCTTCAGCCTGCATTCACACAATGGTAAATTCCATCGCTGTATTCACACGCATTGTAAATTCCATCTCCGTAGAAAGACAGACACAGTTTGTCACATTATTATTGAAATAGGAGTTGGGTTTGCCTTACCCGGCTGTAACAATTAAAATTGTGATGGTGTGGTGGTGCTTTGCTAAATATACTGTTTACATCCAGCCTTTGCTGAAGATTATAGCAGCTGCTTGGACAGGTCATCGATATGAAATTGGTACAAAGAAACGGTTATCCAAAGGATAGGTCATCAAACTATTGCAGTGCAAAACCCCTGTAAACAATGCATTTGCAAATATTTTTATGTAGATTAATTTTGTAAACTAAAACAGTAAAGGGAATCTCTCAGAACATTTGTATTAATGTCTATGACTTTGTAAGGTGAGCCTGCCAACACCTGCCATCCAAATACAAAATAAGTTTCTTCCTCTACGCTATGCATCAATTTCCAATCTCCAGCACATGTTGTTGCTGTTATCTAATGTTATACATATGTTTTTTTCTAATAAAACCCAACATATTTAAAGACTAAATAACCTTAAAATAATGTATGTCAATAGTATAACATTAGATTAAGTCAGCCATTTACATGATTAACATTAATCAAATGGCCATAACATCTAGGAACTCTTATGGCCTTGCAGGTCAGAAAGCCAGCAAGAACCCAGACTCAAGGAATGGGGGGGGGTAGTAAATGCCCTTTTTAGTCAAACTGGACATCTCCTATTGACTATAGGGAGGGGTTGAATAAAACAAGGCATTTAATATTCAAAGTACTCGCCTCTTTATTTGTCTATGGTCCAGTTAGACCTGCGATTTCCATAATACAATATAGGCTATCCTGGTAACTTGAGTCCAGGGACAGGCATATAGAAAATTGGTTAAACAATGGCAATAGGTTCACATGTAGAGTCAGCCTAAGCTGATTGTGATCCATAAACCTTTCCTACCCTCAAGTTCAGACATTTTTATTTTCCTTTTTTTATATATATAACTATTGTTTGTGTGTCGCCATATTTTTCTCCTTTTATATACCTTTTCTTGTAAGCACCATATTTTTTAATATGTTGGTCCTTGTGTGCTCTAAAGAATCCATATCCTTTCAGAGAGTGTAGCCTTTTGATTGTTGTACAACAGTATATATTTTGGGGACTCATCACACCGTTTGATGAGTGCTGGCAGCGTGTTGTGTATCTGGGGTTTGTGGACTATGTTTGAGTGTGATTAATGCTCACTTGGCAGCTTATAAGAAGGTTACTGAGGGTAAGGAAATACAGTGTCTACAAGTAGTATTCAACCCCCTGCAGATTTAGCAGGTTTGATAAGATGCAAATAAGTTAGAGCCTGCAAACTTCAAACAAGAGCAGGATTTATTAACAGATGCATAAATCTTACAAACCAACAAGTTATGTTGCTCAGTTAAATTTTAATACATTTTCAACATAAAAGTGTGGGTCAATTATTATTCAACCCCTAGGTTTAATATTTTGTGGAATAACCCTTGTTTGCAATTACAGCTAATAATCGTCTTTTATAAGACCTGATCAGGCCGGCACAGGTCTCTGGAGTTATCTTGACCCACTCCTCCATGCAGATCTTCTCCAAGTTATCTAGGTTCTTTGGGTGTCTCATGTGGACTTTAATCTTGAACTCCTTCCACAAGTTTTCAATTGGGTTAAGGTCAGGAGACTGACTAGGCCACGGCAACACCTTGATTTTTTCCCTCTTGAACCAGGCCTTGGTTTTCTTGGCTGTGTGCTTTGGGTCGTTGTCTTGTTGGAAGATGAAATGACGACCCATCTTAAGATCGTTGATGGAGGAGCGAAGGTTCTTGGCCAAGATCTCCAGGTATGCCGTGCTATCCATCTTCCCATGGATGCGGACCAGATGGCCACGCCCCTTGGCTGACAAACAGCCCCACAGCATGATGCTGCCACCACCATGCTTGACTGTAGGGATGGTATTCTTGGGGTCGTATACAGTGCCATCCAGTCTCCAAATGTCACGTGTGTGGTTGGCACCAAAGATCTCAATCTTGGTCTCATCAGACCAGAGAACCTTGAACCAGTCTGTCTCAGAGTCCTCCAAGTGATCATGAGCAAACTGTAGACGAGCCTTGACATGACGCTTTGAAATTAAAGGTACCTTACGGGCTCGTCTGGAACGGAGACCATTGCGGTGGAGTACGTTACTTATGGTATTGACTGAAACCAATGTCCCCACTGCCATGAGATCTTCCCGGAGCTCCTTCCTTGTTGCCCTTGGGTTAGCCTTGACTCTTCGGACAAGCCTGGCCTCGGCACGGGTGGAAACTTTCAAAGGCTGTCCAGGCCGTGGAAGGCTAACAGTAGTTCCATAAGCCTTCCACTTCCGGATGATGCTCCCAAGAGTGGAGACAGGTAGGCCCAACTCCTTGGAAAGGGTTTTGTACCCCTTGCCAGCCTTGTGACCCTCCACGATCTTGTCTCTGATGGCCTTGGAATGCTCCTTTGTCTTTCCCATGTTGACCAAGTATGAGTGCTGTTCACAAGTTTGTGGAGGGTCTTAATTAGTCAGAAAAGGCTGGAAAAAGAGATAATTAATCCAAACATGTGAAGCTCATTGTTCTTTGTGCCTGAAATACTTCTTAATACTTTAGGGGAACCAAATAGAATTCTTGTGGTTTGAGGGGTTGAATAATAAATGACCCTCTGACTAAACTTTTCACAATTTAAAAAAAAAAATAAAAAAAGAAATAACATTCTTTTTTGCTACAGTGCATTTCACACTTCCAGGCTGATCTACAGTCCAAATGTCACAATGCCAAGTTAATTCCGAATGTGTAAACCTGCTAAATCTGCAGGGGGTTGAATACAACTTGTAGGCACTGTAGATTAATCCTTGCAGTCACGCCACACCCCATGTGCTGAAATGTTTGTATATGACAATAACAGACAAAGATAAGCTGTTACAAAACAAACTTTGATAATAGTCAAGAAAAAGGAGAGGATCCTGCTTATTAGAACATATAATCTTCAGCCTCATTCACAATGTAAGGGTAAGTTCACACAGTGCGTTTTTCGCTGCGTTTTTGCGCGTTTTTCGGGTGCGTTTTTGCCCAGAAAACTGCATGACTTTGCTTCCCCCAGCAAAGTCTATGAGTTTTCATTTTTGCTGTCTGCACACAGCGTTTTTTTTTCAGCTGCGTTTTTGTGTTGACCACAAAAACGCAGCATGTCAATTATTCCTGCGTTTTTCACCGCGTTTTTCACCCATTGAGTGCAATGGGATGTTGAAAGACGCAATGAGAAATGCAAATTGTTATTATAGCTGCGTTTTGGTGCGTTTTGGTGCGTTTCTAAGACCAAAAACGCAGCTATAAACGCAGGAGGTGGGTAGTATAGTGACATGTACAGGAAGAGGATTCCTTCTGTCAGTAAATACAGAAGCGTGAATCCTCCCGGTACCGTCACCGCCGCTTCCACCTCCAGTCCTGTGCATGTCTGCTGCCGTGCTGCACCATGTCAGCTCCCGTGCGGCGCCATGTCTGGGCGGGAGGTGGAGGCAGCTGCGAAATCAAAAGGGAACAGTAGAAAAAAAAAAGTCATACCTGTCTGCAGACTCCCGGTGCCATGCCCGCTGCCAGCTACTCTCCCGGTACCGCCGCTCCGGCTGTATGCAGTCTCCCCGGGTACGTATGCCTGCAGGACCTGGCGATGGATCACCTGATGCAGTCACCTGACGCATCAGCTGATCGTAAGTCTCGGGGTGACGCCAGCGCCCGGCCGGTTTAACCTATCAGCGGATGGCGTCAGGAGACTTCATCCCTGATTACCGGCAGCTCCTGCAGCGATCGGACGGGATCAGACTCGCTCCAGGAACTGCTGGTAATCAGCACATAAGTGAGTATTCTTTTTTTTTTTTTTTTGCACCGATGCATCATCTGATTGTATAAACAGCTTTTATGCAATCAGCTGATGTGTGATGTGATTCAGGCACTTGAAGCTGACACATCATCTAATTGCTTTGCCTTCCAGCAAACCGATCAGATGATATTGGATCCGGATTGGACGGAGCGGGACCCTTGACCCAGGATAACTGCGGAGGGGGGCTCTTTATTTCAATAAAGATGGAGTCACTAATTGTGTTGTGTTTTATTTCTAATAAAAATATTTTTCTGTGTTGTGTTTTTTTTTTATCTTTACTAGAAATTCATGGTGGCCATGTCTAATATTGGCGTGATACCATGAATTTCGGGCTTAGGGCCAGCTGATAATATAAAGCTAGCCCTAACCCCATTATTACCCAGCGAGCCACCCGACATCAGGGCAGCTGGAGGAGTTGGATACAGCGCCAGAAGATGGCGCTTCTATGAAAGCGCCATTTTCTCGGGTGGCTACGGACTGCAATTCGCAGCGGGGGTGCACAGAAAGCATGGGCACCCTGCACTGTGGATTCCAATCCCCAGCTGGCTAGTTGTACCCGGCTAGACACAAAAATTAGGCAAAGCTCACATCATTTTTTTTTTTAATTATTTCATGAAATTCATGAAATAATTAAAAAAAAAAGGGCTTCCCTATATTTTTGGTTCCAAGCCGGGTACAAATAGGCAGCTGGGGGCAGCCCGTACCTGCCTGCTGCACCCGGCTAACATACAAAAATATGGCGAAGCCCATGTAATTTTTTTGTTTGGGGGGGCAAAGAAATCCTGCATACAGTCCTGGAAGGAGGTTGCTGAGCCTTGTAGTTCGACAGCTGCTGTCTGCTCTCCTGCATACACTATTGGATGCAGCTTGCTGAGCCTTGTAGTTCTGCAGCTGCTGTCCTGGAGTATGCTGAGCCTTGTAGGTCTGCTCCCCCTGACTCTCCCTCCAGCATACAGTCCTGGACAGAGCATGCTGAGCCTTGTAGTTCTGCAGCTGTCTGCTCTCCTGCATACACTAGTGGAGAATGAAGAACATATGGAAGAAGGAAATGACATCAGACCTTTTTTTTTTCAACAATCTTCAATGGCAATGTTCACTGATAAAAAAACGCAGCAAAACGCAGCCAAAAATGCACCAAAACGCGGTAAAAACGCATGCGTTTTTCAATGCGTTTTTAAAGACGCTGCGTTTCTGTGCATTTTTAGCACTAAAAAATGCACAAAAACGCAGCATCAAAAAAACGCAGTGTGTGCACATAGCCTTAAGCAGTGTCATAGGGCCTAGATGGAGGCATGCACCATATGATGGATATAATAGGAGATTGATTACTGTTGAATGTACACTAAATTTATCAAGTGCATGATAACACTGCTGTATTTTGCACTTCAGTGAGCACCCACCAAATACTACAAAATCAAATCTGAATACATCTATTAAATTGTGTGTTATTTATAGTGACAAAACTAAAGTTAAGAGAGAAATACTTTTGTATACATGTGTTTTATCTTTTCGATTTAGTTTATTTTTTTTCAATGATCATATTGCAACTATAATAGGATATTTGTTATTTTGCCTATATACTTGGACACAATAGGGAAATTAACGACGCTGTTATGTCCAACAATAAAGATTGAAAATGTTGGAACCAAGGTCAGATGGAGTCCATAGTTTCGTATCTCATCTGAATAACTTTTCCAGAAACATTTTCAGCTAATCAGTTGTATCCCTTGATGGAGTGCTGAGTGAAGGAGGAGGAGAATCAAGCCTAAATTAGGAGATTGTCAATGTAATTGAAGCCAAGATAGTTGCTTTAGTGTGACATACAGTCTTTGTAAACGGGCAAAACGGTTAATCCTCTGAGCATACACTGACTCAGAATTCCTTAATAGGGTATATAAAAGTGTCTTTCCTGCACTAAAAAGTTAAGTTCTTTTAGTTACCAAAGCTCAAAAGACCCTGATTTAAAAGCAATTTTTTAACCAAAACAAAGTTCAGTGCTATAGCTTGATTCCAGGACTCGATTTGGTGACCTCTTTTTGTGTGGTCAGTTTCCCTCTTTGTTGGACCACAACCTGTTTCGTCTCCATATAATTGCTGATAGTTCTCTTGGGTCTCCTTTCCTTTGCTTTCCCTTTTATTTTTATTCTGGTATTTTCACTTTCTCATTTTGTTTGCCCTATAACATGTTGGGAGCGGTTATTTATATTCACCATGCAGATGTCTTCACTGCTGACTCTATTTCAAGATAAACTGGTGTTTGAAGTCCCAGCTCTTCACTTACGGATTATCTTGCTGATTTATCTCTATTGCTTTCCTTACAGTTTTTGAGTTTCCCTTCCCAGCATTCTTCCCAATTATTATGTTGCGTTTAGGATTTGGGGGGTTTGCATATACTCTTTAAGTCTTTTGGGTTTCTGAAGTTTTCCGTCCATCTTCGCTGTATGACTATGTAAACACTTTCTTAGCCCTGTGTCTCACCCTATGCTTGTGTGCACTTTATTCAAGGTTATTGTTGTTTTGTGTACCACTTTGCTTCTAGTTGTGGGTGTAGTTAAGGACACTCAGGGTTAACCAACGTTGAGTGAGACTGCCATTGCGTACTCTTAGGCTGTCAACCTCCACCGTCAGGCAGGGACCAGTCGAGATCAGATTTAAAGCTTCTCCTAGTCTGATTATGGAACTGTGTATTGCAGGTTTAACATCTCCTGGTTTGATTATTCCCATGGGAGTGGTAGTGCTCAGTCATAACATTCAGTTATACATAGCCAGACCTTATTCAGTCTTCATTACGATGCCCGAATAGTAATTATATTCTGTAGAGAATGTGTCCAGGGAATGACTATATCCATATTTGTTCCAGTTAAGTCAGTTATTTTTCACCTCTTTATGTCCAAAGTTTTTTGTACAGAACCTTATTTTCTTACCCTTTCTTTGTTGAACCATATTCCTTTTCCCTTTTCATTCAAATTACTTCAATGGTCAATCCCATTGAAGCATGATTGAAGTCTCTGTTTCATGACCAATATACTGCTCTATATTTTCCTTCACCCTAATGTTTCATTCATCAAAAGACTTCAATGAAAAAATGTATGTGGCTCTAATAGGGACTACAGCAACAGTCTTAAGGCTCCATATAGCGTAAGAAAAAGGAATATACCAATACGGGATCACCACAAGGTTAAGGTTATATAAAGAATTCACTTTATTATACAAAAAAACACAAAAACCACATGTCCTCACCAGAGGTATAGCACACACAGAAGATAATAAAAACACTTAAAAAAGCCTATGGCATATGAAAAACTGTCCCGTTGGGAAACAATGCATACAATATATGAAAAGTATATCAATACAATATTAGACAATCAGAACAATCTCCCCTCATGCACCATGCAGATGTTACATTACATTGCTGTTTTACTGTCCAGAAGACATAAGTAAGAGGTACTGTGTTAGCATCAAATAAACAGAATTAAGGTCTAAGATCACAGACCATTAATTGGCTGCATGACTCTGTTTGTAAAGGAAAGACATGTCTTAACCAATGAACTAGTATACCAAGATGTAACACAGAATGGCCAATAAAGTAGTCTTGCACCAAACCTAACACAATATATATATACCCTCAGTCTATACTCACTAACAGTAAGATACCAGCAAGATAGAAAAGCGCCATGCAAAGTAAGGGTAGCATGAGGAGAGGGTTTCCCACTTTATTGGCCATTCTGTGTTACATCTTGGTATACTAGTTCATTGGTTAAGACATGTCTTTCCTTTACAAACAGAGTCATGCAGCCAATTAATGGTCTGTGATCTTAGACCTTAATTCTGTTTATTTGATGCTAACACAGTACCTCTTACTTATGTCTTCTGGACAGTAAAACAGCAATGTAATGTAACATCTGCATGGTGCATGAGGGGAGATTGTTCTGATTGTCTAATATTGTATTGATATACTTTTCATATATTGTATGCATTGTTTCCCAACGGGACAGTTTTTCATATGCCATAGGCTTTTTTAAGTGTTTTTATTATCTTCTGTGTGTGCTATACCTCTGGTGAGGACATGTGGTTTTTGTGGTTTTTTGTATAATAAAGTGAATTCTTTATATAACCTTAACCTTGTGGTGATCCCGTATTGGTATATTCCTTTTTCTTACGCTATATGGTTTAGTTATTTGTATACCAGGAGATCCCACGGGTAGTGCCCTTCCTTTTCATGTGTTCAGTCTTAAGGCTCCATTACACGCAACGACGTATCTAATGATATATCGCCGGGGTCACGGATTCCGTGATGCACATCCGGCATTGTTAGCAACGTTGTTGCGTGTGACACCAACAAGCGGCCATTAACGATGGAAAATACTCACCAAATCGACCATCGTTGACACGTCGTTCATTTTCAAAAAAACGTTGGTTATTGAGGACGCAGGTTGTTCGTTGTTCCTGCTGCAGCACACATCGCTACGTGTGACACCGCAGGAACGAGGAACAACACCTTACCTGCTGCCGCCAGCAATGAGGAAGGAAGGATGTAGGCGGGATATTCCGCCCACTCATCTCCGCCCCTCCGCTTCTATTGGGCGGCCGCTTAGTGACGCCGCTGTGACGCCAAATGAACCTCCCCCTTAGAAAGGAGGTGGTTCGCCAGCCACAGCGATGTCGCTAGGCAGGTAAGTTCGTGTGACTGGTCCTAACGATGTGCGCCACGGGCAGCGATTTGCCCGTGACGCACAACCGACGGGGGCGGGTACTTTCACCAGCGACATCGCTAGCGATGTCGCTGCGTGTAAAGCCCCCTTTAGAGTGTAGGGATTCTGCTCATGCTAGTGTACACTATAGCTAGCAAAGGGTTCTCTGTAGGACTTGGAATGATGGCTATTATACAAGCAAGCTGCCTTTCCACGGATTGAGAAAAAAAATGCTGTGACGTCTCCAAAACATTAGCATATAATGAACCAATGATCAGGGTTCTGTAACCGTAATTTTAAAATGGGGTTGTTTTGTTAAGACAACCCTCTTAATGCTATAAACAGCTCCATTTTTCTAGAGAATAAAATTCAGGCTAGGCTCAAACACAGGTAAAACCAGCCTGCCAGTTATCTATCGTTTGCATTGAAGAAAAAAAGCTAACTAATGGACAATTTCCAGGGGAAAGAAAAAGTAGTTGAAATAAACCATTTCATCTCATGTCTATGGGCATGAATTATGTGCAGCAATACATCGCTCATACAGAATTCTTACTTTATTTTAACTGTATCAAAAGGAAATGTTCACAGAAAGTTGATATAACATTATTTGTTTTGAAGTTCATACTTAATTCATAGTTATATTAACCACAATAAACTAAAATATATTTGAAATCAAAAGTCTTTAACATTTTATGTAAATATTAGAACAGTTCTTCTAGGACACATCAGTGGGTGGTCTTGTATTATGGGAAAGTAAGAGCTCTCCATTTCCTTGTGTGTGGGCCTTTTCTCTATTAGAATATCTACAAGAGAGGCCACCCGCATCAGCATCCTCTAAAAGCCCCTTGTATTGTCTTAGCACATATTAATAATGTTATACTGCATAGTACATTACTCTTCATTATGTCTTAATATTTCTATTTCCTTCTTTTTAAAGGATCAGTAATAGTACTGCTGGTGAAAGTACTAAGCTAACTTCAGCACTTAACAATTAGGTTAACTAAAATGCTTTTCTTATCAGTCAAGAAATTATACAATGTGATAAAAAAAATTGTCTATACTTATTTATTTTGTTTTGCATGACTGGACAGCGACATATTTTTCTTATCCAAATGCAAAAAGGAGAATCGGATCCCCAAAGTACTCTGGATTACAAACCCAATTCTACATACCTACAATACCCATTATGCACAAAACCTTTGTCACAGGACTTCTGAGAGACTAAGGAACCACCTTTTGCATGTCTTCTACAGCATCAAGAGTAAAATCCAGAGGGAATTTGAAACACAAAGGAAGACACTTCCAGAAAGCACAGAGCAAACAGTACAACAATACTACTACAGACTACGAACCCTTCTGATCCACAACAAGGAAAATAAACTACATAGACTGCGCCTCAATTCTGGACTTAATACAAACAGGTTGAGAACAAAGCCAAAACCTGACAACTTGGACAACCACTCCATTCAAGACACAAAAGCATCTAACTGTGTTATCAATCTCTCGGATTATAAACCCAGCAAAGTGGACCTTGCTGTGCTTTCTAGGGGACACTCATTTTGTCCCACTAAGGCCTTGTGCGCACTGGGAAATGGAATTTTCTTGAGAAAATTCCGCATGCTCTCAAAAATTACCGCACCCGCGGTAAAAAAAACTGCGGGAAACCGCACCCGAAAACCGCATGCGGTTTGCCGCGGTTTTACCGCGGTATTATTCGCGGTATTGCCGCGCTTTTGCCACGTGCGGGTTGGGATGTGCTTTATTACATTCAATGCAATAAAGCACATTGAAAAAAAAAAAAAAAGTCATTTAATTCTGAGATAGTAGATAGACAGAAGAATAGATAGAGGGATAGAGAGATAGACAGACAGAGGGATAGATAGATAGATGACAGATCGCTGCATTTCCCACGGTCGGCAGTGAGTTCACATTACCGGCCGTGGGAAATGACCGGTAATTACCTCTGCTGTCTGCTGCTTTCATTCAGAAGTGTCTGTGACAGTCGCGGCTGGATGGAAGCAGCGCAGGACCTGTGGATTACGCCGGAGCTGTGGATTACGCCGGAGCTTTGGTGCGGGAGGGGTTAATAAAATGGTGAACGAGGCTTGTTTGTTTTATTTAAAATAAAGGATTTTTCGGTGTCTGTGTTTTTTTCACTTTACTTACGGGTTGATCATGTCAGCTGTCACATAGACGCTGCCATGATCAAGCCTGGAGTTAATGGCAGTGGTCCCCCACCACCATTAACCCCTTGTATTACCTTGCTGCCACTGCTACACGGTGGCAAGAAGAGCCGAGGACACGCCGGTGCTGCCGCATAATGAATGCGACAGTGCCGGGGCAGCTGCGGCTGATATTCTCGGCTGCTGGAGGGGGAGTGAGGCGGGGGACATTAACCCTGCCCCTCTCTCTCCCCAGCCTGAGAATACCGGGCCGCCGCTGTGTGCTTACCTCGGCTGGAAGGTGAATATGCAGCGGAGCCCACGTTCTTTGTTTTCTATATTTCCGTTTTCTTTCTATGTGTGTTCTATGTGTCTGTGTCTATGTGTTCTATGTCTGTGATGTCTGTGTTTGTGATCTGTGTGTGTGTGATCTGTGTGTTTACTCTCTGCACGGCTTCCTCTTCCTGTAATGACATCACTTCCCTGCAAACCGCAGACAGGCGATGTACATTACCGGAGGTAAACCGCGAAATACCGCAGGGAATAACGCAGGAAAACGCAGTGAACCGCACAGAATTTGCTGCCTGCGTTATTCCCTGCGGGATTTCATGATTAACATTGGAGTCAATGGAGTGAAATCCCGCAGCGATGTGCGGAAAAGAAGTGACATGCAATTGTTTTTGCTGCGGGATTCCCGCAGCAAAACATGCAGCTGTCAAATTCCGCCCAGTGCGCACAGGATTTTTTTTCTCCATAGGATTTGCTGGTGATTCACTGCAGAGATGTTATGAACATTTTCTGCAGCGAAACATGCAGCAAATCCGCGGAAAATCCACGGCAAAATCCGGTAAGTGCGCACATAGCCTAAAGCTCTAGACAAAACTGAACTCTGCAGCGACATGGAAGATTACTTCAGGAGACTACGTCTCAGGGAATAATTTAACGATGCAGATGTTTCAGAATCCACCCAGACTGAAGGAAGACTGATCTTGACAACCAAGAAAAGGTCAGATTGGACACCTCCACCAGGACGCAACCCTCATTTGGATAACTATATAGACACTTTCAGATATTTGGTAAAATCCACCATCCTAGACACACACAGGAGGCAACCATCCAACATCAGTGCCCAGGAGAGAAGGGCCATAAAATCTTTGAAAACCAACAAAGAAATCATCATTAAACCTGCAGACAAGGGGAGTGCAATAGTCATGATGAACAAATCGGACTAAATGAATGAAGCACACAGACAACTGATGGACACACGCTACTATAAAAAATTGGAGTCTGACCCTACACAGGACCATTACAAGGAACTTAACAAGTTGGTCTCTTGTCTGCCTGACATATCCTCAACAGCTGATGAACTGATACCGGTAAGTCCAAGAATAGGCACATTCTACATGCTTCCCAAAATTCATAAATCTGGAAACCCAGGAAGACCCATCATTTCATGTATGGGCACCCTCACTGAGCAGGTTTCTGGATGTGTAGAGGGTATCCTTAAACCCTTGGTAAGGGATACAACGAGCTACATCCAGGACACTATTGACCTATTGAAAAAACTATCAGCAATAGGTCCTCTACCAGAGGGCACCATTCTTGCCACCATGGACGTGGAATCATTGTACTCGTATATTCCACACCAGGATGGATTTAATGCATGCAAAGTCTTCCTGGAAAATACAGGAACTGATGCTGATTCTGTAGTGAAGCTTACAAAATTCATCCTCACCCATAATTACTTTGCATTTGACAATAACATATATCTACAGGAGACTGGGACTGCAATGGGAAGCAAAATGGCACCACAATATGCAAATCTTTTCATGGCCAAGCTTGAGAGTGACTTTTTATCCTCTTGTCCTATCAGGCCTCTGGCCTACATACCGTTATATTGACGATATTTTAATCATCTGGACAGAGTCTGAGGAGCATGTATACAGCCAGGCTCTCCGGTACAATCGAATATGTTCCAGCAGTACAGATAGAGACAATCGCTTTGAGAGCTTCAAAGAGACTGTTCTGAATCAAGGCTACCACCCAAGAAAGAACAATTGAAAACCAGATTACAAGATCCACCAGAATATTAAGAAACCATCTCCTACATTATAAAACTAAAGAAGAAAACAACCGGGTCCCTCTTGTAATCACCTACAATCCACATCTGGAGATGTTAAGAGGAGCTACACGGAAACTACAACCATTACTGCAAAAAGATGCCCAGTTAAAATCTATTTTTCCAGACCCCCCCACTTCTGTGTTTTAGACAGCCCCCAAACCTAAGAAGCATCGTTATCATAAGCTCACTGTCCTCCCCAACAACAACAGGAACACTTCCCTGCAACCAGAAAAAATGTAAGACCTGTCCATTTATATTGACAACGGACAAGATAAAGATTCCCAGATCACATCAGGACTACAAGATCCCAGGTACCTTCAGTTGCACCACAACTAATGTGGTGTACTTGATTATATGTACCAAATGTCCAACTGGGGGCCTGTATGTAGGGGAGACAGGACAACAGCTCAGAACAAGGATGAATTCTCACCGCCACACAATTAGAGAAAAAAGGATAGATCTACCTGTGGCCAAACATTTTTGTAACCCAGACCACAGCATCATGGACATGAAATTGCTGGTATTGAAAGGTAACTTCAAGTCCCAGCGAGATAAGAGACTATGGGAGTACAAACTTATGATGACCTTTGACACATTCAGAGCAGGAATGAATGTGTCTCATGGATTCATGTCTTTTTACATCAAAAATTGTTTAAAAGAACTGAAGTCCAATATAACACAAAATGTGATTGAGCCTGAAGAAGAGACCTGAGTAGTCTCGAAAGCTTGGTATTATTACCATCTTTTCAGTTAGCCATTAAAAGGTATCAACCACTGAGGATTTCAGTTCTTTTAAACAATTTTTTATCTCTACTGGCTAACACGGTACAAAGATATATTTTACTTTTTACATCAATTAAGAGATGTGCTCCTCAGACCATCCGGGGGGGGAGGGGGGGGGGCATCACAGCCCTGGACCAGATCCTAATCAGAAAACAATAAAACTTTCACACTGAACTGCAGCAATATTTATGGCCACAACAGTTTGTCCTCTTGCGATAGTGATAGTTCTGCTTCACTTAACTTGTTTTATTTACTGCCCCAGTCTATGTCCTGTTGTGTATAAATATGTGACTCTTCAGATTTTGTGTTATATTGAGCCTGAAGAAGAGACCTGAGTAGTCTCGAAAGCTTGCTATTTATTCCATCTTTTCAGTTAGCCATTAAAAAGGTATCAGCCACTGAGGAGTTCAGTTCTTTTAAACATTTGTTTATACTTATTTAGTGATGTATTTCTATGTGTTTTGTTAAATTAGGACATTATGATACTGATGTAAACAAATCCATTAAGAAAAAATTGTCTTTCTATTTAATGTCTAGATATTTATTTTTTAAGCCACGACAATATTTCCAATTGGTACAAAAACAATCGTGGCCAAAATTTTTTAGGCCAACACAAATTTTGGTTTTCACAAAGTTTGCTACTTCAATATTATTAGATCTTTTAGTTAGATGTTGCTATGTTTGTAGAAGTATAAGCATTTCATAAATTGTTACACTTTTATTGACAAATCCATCAAGTTTATGTAAAAACTCAATACTTATAGTGTTAATAACAGTTTCTGGGCTAAATTTTAACTCATTTAAACCTAACTCATTTAAACCCTGAAAACTTTAGTGCTTGAAGTTTATCACAATTTTTGTGTTTTTGTTTGTCCATCTGCCTTTTGACGATTGCCCACAGGTTCTCAATGGGATTGAGGTCTGGGGAGTTTCCTGGCCATGGATCTAAATTTTCAATTTTTCATTCTCTGAGCCACATAGCTATCACTTTCCCCTTGTGATGGCATGCTCTGTCATGCTGAAAGGGGCATTGTTAATTATCAATTGCTGCTGGATTGTTGGAAGATGATGTTGGAGGGATTCCATTTTTTGTTCATGGAAGTGTTCCTAAGAAAAATTGTGGGTCAGCCCACTTTCTTAGATGAAAAGCAACCCCAAACATGAATGATCTCATAATGCTTTACTGTTGGCCTGACACAAGACTCATTGTAGTGCTTTTCTTCTTTGTACAATCATTTTTCTAGATGCTATAACTAGTCTGAAGAAGGCTTTATCAAAGAAAATATCTTTGCCCCCACCTCTGCAGTCCAATCGTTGTGTTTCTTGCAAAGCTATTTTGTCTTATAAAGTCACTCTCAGACTTTCTGAGATGGCTGGAAGAATTATTGTCCGGAAAAAAAAAAGGTGAGCACTACCATGAGTTTTCTGTCAGGATAACAGTAAAGCATCCTGAGTCCATTTATCTGTGGGAATGCTTTTGATCCATGGAGCGAGCGAGCGAGCTTACAATTTTGCCTAATGACCCTGTCAGAATCTAAACATCCAACAAGCTTCAGAGAATAAAGGAAAAAATCATGGTATGGCTGCGCTGCTAAGGATGAAGATGAGGTGATGGTTTTAAGAATTTTATTACCGATAACTGTGCCACAACGCGTTTCAGGGATGCATATTCCCCCTTCCTCAGGTAGCAATAATCATACAGGCTGATATACCTTATATACATGTACTCAAAAGGTCTCCACACCCCTTAATTAATTTAACACTTAATGTGATGGATAGTTAGAGAATGATCAATCAATTAACAGGGTTTGTAGAGGCCTTAGCTAACAAAGAACAATTGCATATATTCATATTAAACAGCAATGTTAAATAAAATATATATTAAACAGCACCCCTGTGGGTTTGAAAGGATCGGTTCCCTGCTTATGCCAAGTTGTACACCCTGCAATTCCCTAAGGCTATCTCCCCAGCGTTGTACCTGATGTACAACAGTACCAGGTGAGTGTGTCCATCACACTGTTTTACTCCTATAATCAGTTTTCACACAGGAGCGCCCTCTCTGTCCTTTATTGTAACATCCAACAAGAGCAACTTCTCCCAATGCTCCAGGAGCAATCTCTTGATGAGCAATGCTTTTTCCAGCATCATGGAGCACCACTTCAAAAGGGAAAAGTAAACTAACTGGTTCTGGGAACAAAATATTGACATTTTAGATCTATGGCCTAGAAACTCCCCAGATCTCAATCCCATTGAAAATTTGCGATCAGTCCTCAAAAAGCAAGTGGACAAACAAAAACACAGAAATTCTGACAAACACTATGCACTGATTAGACAAGAATGGGCTGTTATCAGTCAGGATTTAAGGCCACGTCTCACTAAGCGACATCGCTAGCGACATCGCTGCTGAGTCACGGTTTTTGTGACGCAACAGCGATCTTGCTAGCGATGTCGCTGTGTTTGACATCCAGCAACGACCTGGCCCCTGCTGTGAGGTAGCCGGTCGTTGCTGAATGTCCTGGCCCATTTTCTTCAAAGGCGATGTCCTGCTGGGCAGGATGCATCGCTATGTTTGACACTGTGTGACAGGGTCCCAATGACAGCAGAGATCGTTATAGAGGTCGCTACTGCGACCTGTATCGTTACTGAGTCATTGGTAAGGTCTGACTGTGTGACATCTCACCAGCGACCTCCCAGCGACTTACCAGCGATCTTTATTAAGCGAATCGTTGTCGGGATCACTGGTAAGTCGTTTAGTGTGATGGTACCCTTACCCAGAAGCTGATTTCCAGCATGCCAGGGCGAATTGTTCAAGGCTTGATAAAGGATGGACGGCATTATAAATATAGAGTCTTTATATAAACTCAATGTGTTTGGCAATAAAATGAAAAAAATCTTATGAAATGCTTATAATCCTATTCTAGTAACCATAGAAACATGTGAAGAACTTAAGCAGAAAACTTTGTGAAAAACAAAATTTGTGTCAGTAACACAACTTTTTTTCTTGACTGTGCAAACATAACAAATAAACAAATCATATAAACCCATATTTTTTGTGAAAATGAATAATCTTCAAAATGAGAGTCAAAATATTATACTTATATTGGCCTTCATGTAATTATAAGTCAGAATCTAATTTTTTGTAAGAAAAACATACAAAAACAAACCATACCATAAAAATTAATTTTTGGGTGTATATACAGTGCCTTGCGAAAGTATTTGGCCCCTTGAATTTTTCAACCATTTCCCACATTTCAGGCACAAAGATAAAAAATTTAATGTTATGGTGAAGAATCAACAAGTGGGACACAATTGTGAAGTTGAACAAAATTTTTTGCTTATTTTAAACCTTTTTAAAAAAATAAATAACTGAAAAGTGGAGCGTACAATATTATTCGTCCCCCTTACTTTCAGTGCAGCAAACTCACTCCAGAAGTTCATTGAGGATCTTTAAATGATCCAATGTTGTCCTAAATGACTGATGATGATAAATATAAGCCACCTGTGTGTAATCAAGTCTCCGTATAAATGCATCTGCTCTGCTATAGTCTCAGTGTTCTGTTTAAAGCGCAGATAGCATCATGAAGACCAAGGAACACAACAGGCAGGTCCATGATACTGTTGTGGAGAAGTTTAAAGCCGGATTGGGTTACAAAAAGATTTCCAAAACTTTAAACATCCAAGGAGCACTGTGCAAGCGATCAATTGAAATGGAAGGAGTATCATACCACTGCAAATCTACCAAGACCCGGCCGTCCATCCAAACTTTTATCTCAAACAAGGAGAAGACTGATCAGAGATGCAACAAAAAGGCCCATGATCACACTGGATGAACTGCAGAGATCTACAGCTGAGGTGGGAGAGTCTGTCCATAGGACAACAATCAGTCGTGCACTGCACAAATCTGGCCTTTATGGAGGAGCGGCAAGGAGAAAGCCATTTCTCAAAGATATCCATAAAAAGTAAAAATGCCTACAAGCAGAGGTCAGCGCTTTAACCCGACAAACTTAATCCAGCAGCTATGTTTATTGGCAAAGAATCCCCTTTACTTTGCCTAGTGAGGTAAAGGTTAAAAAATGGGATTTTGCAGAAAAAACCCTGAAAACAGCGCTACAACAAGTTTGTAGATTTTATTAATTATTTTATTTCTAATAGCTGCTATCCTTGTTCTTGGTACAAAAAGTAAAATAGTATAATAATACCACATTCATAAACCACACATCGCAAAAAATATAAGAATTATAAGCATAAAAATTAGTGCACATTAAACCATGAAATTGCGTTTGCGTAAACCAATAGGAGTGCCAATATAAGAATGGTAACAATGGCACGTCGCAAATAACAAGAGACCAGTGAGGTTACTATAACCGATTGTCCCGGCTAATGGTAGAACTTTCTAGGTTGCCGTTAAAATATGTTAGTTACATGCCAAGGTTGCTGTGATTAGAAATACTGCACCTCTCCTCTTTAACCTCCACGAAGATGTAATAATGCAGGATTCCACAATAGTTGCAGCCGAGATGAGCAGAACAAAGCCGGCACTTAATAAGGTTAAGCTCCAATCAGAGCATGGGGCGCCTACCAGCGCTTGCAGTGGAGATGAGGCAGAGCCGATCGACCATACAACACGGCTGATTTCGTTAGGGGTTAGTTCACATAGAGGTTACGGTTTCTCCACCTCATCAGAAGACCAACCTGTAGTGGATGGTTTCCTCCACGGGGGTGTATAGTGGATGCAAGAGCCCCTCAATAGTTACAGCCGAGATGAGCAGAGCAGAGCCGGCACTTGGCAAAGTTGTGCTCCAGTCAATCCACGTGGCGCCTGGCAGCGCTAACAACGCAGATGATGTAGAGCCGACAGATCACCAAATTCGGATGGTTCCAATAGGAGGTACTTCTTGTAAGAGTTGCGGTTACTCCACCTCGTCAAAGGATAGCCTCGGCAATTGGACTGCTAGGCTGAGTAAATCCGTACAAGGGAGAAGTCGTTTGCTGAGGTATCGCTACACAAGTAGACTAAGCTAAGTGAATATCCACTTAGCTTAGTCTACTTGTGTAGCGATACCTCAGCAAACGACTTCTCCCTTGTACGGATTTACTCAGCCTAGCAGTCCAATTGCCGAGGCTATCCTTTGACGAGGTGGAGTAACCGCAACTCTTACAAGAAGTACCTCCTATTGGAACCATCCGAATTTGGTGATCTGTCGGCTCTACATCATCTGCGTTGTTAGCGCTGCCAGGCGCCACGTGGATTGACTGGAGCACAACTTTGCCAAGTGCCGGCTCTGCTCTGCTCATCTCGGCTGTAACTATTGAGGGGCTCTTGCATCCACTATACACCCCCGTGGAGGAAACCATCCACTACAGGTTGGTCTTCTGATGAGGTGGAGAAACCGTAACCTCTATGTGAACTAACCCCTAACGAAATCAGCCGTGTTGTATGGTCGATCGGCTCTGCCTCATCTCCACTGCAAGCGCTGGTAGGCGCCCCATGCTCTGATTGGAGCTTAACCTTATTAAGTGCCGGCTTTGTTCTGCTCATCTCGGCTGCAACTATTGTGGAATCCTGCATTATTACATCTTCGTGGAGGTTAAAGAGGAGAGGTGCAGTATTTCTAATCACAGCAACCTTGGCATGTAACTAACATATTTTAACGGCAACCTAGAAAGTTCTACCATTAGCCGGGACAATCGGTTATAGTAACCTCACTGGTCTCTTGTTATTTGCGACGTGCCATTGTTACCATTCTTATATTGGCACTCCTATTGGTTTACGCAAACGCAATTTCATGGTTTAATGTGCACTAATTTTTATGCTTATAATTCTTATATTTTTTGCGATGTGTGGTTTATGAATGTGGTATTATTATACTATTTTACTTTTTGTACCAAGAACAAGGATAGCAGCTATTAGAAATAAAATAATTAATAAAATCTACAAACTTGTTGTAGCGCTGTTTTCAGGGTTTTTTCTGCAAAATCCCATTTTTTAACCTTATCCATAAAAAGTGTTGTTTAAAGTTTGCCACATGCCACCTGGGAGACACACCAAACATGTGGAAGAAGATGCTCTGGTCAGATGAAACCAAAATCGAACTATTTGGGCACAATGCCAAACGGTATGTTTGGCTTAAAAACAACACATCTCATCACCCTGAACACACCATCACCACTGTCAAACATGGTGGTGGCAGCATCATGCTTTGGGTCTGCTTTTCTTCAGCAGGGACAGGGAAGATGGTTAAAATTGATGGGAAGATGGATGGAGCCAAATACAGGACCATTCTTGAAGAAAACCTGTTGGAGTTTGCAAAAGACCTGAGACTGGGACGGAGATTTGTCTTCCAACAAGACAATGATCCCAAACATAAAGCAAACTCTACAATGGAATGGTTCACAAATAAATGGATCCAGGTGTTAGAATGGCCAAGTCAAAGTCCAGACCTGAATCCAATCGAGAATCTGTGGAAAGAGCTGAAAATTGCTGTTCACAAATGCTCTCCATTCAACCTCACTCAGCTCGAGCTATTTGCAAAGGAAGAATGGGCAAGAATTTCAGTCTCTCAATGTGCAAAACTGATAGAGACATACCCCAAGCAACTTGCAGCTGTAATCGCAGCAAAACGTGGCACTACAAAGTATTAACTTAAAGGGGACAAATAATATTGCACGCCCCACTTTTTAGTTATTTTTTTAAAAAGTTTAAAATAAGCAATAAATTTCATTCAACTTCACAATTGTGTCCCACTTGTTGATTCTTCACCATAACATTAAAATTTTTATCTTTATGTTTGAAGCCTGAAATGTGGGAAAAGGTTGAAAAAGTCAAGGGGGCTGAATACTTTCGCAAGGCACTGTATATACACACAGGGTGGGCTATTTATATGGATACACCTAAATAAAATGGGAATGCTTGGTGATATAACTTCCTGTTTGTGGCTCATTAGTATATGGGAAAAAGGAAACTTTTCAAGATGGGCGGTGACCTTAGCAGCCATTTTGAAGTCTGCCATTGTGGATCCAACTTTATGTTTCCAATGGAAAGAGGGTCATGTAGCACATCAGACTTATTGAGAATGTCCCAAAAAAAACAATGGTGTGCTTGGTTTTAACGTAACTTTATTCGTTCATTAGTTATTTACAATTTTATGACCAATTAGAAAATGTGTTCAAAGTGCTGCCCATTGTATTGGATTGTCAATGCGACCCACTTCTCCCACTCTTGACACACTGATAGCAACACCACAGAAGAAATGCTAGCACAGGCTTCCAGTATCCGTTAACTTTGTGAAACTTTCTCCCATCTCCCTACTGCTTCTCTGGAGCTCAGTCACAGTGATCTTAGGGTTCTTCTTTACCTCTCTCACCAAGGCTTTTCTCCCACAATTGCTCAGTTTGGCTGGATGGCCAGGTCTAGGAAGAGTTCTGGTGGTCTCAAATGTCTTCCATTTAAGGATCATGGAGGTCACTGTGCTCTTAGGAACCTTGAATACCAGAAATTCTTTTGTAACCTTGGCCAGATCTGTGCCTTGCCACAATTCTTTCTCTGAGCTCCTTGGGCAGTTCCTTTGACCTCATGATTCTCATTTGGTCTGGCATGCACTGTGAGCTGTGAGGTCTTATATAGACAGGTGTGTGCCTTTCCAAATCAAGTCCAATTAGTTTAATTAAACACAGCTGGACTCAAATGAAGGAAAAGAAGCAACTCAAGGAGGATCACAAGGAAATGGACAGCATGTGACTGAAATATGAGTGTCTGAGCAAAGGGTCTGAATACTTATGGCCATGTGATATTTCTGTTTTTCTTGTTTAATAAATATGCAAAAAAAAATATTTCTGTTTTTTTTCTGTCAAGATGGGGTGCAGAGTGTACATTAATGAGAAAAAAAATGAACTTTTTTGAATTTACTAAATGAAACAAAGAGTGAAATAGGTCTGAATACTTTCCGTGCCCACTGTGTGTGGAAGGTTATAATATACTAAAGACTAAAAATGACCATTACGCCTCAACCAGTATAAAACTTTCTAAGGTGTGTCCCCTTTTCTACAACTGTGTAAGTTGCTTTCGGCACTACTTCCTTGTACATGCCTGTTTGACATAATCATTCTTTTTTTATACCACTTAACCTTGGAAGGATTTTCTGGAATTCTTTCCTATGGCTACACTAGCTTGGCTAAACGTTGTCAGCTGCCAAAGCTGCCTGTCGCTCCAGACTTGGCTTCATACTGATGTCTGCTTGTTTCAATTGGCTATAATCTTTTCCTTTTTGTGACTAAACTGCTTTGGCAGCACGTTTCCTGTAAGTCCAGTTTGGGTCCAGTGTTTCTTTAATATAGCAGCCAGGTGATAATACTGTTAGGTGAATGAAACCAGAGATTGAAAATTTTGCCCTGTTCACATTTTAAAATTGAGAAAAGTTAACATTTAAAAAAGGGAGGTGCCTTATTCTAAACTGCTGATTGACAAAATTCTCTACCATATTTAATTTGGCCTTTTTGGTATAACTATTGCTAGAGAATAAGCAATCTTGTAATAATACTTATAGATTTCTTCTTAGCAACTAAAAGGGAATCTGTCACCACAATTTTGCCACCTAGTTTTCAAGCAGCATAATGTAGAGACAGAGACCATGATTCCAGTGATATGTCACTTACTGGGCTGCTTTCTGCAGTTTTGATTAACTCAGTTATTTATCAGCAGGAGATTATCACACGTAAACTAGTAAACCTGCTCCCATGTATTGCTCCCAAAAAGCTGTCAGTCAGTGGTTTGGATGTTTATACAGAGCTCAGCATTTAGATAACAGGTAGATTTTCAGGAGATTGTCACAACTACACTAAGCAAACCAGGAAAGTGATACATCACTGGAATAAGGGTCTCTGGCCTTACATCACATCATGCTCCTCTCAAATGTGATAAATTCCCTTTAACCCCTTAACGACCTAGGACATATACAGTATGTGTCCTAGGTCTTCTCCCTCTCTTTGATGTGGGCTCCCGTAGCGAGTCTACTTCTTTCCCTACACGTTTGCTGATCTAATCAGTAGACGTGCATCTAACAGGCGTGGGTGCTCCATCTGCACCTGTTAATGCCTTAGATTGCGCTGTCAAACTTTGGCAGAGTGATCTAACCTGTCCCGCAGGGTATCGCACTGTTACTCGCCTTTATCGGCAGCCCCAAGTTGCGATCACAGGGCACCAATAGGTTGTCATAACAGCGCATTGGTAAGGTGATGACCCCTGTTGCTGTCATAACTCCCTTCCTGTGAATGGAGGTAGAGAGCCGACATTCACAGGAGATCTGCATTTCTGCTGATCAGAACCTCCACTATCCGATTGCTTCTGCTGAAGCATTGCTCTGATCAGCAGAAGCGATCAGATACAGCAGGCAGAAAGTCCCCTAAATTGACTAGTAAAGACAATAAAAAATGTAAAAAAAAGTTTTAAAAAATAAATAAAAAGTTCAAATCACGCCCCCTTTTGCCCTATTGAAAATAATAATAAAACAAAAAATACACACATTTCTTATTGCCGCTTTCAGAAATGCCCGATCTGTCAAAATATAAATTCAATGAATCTGATCACTAAAGGCCATAGCGATAAAAAAAAAAAATGGCAGAATTATATTTTTTTTTGTTCACCTCAACATTGCATTAAAATGCAATAACAAGCGCAACCAAAAAAATGGTTTAATTAAAAGTCAGCTCAAGACGCAAAAAATAAGCCGTCACACATCTACAGATCACTAAAAATGAGAAAACTGCGGGTCTCGAAAAATAGCGACAAAAGCTCAATTTTTTTTTTTTAAAACTTCTAAATTTATTTTCCCCTCTTAGATAAAAGTAATACTATACATGTTTGGTAGCTACAAACTCGTATTGACCTGTAAAATTATATTACCAGGTCAGTTTTACTATATAGTGAACATGGTAAATAAAAAAAACTATTTAGCAATTGCACTTCTTTTTGCAATTTCACTGCACTTTGAATTTTTTTCCTGTTTTTCAGTACAATATGGGGCAGAATGAATGGTGTCATCCAAAAGTACAACTCATTCTGCAAAAAAAAGCCTTCATATGGCTATATTGACGTAAAAATAAAAAAGTTATGGCTCTTTGAAAATAGGAAGTGAAAAACATAAGTGAAAGACGGAAAATTGCTGGGTGGTGAAGGGGTTAAATACCAAAGACCTTTCTCTTAAAGCTTGAGAACATAACATGTACCTCAAATGGGAAAAAAGGTTGGATTGGTGGGCATACATTATTTTTTTTCTTGTATAATATTTACAGTGGGTACGGAAAGTATTCAGACCCCTTTAAATTTTTCACTCTTTATTTCATTGCAGCCATTTGGTAAATTCAGAAAAGTTCATTTTTTTTCTAATTAATGTATACTCTGCACCCCATCTTGACAGAAAAAAAACTAAAATATTGAATTTTTTGCAAATGTTTTAAACAAGAAAAACTGAAATATCACATGGTCATAAGTATTGAAACCCTTTGCTCAGTATTGAGTAGAAGCACCCTTTTGAGCTAGTACAGCCATGAGTCTTCTTGGGAATGATGCAACAAGTTTTTCACAGCTGGATTTGGGAATCCTCTGCCATTTTTCCATGCAGATCCTCTCCAGTTCCATCAGGTTGGATAGTGAACGTTGGTGGATAGCCATTTTCAGGTCTATCAAGGTTCAGGATTGAAATCACTTTGAACATTGACTAACAGACATAATAATTATTATATAGCAACATGAAATCTTGCAATACCAAGGGGAGATATTCTTGCTTGGTCGATGGTAAGACAGCAGAATTAGTGAGTATATACCAAACATTTTTAGACTAGGAATTATCTGAAGTTGTACTCATGAACTCGCTAACTTTATGGTGTCTAACTGTGACAAAGGCTCATTTAAAAAGGCATTCTGGTATTAGCTGAGTAGGTGATAGCTTTCATATCGCTAACTACACAGACCCCGACTGATTTTGAGAATGGTGGACTTTTATACCCCAGTTAAATGGAGCAGACATGAAGCATCATACATAGTCACAGATTTTAGTGAGGGCAGTTTCAGTAAAGTGTAATGAGCAGAAACTGGATTGTAAAGAGTGAAGAAGAGACTTATCTAAGAGATAGTGTATTAAGGCCCCGTCACACACAACGAGATCGCTAACAAGATCGCTAACGAGATCGTTGCGGCGTCACCATTTCCATGACGCAGCAGCGATCTCATTATGTGTGACACCAGCGATCAGGCCCTTGCTGTGAGATCGCTAATCGTTGCTGAATGGTTGGGACCATTTTCTTCAAAGGCGATGTTCTGCTGGGTACGACACATCGCTGTGTTTGACACCCAGCAACGACCTCCTAACATGGTCCGAATGCCCGCCGAGATCGTTATACAGGTCGCTAATAGTTACTGCATCGTTGGTAAGATCTGACTGTGTGACATCTCACCAGCGACCTCCCAGCGACTTACCAGCGATCCTTATCAGGTCACATCGTTTTCGGGATCGCTGGTAAGTCGTTAAATGTGATGGGGGCTTTAGATGACAGTGTTCCAGGATTTTAGAGATTAAGGAGAGATTAGAGACAAACTTGTCTTATTTTAATGTGACAATGCTAAATCTACACAGGTGAGGGAGTAGATTACAGGCAAGGATGGTCATAGAGTGTTCAGAAACTGCTGGGTATTGATGACATGTAGATTTCTGTTTGTGTGGTAAGTGGGGGGATGTCCTGAGTGGGGCGACAGTTCTTGACAGAGAAAGAAAGAAGGTTGTGTTCAGGGAGTGGGAAAGTTAGTAAAGTAATTGATTGGGCAGAGCCGGGAGAAAACCAGGTCCAGCGTATGCCTGTCTTCATGTGTAGGAGTTAGTAACCTATGAAAGGCCAAGAAAAGTGGTTAGAGACTGAAGATGAGTAGCAATTACTGAGAGTGGATTATCAATGGGGATGTTAATGTCCCCCAACTGGAAAGAGTGGGAATGTCACAGGGTAGAAAATGTGGCAAAGTGATCAAAAACTCTTGCAGAGAGAAATTTGGAGAGTCTAGCGGTATGGAGCTCAAAGGAAGGAAACATAAGTGACGGTACCTGGTGGATAACTTGAAAAGCACATTTTGATGAAAGGAGCAGACCAAAATTTCCACCTTGTCTGTTCTCAGATCTGGGGGTATGTGAAAATTGTATGCAACCATATGAGAGGTGCCCAGCTGCTGCTTCCAGGTTCAGTGTGAGCCAGAAGGTTAAGGGAATTGGAAAGGAAGAAGCCATGGATGTAGGGGAGTTTGTTGCACACTGACTGTGAATTATAGAAAGCCCAATTAAAAGAGACAAGAGAAGGTGAGCGCTGAATGTTAATAAGAGTAGCAGGGTGTTTATGTACAGCAGGGAGAGTGTTATATTTACAAGTGGAAGGAGGGTTAGGGGAGATGTCAGGGACTAGAAGAAGGAGGATAAAAAGAAAGAGCAGGTGCTTTTGTGATTTCACTGAACGTCTTGTACCCTATATAGTGGTAGTAGATGGTCTAGACTTTTTCACAAATGTGAATTGAGCCTAGGTGCTGTACATGGGAGATGGGATAGTACAATTTATCTGAAGAGTGGTAGTTGTGAGAGAAATCAGCAAGTAGGACATGGATGAGGCAAAGAGATTTGTAAAATAAATAATGCAGCACAATTGAACTAGAAGCATGTTTGTTGAACATCTTACATGAGTTACCTGTCGAGCTGCCATGTTTAAATGCTGTGCACTTTGTCGATATTGCACACTAACACAAATGCACCCTGCACACGTTCTTTCCCTAGGCCACATCGGAATATATAGCAAAGAATCTGCTATGATCTAGGCCCAATATACCTCGATAAACAATCAACCAGCTAGATACCAGTACAGGCAATGCTTTGCAAAGATAAACATACACCCATACTGGAAAGAAAAGACCATAAAACATCAAGTGATTGAAATCACTTTGAACATTGACTAACAGACATAACAATTCCTATATACTAACATGAAATTTTGCAATACCAAGGGGAGATATTCTTACTTGGTAGATGGTAAGACAGCAGAATCAGTGAGTATATACCAAACATTTTTAGACCATCAATACTCTGAAGTTGTACTCATGAACTCGCTAACTTTATTGTGTCTAACTGTGATAAAGGCTCATTTAAAAAGGCATTCTGGTATTAGCCGAGTAGGTGATAGCTTTCATATCGCTAACTACACAGACCCCGACTGATTTGGAGAATGGTGGACTTTTATGCCCCAGTTAAGTGGAGCAGATATGAAGCATGCACACTTCTGCTCCATTCATTTTCTATAGGACTGGCGGAATTAGCAGATTACAATTCTCAGCTATCTATTTCAGTCTATTTAAGTGGGGGGAAAAAAAAGTATTTTGACACCCATCAAGTGTGCAAGTTCTAGACCACAACTATGAGAGACAAAACGAGAAAAAGGAAAATCACTTTGTCTGATTTTGGCAAGATTTTTTATTTTTTTATTTTTAAATTAGGGTGGAAATAAGTATTTAGTCATCTAAAAACATGCAAGATTTCTGTCTCTCACAGACCTGTAACTTCTTCTTTAAGAGGCTCCTCTGTCCTCCACTCATTACCTGTAGTAATGGCACCTGTTTGAACTTGTATCAGTATAAAAGATAAAAGACACCTGTCCACAACCTCAGTCACACTCCAAACTCCATTATGATGAAAACCAAAGAGCTGTCGAAGGACACCAGAAACAAAATTGTAGCCCTGCACCAGGCTGGGAAGACTGAATCTGCAATAGGCAAGCAGCATGGTGTGATTAAATCAACTGTGGGAGCAATAATAAGAAAATGGAAGACATACAACACCACTGATAATCTCCCTCGATCTGGGGCTCCACGTAAGATATCACCCCATGGGGTCAAAATGATCACAAGAACCATGAGCAAAAATCCCAGCACCACACAGGGAGACCTAGTGAATGATCTGCTTAGAGCTGGGACCACCATAACAAAGGCTACCATCAGTCACACACTCTGCCGCCAGGGACTCAGATCCTGTAGTGCCAGACATGTTCCCCTGCTTAAGCCAGTACATGTCCGGGCCGTCTGAAGTTTTCTGTAGAGCATTTGGATTATCCAAAAGAATACTGGGAGAATGTTGTATTGTCTGATGAAACCAAAGTAGATCTGTTTGGTAGAAACACAACTTGTTATGTTTGGAGGAGACAGAATGCTGAGTTGCATCCAAAGAACACCATATCTACTGTGAAGCATGAGGGTGGCAACATCATGCTTTGGGGCTGTTTCTCTGCAAAGGAACCAAGACGACCGATCCATGTACATGAAAGAATGAATGAGGCCATGTATCATGAGATTTTGAGTGCAAACCTCCTTCCATCAGCAAGGGCATTGAAGATGAAACGTGGCTGGGTCTTTCAACATGATAATGATCCCAAGCTCACTGCCAGGGCATCGAAGGAGTGGCTTCATAAGAAGCATATGAAAGTCCTAGAGTAGTCTAGCCAGTCTCCAGATCTCAACCCCATAGAAAACCTTTGGAGGGAGTTGAAAGTCAGTGTTGCCCAACGTCAGGCCCAAAACATCACTGCTCTAGATGAGATCTGCATGGAGGAATGGGCCAACATACCACCAATAGGGTGCGCCAACCTTGTGAAGACTTACAGAAAATGTTTGACCTCTGCCATTGCCAACAAATGATATATAACAAAATATTGAGATGAACTTTTGTTATTGAACAAATACTTATTTTCCACCATAACTTGCAAAACAAATTATTATAAAAATTATTTTCTGGATTTGTTTTCTCATTTTGTCTCTCATAGTTGTGGTCTACTTATCATGTCAATTACAGGCCTCTCTCATCTTTTTAAGTGGGAGAACTTGCACAGTTGGTGGCTGGCTAAATACTTTTTTCCCCACTGTAAGGCCCCTTTCACACGTCAGTGATTCTGGTACGTTTGTGCTTTTTTTTAAACGTACCAGAATCACGGACATACGCAGACCCATTATAATGAATGGGTCTGCTCACACGTCAGTGATTTTTCACTGCACGTGTCTCCGTGCGGCGTACCCGCGTGTGCGTGATTGCCGCACGGAGACATGTCCATTTTTTTCTGGCATCACTGATGTCCCACGGACCACGCAGTGGTGTGGTCCGTGAAGCACGTGCCAGAAAAAAACGTGCATTTAAAATAATAAACATTTTTACTCACCCGGCTCCAGCGATGTCCTCTGCAGCCCGTTCTCCCTGCTGCTTTTAAGCCGGCTGATTACTGTCGCGTATATTCATTATGCGCGACACAGCCGACCCGGAAGCAGCTGCTGCGGGGGTCACCGCCGGCCGGATGCTGCGTCGCGGGAGCGATCAGCACCATGGACAGCGGGAGCGGGCGCAGGTGAGTGAATCTCTAAGTGCAATCACGGAGAACGGAGCCCGGATTGCACTTAGACAACCCACGTGTGCCGAGATTCACGGCACACGCAGGGACATGTGCGTGTTTTACACGCCAGTGAAAAACGTCTGTGTTTTTCACTGACGTGTGAAATGGGCCTAAGAATGATTAGAGTGGCAGTACAAATTTTCAGGTGCCCTCTTTTCAAATGAACAACAAAAGTCCCCCATTATGGTAATCAGTTGGGGTCTCATCAGTCAGACTGCCTACAATCTAGAGATTATGACCGATCCTGTGAATAGGTGATAATTTCTTATTAATGGAGTGCCCGTTCAATTATCTGGTGGGAAAATTTTCATAAAGGTATACAAAATTCTAAAATATATTTACATCAGCCTCATCTGGTCTAAAATATTAATGACAATGTATTATTTTATCCACAGCTGTGCTTCAGTGCAAGGACTCCATATACAGCAAACTAGATCTCTATTAGAGATCCCTTAAAACCTTATGAGTATGATATGTTGAAAAATTGACTGGAAACTCAGTCAGTCAAGATTTTTTGGTTTTGGATAAGGATTTGCTTAAATGTATCAAGAATAAATTTCCATTACCTCTGCAGCTGTGTAAAGAAAACACATCCTACAGCAGGAAGAAAAATGTTTCCATTCACCTTAAAACCATAACATGCAAAGAAACATATTCCCTCCCTAAATCCCGTATATACTGTATATTGTATCCAACAGAGCCTTGGATCTTGGTCAGTTCTTCTCATCAGAAAATGCTTACTTGCACTATTTTGCTGTCCAGTCTTTACAACTTTACACAATATGAGTGAATTATGTAAACCACTTGCCAGTCTAAATTTTATGGAAAACATCAAGTTACAAATGACAAAGTGAAGTGCATTGACAAAACGCAGAATTTCTATTTTGAGCAAAACACTCTGGTGGTGTATATTTTTAAGGGAGAAAGTTCTGGAAAATGTTCCTATAATTACTTCTGTATATGTCCAGGACAGTTAAAGAATAAAGCTACGTGCATGTGATCCGGACATCTTAGGGATGCCTAAATTTGTTAACTACTTTTTTCTGAGCACGCTGATACCCCACATGTGGTCATAAACCTCTGTTTGTACAAATGGGAGGGCTCAGAATGGAAGGAACAATATTTGAATTTTGGGAATCAAATTTGGCTGAAATCGATTTTGGGCACCATGTTGTACTTGCAGGACTCCTAAGGTACCTAAACAGAAAAAAACCCTCTCAAGTGACCCAATTCTGGAAATTAGATCCCCTGAAGGATTTTCTTCAGGTGTATAGTGAATATTTTGAGCCCACAGGTACTTTACGGAATTTGATAACATTAGGTTGGCCTATTGAAAATGTTAATTTTTTTTCACAACAATGTTGCTGTAGCACAAAATTTTTTACTTTTAGGCTATGTGCCCATGATACAGTGACAATGCATGTCAGCCCTCCTGCTGAGATGCGAGTGTTGTCCACAGGAGAACGCAGCAGTACGTGCCCACAGCCAAGGTTTGGGCCGCTGTGACTTTAAGTCCTTGTTTTCCCTTTGGAGAACACTCGCATCTCCACAGCATAAGTTGACCTAATGCAGGTTGGGAAGCCATGTCAGTTTACGCTGTAGAGTAAAGATGCACAGTAGGCATGGGACTTCTATAAATCCCATCCACCGTGCTTCTTCTGTACAACGCAGCGTTTTGGCCACAATGAAAACATGCTGCGTCCAAATCGCTGCAAACCTTGTTTGTGGACACACAGCTTAAAAAGGTAGGATAGATAGATATCTGCTAGAGGTCAAACACACATATATAATGTCCCATCCCCCCACATATTCTATGCTGGCACCCTTTAGTCCCTTTCATGTGGCACTAAAGGGTGTTTAGCTAAAAAAATATATAAATAATTATAAAAAAAATGTCGGGGAGGTTCCCCTTATTTTTGATACCCAGCTGGGGTAAAGCAGACAGCTGCAGATTTAAAGCTTCCAGCTGCACTTTGTTGGTAATCCAAAACAGAGGACACGCCATGCGGTTTTTTTAATTATCTTCCCCAAATTGGATCACCAGCCAGAGTAAAGCAGACAGCTGCGGGCTGGTATTCTCAGGCTGGTGAAGGCCATGGTTATTGGGCCCTCCCAGCCTAAAAATAGGAGGCCGCAGCCGCCCCAGAAGTGGCGCTTCGACCCAGCTCATCCCATTGCCCTGGTGCGGTAGCAAATGGGGTAATATATGCTGTGTAACATGAGCTGGCATCAAGCCCAGGGGTCTCAATGTCAAGGCATCTATCAGATACCTAACATTACTAACCCAGTTAGTAATAAAAAAAAAATAAAGACTACAAAAATTATTATTTCAAAAAACACTCAACACATTCACTCTTTAATCCAATTTAATAAAAAAAAAAAATCGCAAGGGAAAAAAAAAAAGAATCCAGTCCGTCGAAGATCCATTTTGGAGGTCCTAGGACGACTTCTTCCATGATACGGGGGGCACGGTCAGACAATGGATCCACCATGTCCTGGAAGTGCAGGCACTCCATGTGAGAAGTGTGCCTGCTGTGACCTCAGTGAGATTACTGCAGACACACTTCACAGATCACAACAGGGTAGTGTGAACTGCAGTAACCTCAGTGACATCACTGCACCGATGTCACGATAGTTTGTTTGTGCATGAACCCACCATTTTGTCAGAATAAGAGGAGAAGGAGGACCGCGGGGACTCTGTCTGCATGGAGGTTCCCTGGGGGACAGGTGGTGACATGGCAGGACATGTCTCTCCTATCTGACATGTTTTATCACATTAGATGGGATAGAAATATTTTTTTTATTGGCGATATGTTCCACTTTTACATGATCACCATTATGTATAATGGTGATTCACGTGACCGGGGACCGGAAAAACTAGCATGGATCGTGATATCCAGGGTTTCAGCTATCCCTGGTTGCTAAAGCCCTGGAGATGTTCCTACTCTGGGGGGGTTCTATATACTTTTTTCTTATTTCCGTTTTAAAATGGCTATAAGGACAAAAGTACCAATAACTGCCACCGTTTTAAAACTTATTGCAGTCATTAAGGGGTTAAAGTGTGATCATTCTCAGGGCAGACAGCCATGGGTGTAAGACACTGATCAGACATCAATAAATTTGTTATCTATTATTTAATGCATGATAAAATGCTATTCTGCTTCTTTCTTAAAAACCTAACACAGGCTCTCAGGCTTGCTGCTGATAGGTTTAAGCGCTCAGTTGATATAATAATGTGTTGTGAGCAGCTGCAGACGCAGCTCTGACATCACTGGAAAGTACTAATGGGGAGTTCAGTATATAATGTTTGTAATTTACACAAGGCCCTTTTGCATTTATGAAGAGGTAGTTGACAACCCCTTTAAAATGGGTTTCCAAAATTCACTATATATTTCCTATCTTAGGATAGGGGATTACTTTCTCATTGTTGAAGGTCATCCAACTGTTGAATTGAGTGGAGGATCATATACTCTGCCTCCGTTTAATTCATTGTCTGTTGGACTGCCAGATAAAGCAGAGTACAAAACTCAGTTATTTCCAGCAATCCTATTGATAATCATTGAAGGCAAGACTAAACATAACCCCACACCATACAAAACCGGGTTCTCTCGGGGTTCCAAATTAAGATTCCTAGGGGCCTGATTCAGTTCTGTTAGAAAAAATCCCCAAGAAATCCCCAGCTCCCACACACGCGCCACCGTCACTCACCAGAGACAGCGGCCACATCGGCAATTGACGTCATGGCCAACGCACGCGTCCAGAGGTGGCGCGCTTGGAAACCTAGCAACCACCATAGCAGAGAACCCCAGACCAGATCAAACAGTCAAATGTCTGCGCCATGAATGATTCCAAGTGCCAGATGGTAAGAGTAGTGAAGTCCTCTACTCAGAATGCATGATCCTGGGGATAGTGATGTTGCGACATCCATCCAGATTCAGAAGGGGGAAGAAAATCTCAAAAAGGTCCAAAGATTTCAAGTCCATTTTAGGCATAGCAACATTTCTTATAATTAAGTGTATTCAGAAGGGCAGTCCATTTTTATCAGTGATGGAAAAAATACTTCTAATCCACTTAAAAGGAACATGTCTTGATTGTAAATACAATGAAATTGAGAATGAGGGTTAGTATAGGTGGAAAATAATGATAATTAGAAGAAGGAGATGTACCATGCAAAAAATAAAAACAAAAATGATAGAAAATACATAAAAAATAGTAAAAATAACTAAAGACTGACCGTGGTGAAAGAGGACTAGATGAATGAGACAAAACTGATAACCTCATTAAGTACCCTAGTAACAAGAGTGACCAAAGTGCTAATCCAACATGCTTCACATTGGGCAAGTTTTTTCTTAATGTTACCACCTCTAGATCTACAATTAACAGTGTCGATCACGCTTCAAGCAGTGTAGGATCACAACCGAGGTACTGCTTGAAATGCCGGGGGAAGGTTTTAAGTAGGGTATTATTAACCACCCTGGCACCCTAATGTCACGCACGTGCTCCCTGACCTTAATGCAGAGCTCACAAGAGTTCAGCCCCACATAGATCAGGGAGCACGTGCATGTAGTATAATACACTACATGTGTAGTGCTACATGAGATGTACTTGCACAAAACATAACTTACATCAAGAGCCATTAGATAATGAGCACCAAGCCTCCCTAATTTAGGCAGGGAAGGTACCAGCACTACTCATTACAGGAATGAAAAACGAGAGAACAAGAGTAAAGTGCAAAAATAGACATAATTTTTATTGAATACACAACAAGACAATTATTTCATTAAAATGGTGCACTACCAGTATATCCTGGGGATGCCGACATAAAAGATTAGACCAGTAATTATAGCCAATCAAATAAGTCAAAAAAACCGACTAGTCGATATCTGTATATATGACGGCAACTAGCCTGAACAGATCACAATGGTTGAAAAAATACCCAGAAAAAAGGGAACTGCAGAATGGGAAGTAAAATATAATCAGATCAGACCGTGGTTACCCACCATGTGAGGGTGGGGAACCATGGTGATCCCGCTGGCTATGCTGTTACTGAACACTAATGCACAGCAGGGAATCGGCATGCAATAACTATATGGCACAAGTGTGCAATTAGAAAAAATTCCCTTACCTAAAGTGCTAAGGTGCAAACCAAACCAGCGCAGAAAAGCCAGCCGTGGACTCAAGCAGTTCCTATGGGGTGTAAGAAGGCATCCCTCAGATCATCCTAGGGTCTCCATCCGACGCGCGTTTCGCGGGGATAGCTTTATCAAGGTTGGAAAACCAAAGTAATAACCCCATGACCTGCATACCTGTTATATATACCCCCCCTAATGTGAAGTCCAACAGCTGGGTGGCCGGAAATGGCATGGAGACAGGAAGTGACATCGCTTAGCAACAAACTTATATCACCATCATACCTCAAAGTGGTTTAAAATACATATAATCTGGGGGTCCATGGTGCGTCCAGACTGATCTCGATTGAACCGCTAGAAATTGCGGTCCAGGAGACGAAAACTAAATTAACCATCAGAACTCCGGCCCTGGCATATGTCGTTACTACAGACGCACTTCCTGATACAAACAACAGGAAGTCGTCAGCATAAGGGGCAGGGAAAGTCCAGTGGCCGCTGTGTATGCTGGCGTGTCGTAACTATGGACGCTATTCCGGGTAGTTACCGGAAGTCATCATGGGGGAGGCGGGAAGATCCCACATGTCCGCTATGGACGCCGGTAGCTAAGGAAACTATAGACGCACTCCGAGGTAAGACCGGAAGTCGTCATAGGTCCCGAAGTCAGCTCCACACTATCGCCGGGTGAGTGACGCGTGAGTCGCCCAATAGCAATCCAAATGCGGACATATGGGGATCGTCACAAAGGGGAGGAAACAAGGGAAGATCATATGACCACTGTGAACACGTCTATCCTACGGCCACGCCTCTCCATCCCCGACTGGTACAGATACAAAAAGAGCGCACATCCCTGTCATAGTATATCATGCCACATATAGCTAACTAAACGGGCAGAAAAAATGGTGGTACTACTACCAAATAGTGTGGTAACGATGGAAGCCGATAATAAATAGAACCCAAGGTAACTGTAAAAAGAGAAGCACGCATCTCCCCAGACTTCGGCACAATATGTTATCACTCATAGCGGTCCAAAGAAAAGAGTGTCATCGGTTTTCATACCTGGTGGGAAGGCCCCACGTGGCTAGTGGGGACGTGTCACCCCACAACCACGCACCACCATTCCCAATCAGGACGACAAAACCCAAAGCGGACCATGGGCCACCACATTGTGTCCTGAGTCCCGTCACCACAAGACCACCTGTTCCGAGGGACACGTATCCCCGGAAACAGGGTGTACATGTGTACAAGACAGGTACCGAGGAACACCATGGGGGAGTGAAGAGAGATCGAAATAAAAAGATCTCCGTATCACAAAGATGTTATGAACCAAATATAAAGTGCCAAAGTAAATAATATTGCATGGCAGATAGAAACACATGAAAAAAATGGTACAATTAGAGTTACTCAAAAAACCACTTTAGGGCATGCGACTCAAGCTTCGATCAATCTTGGACGTGCAAAGGGCCGCCGGAATATACGGATCGAGCAATTCTCGCCATAAGAAGATGATAATCCTTCAAGTTTTCCAAATGTCAGGTATCCGGCAGAGGTCCAGGCCATACTTCAGCCTTACGGCACTTAATCACCCGTACCGCATAAAGGGGGAATATATCTAAAAGGTAATGTATCAAAAATTAATAGCAGGTCAGAGGTCACTACAAAATTGAGCAAAATATTGCTCCCGGTAGCGTTAAAATAAAAAACAAACCAATAAAAACATCACTCATAAACACACAAACAATGAAGTTAAAAAGAGGAATCGCAAAAAAGAAGAGAGCGAGAAACAGCTGGAACGCCAACTAGATATCAACTTATAAAAAGGAGGCAAAGCTGATGTTCTCATTGAGCCCCTTGGGGACCAAAGTGTCCAGAGTGGAGATCCATCGAGCCTCAACTTGAGCTAGACGCTTTTTCAGATCGCCACCACGGGATCCACCACGTATATGATCAATACCCCGTACCTTCAGTCCAGACGGGTTACTCCCATGAAATTTATAAAAATGTCTAGGGAGTGTTTTCAGCGTGGTAGGATCAATAGTGTCTTTGGCAGCACTGATGTCCCGTACATGCTCCCTCGTGCGTACCCTCAATTCACGTGAAGTGAGACCAACATACACGAGGGAGCAAGGACACGTGGCGTAATAAATAACGTGTGTGGTAGCACACGTGATATAACACCTGATGTTAAATGTCTTAGTGCCATCAGAAGACGTGAATATGGAGGTGCGGATGGTATTCTGGCAGGCCAAGCACCGACCACATGGAAAACACCCTAACAGGGGACCACGGGTACTGAAAGGATTACAAATAGGTGGTACGTAATGACTCCTTACCAGAATGTCCCGAAGGTTTTTGGACCGACGAGCTGTCATGAGAGGGCCAGGAGGGAGGACATCAGCCAGGATAGGATCCGATCGAAGAACAGGCCAGTGCTTACCCAGGATATCTCGCATGGTCTGCCAGTGATCGTTGTGAGTGCCTATAAAACGAATAGGGGGATCAGTTTTTTGTGATTTAGGAGTATATTGAAGCAACTGCTGACGGGAGGTCCGCTTAGCACGTAAATACCCCTTTCGGACACAGCGATTACTGTATCCTCGATCCCTGAATCGGCTCCTGAGGTCGGCCGATTGTGACTCAAATGTCTCATCAGTGGAACAAATCCGCCTAGTTCTCAGGAACTGGCCAGTCGGGATAGCGCGTATTGTCGAAGGTGTATGGGCAGATGACGCATGCAGCAGGGCATTGACTGAAGTGGATTTTCGATGTACACTAGTCTGAATCATTGACAAAGGGTCCACTTCGATGTTAATATCCAAAAAGTCAATGCACCTGCTGCTATGTTTGTATGTTAATTTGATGTTAAGGTTATTATTATTCAATTGCCCCATGAATTCGTCAAGCTGCTCCACTGTGCCCTGCCAAAAAAACAAAACATCATCAATATATCTGAGCCAGCACTGCACATGGGAGCTAAGCCCAGTGCCACCCTCGCCAAAGACCACCCTCTCCCACATACCGAGGAAGAGGTTGGCATACGCGGGGGCACAGTCCGCCCCCATGGCAGTGCCGCGCTGCTGCAGATAAAATTGGTCCTTAAAAATAAAAAAAATATGTGTAAGGGCAAAGTGGAGCAGCTCAAGGATAAATGTATTAAGTTCGCTATCCCGACCGGCCATCCCTAAAAACAGGCGGGTGGCCTCCAAACCATCATGGTGGGAAATACAGGTGTATAGGCTCTCCACATCAGCTGTAACAATCAGCATGTTCTGATCCATAAAGATGCCATCGATCCGCCGGAGCACGTCAGTCGTGTCACGGACATAGGAAGGCAAAGTTTCAACTAGGGGCTTGAGATGGTAATCAATAAATTTGCAGATGGGATCGCACAAGCCTCCTATGCCGGACACGATGGGGCGCCCCGGAGGGCAGAGGGCATCTTTATGGATTTTAGGTAACAAATAAAAAGTGGGTATCGTAGGATATTTGGTGGAGAGCCCGCACACCATTTTGTTGGTAATTAAGCCAACCTCAGAAGCCGACTCAAGGATCTTGGAAAGGTCACGAGAAAAGGACTGCACGGGGTTGTAAGATAGCTTGGAGTAAATACTACTGTCACGCAGCTGCCTCAATGCCTCCTTCTCATAACTTGCTACCGCCCAGATCACAATATTGCCCCCCTTGTCCGCTGGTTTTATCACGATATCGGATATGTTGTTTAGCTCCTCTAACGCTAGTCGCTGTCTATGAGTAAGATTATCATGCCGTCTCCGTGATGAGATTTGTTTAAGGTCACTAGACACTAGGCGAGTAAAAATTTCAATAGCAGGGCAAAGGGACAGGGGGGGAAAACTTGTAGATCTGGGCAGGAGTGACCTGGGAAACACACCTGCTGTGGCACTGGACTGTTCTTCAAGCAGGTCCTCTAATACCTGCAGAGCCTCCCTCTCCGCGGGACTATCCAATCCCGTGTCATCCCGTCTGTGGTGGAGTCTCTTGAGTATTAGCTTCCGTGCAAAAAGGTGGGTATCTTTCAGAGCTGTAAAAAAATCTAATTTATTGACAGGGGAGAAGGTTAGACCCCTTGATAATACCTCCAACTGGTCGTTGGAGAGTATATGTGTGGAAAGATTAATCACCTGGAGTCTATTCCTCCCCCCTTGTCTGGTGGTCTGTTGCTTATTGCGGGTGGTTTTTACTCGGGCACTAACACTTGATTCGACCTCACTGCCACCGCCTGATGCCTCCGATGATTCGCCAAGAGAAGTGAGGGACGATAGAGATGCAGACTGGCCACGAGTGATGGTTCTACCCCGAGGGCCCGTTCTGGATCTAGTTTGCCATCGATATGCAGTAGAGCTGGCATAATCACTTAAATCTCTATTGAATTTTTTCAGTTTCTGACCACAGACCTCTTTCTCCAATTTGGACAGCTCTTTTTCAACTTCGGCCTCCATCCCAGTGACAACATCAGCTGTGCAGTTGCTTTTAATGGTTTTCTCGAGCTCCTCTAACTCAGCCTCCATAGTGGAGAGAGTCATTGTATTGTGCTCCTTCAACAGAGACAGGAATCCCAAGGAGCATGTCTGGGCCAGACACTCCCACCTCTCACGGAAGGAGGGGTCCTCCACCGGAAAGGATGGGAATATCTGGACCCGCAGGCCCCGAGGGATCATGTCCCTGTCAAGGTATTTAGAAAGTAATGCGCGATTCCAGCAAATTCTCAATCTCCTTTTAAGCAACTCCTTGTATTTAAAAATCAAAATATCACTGTTGGGCGTATTGACATCACTAGTGGTATCCTTGTTGTGGTCTTTCAGAACATTATCGAAATGTACTGACAAAGCCCGATCACGGGCGCGGAAATCCATGCTCGGATGCAAGTAATCTGTGAGAAGCACAGAAACACACATTAACAAAACATAACTTACATCAAGAGCCATTAGATAATGAGCACCAAGCCTCCCTAATTTAGGCAGGGAAGGTACCAGCACTACTCATTACAGGAATGAAAAACGAGAGAACAAGAGTAAAGTGCAAAAATAGACATAATTTTTATTGAATACACAACAAGACAATTATTTCATTAAAATGGTGCACTACCAGTATATCCTGGGGATGCCGACATAAAAGATTAGACCAGTAATTATAGCCAATCAAATAAGTCAAAAAAACCGACTAGTCGATATCTGTATATATGACGGCAACTAGCCTGAACAGATCACAGTGGTTGAAAAAATACCCAGAAAAAAGGGAACTGCAGAATGGGAAGTAAAATATAATCAGATCAGACCGTGGTTACCCACCATGTGAGGGTGGGGAACCATGGTGATCCCGCTGGCTATGCTGTTACTGAACACTAATGCACAGCAGGGAATCGGCATGCAATAACTATATGGCACAAGTGTGCAATTAGAAAAAATTCCCTTACCTAAAGTGCTAAGGTGCAAACCAAACCAGCGCAGAAAAGCCAGCCGTGGACTCAAGCAGTTCCTATGGGGTGTAAGAAGGCATCCCTCAGATCATCCTAGGGTCTCCATCCGACGCGCGTTTCGCGGGGATAGCTTTATCAAGGTTGGAAAACCAAAGTAATAACCCCATGACCTGCATACCTGTTATATATCTGTTATATACCTGTTATTATGTATCGAAGCTTGAGTCGCATGCCCTAAAGTGGTTTTTTGAGTAACTCTAATTGTACCATTTTTTTCATGTGTTTCTATCTGCCATGCAATATTATTTACTTTGGCACTTTATATTTGGTTCATAACATCTTTGTGATACGGAGATCTTTTTATTTCGATCTCTCTTCACTCCCCCATGGTGTTCCTCGGTACCTGTCTTGTACACATGTACACCCTGTTTCCGGGGATACGTGTCCCTCGGAACAGGTGGTCTTGTGGTGACGGGACTCAGGACACAATGTGGTGGCCCATGGTCCGCTTTGGGTTTTGTCGTCCTGATTGGGAATGGTGGTGCGTGGTTGTGGGGTGACACGTCCCCACTAGCCACGTGGGGCGTTCCCACCAGGTATGAAAACCGATGACACTCTTTTCTTTGGACCGCTATGAGTGATAACATATTGTGCCGAAGTCTGGGGAGATGTGTGCTTCTCTTTTTACAGTTACCTTGGGTTCTATTTATTATCGGCTTCCATCGTTACCACACTATTTGGTAGTAGTACCACCATTTTTTCTGCCCGTTTAGTTAGCTATATGTGGCATGATATACTATGACAGGGATGTGCGCTCTTTTTGTATCTGTACCAGTCGGGGATGGAGAGGCGTGGCCGTAGGATAGACGTGTTCACAGCGGTCATATGGTCTTCCCTTGTTTCCTCCCCTTTGTGACGATCCCCATATGTCCGCATTTGGATTGCTATTGGGCAACTCACGCGTCACTCACCCGGCGATAGTGTGGAGCTGACTTCGGGACCTATGACGACTTCCGGTCTTACCTCGGAGTGCGTCTATAGTTTCCTTAGCTACCGGCGTCCATAGCGGACATGTGGGATCTTCCCGCCTCCCCCATGATGACTTCCGGTAACTACCCGGAATAGCGTCCATAGTTACGACACGCCAGCATACACAGCGGTCACTGGACTTTCCCTGCCCCTTTTGCTGACGACTTCCTGTTGTTTGTATCAGGAAGTGCGTCTGTAGTAACGACATATGCCAGGGCCGGAGTTCTGATGGTTAATTTAGTTTTCGTCTCCTGGACCGCAATTTCTAGCGGTTCAATCGAGATCAGTCTGGACGCACCATGGACCCCCAGATTATATGTATTTTAAACCACTTTGAGGTATGATGGGGATATAAGTTTGTTGCTAAGCGATGTCACTTCCTGTCTCCATGCCATTTCCGGCCACCCAGCTGTTGGACTTCACATTAGGGGGGGTATATATAACAGGTATGCAGGTCATGGGGTTTATTACTTTGGTTTTCCAACCTTGATAAAGCTATCCCCGCGAAACGCGCGTCGGATGGAGACCCTAGGATGATCTGAGGGATGCCTTCTTACACCCCATAGGAACTGCTTGAGTCCACGGCTGGCTTTTCTGCGCTGGTTTGGTTTGCACCTTAGCACTTTAGGTAAGGGAATTTTTTCTAATTGCACACTTGTGCCATATAGTTATTGCATGCCGATTCCCTGCTGTGCATTAGTGTTCAGTAACAGCATAGCCAGCGGGATCACCATGGTTCCCCACCCTCACATGGTGGGTAACCACGGTCTGATCTGATTATATTTTACTTCCCATTCTGCAGTTCCCTTTTTTCTGGGTATTTTTTCAACCACTGTGATCTGTTCAGGCTAGTTGCCGTCAGATATACAGATATCGACTAGTCGGTTTTTTTGACTTATTTGATTGGCTATAATTACTGGTCTAATCTTTTATGTCGGCATCCCCAGGATATACTGGTAGTGCACCATTTTAATGAAATAATTGTCTTGTTGTGTATTCAATAAAAATTATGTCTATTTTTGCACTTTACTCTTGTTCTCTCGTTTTTCATGAGATGTACTTGCGTATATCAAAAGTCTTGGTGCTATCAGAGGAGCAGAATGTTCTACTGCGGACTAAATTTGTGCACGCCAAACAATGGCCACACGTAAAATATCCGAGGGTCGGGCCATGAGTACTAAACAGGTTTCGGATGTCTGGCACATAGGAACTTCTCAACAACATCTCCTTCAGATTTCGACAATGCCTTACTGTCATGAGTGGGGTCTCTGTTAGGATTCCTGAGAGCACTGGGTCCGAAAGAAGAACTAGCCAGTGTCTACGTAGGATGTCCCTCATGGTGCCCCACTCATGGTTGTACGTCCTGATGAACCTCAGTTCATTATTAGCAAGATCTTTTTTGGACGTATTGGGTACGGTTCCACTTGCGTATGACTCATGCCATTCTCGCATCAGTATCACCCGGCACAGCCGCACACTCTCTTACAGGAGCAGGTCGGCTGCATGTATTTCTATGCAGCTGAGATGCTCCTGTCTAGAGAGTGTGCAGCCGTGCTGGGTGATACCGATGCTAGGCTCACACGAGTCACACGCAAGTGGAGCCGTAGCCTATAGGTGAGAAGTTGTGCCCTAGTTGTTCCCTTCACTCTCAGCCCTTCTTGATTGTTGTGTTACTATAGATTCGTTCCTGGAATCACGTTCTTGAGAGATGTACATATAAACCCCGATGTAAGCGCTCAGTGTAGCGTGCAGGAGAAATATGAGCCTCGCCATACTGTGATCTTTGGGCGGCAGAATAAATAAATCAACAGCAGTTGAAGAACTGGCTTTACTTATTTTTTACGCATTTCACCGTGTGGTATAAGTAATTCGGCGGCTTTATTTCTTCGGTCAGCACCATTACAATGATACCAGGTTTATATAGTTGTTTTAAGTTTAGTTACTATAATGCTAATAAACGTTTTTTTTACAAAATAAAGGTTATTTGCTTCACTGAATTTTGAAGACTGTAGCTTCTTACTTTTTTAGACGACAGTCATGTGAGGGCTCGTTTTTTGCAGGATGAGTTGTAGTTTTTGTTGGTACCATTTTTGGCCATATAATATTTTTTTAAACATTTTTTTGTGATGCAGAAACATGAAGAAACAGCAATTCAGGAATATTTGTTTGTTTTTGTAGGCCGTTCACCATTCCATAAAAGTGATAAGACAGTTTTATGGCCCTTGAAGAAGCAAAGGAATAACAAAAGTTCAAAAATTCAAATTGGCCATAGCGGGAATGTTTTAATTAGAAAAATTTAAAATGAGTTTGTGAATGAAATAAGATTTTTTAGAAATTATATGTTTTCCCTTTAGTATTATAATAATACAGGATTTGCTTTCACCTTTCTCAGAACCTAGTGAGATTTTCTCTTTCAGCATCTGAAAGGTAAATGGTCTCTTGTACACAAATATAGCAGGGTGTAGACTGATTCTTTTGTCAACTCGCTAGTCCATAGACTATAAGGTGTGAACCAGTTTACCTATTTATCTAATAAATTCAGGAAAAAAGAGTCATGAAAATGGTGAATTCACCAATGCTTCACAATAGACAATCAATCAGTGAAATGCAAATGAAAGGAAAATATAACTCACATCCAGTCAGGAGTCTGAACTTTACTTAAATACAGAATATTGCTATATATCAATAGGATTTCAAAAGGCTGTCTTATGCAGCTCAGAGAAATGAGGAGGATACAGCTGCATATAAAGTATTAATCTGCAAGAGAAGGAATGAGCTGCATGTAAAGGGTTAAGGCACCACTCCAGCATTTCTTTTCCAGACCTGGAGTTTTGCTTCTTATTTACAGTCCATGCGCCTAATCTTATACTCACCCTCCAGGGTCTTCACCTTTTATTGAAGTTGCTCTATTCCTGTGGCGCAATCTTGGGATCGCAACTTGTGACTGGCCAGAAGCTACTTCCACAAGCTCTCATTGCAAGTGTATGACAGCCAGAATGAGGCTCTCATGGACTTGCATTGAAGAGTGACCTCCAGCTCTTTCGATGAAGCACTGGAGCGATCTATCAGGTCACAAATGGCCGGAGACCAATGGGAGCGTCAGCGATAGAAGGTGAAGCCGCCGGAAGATGAGTGTGAGACTAGGCTCAGGGAACTTGGACTAGAAGCACCCCTTCAACGGTAAAATAAAAAAAAAAACCGACTGACGTGATGCTTTAAACTTTTCACAGTATTTGTACATAGGAAGCTCAGACATTACTCAAACCATGTTCAAAATCTTTGTACTTGTCACAGGCTATATACAAATAGAAGAGAGGCTTCTAGGCTGACCCGAAGACTGGCTCCTGCGCTGTCCCTTATCTCGAAGGTAGGCTCGATGTTAGCCAGGTTCGAGCCCCCAGCATAGCCCTATCTCATGTCTAAGCCCTGATACTACTCCCCCCCCATCATGGGAGTGGTCCAGAAGCCCAGTGACCAAAACCCCACAAATAAGCACAGGTAAGGGTAAATGAAAACTCACACACACTGCACTTAAACACGAAGAAGGCACAGTATTTGAACTGGGGAGTAAAGCAAAAAGGGGTAGGAAATAAACACACTGGAGGACTCACCCACCATACCAAACCGCAACTTATAGATCAACATAGGACAGGATAACCACGGAAATGGAGGAACTAATACTATATCCGGAACTCAGCCCCAGTATTCAGAGCTTGATAAAGGGTGAAGGTGGCTGGTGATCAGCCGCCTGAGCTCCTAGCAGATGATCACAAGCCAGCAGGAATTAACTCTTGCTGTCTGGAGAGCAGTGAAGCCAGAACCAACCGACGCCCATGACAGGCTGTGCAACTAAGTGATCCCAAGCTGTTTGTCAGACTCTGCAGTGTGAACAGAGTCTGACACCACTATGACACCCAACGGGTGCAATACTGAACACCGTACTACACGACAGTACTGTAGCATAACTGTGCATGTTACCACTGTGCTTTAACTATAGTGTAACTAAAAGTCACTAATATTATTTCACTGTGTGCATATGGCTGTGCCTGTACGGGAACACCACTATATACATAATCTAACTTAATTTTTATTGCTGAGCGCATTGTTCTTGAATTGTAACATTACTGTTTTTAATTCCAGTATCGCAACTAGAAGATTATAATTTTGTTTCTCTCACTGAGCGTAATCAATCATAATTCCAGTATGGTGACATCACAGTGCATATACATGTACTATGACATCACTGTGTTTTATCACTTTTTTTGTAACATTGTGTTTAATATTGCTGTATTATGACAGCACTATGCACATATTTCCACTATTTTGATATTGCTGTGTACATTTTTGTTGTATCGTTGCATTACTTTTGTATTATTCCTCTTTATGACAAGACTGTATTTTATCTGTACTTTATCATCAGTGTAAGCATTATCCATTTATTGTATATACAGTTCTCTGCATTAGTTTTAGACTGGTGTGGTTAAAATGTTGCAAAGTAAGAATGCTTTCAAATGCTTTCAAATATAGGTGTCAGTATTTTATTTTTATTAAATAACAAAATACAAAGTAAATCGATAAAAGAGAAATCTAAATCACATTACTATTGGATGTAACCATCCTTTTTTTTTTCAAACGGCATCAATTCTCCTAAGAACATTTTGCACAAAGTCAAGGATTTCGTGTAAAATGATCACCTGAGTGACGACTGACCAATTATACCAAACAGGTGATAATGAATATCCTTTTCGCTAGCTTAAAGAAAAGGCTTAAAACTGGGTGAGGAACAGCCATACTCTACTGCAAAGGTGAAGTTGTTGATGATAGTTTCAAGTCACAAGTAGTGATAATCGAACCCGGACTGTAAAAGGGAACCGGACTGTAAAAGGGATCCGGACTGTAAAAGTTAGGATCCATGTGGTTTCAAAGGTGCTCAGAGGCCGGACCCAGGCCCGGTCTTCCAGTTATTGATCCGGATCCGGCACTCAGGAAATTTAAAATAAAAAAAATGAAAACGAAAGAAAATAAGAATGAAGCATTCTTATGAAGGCTCCGGCGCATCTGTACGCTGCTCCTGTGGCCTCTCCTTCACTTCCTGGGCCACTTATCACTTATTGTTTTGGAGGTTAAAGTGGTGAAAGAGAGGTTTTTTTGTCTTGTTCCAAATAATATTTTTTTCTGTGTTTGTGCTTATTTACTTTCACTTACAGATTAGTGATGAGGCGTCTCGTAGACGCCTGTCATTACTAATCTAGACCTTAGTGGCACCTGTGGGCTGTTATTAACCTCTTATATTATTCCGATTACCACCGCACCAGGGCAGTCGAGAAATAACGGGTAAAGCGTTGGTCTTGTCACATCTAATGGATGCAACCATTCTAGAGCGGCTGTAGGCTGCTATTCTTACCCTGTTGGGCTTTATCATGGATGGGTATCAAAATTGGGTGGGGCCGCATGCCGTTTTTAAAACTTATTTAAATAATTAAAAAAAAGTCACATGCGGTTCCTCTTAGTTTGATTCACAGCCAAGATAGGCGCACGGCTGGTGGCTGCAGCTTGTAGCTGTAGGCTTTATCTGTGCTTGATATCATAATACAAAGGAACCCTATGCCAATTATTTTATTTATTTTTATACCACGATACTGACCCGCAGACAGTTGCACTGCTTTCCCTGCCCACCAGCCATCCTGACGCCTGTGATTGGCTGCAGTCAGCTGACATGCTGCCACTCAGGGTGGGGGTGCATCTGACTGCAACCAATCACAGGTGCCAGTCGGTGAGGAAAGCAGTGAATATGGATGAGCAGTAATTAGCGGCCCAGGAAGTGAACGCGAGGCCTGAGAGCAGCGTACAGCCATGCCAGAGCCTCGGTAAGTACAGCACGCCTGCTCCCATCACCCTATCTCTTCTACCACCATTTTTAATTGCTAGATTCTTGCCTCCATAGACTTATATGGGGACCGGATTTTATAAACTGGATCACCGGGATCAGCCGGTTCCATTTATATGCTAGTCCACTTATCACTAGTCATAAGTCATACACAGTTGTAAGACTGAGTACAGCATTAAGGTGCAAGTTATACTACATCAGCAATGTCTCAGTTAGGCACAGTTTTGAAAGCAGATTAGGGTTTTGAGATGCACTATCCACGCTCTTTTGAAGAAGGGTTCAACCAAAGAATTTAATTGCAGCAGATGAAATAATTGTCATTTCCTTTCAAAATCATAAGATGTCCAGCAATGCCATCCTCAGAACTCGCAGCAACTAGTAGATTCAGCTATACCCATCTATTTTTGGGAGCTGTCTGGTCAGATGTGGTCTTCATTGAAGAATTGTGACCAAAAAAGCTTTGACATGAAAATAAGGTCAAGCAACTTAACTATACATGAAACATATAATCGACGCAGAAAAATGGCAGTAGGTTGTCTGGATTAAAGAGTCAAAATGTGAAGTATTTGGTTATAATAGAAAGCAGTTTGGTTGTCAGAAGACTGAAGAAAAGTTTAATCTTAGGGTCACACAACAGAATAAAAAATTGGTCCTATTTTCATCCAGAAAAGCGGGACAATTTTTTTTTTCACTTGTCATCCATGTGCTGTCCGTTATATTTAATCAGAAGTTATTAATCATTTACAGTTTCCTATGCTACAGTAATGTATCTGTAAAAATCGTATTTTTTTTTCTGGCACCCATCTGATTTTGGCATGCTGTGATTTTTTTCAGTCTGATTCTGTCAGTGAAAAAAAAATCATTCATCAGCACTGCCTTATTGAATAGGATAAGTCAGTCTGCTACTCGTAAAAAAATCTAATGGCATAGTTCAAATTATACGGTGGTGTGAGTGAGCCCTAAAAATGACTGTCTGTAGGGAACAATGGAGCATGGTGGAGGTTCCTTGCAATTTTTGAGGTGCATTTCAGCAAATTGAGTTGTGAATTTAATCGGGACTAACATAACATAAACAGATACTTATCCACCATGCAGGATGATCAGGGAGACGTGTCATTGGCTCCAAATTTATTTTGCAGCAGGACAATAACCCCAAAACGTACAACCGTTTCATTGAGAGCTATCTTTAGCAAACAAAGAGAAACAAGATGTTCTGAAAATCATGATATGGCCCTCAAAGACTTCCGATATTAACATCATAGTCTGGGACTACATGAGGAGAGAGGAATATTTCACAAGCCTATATCCCTAGAAAATCATTTGTTAGTTCTTCAAGATATTTGAAAGAACCTCTGCCAATTTCCTTAAAAAAAAATGTGTACAAGTGTACCTAGAAAAATTGATCATAGAATGTTAGAATTGGAAGGGACCTGCAGGGTTATCATGTCCACCAACCCCCCCACTCCTCCCCCGCTCAATGCAGGATTCACAAAACCATCCCAGAGGTTATGCGCACATTGCGTAATTTCATTAATAGACGCAATGTGGACGCAATAATGTATGTTTATAGTAATAAACGCAGCGTTTAGCACTGCAGTGTAAGCACATGCGTCCTGCATCCCCAGCACAATCTATGAAGATTGCGCATAATCTGTGCGCACAATACTTTTTTGAACGCAGTGATTTGAGTGTCAAAAATATGACAAAATCACTACGTTTAAAAATGCAGCATGTCAATTATTCGGGCGCTTTGGATGCAGCTCCCACTCTGTCTATGTGAGAGGCAGCATCCAGAGCACATGAATACGGCATTTTTTCTGCAGAAACACTGCATCCAGTATGCAGTGTTTCTGCAGCGATTTGAATCGCACATGCACTGCCAAATCACTGCAGAATTTTCTGCAGTGACACGACGCAACGTGCGCACGAGCCCTCAGACAGATGTGTGTCCAGCATGTGTTTGAAGGCTTCCTTTGAAGGAAAACTCACCACCTCTTGTGGCAGGCTGTTCCACTCATTGATAATACTGACTGTCAATTTTTTTTTTCTAACATCTAATCTGTATCTTCTAGCTTTCAGTTTCATTCCATTGCTTGTTTTTCCGTGTGCAAATGAGAATAAGGATAATCACTCTATCCTGTAACATCCCTTCAGATATTTGTAGACAGCTATTATGTCTACTTTTAGCCTTCTTTTTTGCAAGCTAAACATTCCCAGATCATTTAACCGTTCCTAGAAGGACATGGCTTGCAGTCCACTCATCATCCTGGTAGCTCTTCTCTGCACTTGCTCCAGTTTTTCAATGTCTTTTTTTTAACTGGAAACAGTATTCTAGATGAGGCCTGACCAAAGAGGAGTAGAGGGGGATAATTGCGTCACATGATTTGGATGCTATGCATGTCTTAAATCATCCCAGACCTGTATTTGCCTTTTCTACTGCTGCATCACTCTGTTGACTCATGTGCAGACTGTGATCTATTAGTATACCCAAGTCTTTTTCACATGTGCTACTACTTAGTTCCATTCCTCCCATTCTGTAGATGTTATGTTTATTTTTCTTGCCCAGATGTAGAGTATTGCATTTCCTCCTGTTAAATACCATTCTATTAAGGCCCAGTCACACTAAACAACTTACCAGCGATCCCAACAACGATACAACCTGATAGGGATCACTGGTAAGTTGCTAGGAGGTTGCTGGTGAGATGTCACACTAAGCGATGCTCCAGCGATCCCACCAGCAACCTGACCTGGCAGGGATCGCTGGAGCGTCGCTACACGTGGAAGCATGCTGCGCTTGGTAGCTAAGGTAAATATCGGGTAACCAACCAGCTTAGCGCTGGCTCCCTGCACACCTAGCCACAGTACACATCGGGTTAATTACCCGATGTGTACTCTGCTATGTGTGCAGAGAGCAGGGAGCCGGCACTGACAGCTGAGAGCGGCGGACGCTGGTAACGAAGGTAAATATCGGGTAGCCAAGGAAAGGGCTTCTTGGTTACCCGATATTTATATTGGTTACCAGCGTCCGCAGAAGCCGGCTCCCTGCTCACTGCACATTCAGTTGATGCTCTGTCGCCGTCACACACAGCGATGTGTGCTTCACAGCGGGAGAGCAACAACTAAAAAATGGTCCAGGACATTTAGCAACAACCAACGACTTCACAGCAGGGGCCAGGTTGTTGCTGGATGTCACACACAGCAACATCGCTAGCAAGTAGTGCCTCAGCAGCGATGTTGCTAGCGATGTTGCTTAGTGTGACGGTACCTTTAGTCACTGCCCATTGTACCAGCTTATCTACATCCTAAATCCTTACTTGTTTGATTAGTTTACCTGCAGTTCTATTATCTAAATCATTTATAAAAATATTTAACACTGGAGCCAAGAGAGAACTTTGTTATTCCAACACTCTTCCAATTGGATGTGCAATTCATTACCACTCTTTAAGTACGATCACTTAGCCAGTAATGAATTCACCTAACCTTAGCCTTGTCAATCCCATACTTTATCATTTTCTCAATAAGGATATTTTGATACTTTACCAAATGCTTTGCTGAAGTTGAAATAAACTATATACAGTTAGGTCCAGAAATATTTGGACAGTGACACAAGTTTTGTTATTTTAGCTGTTTACAAAAACATGTTCAGAAATACAATTATATATATAATATGGGCTGAAAGTGCACACTCCCAGCTGCAATATGAGAGTTTTCACATCCAAATCGGAGAAAGGGTTTAGGAATCATAGCTCTGTAATGCATAGCCTCCTCTTTTTCAAGGGACCAAACGTAATTGGACAAGGGACTCTAAGGGCTGCAATTAACTCTGAAGGCGTCTCCCTCGTTAACCTGTAATCAATGAAGTAGTTAAAAGGTCTGGGGTTGATTACAGGTGTGTGGTTTTGCATTTGGAAGCTGTTGCTGTGACCAGACAACATGCGGTCTAAGGAACTCTCAATTGAGGTGAAGCAGAACATCCTGAGGCTGAAAAAAAAGAAAAAATCCATCAGAGAGATAGCAGACATGCTTGGAGTAGCAAAATCAACAGTCGGGTACATTCTGAGAAAAAAGGAATTGACTGGTGAGCTTGGGAACTCAAAAAGGCCTGGGCGTCCACGGATGACAACAGTGGTGGATGATCGCCGCATACTTTCTTTGGTGAAGAAGAACCCGTTCACAACATCAACTGAAGTCCAGAACACTCTCAGTGAAGTAGGTGTATCTGTCTCTAAGTCAACAGTAAAGAGAAGACTCCATGAAAGTAAATACAAAGGGTTCACATCTAGATGCAAACCATTCATCAATTCCAAAAATAGACAGGCCAGAGTTAAATTTGCGGAAAAACACCTCATGAAGCCAGCTCAGTTCTGGAAAAGTATTCTATGGACAGATGAGACAAAGATCAACCTGTACCAGAATGATGAGAACAAAAAAGTTTGGAGAAGAAAGGGAACGGCACATGATCCAAGGCACACCACATCCTCTGTAATACATGGTGGAGGCAATGTGATGGCATGGGCATGCATGGCTTTCAATGGCACTGGGTCACTTGTGTTTATTGATGACATAACAGCAGACAAGAGTAGCCGGATGAATTCTGAAGTGTACCGGGATATACTTTCAGCCCAGATTCAGCCAAATGCCGCAAAGTTGATCGGACGGCGCTTCATAGTACAGATGGACAATGACCCCAAGCATACAGCCAAAGCTACCCAGGAGTTCATGAGTGCAAAAAAGTGGAACATTCTGCAATGGCCAAGTCAATCACCAGATCTTAACCCAATTGAGCAAGCATTTCACTTGCTCAAATCCAGACTTAAGACGGAAAGACCCACAAACAAGCAAGACCTGAAGGCTGCGGCTGTAAAGGCCTGGCAAAGCATTAAGAAGGAGGAAACCCAGCGTTTGGTGATGTCCATGGGTTCCAGACTTAAGGCAGTGATTGCCTCCAAAGGATTCGCAACAAAATATTGAAAATAAAAATATTTTGGTTGGGTTTGGTTTATTTGTCCAATTACTTTTGACCTCCTAAAATGTGGAGTGTTTGTAAAGAAATGTGTACAATTCCTACAATTTCTATCAGATATTTTTGTTCAAACCTTCAAATTAAACGTTACAATCTGCACTTCAATTCTGGTGTAGAGGTTTCATTTCAAATCCAATGTGGTGGCATGCAGAGCCCAACTCGCGAAAATTATGTCACTGTCCAAATATTTCTGGACCTAACTGTATATCGCATTTCCCTGATCCACCCGGTCAGGAAATCAATCATAGAAGGAAATTATATTAGCCTGGCATGACTTGTTTGCTGCAAACCCATGCTGGCTCTGGTTAATTACTGTATTCTTATCCAAGTACTTACATGCTGTTTAATAATATGTTCAAAGATGTTTCCTGGCATAGAAGTAAAGGCCGCTTTACACGCTGCGACATTGCTAGTGATGTCGCTAGTGATTGCACCCGCCCCCGTCGTTTGTGCTTCACGGCAAATCGCTGCCCATGGCGAAAAATATCACTAGGACGCATCAAACGGACTTACCTTTCTAGCGACGTCACTGTGGGTGGCGAACTACCTCGTTTTTAAGGGGTGGTTTGTGCGGTGTCACAGCGACGTCAATCAGCGGGCCACCAATCGAAGCGGAGGGGCGGAGAGCAACCGCATTCACGTCACTCCCACCTCGTTGCCGGAGGACGCAGGAACGCTGTTGTTCGTCGTTCCCGGGGTGTCACACGTAGCGATGTGTGCTGCCTCAGGAACGGCGACCAACCAGCATCCAAAATGAGCAATGATATTTGGGGAAGAAACGACGTGTCAACGATCAATGATTTGATGAGTATTTCTGATCGTTAGCGGTCACTCGTGTTACGAGGGGGACCCGGGGAAGCGTGCCAAGATGGGGAATGGACAGCTTCCGCCGGTCAAGGTCCACTGTGCGGTGTAAGGGACCGCTGCTATGGTGGGTGAAGAGTGAGCGGGTTGCTGCTAGCGATCGTCTGGAATGTCACAGACGATCTATGTACACCGGTCTGCCCTAACCCGTGTGGGTTGTATGGCAGGGATCACACGGCTCGGTGTACCTGTTGCACGGGGAAGCACAGAGGTGCCCACGCACGTGTGCCAGTGGAAGTCACGAGAATATGGCACGAGGGTAGCACAGAGGTGCCCACGCACGTGTGCTTTCAATAACCAGGTGAGTCCAGTGGAGACTCGAGGAGCTCACCTGGGACAGGAACACGGCCTGTAGAAGGAGCGACTGCCGGAGCAGCAAGGCAGGGACACGGCCTGCAAACCAGGTGCTGCCTAAGCAGTAAGGGCCAAGCCCACAGAAGAAGATAATGCCTGAGCAGTGGCGTGGCAGCACGCTGCCAGACATCCAAACATAGAAGGACGGTCGCGCGCCGCCATGATGGCAGGAGGAGCTTTTAAGGAGGTGTAGCTCCAGCCAAGGGCGGGCGCGAGGCGGAGATGACGGACTTGACCCAATCAGGATCCACGACATCCCAGCCTGGCCAGTCAGGATTCACCACGTCACCAGCCTTGTCATCAAGCCGTGTGACGTCAGTGGGCGAATCAGGATCCACCAAGCATAGCACATGCTCACCCTCCTGCCTCTGGGAAATAGAGGCGGGATCCTCGGTCTCACAATGTGTAGAGATAACGGGAGTCTCACTGCTTCCCTGAGCAGCAAATCTCTGCACATTGCGCAACCTCACAGACCTTCGAGGCTGCTGAGCAGGAGGAGCTGTGGCAGGCAAGGAATGGGAGACCGCCTCATTTCTTGCAACAGGAGTACCACTAGGTGTCACCCTTGTGCTGCCTCTCTGAGGAGGTTTCTCCTGCACTCTGCGCAGTCTGGCAGACCTTCGGCGCTGCGGAGCAGGAGCGCTCGTGACAGGCAAGGAGACTGTCTCATTCCTTGCCACAGGAGAGCCACGAGGTGTAACATTACCCCCCCGTCTAGGCCCCCCCCCCTGCCCGTGCTCGAAGGCCGCTATCAAACCCGGGGCGTGGATATGATCCTCCAATTCCCAGGATCTATGCTCCGGACCACGGCCGACCCACTCCACGAGGTAGTACCTCCTGCCCCGTATAACTTTTGTCTCCACAAGCTTCGCCACCTCAGAGTCGTCGGGCGGGGAGTCAGTTTGAGGCGTCAGGGACCCCGAGAACTTATTAAGTCGTACGGGTTTCAGGAGGGACACGTGAAAGGTGTTGGCTATAGCCCAGCGTGGAGGGAGCTGGAGTCGGTATGCCACCGGGTTCACCTGCTCTAGCACTTTAAACGGACCCAGGTACCTAGGGGCGAACTTGGCTGCCTGTACCCGTAGGTTAACATTCTTAGAGGACAGCCACACTAGGTCACCAGGGGCGAAGGATGGTGCAGGGCGGCGGCGCTCATCAGCCGTTGTCACAATCCGGTCTTTAGCCCTCTTAAGGGCCTCTTGGGTGTTATCCCAGATCTCCCGGGCCTGGGTCGCCCAATCCTCCACTCATCGCCCTCTCGGACTCGCACTAGATTATACGCCCCGCGTAGATCCAGCTTCGTGAAGATCTTTGCCCCGCGTAATCGATCAAATAACTCCGTAATGAGGGGCAAAGGGTATTTGTTTTTGATCGTGATTGCATTTAATCCCCTGTAATCGATACAGGGGCGTAGATCCCCTTCCTTCTTTTGCACGAAGAGGAACCCCGCACCGGCCGGTGAAATAGACTTGCGAATGAACCCTTTTGCCAGGCTGTCCTGAATATATTTGGACATAGCCTCCGTCTCTGGAGCAGAGAGGGGATACACTCTGCCCCTAGGGGGCTCGGAGCCTGGCTTCAGGTCTATTCGGCAATCGTATGGCCGGTGGGGAGGAAGGGTATCTGCGGCCCTCTTGGAGAAGACGTCCCTGTAGGCCTCATAAGGTGTCGGTAAACCTGGCTCCCCTGTATTCCCTGAGGACCCAACCGACCTAATGGTAGCGGGTGGTTCGGTAGTCACGAGGTGCTCCCTACAGGATCCTGCCCATGATGAGATCTCCCCTGTTGCCCAGTTGAGTATAGGAGCATGCTGTCTCAACCAGGGGAGGCCCAGTAGGATCTCATCCGTCCCCCCTGGAAGCACCAGGAAGGACACCTGCTCATGGTGTCCTGGTGGTACTTCCATCCTGAGAGGGATGGTGATCTGGGTGATGGGATCGACTAGTAGGGACCCGTTGACTACCCGAACCCTGAGTGGCTTGGGTAAGAGAACCAGGGGAACTGAGTATCGGGTTGCCAGGGAGGTCGAAATGAAATTGCCATCAGCGCCTGAGTCCAGGCAGGCCAGAGCAGAGAAGAGAGTAGTGCCAAACTGCAACTGGGCGCTGATAGTCAACCTAGAGGGAGAAGCAGCGTCTAGTAACCCCCCTCTGATGGAAACTAGACGCTGTCTTTTCCCGACGGTTTGGGACATCGGGTAGCTATGTGTCCCCTCTGCCCACAGGAAAAGCAGATGACACCAGACCGAGAACCTGGGGTAGAGGAGACCGCTTTGGACACCTCCATTGACTCCACGGAGTCGCCTACAGAGCTGGCTGGGAGACCTGTCTGGTGGAATACGGGAGCCAGACGCTTTTTAGGCCGTGAGGACGTGGGTGCTGAAGAGACCTCGAGCCTCCGCTCCGCCTGGCGGATGTCTATGCGAGAGGCAACCACAATCAAGGACTCTAAAGTAGCAGGCACCTCACGCGTGGCCAGTGCGTCTTTGACGAACCCTGCCAGGCCCTCCCAGAACACAGGGACAAGGACCTTATCGGGCCAGTCCAGCTCTGCGGCAAGTGTCCTAAAGTGTACGGCAAAGTCCCCGACTGAAGCGGACCCTTGCCGAAGTCGTAGGAGGCGCAGCGCGGAGTCGTGGGTGACTTGAGGCCCGAGGAACACCATTCTCATGGCCCCAAGATAAGATGCTAAGTTATTCACCACCCGATCTCCGCGCTCCCACAACGGCGTGGACCACTTCAGCGCTCTCCCTGTCAGCAGGGACTGGACGAAGGCTACCTTCGCCTTCTCGGTAGCGTAAAGAGTCGCGGACAGCTCTAAGTAGGTGGTAACTTGGTTTATAAACCCACGGCACTCGGAGCTGTCCCCGCTAAAGCGCTCTGGAAGCGCAAGGCGAGGAGACCTTCCGCCCAATAGCACAGCCTGGGTAGCCGCCTGGGTGGCGACTGTCGTCAGAGCAGTCTTGTCGGAGGAAGACTGCTCCACTGCTGCCAAACGTGATTCCAACTGCTGCACATAACGCAGCAACTGCTGCTGCTCTTCAGCCATAGCCAGACCTTTGGCGCGACCGTAATGTTACGAGGGGGACCCGGGGAAGCGTGCCAAGATGGGGAATGGACAGCTTCCGCCGGTCAAGGTCCACTGTGCGGTGTAAGGGACCGCTGCTATGGTGGGTGAAGAGTGAGCGGGTTGCTGCTAGCGATCGTCTGGAATGTCACAGACGATCTATGTACACCGGTCTGCCCTAACCCGTGTGGGTTGTATGGCAGGGATCACACGGCTCGGTGTACCTGTTGCACGGGGAAGCACAGAGGTGCCCACGCACGTGTGCCAGTGGAAGTCACGAGAATATGGCACGAGGGTAGCACAGAGGTGCCCACGCACGTGTGCTTTCAATAACCAGGTGAGTCCAGTGGAGACTCGAGGAGCTCACCTGGGACAGGAACACGGCCTGTAGAAGGAGCGACTGCCGGAGCAGCAAGGCAGGGACACGGCCTGCAAACCAGGTGCTGCCTAAGCAGCAAGGGCCAAGCCCACAGAAGAAGATAATGCCTGAGCAGTGGCGTGGCAGCACGCTGCCAGACATCCAAACATAGAAGGACGGTCGCGCGCCGCCATGATGGCAGGAGGAGCTTTTAAGGAGGTGTAGCTCCAGCCAAGGGCGGGCGCGAGGCGGAGATGACGGACTTGATCCAATCAGGATCCACGACATCCCAGCCTGGCCAGTCAGGATTCACCACGTCACCAGCCTTGTCATCAAGCCGTGTGACGTCAGTGGGCGAATCAGGATCCACCAAGCATAGCACATGCTCACCCTCCTGCCTCTGGGAAATAGAGGCGGGATCCTCGGTCTCACAATGTGTAGAGATAACGGGAGTCTCACTGCTTCCCTGAGCAGCAAATCTCTGCACATTGCGCAACCTCACAGACCTTCGAGGCTGCTGAGCAGGAGGAGCTGTGGCAGGCAAGGAATGGGAGACCGCCTCATTTCTTGCAACAGGAGTACCACTAGGTGTCACCCTTGTGCTGCCTCTCTGAGGAGGTTTCTCCTGCACTCTGCGCAGTCTGGCAGACCTTCGGCGCTGCGGAGCAGGAGCGCTCGTGGCAGGCAAGGAGACTGTCTCATTCTTTGCCACAGGAGAGCCACGAGGTGTAACACACTCGTAGGTGTCACACGCAACGACGTCGCTAACGAGGCCGGATGTGCGTCACGAATTCCGTGACCCCAACGATATCTCGTTAGCGATGTCGTTGCATGTAAAGCAGCCTTTAGTCTCACTGGCCTAAAATTTCCTGGTTCTATTTTCTTTCCTGTTTTGAAGAGAGGGACAACATTTGCCCTTCTCTGATCTTCTGGTACTTATCATGTTCTCCAGGAATTTTCAAAGATTCTGGCTTGTGGTTCTGCAGTTTCCTCTGCTATCTCTTTCAGTACCCTTGGATGTAATTCATCTGGACCAGGAAATTTAAATATATTTAAATTAGCTAAGTGTTCCCTCACCATCTCTCTGTTTATCGATGCATATACTGTTACATTTCTATGATCATTATCACAGTATTGTGGTGTTGCTATGTTTATTATGCTTTCTACATCACATTGATCATTATTTCATTACATTAGGATGAGCAAAACAGTCATATTTGATCTGTTTTGAATTTGATGCTGATGATAAAGTGTGCTGATAACCACTTTTACTTTGGGCCTTCATGGTTATTTGTTACGCCGCTGGTAACTTTTATGCAGTTGGACAACGTTCCAGAGTAAAATTGTAAGTGCATGGAAAAGCTTTGTGAAAAGTAATTTACAGTTATAAGAAGCAGTGTCTAAGCAATTTTTTGCTATACTGTTAATGGTTGTGGGTATGACTGTTATCATCCTATCCCAACAGCTATTACCTGCAATGGCTACCAGGCAGTGTTATGTACTTTTAGTATTTATGTTCAGTATTGCAGATAAGTTTTATTCACTTGAATGGGATAAAAAAATGTGAAGCTCATCTGATTAATATTGATAGCCTTTCTTAAGATCAGGCCATCAATTTAAAAGGATATGGATGAAGCCTTTAAGCAAATTAGAATAATAAAAATATAATCATAGAGGAAAAAATACATAGAATAAATAGCAAGGCATAAATTAAACCCACAAGACCAACTCCCTAACCACTGTACCAGACCTCCTCCCAAATGGAATTGTATTTTCCAAATGTTAGGAATAACATTTCTGTTGCCAGCCCTTCAGAACATTTTTCTTTAGCACAGCAGGATGTAAAACAGCATGAAGAAAGGTGATTTGAGGAAAGACTGGATTTTTTAGATTAGCAAAAAAATTTTGACCTTTGTTTTATGAGACATTATGCTAATATAAATGTTATGGGATTTATGCTAAATATATTAATCTTTCACATATTCGTTTTATGATGCACCTTTGATACAAAAAAAGTATAGAAAAACTGAAATATGTTTAGTATATAGAACAATGCTGTAAGCTAGATTTATTAATGCTTGTGAGAGATGTTATAACTGATATATTGTCCATTAAGACTTCTCAAAATTATTATAGTAAGATATCACCAGACAAACCAATATGGCAAGTGGGCATCAGTACCAGTTGTGGAGGTTCATGCTAAAATTAAAAATATCCCATAATTTACCTTTTTTGTCTCCTGAACTCTATGTAGTAGACATGGTCATATCTGCCAAGATTTAAATTCGGCAACTCATTCGAATTTAACAGGGAAATTGGCATCAAAGTTATTTGATGCAAATTGAATTTTTCTTATAATGCTCCAGGGTCTCTCCAAATCCTTGAGCATAAGAAACGTAGGATGTAAAAAAAAAGGAAAAAAATGATGACTACTCACTACACCAGTCACTTTTCCTTCGCCTCCCCATTGCTGAATGTCTGTTTCTCCATACCTCTTTTTTTTTGCTTTACACCATTGCATACATCCTCTTCGGACAGTTTCACTCTATGCCACAGCTCCTGGTGCCAACTAAGCCTTTGAATGAACTGTGAACCATGCTGTCATGGTATATGTCGTAATATCACAAGGTACTTAACCAAAAGCTTTATCAGAACTTTGGGGGATGCACTGGCACAAAGCGCAGTGACAAGAGTGGCCCTCTCAGTGCTAAAAGCCCCAGCATTAAGAGAAACAGGCCAAAGAGTATGGAATTGACGAGGGAAGGCAAAAAGAAGAGACAAGCGCCGAATGGCAGGCTTCTGAATTTAAAATGTATTCAAGATGGCTGGTCTTAATTTGGAAAAGATTGTCCCCATGCGATTGACCTTGGTTTGCCATAGCAGCCCATAGTCTTCTCAAAGATTTTCTTGTGTAAATCAGATTTTATTCGAATAAAGAACATGTTTACAAGTTATAGGATAGGCAACATATGATATAGAGTAGAATAACTGAAATCTTGGAGGTAATAAGTAATACAACACTTTTCTACTTGCATAATAAATCCTTTGATTACACACTTCAGGTCAGACCATCATCACCCATGTAATAGCTTTGCTTTGGAGATGATGCCCACTGGGTGAACAACAATCCGATCCCCATACAAAAATTTATGCAGCCTCATTTAGAAACGTGAGGCAACGTAGATGCACAAAGTCCCTGAGATGACAATCCTATCTAACAATGTAAACATAACATAAAATGTGCAAAGAGGAAAGAAAGATGAGAAAAGAGGAAATGTAGGGGGAGAGGGAAAAGAAGGACCAAGAAGATGTCTCGTCTGGGTTGTGTTCAGCCCTTGGCACTTTTGTTTTGTGGAATGGACAATCACAGAGTTCTCACGCCCCCAACTGGAGCTTGAAGCCATAGTACCAGGTCTGGTGTCTCTCTATACATAATCCACGGCGCCCACAGCCTGAACACTCACTCCCCCGAGTCAGATGGCTGGCCGCCCAGCTCCTCCATCCTATAGATCTGGTTCATCTCGGCCACCAGTTCAGCCCGCCAGGGCACTTTGGTCTGCCTCCAGTACCTTGGGATTAATCTACTTGCCCCCGTCAAAAAATGCCTTAACAGGCTTCTCTTGAAGTTGGCGATCGAGATATTGCTTAAGGATAGAAGAGCCAGTTCCGGCGTTGGCTCAAGTGGATGACACTTTATTCAGAAGGGCAAACATGTCTAGCCAAAAATATTGTATGAGCGGACAAGACCACCACATGTGGATGTATGAGCCTCTATCATTTGAGCATCTCCAGCATTCTTCAGAGACAGATTGGAACATGGAATTAATTCTGGAGGGGCAGTGATACCACCTAGAAACTATTTTGTAGCCCCGTTCCTGCGACGCTACATCCAGTGACGACCTGTGGGTAAAGAGTAATATTTTTGAGCATTCCTCATGCGTGAGGGGTCTCCCCAAATCCAACTCCCATTTCAAGAAGAAAGGGGCATCATGCTCCCGTCCAGACAACTCAATCTGGAACATTTTGTATAGCAGGGCAATGGTGTGTTCCAGAGGCTCTCCCCATAGACACAAAGACTCAAAGGTCATCAAGGGCCTATAAAAGTTAGTTTGTGGTGAAAGGGAGTTAATAAAGCTCTTCAATTGCTCATAACCAAGCCAAGCTCCTGCGGGAGTGGGGTTGCCAGGAAAGAAAGAATGAAGGGGCCTCATACCCACATTGGGCACTAGATCCCTCATTATGGACACCATGCCTCTGGACATGTGAAGAAATATGTTGCCTGTTAAATCTGTTGGGAGTAGAGAATTATTGTGTAAAGGTGTCAGTGGTCCAGGTATAGTGGAAATGCCCAGGAGTGCGTTCGAACTCCTGAGAAATGAGGACAAGCTCTTTACGAGAAACGGCCTGGCCTGAGTGCACGGGTGCGAAGGGGCTGGCGACCACAATGCAACGAGAGGGGCGCAGTCTGTCTGAGACATCTCCACCTCCACCCAGCGCTTAGAAGTTTTGTTATGGTAGAGATCCAGAAGGTATGTTCCCAATGAAGCAAGGTGATATTTTTTGAGGTCTGGAAGGCCTGCCTCCCCCCCCCGCAAGGCTAGGCTTGTTCAGGACACTATAGGCCAGCCGAGGGCGTTTGTGTGCCCTAGACGAATCTGGTTATGGCCGTCTTTAATCGTGAAAAAAGGGAAGCTGGCAAGTGTATGGGAATTGCCTGAAAAAAATATAACAGGCGAGGTAGAATATCCATCTTTATGGCATTTATCCTGCCTAACCAGGATATTGGCAGCTTACTCCATTTCAGGAGATCCGCCTCTATCTTCCATAAAACTTTAAGGATATTAGCTCCGTACAAGGACGAAACATCAGCAGTCAAGTCAATGCCAAGATATGACAATGATTTCCCTTGCCACCTAAAGGGGAGCGACCCTCGTCTCAAAGCTTTTCTGACTGCCATGGTATTATTCCACTGGAGCCCTGACTGTGGTTTGGTTTCATAAGAGACGAGTAAATGGAGAATGCACTGCAGTTCATTACCATAATATAGCAGTGCATTGTATAGGTTATGAAATGATCGCAAGTTCAAGTGCCATAAGGAAACTAATAAAAAGTGTAAAACACATTAGAATATATTTTTAAATAATGTATATTGTGTGTGTTTGTATATATATATATATATATATATATATATATATATATATATATAATGTGACAATGTGGGCCCCAAGTGTATGTGGGCCACACATCAGGTAGCGGGATTAAAGCACGCCAGAGTAATTGGTCTCTTTAACAGACCATCTGGTTTATTAACAGGTCCATAAACCATATCAGGTCACATAACATAAAGATGCCGTTCGTTGGCTTTCTCCTCAAAGACCAACACATAATATAAAGTCCACACACTTTTGGACTGCCACCCATGTGTCACTGACCCTTGTCAGTATCCAGACCCCAGGTCCAATCCCAGTTACCTTCCTCTTAAGGTGGCTAGTGTCCTTTCCAGGTTCCCCCTGGCTCCAGCCACATGGCTTTACACATGGACCTAAAAGCCCCTTCCTTCAGAAGAAGGTCTCCGGAGGAGTGCAAAACACCCTGCTTCTGCTCTCTCCATCTCCAGCACACACACTGGAAGTCTAGAGCCAGTCTCTCCCTAGACTGCCCTCGACACTCTCCATGCAGAACTCTCGGCTCTGCTCTCACACTCTCCCAGCATACACGCTGGAAGTCTAGAGCTAGTCTCTAACTAGACTGCCCTAGACACACTTCTCCCAGGTTCAGAGACAGGATTGCTTTAACCCATGGAGCCACACCCACAGGTGGTAAGGAGTGTGTAATCAGCATCACACACCCTTCCATGGCTCTGCATGTAATGCAATCCTGTGGAACCACAGGTCCCAGCCAGCTTCACATTGCAGAGCACCCACGCTTCTGCAAAACATACCGGCCCTTTGTAATACAGCCGGTTGATACCTCACATACCCTCCCCCTCTGTTCAAACCCGTAGGGGAGAACACTTGCCAATGACCTGGGGCCGCGAGACAGGGCATCCCCGCTGCCAAGCCCCACCAGTTGAGAGGGCCGTCCAAGAGCAGTAGTCCCGGAGGCATCGCCCGACACTGTCACCAAACCCTGTCTGGTCAACCTAGGGTTAAAGGACGTCCCATTTCCAGACCGTTCTCTCCCTGACCCCCTCCCAGGGTCACCGTAGTAGAGAGACATGTCCCCAGTCAAACCTACAGTCTTGTCCGAACCTAAGCTTTTTCGAGTACCCCCAAGGCTACTGTCGGGAACTCTAAGCTCATAGCGGCCACTATCTACAGTACATCGTAGGTTACCACTCTGTCGGCGATTCCTTTTATCGCACGTCTGAACTACTGGACTGACACGCCATCTTCCACTTCTTTCCCCTGAACAACGGGTGGAAGACTGTTGCTGTCCCCCACACAGTTGGCGAAGCTGCTCCTTAATTTTCAGGTTTTCTTGCCACAACCGCTCCATATCACGTACATGGTGTACCCGATATTCAATAAGGCTTCGAATGTTTCCAAGACTCTCTACAGTCCCGACACAGACGAACGGAACCATACCAGCTTCCCTGGGTACCTTGCTCTCATTAGCAGCAGGGATTCTTAATCTCACCAATCCCGACTTATTCACCATGTCTTGCATGACTCGTCCGGTTCTTCCAATGACTCTCCCCACCAGAGCCCGGGGTACTTGGACAATATCTTCCGCCAGACTCTGCGCTTTCCTTTTATACTCTAGCTGTCTAGTGGCTTCTTCCTTTTGCAGTTGGACCTGCCACTTCATACGAACACATCTGAAGTGCATGTCCTTTAGAATAGCCACCCGCTGCCCAGTAATTTTACTGGTAGACAATATCACTAACTGTTCAGCCCCTGGGGTACAGTAGACCTCACACGCTTCCACAGCTCTCTTAAATTCATCATGCATGCACCCGGTGGCACACGCTTCTCTTAGGTCCTCAGGTATATCCACCATGCACTTGACTACAGAAGTCTCATTCATCCCTGCCACATGCTTGTCAAGTTTAGCTTCCAAAGTCAGCTCTCTTTGGGCCTCCCCTGCTTCAACATGTTTGGTCAGGATTGACACTCGCTGCTCCATCTGCTCCAAGGCTCCCTGGGACTTGGACTGGTACTCTGCCAAGCGACTTCGGAGCTCAGCCACTTCTTTCTCCAGCTCCCTTACTCGACTCTCAGTAGGCTGCCTAAGAAGTATCTCTTGTTGCAGATGGTCTTTGCTCATCCTCTTGAATGAGTCTTCACTTGCGGACCTCTCTGGTCTACGACACACTATTTCTGAGGCTTCTTCCAACTCAGCTTCAGAACATTTGGGTTTCTTACTCTTCTTACCCATGACCGTCTCTATATCCTCCATCATGGTTTTAGCAAGCAGGTCAGGCAGGCTCCCAGTCCTGGATGAGACCTTTGCTCCAGACTTCACCTCCTCAGAGGCTCTCTTCACTTCAGCGCCAGCTGTTTGTTGGGTCTTCACTGCATTATCTTCACCTTCCTCTGGGGTCTCTGCAGTGCCACCCTCAGCCTGGGTGTCACACCCTTCCACATGGCACTCTGTTCCTTTTAGAGTTTTGGGGCTACATTCGCTGTCATCCACCCCAGCTCTTGGTAGTTCACCAGTCTGCTCACCACGACTGTTGGGGATTATTCCTTCCCCCACACTCTCTAGGATTCCATTTCCTATACCACTCTCGCCTGACAGACTATCAACTTCACACTTTGAAATCATAGGGACCACCACCATTACGTCCTTGGTTGGCTCTTTCTCTGCACTTGCAGCGCTCTGATTTCTGTCGTCACAATGTGTCAGTTCAATCTCTGATTCCTCAGTCTTTTGTAGGATATCACCGTCTGACTCCACCGTAGCAGGTGTTACTAGCACCATGTTTTCATTAACCAGGCATATCACTTTCTCTGCACCCTCAGACGGCCTACACTGTGCCCCCTCTCGGCGCTTATTACGTCTTCGGCGTCGGGAGGAAGTTTTGCCCTTCTCGCCCATCTGTACCACACTGTACTCGTTTGTCACCTTACTAGAGTCAGTGTCTTTACTGGAGTCATCATCACTCCCCCTGGCATCCTGGACTATCATGTCCCCACTTAACCAGATATCTGCCTCCCTTTCTGGAGCTACCCCGTTTTTAACGGTCACACTATCGGTTATTCCCTTAGTCCTTATGACACTAAGTTGGGTCCGTCCATCATTTTCTTTGGTCACCCCTAACTTAGGACAGTCAATTTTAGGAGGTGCTATCTCCTCCTTACCACACATAACTGCACAACAAGGACCCCTTTTCACCTCCCAATGTGGTGGGGTTTCCTTTGGGCTGTTCCGGCTCTTACACAAGCAACCGTATACGTCCCCCTGCTTCCACAAGTGCACAAATAATTTAGAGTCCCAACCTATAATAATTGGGTGCAGTAAATCTGAGACTACAGCAACATCATGAGAACCACTGTCCCAGGCTGTCTTAATGACCACTCTGGAGACCGGGTATTTTGTCTCACTACTGTGGGTGCAGCCGACGTGGATCTTCCTTCCAGGAATCACGTTGACATCAGAAGTGGCCCTCACCAGGGTCACCAAGCTCCTTGAGTCTACGACCCCTGTTACAGATTCCCCATCCACTTCCACGGAACACAGACGTGGCTTCTCGTCGGATGGGTGGTCTATATTGCAAACAGGACACTTGTGGCATGAACACTGTTGTCCCTGGCTACAGTCCATCTGTGCCACTTCACCCTTGGATTTGGGATGCTCCGCACCCTTTTGGGGGACCACCCCTTTATGGGACTCCACCCCCTTATGGGCAACCACCCCTTTATGGGACTCCACCCCCTTATGGGCAACCACCCCTTTTTGGGACTCCGCCCCCTTTTGGGCAACCACCTCGTTCTGGGACTCCGCCCCCTTTTGGGCAACCACCCCTTTTTGGGACTCCGCCCCCTTTTGGGCAACCACCCCTTTTTGGGGTTTCCATGCAACGTCCTTAGCCCCCAGTTCACACCGTTCGCCCTTATCTCCCTGGGCACCCAGTGTCCATACTGGCCCCCGAAGGGTACGCTCAAACTGGTCCATGGCTGCGACATCGCTACACACTGACAGCTTCTGCTGTCCCTGGACCAGGAACTGGTACAGCTCCTCCATAGCGTCCGCAGGGACCATTCCCTCTTTTTGGCTTTTAGCCCCCACTGCTGTCACTGGACCTCCAGGCACATGCTGTTGGTGCTGCTGGCTCTGCAGCAGCTGGTTCAGGAGCTCCTCCATGCTGCAACGAAAAGAGGAACAGGAGGGGCGCTCCAATGGGTAATACCCGGTGGTCAAAGACAGGGGGGGGGTTAGAGAACCACTAACCTTTCCGGGTTGTACCGCCCGTACAACCAGGATCTCCAGCCTGTGGTGTATCACTGCTCACCAAGCAGGGCCTTGCAATTCGGGCTGGCCTGGAACCTCCAGTCGCTGGACTCTCGCCACTGCAGCACGGGTCCCCAACGACCTGCTGATTCACCACCAGGTGCTTGAGAGCGCTGTCCCTGTTCGTGGACCCGCCGATCCACCGCCAGCTGCTTGAGTGCGCAGACAATTTTCGTGGACCCGCCGATCCACCGCAAACCGCTTCAAAAAAATTTTCGTGGACCCGCCGATCCACCGCAAGCAGTCCGTATCCACAGGAATATGTCCTAGGCCGTTGCCCTTAGCAACCAGGCTGCGTTGCCCCTAGCAACCAGACCGCATGCCCGCATTCTCCACCATAATGTGACAATGTGGGCCCCAAGTGTATGTGGGCCACACATCAGGTAGCGGGATTAAAGCACGCCAGAGTAATTGGTCTCTTTAACAGACCATCTGGTTTATTAACAGGTCCATAAACCATATCAGGTCACATAACATAAAGATGCCGTTCGTTGGCTTTCTCCTCAAAGACCAACACATAATATAAAGTCCACACACTTTTGGACTGCCACCCATGTGTCACTGACCCTTGTCAGTATCCAGACCCCAGGTCCAATCCCAGTTACCTTCCTCTTAAGGTGGCTAGTGTCCTTTCCAGGTTCCCCCTGGCTCCAGCCACATGGCTTTACACATGGACCTAAAAGCCCCTTCCTTCAGAAGAAGGTCTCCGGAGGAGTGCAAAACACCCTGCTTCTGCTCTCTCCATCTCCAGCACACACACTGGAAGTCTAGAGCCAGTCTCTCCCTAGACTGCCCTCGACACTCTCCATGCAGAACTCTCGGCTCTGCTCTCACACTCTCCCAGCATACACGCTGGAAGTCTAGAGCTAGTCTCTAACTAGACTGCCCTAGACACACTTCTCCCAGGTTCAGAGACAGGATTGCTTTAACCCATGGAGCCACACCCACAGGTGGTAAGGAGTGTGTAATCAGCATCACACACCCTTCCATGGCTCTGCATGTAATGCAATCCTGTGGAACCACAGGTCCCAGCCAGCTTCACATTGCAGAGCACCCACGCTTCTGCAAAACATACCGGCCCTTTGTAATACAGCCGGTTGATACCTCACAATATATATATACATTTCAAACTCTAAGCATATAACATACTTTGTGTTCTGCATACTTTTCCAAGCTAATAAAACTTACAAATATTTAACCCCTACAGAGAATGCCAAAATGAAAAACAATAGATCGAAACACCAAAAATGCAATATAAATTAATCAAAATGTTAAACGTACTTCAAAGGGATATTAACTAAAACAAAATGAGCTTGGCCCACAAAAAGCAAGCTGTCACACTGATCCATCGATAAAAAAAAAAAAACGTTACAGATTTCAGAAAATAGTGATACAAACCAATTGCTTTTTTACTTATCAAAATATATAAATATATAAAAAAGTGCAAGTTTATGATCCTACTGACTTGGACAATCATGTTGCCAGCTCTTTTTTACCGTAATCACTAAACACCATAAAAATATAACCTAAAAATAGTGATATAATTGTGTATGTTTCACCATTTCACTGCACTTGGAACGGTTTCCCAAGTTGTCAGTACGTTACAGGGTAAAATGAATAGCTTCATTCAAAACGACACTTTCACACGCAAAAAAAATGACAAGCTCTCATACTGCCATATCTAATGGAAAAATGAAAAATTTGTGGCATTTGAAGGACTAGAGGAAATGAACGAAAAGGCAAAAACGAAAAAATCTCCTGGTTTTTAAGGAGTTAAAAGTAGCTTTTAGTTGAAATTAGAGAAACCATGTTGATGATGATCATGATGATGATGATGATGATGATGATTTCTAGGCTTCATTCATTCCATGTTTAAACAAGTGCATGAAAAAAATGGTCCTGGTGTCATCAGTGTTTTGGATTAGTGGACAGTCAGTTTTCGTTTTTGTGATCAGTCTTTTTCACAGACGGATAATTAAAAATAAATAAATTACCAAGATTTTCCTGCCCTTTGCAATGATAAATACGGACAGCATGGATGCCATCCATTGTGATATTCATAAGTTTCATGGGCCCATAGATTTTAATTGGACTTTTTCATATGTGCTAAAAGGAAAAAAGAAGACACATTTTGCATGGTCCGTGAAAAAAACACCAACATTTGAATAGCAACATTGAATAAAATGGTACACGTTCATATGCATGAAAATAAAGATACTACATACATGCATCACAGACATCTGAATGAGGCCTAACCTGTAGGTCTCAGGAAGTCATGCTGGAAAGCTAATGATTCAGGAAAAATGTATGGGAAAATGCAATAAGTAGATGCAGACATAACAGGGCTCCTGTGCAAGAATAATATATGGACCCTGTGCAATTCAGTAGCTCATAATCATGCTTTCACCTGCTTTGGAGGTGGAAATGGAACCCTCACCTTTTCGGCCCCTGGGTGGCTGCACCAATATGTCCGCCCTTAGCCTAAGGTGGGACAAAACATAATACACAGCAAGGATATTGATTGTTAGCATTATATCTGTAAGAAATTTACAGGTTTGATATTTAAAAAAAATAAAATGTCAGTTATGTACATAAATCACATCCAGCTCCAAAAGAAAGGAATGTGCGGCTTATAATTCTATGAAGACTGCCTCCCCACCAACAAATGGTCAAGTCACTGGTGAAGCCTGCCTCATACTTGAAAAGCACTGTTTTTGATTCTTGAAGAAACCATTTTAAGCCCTATGACGTACTTTGATGCAGGCTTCATTGCTGAGCCTGAATCTTTTCCTGCACTTCAGCTGATCTGATCAGCCAACATGTGCCTCTAACAGCCACAGCTGTTAGCCACTTAAATCCCGCTGTCAGTCTGACAGTGAGATCTAACATACCGACAGGGAGAGGACCATTCCCCTCTCCCATCAGCGCTTTTGTGAAGTCATCGCGGGGCACCAATGGGTTGTCATGTCAGTCACCATTGATGACCCCTGTGTTTGTAAAGATGAACTTTGTGTGAACGCACACTGTTTGCCTGCATTAACAGGAGATCGTGATTTCTGTTGTACAGAGCGATGCCGGTCCCGGGCATAGAGCTGCGATCATCACGGACCGCAACAAGGAGGTACGTGCTCCTGACCTGCGGGGCCGCAAGTCTCCTCTTTTGGAGACCGCAGCTGCCCATGCCCGAAATCAGGGTTCAGGGCTCTGCGGTCTCTGCTGTGTTCTCCCTAGAGAGGGCATGTGACTCCGCAGCATGAATTCACGTGCTGCGGCCTCCTGCAAGCCGCACCGCAGGTCGGTTTTCACTGCGGGCTGTACACGCATAGTGGACAGGATTTCTAGAAATCCCATCCACTCTGCTTGTACTGTACACCGCAGCGTTTTGGATGTAGCTGAAGCACGCTGCATCCAAAACGCTGCAAACCCTGATTGTGTCCATGCCGACCTAATAAGAGGGAACGGAGGAAAGGTGAGGAGATTTTTTTTTTTTTGCGTATTACTAAAGGATTACTACAAGGCTGAGCACAATACTAAAATACCAGAAGACTGAGCACAATACTAAAATACTACAAGGATGAGCACAATACTGCAGGACATAATCCAACAAAAATGGTCACAATCAAACAAGGATGGGCACAATACTACAAGGATGAGCACAATACTACAAGGATGGGCACAATCCAACAAGGATGGGCACAATACAACAGGGCACAATCAAACAAGGATGGGCACAATACTACAAAATGAGCACAATACTACAAGGATGAGCACAATACTACAAGGATGAGCACAATACTACAAGGATGGGCACAATACTACAAGGATGGGCACAATACTACAAGAATGGGCACAATACTGCAGGACACAAAACTACAAGGTTGGGCATAATACTACAAGGATGGGCACAATTTTACAAGAATGGGCACAATACTACAAGGATGGGCACAATACTGCAGGGCACAATACTACAAGGATGGGCCCAATACTGAAGGACACAATACCACAAGGATGAGCACAATTATACTGGACACATTACTACAAGGATGGGCACAATACTACATGGATGGGCGCAATACTGCAGGACACAATACTACAGGGAACAGTAACACAAGGATGAACACAATACAACTGGGCACAATGCTACAAGGATGGGCACAATACTACAAGGATGGGCACAATACTACTGGGCACACAGATGGGGACATTACTACAAGATGTTGGCTAAGATTATATGATGCTAATTTTAAAACAATATTACAAAAAGGTAATAGAATTCAAAATAAAACATGAATTTTATTTTTTTTTGCCATTAAAAATGTTTTTTTATACTTAATTAAACAAAAAAGTGCAGGTTTGTTATAATAAGCAAAAAATGTTCAAAAAAGTGATCCAACGATGTATAGAAAAAAACAGGAATTCATTAAAAATATCACTTTGTCATGCAAAGAATGCGGCCCCCTGCAATTTTTTTTTCTATATGCGGCCCATACACCCAGCTGAGTTTGAGACCCCTGATCTAGACCATCCAGGAATGCACAGTTGTCATCTGTAAACAAAACTGTATTAAAATCAGTCTTAATGTATGTCTTTGCCCACTGCAACCATTTCTGCTTGTGAGCACTGTTAAGGGGTGGCCAAACAATAGGTTTATGCACAATTGCAAGCCTCCGAAGGATCCTACATCTTGAGGTTCGCGGGATTCCAGAGGCACCAACATTGTCCAAGTCATTGCACTATTTGATGCTTTTTGGCAGCAGTCATCCTTTTTCTTTCTTCCAACCTGTGGTCTGCTTAATAATGTGGAACATGCTTCATAATTAGTTTTCTTTTAATTGGGCTCACCTGGCAAATTAATTAACTCAGGTGTTTGAAATTGATTTCAGTGATCCAAAAAGCCGAAGACACAATACCTTTAGATGAATTTATTTTAAAAGCGAAAAAGTAAATTTTTATGACTCTTACATCCAATTTGCATAATAAATTTGGAAAGCGGTGTAATTGTGCAAATAATATAAATAGAAGGGGTTTTAAAACTTTGGCTAGTTATGATCCATGTTATGACTGAGCCCTACCACTCACACAAGGATGGACAAGCCGGAAGAGGGATAAACCCTGCAATCCATAGGTCCCTATTCAGACTAGGAGAAGCCCGAAATCTGACCCTGATTTGTCCCTGCGTAATCAAGGAGGTTGGCACCCTAATATTATGCAATGGCGTCCCCACTAAATGTCAGTTGACCCTGAGTGTCTTTAACTGTACCCTCATCTATAAACAAAGGGTAACACAAAACAGAAAAAAACATAAAGATAGTGCACACAAGCACACAAGGGTGAGACACATGGCTAAGTGCATTCATATAGGGAAGATAGAGGAAAATGGAAGAAACTCAAAAGATTTAGGCACTCCTTGGAAACCCTCCAAAATTCTAAACGTAACAAAATGGGAAGAATGCTGGGAAGGAAACGTACAACCCGCAGTGAAAAGCAATAGAGATAATTCAGCAAGAATATCCTAAACTGAAGACAAATATTGATCTAGTCCCAGAGTCGAGCCATGACCGTCCAACTGTTAGGAGTTTATTACCAACTGATCTCTAGGGTGAGTCCATGCATTGAGACCTCAGCATCACATTTTTCTCCTGCTAACTTCAGAAAAACATATTGTAAAAATCTGTATGTAAAATCACACTGAAAGCTTTGTCTTTTTTAATAATAGTATCTTGATACAGTTTTCCATAGAAGTATTCTACTTTTAGGAACATTTCGTAGAACAAAGCAATTACAATCTCTGTATCATACTGTAAATTGTGAACTTTGCCTAAATATTTTACACCAATTTATCTGATGATCCCCACTTGTTGGCATTTGTGCTGTTCATTTGAGAACCTGGTGTTGAATATCACTTTCGGTAAAAATGCATCACAGCTTGAGCAATTCTTGCCAAGATCATTTTACAGACAAGAAATATGCAGCTGGCACAGATTTTCAAAATCTTGAATCAGACTTGTTCAGATGTAATTTTTTTTCTTAACATGACAAAATTGAAACCTGATATGCAAAGATAAATAAGCTAAAAAATTTTAGGTTTTACATTTTTGGTTGTTGGGATCCTTAAATTATATTCTAGAGTTATATACAGTATGCAAAAGTTTGACTGAAAAGCAAAATGTAAATACAATATATTGTTTATTACCTTCTGACCACTCTTAGACTTTAAAGATCTAGGCAGTCTGCATTCTAATCTGCAGTAATGTTGTAAAATGTCAATGCATAGTAGACTAGCTGCACATGTTCATGCAGCTGTGGCAGCAGGGAGTCGCCTGTCTGACAGCAGAGATCTCCAGAAAGGTTTATTATCATCTCAGCCTTCTCAATCGCTGTCTACCTACTGCTGAACAAACACTATGTACCCAGTTAGTGCTAACAGTTATCATATGATCACTGGGTGTAACAAGGGAGCATGAGCTGCTGGCTCATACAAGGACAAGTTACTTATGCTATGCAGTGAGGAGACTGCATTTCCACTGTAACTGAGGCTAATATACCAGCCCCAGTTACAGGGGAAATTAAATTTAACAAAATGTATTTAGATGTTGAAATAATAGGCCACTGCCATTCCAAATAGTTGTTACTAATACCAACCCTGTTGAAAAAAAAGTCTAATGTATAAAAATAATTGTTACAGAAAGGATAACAAATATAGAAAAAAAATATGAGAAAAAGAGTGAGAACATTTTCTTACAGCTGTTTAAACTGCAGTATAAAAAAAATACAAAACAAAAAAAAATGTGTCTGGTCAGGAACAGGGGTAAATGACCCGGTCCTGAACTAGTTAAAAATTTTCCATTCATTCTGTTTATACACATCAATTGAGTATTATTCATTTCAAAGATAGAGTCTAAAGAATGTGGTTGAAGATCTGCCCATTTGAAATGAAACCATTTTGGTGGTGTGTAATTCAGCTTTATAATAGCTCAGTTCTGGTTATTTTAATATGCCCTTGAAATCATTTAAAACAACGAGACTAGGATGAAATTACAAGCCAATGTTAACTCTTTCTAACCTAATTCCTGTTTCTAATTTGTCATCAAAGCATTAGAGTCTTGGAATGACAAGTGAATCTAAACCACAATTCTCAAATCGACATGTTCATTATTTTCATATTTGTATTTTTCTTCTATAATTTTTCCAGGTTTGGACTATCCTTGTTTGGTAATTTCATCTTCATGCTCAGCTATCAAGTTTTCTAACTATGCAATTTGCTTGTACTGCCTATGATTTTCTTATTCTTACATTTAGGAGCAATAATTAGAAATGATTTAATTAGCTCTGATTTGGTTTCCCAGTAAAAATGTTATTTTTTCATTTGATACAACTTGTGTAGTTTCCAAAGGATGTTCATTTCTGTACTCCACTGTAAAATTATCACAAAACTTGAATTTCACTCAAGGCAGAAAATACAGACTTGGATGACATTTTACTATAAGGCTGCATTCATATTGTGTTTTGCTGTCCATCAAGAAGTATGTTGGTGGCCTCTCTCTAAAAACCTGAGAAGCAGTTTCAGACATTCTTCCAGCCAAGCAATTTACCTCACTTAGCCAAACAAAGTCCAAAATATTTGGACCATGATTATTCTTGTAAAGATTTATATTTTTGACTGCACAATTCTGATTACATTCAATTGCTCCATCATGGGTTTTCAGATAGATGCTCTCAATGAAGGGCTAGACCAGTAGCAAAACGCAATGTGAATGCTGCCTACATCTTACTTGGGCCTTTTGTTCATTCTGTCTTTTATATATATATATATATATATATATATATATATATACACATACATATATATATATATATATATATATATATATATATATATATACTGTATGTGTATATATATATATATATATATATTTATATATATGTTTAATATATATATATATATATATATATATATATTTCTGTGTATGATGTATAGAAGACGACATTGCAGCCAATCTCCACCCATCAGTTTAGAAAGAGCTGAAATTTAAAGATAGAGCATGCAGAATGGACAACCAGTTATTCCTCATGTACAGTACAGACTCTATACAGCTTACTCTAAAACGTTACTTGTTATAATGGGTCCAATTGAAAAGGAACTTGCCAATAGATTTATGCTGCCTCAATAACAAAACATTAGAATCAATGCCTTTCTTGGTGTTGTACCTGCTTATTTTTATTCTGAAATAATACAGCATTTCAGAGAAAATATAGCTTGCAAAGTCGGCCGAGGTCTATAAGGAGAGGCCTGACTAATACAATGATTTTCCTGGTTGGCATCTTCCCGCCTCGCACCACTTGATTGACAGGTCTCTCTCATGTTTGTACATAGGTAGAGTAAAACCAACCTGCCCACCTTCTAGCATCCAAGCTCTGATTTATGCTGCCTGTAGTTCGGGCAGCATGAGTCCAATCATAAGTTTCGTTCTAACATTTTTATTTTTCCATCAATATAGCCATATGAGGGTTTGTTGTATGATTGACACCATTAATGTTACCATAAAACATACTGGAAATCATAAAAAAAATGTCAAGTATGGTGAAGTTGCAAAAAAGTGCAATTCCACAAATGTTTTTGTTTTGTTTATTTACCATGTTCTTTACATGGTAAAACTGACCTGGCAGTATGATTCTTCAGGTCAATACGAGTACGTAGTTACCAAACAAATAGGGTTTTTTTAAAATGTGTTAGAAAACAGTATTAACTTTTGAGACCATTTTCCGAGAACCATACATTTTTTATTTTTCGGTACCTGCGGCTCAGTGATGGCTTATTTTTTTGCACCCTTAGCTGGCGTTTTTATAGTTACTGTTTTGGGGTAAAACTAATATTTTGATCACCTGTTTTCTATTTTATTGCTATTTTTTTTTTTTTGTTTTTGTGGTTCGCTGTTTACTAATCAGATTAATTTTTTATTTTGATAGATCGTACATTTCTGAATGTGTTGATATCAAATATGTTTATTTTTTTTTACATTGTTTTATTTTCAAGGGTGGGTACTTGAATTTTTGTGTGTTTCTTCATATTTTAAAAAACATTTTGTTACCTTTTTATTGTGTTTACTAGTCCCCTTAGGGCACTTAAAACTGCAATTATCCAATCGCTTTTGCTATCTCCAATCTGTGGCTGTTAGAGGGATATGTTAGAGGGATATGTTGGCTGATCAGATCAGCTGACTTGTGCAAGGAAAGACGTGGGATCAGTGTGTGAGCCCTCATCAAAGGCAGGGACATGACCTATGACGTACCATACCAGGACATCATAGGTCATGAAGGAGTTAAAAGAAATCTGTCACACGGTTTTTGCTGTGTAACCGTAGGGCAGCATGATGTAAGAGCATTGACACTGATTCCAGCTTTGTGGTTTCTTTGTGCAATTTTGAAAAAGCACTGTTTTTCTCTGCTGCAAATCTATCAGTTCTCTGAATTCTGGGCATTGTATAACCCTGCCCACACCACTGTTTGACAGGTATCTGTGTACAATGTACATTGGCAGAAAGATGCTTGTCATTGGTGGGCACAGGGTTACATTGAGCAGGAGGACTCTATAGGGTGCTTTACATGCTGCGACATCGCTAGCGATCTCGTTAGCAATGTGACACGCCAGATCGCAGATAAGATTTGCCGATATCGCACATAGGTCTTTTTTTTTTTGCGCCGGTCACATGTGTGATCTCGGCAAATCGTATGTGCGATCTGGCGTGTTACATCGCTAACGAGATCGCAGGCGATGTCGCAGCGTGTAAAGCACCCTTATGACTCCAACTAGTCATCTAGAGATAATCTCCTGTTGATAAAACACTGATTTTATTGAAACTACTACAAGCAGTTTCGTGAGGGACACATTTCTGGATTCAGGGTTCCTGCCCGTACATCATGCTGCTCTCAGATTAAATAGCAAAAAAACTCCTGACTGATTTCTGTTAATAGTAAGCTACATTGGATGATATTTCATTAGGCTAATATTGCAATAATCATAAACAGAACATTATTATGTGTTACAGGCATATTGAAAGTCTTATAATACTCTCATTACCATATATTTTCTGAAGGTAGACTCCTTACACATTGTGAAGATGTCATCTAGCTGTTCATTGCTATTGGAACCTTAAGGGCGGCGTTACACGGTATGATATATCTAACGATATGTCGTCGGGGTCACGGAATTTGTGACGCACATCCGGTATCGTTAGAGATGTCGTACCGTGTGACACCTCCGAACGACTGTTAACAAGCAAAAATACTCACCTTATCGTTGCTCGTTGACACGTCGTTCATTTCCATAATGTCGTTCCTCCTTCTGCGCGCAGGTTGTTCGTCGTTCCCGTGGCAGCACACATCGCTACGTGTGACACCCCGGGAACGATGAACAATAACTTACCTGCGTCCTGCCAGCAATGAAGAAGGAAGGAGGTGGGCGGGATGCTACGTCCCGCTCATCTCCGCCCCTCCGCTTCTATTGGGCAGCCGCTGTTTGACGTCGCTGTGACGCCGAACGTCCCTCCCCCTTCAGGAAGAGGATGTTTGCCGCCCACAGCGACGTCGCTTGGCAGGTAAGTACGTGTGACGGGGTTAACGACTTTGTGCGACGTGGGCAATGAATTGCCTGTGACGCACAAACAACAGGGGCGGGTGCGATCGCTCATGCGATCACACGATATATCGTCTCGTGTAATGCCGCCCTAAGGCTATGTGCGCACGTTGCAATTTTTTCCTGCGTTTTGGCTGCGTTTAAAGCTGCAGCGTGTCATTGTCAAAATGCATGTGTTGTGCTTTCCCAGCAAAGTCTATGAGAAGTCGGTGTCGGTCTCTCTCTGTCGATGTCGGTCGGTCTCTCTCTTTCATACTCACCGATCACCGGCGCAGCGTTGCACAGCTGTCACAAGGTTCCGGCGGCTTCTCCAGCTTTTGAATGTGCCGGCCGCTCATTATTCCATCTCCTATTCCCTGCTTCCCCCACCCACCGGCACCTATGATTGGTTGCAGTCAGACAAGCCACCATGCTGAGTGACAGCTGTCTTACTGCAACCAATCACAGCTGCCTATGGGTGGGTCTATATTGTGCAGTAAAATAAATAATTAATAAAAAAAAATGGCGTGCGGTCCCCCCCAATTTTGATACCAGCCAAAGTAAAGCCATATGGCTGAGGGCTGGTATTCTCAGGATGGGGAGCCCCACGTTAGAGTATCAGCCATCAGCCGTCTGGAATTGCCGCATCCATTAGATGCGACAATCCGCTGTTTCGCGGGACCTGTAGAAGCGCTACTCTAAGCGTGAAACAGCAGCCATTGTCCTCGCTTCCCACATCCTCCCTCTGCCTCATGTCATTTATGTTAAATAAAGGACCATTTTTTACCTTCACCAGGTGAGTGCCCCTCTTCTCTCTACATATTTGACTTCTGACTCTGACCTTGCTCACACTGAAGAAGAAGCATACAGCAATGGGCAAAGTACTCCTATTTTTGAAGCAACCTCACTTTTTAGCTCAAGAAAATTTAAAGACCTTATCCTTGATTTAGCTTTGTCTAAACAACAATCAGAGCTTCTAAGTTCCAGGGTTAATGGATGGAACCCACTTTGTGGAGATGTGAGAATTGGCAGGTATCGTAGCCAAGAGAGTGAGTTCAAAAAGTTAATTTCTCTGAAGAAAAAACTTACCGTATTTTTCGCTTTATAAGACGCACCTGATTATAAGATGCACCCCCAAATTTGGTGAAGGAATAGAGAATTTTTTAATAAATGGCGTCCGTCTTATAATGCCAGTGTCCGTCTAACAAATCATATAGGGTATATGTCCCTCATAGCCCCCCTATCCTAAAATTAGCCCCCTTAATCTGGATATGCCCACCTTATATTGAATATAACCCCCTTGTGCTGGCACACGTCCCCCAGTGATGCCACATGTCACCTATGGCTGGCACACATCCTCTATGGCTGGCACACAGCCCCCTGTGGCTGGCACACAGCCCCCTTTTGCTGGCACACGGCCCCCTTTTGCTGGCACATGACCCCCTGTGGATGGCACACGGACCCCTGTGGCTGGCACACGGCCCACTGTGGCTGGTACACGGCCCCCTATTGCTGCACATGGCCCCCTGTGGATGGCACATGGCCCACTGTGGATGGCACACAGCCCACTGTGGCTGGCACACGGCCCACTATTGCTGCACACGGCCCCCTGTGGCTGGCACACATCACCCTGTGTTAGATATCCCCCCAGGCTGCTGCTTTTATTAAAATAAACTCTTTCCTTACCTTCTGCAGTACTGTCCTCACTCGTGTCTCCCTCCGTGTGGTTGAGCTCCTCCACTTCCTGGTTGTCGGCCGGTCATGTGATCGGCACAGCAGAGTGATATCATCTCTGCGTGCATGATCACAGCAGCAGGAGGGAGACCGGGAGATCAGCGCTGGAGGAGGTGAGTAAAGAGTATTTTATTTTACTATGGGCAGCAGCATGGAGGCCATATCTAACACAGGGGGCATGTGTCATCAAAGGAGGGCGCAGGTAGATATAATATGCGCCGCTGCCCCAGCCCGTCACCACGGTGAGGTTTCAGCACCACGGTGATGGACAGCGGCAGTGCATATTATATGAAAGGGAGCAGGAGACCTAACGCTGCCACCCGCAGCTTTCACCTGCCCCCAGCACCGCTCCAGAGCTGCCCCCACCTCCCCTGAACTCAGTAGTGCATATATATATATATATATATATATATATATACATATATATATATACACACACACACACCCACGTATATTCGGATTATAAGACGCACCCACTATTTTCCCCCAAAATTTGGGTGAACAAAGGTGCGTCTTATAAAGCGAAAAATACGGTAGGTTTTTTTTTTTGCAATATTGCTTGTTTTGTTTTGGAGGCCATTAGACATCAATACTGGGTAGATGAGTGACAGTTGTTCATAGACTCATCAAAAGTTAGTTTGAAGGCCGTTCTTTTGCATAATGGTAATAACCTTCCATCAATACCCGTTGTGCATGCTGCTGATATGAGATAGACATACAAAAATATGAAACTGCTGTTAGTAAAAATCCAATATGAAAACTACAGTATAACTGGAATATGTGTGTAGATTTGAAGGTGATTGGTTTATTAGTTGGATTCCAAACTGAATACACTAAATGCTGCTGTGAATGAGATAGCAAATCTCACTATTTTCAAAAACAACGGCCTAAATGTGAATCTTCTTGGACAAAAATGTTAATCTTCCTGGACAAAAAAAATATATCAAATGTACTTTTAGTGAATCATAAAGTATACCTCCACTTAATATTCAACTAGAATTGATGAAACAGATCGTAAAAGTACTTGATAAAAATTCTGCTGTATATATATATATATATATATATATATATATATATATATATATATTTGAAATCTAAATTTCCCAAAGTTAGTGATGTGAAACTAAACAAAAGCATTTTTATAGGACCACAAATAATTGGTAATGGAGGAAAGAACAATTTCAGGAACTATTAATTACATTGCAAAATGCAGCCTGTCTATTCAAAAATGTGTTCCTCTTCTTTTCTCAAAAATTATAAAGCAGAAAACTATGGAAATATGGTTAGTGATCTTGTGAAATCATACCAAGCTATGGGATGCAATATGTCCTTAAAATTTCATTTCTTGGACTCTCACCTGGACTTCTCAGAAAATTTTGGTGCTATCAGTCACCAGCATGGAGAGCATTTTCATCAGCAGATTTCTATGATGGAACAGAGGTACCAAGTGAAGTGGATCCACAGTAGGCTGACTGATGATTGCTAGACCATGAATAGAGATATTCCGGAAGCAAATTATTTCTGTAAATCATCATCAGATATTTTCAAGTTAAACTGCAATAATAATGTTGACTATTAGGGATGAGCGAATGTATTCACCACTATTCAGTATCCGACGGATAATGGTGTATTCGACGTATTCGCTATCCGACGGCTAATAAGATATTCGCTTCGATACTTTAATTTTCATTTCTGACTTCCTGGCGCCTTTATCCAGCCAATGAACACATCTGATGTTGCTTGCCCTCACAGTAACACCGCAGCCATCTTTGTTGTGGTGTTATTGTGATTGGCTTGGCCGCACAGCGTCATAGGGGCAATATAAGCCAGCGCCGATTTTGGTCAGTCGGTCTTTCCCTCTCTCTTTCATACTCACCGATTACGTGCACGCCACTGCACAGCTGTCACACTGTGGCAGGTTCTCCAGCTTTTAAAAATGCTGTCCGCTCATTATTCCATCTCGTATTCCCTGCTTCCCCCTCCCACCGGCGCCTATGATTGGTTGCAGTCAGACAAGCCCCCATGATGAGTGACAGCTGTCTCACTGCAACCAATCACAGCCGCCGGTAAGCGGGTCTATATCGTGTAATAAAATTAAGAAATAATTTAAAACAACGACGTGCGGTCCCTCCCCCCTAATAATACCCAGCCGAGGTAAGCACACACCAGCGGGCCGGTATTCTCAGGCTGGGGAGGGCGAGGGCCATGGTTACGGCCCCACCTCTCGCAGCCGAGAATATCAGCCCGCTGCTGCCCTGAGAATGTCGCATCCATTAGATGTGACAGTCCCGGCGTGACACTGGCCCTTCTCGATTGCTGTGATGCGGTGGCAATCGGGGTAATAAGGAGTTAATAGCAGCCCATAGCTGCCACTAAGTCCAAGATTAGTAATGGCAGCGTCTATGATACGCGATCACTAATCTGTAAGTGAAAGTAAATAAACACACCGAAAAATCCTTTATTTGAAATAAAACACCAAAATAACCTCTGTCACCACTTTATTAACTCCCACAAATATCCAGGTCTGGTGTAATCCATGCTGATTCAGCGACGTCTGAGACCCGATACTCAATGCAGCCTCATTCCGTGAATAATGCTGCAGGGGTAATTCCAGGTCATTTCTCACAGTCAGTGATGTCAACACATTACCGCTCGCGAGAACTTCAGTGCTGCTGTAAAGCACAACTCAGAGTGACGTCACTGACCGGCAGTGACCCTGTGAGAACACATCCAAGCTCCCGCAGGGTCACTGTTCCATCACACATACTGTTAGGGGGGAAACACATATATCACAAATAAAAGCTGTAATATCTATCTATCTATCTATCTATCTATCTGATAGATGGATAGATAGATAATGGATAGATAGATATATAGATAATAGATATATATACAGATAATGGATGGAATGATAGAGGGATAGATAGATAATGTATAGATAGAGGGATAGATAGATGATAGATAGATAATGGATAGATACATAGATAATGGATTGATAGATGGATAGATAGATAGATAGATAGATAGATAGATAGATGGATAGATAATGGATAGATAGATAGACAGATAGATAATGGATAGATAGAGGGATAAATAGAGAGATAGATGGATGGATATATAGATAGATAAAAAAAGGATAGATGGATAGACAGGCAGACCGATGTCAAACACATATATAATGTCCCACCTCCCTGCATATTCTAAGCTAAGGTGAGCTGACAGCCGCTCTCTGTGCATGCGCCCAGCGTTTATTGTGAAGGAGGAGGGATCGCGGGGGATCAACGCTGCAAAAACGTACAGACACCGGGGGAACACCAGGGATCACGAGAAGGGTATGAGGGGGTGACTTAGCTGGACCTAGAGAGGAATTTTCTGTCGCATGTGTCATGGCACATACGACAGAAATCAAAGGAAAAGGCTGAATGCGTGCAGCACGGTGCTGTGCGCCCTGCCATCTTGGATGATCGGGAGGGGGCAGAAATGTAGTCATACACCTTCTACAGGCTGTGTCCATACTGTTTCAGCCTTTTCCCATCCATTTCAGCCTCTTCCTCTGTCACCACAGCTCACCGTTCGGTCCAACATGAAATTATTCCGGTTTCCCATAGACTTACATTGGGTGTCGAATATTCGCGAATACTCGAATAGCGGCGAGGTATAATAATAGGGTATTCGATCATCCCCATTGACTATATAATTATTATTTTTTTAATATTTCCATAAAACGTGAAATGTGTGTAAAAAATAACTTTGCCTGATGGTAAAAATCTCAAAGCATATTCGAATTCAGCACGGAAAATAAATTTAAATTCAGTTAATTTTGTTTTTGTGAAAGTAGAGTTTTTTATTTTTTGTTGACCAGTGTAATCAGATTTCAGAATCTACAGATGTTGACTACTTCAATGCATGATAACCCAGTTCCTAACTCACCAGACCTAAGAGAACTTGTGGCCCTTCTTACATAGGAGATTTACGGTGAAGAACAGTCCCTTTTCTGATCAGTGTCTGGGAGGCTTTGGTTGGTGCTTTACTTCAATGCATCAATGCATAGAAAAAGAAAAGACTTGTGCTTCTTTGTAGTGACCTACTCCATTATTTCCTACACAGTGGTGACTGGCTAAAGACAATATTCAAAGACCGCTCTCTGCTATGTTACAGGCAATCTTCAAATTAAAAAAATGATCAGGAACCCAGTCCCTCTAATACACCAAAAGGAATATACCCTTTAATGTAAGGTGTTGCAAAACCTGTTCTCATATAAAGGCTACAGATCCCTAAAACACAGCACTCCTATAATGTTTTAAGCAATTCATATATTCTACATTCAATATAGTGTTGTTACTTGCCTTGTTCAGACCTTTTTAATTCTCGAATTGTCTAGGAAGACAGGCTCCGATGTCCTTTTGCCTCTGGTCCGTGCTCCCACCCTGACCTATTGCTTTTAGAATCCACTCACCAGGTGAACAATTATAGGTGTACCTGATATTGTGCACTAAATGTTTTATTAGGCGTCTCTATGTTGGAAAAACAGGACAAAACTTAAAGCAAGGATGAGCACTTGAGATGAATTGACCCATAGAAGTTTGAGTTCTGCAGGTTCAACCTGACTTTAGATAAAGTTCTCTTCTGGACCTGAACCTCATTGGAAGTCACAGATTGGGCAGTTCGGCTCTCCGCCCACATACAGCCAGTTATAAACAAAGCACTTTCGAGTTAGGATGGGTTTTTGTTTTTTTTTTCTACACACTACATTCGATAACATTGATTTTACCCCCAGTGCGAGCCATTCAAACACTGCAAGCGGCTCACACTGGGCTGAGCACACCCAAGCACAGTGATGCTTGCTTGAATGCTTTACATATGTAAAACACCCGAACTCGAACACTTTTTTTGTAATGTCTGTGTTTGTTAGCATCAACGAACTTTAAAGTTTGAGTTTGCTCATCTCTAATGAGGACTCATTTAAACACAATTACAAAGAGTTTCATCTACGTGTACTCTACAGAGAAGTCTGGACAGAAGTGGTCTTCATAAAATAATTGCAGCCAAAGTACAAAATCTTGACTTGGAAACAAGGCCAAATGACTCAAATATGCTTGAAAACATAGGAACTGGAGTGCAGAAAAATAGCACAGGTGCTCTGGACATATGAAACTAAATATTAAATATTTGGCTGTAACAGGAGGAATTTTTTTTTGCCAAAGGTCTGAAGAGCAGTACAATGATGTATGTCTGCAGGCAACAGTTAAGTATGGTGAGTGGACATTCCTTTCAAGTTTTAGGTTGTATTTCAGCAAATGATGTTGGTATTTGGCCAGGATTAATAGTGTCCTCAATGCTGCCAAATACAGGCTAATACTTATTTATTAATAGGGAGATATCTGGATTCAAGTTTCTTCTACAGCAAGACAATGACCCCAGACTTATATGGGGTCATGGGATGCCAGGTGGTATTGGTGATGTTGCTACTTGCAACTGCTTTTCCAGGTTGTTGCGTCAGCAAGTCGACTACTTGCAGCATTAATTTGATTAGTGAATACAGATGAATATTTCAATTAATGTCTTCTCCAAGTGGGAAATTCATTGCAGCTCACGTGATGTTTATAGAATGTAAGCAGTGGGAAATCTGCTGTATACATTAGAGCTGCTGTATGTATCACATAGCGATATCACTATGAGCAGTAGTGAAATGTGCGCAGATTGTTTTCCTTTTTTTCCCATCTACGCATGCGCCGCTGCCACTCTTAGTCATCTACACAGCATCTTCAATAAAATGGTGGCGCCGAAATCGCGGTACGCAAATGCACTGATTTCTGCACCATCTTATTGAAGACAACGGCACACTAGCAATGCGCACGCAACGCCAACAGGGGTAATGGCGGCACAGCACCAAATTTAAATAAATAAAAGGGAGCAAGCCAGGAGGAGGCAGGAGAAGTAATGATTAGGAGGACCCGAACAACAAAGTCCTGCCCCTTTGCTCAAGACTGTGCACCAATGACATAATTTCTGAAGGTTTGAAGAAGGGTTATTCTGCAAACAAGCTTCGGATTTCTGCGTAAAAGGTATAATTTTAATCAGCATCTTAGTGCCATTGTGGCACTGCCTCTAGTTTATAGGGCAAAAACCTGGTGGTTGGTTCCCTTTAAGACCTTTGCTATGATGCCCATGATTTCCATGTATACCCCTGATACAATATACTTTAATTGTAATATTCTACTCATAACGGGCCCCACTGAAATTTGGAAAAGCATCTAACATACAGTGCATTGTGAAAGTATAGACCCACTTGAAATCTTTCAGGTTTTGCTACCTTACAGCCTGAAATTTTACTATATATATATATATATATATATATATTATTTTTTTTTTTTTAAGGGTTTGTATCACTTCATGTAAAGAACATGTCTGCAACTGTGAACATTTTGTTTTCTTTTTTATTGTGAAGCAAACAAAAAATAGGACAAAATAACTGAAAACGTCAGTGTGTATAACTATTTGCCCCTTTAAAGTCAATACTTTGTTTTGCCTCCTTTTGTGGCAATTACAGCTGCAAGTTACTTTGGATAAGTCTGTATAAGCTTTCCACATCTTGCCATCTTGGGATTTTTGCCCATTCCTCAAAGCAAAGCTGCTCCAGCTCCTTCAAGTCAGATGGTTTCCTCTGGTGAACAACAATTTTCAAGTCTGACCACAGATTTTCAATTGGATTAAAGTCTGGGCTTTGACTAGACCACTCCAATACATTTACATGTTTCCCGTTAAACCACTCGAGTGTTGCTTTAGCAGTGTGCTTTGGGTCATTAAATAGAAAACCAGCACTTGTCCCGGAGTAAAATCAAGTGCTGATTTTTCTATTTTCTCTTAGGCGGGCTTTGCACGTTGCAACATCGGTAACAATGTGTTACCGATGCTGCAGCGATAGTCCCGCCCCCGTCGCACGTTCGATATATAGTGAAAGTTGCCATAGCGATTATTATCGCTACGGCAGCTTTACACGCACATACCTGCCGTGCGACGTCCCTCTGGCCGGCGACCCGTCTCCTTCCTTAGGGGGCGGGTCGTGCGGCGTCACAGTGACGTCACACGGCAGGCGGCCAATTGAAGTGGAGGGGCGGAGATGAGCAGGATGTAAACATCCCGCCCACCTCCGTCCTTCTCATTGCAGCCGGGAGGCAGGTAAGGTGAAGTTCCTCGCTCCTGCGGCTTCACACACAGCGATGTGTGCTGCCGCAGGAGCGAGGAACTACATCGTACCTGTCGCTCCCCCGGCATTATGGAAATGTCGGAGGCTGCAGCGATGATACGATGACGACGATTTTGCGCTCGTTCATCGTATCATCTAGGATTTACACACTACGACATCGCAAGTGACGCCGGATGTGCGTCACTTTCGATTTGACCCCACCGACATCGCACCTGCGATGTCGTAGTGTGCAAAGCCCGCCTTAGTTTGGAGTCCCTTCCATGCACTACATGGGTGAGCTGATTCAAAGTTTCTTTTTGTACTTGCTTTGGGTCATTGTCTTGTTGGAAAGTGAACCTCCATCCCAGTCTCAAATCACCAACAGACAAACAGTTTTTGCTCAAGAATATCCCTATATTTTACACCACTTATCTTCCTTTTGTCTCATACCATTTTCTTTGTCCCTGCTGACGAAAAATATCCTCACAGCATGATGCTGCCACTATCATGTTTCACTGTGGGAATCATGTTTTTGGGGTGATGAGCTGTGTTAGGTTGGTGCCAGATATAGCTTTGGTGGCCAAAAAGTTCAATTTTGGTTAACTTTACCATTTCTATACATAGGGGAGGCTTGGGCTTTGACTAGTCCGCTCCAATATATTTACCCGTTTCCACTTAAACCACTCAAGTGTTGCTTTAGCTTAGCAGTATACTTTGGGTCATTGTCTTGTTGGAAGGTAAACCTCTATTCCAATCTCAAATCACTCATAGATTTGAGACTCTCATAGCTATTGGATACAGGGTAGGAAAAAAAAACGCTCAAAAATTATAAACTGTCATGTCCTTAATGAGGTTCTCTGAGAATTGTTTTAAAATAAATAATAATATTTAAATATTACATTTTTGTCTAACTATCTTTATTTAGCAAAAAAGTAAGCTTTATCTAGTGCAGTTTGTAAAATTTTAAAGATGACAACTGCCATAAATCAGTATGCACCCATGCTCGATTCCAGAGGCCATGTAGTAGGATGGGCTGCAAAAAGAACATCTGCTGAGATAGATGTCAGGTAAGGACAGCTTTCAGTCAGGCATTTTGAACTGGCATTTCTATGTTCAGTCATCCTTACAGGACAGTCAGCGGAGTGGACTAAAGGAGAAGGGAAACCCCTTTGTTTAGCTGACGGAGAATGAACATCCATCTCAGTCACTTAGCGGAGTGGACTAAAGGAGAAGGGAAACCGCTTCCTTTAGTTGACTGAGAATGAACATCCATCTCAGTCAGCCTGACAGGACACTTAGCGGAGTGGATTAAAGGAGAAGGGAAACCCCTTTGCTTAGTTGACTGAGAATACACATCCATCTCAGTCAGCCTGACAGGACACTTAGCGGAGTGGACTAAAGGAGAAGGGAACCCCCTTTCTTTAGTTGACTGAGAATGAACATCCATCTCAGTCAGCCTGATATTTTAGTGCTGTGCAGGGAGTACGCCTCTCTTGCTCTTCACTTAGTCTGTCCTAAGAAGGCTGCACACTACTACATAGAAGTTCCCATATTTAAAATCCTTACAGACTGCACTAGATAAAACATAGCTTTTTTGCTAAATAAGGGTAATTAGAGAAATGCTTAATATTAAAAAGCATTTCATTTGATCACATTTCTCAAAGAACCCATTTATGGGGTTTAAACCTCTGATTGCAGCCATTCTGTAGGAGCAACCATAGTTTACTAACAGCAGAAGCTGTCATGGTCGTGTGATAGACACACTGCTACTCAGGTAGCTACAGAGCTCTGATGACAGCTGCTTAGTATAGTCACAGTATAGTTATCATATGGCAATGAGTTTTATCCAATGAAGAGTAATGAATAAAGAGTCAAGATCTTGAAATCCTTGAGGAATTGATACAAAAAGAACAGTGCAATGCTTACATGATTTTTCATTATACTGTGCATTCTACCTGAAACTGGAATATTACTGTAACAGACTTTTTTTGCCACCTGCAATATTTTTAATGTATATATTACATATCCAGCTGGAAGAAGTATTAGATTCTAAACAACTATAGTAGTAAAAATGCTAGAAATACAGTGTCTGTATACAATTAAAGTTAATTTACACTACAACTTGCATAAATTACCTACTTATTATCAAACCTTACACAGTCCTAGAATATACCCATAATATGACACTTGTCGCTTAGCAGAGGATTCTGGACATCCTCCTTTTGTCTTCTTGCATTAAGAGCTTGCATACAACCCATGCTAAAGTAATTTAAACATTCCTCAGGCCTCTAGGCACAGGGAAATTCAATAAGTCTGCATACGCTTCTTTGCTGGATTATTTTACTTTCAGCTGAAATAATGAGCTTGCCAAGTCCATTTCTCTACATTTCAATTCCAATGACCATAAGACAATACTATTTTCTGTAAATCTTAAAATATATGTGTATATATAATGACTTTATCCACTGTTCAGTTTTGATTTAGATATATGTGTTTGTCATTATTTGATTTAGAAAGTTTCAAGGAAACGTTCTTAAGCATCTTGCCACCTCACACATATTTAAGCTGTTCTGCCTGTCTTCAAGTAAAAGAAAAATCTGAAGTATGCTGTATAAGATGATTTCATTATTTCTCTACTTATAAACGGGTTTATAGAATCGCCTACTTAAATTATTAAGGAGCAGACAAGGTCCTACCTTTCGCAGAATGAAGAGGGTTTTACTGTCCTGTTCCTGTTAGCACTTGCTTTTGCAGGTCATCACCAAGTCCACGCTCATTGGGTCTGTCTATTCCTCAGATGTGAACATCAACACAGCCTGGCCACTCTGATCTGCGAGCTTTGCTAAGGAATGCCTTTTTTCCAATTTTTTACAATGTTTATATGATAGATTTTGAACTTTTTTTTTCAATTTTTATACCGAGTTGAATTATATTCTGGCTACCGAATGGTGGTGTGTCTTCTGATTCATTTCCAAAGGAAAATCATTTCTTTGTTTCCCTGCAGTAAGACACTCTTTTTTTGCGAAGTGGAAGGGGAATTGGATTTTTCATTCATCTGATCCCATGTGTTAAATTAAGGAAGGCTATGACATTTATCTTGGCAGTCTCTTTATACTGAGGTTGGATCTGTGTGGCTTGGAAAATACATTCCTAAGTGTTTCTAATTAATAAATCAAAATTATTTATATATCTTGCTAGAATATGACAGTAAGGTTATTTTATCTTCTGATGTTTATTAGTCTATTCCTTTTGTTTTATTTCTCCTCGCTTTTCATTTTTTGATTTGTATATCTTTATATTTAATGTTAGTAACGTCCAGTAAAAACATACATACCATAAAACTACTTTTTTAGTAGTTCAGAAGAGTGTGACGGTTTTCTTTCAAATCATATGATGCAGAAATGCATACAAATTTATATAAACCTTATTTTTTAAAACAAAAATCTGTCTTCTCATTTATATACATTAATTTTCCATAGTATTAATGGTTATGGCCAAAACCCTAACTATTTTTGGAAAGCCTCTGAAAAGCCCCTTGATGTCTCAATAAAGCACGCCCACATTTTTTTCCTTCTCAAAGCTTTTCTTACCATTTCATACTCCCATATCTCTGGTAGTAATGGGCCGACTTGCAGATACCCAGGATCAGCAGGTCCAAAAGAGTTAAAAAGAAAAAATACGGTTTGGGCCCAGAATTGATTCCGGATATCTGGCCTTACACTGGTCACCATATAAGGCTGTGGGGACCTGAATCAGGCACTTAAAATTGGTAGTAGAAGGGATAGAAAATTAGAGCAAACGCTTTATACTTACCGGTCTCCATATGGCTGTCCACTACTTCAAGGCCGCTCACTCTTCTTTCGGGGCCACTCATTATCTTAATGCATATGCACTGCTTCCCCCACCCACTGGCAGTCCCAGCATCTCTGATTGGTTGCAGTCAGACAGTGCCCTCAGCCTGTGTGATAGCATGTCTGACTGTAACCAATTAAAGGTGCTGTGTGTTTGTCTAGATTGATGTAAAACTAAATACAGAGGAACTGCATGCAGCTTTTTTAAAACTATTTAAATAAATAATTTTATAAAACGGCGTGCGGTCCCCCTCCAATTTTGATACCCAGCCTTGATAAAGCTGACAGCTGGGAGATGGTATTCTCAGCCTGCAGTTGCCCAGGGTTGTCGCAACCATTAGGTGTAACAATCTCGAAACTTTACTCGGCTCATCCCGATTGCCCTGGTGCGGTGGTAATCGGGGTAAGAAGGAGTTAATAACAGCTAACAGTTGCCACTAAGCCCTAGATTAGTAACGGGAGGCATCTGAGACCCCCCATTACTAATTTGTAAGTGAAAACAAATAAACACAAACATCGAAAAGAAAAATTATTTGAAATAAAATACAACGAAACCCCCTCTTTCACCCCTTTATTAAGCGCTAAAATGCCCAGGTTTGACATAATCCACACAAGGTCCCACAACAATTCCAGCTCTGCTACATCTGAAGTGACAGTGCGTGGGCATAAAACATGACTGCCCACTGTGAGCTTCAGGCAAAGAATGAACAGCAATAATGAGCGGTCACGTCACTCAAGTTATTAGCAGTCACAGCTGGAGGTTCCCATGTTCCTCCATCTGTGACCGGAAACAACCTGAGTGACGTCACCAATTTTTTTTTTCTTTTATTGCCGGAGTGACTGGAATTGGAATGTTACCCAGAGTTCCCTGAGAACTCCGGGGTTGTTCGGATTCTTTTGAACCCAACGGATCTGGACTTTTACAGTCCGGGTCCATCCATCACTAGTCTGTAGCTGATTTGTTTGCTTCAATAACTTCCTGTTTCTTGAACTCTCTGTTTCCTTGCGTAAACATGTCATCGTGTATTACCACTCCTGATGTGCGCTCATAAGTCTTTATGGTTATACATCTCACCCTCTACACCTCCATGCTCCTTTGGTACACCATTCCACCTCTCCATTCACTATATCAGAATACATATGAACTCATCATAACTTTCCAGAATGTTGATTAGGATGGCTACGAGGAGTTCTCGGTGTGCTGTACTTAACACTAGAACTACTGGACTCGTGACACCTGTATAGAAATACATGGTGCAAAGTAGTCAAAATGACTACCTCAGTAGTTCTAGTGTTAATACAAAATCTGGTCACAGTAAAGGCTCCAACAGGGTATGTGCACATAATATCTTTTAGACGCTATGCAAGAAGAGAACGCTTCATCAACTTTTGTCCTTAAGCTTCTTCGTTGTTAAAAGCTCAGAAGATAGAACATACATATGATTAGTTGTTTTAACTCTTTTTCAGTCTGGTTACTTAGCGGATTCAAGTAAAAAAGACAACATGTTCACATACCCTTGCAGTGCTTTCCAATAATATTATGTTCAACGTTTATTGGCGTCCCAAAGCTATGCATGGTTATATGTTGCTTATGATTGGTGTACCATATCATAGCTGATTTGAATATGCGTGGTTAACAGACAGATTGTTTATCCTCTCACGTGTTCAGTACAGTCTAAGGAAAGCAACACCCAACCCATCGCAGATGTTCTCTACATGCACTCCACAGAAAGCTGGTGTATTGGAGCGCAATGTACATTATATTGACAAAAAAAGAGAATACTTCTCAACATAGCAACTTAGCTACATGAAATAAACAGCAAAGATGAATTCAATAAACAAGGACTATTTTTAAGTAGCTTTCACCAATATTTTCCTTATAAATTGTTGTTATGGTAAGCAGTTGTGTTCAAAATTTGCCAGTCACATTTATATTTATATGAAATAGTAGTCAGTACACAGCTACATCATTTAAAGGGATTCTGATTAACTCCATGTAAGATTTTTTTGACATTTTCTTAAATGCATTTTACAGCAAAAGCCATGGTGTCACGAACCAGGGTACGGGGGCTCCTCATTTGTTTAGTGGTGTAGTACCTTCCCGTACCCGAGGTCACCCGCTCCGGTTTCCTGAGCTACGGATGGTGACCATGACTTTTTGGAATTCTGACACTGTGTCAAAAAGAGCCTACTGAGCATGTGCGGGATTCCTATGGGTCTTTTGACACTATCTAAGCATGTCAGTGATATGGCACGTTTCTGTTGGCCGCACTGACATCATCAGTGACGTGGCAAGTTCCTATTGGCCACGGTGACATCATCAGTGATGTGGCAAGTTTCTATTTGCCGCGGTGAGGTCATCAGTGACGCGGCAAGTTTCTATTGGCCGCGGTGTCATCAGTAATGTGGCAAGTGTCTATTAGCCGCGGTGACGTCATCAGTGACGTATAAGGCTCTCATTGGCCAAAGGGGCTGGCTGCACGTGGTTCCTCCATTTTGAGGGCGGTACAAGGTGATAAATAAACCTGACGCCCACATGAAGGTGCGCACTCGTCTTTGTGCATGCAGCAACACACAGCTACCTTAGGGATACACAGCGAAGTCCTACTGAACTGATTGAGGACCAGGAGGCAGGTTAGGGTGAGGCGTCGCAGTCACATGTAGACTGAGTTAGGGCCAGAAGCCGGCTAGGCTGGGCTCCAGAGATATCGGGGTTGTGCCGCTAAGGGACTGGTGGTTAAGCAGCTATACCCTATTATAACTGGATATTGGAGCAGTACCCTACACTTTCACGTCTGCATATGCTTGAGCGTATACTAGCAGAATATGGGTAGTGTTCTGCAGGTCCATCCCTATCCATACTGTGTATGCTATCTATATTAACTTTTGTGAAGTCACAGGAGAGTGTTGCGCCATATCTGGTCCTGTGCATAAACAGGGTCCCGTCCATTATATATTAGTACCCGTATCGGTTCCTGTGAGGCAACAGGGTCCAATTATATTAATACTATAGCTTCTGTTTGGCCTAGAACATGGAGACTGTACACGCAGGTTCTGTGTATTTTGTTGAATATCAGTAGAGCTTTAGGCTATCAGCTGCAGTTTACCACCACTGCACGGTGGACCCTGACCACTGATATCGGTTGATTCTCATTTTTTACCATATCAGTAGGTTCCTCCGTAACACATGGTCTGTAAACAGCTTACAAATTAGCAAAGGGGTCTTATTGTTGAAAGTTATCAGTCAGGAAAAGGGTACAAAAAATTTCCAAGGTATGAAATATATCATGGAACACTTTGGGGATGGTTTTCAATAAGTAGTTTAAATTTGGTATGACAGTGACACTACCTAGAACTCAAAAATTGATGAAAACAGAAGAAGAAAATTGGTCAGAAGACTGTCAATAGGTCTACAGCAACATTAAAGGAGTTGCAGGAATTTATAGCAAGTGCTGGTTGTGTACTGCATGTAACAACAATCTTTCGTATTCTTCATATGTCTTGTCTGTGGTGTAGAGCGGAAAGACAAAAACAAAGAAAACATTGGCCGGCCGCTTAGTGACGTTGCGGTGATGTTGCCGTGACGCCGAACGCACCTCCCCCTTGAGGGAGGGATTGTTTGGCAGTCACAGCGACACCGCCGACCAGGTAAGTGCGTATGACTCTGTCGTAGCGATAATGTTCGCTGCGGCAGCGATCACACGATATCGCATGCACAACGGGGGCGGGTGCTTTTGCGTACGATATCGCTGTTTCAGAAGATTTGAAGAAAATAATTGAGCAGGATGGAAGGAGTACCACCAAGAATAATTTATAATACAAGACTTCCCAGAGGGTGAAGTCTTTATCATTGATTTTATGAATAATATTGTGATCAGTGTCACATGGATTGTTGGAGCAGTGGCGATTTCAAGGGGTGAATATCGCAAACAGTAGGGTGCAGTGATTGAATATATCTTCTTTACATCCACCTGATAGAGGCTCCTGCAGACTTCTCTCATATGGAGCAAGAGTTTTTAGGCATTGGTGGGGAGGATATTTTCCTTCTGTATGCCACCTTCCCAGGATCTGGCCGTCCGATCCATCTTCTCAAAGTTCCACAAAACTGATGTTGACCACGCTATTGTGCATGTCTAAAAAAAACTAGCCCCTTCGGATCATGAGCCAGATGGGAGTTCAAAATTACTCTATGGGCCTCATAATAGTGGATATTCTGTCTGGAGTTTCATCTAAGTCACATTTTTCAGAGATTTACATGTAAACCCTGATGTAAATACTCAGCGTAGAGCACAGTATAAATGTGATATTATGTAAATTGAAATAATAAATTTGCAATATTATTTCAATGGTTTACCTGTCAGTAATTATTTAAGGTATGGATTTACTAAAAAAAATTAACGATGTATACTCACCATCCATCATGCCTTCAAATCCAGCATAGACTGCTTTGGTAGTCTCTGTTGGCTTATAAAGAGGTGTGAAAGCAGAAGGGTGGAGCGCACTACTGATGATACAATAGAGTATATAGGGGTGCACCCTGTTGCGGAAGGGGAGAACAGGAGAATAATGGAGAGAACAAAATTCCGCAAAACAATCAGGGGCACACCAATGATAGTATATATATAAAAAACACCTTTATTAATACATTGGAAGAGACATGTTTAAAAACAGTTAAAAATACAGACAAAAACAGAAACACCCACTGAGCGGGACCCGGGCCCTGGTCAGACAGTAGAGGGTACAATTGGTGAATACAATATCAGATCATAGACATGTATGAGTGACTAAAGAGAAATCACAGTAAGGTGCAATGTCAAATATCGAATATCAATAATTCATGCATAATACACACATTCTAAATAGCACCAAAAGATAGCAATGGCAAATGCTATCAAATGTGAGTGCAGGCAGTTGCACGGGTACCTGTGTCTATACGCCAAAATACCTATGTCTCAATGCATAAGAGTATAGATGTCAACAGCAGTTGGGTTGGCCAAGATGTGTCAAAATGAACCTATGTATATAGGCATAGATATCCCAAGTGAATAGCAAACGGGATATGGTCAGAGATGTAAACCAAACAAATGGATATAACCTGGCAGTGTTAAGGGTCCCTGCAGGTACACCTGAGACAGCGCCCGTGTACCCTAATGGGGGGGCAGATGTGCTACACCAAAAGCTGAGATATCGGACGCAGGATGTAGATAAGGGTGGTCACAGATAGGCTACTGAATACAAGAGAACCAGGCATATAGCTGCAGAGGGGATGCAAGGATTGTATATTAGCCAGATTGCCAGCATAATCAATTGTGTACCTATATAGTCCGGGGAATTGTATAGACACATATAAACATGGATGCGGTATAGATAGTAAAATACAATCAAACAATGCCGAGTGCCACTACAAGGATGTTAGGCAATAGTCCCCAATGTTAGAGCACATAGAGACAGTGGGCTGCAGCCCTAGTATAAAACGCCAAATGGGGTCAAGAGCCGATAGTCACCAAATGGAGGTCGTGTGAGGTAAAGGGTCAATTATCCCGCTCAGGGAAGGTGGCCTACGCGTGTCGCCGCCGCAGCGGCTTCATCAGGGCAGGACAAACATCGCCGACTGCCATGGCAGTGTTGGGCTCTCTTCACATTGCAGATTCTGACACACTGCCCAATGGTTTCTCTGGTGTCTGGGATCAACCCAGGTAGACTCGGGCATCGACCTGCTGTTTGCTGATTCATAGGCAAGCTAGCAAGAGTTAATCTCTGCTTGTCTATTTGCTCCTTTGATCACATGTGGTGGGGAAGCATATCACATCTGCTTTTCCCTTCTTTGTCTATCTCTCTGGTTTTCAACACACTCCTGTTCTGTCCATCCCTGGGGAGAAGGGAAGAAGGAATAAAATCAGGACTGGTCAGAAACAGGGCCAGGAATGAGACTCAGGCCTCTCCACCATTAGGAGTATCCCTGAGGTTAGGGATAGCATAGGCCCCCCTAGCTTGACGGTCAGCTTAGGAGCTCCGGTTCCCTGGTATACCATAGTCATTGTGACATTAGTATTGCATAGGTAATTAAATAGTTATAAGTTCATATCTATAATGGAGGCTTTAAAGCGTAAAAAAACCCTACAAAAAAAGTTCTATAAAATATAAAGAATCCGTAATTCTTCCACAAAAGAAAAAAAATAAAATGCTATCAAAACATTAATAAACTCATCAGATCAATGTGCAAAAAAACATGCCCTGACTAGAGATGAGCGAACCGGTCGCGGTTCGGCTCAAGTTCGGTTCACCGAACGGAGGTCTCGTTCGAGTTCGGTTCGTCGAACGTTCGACGAACCGAACTCGAACCGCATAGGAAACAATGGGAGGCAATCACAAACACATAAAAACACCTAGAAAACACCCTCAAAGGTGTCCAAAAGGTGACAAACAACTCACAACACAACACAAACACATGGGAAAGTGACAAGGACATATACTCATGCGAAAACAAAAGAACTGGACAAGGAAAAAGAGGAGGAGACACAGATATAGGCATGGCACGCCATTCTAAAATCATGTAAAACACCGCAAGGTGACTCCAAGCGGAGTCTCCCTTTTTTCCAAAAATTGGGCCACACAGACACCCCATTAGTGGCAGCACTTGTGCCCTAGTTGTACACTTCACAGCTAGATTTGCATCAAGCACATTCAAAATACACAAGCATTTACTCTCCCCAGGATGACACAGGGGTAGTAAATTCCTTGTGGATCCATGACTTGTTCATTTTGATGAACGTTAGTCTGTCCACATTGTCACTGGACAGACGCGTGCGCTTATCTGTCAGCACACACCCAGCAGCACTGAAGACACGTTCAGAGACAACGCTGGCAGCTGGACACGACAAAATCCCCAAGGCGTAAGTGGAGAGCTCTGGCCATTTTTCAAGATTTGAAGCCCAAAATGAGCAAGGCTCCATTTGCAAAGTCATAGCATCGATGTTCATTTGTAGATACTACTGTATCATCCTCTCCAGCCGTTGACTATGTGTCAGACTTGTTGTCTCTGGTGGCCTTGCAAAGGAGGGTCTAAAAAAATTATGAAAAGATTCAATAAAATTGCTGTTACCAGCACCAGATACGGTGCTACTGGTACGGGTAGACTGTTGAAGATGACGAGACCGTCCCATGTTTGTCAAGTTACAACTGGGAGATTCACTCCCTGCACCTGCACGGTTGTTTGGTGGAAAAGCCGAGCTAAGATCGAGTAACAGCTTCTGCTGATACTCCTGCATATGTGCGTCCCTTTCTATGGCTGGAATTATGTCACAAAATTTGGACTTGTACCGGGGATCTAATAGTGTGGCAAGCCAGTAGTCATCATCACTTCTAATTTTGACAATACGAGGGTCATGTTGGAGGTAGTGCAGCAAGAAGGCACTCGTGCCTTGCGCAGCCATGCAGACCAAGTCCACGCTGTGTTTGTGGCATAGAGGTGCTAACCGTTCTTTCTTCCTCTGACATCTCCCCCCAACCTCTTTCAACTGAAATTTGACCAAGGTCTCCCTCATCCACTGAGTCTTCCATGTCCATGGACAGTTCGTCCTCCATTGCACCAGGGCTCGGCGGTGCTGCCACAGTTGCTGTAACATGTGGAGAGTCGAATTCCAGCGTGTCGCCACATCGCATTTCAGGCGATGAACCGGCAGGCCGAAAGACTTCTGGAGCGATGCAAGTCGCTCAGCTGCGGCGGTTGAACGGCGGAAGTGAGCAGACAGTTTTCGTGCCCTGGTCAGAAGGCCATCTAGGCCGGGTTAGTGTGTTAAAAATTGCTGGACAACAAGGTTCAACACGTGAGCCATACAAGGCACGTGTGTCACCTTGCCCAGGTGAAGGGCCGCACCCAGGTTTGCAGCATTGTCACACACGGCCTTACTAGGCTGCAGGTTGAGTGGAGGCAACCATTTATTAAACTCAGTCTCCAGAGCTGCCCACAACTCAGCCGCTGTGTGACTCCTATTTCCAAGATATGTCAAGCTAAAGACCGCCTGATGCCGTTGCGCTCTGCTGCCAGCATAGTAATGAGGGGTGCGTGATTCATTCTGCGCAGTGAGAACGCTGGTGGCCTGACCAAGCAGGCTTGGGGCGGAGGTGGAGGACCCAGATGAGGTGGAAAAGGCAGAAGCAGTGGCGGAACTTGGACAGAGGATTGACACACAAGTCGTGGGGACGGCAAGACTTGTGCAGCAGACCCTTCACCATCTATCACCATAGTTACCCAGTGCCCAGTCAGCGACATGTAACGTCCATGTCCATGCTTACTGGTCCAAGTATCGGTGGTGAAATGCACCCGTTCACACACAGAGTTTCTCAAGGAAGCGGTGATGTTGTGTGCGACATGCTGGTGTAGCGCGGGCACACCTTTCTTTGAGAAGTAGTGGCGACTGGGCATCTGGTACTGGGGCACAGCGACAGACATAAGGTCTCTAAAATCCTGTGTGTCCACCAGGCAGAAAGGCAGCATTTCGGTAGCCAAGAGCTTACAGAGGGATAAAGTCAACCTCTTAGCTTTGTCATGGGTCGCAGGAAATGGCCTTTTATTTGTCCACATCTGAGGGACAGAGATCTGGCTGCTGTGTGTAGACGGTGTTGAGTAGGGTGTCCCTGGAAAAATGCAGGTTTGTGAGGAAAGTGCAGGCGGAGACATGATGTTGCCTTCATCCAACGTTGGTGCTATCGATGTCTGAGAGAGCTGTACACACGCACTTGTTTCCCCTTCCAAACCAACTGACGACCTACCAAGCAAACTGCATGTTGTGGTTACAGTGGTGGAAGTTGTGCGTGGAAAACCAGGTGTGACAGCTGTCCCCACAGTCCTAGAAGATGAAGAGCGCGCGGATGCACTGGAAGGGGCAGGCGGTGGATGGTTCGCTCCGCTAGGCCGCATTGCAGCACGGTGAGCTTCCCACTGGGACATATGATATTTATTCATGTGACGATTCATGGAAGAAGTTGTCAAACTGCTGAGGTTTTGCCCTCTACTAACAGAATCACGACAAATTTTACACATCACATAATTTGGGCGATCTTTTGCTATGTCAAAAAAGGACCAGGCTTGGCAAGGCTTAGAGGGCATGCGACCTGCTGATCCACCCCGACTAGTGCTCAGAGGCACAGTGGTGGCTGAGGATGCAGTTGTAGACGTGCTACCAGTACTCCGACTCTGTCCAGGAAGGCGCAAGGTAACTTCGTCGTCAGTTGCATCCTCCTCCACCGTCTCTGTTGACCTCCTCGAGGGCCTGACTGTGGGTTGACAGTAGGTGGGATCTAGAACTTCCTCATCAATTGTTGTGTTTGCACACCCCTCACCCTCAGACCGAGCCTCTTCTTGCCCTGACCGAATATTTAAGTTGTCATCCCAATCTGGTATCTGCGTCTCATCGTCATCAGTATGTTCCTCATTGTCTATAACAACAGGTGTTACAGTTTGTGAAAAAGGGTCAACATTATGCTCAGAAACTTGGTCCTCACGGCCTGAATCAGAGTCACAAAGGTTCTGGGCATCACTGCAGACCATTTCCTGGTCTGTACTCACTGTAGCTTGGGAGCAGACCTCTGATTCCCAGGCTATAGTGTGACTGAACAGCTCTGCAGACTCAGCCATCTCAGTTCCACCATACTGTGCAGGGCGGATGGAGACTTCAGAGCTGGGAGAAAGCAAGTTTGATTGGGATGACAACTCAGAGGACTGGTGTTTTTTGGATGCGGAAGTTGAGGTGGCGGAGAGGGCACTTGTTGGACCACTTGAGATCCATTCAAGCATTTTCCTTTTTTGGCCATCATCTACCTTTGTTCCAGTTGTTCGTGTCCGTAAAAAAGGGAGCACATCGGATTGTCCACGGTAAGTAGTAGACATTTTACTTTTGCTAGAAGATGGTCTATCTTCAGCAGATGTTAATGGAGCTTTGCCACCTTCCCCACGGACAAACCCTTTTTTTCCTTTTCCAACACGCCTCTTCCCCTTTCCACCAGCATCTGTCATTTTGCCACTCATTTTGATTGCGACAAGATTGTGCACTTAAAATGTGGTAGTAAAAATTGAGAGGTGGTGTAGATTGCAGCTGTAGTCTATCTTTATTAACAGCAGAATAAACAACAATAACTATCCCTGACAATGCAACTGTGGCCCTTAAACTGGCAGCATAGTTTGCTAGTATAATGGCTTAGTAACAATGAGTTTGAGTGTGCAATTCAGAGGTGATGCACATAGATTTGCACCAGTGGGACACTAATGGAAGTCCAACAGCCACTTTTAGGATGCCACTAAGTTTACTCAGTGTTTGCTAGTATAATGGCTTAGTAACAATGAGTTTGAGTGTGCAATGCAGAGGTGATGCACATAGATTTGCACCAGTGGGACACTAATGGAAGTCCAACAGCCACTTTTAGGATGCTACTAAGTTTACTCAGTGTTTGCTAGTATAATGGCTTATTAACAATGAGTTTGAGTGTGCAATGCAGAGGTGATGCACATAGATTTGCACCAGTGGGACACTAATGGAAGTCCAACAGCCACTTTTAGGATGCCATTTTGTTTACTCAGTGTTTGCTAGTATAATGGCTTAGTAACAATGAGTTTGAGTGTGCAATGCAGAGGTGATGCACATAGATTTGCACCAGTGGGACACTAATGGAAGTCCAACAGCCACTTTTAGGATGCCATTTTGTTTACTCAGTGTTTGCTAGTATAATGGCTTAGTAACAATGAGCTTGAGTGTGCAAAGGGCAGGAGGGTACAGTGGCAGGGTTGTGGGTCTGGGTAGAGGAAAGGAAGCCTCCCTTTCTATCCCTCCTAATGGGGAAATGCAGCGAGGAAATCCCTGACCTTAGCTACACAGACGCTGTCATCTTGTGTAGCTGTTAAAATCTGTTTTCACGGACCTGACTGTCACCTATGGCTCTGACCCTGCCGGTATTAGCCCTTAAAAGGACTAATAGAAACTTCTATCCCTATTCTGTATAGCGCTGTGTATAGAGCGTACACAGCAGTATCGGAGACAGGAGCTACGCCAGCGGTGACTGACACCAAGACGCAGAAGGCAGATAATGGCGTGCTGGAGGAAAATGTCCGTTTTTATAATGCATGGACATGTGACATGGACATCCTATCACACATGCCGTTGCTTCTCTGGCTGAAAGTCCACTTAGCTGTGTGTGTGTCTGGGATTGGCCGACATGCTGGCCCGCCCCACTACACGCGCGCGCTTAGGGAAGGAAGACAAGGAAAAAAAAAAAAAAATGGCGATCGCCATTATCCAAACAGCAGTGATCTGAATGCGCTGTTCCCGCACACTATACGCTGAAATTTCATAATAGTGTGAGTCACAGAGTGACTTACACTATTACAGCGGAAAGCCAGCTAGTAATTAGCTTGTCTTTTTGCTGCTAGAACCGTTCTCGAACGTATCTAGAACTATCGAGCTTTAGCAAAAAGCTCGAGTTCTAGTTCGATCCAGAACAGCCCCCAAAATCACTCGAGCCGCGAACTGGAGAACCTCGAACCGCACTCAACTCTAGCCCTGACACAGGTCCATTGAAAGAAAAAATGAAAAAGTTACAGGTCTCAGAAAATGGCAGTATAAAACATTTTGGGGTTTGTTTTTTTTTGCAAACTTCTTGTCTTTGCTTTAATTGTACTGTCCTGAAGAATAATTTTGGCATAAAAATTAAATGCAAAAAGCAAATGCTAAATTGCTTTTATTTTTACTTTTTACTTACCGTATTTTTCGGACTATAAGATGCACTTTTTTCCCCCAAATGTTGGGGGAAAGTGGGGGGTGCGTCTTATAGTCTTAATGTAGGGCTGCGGGGAATGAGGGTGCTGCAGTGGAGCGGGTCATCGGCGGCATGAGCAGGCTGTAGCAGCCTGCCGTGACCATGTGGACCCACTCATTTAATATGCACGCCCATCCTCCCATCCTGAAGCCAGCGCTGACTGGTGGGTGGGATGATGGGTGGGGGTGCTCGCATATTAAACAGCCTGCCTGCATGATCACCCCTGGCAACTACAGCCTGGAGTGATCATGTGCAACTGTATTCACTGCCCCCCGCATCATCATCAGCGTGGGGTGCAGTGAATAAGTATACTCACTGGCCACGATCCCTGCAGCACTGTCCTCCTGCCTGTACCAGCGGCGGCTTTGTGGAGACTAGCGGTGCGCACAGCGATGACGTTATCGCTGTGCGCACGTGTCGACTTGCAGCCGCTGGCACAGACAGGAGGACATCGCGATGCTACAGGGATCGTGGCCAGCTCCACACTCCAGCGCTGCTGCTGACACAGACCGAGGAGGAGCGATGCTGCAGGAAGTGAGGTAAGGTGAGTATGAACGTTTAATTTTTTTTATGTGCCACAGGATGCGGGCTGTATTCCAGGATGGGGATATATAGCAGGATGGGGGTGTATAGCAGGATGAGGGCATATAGCAGGATGGGGGTATATTATGAGCAGGATGGGGGTATATGAGCAGGATCGGGGTATATGAGCAGGATCAGGGTATATGAGCAGGATGGGGGTATATAGCAGGATGGGAGTATATGAGCAGGATGGGGGTATATAGCAGGATATGGATTTATGAGCAGGATGGGGGTATATTTTGAGCAGGATGGGGTATATGAGCAGGATGGGAATATATGAGCAGGATGGGGGTATATGAGCAGGATGGGGGTATATAGCAGGATGCGGCCATATGCCAGTATATAGCAGGATGTGGTCATATGCCAGGATGACGGTATATAGCAAAATGGGGGCTATACCAGGATGAGGGACATATACTGTATATAGAAGGCAGGAGGATCATTACCAGGCTGGGGTACCTTAGCAAAGAATTTGGGGACATTACCCCCATAACAGTATCAGCAGCAGATCCTCGCCCCATAACAGTGTGTCATGACCACATTTTTTGCTTAAAATTTTATTTTGCTATTTTCCTCCTCTAAAACCAGGGTGCGTCTTATGGTCCGGTGCGTCTTATAGTCCGAAAAATACGGTAACTTGGAAATGTTTTCAGTGCATTATAAATTAATTGGCGTCATTAATTCTAGAACTTATCCCACAAAAACCAAACCCTTATATAGTTGTTTCAATGGAAAAAATAGTTATGGCTCTCGGAAGAGGGGGAGCGAAAAACAAAGGTAAAACAAGGCAATAAATTGTTCAGTCTTTAAGGATTTAATTGAGACTCAATTTGTCTTTTTCTGCATTCTACTGAATATGCCAGAATTTAGAACACATTGTTGTAAACCTCTTATTGAATAATGGTTGATTGTAATTTGGTGACCTAAATTGATTTGAATATGGGTGATATTTTGAATGACTCAGACAATTTGTGATTGAACAAATAACTTTATTGTGGCATATTATTTTCTGCATGGTCCTGGTCTTTATCTGAGAATGTGAACCTCAAACAGGTCCAGTAGAGTTCAGAGACACTGGAAAGAATACATTGTGCAACCTTTGGCTATGGCTATGTGCGCACGTTGCATTCTGGCTTGACAAATATTCTGCAGCATTTTGTCACTGCATGTGCGTTTCAAAATGCATCCAAAACGCTGCGTTTTGGATGCATTTTAAATGCATTTTGAATGCAGATTGGATGCGTTCTGGATACGTGCTCTCCCACAGAAAGAGAGGGGAAAGCATCCAAAACGCACAACATAAGTTACATGTTGCTTTTTTAGAATGCATCGATTTTGTAAAAACTTTGGCATCCAAAACGCTCATGGAATTTGCTTAATTTTTATAGACTTTGCTGGGAACGCACAACGCATGCATTTACGTTGCAGTTTAAAACGCTGCTTAAACGCATGAAAAAATGCAACGTGCGCACATAGCCTCACAGCGGCTCTGCTAGTCCACGCTGCATTGGGTCTCCACGTACCTCCCTCTCTACAGGATTCTGGTGCTCTTCATGGTGGCTGTAGTTCACATCTAATGGAGTCAGGCCGAATTTTTCAAACTTCTCTTGGCTTCTTCTTGGCCGTGGCACAACTCCCTTTAGCACAACACTCTCCACCACGTCAGCATCTGTCTGTACAACCACCTGTGCTGATGCTGCATGTTTTCCTGTAATACTAGGAGGGCGTAAAGCAAAAAAGACCAACAATACATACACAATTATAAGGAGGAATATATGAACCAACTTCCTTAAGGAAAGTCTATAAAATATTATACTTCAATCAGATATAATTTTTAAAATGTGCCTCAATCTATGCCAGTTCAGATTGTTTTCCAACTGTAGCTACATTTCTAATATCATGTGATGTTTCTTAAGACCGTGTTTTACTGTGCCAGTCCATGATTCAGTTCAGTTGATGGATTAAAGGTGGAAACAAATTCTAAACCAGCTGAGACATGAATGTCTAAAACTTTACTAATAAAAGCTTCGACATCTGTTGGAAATCACACTTGTGTCTTTTGAAACATTTCTGCTTTTCATTTGGAGGAAGAACCTTTCAGACTTCATTTTATTTGGTCAGTCCGGCAGTGCCAAAACTGCTGTAACACTCCATGCAAACTAACATTTTTCCCCATTGCTGTCAGAAGTGCTGCTTCTAAAGGAAAAACACTAGTATGCACATAGAATAACAAACATAAGCTTTGGGCTTGAAGCCAGTGTGTCATTCACATTACCTGGTTGTTCAGCCGCAGGCCAGACATTTAGCTTCTTGGGCTGATCATTGGATTATTGCAGGTTCCAATCTGATTCTATTATAAAGTACCTTCTTACATCGCCTAATAGATACTCTTGGCTGTCATCTTAACAATGAATTCCAGTGTTTTTCCAGTTTTTGTTATCATTGTTTCTGTAATGCTTTAATGAAATTTTCTAGGTTCTGTAGAGATTGAGGCATTTGATCCAGCACATATTGTTGGAAAAGACCAAACTACGAAAGATTTTATATGATATAGCTACAAAAGTGGCCATTAGACCAATGTTTGTTACCCTCTCAAATCTTTGTTTCGCAAGTCAAAGAAATATAATTCAAGTTTTCCCAAACTAATTTCTATCACCTTTAAGTGTAGCTTTTCACTATAAACTTTCATGTGTGTACACTTTCTGACCCTTAAAATACTTGTATATTGCATTTTCACTAGTTATTTCTGCTGCAGACTCTTTTTCTTAGTTTCTCAGTTGACTCTGATGTTGGGGGAGGAAACTAGCTTCTATGATATCTCACATACATAGCACACAGAGAAATGTGTTCCTACGTGTCACTCTTTTGTACAGAAAGAGAAGCAACAGCAGCATGATGGACAATATAAAACAGTACTCAGCAAGAATCAAACTCTGAGGTAAAAGACTTGTTAGGAAGCTCAGCACAATCATTCTGTGTTTCCTTCTCCCTATTTCCTCACTCTGTTCCTCCCATCTGTATACATCATAATAGGCTGTGTAACTTGACACATCATATTGCTCACAGTCGTCTTGCCTTGAGCAAGAGTTAGGGTGCACTCACACGAATGTATGACTCGCACGATTATCGGATCGCATCACCCAGCATGACTAGCTTCTCTCCTGACAGGAGCGGGTCTGCTGCATGTATTTCTATGCACTGAAAGTCTCCTGTCCCGAGAGTGTGCGGCAATACCGGGTGATGCCGATGCGAGACTCGCCGAGTCACTCGCAAGTGTGACTCCGGCCTTAAGCTGTGAATGGCATGTTCAGGAAGCTGAGGAGAAGAAAAGGAGAGTGTCTTAAATAGATTAATTAAACAGACTTCTTTGATAACATATATTACAAGGTTTCTGATATTGGCCTGTACTATTTACAACGATTTATGCAATGTTTGTTAAGGCTGTGATTTTTTGCTTGCAGCTGATTTTTTTGGTTGCAAATTTGGTGTAGTTTATTGTGACGAATGTTGCCCAAATCTGCATGTCTATCCTTATTCCAACAAAGTCAATGAGAATTCTGAAGTGCTGTGCACACGTTGCTTCTTTTTTCCTTGCAGTTGTGGGTGCAGAAAAAATCTGCAGCATGCTACGGTAATTGTTGGTACGTTTGTTCCTGCGTTTTTTAGCCCTTCCAGGCATTGATTTAACAAAAAACGAATGGCAAAAAATGCACCAAATACGTATGCGTTTTGTGGTGTGTTTTTCTGCCTCAAGGTGTATTTTTTGATACAGAAAACTTCTGCACCTAATCTGCAGCATGCACACATACCCTAAAAGTACAATTCTCATTTTAGCATAAATGTAATGCTCGCAAGTGTAAATGGAGAGTGGACCCACTGGGCCACAGCACACAGAATACCTGAGGGCATTCCTATGGCTCACAACAGATTTTTAACATAGCCTCTGTGTCATGAAGTGACTACAGGGGTTCCTTCATTGAAGAAAAACAAAAAGCCAGCACTAAATGTGCACTTCAGCACTAAAATTCCAAACTGTACTTATTATAAAAAAATTTGAGATTTTTGGCAAAAAAATTGCAATTTCTTGAGCTGCCTCGCCACGTCACGGCAAATCTCATTTGAGGCAGTCCTACACTAAAATGTTTTTATAAAATGTGCCATACGGCCTCACATATGAATAGTAGAACTGCTCTTAGCAGCACTCACCTGGTCTATTTCAATCCCGTACCCATGACTGAGTCATGGCTGTGGGCGGGACAGGTCCAAGCAAATGCTGCATGAAGTAAATAGCCTGTGGACAAGGCCTGATGACAATGTGAACAGTCACCAACCGCCAAAATCTAGACAGATGGAATACATCCCAAATTGGGGTGCATAGCATGGTGGGGGTCAGCCACCGACCAATTCAATGAAGAAAAACAAAAAGCCAGCACTAAATGTGCACTTCAGCACTAAAATTCCAAACTGTACTTATTATAAACATTTTTGAGATTTTTGGCAAAAAATTGCAATTTCTTGAGCTGCCTCGCCACGTCACGGCAAATCTCATTTGAGGCAGTCCTACACTAAAATATTTTTATAAAATGTGCCATACGGCCTCACATATGAATAGTGGAACTGCTCTTAGCAGCACTCACCTGGTCTATTTCAATCCCGTACCCATGACTGAGTCATGGCTGTGGGCGGGACAGGTCCAAGGAAATGCTGCATGAAGTAAATAGCCTGTGGACAAGGCCTGATGACAATGTGAACAGTCACCAACCGTCAAAATCTAGACAGATGGAATACATCCCAAATTGGGGTGCATAGCATGGTGGGGGTCAGCCACCGACCAATTCAATGAAGAAAAACAAAAAGCCAGCACTAAATGTGCACTTCAGCACTAAAATTCCAAACTGTACTTATTATAACAATTTTTGAGATTTTTGGCAAAAAATTGCAATTTCTTGAGCTGCCTTGCCACGTCACGGCAAATCTCATTTGAGGCAGTCCTACACTAAAATATTTTTATAAAATGTGCCATACGGCCTCACATATGAATAGTAGAACTGCTTTTAGCAGCACTCACCTGGTCTATTTCAATCCCATACCCATGACTGAGTCATGGCTGTGGGCGGGACAGGTCCAAGCAAATGCTGCATGAAGTAAATAGCCTGTGGACAAGGCCTGATGACAATGTAAACAGTCACCAACCGCCAAAATCTAGACAGATGGAATACATCCCAAATTGGGGTGCATAGCATGGTGGGGGTCAGCCACCGACTAATTCAATGAAGAAAAACAAAAAGCCAGCACTAAATGTGCACTTCAGCACTAAAATTCCAAACTGTACTTATTATAAAAAATTTTGAGATTTTTGGCAAAAAATTGCAATTTCTTGAGCTGCCTCGCCACGTCACGGCAAATCTCATTTGAGGCAGTCCTACACTAAAATATTTTTATAAAATGTGCCATACGGCCTCACATATGAATAGTAGAACTGCTCTTAGCAGCACTCACCTGGTCTATTTCAATCCCGTACCCATGACTGAGTCATGGCTGTGGGCGGGACAGGTCCAAGCAAATGCTGCATGAAGTAAATAGCCTGTGGACAAGGCCTGATGACAATGTGAACAGTCACCAACCGCCAAAATCTAGACAGATGGAATACATCCCAAATTGGGATGTACACGGGAAGCCTCGGCAAGCGCCGCTACACACATGGTACATGATACAACGGTGTGCTCTGGCACTAGGGTAAGTGGAACAGGGTCATCTCCTAAAGTCACCTAAGGCTGATCCCTGCACTCCCAAACGTCCCTATATGGGTTCTTTCAACCCATCACTGATCACGTGCCTATCCCTATCTTTCCCTGGACTCAGCCCTGTTTAATGCGCAGATCAGCAGGAATGCTAGTCCCGCTCTAGGATAAAGATACAGAGGATTAGACAGATGGGTAAAATAAACAGCAATCATACAAAGCACTCCAAATGGCAAAAGGTACGAATGAGGAATAGACCAGAGGGGTAAAACCAAAATGAACTAAGTAAGGGAAAAACTCCACACAGCTTTCACAAAGCAAATGATCTCTGAATGACTTCCTGGTCCACATTTCACAGGTTCCCTGTAGAGATAAGCTATGAATAAACTATCATCAACATTTACCTGGGCTGGGGGAAAAGTCTTTATAGCAGAGGTAATTAGCAATACAAAACAGCTGGCTCTAGTTTTGATTTAGAGTTTAGGAATCCAGAGGAACTGCTTCATTTTAGCAGCACTGGATAAACAAGAATCTGCACAGCCAGCAGTTTTAACTGCAGCAAATGGGTATTTAGCCCTGCGCTGCAATCTCCTGACACCAGAAATTGGAGGGACCACTCTTCATCGTGGAACCTTCGTGACACTCTGATGGTGAGGGTGGATTTGGCTGCAGTAAGAAACCAGGTGCCACTCAGGGAGACTTAGTGCTGCGACAGCTGACCCCAGGGGTATGGACACTGACAGCCTCTGATGAGGCAGGTGCAGCTGGGACGGCTGATGTGCAGGCTTGTATGGAATGCTGCATCTAGAGCAGCCGGTACAGATGGTTTGACTGATATGGTACAATGCAACAACGACCGGTACAGCAGGCTTGGCTGATATGGTATGCTGCATCAGCAAAGGGTACCGTAGGCTTAGCCAATATGGTATGATGCAGCAGTGGCCAGAACGGCATGCTTAGCCTATGTGGTATGGTGCAGCAGCAGCAGACAAAATTACAAAACAGACAGACAGGTTAAGTAACAACGCAGCAGCACATAAATAAGGGACCTGAACAACTAGCAATATGTCTTTAGGATTAGACTACATTGCCCAGGCACCTCCCATAAGTAGGGTGGGCCTTAAATACCTGGTGCCTCTCTGCCACAGGCTGAGAGGCACTTCTAAGTTAGGGCGCTCTGGGGGCCCATTAAAAATAGGTGAACGCACCCTAGATTTCTTCCAGGAAGCATGTACGCAGGACACGGGAGTGACCAGCAACCACCGCTGAGTGTAAGAGTGAGTGTACCAGCATCCCAGCTGAGGAGGAAGGGCAGGACAGTGCAGGGAGGCCAGTAGAGGTGTTACAATAAGTATAATAAGTTCTCAGCAAGGATCATATTACAATGCAATGATGCTATGGGTATAAATTCATACATAGTTCAATAAAAAAGTAAACAAAATGAGGAGGGGAACTCTTAAGGCCCCATTACACGGAACAACATCGTTAACGAGTTGCCGTTGGGGTCACGGAATTCGTGACGCATATCCGGCCTCGTTAGCGATGTCGTTGCGTGTGACACGTACGAGCGACCACTAACTATGTAAAATACCAAATAGTTGATTGTTGACTCCTCATCCATTTCTCAAATGTCTTTGCTCGTGCAGGACGCCGGTTTTTCATCGTTCCTGAGGCATCACGCATCGCTATGTGTGACACCCCAGGAATGACGAACAACACCGTACTTGCGTCCTCCGACAACGAGGTGGGCGTGACTTTCTGCGGCTGCTCTCCACCCCTCCGCTTCTGTTGGACGCCTGCCGTGTGACGTCGCTGTGATGCCGCACAAACCACCCCTTAGAAAAGAGGCAGTTCGCCGGCCACAGCGACGTCGCTAGGAATGTAAGTACGTGTAACGTGTACTAGCGATATTGTGCACCACGGGCAGCGATTTGCCCGTGACGCACAAACGACGGGGGCGGGTGCTTTCATGAGCGACATCGCAAGCGATGTCGCTGCGTGTAAAGCCCCCTTTAGACAAATTAATCCTGATTTTATTTGCACCAAAATATAGTTGTATATTTCTTGTACCAGATTTATTATGTTTGCTAGCTTATTTAAGGCCTCCTTCACACGTCCATGTCTCCGGTACGTGTTTGGTCCGTTTCCTCACGTGCCGGAGACACGGGCCCACATAGGCCCATTAAAATCAACACGGAGGGCAATGCGCACCTTTGACACGTCCGTGAAAAACGTGCATGATTTTCACGTACGTGTGACAGAGTCCTAACATGGAGCAAGGCCTAATGCGATACTATCCATCAAGATTTTGTTTCAAATTACTAGTAAAAAGTAGAACAACTGAGAGGTCATGTAAACTTAAATAATACAGTCTAACAATGAAACAAGATTTATTAAATGGTGTCTGTTATTGCAAAATACTCTTTTTCATAAATCAATAGTAGAGACAAGTGTAAAAAACTGTATTATATCTTACATAAAAAATGTTTTTTTCTCCGCTGTTCTGTCACTTCTTCCTTTTCTCAAACATTCTAAACGGAACATCCATTCAAAGGAAACAGAATGCCAGCAAATTGAGGTGTCAGGTTACACCTTCTATTATACACTGATGTGGGCAATTAATGGTATGTCCACATGCTGTGTTCACCACAAAATTGCATCGTGTTCATCACAAAACTGCACCCTCTGGCCCAAAAATGCATCCAAATACACATGCATTTTCCATGCGTTTTTGACCATGTGTTGTTGTTTTTTTAATTCAATGGGGGAAAAATAGTGTAGAGAGGACCCGGACTGTAAAGTCCAACCCGCTCGTGTTCCAACGTACCCAAGTGCAGGACCTGAGGTGAGGTCACTGAGTTCATTGAAGTTCTCTGAGGTCAATTTACCTGTGGTCAGAGAAGAAAACCGTTGAAACCTCCAGCTGTGGCCGTGGCTAACCTGAGTGACGTCACCTCTGATCGCAGCTTAGTCTCTGCCTGAAATCCACAGCAAGCAGTCATGTTCCATGATGACGCGTTGTGACTTCAGATGTAGCAGAGCTGGAATTGTTGTGGGACCACATGTGGATTATGTTGGTTCTGCAGGGGTGTTGTGGGGGTTAATAAAATGGTGAAAGAGGGTGCTTTTTTGTCTTTTATTTCAAATAAAAGATTTTTTTGGGTGTTTGTGTTTATTTCTTTTCACTTACAGATTAGTTATGAGGGGCTCATAGACTCCTCCCATTACTAATCTAGGGCTTAGTGGAAGCTGTGAGCTGCCATTAACCTTTTTTTACTCCAATTGCCTCCACACCAGGGCAATCGGGAAGAGTTAGGTAAAGTGCTGGGATTGTCGGATCTATTGGATGCAGCAATCCTGGGCTGCGTTGGGCTGCTATAGGCTGGGGTTGGCATAATAAGCATGGGTCTCCCCAGCCTGAGAATACCAGACCCAGCTGTTGGGCTTTATCTTGGCTGGGTATCAAAATCGGGCGGACTGCACGCCCTTTTTTAATAAATTATTTATTTAAATTAAAAAAATAAAAGCTACATGCAATTCCTCTTATTTTGGTACACAGCCAAAATAAGTGCATGGCTGGGGGCTGCAACCTGTAAGCATATCCTTTGTCTGTGCTGGGTAACATAATATGGGGGGACCCTGCGCCAATTTTTTTTTTAAATGTATTTCTTTTTACACCACGCCATAGACGCACATAGCATCTGTGATTGGAAGCTACTATTTTTAAGTGTTGTATTCTGGTCCTCATAGACTTATATGGGGACCGGCATCTGGCCAGATACCTGCGATCAATCCTGGGCTGGAACCAGGTGGTTTTTTAAACCCGGTTAGACCAACGGACCCCCGGTATCTGCAACTCCACCATCACTAGTGAAAAATGTAGGCAAAAAACACAAAACGCATTGCCATACTGCAGTTTTGTGGTCACCACAAAATTTCAGTCATAAGAAACAGCAACGTGCGCAAAGCAAAACTGAAATCTCAAACTTTGCTATGGAAAGAAATGTATACAGTTTTATGACACAAACTGAATACAAAAAAGTGGCAAAAATGCGGCAAAAAAACGCAGCGTGCACACGGGACCTTAGGAGCACTCAATACAGTGAGAGACAAGAAGTACTGTCCTGTACTAAAGAGAAAAAAGATCAAGAATATATTGAACCCACAATTTGTTATGCTCTTTCTTCCATACGTGGTTAAAAACTGTAGTTTGACCACACTGCAAAGCTCTGAACAGTTGAAGCGCTATTTGATATAAGGAGGGAAGATTTGGCTATAGATTGCGGCCATCATGGTGCATTTGCAGAATTTCTCATGTATCAAAATAGCAGAAACCCCTCTCACAGGTGATTCAGTTTTGGAAACTAGACCCCTTCCCTCCCAAACAATTCATCTAGGCTTGTGGTGAGCCATCAACTCACAAGTTCTTCACAGAATTTTGTTACATTTGGAGGTGAAAGCAAAAAAAATATCTTTGTTAGCTCTAAATTTGTCTTTTTTATAATGCGTTTTAAGACAAAATATATACTAAATTTAGTTGCACAATTTCTTACAGATGTACCAATACCCAGTATTGAAATCTAATATTTGCGCACATGGGCTTTGAAAAGAATAATCGATATTTGACTTTTGGAGCACAAATTTGGCTGGAAAAAAATTGTGGATATAATGTTAAATTTACTAGGCTCCTTCCGTCACACAGAGATTTTCACAAACTTCGACGACTGTCATGGTGGCAGCAGGTTCTATTCAGAATACTGATTCTGACATTCTGCCTGATCACTTCTGAGATCTGTAATCAGTGCAGGCTGACTCGGGCGACGGCCAACAGATCGGTTGTTCATACGCAGGCTAGCAAGAATTAATCTCTGCTTGAGTCATTTTTGTTCACATGCTGCTGCCTACAGTTTGTTACACAATTGCTCCCGTAGCCAGTGATACCTCATAAGTCATTGTAAACCAGTGTTTAGACCCAAAGCAATGCTGGAAAGGAAGGAGTACTATTTGACTTGTTGAGTGCAGATTTGCTGGGATAGTTTGAGGGCGCCATTTGCAGAGCCCCTTAGCTGCCATTACAGCAGAAAAATCAACTAATTGATTATTTTTTGCAAATTACAAACTTCCACAAAATCATATAGAGTACAGGTGATTGACTATTTATCTATAAGTGATTGACTATTTTGGGGGTTTATAGAAAAAGCATAAGCCTGCTTTACACGTTACAATTACACATGCAATCTCGTATGCGATCGCACCCGCCCCCATCGTATGTGCGGCACGTTCAATTTGTTGTCCGTGTCGCACAAATGATTAAATCCCGTCACACGTACTTACCTTCCATACGACCTCACTGTGGGTGGCGAACATCCTCTTCCTGTAGTGGGATGGACGTTTGGCGTCACATTGACGTCACACGGCAGCCAGCCAATAGAAGCGGAGGGGCGGAGATGAGCGGGACGTAAACATCCCGCCCACCTCCTTCCTTCCGCATTGCAGGTGGGATGCAGGTAAGATGTGTTCATCGTTCCCGGGGTGTCACACACTGCGATGTTTTCTGCCTCGGGAACATTGAACAACCAGACGTTCAATTTTTAGAATTTGAATGACGTGTATGCGATCAACGTGTTTTCAAACAATCGCAATCGCACGTAGGTTTCACACGCTACAACAACACTAACGTTCCGGATGTGCGTCACTTACGACGTGACCCCGCCGACACATCGTTAGATTTATTGTAGCGTGTAAAGCTCGCTATAGAGTGGATTGTCTAAAGTGAAATTTGTAAATATGTAATTTGTTCTGTTTGAAATATGCACCCCATAAATTACGTGGGTTCTTCTCACTACATTATTGCCATGCATATTGTCACTAATAGCAGTTTAGGCACACTGTAGAGCTCACAATGAAGGCATGGTAGAGGCATTTTGATTTGGGAGCTTAGGTTTTTTTGGATTAGTTTTTTGATGCCATCTCATTTTTTCTTGAGCTACCGGTAAGACCCCCTTCACATGTCTCTTTAAAAAACGCACGTGTGGCATGTCCCATTTTGACCATATGTGTGTACGATCTGTCATCAGTGTGTTATCCGTGTGCTGTATGTCTGTGCCATCCGTGTGACACATACCGGAAAAAAATACATGACACTGAATTTTTTTTTTTATGTTAACGATGTACAAAGATAGATGAATGATTGATAAACAGGTAGACTGACAGTCAGATAGATTTTACAGAAATTAACCAAATAAAAAAATGACGTGGGGTTGCCCAACATTTTTTATAACAAGCCAAGGTGACGCAGACAGGCTATTTTCTGATATTGTAAGGCTGGGAAAGTCAAAGGTTATTAGGCCCTTCCCAGTCTAAAAATATCAGCTCGCAGTCCACCCACAAGTGGTGTATCATTCACCTTGGCTCTTCCCGATTACCCTTGTGCATTGGCTATCAAGGTAATGGTTGATGTCAGCTATGTAATGTCACCTGGCATCAAGACCGGGTGTTAGTAATGGAGAGGTGTCTATTAGACACCGCCATTACTAATCTAGTAATAAAAAAAAGACACACACAAAAAAAATAGTTTATTTCAATAAGCATGCCCTGAAAGTTTTCCTCGTTTACCATTTTATAAAAAAAACAACCATGCAGCTGCGCAGTAGTTCAGGGAATCCGCCATAGTCCACCGAATCTGTTGTAGCCCAATAAAGGATATCTGGAAAAAAAACACAAACACAAAAAAATAAGACACTTACCTTTTGTTTACTACTTTATTCAAAAAGAAAAATAATTCCCAGCCAGTCCGACATAGTTCAGAGTGAATCTAAAGAACAAAATCTATGGGGCATGGTTCCAACACTCCACAGACTTTGCTTACAGGCAATTCTGGGCCATGCTACGCTGCGTGAGACTTGGTGCCTCTGTTAACAGTGACATCAGTAACGTTACCTCTGTTCAAAGTTGCCGAGTCAGCTGGTCAGTCTGTATAATGCTCTGCTGTGTGAGACCCAGTGCCTTGGATGAGCACAGACATCAGTAATGTTACAGCTGTTCAGGGTCGCTGAGTCACCAGGTCACTCTGGGTGGCCATGTTCATGACTCGGCGACTCTGATGACTTAATAGTTTTTGGAACATCCTTATAAATGAAGGGAGAGAATGGGGCATGTGCATGCCCAGCTCCCTTAATATTCCCATCAGGGAACAATATGGCCTTGTTTTGAGGTAAGTATGGGTCCCAGTGATACAACCAGTAGCTATCATATCATGTTATAGATAGGACATAAATATCCCAGATGAATGGTGGAGGTCCGATCACTGAGATATATATATATATATATATATATTTTGTATTACATGAATACTGCATACTGCAAAGCTTCATTCTCCTCGTCTATTGTCACACCGATAACTCCTACAGGTGTTAAGCGCCACTCTACTCAATGCGTTCACCACTCTTCTTCCCCCCCACTCAGATTGTCTCTCTGAGCTGCCTCTTGTAGTCTTTCCAGACTGCGCATCCTCCTGTTGCTGGCGAGTTCCACCTGGCTATAGGGAGGAGTGGCCAGTTCCTACTGATGTTAACCCCACTGCGTCCAGCAGAGTTTTAATTCCATAAGCTATTGCTAAGCAGCAGGGGACTTCATGAGGCAGCTCCACCCATCACTCCTCACCTGTTTTAGGTTCTAGTTCTGTTCCAGTCTAGATTCCTGCAAGGAGGAGCTTCCTATATTGTCTCTTCTCTTTTCTGACTCGGCTTGATTACTCACTAATCCCTTCCTCTCTGCACCTGACCCCAGCTATGTATATTTAACTTGTGCTGCCTGCCTTGACCTTGGATTGTCTGACTATGCCTTTTGCCTTTGTCCGGCTGCAGTCACACATGTGTCTCTGACCCTCCAATCAGATGCTGAAGTCTCGTGGACTGCCTTGGAGTGGTACCTGGTGACTACTGGTGGCCCAGCATATCCTCCCCAGCAGGCGGTTTAGTGAACACCTGCTAGTCATTTAGTCATGCCCTTCCAGGGTAGGGTAAGCCTGGCCTCTGGCACAGTGGGTCCATACTCACCAGCATTACATCTATAGTTTGTGAAATGGATGTTGCCACTTGATTTACCTACAAAATTTCCTCGGTTGTATCTGACTACATCCTCTCTTGCACAGGTGATACAGTCACCCAGCACATTCTGCGCATGAACGCATACCTAAAAGTTGAAAACCAGAATCTTTTGTTTGTGCACCACAGGTAGACAAATGCTACATTAGGCAGTGAGATGTAGTTCAGAACACTCATATATGTTCTTGTTTCTGTTCTATCAGCACTGAATAACTTGTAAGGTTGTGTGTGATTAGAAACCCCATATTTAATCTGACATAGCATTAAAAAGCCTACTGTATGTTAACGTCTACTTCTGATTACCAGAAATCACTTTTTATTGAGAAACATACAGTACATTAAATGTCTGGCTAGGGAGAATCAATGAGTGCCAACAACATTTCTTAAGTTTGTTTTTCAAAAATCGTGTGAGAACGCCTTTGCCAGGAATGCTTTGTGGTTAAAGTGTCTAATATCATGTCTACAAATGTATCCAGAATAAACTTTTACATTCTATTAGTTGGTGTGAATCTTCATTTGGAAATACATGAAACGCTAGACACTTACAGGCTGATGGTAACAGTATGCAGTTTGAGACCAGCTGAATCAGCACAAGGTGGTAGGACTACTTCTATAGGGCTTTTTGGTATCTATGACCAGCTGATTTAATGAGCAAGTACAAAGATTCCTTAATGCAATATATCGAACCAATCTGTTTCTTCTCTCTGAAGACAGGAATTGACAACTTTATGATGTACCTGTCATACGGTGCTGAAAAAGGCTGGCACTACTATATGGAGATCACTCTTTACACACAATTTTTGATATTGCTACTTGAAAAGCCAACAATAATAGTTTATGGCTAATTCCAGCAACAGCAGTATTATTTTATCTGGCATCGCTGTTTAGTATAACTGTGTGGCTGTACTACTGGCATTGTTAAGTAGTTGGCACTAATTGTTGACCAGAACTACTTTATACATACTGTTATATAGCAATTTGACATCTGTTTGTTATCTTTCTCTTATCAGATAACACTGGAGTGGGCCAAACTGTGGGCATATATTACTATAGCAATAGAAAACATTGGACAGGGCCAGCACTCCTGTAGTATTATATTACTGTGCAGGTGCAAATACAGTGGTGTTCAAAGCTTGTGAACACTCTAGAATTTTTGATGTTTCTTCAAAAATGTGACCTAAAACAACATCAAATTTTTAAGTCTTAAAAAGTAGATATAATCAAATCAATCAAAAGAGTAAGAAATTTTAGACTTGGTTATTTTATACTAAGGAAAATTAGCCAATATCGCATGTCTGTGAGTGACAAAAATATGTAAACCTTTGCTGTCAGTAACTGGTGTGACCCCCATGTGTAGCAGTAACTGCATGTAAATGTTTCCAGTAATTGTTCATTATTTCTGCACATCGGCTTGGAGGCACTATAACCCATTTCTCCATACAAATTTGTTTCAGCTTTGTTGGGTTTGTGGGTTTTCTCCTAAGAACTACACGCTTCAGGTCATTCCACAGCATTTCTATAGGAAAAAGATCAGGATTTTGACTCGTTTTTTCTCTCAAATCTTTTTTTTTTTAATCAGATAAATTTTTATTTTTCACCAGGTATACAAAACATGTGTTATATTTTCAACAATAACGATCAGAACTATAAACTTTCCCTCCCCAACATCCCCTCCCCCTCGCCCCTCAGCGTACATATTACCCATATCATTATCAAAGATCTTACATTTTAACCCTTCAATAGCATATATTGGAATGTATAGAACTAACTATCTCTGCCCCTAGTCCAACATCTCCCAACTCTAATATTTATCCATATTGCAACCACGGATTCCACAATCTATCAAAAAGTGCAAGTTGTTTCCTTTTCCCATATATGCTTCTCTCCATTCGAACAATATTATTAACATATGCGACAAATTCCCCTCTAGTCGGTGGGTCCCCCTGCATCCAGTGTTTGGCAATTACTTTACTTGCCGCATACAGCAGTCTGGCCATCACTATTTTAAAATTGTTGTCTACTCTAATTTCCTCCACGTTACCTAGAAGACATACCAGGGGTTGTCTAGGAAGTTTACATCTATAAGCGCCTTCTATTCTATTAAGAACAGTTATCCAAAAGGGTGCCAATCTGAGGCACATCCACATCATGTGGAAAATGCCAACACCTTCTACATTACATGTAGGACAGTCGGAATTACTCCTCAATCCCATTTTACACATAATTAGCGGGGATATATATGCCCTATGCACCACGTAGAGGGGGGATAATCTTGCTGGTTCACTCATTTATAATTTCGGTATGTATTCCAAAACACTATCCCATACCTCATCAGTGATCCCGTCTGTCTCCTCCTCCCTCTCTCAAATCTTTAACTTTATAATTCTTCAACCTCTCTTGTGTACAATGACTTATGCACTTTGGATTGTCGTCTTACTGCATGACCTGCATTCTCTTTACATTCAGCTCATGGATAGATGTCCTGACATTTCCCTTGTTGCCCTCCTGGCCCAGATGCAGCACAACAGGGCCAAACCATAAACTACTGTCATTGTGTTTCAAAGATGATATGAGGTTTTCATGTGAGTTTTTCTTTCTCCAAATATATCACTTCTTATTTAACCCCAAAAAATCCATTTGGGCTCACATGCCCACAAAACATTGCTCTAAATAGCCTTCTGGCTTGTCCAGGTAATCTTTTTAGAAAACTGTTGATAGACAACAATGGTTTTATTTTTGGAGAGCAGAAGCTTTTTCATTGCAATCCTGCCATGCACTCCATTATTATTGACTCATGAGCAAGAACAGTAGCTAATATGGGAAAGGTGCTTGGATCATGGGTTCCTTATTGAACTCTCAGACGATTTTTACTGGTCTAGTAATCTTTCTTGGTTCACCACTCCTGGGAAGTGTAATAATTGTCTTGAGTTCCCTCTAATGGCCCCGTTACATGGGACGATATATCTAACGATATGTCGGCGGGGTCATGGAGTTTGTAACGCACATACGGCATCATTAGAGATCTCGTACCGTGTGACACCACTGAACGACTGTGAACGAGCAAAAATACTCACGTTATTGTTGCTCATTGACACGTCGTTCATTTTCAGAATATCGTCCCACCTTCTCCGCACTGGTTGTTCATCGTTCCCAAGGCAGCACACATTGCTCCGTGTGACACCCCGGGAACGATGAACATAGCTTACCTGCGTCCCACCGGCAATGCGGAAGGAAGGAGGTGGGCGGGATGTTACGTCCCGCTCATCTCTTCCCCTCTGCTTCTATTGGCCGGCCGCTGTGTTACGTCGCTGTGACGCCGAACGTCCCTCCTCCTTCAGGAAGAGGATGTTCGCCGCCCACAGCGATGTCGTCCGGGAGGTAAGTACGTGTGATGGGGGTTACCGACTTTAAGCGACACGGGCAACAAATTGCCCGTAATGCACAAACGATGGGGGCGGGTGTGATCGCACATGCGATCTCACGATAAATCGATGCGTGTAACGGGGCCTTTACTGACAGTGAATTTGGTGAAGTCCTAACTCTTTAGAGATGGTTTTATAACCTATTCCTGCCTGATGAGAATCAACAACTTTTCACCCTACACCCTGTTCTGTAACCCGTTTACCACCCGAGGATTTTCTGTTTTTTATTTTCTCCTCCCCTTCCTAGAGTCATAGCTATATTATTTTCCATCAATATAGCCATATGAGGGCTTGTTTGTTGCGGGACGAGTTGTACTTTTGAATGACACCATTCATTCTGCCACATATTGTACTGGAAAATGGGAAAAAATATTTGTATTTACTTTATTTCCGCAGACATTTTTTTTTTTATACATATATAAAGTGATATTTTTGTAAGAGGTTACTGTTTTATTTATTAATTCCAAGCCTGTTCTGCGGAAGCAACACGTCACTAATCCAGCTTCTTCTTTAGAGTATTCCTGGTTACAGAAGACATACAAAACCTTTTTTAGAGCATTTATCACAAACCGTGACTGATTAACCTTCCTCACAGCTGCCCTGGAATTTAACTATTTTGCTTAGGGTAATCTACTGGTATTATTTATGAGAGCTTTTATGCACATATAGGATTTAAAGAAAAAAAAAAAAAAAACAGCACTAAATGTGCACTTCAGCACTAAAAATTCCAAAATGTACTTATTATAAAAATTTTGAGATTTTTGGCAAAAAATTGCAATTTCTTGAGCTACCCCGCCACGTCACGGCAAATCTCATTTGGGGCAGTCCTACACTAAAATATTTTTATAAAATGTGCCATACAGCCTCACATATGAATAGTAGAACTGCTCTTAGCAGCACTTACCTGGTCTATTTCAATCACGTACCCATGACTGAGTCATGGCTGTGGGCAGGACAGGTCCAAGGAAATTCTGCATGAAGTAAATAGCCTGTGGACAGGGCCTGATGACTGAAGGTGAACAGTCACCAACCGCCAAAATCTAGACAGATGGAATACATCCCAAATTGGGGTGCATAGCAAGGTGGGGGTCAGCCACCGACCAATTCAATGAAGAAAAAACAAAAATATAGGATTTACTAACTGCTTGATTGATATATTGCCCTCACATACTTTTCTTAGCTACCTAGTGTAGAAGAGCTTCATGGTGTAAAAACCTATAAACAAAGGTGAAGACTTATAAAATATTTTGGGAAGGCTCATCTTACATGGCTATGGTGTTGTGTAGACTCAACATTATTAATGACTGACATTGAAGAGATGTAAATTAGCGTACAAAATATAGATAACTGCTTACGTCCAAAGGGGTAGAAACTGGAAGTTAAGTAAGAGACCATACTTAAAAAAAAAACGTTTGTATTGAAGTAAACTTTATTGTCTCAAGCCCCTTTTTAATTTGGTTGACGTCCTTTTAAAAGAAATCATCATAAGACAGCTCTAACAGCATCCAGGTCAACTGCAGTACACAAATGAAACTTGAAACTAAAGTCTGTACACTTTCATTCACCTTGCATGTTCCTTATGAACTTGTGATAATGTGTCCGATCATAGGGATGTCATTGAAACTGGACCCAGCGTATCCAGTCTAAGCGTATGTTCACACAAAGTATTTAGTGCATAAATTTCTGCACCATTCCTGTATGTCTTAGGCAGGAAAAATGCAGCGGAAGAAACACAAGTTCTTGCCTTGTTTTTGCGATTTTTCCCATACATACAGTGCCTTGCGAAAGTATTTGGCCCCCTTGAATTTTTTAACCTTTTCCCACATTTTAGGCTTCAAACATAAAGATAAAAAATGTAATGTTATGGTGAAGAATCAACAACAAGTGGGACACAATTGTGACATTGAACAATATTTATTGCTTATTTTAAATTTTTGTAAAAAAATAAATAACTGAAAAGTGGGGCGTGTAATATTATTCGGCCCCTTTACGTTAATACTTTGTAGCGCTACCTATTGCTGCGATTATAGCTGCAAGTCGCTTGGGGTATGTGTCTATCAGTTTTGCACATCGAGAGACTGACATTCTTGACCATTCTTCCTTTGCAAACAGCTCGAGCTGAGTGAGGTTGGATGGAGAGCGTTTGTGAACAGCAGTTTTCTTCTTAGGATGTTTAGAGTTTTGGAAATCTTTTTGCAACCAAATCCGGCTTTAAACTTCTCCACAACAGTATCCCGGACTTGCCTGTTGTGTTCCTTGGTCTTCATGATTCTATCTGCGCTTTAAACAGAACACTGAGACTATCACAGAGCAGGTGCATTTTTACAGAGACTAGATTACACAGAGGTGGATTATATTTATCATCATCAGTCATTTAGGACATCATTGGACCATTAAGAGATATTCAATGAACTTCTGGAGTGAATTTGCTGCACTGAAAGTAAAGGGGCCGAATAATATTGCACGCCCCAATTTTCAGTTTTTTATTTTTTACAAAAATTAAAAATAAGCAATAAATATTGTTCACCTTCACAATTGTGTCCCACTTGTTGATTCTTCACCATAAAATTTAATTTTTTTATCTGTATGTTTGAAGCCTGAAATGTGGGAAAAGGTTGAAAAATTCAAGGGGGCCGAATACTTTCGCAAGGCACTGTAAGTATGACTGAAATCTGTAGCAAAAACGCTGGAAAAAAATTGACCTGCTGCAGATTTAAATCTGCAAGGAGAAAATACTCAACGTGTGCACGAGATTTCAGGATTCTGGCCTCAGGAAACTCTTTGAACTGTTCATATCAAGGTCCGGTCTGCCTTATTGCTATCTACCTACCACATACAGATGTACCCTGGAAATCGGTTTGGAGCGCCAGGAACCAGGTAGGAGCACCGCGACACCCCAAATTGCACAACACCGCAGAAAAGCCACACTACCGCTCAGCACCTATGTCTGGGCCTAATAGTGCCTCCTGCACCTACTACCCGGGTGTGACATATGTTACATTTAAAATTTTGGGGTCACGATCAGGATAGTAGGTTCAGGAAGTACTTTTAGGCCGAGACGTAGGTGCAGAGCGGGGGTGTAGCTTTCTGTGGTGTTGTGCCGTTTGGGGTGTCACAGTGCTCCTACCTGGTTCCTGGCGCTCCAAATCTATTCCCAGGGTGCATCTGTCTGAGGTAGGTAGATAGCAATAAGACAGACCGGAACTTGGTATGAACAGTTCAAACTCTTTACTGGGTAACACTGATTGTTCAAATCTTCTGGAACATTTAGCTGCAACACTGGATCTCCATACAGGCTTTGTTAGTTGGCAACTGGACTGGTGCTCTGTAATGGCAAATCTATATCTGCTGTTTGGCCTTGCTGTGATGGGCTCTGAAAATACTGTCTGGCGATGTACAGGACATTAGCCACCCGTGAAAACCACTCATCATCTCAAACTCGTTTTGTCTTAACTGCCAACTGTCATCTTTCCCTGGTTACCATAGTGATCAGGTGATGGAGGATATTGATCAGACATCCCCCAATACAGTCCCTTGCCAACACATACCACCACCTGCTGGTCTCCAGTGGTATTACAGAACAACAACTTACATTTAATTTGACAGTGACACCAGGCAATACATCAATGCATATATTTAACAGACTCCTATGAATGTGCAAACTTTTGTAATTGCTCCATTTGGATCTTTACACATGTCACTGATTTTTTTTTTAGTGACCTACCTCCTGTTTGTTAGTTTGTGCCGCTAGCACTTACGGAGTTTGATTTCATGGCTGTTCTTCTCGTCTTCAATCTAGTAGAGCTCTCAATCTGCACATGCGCTTGCACCACTTTATTGAAGACCAGCTGTGAAATCAACCTAAGCATACTCTGCCTATGGCAATGACTGCAGCGGTGCAAAATGACATTGCTTAATTGTGCTGTGGTTTCCCGCAGCTGCTCTCCGAAATCCACAGCTATCCATTGATGCCGGATTCGAGCATTTTTCTTGCATTAATCCTGTGGGGCAAATGCAGAAATAACTGTGGAAGTCCCACCCTCTATCTCCATAGTGGAAAGGCTGGACATCCGCAGATGTTTCCGCATGAATAATTGACATACAGTTACCTGCGGCTGCGGGAAATCCGCAGCATTTTCCACAGCCGCACATACCGCAGTATTGATACAGCACTCCCCAAATCCCATAGGTTAACATAGGGAGTGTGTGTACTTGCGGAAACCTGGGGATTTATCTGGAAAATCCAGATAAAACCGCGGGTTTTCCATGGCAAAATCCGCGGGTACGTTGTCCCGTGGGCACATGGCCTAAGGTCTCATTCAGCCATTTTTCCCTTTTGTGTTCTATTCATATTTTTAACACTAGAACATGTATTGTAGTCTATATTGTTGTTCACATGTCTGTGGAGTTTATGCGCAGATCCAGATTTCAGAAAATAAAAATAGATTTGTCCATTCTTAACCTGAGCATGGCTCTAGCTAGGCCATTTAAAGGATTTGGTCATTAAAGAGAACTGACAGTATACAGATGCTACTTGTCTGTCATTTGAATGCGTTTTCATTCCTTTACCGTTTGATAAGTTGGAAATATTTGTCTTTTTTTGTAATTTAAGAAAATTGGATGCCACACTAAAGGTAAAACTTTGGTGTCTGGCACCCACAGGAGGAATTAACTCTAGAGATTACCACTACACATATATGTAAATACCTGTTAAGGTGGTCTCACACATAGCGACGACGACAACGACGTCGCTGCTAAGTCACCATTTTCTGTGACGTAGCAGCGACGTCCCTTCGCTGTCGCTGTGTGTGACATCCAGCAACGAGCTGGCCCCTGCTGTGAGGTCGCAGCTCGTTGCTGAATGTCCTGCTTCATTTTTTGGACGTTGCTCTCCTGCTGTGAAGCACACATCGGTGTGTGTGACAGCGAGAGAGCGACAAACTAAAGCGAGCAGGGAACAGGGAGCCGGCGTCTGGCAGCCTGCGGTAAGCTGTAACCACGGTAAACATCGGGTAACCAAGAAGCCCTTTCCTTGGTTACCCGATATTTACCTTAGTTACTAGCGTCCACCGCTCTCACGCTGCCAGTGCCGGCTCCCTGCTCCCTGCATACGTAGCTGGAGTACACATCGGGAAATTAACTCGATGCGTACTCTGGCTAGGAGTGCAGGGAGCCAGCTCTAAGCGGTGTGCTCTCACGCTGCCAGTGCCAGCTCCCTGCATACTTAGCTGGAGTACACATCGGGTAATTAACCCAATGTGTACTCTAGCTAGGAGTGCAGGGAACAGGGAGCCGGCACTGGCAGCGTGGGAGCGGTGGACGCTAGTAACTAAGGTAAATATCGGGTAACCAAGATAAGTTCTTTCCTTGGTTACCTGATATTTACCTTAGTTACGCTTCCACGCGTCGCTGCTAGCTGGGGGCTGGTCGCTGGTGAGATCTGCCTGTTTGACAGCTCACCAGCGACCATGTAACGACGCAGCAGCGATCCTAATAAGGTCAGGTCGCTGGTCGTGATCGCTGCTGCGTCGCTATGTGTGACACCACCTTTAGACTTTATCCCTGTTATAGTGGAGCCACGGCTGTAAAATACACAGGAGGCTCCTGCACATCTACTGTGCTCTCACCATAACTGGGATGTACAATTACTGTAGTTTGCATTAAAGAGGTTCTAAGTTATCACCGGTCCCAGCAGTCGAACCCTCACCGATCAATAACTTATCAATTTTCCCTAGGCCACGTTCGTATGTTCAGTATTTTTTCTGTATTTTACATGAGTATTTGTAAGCCAAAATTAAGAACCGGAACAATCAGAGGAAAAGTATAAGAGAAACTCGTGCACCACTTCTGCATTTTTCACCCACTCCTGGTTTTGACTTAAAAATCCTGATATAAAATACTGATCAACATGGCCTTAAGCGAAATAATTACCTAATTTAGCACAGAACCTCTGTAAGTATATATTTGCTACTGTGTAATAGTGTAATAGTCACAGGACAGGGTATTTAATCTCTTTTGGAAATAAAGAATCTTCCCCTTAGGCCTCTTTCACACGTACGTGCCTTCGGTACAAGTTTTCTCACGTACCAGAGACACGTACAGACGTAGACCTATGGATTCCTATGGTTTCTCACGCTGACATGTCCGTTTTTCTCCTGCATTACGGGTGTCACATGGAACGCAAACATGTCACACGTAATGCTAACGGACCACACGGATGTGTTCTGTGTGACACGCACCGGACAAAAGACATGTGTCTGTGAGAAAAAAACAAAACCTTTTCTCACCTTCTACAGCCCTGCAGACTCTGCCGCTGCTGTCACTTGCTGCCGACCGCCGCTCATTATGCTCATTGAATATTCACTTCACTGCGGCTGGAAGCAGCAGCAGCGGAGAGTCGGCAGGACCAGAGATCAGCACCACGGACAGCAACACCAGGGACAGGTGAGTAGAAAGTTCCCGTTCTCTATATGTTATAACGGATAACACACGGAGAACACACGTGTGCCATACACACGGCACACCGAGGGCAAAACGCACCTCTGACACGTCCGTGAAAAACGTGCGTGGTTTTTCACAAATGTGTGAAAGAGGCCTTACTGATATCAGTGAGAACAAGTGACCTCCAGACACAACACAATCCACTGTACTAGGATCAATAACACCATATACAAGGGGCAAATACCGCCACACCATGACCAGTCCACATATAACCAACATATAGTGACCAACTAATACTACAATAATCATGAATTATAAGCACAATACTAATAACACTAATATTACCACTGGTGACATTATACACAGGAGCTCTGTATATAAGGTCAGTGTACTGTTAATACAGTGATCACCGGTGACCTTGTACAAACGAGCTCTGTATATATTATATCATGTATAGTGTGCGTGGACATGTAATACAACTTACCGGTGACATATCTAGTTTAAGTCATTTATCTTCACTTTTCCTCTTCATCTGATGCAGACTATCACATCTTCCAGCCAGGACTTGTCATTGCAGAAAAACACACCCAGTCATCCTCGTATACCTGATTGCTTACAGAGCACATTCCCCACTTTTGCCTCAATTTTTAGACTATGTCAGATGACGGAAAAAGCGACATAGTGCTGGCCTCCACAGTAACAGGACCTCCCTTTTGTTCCCCTCATGGAAGACAGTATCCTCAAATGTAAAATATATAAAATATATTACAAAGATGGACACTAGCGCTCCCACAAGAAATGGGAAAGGGGCTATGATTAACTCAGGGGGTATGGAGGTGATGCCAGGGAGGGGACACAGGACTGATGGTATCTGTGTAATAAATGGGGGGGAGGAAATGAAAGCTGCACGCAGTTGGCAGGGTCCGCGTAAACCTGTCTAAAAGAAGAAATAATTAAAAAACTACCACACTAACTGGATGAGTGGGAAAAGGGAGTGAATGGGTAGACCTAAATTTAGGTATAGAAATATGGAGAGACACAGCACGGAATTAGTAAAATGTAAACTGATTTGTTGTATAATAATTTAAGATAAAACACAAGGTTTAAAAATTATGGATAAAAACAATACAAAAATCCTCTGCGTGGAGGTATTGTGGAGAGGGTCCTGGTGAGGAACTTAGGGACAGAAGGGGAGACTTGGGACCTGTTGAGAATACAAAATGACAGGAATGAATGCAGGTAAACTGATAATCGGAATAATGAAGATCTGGGTTACATACTAATTACCTAGTGGTTATGAACAGATTCAGGATGAAAATGTAGAATTTATGAAAATGACAAGAGGAGGAGAGAACAACTTTTGGTGTTTCACCTTTTATGTAGGCCAGAATTGGGCCGGAAGTGACCGGAAGGTAACAGCATACATAGACTCTGTAAACAATGTTTGTGTTTCTATTCACTTTCACCTCTATAATACTTCACTTTTTACTGCACCCTCTGATCCCTAAACCCAGTAATGAGCTATTCATCTCTCCCTCCATCCTCCCCACCCATCTCACCTTCCCCTCACATATTTTCCTCCACATTTCACCCAGTGTCTCCAGACACACACGTCCATCCCATGGCCTCTCCTGCTCCCACTTACTAACACTCTCATTGCTTCTCCTCACTGCTGGGGATATTGCTCCAAATCCTGGTCCTCCTCACCACATCCCTATTGTCACTTCAAACCCTCTTCAACAACCTAACACAAATTTTCCACAACCTCGCAAACCTCATACCCATTCACCCAGCCCCCGCTCCCTCAGTCCCACTAACAGGAGCTCTATGGAACGCTCGCTCTGTCTGCAACAAACTATCCTACATTCATGATCTTTTCATCACTAATAAACTCTCCTTCCTCGCCATCACAGAAACCTGGCTCACTCCCTCTGACACTGCCTCTCCTGCTGCACTTTCTTATGGCGGTCTCCAACTGTCTCACACACCCCGCCCCAGTAACAAGCATGGTGGAGGAGTTGGTTTGCTCCTGTCCGACCAATGCTCCTTTACCCCAATTCCACTACCACCCTCTGTTACTCTTCCCTCTTTTGAGGTGCACTCCGTACGCATCTACGCCCCCTCCAACCTTCAACTGGCTGTCATTTACCACCCTCCAGGGCCAGCCACTGCCTTTTTTGACCATTTCACCACCTGGCTACTACACTTCCTTTCCACCGACATCCAGACCATCATCATGGGTCATTTCAACATCCCCATTGACACTTCCCATTCATCTGTCTCCAAACTTCTAACACTCACTTCCTCCTTCGGCCTCACCCAATGGTCTTCTGCAGCTACTCACAAAGATGGCCACACGCTGGACCTCATCTTCACTCACCTCTGTTCCCTATCTAACCTCTCTAACTCACCTCTCCCCCTGTCTGACCACAATCTACTCACATTCTCTTCCCTCTCTTCTCCAAGTATGCAACCCCCCCTCCACAAACTTCCACACCCTCGCAGAAATATCAAACACATTGATTTACACGCCCTTTCTCAGTCCCTTCTCCCCCTCACAGACATTACATTTCTACATGATGCAGATGCCGCTGCAACTTTATACAACACTACAATCTCTGCAGCTCTCGAATCAGCTGCCCCCCTCACACACACCAAAACCCGCACAATCAACAGGCAACGCTGGCACATGAGGCAGACTAAAGAACTAAGACGGGCTTCCAGAATTGCTGAGCGCAGATGGAAGAGGTCTCATTCCACTGAGCACTTCATTGCATATAAAGAGTCCCTCACCACTTTCAAGTCCACACTCACTGCTGCAAAACAAACCTACTTCTCATCCCTCATGTCTTCTCTCTCTCACAACCCTAAACAGCTATTCAACACTTTCAATTCTCTCCTCCGTCCTCCGGCACCACCTCCCTCTCCTCTCCTCTCAGCTGAAGACTTTGCCTCTTTCTTCAAGCAGAAGATTGACAACATCAGAGCAAGCTTTGGCCCACAATCACCACAGCCCCTCATCATAGCTACTCATCCCTCTTCCTCCAAATCCAGCTTCTCCACCATGACAGAAAACAATCTCTCCACTCTACTCTCAAGATCACATCTAACCACCTGTGCACTGGACCCGCTCCCATCGCACCTCATCCCCAACATCACCGCAGTCCTCATCCCGGCCTTAACCCATCTCTTCAACCTATCACTAACAACTGGTGTATTCCCTTCATGCTTTAAACATGCCTCTATTACACCCATCCTCAAAAAGCCCTCCCTTGACCCATCCTCTGTGTCAAACTATCGCCCCATATCCCTTCTCCCCTACGCCTCAAAACTACTGGAACAGCATGTCCATCTTGAATTGTCCTCACACCTCTCCTCCTGCTCCCTCTTTGACCAGCTACAATCTGGCTTCCGACCGCATCATTCCACGGAAACTGCCCTAACTAAAATCACTAATGATCTACTAACCGCCAAAGCCAAGCGACACTACTCTATCCTCCTCCTGGGCCTGTCCTCTGCCTTCGACACAGTAGACCATTCCCTCCTACTACAGATTCTCTCATCTCTGGGCATCACAGACTTGGCCCTATCTTGGATCTCCTCATACCTAACCGACCGAACTTTCAGCGTCTCCCATTCTCACAGTACTTCCTCATCTCGCCCCCTATCTGTCGGTGTCCCCAAAGGCTCAGTTCTTGGACCCCTGCTGTTCTCCATCTACACCTTCGGCCTGGGACAGCTTATAGAGTCCCACGGCTTCCAGTATCATCTCTATGCCGATGACACACAGATCTACCTCTCTGGACCTGACATTACCTGTCTACTAACCAAAATTCCACAATGTCTGTCTGCTATTTTATCCTTCTTCTCTGCATGATTCCTAAAGCTTAACATGGAAAAAACAGAGTTCATTGTCTTTCCTCCTCCTCACTCTTCTCCTCCAACAAGCCTTTCCATCAAACTTGATGGTTGCTCACTCTCCCCAGTCTCACAAGCTCGTTGCCTTGGAGTAACCCTCGACTCTGCTCTATCCTTCAAGCCACACATCCATTCCCTCTTCACCTCATGCCAATTACAACTCAAAAATATCTCCCGGATCCGTGCTTTCCTTAACCAAGAATCAGCAAAAACATTAGTGCACGCCCTCATCATCTCCCGCCTCGACTACTGCAACCTCCTGCTCTCTGGCCTCCCTTCCAACACTCTTGCACCCCTCCAATCTATCCTAAACTCTGCGGCCCGCTTAATCCACCTCTCCCCTCGCTACTCCCCAGCCTCGCCACTCTGCCAATCCCTTCACTGGCTTCCCATCGCCCAACGACTCCAGTTCAAAACATTAACCATGACATACAAAGCCATGCACAACCTGTCTCCTCCCTACATCTGTGACCTAGTCTCCCGGTACCTACCTGCACGCAACCTCAGATCCTCACAAGATCTCCTTCTCTGCTCCTCTCTTATCTCCTCTTCCCACAATCGCGTACAAGATTTCTCCCGTGCATCCCGCATACTCTGGAACGCTCTACCTCAGCACATCAGACTCTCCACTACCGTGGAAAGCTTCAAGAGGAACCTCAAGACCCACCTCTTCCAACAAGCCTACAACCTACAATAGCCCTCAGTCCAGTAGACCACTGTGCAACCAGCTCTGTCCTCACCTATTGTACCATCACCCATTCCCTGTAGACTGTGAGCCCTCGCGGGCAGGGTCCTCTCTCCTCCTATACCAGTCTGTCTTGTACTGTTAATGATTGTTGTACATATACCCTCTCTCACTTGTAAAGCGCCATGGAATAAATGGCGCTATAATAATAAATAATAATAATAATAATGTAGGAACCTGTAAACCAAAGTAAGTAGATTAGTCTGTGCTGAGAGTAAGCTCCACAGTGTTGGGGCTTCCTAAAAGGGGGGGAGGGGGGAGGGGGGAACTTACCAGTAGTGGTCTTTTGAGTGCCTATGTATTTGCTTTTGGAGGCCTGATAGATTAGCGATATTTGGGAAAATGTCCTAAAAGTATTAGTAAATTGAAATTAGTATTAATAGATGAACCACAGGAATACGAATGTTACTGGTGGTGATAAGAAAAATACCTGATGACATGAAGCGTGTCTATAGGATATAATATGTAGTACTGGTTTCAGCAACTACATAGGATAAAGATTGGACTATCACCTGGTAAAAATGGTCTAAGATATTAACAGAGTATGAATAAAAATGATATAATCACATGAAATAACCATATGAAAAGAAGGGACAGTATAAAAATTGATATTAATATAAAAAGTGTAAATACCTGATAGGGTGTTTGTTTGGTGAATATAAAGAGATAAAAAGAGATGATGTTCATATGATTACTGAGACTGGATAATTTAGCTGGTGCCACCTATTGAAGATAGACAATACAGGTCAGAGTTGAAAATGGTTAATACAACTTAGACTAGTGCTGTAAATAAAACTAGGTGATGAATTCAAAGTTACCTGTCAATAAAACTAGGTAGTGATTTCAAAATTACCTGTCCGTGAGCACTGAGTACAGCTGCAGAAAAATTCAGGCTAAATGGTGAGGATGTAGGAGGTCGGGGGTTAACCTGTATCTGACAGTATTATGTTACATATACGTTAGAATTGAGTGGCAACAGTTAATATGCCTAGAATATTGCTGTAAATGTAACCAGGTGAGGATTCAAAAAATTACCCGTCAATGAGCACTGAGTTCAGCTGTTGAAAATTCAGGCTGCTTGATGAGGATCTAGAAGCTCAAGGGTTATCCTGCAACCTGACTGGTAGCTGCGTTAGGTAATAGTAAATAGTGGGTGATGGTAGTCAAAGATAGCGAGGTCAGATAGCTGGCTGTAGGAGTCAGCTGTGGTGTAATGAAAATATGTCACAGTCAGCCTGTCAGCAGGGGGCTTACTAGGGGCAGTAATTGTCTTACCCAGCTGGCTAGGATGTCCGTGGAAGCTAGTCTGTCAGGAATGCCGCTGGGAGATGCGTTGAGTGTGGTGTAACATGCCGCCAGGCGGAAGTGGGTGGGAGGTCCCGGCCGGATAGCTATCCCTGAGGAAAAAGGATTGCAATCCTTTGAAATGCATCGGATTTAGTACCCTTGTATCTGTGCACGCTTGCTAAACCTCCCACTATACACAGTTACGTCACCCATCCCTGAGCTTGGGGTAGTTGGACGGGAGAGTTTCCGGCCGGGACCTTCCACCCACTTCCGCTCGGCGGCCTGTTACGCCAAGCTCCACGCAGCTCCCAGTGGCATTCCTGATGGACCAGCTTCCACGATTATCCTAGTTAGTTAGGTAAGACAATTACTGCCCCTAGCACCCCCCTGCTGACAGCCTGACTGTGACATATTTTTACTACACCGCAGCTGACTCCTACAGCCAGCTATCTGACCTCGCTATCTTTGACTACCATCACCCACTATTTACTATTACCTAACGCAGCTACCAGTCAGGTTGCAGGATAACCCTTGAGCTTCTACATCCTCATCAGGCAGCCTGAATTTTCAACAGCTGAACTCAGTGCTCATTGACGGGTAATATTTTGAATCCTCACCTGGTTACATTTACAGCAATATTCTAGGCATATTAACTATTGCCACTCAATTCTAACGTATATGTAACCATAACACAGTCAGTTACAGGTTCACCCCCGAGCTCCTACATCCTCACCATTTAGCCTGAATTTTTCTGCAGCTGTACTCAGTGCTCACGGACAGGTAATTTTGCAATCACTACCTAGTTTTATTGACAGGTAACTTCGAATTCATCACCTAGTTTTATTTACAGCACTAGTCTAAGTTGTATTAACCATTTTCAACTCTGACCTGTATTGTCTATCTTCAATAGGTGGCACCAGCTAAATTATCCAGTCTCAGTAATCATTTGAACATCATCTCTTTTTATCTCTTTATATTCACCAAACAAACACCCTATCAGGTATTTACACTTTTTATGCGTTATTAATATCAATTTTTATACTGTCCCTTCTTTTCATATGGTTATTTCATGTGATTATATCATTTTTATTCATACTCTGTTAATATCTTAGACCATTTTTACCAGGTGATACTCCAATCTTTATCCTATGTAGTTGCTGAAACCAGTACTACATATTATATCCTATAGACACGCTTCATGTCATCAGGTATTTTTCTTATCACCACCAGTAACATTCGTATTCCTGTGGTTCATCTATTAATACTAATTTCAATTTACTAATACTTTTAGGACATTTTCCCAAATATCGCTAATCTATCAGGCCTCCAAAAGCAAATACATAGGCACTCAAAAGACCACTACTGGTAAGTTTCCCCCTCTCCCCTCCCCCCCTTTTAGGAAGCCCCAACACTGTGGAGCTTACTCTCAGCACAGACTAATCTACTTACTTTGGTTTACAGGTTCCTACATAAAAGGTGAAACACCAAAAGTTGTTCTCTCCTCCTCTTGTCATTTTCACAAATTCTACATTTTCATCCTGAATCTGTTCATAACCACTAGGTAATTAGTATGTAACCCAGATCCTCAATATTCCTATTATCAGTTTACCTGCATTCATTCCTGCCATTTTGTATTCCTAACAGGTCCCAAGTCTCCCCTTCTGTCCCTAAGTGCCTCACCAGGACCCTCTCAACAATACCTCCACGCAGAGGATTTTTGTTTTGTTTTTATCTAGACTTTTTAAACCTTGTGTTTTATCTTAAATTATTATACAACAAATCAGTATACATTTTACTAATTCCGTGCTGTGTCTCTCCATATTTGTATACCTAAATTTAGGTCTACCCATTCACTCTCTTTTCCCACTCATCCAGTTAGCGCGGTAGTTTTTTAATTGTAAAATATATTACAGCAGTTTATCATGTCCCCTAATTGGCCCCTACAGCAATTGTCCTCCACTTTCTAATATAACCTAATAATGTATGTTCCTCATTCTGGCCCCCATATAGTAATTATGTCCCAAATTCTGGCACCCTTTATTTATATACTGATCCCCTATATTTAATAATTTCCTGTATCCTGGCACCCTTTATTTAATAATGTTTCCTATCCTGTCTAGTTTTTTTAATAATGTGCCCCATCTTGGGCCCGTTTATTTAATAATGTCTACCATCCTAGGCCCCTTTATTTAATAATGTCTCCCATCCTAGGCTCTTTTGTTCCCCCTTCCTGGGCCCCTATGTTCCTCTGTCCTGAACCCATATGTTCCTCTTTCTTGGGCCACTATGTTGCCCCATCCTAGGTCCCTATTTCCTCCATCCTGAGCACTTATGCTACCCCATCCTGGGCCCCTATTTCCACTACCTTGCTCATTCACAGAGGGGTACATGGGAGAGAAAAAAATCTCACCTTCTTGTGCTTCCCCGGCATCCTCTTGTAGCATCATATCCGGACTAGTGGCCGCTGGCCCACCAGAGGATTTGTGCTGATATCCATGCGCGGTGCAGGCTGTGATGGTCAATGGCTGTCAGCCTTTGATAGGCCTGTGGTTGTTTGAACCGGCGCTCAAACTCTATATCCAGCATGGGGACACACCAAGGACTTGGGGCCCACCGGAGGAAATAGAATGCTGTATATAAATCATTATGTGATCATGTGTATGAGTAAAATGAGTATATGCTAAACTATATACTCCAGATTATCATAAGGTAATGGTGTAAAGTGAAATAAAACAAAATTTTAGTTCTACATTCTTTACTGGCTTGAGGATAATAATTGAATGTTCCAGGCGCTAGATATGAAAAATGTTCAACAACATTTTGGCCAAAAGGAAAAGCAACTTAAAGTCAAGAGATTTGCTTGGTCGATGTCAAGAAGTTCCTAAAGAAATAGGATATGTTGGAAATGAGTTCAAAGTTTTGTAGTTTATTTTCATACAGTATAATTTGACATACACCCTTCCACTCTTCAAAAAAACATCCTATGACCTGAAAGCAATCCTGTAAATGTTTCTTATTACTTGACGTGATATAAAATATCATTGAAATAGGAATCATGGCTCTAACAAAAACAACAATGTTTGGAAGCATTTTTAAAACAACTCACTGGCCAGTAGTTTGCAGATCATATATTCATTGGTGAGTATTACTTTCCAATCTGTTTCAAAATCAGGTCCAGACATGTAGAACACATACTGATACAAGCTGTAACTTTTCCTTTATATTTGTAAATTTTCATGTTATCAGTAATAAATTCAATATCAATTCAGTTGCTTCCAAAATTAACATGTGTCTAATGGGTTAACCCTATTATAAACTATCATATCTTCTTTAACCCCTTAAAGTGAATGGACATAAACGTTTGAGGTTTGTCCTGTTGAGGTTTAACTTGCCCTATCTCCTAGGGCTATCTCTTCCACAGTGTGAGATGGCTGTAATATACAGCTCAACTCCTGTAGGAGCTAGCTCTGATTCCAACAAATTAACTTCTCAGATACCACAGTCAATAACGGCCACAACATGTCACATGTTTGACACCAGGAGATTAGTCCCAATATGAGCCCTATTGCACTCCTGCAAGTCAATTATAAAGGAGCAACTGGTTGCTTGGCACCTGGAGGCCTAACAATTACTTCGTAGTCTACCATGTCCCAAGGCCTATAATATGTTGCCGGAGGACTTCAGATGGTGGTGAATATGGTTAACAATTTGGCAAAGAATTTGTGACAAAAAAATTCCGTCTTGCCATCATTTACAATTAGCCATGCCACCCTGCTTTTACTATGACCTGTACCTTATATGTCCTGTTAGCACATTGGTAAACAGGGCATTAGCAGATGGCAACCATTACGTTATATCTAGGTCATGGGGACCATGGTTTTATTATATTAAACATGGGTTGCGGCAATAGGTGGTTTATACTTTATATCATTATATCTTTGTTTTGACAGAATAGGTTTTATAGATCTATATGTTTGGGGAAAAGACAGTGCAAATGATATATGTACAGTAATTTGGCGGAGGAGTGAGTACATTGTTGATACTTACATGGCTTACAATAGTGCTAAATAGAATATCAAAATAAATCTAATGTTAAATTAGGGATATTCTTGGAAGTAGTTTTATAGTATTTATATTCTTTACTTAGGCAGAGTTAAAGTAGGGAGTTTTTCACCCCTACACTGAAATCCTGGCATATTACAAAATGGGAATAAATGTCCCTGTGTAAACCCTATTATGCTGTATTATAAAATATTTTGTGTAAATTTGGGGGTTCGCACCCTTTCTCAAGCATGCAGCTCAACATCACATCCTAAAAGGGGTTGTCCACTACTTGGACAACGAAATACATTATGTGATAAAAATTGAAAAAATCCAAAGTTTGTAAAAATATATAACTATATTTTGGGTTGTGTTCCCACTTTCTGAGACCTATGAGGTTTTAAGTTTTTTCGATGATGTAGCTATGTAATGGGGTTTTTTTTGCAGGGCAAGACGACGTGTTTTTGTTTTTTTTGTTTCTTTTTGTATTTTACACCATTATGGGATAGATATGACAGTTTACCCACTTGTTACAGCATTTTTTATGGCATTGCAGCAACCAAAAAAAAACCCTTAATTTTGACGTTCTTTAATTTTTTTCCTTTAACAATCGGTTAATGGGTTAATTATTTTTATATCTTCATAGATTAGACTTTTTGGAATGCGGTGAAACCACATGTGTATTAAAAAAAAATATATATATATTTTAATTGAGAAAAAAACGCTTTCAACTTGCTTTGTGCATGTACAAGTTAAAGTAGCCCTGGCACACCGTTTATTTCCCAATTGTAATAACGAAGAAAATGAAAATCTCTTTTGTATTTTTATTGAAGAAGATGATACAGATGCAGAAAGTCCGCCTATGACAACGTTTCGGCCTTCATTTCGGCCTTCATCTGGTCGGACAGACTGACTATTTGTGGATAGATTTGTAAAATCCTAGGATAATCGCGGAGTCCCGTCAATATTTCAGATTATACTTACAGACCTATTCTGTGATACAGAAGTAATACTTCGCTCTATGCGAGCGTCTGACCAATATGTGTGGCCGGATGTATACACAATCTTTAGACAGGGCTGCTTTGAATGATTGGAGTCCACAGTATTATCTTCCCACCTCACCGGACGCACAGGGCACGCAAGCGGTCTTCACACACACTGATTTCCTTACCTGCCTCACCGCTGTATCCCCAAGCCCCATTGGCAACTAAACAAACCGGATTTCTGAGGCATAGAGCTCCTGTTCCCAGGCACCTGTGGACTCCAATAATTCACTCTTTCTGCCTTGTGCATATGAACTAAGTCTTAGACATAGTACCCCGGATCTCATGCAATATGGAACTTGTGGCACCACTACCCTTCGTCTCTACTATGTAGAAATGAACTAAGAACTAAAACCAAGTTCTTTGATACTTATATTTCCTTGGATAGCCATCTGCCACACAGCAGCCCTGTCTAAAGATTGTGTATACATCCGGCCACACATATTGGTCAGACGCTCGCATAGAGCGAAGTATTACTTCTGTATCACAGAATAGGTCTATAAGTATAATCTGAAATATTGACGGGACTCCGCGATTATCCTAGGATTTTACAAATCTATCCACAAATAGTCAGTCTGTCCGACCAGATGAAGGCCGAAATGAAGGCCGAAACGTTGTCATAGGCGGACTTTCTGCATCTGTATCATCTTCTTCAATAAAAATACAAAAGAGATTTTCATTTTCTTCGTTATTACAATTGGGAAATAAACGGTGTGCCAGGGCTACTTTAACTCTACAAAAAAAATTTTTCCTGAGCACCTGTGAAGGTGACGCTAGGTCCTTTTTGTTCTTGCTTGTGCATGTACAAGACATGTTATGAAGGGGTTAAAAAAGCCACCACTTTTATTTTTGGGTTACTTAACCTCGAAAAAGAAAATGTAATATAGGTTGATCAAAAAGTCACTAGCCCAAAAGTTATATTAAATAAAATTAAAGTTTGTACCACAAAAATCAAGCCCTCCTGTACTTCTGTTGCTGAACGAATGAAAAAAATTGTAGTTCTTAGAATATGATGACACCATTTTTTCTAATAAAATATAAATAAACTATAAATATTTAGTATTGCCACCATAATAACCCAAACTACCAAACAGGCATGCAATTTATCCACCATGTAAACATCAATAAAAAACTGCTATGCTGTTTCACGATTATTTCACTTAAAAAAATTGTACCAGTAAAATAGTTTGTCTCACACAATAAGGTCTCAAGTCATAAAGCTTTGTCCATTAAAACGAAAAAAAAGGGGCGTGTCCAGGATGCTGAGCTGAGTGGACGTGGGGAAGAGGAGCTCCTGTTGACCCTCAGCTAAATCAGCACTTATCATAAGCACAAACCTACTCACCGGCTCTCAGGATGGGACCACGGAGGATTAAACCATCGCAGCAGGCATCGGTGGCCCCCCCGCTGCACACCACGGCGCTGGATACTTTCTTGGGCCTGGAACAGGGTCCAGGGGAGGCCCGGACGCCATCTTTCCAGGAGCATGGAGGGGAAATGGAGGCACTGGCCCGGCCTGCTAAGCAGCAAGAGAAGGAGGAGTGGGTGAGCGGGGACACAGGGGAAAGTGGAGGAATCTCTGCAGCAGTTCCAACAGGGAATGCCTTGGCTCAGCAGCCCTGCACTGCATCGGATCCTCAGGCACAGCAGCAGCAGGCCCAGGAGCACATAGTGAACCAACACTACTTGGTACCGTTTTACTGGCCAAGAAAGAAGTGAATCAATATGATTTTCCATCAATTATTTATTTTATTATCAATAAATTCAAACCATTATAATATCAAACAAGAGAGCCACCAGGGGGACACATGGTTCCAGAATATGGATAAATAAACATCCTGCTCATTATGACACTGTACAATATCCGCACTATGTATAAGGATATCAATATTAAATATCAAATATCATCACCTATTCTGTTATCGTACTGTGTTCCAGACTATAGGTACATAAACATCCTACTCATTATGACTGTACAACATCCATGTATAGAAATATCAATATTAAATATTAAATATTAAATCATACCATCACCCATTCTGCTACCATGCTGTGTCACACATCACGGGATATAAGATCTATTTATTATTGTTACTACTCAGGGTAGTGGATATGGCTACCAATACCAGGAGGGTATATACCCCTTATCCAATATTCCACCAAATTTACCTAAGCCCCTATGGGTATTCCCATCATGTGAAAAACACGCCTGGCAGCAGAAAAGGTTTCATCCGATCCAATAGGTACAACACAGCACCAATCACTGAATATAGACTGCAAACAGTTGTTATTATAGAAAAATAAACATCCTACTTATTATGACACTGTACAGTATCCATACCATGTTTAGGAATATCAATATTAAATATTAGATCATACCATCACCCATTCTGTTACCATGCTGTGTCACACATCACGGGAAATAAGGGCTATTTATTATTACTACTAAGGGCAGTGGATGTAGGTTCAATTCCGGATGGGTATATGAACCCCTTATCCAATATTCCACCACATTTTCTTAAGCCCTTATGGGTATTCCCAACATGTGAAACACGCCCGGCAACAGAAGAGGTTTCATCTAATCCAATAGGTATAACACAGCACCAATCCCTAAACATAGATTACAAACAATTGTTACCATCAAAAGCAGCGTTTACTTACATTAAACGGTATATTATCTGGCCATGTGCCCCTCCACCCTTAACGCACGTTTCGCCTCACGCTTTGTCAAAGCGTGAGGCGAAACGTGCGTTAAGGGTGGAGGGGCACATGGCCAGATAATATACCGTTTAATGTAAGTAAACGCTGCTTTTGATGGTAACAATTGTTTGTAATCTATGTTTAGGGATTGGTGCTGTGTTATACCTATTGGATTAGATGAAACCTCTTCTGTTGCCGGGCGTGTTTCACATGTTGGGAATACCCATAAGGGCTTAAGAAAATGTGGTGGAATATTGGATAAGGGGTTCATATACCCATCCGGAATTGAACCTACATCCACTGCCCTTAGTAGTAATAATAAATAGCCCTTATTTCCCGTGATGTGTGACACAGCATGGTAACAGAATGGGTGATGGTATGATCTAATATTTAATATTGATATTCCTAAACATGGTATGGATACTGTACAGTGTCATAATAAGTAGGATGTTTATTTTTCTATAATAACAACTGTTTGCAGTCTATATTCAGTGATTGGTGCTGTGTTGTACCTATTGGATCGGATGAAACCTTTTCTGCTGCCAGGCGTGTTTTTCACATGATGGGAATACCCATAGGGGCTTAGGTAAATTTGGTGGAATATTGGATAAGGGGTATATACCCTCCTGGTATTGGTAGCCATATCCACTACCCTGAGTAGTAACAATAATAAATAGATCTTATATCCCGTGATGTGTGACACAGCATGGTAGCAGAATGGGTGATGGTATGATTTAATATTTAATATTTAATATTGATATTTCTATACATGGATGTTGTACAGTCATAATGAGTAGGATGTTTATGTACCTATAGTCTGGAACACAGTACGATAACAGAATAGGTGATGATATTTGATATTTAATATTGATATCCTTATACATAGTGCGGATATTGTACAGTGTCATAATGAGCAGGATGTTTATTTATCCATATTCTGGAACCATGTGTCCCCCTGGTGGCTCTCTTGTTTGATATTATAATGGTTTGAATTTATTGATAATAAAATAAATAATTGATGGAAAATCATATTGATTCACTTCTTTCTTGGCCAGTAAAACGGTACCAAGTAGTGTTGGTTCAGTGTAACTGAAGTGTGTATAGTAATTGGACTTGGGTAAAACCAGGAGCACATAGTGGCTGTGGGAGATAAGGTGGAGGTCGGGGGGCAGCCCTCCCCACTGCCGGGAGAAGGGACTGCAGCCACAGCTGGTAATATCAGGGAACAGAGCAGCCTGCTTCCCCCCTCTGGGCCTCGGTGTGGAGATCAACCTTCCCAGCTTCCCCAGCACCAGACTAAAACTCCAGTGTCTATTACTGCAGGTGCTCACCTTAAAGGGCCAGACACCTTCTATAAGGACATGCATGATTTCATAAGTAAACTTCCTTCTAAAGAGGACTTTCAATGCCTCATACGTGAGGTTAAAGCAACTTGCAGGTCAGAAATAGCTGAAGTGAGGAGAGATTTGCAGCAATTGTCTAGCAGAATTGAATCCCTGGAGGAAGAGCATGACATCACCAGATCCCATGTATCAGAATTACACAAACTGGCAACATCGCAACAAAAAATAATGGAGGATATGCAGTCTCACATAGAGGATCTCGACAACAGAGGACGCCGTTGCAATGTCCGTGTGAGGGGGGTCCCAGAGTCAGATGGGCCCGAGGACACAAACTCCATACTACAATCCATCTTTAATGAAGTGTTGGACGCTCCCCCTTCTAACATCATCAAGCTGGACAGGGCACACAGGGCTTTACAGCCGAAGAATTTATCCACCCAACCCCGGGACATCATTTGTTGCATTCACGACTTCTCCACCAAAGAACTGATCATGGCTAAGGCTAGAATGAGGCGCACGGCACCTGTGTTCAATGGCAAGGAAATCCAGCTTTTCCCGGATCTTTCTCGCATCACACTCCAGAAAAGGCGGCACCTCAAACCCCTCCTCACGAGCCTGAAGGAGCACCAGGTTCCATACCGCTGGGGTTACCCGTTTGCACTAACAGCGCGCAGAGGGGGTAAATCGGCGACCCTTCGCACTCCAGCAGATACCACTCTGTTCTGTGAAGCACTGGACATTCCAGCGGTCTGTATCCCAGATTGGGACTTGCAAAGGTTGGAAGGGCCGCCCCCTCCCGTGTGGTCCAAGGTGAGGGGTGGAGGGCGTGGGGCTTTGGGGGGGAGAGGAGGTAGGGGCCGCGGGTCGCCCCCCTCCCCGGCTCACCGTTGAGGACACTTCTTAACCTGGTTGGTGCCTATTTCTTATACCCTCTGAGTTCCAGTGGCTGAGCATGCTTTGTGATACTGTGACTCTCTCTACAGCAAGCCTCTGACTGTCCATTGTGTCATCTGCGGACCTCTGGGTCTGTTGAGCTGCATAAGGGGGGGGGGCTGTAGCCACAATGATGCCGTGGGTGGTAGGGGGGTTGGCGGGAGCCCGGTCCCCTTACTTGGAGTTAGTGGTTGAGGTTTTTTGTTTTGTTTTTTTTTTTCCCTTGTTTCCTTTTGGCACGGGCCCGTGCCCACTGGACTGACCCCCGTGGGAGGGCTACTGGGGAGTGAGGTGGGTGGCTCTCTTAGCTCAGACGGGTTGGGGAACCTCCCTCTAGGTCTCTCCCTTCCGGGTTGACCCCCCGGGAATCTATGCCTAAGGTTCATGCATTTTGGTTAATGTTCTTAATTCATGTTCATTTCTATGTTTGTCCTTGTCTTCCCCCCTCCCCGATGTTTTTTCCTTATGTGTCCTTTCAGGTACCACCCCTTCTAGAGTCCCTGGGAGCTGCGGCCCTTTGTCGTATGGACCATCTCCTCTGGCCGGCTTCACAGGGGAAGTCATGCCCCCGACGGTATAGGTGTGCCATTAGCTTTTTCTTACTTCTAAGTTTTAGATATGACCCGCATTATCTCTCTTAACGTAAAAGGTCTGAATTCACCCCGTAAGAGGAAATTGCTGCTACAGGAACTGAAAACATCAGGTGCAGACATAGCCTTTATCCAAGAAACACATTTTGTGGAATCAAACACTTTCAAATTTGCGTCCCACCGCTTTCCCATCCATTACTCGGCTTACTCGGGCTCCAAGAGGGGGGGAGTTGCTATTTTAATATCCTCCAGTTGTCCTCTACAAATTACGGGTTCTCACTGCGATCCAGAGGGTAGATATGTGATTCTGGAGGGCCAACTGGGGGGATCCCCGCACATAATGGCCAACATTTATGCACCTAATGAAGGGCAGATACGCTTTCTTAAGAAAATACTCGATCTGATAGGCGGACTGGCACCGGCCTCTACGGTGTTGGGGGGAGACTTTAACATCCCTTTTTCGGAGGTGGCCGACAGACTCTCTGTGGGTGGACACCCTCCATCGGGTGCTTTGAAAAATTTGTCCCGGGACTTTCGTAGGCTCATTAGATCAGGGGCTTTATACGACGCTTGGAGGGTGGACCACCCGGGAGAGAAGGCCTTTTCCTTCTACTCGCATCCGCATCAGACGCACACCAGAATAGACTATTTTTTCATTGACTCACAGCTGCTGGGGCGTCTTGAGAGGGTGGAAATGGGATCCATTACGTGGTCAGACCATTCCCCACTCATAATGGACTTCAAGAAAGATGGTCCTCGACCTAGGCCTCAGCATTGGCGCCTTAATGAATCTCTGATCAAAAATCCCGACACTAGGGCCTTTTTAAATAAGCAACTGGTCGAATTCTTTCAGTTGAACACGGGCACGGTCACGTCGCCGGCAACACTCTGGGAAGCTCACAAGGCAGTCATGAGGGGACTATGCATTAGAGAGGGCGCCAGGGCTAAAAAGAATGCCACAAGCCAGCGGGACTCTATAACGGCCCATCTTAAGCTACAGGAGGGGAGACTGGCGGCTGCCCCATCACTGACTATTCTTAGGAGAGTCATCAGCCTTAGGGAAAAGTTGAGAGACTTGGCAATTGGCAGAGCAGAAAAATTGCTAACCTTTTCCAAACAAAGATACTATGAAAGGAGTAATAAGGCTCATACCTTACTTGCCAGGCAGCTTAAGGAGCGCGCTACATCCTCATGCCCTCAGGCTCTGCGCGACGAAAAGGGCACTATCCACTATCACCCCGCTTCAATAGCTGACATTTTTTTCAATTACTACAACAAGCTTTATAACCTTCCGGTTCCCCCGGGCATGGCTTCGCGCGGGGCTGGGGCACTTGGAGACTATTTTTCGGCCCTTGAGCTCCCTTCACTGCCTTGCGGAGCAGCCGCGGCTTTGAATGAAGAGATTACTACAGAAGAACTGGAGCAAGTTCTGGAAGCCCTGCCTGGCGGGAAGTCACCGGGCCCGGACGGCTTTACTTATTTTTATTACAAGGTGTTTGCGGCGGAGCTCCTCCCACACATGGCCGCCTTGTTTAACTCTTTCCTTCAGGGTGACCCTATCCCTCCATCCATGCTACACTCCCATTTAATCCTCCTGCCCAAGCCACCCAGGGACCCATTGGACTGTGCTAATTATAGACCAATAGCCCTTTTGAACTCCGATTTGAAGATGTTCACCAAGCTCTTGGCGGCCAGGCTTAATCGATGGTTGCCCCAACTCGTGTATAAAGACCAGGTGGGTTTTGTCCCTTGCCGTCAGGGGGGGGACAACACCAGGAAGGTCATAGACCTGGTGGATGTGGCAAATCGGACGAAGCAACAGGCGTTGGTGTTGAGTCTAGATGCAGAGAAGGCTTTTGACCGCCTTGCGTGGCCTTTTCTCTTCAAGACACTGGAGGTCTTTGGGATCTCGGGTGGCTTTATGCGGGCCTTGAAGTCCCTGTATAGCGCTCCTACGGCCTCTATCAAACTCCCCCTCCACATCTCTAAGCCTTTTCTCATCTCCAATGGCACCAGGCAGGGGTGCCCCCTGTCCCCCCTCCTTTTTGCACTATGCATAGAGCCCCTCGCGGCCTCGGTCAGGAGCAACCCAGACATCTCGGGGGTCCTGGTCAGGAATAAACCGTTTAAAATCTCACTTTTTGCCGACGATGTGCTCATTACACTTACTAACATCCATGTGTCCCTTCCAATTTTAATGTGCACCTTGGGTAGGTACGGGAGCCTTTCGGGGTATAAGATCAACTCTAGCAAAACGGAGGCAATGCCCTTGAATCTCGACCCGGTGGCTCTGGATTACCTGCGTTTGAATTTTAAGTTTCGTTGGAAGACAGATGCGGTCAAGTACCTGGGGGTTAACCTCACATCTACTTATGATTCCCTCTATAACCTTAACTTCCCCCCCCTTTTCCGAGAGCTGAGAACTCTTTTGAGCAAGTGGTTGCCCCTCCCTCTTTCGTGGATGGGGCGCATTGCGGCGGTTAAAATGAGCTTGCTCCCAAAATTATTATATTTCTTTGAAACCCTCCCAGTTAAGGTACCAATAAAGGAGCTGAAGTCCCTTCAGGCGGCTATCCTTAGATTTATTTGGTGTAACAAACGTCATAGGGTGGCCAGGGAGGTGTTGATGGCTCGGAGAAACAGGGGGGGGCTTTCTGTCCCGGACATCCTAAAATACTATTGGGCGGCCCATCTTAGGAGGATCCCCTGTTGGGTGTCCCTTTGGGCATACAACAGGTGGACTGAGATTGAAAAACTTTGGCTGGCGCCTATACATCCAAACGCGCTCCTGTGGCCCCCGGCCCAGTGTGATTCGCCCCCCCCTCTTCTTGGACCGATGCAGTTCACTAGGGACCTCTGGGCATTTTGCATTAGAAGATTTCCTTTGGCATCCCCCTGCTCCCCTCTGGTGTCCTTCATATACCAACCCTTGCTCCCAAGCAGTCTGGAGTCGGACATGGTGCACCCCTGGCTCAAGGCAGGTCTATTCAGATTTGCAGACATTATAGATGGAAGTACAATGCAGATCCATTCCTTTGAGTACCTTAGAGATAAATTCTCTCTCTCTAATCGAGAGTTTTTCCAATATCTGCAGATCAGAGACTTGGCTGGCTCCTTGTTTGGCAGGGCAGGGGCCTCGATTCCCACAGATTTTGAGAAAATTTGCAGAAGGGGCACTGATACTAAGGGGCTGATTTCGGAAATTTACATTTTGCTTTCTGATTCACGGGAGGGGCCCGAGGGGTCTTTTCCATACATGCGGAAATGGGAGTCTCTATTGGGAAGGCGGATACTTCCTCAGGAATGGGCAGCAATCTGGGGAAACGCCGCCAAGACGTCAATATGCACACTATATAAGGAAAATATCTATAAAATTTTGCTATTTTGGTACCACACTCCAGATTTCCTTCATGGCATAGACCCCTCCATACCGGCTTGTTGCTGGAGATGCGGGGGAGGCAGGGGCACCATTCTGCACATATTCTGGTCCTGTCCAGGGATAGTCCCCTTCTGGGAGCGGGTTAGAGGGTTGATCCATAAAGTACTATATATAGAGGTTGATCTTGATCCCCTGATCTATGTTCTGGGTCTTGGGAATGGGGGATTGGGAAAAACGGCCTCTAAGCTTTTGTCCCACATCCTTACGGCGGCCAGATGCTTAATTGCAAAGAATTGGAGGCAGCCAGGGACACCCTCACTCCAGAGCCTCAAGTATAGATTACTGGACGTTAGACGCATGGAACATCTCACGGCACTATTGCATGACACAGTTGACCGCTTCCAGGCCGTGTGGGCACCATGGGACTACTTTGCGGGACAGGAGGATCTGTGAGACTGAGGCCTATGGGTCCTATGGAAGGAGCATGGACTCTTGAAACCCTTCCCTCTTCCCTCCTATTTCTCCTCTCCCCTCCTAACCCTCCTCACCTGTCCTGTCATTGTTTGTCTAGGTTCGATAAGAATTGTGAATTTTATGTTTTATTTTATGTATGAAAAACGTAAATTGAAAATCTCAATAAAAATTCAAAGTTTAAAAAAAAAAAAAAAAAACGAAAAAAAAATGTCTTTTTTTATTGTAAAAAATGTAATAAACTAAACATACATACTTGGTATCACTGTGTGCTTGACAACCAAAACTTTAAGAGTATGTGTGTACGCTGAAGATTAGGTGCAAAAATTTTCTACACCAAAGAATGCACCTTGTGGCAGAAAAACGCACCTAAAAAAACGTGTTTTGTGCAATGCATTTTTTTTTTTTTTTTGTAAAATCAATGGCTGGAAGGGCTACAAAATGCATGAAAAAACAGACCAACAATTGACATGCTACTTCTTTTTTGCACCCAAAATTGCAGGGAAAACAAGAAGCAACATGCATACTGCATTTCAGAATTATGCCGCTTTGGGCAAACAAAATGTGGCAAAAACACATAAAAAAAAACTAGGACAAAAAACTATATGAATTTGGTATATTGTTAATCATTCTGACCCACAGAATAAATCTCTCACTTACACCTCACAGGGTTGTTTTCTTAAATGGTACTGACTACCATGACCATATTTTCGCCAGCCAAGCAAAGTGGTCGATAATGCTTATCAGACACTGATCAGACTCTAATGAGAATTTGATCACAGTGGGATCCATTTTTCTCAAACTTGGACAGCAAAAAAAAACTTTCCACCTGTGGTCCAATTCTTATTTCCCATATATTTAAATGGCTGAGTGCCATCTTGAAAAAAAATTGTATGTGCTGCAATTTTTTTCACCAGACACCCCCTTTTCAATCTGAGTGTTTTCCCTCTTTAAAATAAAAACACTTATAGTAACTTCCGGTCCCATACCGGATTAATACCTAGAAGCACCCTATTTGACAATTATGAGCTTGTAAATGCTTTTTGTAGCCAGCCAAGAGTCTTAAGGCCCCTTTACACACTGAGACTTTCTAGCGATCCCACCAGCAATCCCAACCTGGCCGGGATTGCTACAAAGTCTCTGGTGAGCTGTCAAAAAGGCAAACCTGGCCAACGACGCAACAGCGATCCGGACCTGCAGAACGACCTAGCTAGTCTTTGGGGACGTTGTAAAGCAGCTTTTTGAAAGGGAAGTCGCTAACAAAGTCGCTGTAAAGTCCTTTTACACACTGAGACTTTGCTGCACAGCGGGAAACAAAGGACCAAAGAATGGTCCTGAACGATTTGTAGCGATCAGCAACTTCACAGCAGGGGCCAGGTCGCTGATGTGTTTCACACACTGCAATGTCGCTGGGGAGGTCGCTATTGCATCACAAAACCGGTGACATTACAGCGATGTCGTTTGCGATGTTGCAGTGTGTAAAGCCACCTTTACAATTCTTGTTTGATGGTTTTTCATCCATTCTTCCTTGGAAAAGTCTTTCAGTTCTGTGAGATTCCTGGGTGGCCTTGTATGCATTGCTCTTTAAAGTCCAGCCACAGATATTCAATGATGTTCACATCAGGGGACTTTGAGGGCCATTGTGAAACCTTCAGCTTGTGCATTTTGAGGTAGTCTATTGTGGATTTTAATGTTTGTTTAAGATCCTTATCCATTTGTAGAAGTTGTCCTCTTTTTAACTTAAGCTGGGTTCACACTAAGCGACAGCGACAACGACGTCGCTGTTACGTCACCATTTTCGGTGACGTAACAGCGACCTTGTAAGTCGCTGTTATGATCGCTGCTTAGCTGTCAAACACAGCGACGCAGCAGCGATCATAACGTCGCTGTGCTACATGTGCAGAGAGCAGGGAGCCGCGCTTAGCGCTGGCTCCTTGCTCTCCTAGGTACAGTACACATCGGGTTAATTAACCCGATGTGTGCTGCAGCTACATGTCACAGTGCAGAGAGCAGGGAGCCGCGCTTAGCGCTGGCTCCTTGCTCTCCTAGGTACAGTACACATCGGGTTAATTAACCCGATGTGTACTGCAGCTACATGTCACAGTGCAGAGAGCAGGGAGCCGCGCACACTGCTTAGCGCTGGCTCCTTGCTCTCCTTGCTACAGTATACATCGGGTTAATTACCTGATGTGTACTGCAGCCACATGTGCACAGAGCAGGAGCCGGCACTGGCAGCAAGGGCGGAGGCTGGTAACGAAGGTAAATATCGGGTAACCAGGAAAAAGGTCTTCCCTTGGTTACCCGATGTTTACGCTGGTTACAGCTTACCGCAAATGCCAGACGCCGGCTCCTGCTCCCTCTGCTCGCTTCATTTCGTCGCTCTCTCGCTGTCACACACAGCGATGTGTGTGCCACAGCGGGAGAATGACGACCAAAAAATGAAGCTGGACATTCAGCAACGACCGGCGACCTCATAGCAGGGGCCAGGTCGTTGCTGGATGTCACACACAGCGACAGCGACGGGACGTCGCTGCAACGTCACAGAAAATGGTGACGTAGCAGCGACGTCGTTGTTGTTGTCGCTGTGTGTGACACCAGCTTTAAGCTTTTACAAATGATGTTATGTTTGCATCAAGAATTTGTTGAAATTTAATTGAATCCATTCTTCCCTCTACCCATGAAATGTTCCCCATACTATTGGCTGTAACACAACCCCAAAGCATTTTTGATCCACCACCCTGCTTAATGGTTGGCGTGATGGTTTTTTCCTAAAATTCTGTGTCCTTTTTTTCTCCACACATACCTTTGATCATTGTGGCCAAAGAGTTCTATTTTAGCCTCATTAGTCTACCAGAATTATTTACAAAAATGTATCAGGCTTGTATAGATGTTCTTTGCATACCTCTGTCTCTGAATTTTATGGTGATAACTCAGGAGAGGTTTTATTCTGATGAATCATCCATGAAGGCCATTGTTTTGCACGTGTCTCTGAACAGTAGAACAATTTACCATAACTCCATGGTCTGCTAAATCTTCCTAAAGGTATTTTGCAGTCAACTGCGGCTTCTGATTTGCATCTCTAGCAATACTAGGTGTAGATATCATTGAAATTTTGCTTAAGCTGGGTTCACACATAGCGACAGCGACAACGACGTCGCTGTTACGTCACCATTTTCTGTGACGCAACAGCGACCTAGTAAGTCGCTGTTATGATCGCTGCTTAGCTCTCAAACACAGCAGACAGAGCAGCTATCATAACGACATGCGTCACTGTAGAAGCCATGCTACACTTGGTAACTAAGGTAAATATCGGGTAACCATTACCCGATATTTACCTTGGTTACCAGCGCACACGCTCTCCTAGCCAGAGAACACATCGGATTAATTACCCGATGTGTACTCCGGCTCCGGCTACGTGTGCAGGGAGCCAGCGCTAAGCGGTGTGCTCTCACGCTGCCAGTGCCGGCTCCCTGCTCACGTAGCTGGAGTACACATCGGGTAATTAACCCGATGTGTACTCTGGCTAGGAGTGCAGGGAGCTGGCACTGGCAGTGTGAGAGCGGCGGTGCTAGTAACTAAGGTAAATATCGGGTAACCAAAGAAAGGGCTTCTTGGTTACCCGATGTTTACTGTGGTTACAGCTTACCGCAGGCTGCCAGAAGCCGGCTCCTGCTCCCTGATCGCTTCAGTTCGTCGCTCTCTCGCTGTCACACATAGCAATGTGTGCTTCACAGTGGGAGAGCGACGAGCAAAAAATTAAGCAGGACATTCAGTAACGAGCTGCGACCTCACAGCAGGGGCCAGCTCGTTGCTGGATGTCACACACAGCGACAGCGATGGGGCGTCGCTGCTGCGTCACAGAAAATGGTGACGTAGCAGCGACGTCGTTGTCGCCGTTGCTGTGTGTGACACCACCTTTAGTCTTCCAGACCTTATCTTGACCTCCTTTGATCCTGATAACAGCTTTTATGTCTCAAACTGAGGTAAGGGCAACTTAAAAACATTTTACTATATTCTTATAGCCTTCTCCTGCTTTTCTGGGCCTCCACCATTTTCAGAGTGCTAGACAGCTGCTTAGAAGAACCCATGGCTGCTGTTTTTTAGCACAAGGTTAGAGAAGGCTGGGTTTTTATAAAGCTGTGAAATTTGTATCACCTGTCCTTTCCTAATGATGTCATGGAACAAGCCATAACCCTCACAGGCCAATTAAGGTCTGAAACCTAAGCATATAAATCTCCAAGTGTTTCCAAAATTTGCATCAACCCATTTTCATTTTTGTAATTTTTAAAAAGGAAAATATCTAAATATTTTATTTTTTTTTTGACAAAAATATAAAGGAAATGTGTCATCTTTAATTCTATGCCTTTAAGATTTAAAGGGGTTATCCAGTCTAAATCCATAAGTCTTCATTCACTCTATGACAGAACGCCTGTTCATGGTCTAACAGGCTTGCTAGAGCTGGCAGTAGCTGGCAGAGTCGTAAGTCGTAATTTGATTTAGGGTTGCAATGGAAAAGATTGGGCTCCTTTGATTACATCTCATTTTTCAATTTAATGGGAGAGGGAGCGCACTTTCTCTCCCAACCCCCTAAATGCTGCAATCACTATTAATCATGGCATTTAAGGGGTGAAACAGCCAGGAGCAGTGTGGGCACCATGCCTGGCTGTGACAGCTGTAGGTCGGCTATACCTTATGCCGAGCCCCTGTGCCCACATGATCGCTATGATGTAAGTTTACATCACTTTGCGGGAAACCCTTCCCGACCATGACGTAATCTTTCATCAAATGTTGTAAAGGAGTTAAAGGGATTTTGGAACATTAGCATGATTGTCTCATCCCTTCATGCTGATGATTCGGTGAAAATATTAAGAAAATAACATAGTATGATGAGTAGAACTAAAAACGAAGGGCACATGGTTTCATAATAATTCAGCATTTGGTTCTTATAAGTTAATTGATGCATTAGGTCGTATTTTATCTCTGAAAATGTCACAAATGGCATCTTAATTACCTGTATACACCTGGACTACGTTCATTCAAAACTTGATTTTTTGCTACATCAAACTTTAAAAAGAAAAATCTTAGAATTACCACAATATTACCAAATAACCTGGCATTTTTATGCCCCAATGTTGTAGTAAATCCAGCAGTAGGCTTCAGAATCCCATTTTACTAATCATCTGATGAAGATGACTTATCAATGCTTGCATAGGCATTACATATAACATCCAACAGTCCAAGCATGTAGGATTATCAGACTTTTACTGAACATGACTTGCACGGTTTTGTATTTCTTTAATACAAAGCTTGCATTCTTTGAAGAGTGCTCAACGAAATCCTTTTTGTTCCACACCTTTTCATTTTTATAGAATTTTAATATTTCTTATTTTATAGTTTTAATCACAACATTATCAAGGACTAGAAAGTTTGCCAATCGTGGCAGATTGCTGCAATTTGTGGTTTTAGTGTTATGCTAGAAAGGAAAAAAGGCATATTTTATAAGGTCGGGATACTTAGAATTTCTATCCTATGAGGTTTTGGAAACTTTATTAAAATACAAACAGGTGTAAAGTCTTTTATGGGAAAAGGTTTAGTGGGCTTAACCTGGTGAAAGAAACCCTTAATCAGTAAAAATACTCAATCAGTAATGATGTGTTACATTATTGTTAAAGGGATTGTCCTCTGAAATACACTCAAGATTCCCCGGCAAAGAGCTGATACATGGACAGCTTAAATTAAGACTTGTCACCAGGACAAAAGTGTACTGTTTTTGCATTTAATTTGTGCTCGCCGTTTCCTTGAGCATACCGTTTTATTCTGTATCTTTTTTTAATCTGTTCCAGGTATGGACTTTTTAATTTATTGCAAATTCTTTACGATTCTTTATCAAGGTTGTACTGCTCACAGGTTACTAATGCTGAGTAGCATAAGCCCTGGCTTTGAAAACTTATGAATCTTTGTAATATACTCCATTACCTTAGCTTACTTCCTTCAATTTTTAACCCCGTCACAACTTTTAACGTACATGTATCTTTGACGTACATGTGTCTTTCCTGGCATATGACAGCTGATTTAATCAGCCATAAAGTGCTTTTAATAGCAGAGGGTGTATTGAAGATTCACCCACACCTGTTAACCAGTTAAATCCCACTATCTGTCCCTGATAGCGGCATTTAAAAAGTGACAACTGAGGGGCGCATCATTCCTCTTGCCCATTGGCGCACCCGTGACTTGATCGCAGGGTGCCTATATGCTTTGATTACACCCAGGGTCTGCTGATGATCCCCAAGAATGTCACTATGAGTCTCCCATGAACACAGGCCGGCTAGAGATCGTGATTTCTGCTATACAGCGCAGTGCTGATGAACTGCTATGTATAGCACAAGCAATCAGATGATCGCAGCTTCAAGTCCCCTAAGAGGACTATTAAATACAGTAGAGAGTAAAAAGGTTTTTTTTAAAAAAAAAATATACAAAAATTAATATCATCCCCATTTTGTCCCATTAAAAATAAATTTAACCTCTTCACTTTCCATCAATTTTTTTTGTTTTTAGCTCCCCTTATTTCAAGAGCCATAACTTTTTTATTTTTCCGTCAATATTGCCATATGAGGGCTTGGTTTGTTGGAGCACGAGTTGTACTTTTGGATAAAACCATTAGTGTTCTAGAAAAACAGGGATAAAATTCCGAGTGCTGTGAAATTGCAAAAAAAGTGCATTTGCACGATAGATTTTTTTCTTTGTTTTTTCTTTAGCATGTTCACTACATGATAAAACAGACCTGTCATTAAGATTCCCCAGGTCGGTACAAGTTCATAGATACTAAAAAGATATATAGTTTTACTTTTAACTAAGTGTGAAAGAAAAATTCATGTTTGTCCCCCCTCAAAATAATTGCCCTTTTGTCGCCAATTTTTGAGACCCTTAGCGGTCTCATTTTTCTGAATCTGATGTTCAGTGATGACTTATTTTTTGCATCTTGAGCTGATATTTTTAATCATACCATTTTTGCATATGTGCACTGTTTTGATTGACAGTTATTGCATTTTATTGCATTGACCCAAAAAAAGGTAATTTTAGGATTTGCAATTTTTTTCTCGCTATTATTATTATTATTGTTATTGTTTTATTTTTAATGAGTCAAATTTAAAATTTGAACTTTTAGATTTTTTTAATATTTTTTAAAACTTTTTTTACTTTTTACACTGATTTTACAAGTCCTCCAAGGGGACTTTATGACTGAACAGTCCGATCACTTGTGCTGATCAGAGTGATTCTTTAGCATCGCTCTGATCAGGAGAAATGCTGTGTTCCTATGAGTGCCGACACTCTCAGGGATTTGACCACAGGGCCCCAGCACTGCAAGTCTACAGTGTTAACAACGGAGTACATATAGAAAATCCAAACTCCTGTGTTAAAGCACCACTCCAGTGTTTTTTTTATTTTAGCACTGGAGTGTTGCTTTAAATGTAGACCCCTGTCTTATACTACAAAAGAGATCCATCAAGGCAAATACATAATCTCAATTAAAGAGAAAAAGGGGACCACGGAAATAACCATCCAAGGCGAACCGTGGAAATGGGTGCAGACCACATGAATCAATTCAAAAACAGGAGGACAAAGTGGATCATATGCAAAAATATCAAGTGTATTTAATAGGTAGCTCAGAGGTTTAAATACAGACAAGTACCGTGGAGAAGATAAAAGGCATGAAAAGTTTGCCAGCACACAACACCTTATAGAGAATGCTGTTAGTACATGGTAACATACATAGAAGGCTGCACAGGCAGATAAAGTAACACAAAGCGGTACAATGTCAATAAGTAGTTAACACAAGTAACATACCTAGTGCAGCCTAATTACCAAAGAATCAAAACATAAAGTGCCAGCAGTGCAGAGGACAGAGGTCTGGGGACCCCCCTAGGAAGGGTAACGCGCGTTTCGCGTCTTTAGGGTAACACGCTTCATCAGACCGTGAGGGGTAAAGATTCCACCGTTACCGGAACTTATAAATGGACCAGGTGATCGGTCACATGACGTTCACCAGCAAATGGATGGTGAGAATAGCGGCGCGTGCGCAGTCAGCGCGGGCGGCCAGGAGAGTGCGCACGGCGTCAGACAGAGCGCGCACGAGAGGGGGCGCAGCTCCCAGTCGTGCACGCCGCTACCTTGGAGACGCCGCCGAGCAGACCAGGACGCCAAGCGCAGGCCACACAAGCGCACAGCACACCAAACATGTCAGAGAAGGGGTAAACTAGAAAATGTGTGCTATACACATAACTGATTTAAGAGCAGCCGGACATAAATAATAAGCCATAAAAAGGTATCATATAGAGAGATCAAGGGTTGTATAAATCCAGTAGTAGGCATCATGATGGATATCCATGGCAATTATTTTCAGAGTCCAAGGCGTTCAAAAATGTTGCTTTCAAACTGACAATGATGGCTGCATACCGGTCAAGAAAACGGAGGAAAGAGACTATAAGGAAAAAACAATAAAAAATGAATTGTAAAAATTTAAAACAATTAAAAACATGGAATTTTGGGACACATGCCAGTCCTAAAAATAATAAAAGGGTGAGGGACGGGCACGCGTACCAAAAAAGGGGGGGGGGAAGGGAGAGGGAAAACTAAAGGAAAGGGGCGAAACTCAGGGACTCATTCAAACCAGCTGGGGTCAAAGAGCCCAAAATGGTAATCCATTTTGTTTCTCTTTGAGCAAGAATTTTTCTGATATTACCGCCTCTACTACCGACATGAATTACGTCTATGCCCTTGATCTTAAGGGACTTACTATTACAGTCATGATGGTTGCGAAAATGTCGGGGTAATGTTTTAAGAGTAGTGATGTCCACCACCACCTTGGCCGCACCAATGTCTCTCACATGTTCACGGACCCTGACTCGAAGTTCCCGCGAAGTCAAACCTATATATACCCTGGGACAGCCGCAAGTGGCATAATAAACCACATTAGAGGTTGCACAGGAAATAAAGCACCTGATGTCAAAAGTGCGGCTGCCATCCACAGTTGTGAAGGTCTTACTGCGAGAGACATTGGTGCACGCGAGGCAGTGGCCACATGGAAAACATCCGTGTAGAGGGGCAATTTGACCAAATGGATGGGACATAGCTGGAACATAATGACTACGCACGAGATAGTCCTTAAGATTTTTAGAACGCCGTGCCGTCATAAGGGGATGATCAGACAAATGGGAATTCAAGGTGGGATCACTCTTCAGGATTGGCCAATATTTATTGAGGATAGTATGCATAGTTTGCCATTCGTGGTTATATGTGGAAATGAATCGAACCTCTCCAAATCCCCCATCCCCTCGACCGGAAGGCTGCAGGAGCTCCCGTCTCTGAGTACCCCGAGCCCGATTATAACCCTTCTTGATGGAACGGTGACTATAGCCCCTCGCAACCAATCTAGAGGTAAGATCATCAGCCTGGGCCTGGAAGTTCTCAGGAGTCGAGCAAATCCGCTTCATCCTGAGAAACTGACCAACCGGGATAGCCTGAATAGTACTGGGAGTATGAGAGGATGAAGCGTGTAAAAGGGAGTTAACCGACGTCGGTTTTCTGTAAACATTAGTCTGTAGTTGCCGACATCGGTCAACTCCAATGGAGATGTCAAGAAAATCAATCTGCTGTAAATCAAACTTAAATGTGAGTTTGATATTAATAGAATTATTGTTAAGTGTATCCATAAAAGAAATGAGCTGCTCCGCTGTACCCTGCCACAAAACAAACACATCATCGATATATCTAATCCAGCACTGCGCATGGGCAGCGGCCTGGATGCCCTCGTCGCCAAAGATGCCCCTCTCCCAAAAGCCGAGGAACAGATTGGCGTACGAGGGCGCGCAGGCCGCACCCATCGCAGTGCCGGTGTCTGTAAATAAAAACAATCTTTAAAAATAAAAAAATTGTGAGTGAGAATAAAGCGGAGCAGCTCAAGAATAAGTTCACAGAAATGGCTATCCCGGTTGGTGTTGCCCAGGAAGAAGCGGGCCGCTTCCAGGCCATCCTCATGGTTGATGCTGGTATAGAGGGCTTCGATATCTGCTGTCACCAAAAGGGTATCAGAATCCACAAAATTCCCGTCGACCCTGTTCAGGACGTCCGTCGTGTCCTTAGCATAAGATGGTAAGGTCTCAACGAGTGGTTTTAAATAATAGTCGATAAAGCGACATACTGGATCACAGAGACCATTGATGCCGGACACGATAGGGCGTCCTGGGGGGTTTTCGGGATTCTTGTGGATTTTGGGCAGTAAATAAAATGTCAGGATTTTGGGAAATTTAACACTTAGACCATCAAAAACTTTTTTGGTCATGATACCCTCCTCAAAAGCCCCATACAGTATCTTGTGGAGTGTGTCGGAATAGGGGATCAAAAGGCTCGACTCAAGTCTACGATAAGTATGTCTGTCACGTAACTGGCGATATGCCTCCTTCTCATAAAGGCTATTGGGCCAGATCACAATGTTGCCTCCCTTGTCCGCCGGTTTTATCTGGACATCACCCAGACATTGCAAATCCCTAAGTGCTCTCCTCTGTGCGTGGTTGAGATTATCATATCTACGTCTCGTTGATAAAGCTTTAAATTCATCAGAGACTAGTCTGGTGAAGATCTCAACAGAGGAACAGAGGGACAAGGGAGGGAACTGTGTCGATCTTGGTATAATAGAAGGTGGAAACCCACCTTGTTGATCTACCTGTTGTTCAATGAGGAGGTCTTCCAAAGCCTGGAGAGCTTCCCTTTCTGCCCGATCAGTAGAAGTAAAAGACGAAGGGTTTTTGGAATGCAGCTTTTTCAATAGAACCTTGCGATAAAAAATATGGAGATCCTTCAAGGCTGAAAAAAAGTTAAATGAGTTAGTGGGAGAAATTCTAAGGCCTTTGGATAATAATTCAATCTGAGTGTTGGTGAGAATATGGGAAGACAGGTTGATTACCTGTAAGGTATTTTTATGTTGTTGTCTGGTCATAGGAGGATCAGACAATGATCTGGATATATCAGCCTGTTTCTTTTTATATTTCCTTTGAGGGATGAACATTCTACTGCTAGATGTAGAGGGATCATATGTCTCAGTGGTAGATTCCTCACCTGACGTATATGACCATGTAGAGGTGGATCTGGAGCGTGATCGATTATAATTAAACCGTCTAAATGGTCGTTCTCCCATCTGGACATATCAGTCTCGATGTCCATCTCAAAAGTCTTGAAGGCCTCCGTACTAAGTCCCGCAACAATCTTATTCTGTAGATCAGCCATATCAATTTCAATGGCCCGAAGTTGTGAGCTGTTCAGATCACATAGTAATTGAATAAACCCTTTGGAGCAGTTATTGGCAAACTCTTCCCATTTGTCTTTAAAGGTATTATCATCAATATCAAATGACGGGAACACCTGGACTCTCAAGCCTCGCGGTATGAGTCCCTGCTGTAGATACCGCTCCAAAAAGGCACGGTTCCACCATATTTTGGTGTGTTTGTGAATGAGTCCCTTATACCTCGTCACCTCGCCCTGTAGGCCCATCTCACCAGACCTGGCATCTGCAGCGTTATCATGCCTGAATACATCATTCAATTGAGAACGCCATGTCTCTTCTCGCACAGGGAAATCCATAACCATAAATGGAGGGACTGTGCAAAACACAGAAAACAAAGTTAAAATACAAAAGAGATCCATCAATGCAAATACATAATCTCAATTAAAGAGAAAAAGGGGGCCACGGAAATAACCATCCAAGGCGAACCGTGGAAATGGGTGCAGACCACATGAATCAATTCAAAAACAGGAGGACAAAGTGGATCATATGCAAAAATATCAAGTGTATTTAATAGGTAGCTCAGAGGTTTAAATACAGACAAGTACCGTGGAGAAGATAAAAGGCATGAAAAGTTTGCCGGCACACAACACCTTATAGAGAATGCTGTTAGTACATGGTAACATACATAGAAGGCTGCACAGGCAGATAAAGTAACACAAAGCGGTACAATGTCAATAAGTAGTTAACACAAGTAACATACCTAGTGCAGCCTAATTACCAAAGAATCAAAACATAAAGTGCCAGCAGTGCAGAGGACAGAGGTCTGGGGACCCCCCTAGGAAGGGTAACGCGCGTTTCGCGTCTTTAGGGTAACACGCTTCATCAGACCGTGAGGGGTAAAGATTCCACCGTTACCGGAACTTATAAATGGACCAGGTGATCGGTCACATGACGTTCACCAGAAAATGGATGGTGAGAATAGCGGCGCGTGCGCAGTCAGCGCGGGCGGCCAGGAGAGCGCGCACGGCGTCAGACAGAGCGCGCACGAGAGGGGGCGCAGCTCCCAGTCGTGCACGCCGCTACCTTGGAGACGCCGCCGAGCAGACCAGGATGCCAAGCGCAGGCCACGCAAGCGCACAGCACACCAAACATGTCAGAGAAGGGGTAAACTAGAAAATGTGTGCTATACACATAACTGATTTAAGAGCAGCTGGACATAAATAATAAGCCATAAAAAGGTATCATATAGAGAGATCAAGGGTTGTATAAATCCAGTAGTAGGCATCATGATGGATATCCATGGCAATTATTTTCAGAGTCCAAGGCGTTCAAAAATGTTGCTTTCAAACTGACAATGATGGCTGCATACCGGTCAAGAAAACGGAGGAAAGAGACTATAAGGAAAAAACAATAAGAAAGGAATAGTAAAAATTAAAAACAATTAAAAACATGGAATTTTGGGACACATGCCAGTCCTAAAAAGTCCTGTCTTATACTGTCTTCCTCTTTTTCCTGCATCGCTCCAGTGGGTCTCTGGTGATTTGTAACCTGCCAGCAGCTCCAGTGTTTTATAAGCGCACCAGAGGTCAGAAATCTCTCATTCTGTCTCTCTTAAGGCCGCTTTACACGTATCAATTTATCGTGCGTTCGCATGTGCCCCCAATTTGTTGCCCGTGTCGCACAAACTCGGTAACCCCCGTCACACGTACTTACCTCCCGAACGACTTCGCTGTGGGCGGCGAACATCCTATTCCTGAAGGGGGAGGGACGTTCGGTGTCACAGCGACGTCACACAGCGGCCAGTCAATAGAAGCGGAGGGTCGGAGATGAGCGGGACGTAAACATCCCGCCCACCTCCTTCCTTCCGCATTGCCGGCGGCCGCAGGTGAGCTGCAGTTCATCGTTCCCGGGGTGTTACACGGAGCGACGTGTGCTGCCTCGGGAATGATAAACAACCTAAGCACAGAAGGACGTTCGATTTTTTTGAAAATGAGCGACATGTCAACGAGCAACGATAAGGTGAGTATTTTTGCTCGTTCACAGTCGCTCATTTGTGTTACACGCTTCGATATGTCAAACGAGGCCGATGTGCATCACTAACGATGTGACCCCGACGACATATCGTTAGATATATCGTGGCGTGTAAAGCGGCTTTTAGACTTGCATTGAGCAACTGTGATGTAACTTCTGCCTTCGGGCCAATCCATCGTTACAGACACAAAATGTCGCCATGGGACTGGTATGGCGCTGAAAAATGATGAATTCAGCAGCAGGTGAATATAATACAGGGGGCAGAGGGCTTCCATTTAAAGCACTACTCCAGAGCTGATAAAACTACATCACTCTTCTCCTTCATGCTCAAACACTATTATCAAATACACTCCCTGTCTGAGAACGGGGAAGTGGAGCAAAGAAACTCACCTTGGAGTAAGGATCATTGCTAGACCTGTAGCTCAAATCAGCCAATAGGATTTCATGAACTAGACATAAAAGCCAGACGTAAGGATGCAAAATAAGTCAATGGAAAATATGAAAAATATAACTTTTCAAATGATGATCAATAATGAAATAAAATATTAGTTACTCTTTAAGGCCTGTGTGCACATTAGGTAAAAGTATTTGGGATGAGCCCACCATATAATGTGTATTGGGATCGCCCTACAGATAATGTCAGAAAGACAAAGATTTGGCTAGTTTAATTTCTGTGGGAGATAAGCAACTGCCAGAAGAGTCTAGAGGAGGACAGAGAAGTGTTTCACTGTAACACAGCAGCACTTGGCTGAGTTGTGTTGTCTTTATTAGTGACAGTCTAAAAGGAATGACACAGGAAATCTATATACCAAGCATAGAATACATAAAAAGTGTGTGAAGCCATTGCTTTAAAATTTGTCACGATTTCACCATTAACAGTGAGTGACTGCTCCGCCATCCTACTGAATCGGGGGAGTGCTGGGCTGTCTGTTTTGTTAGTAACAGCTAACACAATCTGACCAGTTATCTGAGCTGAACTTGACCTCTTACTATCCGTTTTGATCCCACTGTCCTTTATGTACTGTTTTGGCTTTAATGTTAGCTCAGGGCACAAAAACTAAACCATCACATGACCCCAGATTCTGAAAAATTAGAATGTTACAGTTCTCGGACATTACAACAAAACTGCCTTTTTTGGGGGGGGGATATGGTGGTCAGATTTTTTATTTTATCCTTTTACCAATGAAATAAAAACAAAAACTATACAGTCATATGTAAAAGTTTGGGCACCCCTATTGTTAACTTGTTTCCTTTATAACAATATGGGTTTTTGCAACAGCTATTTCAGTTTCATATATCTAATAACTGATGGACTGAGTAATATTTCTGAATTGAAATGAGGTTTATTGGACTAACAGAAAATGTGCAATCTGCAATTAAACTAAATTTGACAGGTGCGTAAGTATGGACACCCTTATCAATTTCTTGTTTTGAACACTCCTAACAACTTTTTACTGACTTACTGAAGCACTAAATTGGTTTTGTAACCTCATTGAGCTTTGAACTTCATAGGCAGGTGTATCCAATCATGAGAAAAGGTATTTAAGGTGCCACTTGCAAGTAGTTCTCTTATTTGAATCTCCTATGAAGAGTGGCATCATGGGCTCCTCAAAACAACTCTCAAATGATCTGAAAACAAAGATTATTCAACATAGTTGTTCAGAGAGTTGTCTCAGAGATTTAAACTGTTTCCACTGGGAGGAACATAGTAAGGAAATGGAAGAACACAGGTACAGTTCTTGTTAAGCCCAGAAGTGGCAGGCCAAGAAAAATATCAGAAAGGAAGAGAAGAAGAATGGTGAGAACAGTCAAGGACAATCCACAGACCACCTTCAAAAACCTGCAGCATCATCTTGCTGCAGATGGTGTCACTGTGCATCGGTCAACAATACAGCGCACTTTGCACAAGGAAAAGCTGTATGAGAGAGTGATGCGAAAGAAGCCGTTTCTGCAAGCATGCCACAAACAGAGTCGCCTGAGGTATGCAAAAACACATTTGGACAAGCCAGTTACATTTTGGAAGAAGGTCCTGTGGACTGATGAAACAAAGATTGAGTTGTTTGGTCATACAAAAAGGCGTTATCCATGGAGGCAAAAAAACACGGCTTTCCAAGAAAAGAAAATTTGGTGGAGGTTCCATCATGCTTTGGGGCTGTGTGGCCACTGCCAGCAACGGGAATCTTGTTAAAGTTGAGGACGCATGGATTCAACTCAGTATCAGCAGATTCTTGACAATAATGTGCAAGAATCAGTGACGAAGTTGAAGTTACGCAGGGGATGGATATTTCAGCAAGACAATGATCCAAAACACTGCTCCAAATCTACTCAGGCATTCATGCAGAGGAACAATTACAATGTTCTGGAATGGCCATCCCAGTCCCCAGACCTGAATATCATTGAACATCCGTGGGATGATTTGAAGCGTGCTGTCCATGCTCGGCGACCATCAAACTTAGCTGAACTGGAATTGTTTTGTAAACAGGAATGGTCAACCTTCATCGAGGATCCAGGAACTCATTAAAAGCTACAGAAAGTGACTAGAGGCTGTTATTTTTGCAAAAGGAGGATCTACAAAATATTAATGTCACTTTTATGTTGAGGTGCCCATACTTTTGCACTTGTCAAATTTTGTTTAAATGCGGATTGCACATTTTCTGTTAGTACAATAAACCTCATTTCAATCCAGAAATATTACTCAGTCCATCATTTATTAGATATATGAAACTGAAATAGCTGTTGCAAAAGCCCAAATTGTTATAAAGAAAAAAGGTTAACATTAATAGGGGTGCCCAAACTTTTTCATATGACTGTATATGCTTGGTATCGACATGCTCATACTCAACTGGGAATCATACTGCCAGGTTGGTTTTACCATATAATGAGGATGGTAAATAAAAAAAACAATAAAAAATTGTGGAATTGCACATATTTTTGCAATTTCACCACACATGGAATTTTTTTCCCGTTTCCCAGTACACTATATGGTAAAATGAATGATGTCTTTCAAAAGTACAATTCGTCCCACAAAAAGCAAGCTCTCATATGGCTATATTGATGGAAGAATAAAAAGCTATGGCTCTTGGAAGAAGGGGAGTAAAAATCAAAAGCGCAAAAACGGGAAATGTCCATGCCGTAAAGGGGGTTAGGATGGTGGTTGATTTCCAGAACATTTTAATGAAGGAAGGTGTTACGGGTGGCTGTCTGATAATAAAATCTAAAGGAATATCAGACAATCAGGGTCCACCGTGCAGAGACTCTGCTGCAGACTACGGCAGAGGATAAGGGGTATATAAGTGTGCCACTGTAAATAATAATAGCACAAGTGCAGAGTGCAATACCTCTGTTAAACTCACAGAGGAATATAATTAGAAAATAAAGCAATTCCTCCCATACTTGGAGTGTGCGTGGAATGGTCTCTGTTAAAGATCACAGAGACACAAGCAGTGAGTGTGAAATGGCACCTACCTAGGTCCGTTCCTCTAGTGGTGCCAGGAGACGGACAGCAGCGTAAGCCGCACAAAGCTCCTACCTGCGTTCGCTCCACTAGTGTGCGAGGACACGAACCACTAGATATGGCACCTGCCTAGGTCCGCTCTTCTAGTGGTGCAAAAGAGACAGACAGCAGCGTAAGCCGCACAAAGCTACCTGCGTTCGCTCCACTAGTGTTCGAGGACACGAACCACTAGATATGGCACCTGCCTAGGTCCGCTCTTCTAGTGGTGCAAAAGAGACGGACAGCAGCATAAGCCGCACAAAGCTCCTACCTCTGTTCGCTCCCCTAGTGTGCGAGGATACGAACAACTGCCAGACGCAGTATAAGGAACGTTACCCTAGCGGCAAAGTCCACCTACGAGTAGAATCACAAGGCCCAGCCGGACCATGTGCCTCAGGCACCTGCCTATGTCCGCTCCACTAAAAGGTAAGGATACGGACTTCAGCCGAAGCTGTAAGGTATAAGAACGCTACCCTGCCGGTAGCGCTCACCTAACATAGACAGAGAGATGCCTAGAGGAACGTGCACAGGGCGTCTACCCTCATGCATGAACCAAGAGGACTGAGTGCCGGGCAACGTGCGTCAGGGTCTTATATAGACTTTGTGCCTCATCCAAGATGGAGGACACCAGAGCCAATCCGCTGCCAGAACGACAGGAATGACGTCACGCTGGCCTATCACCGAGCAAAGCGTCACAAGCACATGACCAGCGACCAATCGGCATAGAAGGTGTCAGAGACATGTGACCACGTGTCATAAGCACATGACCAGCGGCCAATCAGCTTAGAAGGTGTCAGAGACATGTGACCTCGTGTCAGCGATGATGTCACCCGCACATGTGCAATGGCTCAAAGATAGAACTTAGGGCGGCTTTGCACACTACGACATCGCAGGTGCGATGTCGGTGGGGTCAAATCGAAAGTGACGCACATCCGGCGTCACTTGCGATGTCGTAGTGTGTAAATCCTAGATGATACGATGAATGAGCGCAAAAGCGTCGTTATCGTATCATCGTTGCAGCCTCCGACATTTCCATAATGCCGGGGGAGCGACAGGTACGATGTTGTTCCTCGCTCCTGCGGCACCACACATCACTGTGTGTGAAGCTGCAGGAGCGAGGAACATCTCCTTACCTGCCGCCGGCCACTATGTGGAAGGAAGGAGATGGGCGGGATGTTTACATCCTGCTCATCTCCGCCCCTCTGCCGCTATTGGCCGCCTGCCGTGTGACGTCGCTATGACGCCACACGACCCGCCCCCTTAGGAAGGAGGCGGGTCGCCGGCCAGAGTGACGGTCGCAGGGCAGGTGAGTGCATGGGAAGCTGGCGTATCGATAATTTTCGCTACTGCAGCTATCACACGATATCGTACCTGCGACGGGGGCGGGGACTATCTCGTGCGACATCGCAGCATCGGCTTGCAATGTCGTAACGTGCAAAGCCCGCCTTAGTCTCCAGCACTTGCACATGTGCAGTAGCAAGAAATCCGGACATAGTCTCCAGAGCCACAGCAACCGTAACAGAAGGTGAGAGGAGGAGGCCGCATCGCTAGCTTATTCTCCAATCATCTGCTCTACACAAGAGATGAGAGTGGCTTAGTTGATTAGATTCCATTACATTAATGTAAAAATCTGTCTTCACTAAATAACATAGTTTACCCATGATTTGAGAATTGTAACAATGAAGGATCAGTCCAGGAGAAAAGTGAATTAGATTTCCCTGATAAGATCTATTACAAAATTGCTTATTTTCATGCACTATTGATTTGTGACATAACAATAAAAATGACGTTGATTACTCTTTAAGTTCAGCCAGTTACAGAGCAAAATCAGAGATTGCCATCAACTTTATAAGACTGCCTCAATGAACAATTTTAGTAATACTCTAAAATAAAGCAAGACTACACTTACTCAGAGGCATTAAAAAGAGAAGCCCACAAGTGATAGGTTTCTAACAACATTGACTGTAGGTTTATAGAAATTTATAGGAAGGTCGATTAAGCACGTTAGGGATGAGACTTTGAATCCAGCAAAGATCTTTCTGCAAAAGGTTTTTGTACTTAAATTTCCCCATCTTTGGTCCAATCTTATTGGGCAAATTCCAGAGAAGTTTAGATAGGTTAGGTCACCATTATTTCGACCCTCATAAGTCTAGATCAGTTTGAACTGTTTGATTGAAGACTTCAGTCAAGTGCACTTTATTTCAACGTGATTGGAAAGATGACTTCAAGTCTGTTCATGATGTTAATTATTCCCTCAAAAGTAGGTAGTACGTTCAATTCCAGTCAGCATTTATCACAATTTGGATCAACATCTACAGCAAATAAAGAGCTGAACTAAGCACGATTTTGAATTTTTTCATACGTGTTGTTTAAAGAGCTGTAAAATATGTTCTCATACATATGTGATGTCTACTACTTCTGGGTGTCCGCCTCCAGTAGACATATTCGCTCGAAAATGGTGCACGACAGAGCATACGGTGACATTGTCTGCTTCATTATAGTCAACAATCTCATCATCGCATATGTCCGAATCCTGTTTTGCTGGGTGGTTTGGTTGTAAGCCTTGATGGGAGCATAGAATGGACAAAACTCAGTGTGAAAGGGGCCTAATAATCCTATATTCACCACTAGCTATGTTTCAGCTCTCTCTATGAAGCCTTTGAGAGATGAACATTGAGAAAGGCCCCATAGAAAGAGCTCAAACATAGCTGGTGTTGGTGAATTAAAGATCCTCATTTTCCACTATTTTGAATGTGCTTGCCTCCTTTTTTTGCATTTGAGTATATGACATATATGGAATATCTGTGAAAAAAAGTAGAAACGTTTGAGGTATAAATACGTTCTCCAGCACTATAACTAACACTAAAAATATGGAACTGTACCTGATAAACAGTGAAGTGGATGCAATGTTGTCACATCAAATCTATTACTGGCAGTGCTCAGAATTATTCCCCGCTGATCTCATATTAACAGCCTATCTAAGACTAAACTATCAATCTACATGCACACATTGTGTATTTGGTGAGTTTTTTACCTCAATATCTGTAAGGCCACGTGCACACGTTGAGTATTTGGTGGGATTTTTACCATAATATGGGTAAGCCAAAGCCAGTGGCAACAATCAAAGGAGACGTATAATAGGAACACGTGTACCACTTCTGCATTTTTCTCCCACTCCCGGTTTTGGCTACAAATACTGAGGTAAAAAATACTCACCAAATACTTAACGTGTGAACGTGACCTTACAAATATGGAGGAAAAAAAACTCACAAATACTCAATGTGTGCAAGTGGAATTAATGTCCAAGATTACAAATTTAGGACTGGGATCAGCATGGACATTCTGATTAGTGTACGGTTTCATTGCCATATAGACAGTAAGCTGTGATCGACTGTCTTCTGACACCTTTCAATAGAGTCAGAAAAATCAATCTTGAAGCCCACCAGACTTGCCACTATAGAGATGCTCTGACACAGTCCTCTAGTCGTAGCAATTTGTTCTTTGTTAAAGAGGTTGTTGGGTGAACTACAAGTCTGCAGTTACTCCATGTAACTATAGACTTGTGAATCCTCACATCCTGCGCACTACATGCTATCGGAATTTTCCAGTGATGGCAAGAGGAGCAGGCAGTCATGTAACTGCACGTATATAATATGCTTTTTCCTGGCCACATTCCGACTAGACTGTTTCTGCCTTGCTCAATCCACTTGCGCGCACATAGAGTAAAGGCAGACTTGTACCTAAAGACTGGACAACCACTTTAAAATCTTTCACATCCATATTTTTTCCATTTTTTTTTGGTTCCAGCAATTTATCTTCAAAACCATACTAATGCTACCTTGCGGCCCAATATAGCATCCCTCTTGTAACGAGATAATGGAAGTTATTCACTTTAATTGTCAGTGGTTTTCATGTTACGGCTGATTGGTTCATTTTAATGAACAATCGACATTAATACATAGTATAGGATTAAATAGGGTGTCTGTTTTCTGCACATTTCCAGCTATATAAACATACATTTGTACATGATATCAGTAGGGTAAAATACAGGGAGGTGTGCTGGGAAAAGAAATGGATTAAGTGCAGTTGTCTGGCTTTGTTTCTACAAGGGCATGTTGTAAGGAATGTTTCACCAACTTTTAGTCTTTGCCTTACTCATGGTTCTTTAGAAAATCTCTTTAGTGAGTTATGAATAAATTCAAACAGGAAAGATCTGAGACCAATAAGACTGCCAAAAATTCAGTGGTCTCTGGGAGCGTGACAGTTGAACTAGTAGACCTTTGTGGTATGTGAAACTGCTGGAAAGAATTGCTTTACTCAGGAGCCAGTGACGGCACGGCTGGATCTCAACATATGAGACCTTGCCAATGCGTCTGTACAAAAGAGATTCTCAGAGCAAGTGAGGTAGTGGTCAGCCTTAAGGATTATGCAGTTCATTGACTTATTTTCTTATGACTGGAGCCATACAAAGAAACTTTGCGTCTACTTGTGGGGTAATATATATACTACTGGCAATTATTTACTTACACAGAGGTCATTGATAATCCCACTTAGTTGTATATACACTTGGAGCCTGAGCATATCTGATGCTCATTATTAATGGAAATTTCACTAGAACAATACTTTAAGCATAATGTTAATGCATTTACAATATCTTTTCTCACCTTTATCTCGTGTCATTATATTCTGTCGTGGCCAAAAGTTTTGAGACTGACATAAATTTTAGTTTTCACAAAGTTTGCTGCTTCAGAGTTAGTGTTCATTGTTGGACCTTTCAGTCGAATATTTCTGTGGTTACAAGACAATAATAAGGGTACGTCCACATGATCAGGAGAAACTGCATTCTAGACACAGTGTCTTTCGCTTGCAGAGATGCTAGTGTTCGCCCTGGGAGAACGCAACGTTCGTACACACAATCAGGATTCTGGGCACAGTGGATTTTGGCTGTGTTCTCCCGCTGATAACACTCGCGTCTCCTCATTCATCAGTCAGTCATCATTAATTGACTTGCTGCAGCTCAGGAGACCATGCCGAATGTCAGTTTACGTTGCGTAGAAAAAAAATCACAGTGTGTATGGGATTTCTTTAAATCTCATCCTCTGTGCTGCTACTGTACAACGCGGCGTTATGGAAGCAGTATAAACAAGCTGCGTCCAAAACGCTATTAACACTAATCATGTGGACGTACCCTAAGTGCTTCATCATTTTTTTAATCATTTATTGACAAATACATCAAATATCTGCAAAGATTCAATATTTACAGTGTTGTCCTTATTTTTCAAGACTTCTCCAATATACTCTGGTATGCTGGATGTTTGCTTCTGTGTGAAATCATGACTGATGACAGCCCATTCCTGTCTAATATGTGCTTGGAGTTTATCACAATTTCTGTGGTTTGTTTGTCAAACCTCTTTCTTTCTGAGGATTAACCACAAATACTCAATGGGATTGAGATCTGCGGAATTTCCTCACCATGAACCTAACATTTCAATATTCTGCTCACTGAGCCACTTAGTTATCACTTTTTCCTTGTGACATGATGCTCCATCATGGTTGAAAACTCATTGTTCATCACCAAATTCCTCTTGGATTGTTGATGGTAGAATTTGCTCTTGGAAGATGTTTAGATTCCATTCTTTATTCATGGCAATGTTTTTATACAAAATTATGATTGAGCCCACGCCATTGGATGAAAAGCAACCCCCACCCTTTCTAGTATAAAGCTTAATCTGTCTAAAAGTTGTTGACAGCGCTCCCTCTTAGTATAACACAACCACTTTTTCAACTTTTAGAAAACATGGCGCAGAAATATATTTAGGGCAAGACTTTTGCTAGTTTTTTCACCTTTCTGACTTTTTTTGGGCTCAGTTTAATAAAAATAAATTGCTTACTGTGCCATTGTACATATTACATATGTGGATAGTAAGGTCATGAAAATAGGAATTATTGACAGATTGTTGCAAAAAATGTTCCAAATGGGAAATATTTAAGTAAAACGCAGTACACTGGGAACAAAGTTTTATTGGCATTAAAGCACAATGCCACAGATGTCACAAGTTTTGGGGGAGCGTGTAATTGGCGTGCTGACTACAGGGATTGCTCTCAGGGCTGTTGCCCATGAATTGAATGTTCATATCTCTACTATAAGTCATCGCCAAAGGCGTTTCAGAGAATTTGGCAGTACATCCAACCGGCCTCACAACCGCAAAGCACATGTATCCACACCAGCCCAGGACCTCCACATCCAGCATCTTCACCATGTCTGAAACCAACCACTAGGGCAGCTGTTGCAAAAATCAGTTTGCATAACCAAAGCATTTTTGCACAAACTGTCAGAAACTGTTTCAGGAAAGCTCATCTGCATGCTTGTCGTCCTCATCAGAGTATCCACCTAACTACAGTTCATTGTAACCAACTTGAGAGGGAAATTATTCACATTCAATTGTATTTGAGAGAAAAAGGCCTATTGTGCACATAGAAAAAGTCTTCGATCTTTGCGTTCAGTTCATGAAAAATGGGAAAAAAACAAGTGTTGCATTTATATTTTTGTTCAGTATATAACCTCTGCTTTTCTTATGCTAATTAGGCCTTTGACTAGTTGATGGGGCGTTAGTTTCCCAGACTAATCAGCCTTTTTTTACATGTGATAACGCCCTGTGGGCGTGATCACATGATTTCCACGACACAGCATCACCGCTGACTCCTGAAAAACCTTGCACATGAGAGCTGCTTTGTTCCCTCACATTGAGCCTCTGACGCTTCGGTGTACGCATCCCAGCTTCAGAGAGGCATACTGTGCATGATTGGAAGTGCAGAAACACCTCTTTGAAACCAGGACGCGTACAACCGGCTTCAGACATTCAATATAAGTGAACAAAGCTGCAGGCATAACGCATGCACAAGATTTCCAGGAGCCGATAATGTCCCTGGCTCGTGAAAATCATGTTATCACATGGGATGTGATAACATGGAAAGTGGGCCGACTAGTCCAGGGAAACTAATTACCTTTTGACTAGTCAAACGCCTAATTAGCATAGGAAAAGCAAAGGTTATAAATAATCTTTTTTTTTTTAAATTGAGTTAATTGAATAACATTTGACAAGACTTGTAAGGCTGGGAATATAGTCATACAATATAGTCATACAAATGTGAATGCTGCTGGGTTGGAGGGCATAGGGGACCTGACAGATTCCCTTTAATGCGCACCAACAGCATGCCCACGATGAGTTATGACAGCCAGGGGTCTGCTGATGACCCCTGTGTCTGTCCTTATAGTACTCCTATGAAAACCAGCCCATGTCGGCGTTCATAAGAGACTGTATGATTTCTTCTATATACAGCAATGCTGTACAAAAAAAACACGCCCTCATATGGCTATATTGATAGGAAAAAAAGTTATAGCTCTTGGAATAAGGAGAGGAAAAAATAAAAGCGCAAAAACAAAAAATCGCTGGGTCCTTAACCCCTTTGCTACTAAGGGGATGTCTTTTGCAGGACAAGTTGTACTTTTCAACTACACCATTTGTCTTGTCAGATATTGAACTGGAAAAAGTATTCCCCAAAAAAGTACAATTCTACCATTGTTTTTTATTTACTATGTTTACTTCATGGTTAAACTGACCTGGCAGTTTGATTTATCAGGTTAGTACAAGTTTGTAGATTCCAAACTTGTATAGTTTTATTTTTATTTAAGTGGTGAAAAAAAAAATCAGGATTTTGTCAAAAACATGAATTGCACTTTTGTCTCCATTTTCCGAGACCTATAACGTTGTCATTTTTTGGGATCTGGGGCTCAGTGATGGCTTATTTTTTGAGGGTTAAACTGACTTTTTTAATTATACCATTTTGGGGTAGGTATAATGTTTAGATCGCCTGTTATTGCATTTTATTGCACTTTTGCAGAGACCAAAAAAAAGTCATTCTAGGCTTTTGATTTTTTTTGTCGCTAGACCCTTTATCGATCAGATTAATTTTTTCATATTTTGATAAATCAAGTATTTCTCAAAGTGGCGATACCAAATATGTGTATCCTTTTATTTGTTTTAATTTTTTATTTTCACTGGTTAAAAAGGGGGGTGATTTAGTGTTTTTTTTTCTTTTTTTCATATTTTTAAAAATGCGTCCCTAAGGGGACTTTAAACTGATATACTCTGATCGCTTCTGCGATGCTTCAGAATACTGTATATAAGAGCCCAGGCCACTCTGTAGAATGAAAAATAGACCTTTATAATACTCACCTAGGGTGCGGTCCGGTCCGATAGCTGTTGCTGGTCTTGGTCCGATGTTGCCTCCATTTTGTGCAATCGCCGTCCTCCTTCCTAGCCCCGTGTGGATGACGCATCCTACGTTGTCAACACAAAGGCCACCATTGTGCTCCTGTGCATGCAAACATTGATCTGTCCTGCTGAGGGTTGAACAAAGTACTGCAATGCACAGGCGCAGGGAAAGGTCAAAGCCTGCCGTACATACGCACTACACTACTTATTTGATCTGCCCGCAGCAGGGCAGATCAAAGTGCGCATATGCAGGCGTGCAATGGAGGTCTATGTGTGGATGACGTAGGACGCGTCATCCACACGGCACTGAGAAGGAGGATGGTGATCACACAAGATGGAGGAGGCATCGGACTGAGACTAGTGACTCCCATTGGTCCGGACCGCCCCGCAGGTGAGTAAAATAAAGGTCTTTTTACATTCTACAGAGTTGCCTAGGCACTTATATACAGTATTCTAAAATGCTGTACATAAGAACTTAGTGGTGCTGTCCACAGCTTATAAGGTTCCCTTTAAAAGGAGTCTGTCACCAGGTTTATGCTATGTAAGCTGAGAACAGCATGCTGTAAGGCTATGTGCCCACGTGTAAGTATTGCATGCAGTTACGCTGCGTTCTGCACTGCAGGCGTCCTGCGTCCCCTGCACAATCTATGAAAATTGTGCATAATCCATGCCCACTTTGTGTTTTAAAACGCAGCGATTTGCATGCTGCCAAATCGCTGCGTTCTAAAAAGCAACATGTCACTTCTTTCGTGTGCTTTGCATGCTGTCTCCATTCTGTCTATAGGGAGAGGCAGCATCCAGAGCGCAAAAAATCTGCAGTCGGCAAAGTTTCAGAACGGAGCTTTTCACCTGCGCTCTGAAGCGGACATGCAGTGACAAAACGCTGGTGTGCAGAGCGCGCACACACACACACACACACACACACACACACACACACACGTGGGCACATAGCCTAAGGGTTAAAAAAAAAACAAAACAAAACAACTGCACTTCAGTTAACTATGTGTGACCTATTGTTTATGTAAAATAAAGGTTTATTACCCTGTGTGATTAGCATTAGAGGACTAGAAACTCATGGGAACAGCAGTGACATGCCCCATGCTGAGATTGACATCTCACAGTGAATACACAATCTCCATTGAGAGCTTGGGGTGTGTGGGAAAGCTCAATCAGAATCTCCTTGACTACATTATGTTGCTGTCAAATGAGGTAATAAAAACTGGCTAACAGATTCCCTTTAACCCCTTCATCCCCGGATGATATTCCATTTTTCACTATTGTTTTTTGCTCCCCTTCTTCCAAGAGCCGTACCTTTTTTATTTTTCCGTCAATCTTGCCATATAAAGGCTTGTTTTTTGCGAGATGAGTTGTACTTTTAAATTAAACAATACGTTTTGCCATATAGTGTACTGGAAAATGGCAAAATAATTCCAAGTGCGGGAACATTGCTAAAAAAAAGTGCGATTGCACAATTGTTTTTGGGGTATTTTATTCACTGTGTTCACTATATGTGATATACTCATGTGTTGGTGTGATGCCTTACGTACGAATTCGTAGATACCAAACATGTATACGATTACTTTTATCTAAAGGGGTTATAAAAATTCAGCAGTTTGTCCAAAAACGTGGTGCACTTTTTGCGCCATTTTCCACAACTTGTAGCCTTCTAATTTTTCAGGTTATGGGACTCAGTAATGGCTTATTTTTTGAGGCTCAAGCTGATGTTTTTAACGGTACAATTTTTGCGCATATGCTACGTTTTGATTGCCTGTTATTGTATTTTGCGCAAAAATTGCAATAACCAAAAACCTTATGTTTGGCATTTGGCATGTTTTTGCTGCTATGCTGTTTACGATCAGATTAATTGATTTTATATTTTGATAGACCGGGCATTTCTGACCGTAGCGATACTACAAATATGTAAATTTTTTTAATTTTTTAACCCTTTAATTTTCAACGGGGGGTGATTTGAACTTTTAGGTTGTTTAATTTTTTTATTTTTTAAAATTTTTATTTTATTTTACTAGTCCCTCTGGGGGACTGTAAAGCTCAGAAGTCTGATCGCTCATTCTTTTCTGCTGATCAGAGACGCTCAGCTTTGATCAGCCGAAATTCTGCGTTCTTGTTACAGCCGCTGCTCTGCTACCTTTAACAGTAACTACGTCATGATAGGGACAGGAGTCATCACATGACCCGTCGCTACCATGGCAACCATTGACTCCCCATGATCATGTCACGGGGCCTCGGATGGTGGCAGGGAAAGGAGATTTCACTGCCTCAGCCATTTAAATCGCACTGTCACATTTTGATAGCGCAATCTAAGACTTTAACAGGTGCGGTTGGATCGCGAATCCACCTGCGCCTGCGAGGCACACATGTTTGCTGTTCAAATCAGCAGACATGTGCAGGGATCACTACCTGCTCACTGCAGCAGCCAGTGGGGATCACCCCTTCATAATTTAGGACATACCATTATGTCCTAGGTCATGGAGCGGTTAATGACCAAGATGAATTTTATAATTCTGACCAGTGTCACTTCATGAGGTAATAATTCTGAAATGCTTCAACTGATCCCAGTGATTCTAAGACTGTTCTTTCTTGACATACTGTATGTACTTCACGATAGTGGTAAATTTAGGATGATATTTTCTGCGTTTATTTGTGAAAAAATCGGAAATTTGGCAAACGTTTTGCAATTTTCAAGCTTGAAATTGTTATGCCTTTAAACTAGAGTTATATAAAAATAGTTAATAACATTTAATATTTGCATGTCTACATCCATGAGCACCATTTTTGAAACATTTTTTAAGAAGATAGTTTATCAGAAATTTCTCATTTTTCCAACAAAATTTGCAAAAATGTCACATTTGAAGTGACTTTGAGAGACCTATATGAGAGAAAATACCCAAAAGTGACACCATTCTAAAAACTGTGCCCCTCAAACTGCAGAAAACCCACATCCAAGAAGTTTATTAACCCTTCATGTGCTTCAAAGGAAGTGGAATGAAAAAATAAATTTACATTTGAACTAAAAAGGTTGCTTAAACAACAATTTATTCACTTTTACAAGGGACAGCATGACAAAATTTACCCTACAATTTGTAATCCAGTTTCTTCTAAGCTCACTGATACCCCACATGTGGTGATAAAATCTCTGTTTGGACAAATGACCAGGCTCGGAAGGGAAAGTGAACCATTTGAATTTTGGAAAGCAAACTTGGTTGAAGTAAATTGCGGACACCATGTCACATTTACAGGTCAGCTAAGTTATCTAAACAACAGAAACCCCCACAAGCCACCCTATTTTGGAAACTAGACTCCTCAAATATTTTTATCACAGGGTATAGTGAGCATTTAGAACCCACAGGTACTTCACAGAATTTGATAACATTAGGTAGTCAAATTGAAAATTTTAAATTTTCTTCACAAAAAAAAGCTACAAGACATAACTCCAAAAAGTGGACCTCACAGTTTGTTTCCCACTTTGTTTTGACCGTGGCGCTACCCCATATGTTCCATGTCAATGTTGATGTTGTCAAAACGTTCTGTTTGGATAAATTGGAGGAGTTGAAATGAAAGGAGCAGAGATGAGCGAGACCGAACTCCAAGGTTTGGGGTTTGTACCAACTAGCAGGTGTCTGGGTCCAAGTTCAAATTCTGTTCCTATGCTAACAAAATTTGGTAAAAGGCTGCAGAGCAGTGAAGAGGAGAGGGTTGACCATTTTAGGTACCAAAAAATTAGAAACCTCCACAAGTGACCCATTTTGGAAACTAGACCCATCAAGGAACTTACATAGGGGGTGTGATGAGCATTTTGAACCCATAGATTCTTCACAGAACTTTTTAAAATGTGGATGTGGAAATAACAGTTACAGAGGTTTTTTTCACTAAAATATTTTAACCCTAAATTTGTAATTTTACAATGGATCATAGGAGAAATCACACCACATAATTTGTTATGCAATTTCTTCCGAACACAGTGATACCCCATACACTACAGTTCAAAAGTTTGGGGTCACCCAGACAGTTTTGTCTTTTCCATGAAAAATTATACTTTTATTTATCAAATGAGTTGCATAATGAATAAAAAATATAGTCCAGACATTGACTAGTGTGAGGTAGCAGCGTTGTTTGGGCAAAAACGTGAGGCAGTGAGGCAGCAGCGTGTTCACACCAACAGTCTATTTATTGTTGCAGCATAAATAGATCCAATTTCCCACTGTCAAAGTCTCTTCCGGATCACAGCCGGTGCATATAGACAAATTCTTTGCATCAAAAAAGTCTTGTTACCTTAGGACCCCGTTAACCGCAGGGATCTGTGTAAGGTTCTCCTAGGCTCACACTCTTGGCCTATGTTCACTCCACACAGAGCCAGCCTAGCTCACACGGCATGTGTTAGCTTCACCAAGCCTGGCTCTCAACTGAGACACACCCTGCTGTGTTCTGCATGAGTTTAAATGAAAATGCTGGACATGAGGATTGCTACAAAACCTGGACTGGGAGGAGGGATCTGTCTCCCTGTTACCCTTTGTGCTATACTCCCAGTAATAGCTATAGCAAACTCAGAGGGTTTCCAGACAAATTCTGGGGGACACATAGCGGTCTTCAAATATTACCCCTGTCACTGCCTCACATATCCCCCCCCTCAGTTCAAACGGGCGGGGTTGAACTTTTGCCAACATACAGGAACCTCTGGACAGGGCATCCGCATTGCCCTGCAACCTACCAGCCCGGTGTTCCACAGAAAAGTGAAAGTTCTGCAAGGAGAGAAACCACCTGGTGACTCTAGCATTTCTCTCCTTAGTGTTCCTCATCCAGACCAAAGGGGAGTGGTCTGTCACCAGGCGAAAGTGTCGCCCCAGCAGGTAGTAGCGTAGGGATTCCAGAGCCCATTTTATGGCCAGGCACTCCTTCTCCACTATACTATAGTTCTTCTCTGCCGGGGTGAGTTTTCTACTCAAATAGGTGACCGGATGCTCTTCTCCATCTACCTCCTGGGACAGAACTGCACCCAGACCCACCTCAGAGGCATCTGCCTGTACTATAAACTCCTTCTGAAAGTCAGGGTTGACAAGGACAGGCTGACAACATAGGACTACCTTTAGCACCTGAAAGGCTTCCTCTGCTTGTGTAGTCCAGTGGACCATGACCGACTTCTTCCCCTTCAAGAGATCGGTCAAAGGCGCCGACCTTCCAGCAAAATTGGGTATGAATCGTCGGTAATACCCCATTATACCCAGAAAGGCTCTTACCTGTTTTGTGGTAAGGGGACGAGGCCAGTTTTGAATGGCTTCGATTTTGTTTACTTGTGGCTTGATAACCCCTTGGCCTATCACATACCCCAAGTAACGGGCTTCTTTGAGACCCATAGCACATTTGCTTGGATTCGCCGTCAGACCAGCCGCTCTGAGCGAATCCACTACCGCTTGTACCTGAGATAAGTGGGTGCTCCAGTCACTGCTATAGATGATGATGTCATCCAAATATGCGGAGGCATATGGTTGATGGGGTTCTAACACTATGTCCATTAATCTCTGAAACGTGGCCGGAGCCCCATGTAAACCAAATGGCAAGACGACATAGTGATAGAGCCCCCCTGGCGTGACAAAAGCAGTCTTTTCTTTTGCCGCCTCTGTCAGCGGCACCTGCCAGTAACCTTTAGTGAGATCGAGAGTCGTGAAGTACTGGGCCCGTCCCAGTCTCTCTATCAGCTCGTCGACCCTGGGCATGGGATACATATCAAACTTCGATACCTCATTTAACTTTCGGAAGTCATTACAGAATCTTAAAGAACCGTCTGGTTTCGGGATCAGCACAATGGGACTGGCCCATTTGCTCGTGGATTTTTCAATAACCCCTAGTTAGAGCATCTTTTTTACCTCCTCCGCAATGGCTTGCCTACGAGCCTCTGGTACCCGGTATGGCCTCAGGCGTACCCTTACTTGAGGCTCGGTGACAATATCATGGTGGATTACGGTTGTTCGGCCGGGTAGGCTTGAGAACACATCCGTATTCCGCTGCACTAATCTCCGAGACTTCCGTCTCTGCTGTTTTGAGAGAGAATCCCTTATCCTTACTCCCAATTCATCATCAGGGGACTCCTCCTTTGTTGTTGTCAAGGCATCTGAAAAGGTTAGGTCCAACGTTACGTCAGCCACCATACATTCCCTGTCTTTCCACGCCTTCAGCAGGTTTACATGGTAGATTTGCTCTGGTTTTCTTCTACCTGGCTGATACACTTTATAGTTTACTTCCCCCACTTTCTCCCGGATCTCATAGGGACCTTGCCATTTGGCTAAGAACTTACTTTCTGCAGTAGGTATTAGGACTAAGACACGATCTCCCGGTTTAAAAGACCTGATGGAGGCCTTTCTATTATACTGAGTACTTTGGGATGCCTGAGCATCCAGCAAATGCTCTTTAACAATGGGCATTATTGCCGTGATACGATCCTGCATACCCATAACGTATTCCACTGTGCTTTTGTGAGGGGTGGGCTCCTGTTCCCAAGTTTCCTTTACTATATCCAGCAGTCCCCGCGGATGTCTGCCATACAGTAACTCAAATGGCGAGAACCCGGTGGAAGATTGTGGGACCTCGCGGATAGCGAACATTAAATAGGGCAATAACATGTCCCAATCTTTCCCCTCTTTGGAGACCACCTTTTTCAACATAGCCTTTAGAGTTTTATTAAAACGTTCCACTAGACCATCAGTCTGGGGATGGTACACCGACGTGCGTAGCTGCTTGATCTGGAGGAGTTTGCACAGTTCCTTTGTAATTTTAGACATAAAGGGAGTGCCCTGATCGGTCAGGATTTCTTTGGGTAACCCCACGCGACAGAACATAGCAAACAACTCCTGAGCAATAAGCCTCGCCGAGGTGTGACGTAGTGGAATGGCCTCCGGATAACGTGACGCGTAATTCATCACTACCAGGATGTGCTGGTGACCACGGGCTGATTTTACAATGGGTCCGATCAGATTCATAGCAATCCGCTCAAAAGGCACCTCTATAATGGGTAAAGGTATCAGAGGACTACGGAAACGGTGCGTTGGTGCGGTCAACTGACAAACTGGGCAGGACTCACAGAACCTCTTAATTTCTGCGCCGACCCCTGGCCAGTAAAACCGCTGAAACATGCGTTCCCGCGTTTTCTCTTCACCTAGGTGCCCACTCATTAGGTGGTTATGAGCCAATTCCAAGGTCTGACGGCGGTACGGCTGAGGGACCACCAACTGTTCCACTATTTCCCCCCGGATTGTATCAACCCGATAGAGCAACTCTCGCTTTAGAGCCATGTAGGGAGTTTCCAGCCTGGCACCAAGCCGCTGGGGTACCCCATCAATTACCTGTACATTTCCACGTCCAGGAGCCAATGTGGGGTCCCGGAGCTGTGCTGTTCCGAAATTATCTGGAGACACGTTCAACTCCGGGATTGCCTCGGGTGGCTCAACCTCTCCTGCCATTACCTCTAGGGGGAACCTGGCAGGGTTACACTCTGTCCCTATACTGGTGACCCCTACGGCAGGTATCCCTGAGTCGAGATCGTCCGGCTCAGGGCCTGGTTCAATCATACACCTCGGAGGGCTAGGTCGCCTCCCACATAATGTCCAGAACAGGGGCAAGTCTCTTCCCAAAATAACAGCATATGGAAGTCTTTTCATCACCCCCACTTCATGTTGAACCTCTCCACACGAGGTAGCAATGGTGACCCTTTCCATAGGGTATTCACGTAGGTCTCCATGAATACAAAGTACCCCTACTTTATGTCCCGTAGGGTTTTCCCCGGAGACCAAGGAGGCATGTACAAGAGTCACTACACTTCCTGAGTCCAACAAAGCCTCTGCTGTATAGCCATTAACACGTACTTTGCAGAGATGGGGCTCCTCCCCCATAGTAACAGTGCTTACGGTACAAACAGTATGGGCATACATTGATACCCGGCGAGCGTACCGGCAGTCCATGGGTTCTGATGTGAGTGGGCACTGTGCCATCACATGCCCGAGCTGATGGCACCGCCAGCACATAATAGCAGAGGTGTCCCTGTTTCGGGTGTCTGACTTTGGGGAACCGGGACTCCTGCTGACCTTAGTCTGGGGTTTACTCTCTGCCAGGGCTGAAGACGGGGCAGCACCCGAGGAGGGACGGGAGTCTTTTACCAACTGTTAAGGGGGCGTATCCCTATGGAGTGCCCGCCGTGAAGCAGAGTCCCGGACCAACTCCTGGGTAGCGGTGTAGCGTTCCACCAAATTCACTAGCTGGTCTAGGGTACTGGGGTCCCCCTGTCCCACCCACCGTTGAATGGGGGCTGGCAAAGTCCGCACAAACCGTTCAATCACCACCCGCTCAATCATCTGTCCGGGGTTCAAGGTCTCCGGCTGCAGCCATTTTTTTACAAGGTCCAGTAAGACATGGGCCTGTGAGCGTGCAGGTTTTCCCTCCTCAAAGGACCACTGATTCACTCGTTGGGCACGGAGATAAGTGTTAACCCCCATTCGTGCAAGGATCTCACCTTTCAGTGTGCCATAGTCCTTGGCATCCTCTGTGCTGAGATCCAGGTAGGCTTTTTGGGGTTCACCTACCAAGAACGGGGCCACGACATCAGTCCAACGGTCGATAGACAATTTCTCTCGCTCAGCGGTCCTCTCAAACATGGAGAGAAAGGCTTCTGGGTCATCCTCTGCACTCATCCTCGTAAGTGCTGCCCTTACTCTGTCCTGGGCCGCAGGAAGGACTGGATGACCTGGAGTTACCCCTGGGAGCGCTTCTCGCAGAGCAGAAAGCTGCTTAGCCAACAAGCTGTTTGTCTCCTGTTGCTGAATGAACGCCCGCTGGAGCTGGACATTGGTTTGTTGCTGCTGAGCATTAGCCTGGGCCAGCTGCTTTACAAGATCCTCCATGGTGGCTGCTGAGCTAAACTGTAACTTTGCAGGCTTGATCATAAACATGTGAAAACTGGGTTGTTGCCCCTAGCAACCAGGCTGCAACGCCTGCAGGCTTCGTGGACCCGCCGATCTACCGCAAACAGTCAGTAGAAAAAAAATTTTATTTTTTTTTCCTTCCGGGTAAGTACCTCTTAGGCCATTGCCCTTAGCAACCAGGCTGCCATGCCCGCATTCTCCACCATAATGTGAGGTAGCAGCGTTGTTTGGGCAAAAACGTGAGGCAGTGAGGCAGCAGCGTGTTCACACCAACAGTCTATTTATTGTTGCAGCATAAATAGATCAAATTTCCCACTGTCAAAGTCTCTTCCGGATCACAGCCGGTGCATATAGACAAATTCTTTGCATCAAAAAAGTCTTGTTACCTTAGGACCCCGTTAACTGCAGGGATCTGTGTAAGGTTCTCCTAGGCTCACACTCTTGGCCTGTGTTCACTCCACACAGAGCCAGCCTAGCTCACACGGCATGTGTTAGCTTCACCAAGCCTGGCTCTCAACTGAGACACACCCTGCTGTGTTCTGCATGAGTTTAAATGAAAATGCTGGACATCAGGATTGCTACAAAACCTGGACTGGGAGGAGGGATCTGTCTCCCTGTTACTCTTTGTGCTATACTCACAGTAATAGCTATAGCAAACTCAGAGGGTTTCCAGACACATTCTGGGGGACACATAGCGGTCTTCAAATATTACCCCTGTCACTGCCTCACACTAGGTTAGAAATAATGATTTTAACTTGAAATAATAATTTTCTCCTTCAAACTTTGCTTTTGTCACAGAATGCTCTCTTTGCAGCAATTCCAGCTTTGCAGACATTTGGCATTCTAGCTGTTAATTTGCTGAGGTAATCTGGAGATATTTCACCCCATGCTTCCAGAAGCCTCTCTCACAAGTTGGATTGGCTTGATGGGCACTTTTTGCATATTATACGGTCAAGCTGATCCCACAACAGCTCTATAGGGTTGAAATCTGGTGACTGGGCTGGCCACTCCATTACAGACTGAATACCAGCTGCCTGCTTCTTCCCTAAACAGTTCATGCATAATTTGGAGGTGTGTTTTGGATCACTGTCCTGTTGTAGGATGAAATTGGCTCCAATAAAGCGCGTCCACAGGGTATGGCATGGCATTGCAAAATGGATTGATAGCCTTTCTTATTCAAAATCCCTTTTACCTTGTACAAATCTCCCATTTTACCAGCACCAAAGCAACCCCAGACCATCACATTACGTCCACCATGCTTGACAGATGGCGTCAGGCACTCTTCCAGTATCTTTTCAGTTGTTCTGCGTCTCACAAATGTTCTTCTGTGTGATTCCAACACTTCAAACTTCGATTCATCTGTCCATAACACTTTTTTCCAATCTTCCTCTGTCTAATGTCGGTGTTCGTTTGCCCATATTAATCTTTTGCTTTTATTAGCCAGTCTCAAATATTGCTTTTTCTTTGCCACTCTGCCCTGAAGGCCAGCATCCCGGAGTCGCCTCTTCACTGTAAACGTTGACACTGGCATTTTACGGGTACTATTTAATGAAGCTGCCAGTTGAGGACCTGTGAGGTGTCGATTTCTCAAACTAGAGACTCTAATGTGCTTGTCTTGTTGCTCAATTATGCAGTGGGGTCTCCCACTTCTCTTTCTACTCTGGTTAGAGCCTGTTTGTGCTCTCCTCTGTAGGGTGTAGTACACACCATTGTAGGAAATCCTCAGTTTCTTGGCAATTTCTCACATGGAATATCCTTTCTTTCTAAAAACAAGAATAGACTGTCGAGTTTCACATGAGAGTTCTCTTTTTCTGGCCATTTTGAGAGTTTAATGGAACCAATAAATGTAAAGCGCCAGATTCTCAACTAGCTCAAAGGAAGGTCAGTTTTATAGCTTCATTAATCAGCCAAACTGTTTTCAGCTGTGCTAACATACTTGCACAATGGTTTTCAAGGGATTTCTAAACATCCATTAGCCTTCCAACACATTAGCAAACACAATGTACCATTGGAACACTAGAGTGGTGGTTGTTGGAAATGGGCCTCTATACACCTATGTTGCATTAAAAACCAGATGTTGAAAGCTAGAATAGTCATTTACCACATTAACAATGTATAGGGTGTATTTCTTTTTAATTTAATGTTAGCTTCATTAACAAAAATGTGCTTTCCTTTCAAAAATAAGTAAATATCTAAGTGACCCTAAACTTTTGAACTGTAGCGTATATGGTCTAAAATGAATGTTTGAGCACATGGCAGGTCTCAGAACGCAATCAACGCTTTTTGATTTTTCAAACGCATATTTGGACATTTTGCATTTGCAGAGCCCCCGGGGTGCCAGATCAGTAGAAACCCCACAAGTGACCCCATATTTGTAAGGAATTCATTTTGGGGGTAAAGTGAGTATTTGGAACCTACAAATGCCTCACAGAATTTTATAACATTGGGCCGTGGAAATATAACAATTTTGTTTTAAAAATGTAATTTTTATAAATAACGACAAATTTGTTAGTTACACAAGGGTTAAAGGTGGAATGGACCCAACAATTTAATGCACAATTTCTCCTAAACGCAGTGATGCCCTATATGTCATGAGGAACTACTATTTGGCCACATGGCAGGGCTGAGAAGGAAGGAGCACTATTTGACTTTTAGAGCACAGATCTTGCTAGCATAGTTTGCAGGCAATATTTGCAGATACCCTAAGGTGTCGGAACAGCAGGAAAATCCCAACAGTGTCCCCATTGTAGAAATATAATCTCTCAATGAATTGATAAATGGCTGCAGTAACTATTTCGTAGCATCCACACTACGCTCTATCTGGAGAAACAAATATGCCAAATTAGTGCCCATACATCGTGCCCCCAAATATTGTAGTGCCCCCATACATTGTGCCCAATTGGTGCTTCTGCAGACATGCACCCCATAAATTAAGTGCCCTCTACCCACTACAATAATGCCACATATGTGGTTGCTTACTGCAGTTTAGGCACAATGGTGCTCAGAAAGAGGGAGCATCTTAATTTGGGAGCATAGATTTCACTGGATTTTATTTGTGGGGTAGGAGATGTCGTTTTTTATATTTTCAGTGACAGAAGAAAGACCTGAGTTGGGGCTGGTTTTATGTGGAATGAGTTAGGGGGTTTATTGGTAACATTTTGGGGTACAGAATATTTTTTAATCTCTTTCCGTATAAGACTGGGATCACATGCTTGTGTTTTGCGCTGAGCCTTTACGTCGGGGTTTCCATGTAAATTCACCCAACATGTGATTCACACGCAACCCCTAATGGAACTAATCGCTCTAATGAGGCAGATGGAGACACTTTGGACTCAGTTTGCCTTCTGTTTCACTGGAGTCCATCTTTTAAGGCTTGCACAGAACTGTGGTTGTCCACATTTGTACACTAAAAAGATGCTGAAAATGATGGGAAACCACTGGAACAGAGACCAGACGGAGTCCAAAGTGGCTCCATCTGCCTGATTATAGTTAGTGGTTCCATGTGGAGTTTTGTCTGAATTGGAAGGGGAGAGTGCATGATAAATGTCAACTAAGCCTAAGGCTATGTGCCCACGCTACAGGATTTACCGCGGATTTGCCGCGGATTTTGCTGCGGATTTACCGCGGATTTGCCGAAAATCTGCAGCAGCAGCACTTCCAAGCCATTTCAATGGCATTTTGGAAATGCTGTGCCCATGCTGCGGATTTTTCCGCTGCGAATTTGCCGCGGATTTTGATCCGGAAAAATCTGCAGCATGTCAATTGTTTGGTGCAGATTTGGTGCGGATTTTTGGTTTTGAATGGGGAAAAAAAAAAAATGAAATCCGCATCAAAATCCGCGGTAAATCCGCGGTAAATTCGCGGCAAATCCGCGGGTGCGGATTTGCCGCGAAAGTCGCGGATTTTCAGGCAAAAAAATCCGCAGGGACATTCTAGCGTGGGCACATAGCCTTATTCCGAATTTTGTGAGGCAAAATGAAGAAATAGACAGCAGTACAGAAATAGTTCTAATTTTTATTTTTGAGTGGCTTACCATGCAATATTTGTGAAAAGATGCATTTATTCTGTGGGTTGGTGTGATTACAGCGATACCAGATTTATCTACTTTTTATCTTTTACTTCTTATCATAGTGTAAAAATGCTTTTATATAATAGTTTTTCAGTCACAATAATCTGAGAGCTGTAACTTTTTTATTTTTTGTGCAATGAGTTGGGAGATTTTTTTGGTACCATTTTGGGTAACGTTTTTTGATTTTTTTATTCAGATTTTTGCAGAAAAAAACCCAGCAATTCACTTACTGTTTTTTCATAAAAGGTTTTGCTCAGTTCACTGTGCGGTAAAAGTAATAAGACAGATTTATTCTTCTGGTTAGTATGGTTACAGTGATACCAGAATTATATAGTTTCTTCATGCTTTGATACTTTTACACACTAAAAACAATATTTGAGAAAAATTATTTTGTTTTTGCATCGCCATTTTCTGAGAGCTGTAACTTTTTTATTTTCCAAACGAGCCATTTTAGGGCTTCTTTTTTGCAGGATGTTTTGGCATTTTCATTTCTACCTTTTTTTCATACATATAGCTTTTTGATTGCTTTTTATTCACTTTTTTGTGTGTTAGAATGATGAAAATAAATGCAATTTTTGCCATGTTTTTCATAAAAAAAAATTACGGCATTCACTATATGGATTAAGAAATGTGACAGTTTTATAGATCTGGTCGTTCTGGATGCAGCGATTCTAATTATGTGTATGTTTCTTTAGATTTATTCATTTTTGTTTTAACACAAAAACTGCCTTTTTAGTGGTGAAACGGTTCAAACAATTCATGATTTTTGTGATTTTTTTTTAATGTATCATTTTACATATTTTATTTAACTTTTTTTTACTTTTTCACTTAGTCACACTGTGGGACATGAATATTTTTTTATTTTGATCACCAGTACTGCTGTACTTATTTACAGCGGCACATGAGACCTGTCAGTGACTCACTGACAGAAGCTGAAAGACTGTACTTATAGCAGGATCTTACATGCCACCGTACCCTGGGGTCATCAGATGACCCCAGGGTACTATGGCAATATAGGCACCCGCGATTACCATCTTGCCAAAAGGATCTTTTGATCCTGTTTAACCTCTTAGAAAAAACTGTTGTGATTGACAGGGTTTAATCAGCACTGATTGATTCCAAAACCAGTCGGGGCCGATGCCCACAGGTGTCAGCTGTCATGTACCGCTGTCACCTGCAGGAATTTCACCCATGAGGAGGCACTATTCACTTATTTCTAAGCGCAGTTAAAAAGCGGAGCTGAGGAATAAGTACCCTCAACGACCCCTGTTAAAAGGCGTATCGGCAGTCGTTAAGGGGTTAAAGTGTAACTGTCATTACCGAAGAACTTGCAGCAGAATGTGTCAGTCTCTAGCTGCTCCCTACGCCTCCCACTAGAATTGTATGCACTTACTGGCATCTTATATCTCACTATTGTGAAAATCTGAAAATCAGTAAAAGATCAATCCAGCAAGAGAAAAAAAAAGCCGATTTCACTGATAAAATACATTATAAAGTTTCTTATTTTCATGTGTACTATTGATTTGTAAAATAACAATTAATACGACGGTTACTCTTTAAGTGATGAACGACCAGAATATGAACCGTATAATAACTTTACAGAGATTGTTACAAGTTTTTATGCTGTGAAGACCACAAATGAAGTAAAGTCCAGCTCCAACAGAGAAGTATGTTATTTTGCTCTTTTTATTTTTCTTTGGCATAAATATAGTGGCACATTACAGTCAGGACAAAGTCATGATCAACGTCAGCGACGCGTTACTCGAAACGCGTCGCTGACATCAATCATGACTTTGTCCTGACTGTGATGTGCCACTATATTTGTACCAAAGAAAAATAAAAAGAGCAAAATAACATACTTCTCTGTTGGAGCTGGACTTTTTTTCTTTTGTGGACTTGCTTTAGGCGTGGCAGTACCTTGTCCAGAGCTCCAGAGGGTTATAGAGATTGATTGGAAATGGTGAGCTGAATCTCCTTTCCTTATCCTGTGAAGTTTAGATTGACAGATTTCTTGTCTATAAGGAGTGTCGATATAAAGAGGGTTGATCAGTGCTTGTTGAAGGCCCTTTTACATGGATGGATGCAAACTGGACATGAATGATAATTAAAACAATCATTTGGTTCCCATATGGTTTCTAAATTGCTACAAGCACATCCCATATTGATACGGGAACCTTTGCTTTGAAGAAAAATTATATATTTTTTTTTAAATTTGTTTATTAAACAGTAGAAAACATTTCTCAAATACAAAGAAAAACACACATAAAATATGCACATATAAATTTGCTGTGAGTCGCTCAAGTAGGCTCACTAAGTAGACATAGCACTATATTGTTAAACGGATGTTCACTTCAAAACTGCTATAGTGTCTTACGGTCAAAGAAAAAGGTGATTACATTGCATTTGAGTGTATAATAAATTCTACAAACAAACAAAGAACCAGGAAACAACTATTAACTGGCTCTGCTGATAACTTTATCCCACACATTCTGAATTTGTACCCTTCTATAATCAGTGTTGTTGTATTCAGTGCTGGTAGAGACATGTGGAGATATTATTTTCAATCAAAATCAAAGGGGAGGAATTCCACATTTCCCATATCTGGTTGAATTTCTCCAGACACCCTATGTTCTTGTATACTGTCCGCTCATACGGGAGCATTTTGTTCACCAATTCTATCCACGGTCGCACCGTAGGAGGAGAACCGCCCATCCACCGCATGGCTATGAGTTTCCAGGCCATAAAAAGGGATTCCCGTAGAAATATTTTGTGATAGTGTGACCATGTCCCTTCGTCCATAACCCCAAACAGGCAAAGAAGTGGTTTAAGGGGTATAGGAAAAAGAGCCAGGGAGGACAAGATCGAGACAACCTCCTTCCAAAAGGTTGCAGTCACCGGGCAGTCCCATATCATGTGAAGGAAATCAGCATCCCCTCCATGACACCGCAGGCAGTCAGGAGTCGCCCGGTGTCGCATTTTGTATAACCTTGAGGTATCACCGAGGGTGATACCTTAGTTGGGGATTCAAGAATCTCCTCCCAGTCCTCCTCCTGCATGTTCGGGGTTAACAGTTCCCACCTCCCTTTAGCTGCCAGTAGATGGGACTCATTTCCTTCAGACAGTAAGTGGGTGTACAGAGATGAGATCAGTCCTTTAGGGCCCTGAGACCACAGAATTCCAATTAAGGGAAAAGAGGATATAAGGGTAGCTCCCAGCCTGTTCTGCAAATGATGTTGAATTGCTGATCTAAGTTGCAGATATCTAAAGAAGTGACACCTAGCCACTTTAAATCGGGAGTGAATTTGCTCGAAGGATAACAGGACATTTTGTTCATAGATATTACTCAGAGTGAGTGCACCATGTGAGCACCAAAAGATGGAGGACGAGTGTTCTAGTAGCATAGGAAAATATGTGTTCTGCCATAAGGGCATCTCAGCAATAATGTCCGAAAAACTCACCACCCTTTTAACCTGTCTCCAAACCCGTCGCGCCAACCTGAGAAGCGGCAGCATCCTAGACGGGCCAGTTCCATCCAGTTCCAGAAACCCAAGTAAGCACCTTGTTCCAGCAGCATGTGCAAGGTGGCTCTCTGAGTTCGGAAGGTCAGATCCTGAATATAGCACCAATTCAAAACCAGTAGGTATTAGAGGAGAATTCCAACATGTACAACTTATACAGATTATAGCAACATGTGATAATAAAACTTAACCTTTAATTGGGTTATTAAAAATAACGTAAATACACACAGTGATCCTAACACCAATTAAAACCAGAAAAAAATGTTGAGGCCAAAATGGTTCATGTTCATTTTATGGCGTCAACATATTTCAATGTACAGGGGAACGGAAAACGTTCACCCTTTACCAACAACACAGGAGGGAAAACTTGTGTATAAATAACTGTTATGGCACCACCAGTAAGCTAAATTTGTTGCTGGATATATATAGCCTACCGAAGATGTGTGTGATCACAATGGAGATAGTATGCCACTTGACCCAGTCAACGTTAGTGCCATAAGGTATGAATGAATGCAAGTAATTGCCCAGCTGTAAAATTATGCTAATGCAGCGTACCATCAAGGGACAATTTAAGCAGAAACGTGCAACGTCAGTGGTGCTATCCAGAGGATGCTAGCTCCCAACTGGATATATTATGCTAGATACCAATTATATCTTACGGCGAGAAGCATATAACCAGAAAAAACGATGCAGAATCAAGGCCACTTAAAGTGGAACATTCTCACCCAATTCCTTCGTCCCATGGATGAATCAAGGTTCTCCCGTGTTGTTTAGTCCAAATACCGGCACGGTGGGAGTCGTGGCTTGGTCACCAGCCCTGTTTGGGATTAAACTGACCCTTTAGTTATGCACAATGACTCCCGCCCTTACAAGGGCAGTCCACAGCTGGCCCTGTTGTGGCTGACCCTTGGTAGACAAAAACAGGTGACTCCCGACGCGTTTCACATTCATTATTCATGATATCCATGGTATCCATTATTGGATACCAGGCTGCATAGGTTAGAGCTCTGTATTGAGCCACCGCTGTGATTTTCAGGTGTTTCATGCCTCCCCTGATGAACAGATAATGTGAAACGCGTCGGGAGTCACCTGTTTTTGTCTACCAAGGGTCAGCCACAACAGGGCCAGCTGTGGACTGTCCTTGTAAGGGCGGGAGTCATTGTGCATAACTAAAGGGTCAGTTTAATCCCAAACAGGGCTGGTGACCAAGCCACGACTCCCACCGTGCCGGTATTTGGACTAAACAACACGGGAGAACCTTGATTCATCCATGGGACGAAGGAATTGGGTGAGAATGTTCCACTTTAAGTGGCCTTGATTCTGCATCGTTTTTTCTGGATATATGCTTCTCGCCGTAAGATATAATTGGTATCTAGCATAATATATCCAGTTGGAAGCTAGCATCCTCTGGATAGCACCACTGACGTTGCATGTTTCTGCTTAAATTGTCCCTTGATGGTACGCTGCATTAGCAAATTTTACAGCTGGGCAATTACTTGCATTCATTCATACCTTATGGCACTAACGTTGACTGGGTCAAGTGGCATACTATCTCCATTGTGATCACACACATCTTCGGTAGGCTATATATATCCAGCAACAAATTTAGCTTACTGGTGGTGCCATAACAGTTATTTATACACAAGTTTTCCCTCCTGTGTTGTTTGTAAAGGGTGAACGTTTTCCGTTCCCCTGTACATTGAAATATGTTGACGCCATAAAACACATGAACCATTTTGGCCTCAACATTTTTTCTGGTTTTAATTGGTGTTAGGATCACTGTGTGTATTTACGTTATTTTTAATAACCCAATTAAAGGTTAAGTTTTATTATCACAAGGTCAGATCCTGGCATCCACGAGGACAGCGCCCTCAGCTGTCCCGACAGGTAATATAAGTAGAAATCCGGAAGAGCCAGTTCCCCCTGTCGCTTAGATCTGTGTAGTGTGGTCAGCTTCAGTTTAGGTCGTGTGATGCCCCAGATAAACCCAGACAATAACGAATTCAGGAAGGGCAGAAGGATTTAGGAACTGTAACCGCACTATGCTGGTGGAAATAACTGAGTTTGGGAAGTAAGATCATTTTTACCAAATTGACACGGCCCGGGACTGATAGAGGCAGCTTACTCCATAACGAGAACTTAGTTTTGGCCAATGTAAATAGAGGGTAAATGTTAGACTGTAGGTCCTGTCGGCTATCTCGATTTATTATAATCCCCAGATACTTAAAGCTAGAGTCCAGCGGCAGCGGAGACCGCGCCTCCAGGCCAAAAATCGGGCTGAGGGACAGGGGCATCAAATGAGACTTGTCCCAATTTATACTAAGTCCTGAAAATTTACCGAATTCGTCAATAACGTCAACCACCGGAGGCAAAGACTGCTCTATATCCTCCATGAATATGATCATGTCATCTGCATACAGTCCGATGGTATCTACCCGGTCTGCTAGTGTATGCCCTGAATCAGTCTGTCTGATCGAATCTTGATCGCTAGGGCTTCGATAGCCAGAGCAAAAAGAGCCGTGGACAAGGGGAATCTCTGCCGAGTTCCTCTTCCCAAATGGACGGAGTTTGAGAGAATACCATTGACCACCACACTAGCTCGGAGAGCATGATACAACAACTGGATCCAATTACAAAATTTAGGACCAAATCCAAACTTTTGAACGCAGGCCCGCTGGAAACTCCACTCCACAGAGTCAAATGCCTTGGCCGCGTCCAGCGAGGCCAAGGCCCACTTATTGTCCATCACCAATGTGCTTGATTGAACCACCGACTGAACTCTTCTGATGTTAATGGAAGTACTCTTCCCTGGCATAAACCCCATCTAGTCAGGGTTAACCAGATCCAGTATGACAGAATTCAGTCTGGTGGCCAATATTTTGGTAAAAATTTTATAATCCACGTTTACAAGTGAGATGGGACGGTAGGATCCACACTCTGAGGGGTACTTTCCTTCTTTCAGGAGCACTATGATGTTAGCATCGTAAAAGGAGTCTGGGAGGGAGGTCTCCTGCGTGATCCAAACAAACACCTCCAGCAAAGGCGGCAGCATTAATTCTTGGTATTTCCCATATAACTCCACCGGAAAGCCATCAGGCCCCGGAGCCTTGCCCATAGCCAGATCTGCCACTGCAGGTTTCAGCTCATCTAGAGTAATTTCAGCATCCAAAAAGGCTTGCTGAGCGGTAGTAAGCCTCGGGAAGTCCACATCTTCCAAATACGTCAGGCAGTCTGTCATAGTCGCCCCACTTTTAGATTGATATAGTGAGTCATAAAAGCTACAAAAGCATTGAAGGATGTCAGTGGGGGAAGTGGCCATACTGCCGTCTTGCCTACAGATTTGAAGCACAGTGTTAGAGGAGTTATGCTGCCTAACCATAAAAGCTAGGAGTTTGCTAGACTGGTTCCCCAGTTCAAAATATCGTTGTCTTGTGAAGAATAGTTTATCTTTTCATTTAGTATCTAGATGCTGTGTATATCTTCTATATGCACTGAGCCATGTCTGTCTGTTGTCGTTAGATGGGTTAGCAATATAAGATTTCTCCACCTCTCCGACCTCTCACTCCGACATGTCATCTTCCTGTGAAGTAGTCCGCTTAATATAAGAGATTGTCGATATGAAACAACCTCGTAAGTAGGCTTTCCGGGTATCCCAGAAGAAATTGGTGTGTCGGGGTTCCACATGTGCACTAATGAAGCAGTCTAGTTGGTCAGGGATTCTGTCATTTGGTCCGATCAGTTTCAACCAGAATGTGGTTAATTTCCATATAGGGCGGTGTGTTGAGTGATCAAACTTAAGTGATAATATCACTGGACTATGATCTGAAACGCCTCTATTGCCATGCCGTACCTCCTCCACCCATAGGGCCAGTCCACTAGTCCCAAAGAAATAGTCCAGACAGGAAAGTGTGCACCTAGTGGAGGAATGACAGGTGTACTCCCGTACCCCCGGATGCCGGAGTCTCCAGAGATCTAACCAACCATTGCCCTGCATGTAGGTAGAAAGAGTAGTGGGGGTCGACTCGGTCATATGGGAAGTATCATCTAGCTGAGTCTGTCAAGTCTACTGTCCATAACTAAGTTGAAGTCTCCCATACAAAGCACGTGGGCGTCCGGATAGCTGAGCGCAAAGCTGACCGCACTTTTAACTATCGCCAACTTAGCTGGAGGAAGGTTATAGAGATATATTATAACATATTCCTGAGAATTAATGGTAGCCTGCACAAAGACAAATCTCCCTTCAGGGTCTCTACGAGCTACCCGGAGATCCCAGCGCAATGACTTATGGATAACCAGGGAGACTCCTCTGGAGTAGCTGGTGTGATAGGCATGTATTGACCACTTAATCCAAGGTTTCTGCAAAAACCTGGTCGTGTCTCTGGTCAAGTGCATCTCCACCAATGCCACCAGAGAGGGGCCATAGCGCTTGACCTGCGAAAAAACCTTTGCCCTTTTTCCTGAGGTCTTGAGACCTCGCACATTCCACACTAGACACTTAAAATCAGAACCCATCTCGGAACTCAGACATATGGGCCCAACCCAGTAAGACGGTTATATCCCCAGCACCTTTCCTGCTATTTCGTAACCTATAACAAAGAAGGGTTAGCATCAAAGACATCAGCAGAGCAAAAATTGAACAGTAACATAACAAACACACATTGTACGGATAATTCTCTTCGCATAAAATCGCAGAAAAATAAAGGCAGCGTCCATTGCCCATCCTATCCAGCCATAAAGGGGATACCGTCACTGACATCAGTGGTAGGTATAGTTGGTATGGCGTTTATGGCAAGGAGAGGCTCCTGAAGCTTTAACTATCATTTGGTACATAAGAGTCTTTCTGTCTCACCATCCTGACGCACAGCATAATCGATCCAGGCGGAGATGACAATGAAAATAGTGCAGTCACTTCCCTTTATTTCCTCGGTGCAGTTGGAGCCATTCGGAAGCCTCACCAGGTGTGGAAAAGAAAAGCATTTTGCCTTCATTGATGATCCGGAGATGAGCTGGGTATATCATTGAGTATAGAATGTTACGGTCTCTGAGCAATTTTTTGACCTCCATTAATTGGGCCCTCTGCTTCTGGAGGTCCACCGAAAAATCAGGAAAAATGGAAATTGTGGCATTCTCCATCCTTAGTGGGCTCTTCTGTCTGGCGAGACGCAGTGCTGTATCTCTGTCTCTGTAGTTAAGAAGTCGTGCCAGGAAGGGTCTGGGGGGGCCCCCGGAGGGAGAGGTCGAGTAGGAACTCGGTGGGCTCTTTCCACTGCGAACGTCGAGGAGAAGGTGTTGCCCAAGGTGGTTTTGAGCCAATCCTCCAGAAAGCATTCCAGTTGCTGACCCTCTGAGCGCTCTGGAAGGCCAATAATGCTTATATTATTACGCCGCATTCTGTTCTCCAGATCATCTGCTTTTTGCCTCCAGGCGTTCATCGATCCAGCCACCTTGGTGAGCTTGGTGAACATAGGGGTCACCGTGTCCTCCAGATGAAAGACTCTACCTTCAACCTCCACAATTTGCCCCCTCAAGGCCTGCAAATCTTGCCAAAGAAGCCCGACCTCTGAGTGCACCTCCTCTATTTTCCCCGACTAGGAGGATTTGCAGGAGGATATAGCGTGAAGTAGTCGTTCAGACACCTGCTGGAGAGTTAGATCTTCACCCTCCGGTTCTTCATCAGTCGAGGGGTTCACTTTACTCTTAGCAGGGGTACCTCCCCTCAAGGTCCGGGATGACTCTGAGGGGTCCCCCCTGGCGTACTCCTTCAGCTTGTCCACCGCAGAGGGATTTTTAGCTGGGCACATATTGTATATGAGCAGGAGAGCCTAAGGAGAAGTAGAAGAAAGGAGGAGACGTGCGTCGCTCTGCGGCCACAATACAGCGACTAATATAGGCAGGTATATCTGGTGGTACTGTGCCGTATACCAGGAGAGTGTGAGTCTACCCTTTCTTCACAAATCAGCAGGGAGAGCAGGTTTGCAGGTCTTCCAACGCTCCCAAGGGGTTAATTCAGACTCCAGATTATTATCTCCTCACTATATGTCACAGTCTACAGGCCAGGGAGTGATCTCTGTCCCTATGCAGGTTTTCCAGCAGCCCCAAGGGATTAATGCAGCCACCAGATTATTATCTGCTCACTATACTGTGTGTCACAGACTGCAGGCCAGGGAATGATCACTATCCCTTCAGAAAATTGTGAGGTCGGGTTTTCTCTTTACCACAGGGCCCCCCACCCGGTGTCCCGTTATCTAGGCTTCCCACTGCACAGCCTCAGTATGTCCCAGAATGGCACAGGAGCCGGAGAAAATAGAAGAAGGGGGGAAGCGCAGCAGGCAGGATCAGCAAGATGGCCATCGGGCTGTCTTTACTAGTGTAAGGGGAAAGTGTGGGGCCCGTTTTTCAGGGCACACACCGCCTTACCCCAGTTTCTGCTGGCGTCCGTCTGTGCACCGACTCCTCTAATCAGCTCTTCAGGCACAGGAAGCAGGGAGAAGAGAGGAGAAGCCGGCCGCACAGGCTGCGGCGTCTCTGCAGCGTGCAAGAAGATGGCCGCCGGCTTTAGATGGCCTTCACTCCTCCACTCTGTTTGCGGGTCCTGACAGGCCGGATCGCCCAGATCAGCTCCCCTGACGCCCGAGGGGATTACCGCACACACGGGGAAAAGCGTCTAGGAGCAGGTGAAACGCTGAGACGTCGGATCTTTGTAGGATGGCAACAGGATTGCATGAGCTCCTTTACCGTGCGACTGCTTTCCCTGCTACATCGCCTCGCCCCCCAAGAAAAATTATATTTTAGGCAAGATTAAAGATTAAATCTGTAGAATACATGTTCATCGGCTTATCAATATCATACTTACACAGGCCAATGAATGAAGTAGAGCGTTAAATGAGGGTGCAAAAGGAAATCCTAAAAATTTGGTCAAGGAGGTCTGCAGAAAGTGTGCAAGATTGCAAATATAGGACATTTCCAGAATGATTAACCAACTCATAATGTGGAATTCTAGCAAGGACACATATAGATAGGAGAATTCTAACAATAATAGTATAAATATACAATTGTGCCAGGGATTCCATACATGGTGAAGTTAAGCCTCTATGTCAATATATATTTCTTAATACCCCCATAAATACTTCCTTTATAATGCTCAGTACCAGTTTTTCACAAATAAAGTGGTTTACCATACCATTTCACTTCTATTGGAAGCAATAAAATTTATAGTGTGACTCTCTGAAATGTCTGTTGGCAGACACAGGTGGATGTGTTCCTTTCGTAACAAAATCTATTTGCTGTAATAGATACAAAATTGATATTTGATTCCTGCAAAGTTCAGCACTGCCATTTGAGAAGGACAGAACGATTTTTTTAGGAAAATAGACAAAAACGTACTTGCACACAATGTTTCCATTACATTAAGGATGGAAATTAGTGATTATGGTCTGGGAAAGGAAGATTGTGGTTTAAAAATGCATAATATGCTGCAGATAAACGGTCAATTGCTCAAAGACATCTGTTTTTGTAACAACCTTTATTGGCCTTAAAAGAAAAGACGCTCATTGGACTAATTCATAAAACAACCTTTTATCTGCAGACTCAGCAAAGATCTAATTCTGGTACTAAGGATGCTTATGCAGAAAGTGCTCAACTTGAAATTGAGATGTTACTCTCCAGTGTATTTACCGATTCAATGGGAAATATTTAAAAAAAATGCAATTTGGCTAAACTTTCTATTGGCCTAAATTATTGTAAAGTTTTTAACTGTATTGCCATACAAACTTCCACATAGATTCATTGAGATACAAGAACGGTCATATTGCATATATAAAGTGCCTTTAAAAAGTATTCATAACCTGTGACCTGTTCCCTATTTTTTCATGTTACGCCCACAAACTTAAATGTATTTTATTGGGATTTTAGGAGCTATACAAACACAGTAAGCGCCATGTATTTAAGAAAATACATTGAGAAAATGCATGGTACCTACAATAAAACAGGGTGGTGGTAGTGTCCATATGTGGGGCTATATGAGTGTCGTGGAGCTACATTTTTTGATGGTATCATGAATTCATAGATGTACTGCTCCATATTGAAAGAGAAGATGCTACAATCACTCAGACCTTGGTAGACCTGCACTTTTCAAACATAACAATAATGCAAACCCACATCTAAGGCCACTGTTGCATTTCTGAAGAACAGGGTGAAAGTGATTCAGTTGTCAAGTATGTCTTCTGATCTGAACCCAACTGAACACCTATGGGGAATTCTGAAGAGACAAGTTCAGCATCACTCTGCACCCAGAGGAGACTACTGGATGGCAGGTGGATAAGCAAGACCAGATCAGCAGGACATGAGGGATGGAAAGCAGACAAGTGGAGCAGGAAACACCAGAAGACACAAAGCCAGGAGTGTACTTATACACAGGAACTGTACAAGTACAGGACAGGACTGCTGGATGGTAGGTAGATCAGCAAGGATCAGGACATGCAGAACAGAAAGCAGACAGGTGGAGTAGAAAACTCCAGAAGATATGAAGCCAGAAGTGTACATATACACAGGAACTGTAGACGTATAGGACAGGACTAATGAATGGCGGGTGGATCAGCAAGGATATCAGGACATGAAGAACAGCAAGCAGGCAAGTGGAGCAGAAAACACCAGAAGACACAAAGCCAGGAGTGTAGCTATACACAGGAACTGTAGAAGTGTAGGACATGACTGTTGGATGGCAGGTGGATCAGGACAGCAGGACATGCATAACAGCAAACAGACAAGTGGAGTAGAAAACACCAGAAGACACAAAGCCAGGAGTGTAGATATACACAGGAACTGTAGGAATATAGGATAGGTTTGCTGGATGGCAGGTGAATCAGCAAGGTCAGCAGGACATGTGGGACGGCAAGCAGACAAGTGGAGCTGGAGCAGGGGTTGCGCCAGGGATATGGGGTACTTGGTCCCGGGCAGAGTCTCTATTGGGAATGTCACGGTGGTGGCCGTTGCCCTGTTCCGTGCCCTGGGCCCTTTTTGTAATGGGGTGTATTTACAAGGGATTTAGGTTAGTGTTCATACGGGACGCCACTTGCGGTGTTGCGGCTATATATTTATGGAGCCACCGCTGTAGAATGTCTCTACTGGGGCTGGTGGTAATTGCAGCCTGGATGGTAGGCCCTCTGCAAGCAGGGTCGGGCCCCAGAGGATGGTGTTGTAACAGGCGTCGAAAAAAGGTTTTCCACACAGAGGTATAGTGCATCTGGTTTTTACTCATTGCTGGTAGGTGGTAACAGGTTACCCGAGGCCAGCTGGTTTCACCTTCAGGTTCCCTTCGTCCCAGTGCCAGTTCAGTACTCTGGTACCTTCTTCCCCTGCACCTGTCTCTGGTAAATGGGTCCCTGTGGCGTAGAGCAACTGGGGGTCCCCGTCCGGTGGTTTGTTCACTTCTGTCCGCCTGACGGTAGCATGAACCCTATGGGGTTGGAGTCTTTGGTCCTGAGTCTTTGGGTTTTTAGGGTCAGCAAGGTCCTTGATAGTCCCCTCGCTGTGCAGGCGTTAACAGATAGGCTTGAAGCTCTTTCCTGTCCTAGGGTCCTGTACCCCATCAGTGCATAGTTCCGGGAATACTCCACTGTACTCCACCGGCAACTACTCTCCTGGGTACCAGGTTACTTTTAACCTGAGCCAGGACGTTGCTTCACCTCCACCTTCACTCCTCTACTGCTGTCAACTCACTGACTACTCTCCACAGTCTTCCCCTCCCACTTAGTCAGCTAGTGGCTGGTCTGGCTCCACCTCTAGGCGGCCATCCATTGGTCCAACCCTAGCTATGTACCATTGAATGGGGGATTATTGGGGAAAAACTGGGATTACCTGGGTTTTTATTGTTACCAGCACTGGTTTCCCGGGGCCCTAGGGGGTAGGCCCTGTATTTTTGTCGGGATGCAGAACCTTGTAGCACCCTGATGGCTTCAGGGGCTCTACACAGGAAACACCAGAAGACATACAAAGGAACTGTAAAAGTATAGGACAGGTCTGCTGGATGGCAGGTGGATCAGCAAGGACATCATGACATTCGGGTGGCAAGCCGGCAAGTAGAGCAGGAAACATCAGAAGACACAAAACCAGAAAAGTAGACATACACAGGAACTGTAGAAGTATAGGACAGAACTGTTGAATAGCAGGTGGATCAGTAAGGATTAGGTCATGCAGAACAACAAGCAGACAAGTGGAGCAGAAAACACCAGAAGACACAAAGCCAGAGTGTAGACATACACAGGAACTATAGAAGAATAGAAAATCCAAGGCTTGCAGCAGCGTTTGTAGTGTGAACAGCTCCAAAGAAAAGATTTTTATGCTTCCAGCAGATGAAAGATTAATCTTCAAACAAATGGATAGGCGCTGGTAGCTGTAATGACTAGCAAACTAGTTTTAAGAAACAATACACTTTTCTGCGGCAGAAAGAAATGTAGATTGTACAGACAAACAAGAGTTTGCAGAGATGATTGCATGCTTGGAAATGTGAGGTGGCAAACTCAAAAGCACACGGCAACGGAAAACAAAGGTTAATACTGTAAATACTCAGATACATATGGGTGTCAGAGTCAGTCTTATAAAGTACTTTGGTGATGATGACACTGAAGTTCACTGGGCAACTTGTGAGACCTGGACCATAGCAAAGGTGGCAGCCATAGCGGAAGGGGTTCAGCCCTGGAGGTGAGAAAAGTGAAAAACAAATACAAAGCTTTTAATTAAACATCTCCACAAGTTAGGATTAAAGATTGAAGCAGGCTTGAGTTGCAAAAATAGTAAAATGTTGCCTTTTCCATTTAAAACGAGTATCTTGAAGGTTAAGTTCACATTGCAATTTTGGACATAGCATTTGTCTTGTTTGTTTTAGGAACAGAAAAATGGAATTCATGTTCAAAAGTGATCCGCTCCTTCAGTCAGGCAAATGGAAGTATGGAGGTTGCCCATTGATTTTTCTGGTGTCTTTCCAGATTCCATTTTGTGAGGGGGGCTGGAGTTTTTAAATCATAGACCATCTATTTAGTATTTCAGGGTGATTGTCAGCTTGAAAAGTATCCCCAAAATGGAAAAGCTTGTAATAGAATGTGTATAGTGATTAATTAGATTGAAACACCTAGTGATAGTATTGAAACCTTGATTGTGTATGTAAAATCTAACACCTTTGTACTGTAGCAGCCAGGGCCCTAACACAGAAGATCCATCAGAGTCACTGGTGATCCTGCCTTAATCCTGGCCCGATTTTACTTTGGAAAATAAATTCTGCGATACTGCTGGGCTGATGTATCAAAGATGAAGGTGACCACTATAAAATGGGAACATGCTGCTCCCAGACAGTGTACATTTCTGGTACAGTTTATGAAATATCATTACATGCGCTACACAAAGATCTCTATTTGGGAAGAAAGCTTATTATTTTGTTTAGTTTATGATGGCAACTGGCCATGCAGGATGCAGACTTGCTGTTGCTTAGTCTGATGTGGCTCTTAAATATCAGGGAATGAGCAGTGGATGGTTAGTCATCTGAAAGATTTGGAAATTGAATTAAAATACTTGATGAAATTAATATTGATATGTATGGAGCAGTCCGAGCCCGGAACACTTTTAGCCTAAGCTCTGGTCTTGTTCATCCTCATTATTGTATGGAACCAGATCACTATACACATTAAAGGGAGTCTATCACCCAGAAAACTCAACTTATAAATTAACATAGGGGAGTAAAGGGGGCTTTACACGCTGCCACATCGCTAATGCGGAGTCGTTAGGGTCACGGAATTTGTGACGCACATCCGGCCGCATTAGCGATGCCGTTGCGTGTGACACCGATAAGCGATTTTGCATCGTTGCAAAAACGTGCAAAATCGCTAATCGGCGACATGGGGGTCCATTCTTAAAAATCGTTACTGCAGCAGTAACGAAGTTGTTCCTCGTTCCTGCGGCAGCACACATCGCTGCGTGTGACGCCGCAGGAACGAGGAAGCTCCCCTTACCTGCCTCCCGGCTGCTATGCAGAAGGAAGGAGGTGGGCGGGATGTTACGTCCCGCTCATCTCCGCCCCTCCGCTGCTATTGGGCGGCGGTTCAGTGACGCTTCAGTGACGTCGCTGTGACGCCGCATGGACAGCCCCCTTAGAAAGGAGGCGGTTCGCCGGTCACAGCGACGTCGCCAGACAGGTAAGTATGTGTGACGGCTCTGGGCGATGTTGTGCGGCACGGGCAGTGATATGCCCGTGTCACGCAACAGATGGGGGCGGGTACCCACACTAGCGATATCGGGACCGATATCGCAGTGTGTAAAGTAGCCTTTAGTCCCTATATAAAACATACCTGTTGTACAGATTTCACTACCATAAACCACATTTTATTACACTGGTAAATGAGGTTCTTTAGGGCACACTTTGCATGGCGAAGGATTCAGCGCACTATTTAGCATCCTCCTTAACTTTTGTTGATTGACAGCGCTCAATTTGGAGTGTTGCCTGAACTGAATCCCCATCCCTACACACACTCGCATTGCAACGCACTCTCTTCCCTCTCTCATGTATGCAGCTCCAGACCAATGCAAACAGGATCACATATTAGCGGGCTGCCAATGAGGACAGCAGAGTGATATGAGAGAGCGCTCTTACACTGTGTGTGTGCACAGCTCTTGCAGTGTCAGTCCGGACATGCAACTTCGAAAAAATTTGGCACTCAAAATTAGAATGACCTAAATCGTAGTGTTTAATAGGGGCGCTTGCAATCCATAAACAAAGAAGACGTTTGGGTCGAATGGACTTTCATCAGCATGGATTGCCCCAGGAATATTGTGCCATGGGATACAGTGCTGTAGTGTGGTGCCCCCGCTTGCTGAAAGGTAGGGGACACTGCATTAGAGCCCTGCATCTCTTTCCATACTTTTCCTGGGGGCAATTTGTACTAACGAACGTCTATTTGACCAAAATGTCTTCTTGTTTTTGGATTGCAAGCTCCCCTATTAAACACTACGATTTAGGTCAGGCCCCTTTCAGATGTCTGTGTTTAATCAGGTAGAAGCCACACGCATCGGTATGGTCATACGTGTGTCATACGTGTGTGATGCCCCTGGACTATCGGGACGTCACAGGGTATTGCACAATCTGCCCTCCCGTGCAGTATCCACCTCCTTCTTGGTTTAGGCTCCCTAACTACATGTTGTTGCCTTCATCAGCTAATCAAATCCTAGATACACCCTGCACCACACCCACCAGACACACCAGTGGACAGCTTGAGTGGAATAGAGTCGCCCACCTGGGGGGTTGGAGAGGGGAGGTCAGGAGTGTCAAGAGGAGAGAGTTGGGTCTGAGAAGTGAAAGTGAGAGGAGGTCAGGAGCAGGGATCCTGGGAAGCAATCTAGGTGGCAGACTGTGATCTGGGCCTAGAGGAGCCTTGCATCATCACCGGGCTGGGACCAAGGCATGACTGGGTACTAGGACCCTAGGTCGTGGAGTAGCTTCAGGCAACCCGATAATTTACCCGAGGACACGGAGTCTTCAAGAGCCGTTCCCACCCACTCCAAAATCTTGGCATTAGCGCAACGAGGGGGATAGGACTTTCCAATTCAAAACAGTCCAGAAAATGCCAAGTGTGAGCCCTGAGAGCAAGCTCCCACACTTAGCCATAGTGGGGAGTGGGACTCGGCAAGTTTCACACTACCGGGACCACCAAAGAAGTAAACTTAGTGCCAAGAGGCAGGTCACGGATCACCAGGCAGTGCCATTAGGGACGGGACCCGAACTAAGCTCCCCTCAGTGGCAGCGGCGTCCAGAGACTTGTTTGACCAGTTGTCAGTGTCAGCTTAATGGACTGAGGGAGTACAACAGTGACCCCCACTTGCATCCAACGGTACTCCCCCTACCATCACCGAGTCCCGGGGCATTCCCCCCCCTACCCATGGAGGGTCACAACACCTGGTTGCCCCATTCCATCATCCCCGTGTACTCCCAACTGCAGTGGTGGTACTCCTAATTACCACATACCCCAGGTGGCGTCACAAACTCTATAAAATCCTTTATAAACAACCCCCTTCATTTGAGTGGCCGCACGACCCCCTCGTCCGGAGACCCTCGAGCCACTGAGAACCTGGATCCGAGCAGCTCAGCTGCTGGCATGGGGGCGGCACGTGTGTCATGTGTGTGTCACACATGCTGTCTCCTGCTTTTGACCCGCGCTCATTATATTGATTATTCACTGCACCTTGGACCTGGAAGCTGGAGCATTGCGGTGACAGCACCGCCGGTGACAGGTGAGTATCCAGCAAGCAGTGTATGTGCAGTGACGTCCAGGAGGTCATTGGAGAATGATCTCTGATGACATCCTGATGTCACTCCTGCGACACCCGCGCTGTAGCAGGTGTCACCACGGTGACTTCACGGATTTATCAGAGTTCATTGGGAACTTCCGATAACCTCCTGGATGTCACTGCACACACACTGCTTGCTGGATACTCACATGTCACCGGCGATGCTGTCCCTGGCGCTGTCCCCGGTGATGCTGTACCCGGTGATGCTGTCTCCGGCAATACTGTCCCCAGCAATGCTGTCCCTGGCGCTGTACCTGGGAATGCTGTCCTCGGTGGTGCTGTCCCCACAATGCTTTGGCTTCCAGCTCCTCAGTGGAGTGATAGTCAATGAATATAATGAGCGGCGGTCAGTAGCAGGAGGCAGCAGAGCTGAAGAAAACAGCGCTAGATACAGGTGAATATAGAAAATATTTTAATTTCAAAGAGCCGTGTTTTCTCCGCTACATGTCACACTGATGTCACACGGATCACACCAGTGTGCGATCTGTGTGACACCCGTGCTGCCGGAGAAAAGGCGGACATGTCTCCGTGTGTGCATGCGAGGTCATGAGGGGTCACACGGTTCATGTGAAAACACGGCCGTCTGAGTACAGCATAGAATAACATGGGTATGTGTGGCATCAGTGTTAAAAACGTACCTGAAACACAGACGTCTGAAAGGGGCATCATTCTAATTTTAAGTGCAAAGTGTTATTGAAGCTGCATTATGGATTTAGATCCTACTTGTGAACCACCCCCTATGAAAGTGCCACAGTTTTTCTATGATCCAGACATTTTTGCAAACTAAAGATGAGTGCAGGGACACCTCTTCATATAGGTACTTACCTACTATGGTTTTGTTTTTTTCTGTTTGCCATAGTGACTTACAAGTGGGTTTCTCTTTTTATATGGCCCTATTTTACCTTGTACATCCTTGGCTTCATTGAGCCATCTAGTGGCCACTACCTCTCATTACATTGGCACTTTATGCACTTTACTATTTAATCATTTCATTTTCTTTTTTACCTGGACACTGTCCCTTTTATACATATACCATTCTGTGTCCCTTGCCCTTGTCCTGTATCATGTGTCCTCACCTTATACTAACTATGGATATTTCATTAATCTACTTTTTAAGACATTGTTTTGTGATACACTAATAAAATTTGATATAATTTTTTTACTATTTCTTGGCCATTCTTTTGCTGCACATTTTTCTAGTCATATTGTTATTGAGCATTGCTCAGTATTGGGATTATGGTCCCATTTATTGTTCATTTCTATGGTTCTCTGCTCAAGCTAATAGTATCCATGTGCTATCCATGTGGTACCCTTGTGTTTCCATGATTAACAATGTAAAGGGCCATTTACACGCTGCGACATCGCTAACGATATACCGTCGGGGCCACCGTGTTTGTGACGCACATCCGGCGTCATTAGCAACATCGCAGCGTGACACCTACGAGCGAACTGCAACGATCGCAAAAGAGGTAAAAATCGTTGGTTTTGGAGAGGTTGTTTATTTACCAAAAATCGTTGTATGTGCAGTAACGAGGTTGTTCCTCGTTCCTGCGGCAGCACACATCACTGTGTGTGACATCACAGGAACGAGGAACATCTCCTTACCTGCGGCCACCGGCAATGAGGAAGGAAGGAGGTGGGCGGGATGTTACGTCCCGCTCATCTCCGTCCCTCCGCTTCTATTGGGCGGTGCTTAGTGACGTCACTATGATGCAGAACGAACCGCCCCCTAAGAAAGGAGGTAGTTCGCTGGTCACAGCAACGTCGCTAGGCAGGTAAGTATGTGTGACTGTTCCTAGCGATGTTGTGCGCCACGGGCAGCGATGTGCCCATGACACACAACCGACGGGGGCGGGTACGCTTGCTAGTCGCTGCCTGTGGCGCACAACATCGCTTACACCCGTCACACGTACTTACCTTCCCTGCGACGTCGCTGTGACCGGCGAACCGCCTCCTTTCTAAGGGGCCAGTTCGTTCGGTGTCATAGCAACTTCACTAAGCGGCCACCCAATAGCAGAGGAGGGGCGGAGATGAGCGGGCCAAACATCCCGCCCACCTTCTTCCTTCCTCATTGGCGACGAGACATAGGTACGGTGAGGTTCCTCGTTCCTGCGGTGTCATACACAGCGATGCGTTCTGCCGCAAGAACGACAAACAAGAAAAAACAAAAAGCCAGCACCAAATGTGCACTTCAGCACTAAACATTCCAAACTGTACTTATTATAAAAATTTTGAGATTTTTGGCAAAAAATTGCAATTTCTTGAGCTGCTTCGCCACGTCACGGCAAATCTCATTTGAGGCAGTCCTACACTAAAATATTTTTATAAAATGTGCCATACGGCCTCACATATGAATAGTAGAACTGCTCTTAGCAGCACTCACCTGGTCTATTTCAATCCCGTACCCATGACTGTGTCATGGCTGTGGGCGGGACAGGTCCAAGCAAATGCTGCATGAAGAACGACAAATAACCTCGCTACTCACTAGACAACAATATTTGGTGTTTGAACGACCTCTCCAAAACCAACGATATTTACCACTTTTGCGATCGTTGAAGGTTGCTCGTACGTGTCAAACACTGCGATGTCGCTAATGACGCCGGATGTGCGTCACAAACACCGTGACCTTGACGATAAATCGTTAGCGATGTCGCAGCATGTAAAGTACTCTTAAGGCAGGGGCCACACAGGGCACTAGTGCGATGCTCACACGACACTCGGCTCGCGCTAGCAGCACAGCAGGAGCCGAGTGTCATGCTAGTATCCATGCGACTGAGGTCCGACCTCAGCTGCAGGGGGCGGGCCAGCGCTGTGGAGGAACGGGCCGGCACGGAGGAGGGGAGGGAGGGATTTATTTCCCTCTCTCCTCCGTAGCCAGCTATTGCGATTCTCGCTCTGCACTTGCATTACACCTGTGTACTGCGAGTGCAGTGCGATTTTTCTCTCGCCCCATACACTTGAATGGGTGTGAGAGAAAAGAGTCTCGCATTACAGTTGCAGCATGCTGCGATTGTTTTCTCGGTCCGATTAGGGCTGAAAAAATAGTTGCTCATGTGTGCTGGCACACAGGCTAATATTGGTCTGAGTGGAATGCGATGTTATATCACACTCCACTCGCACCGATTTTCTCGCCGTGTGGCTTAGGCCTAAGACCACATTCACACATCAGTTTTTCACGTACGAGTGCTATCCATTTCATTTCTACAGCTAGCACTCATAACTCTGACAGTCTATGAGGCTGTTCACATCAGATTTTTTCCTTGGACGTATTGCTCCATGCAAAATCCAAGTGTCAGAGAAACATCATCAGCGCATGTCCATGGATCAGTGAAAAATTCTGACAGCATTGAGATGCCATCCATGTGCTGCCAGTTTTTCACTGACTGATAGGGGAAGGTGGAGAAACTTTTCTTTTTCACATTGTGAAAAACTGATGCAACTCTGATGAAAATCTGAAAACAATGATGAAAATCGCTGATGACACTCCGAGTCTGAATACAAAGGCACGTCACAATATTCAGATTTATATTTTTAAAATGTAAAGAAAACCAGGTATCAATTGTTTGTGGGTGTAACATGAAAAAATGCAAAATAGTTCTTGGGGCATGAATACTTTTTCAAGGCACTGTATATATCTGTAAAATGGACCATTTTTCTCTCGTGCCTCATCTGTTATAAATTCTCTTAGTCACTTTAAAGGGTTCAGAAACAATCAGCAGGTTATGTAATGTAGCCCCAGCATGAGGTAGGGACAGAGATCCTGATTCCACTGATGTATCATACTGTATACTGTGTGCCGGAGTTGTAATGGACACTTTACTGCAGATCCAGCAGAGCTCAGAATGTTGAGTTGGGTATAAACTCGCCCACTCCACTGGTTAGCAATTTTCTCTGTACCCCATATAGTGACAGAAAGCTGCCAGTCAGTGGTTAGACTAAAAGGCATGAGGCCAGCTTGATCTGTAGTGATAATCTCCTGCTGATAAAAGACTGATTGTTTTGAAACAGTAATACACAGTCTAGTAAGTGACATATCCCTGTAATCATGAGTCTCTTCCCCTACATCATGGTGCTCCCAGATTACGTAACAAAAATTCACTGACAGATTCCCTTTAAGTATTAATTTAAAGCTTTTGTAGAATTCCAGCATATACTGTAGTATGTAACACCATACTAAAGTAAATTAATTGGATTTCTGTGGATAACTGATCATTTCTACACTTGCATTGTATTCACTAGTATCAGTTTGTGTTGTCAATATAGTGCTTTCTGGTTTTTCACTGACATTGCGTGATAAACTGCAGCTGCATCCCCCTTCTAAATGCCCTTCTGTCTCTGTTTTTTTGCTGTATTGATTCTTGATTCATTAGTGCGAATGGTGATGAACATCCTACTTTCCCCTAACACGATCATTTACAAAATTTGCAAACAAAATCATATTGATAGGTATGTTTTAACAAATGACCAAAGCAAATTTAATACTTTTTTTGACCAGAGACATCCCGTTAAAATCAAATGGCATGATGATTTCATGTATAATTTATTTTGTCAATTTTTAAGTACTTGATATATAGTCAATGTGAATACAAATGTGAATGCAGAAACCTACCAGATAATTTTAATCCTGGAAACTGCAATAATTGTTTTCGCATCTCTGACATAATTACAAAGGACCTGTCGCCAAGTCAAAAGTGGGCAGTGTTTATTACTACTTTATTTCTGCTGCCCCCGAGAAGTCTGTTTGTTTGTTTTTAACCCGCTATACAGTTACAGAGACATGAGCCTTTTTATTTAGTGTTAATTTTAGAGCCTTTACAAGGGTGTGTGGCTCAAAAGGTGCAAAAGATACAGCACAGCTTACAGTCACGCCGCGTTAAAATCCTTCAAACTACACCCCCTTAGTTAAGCCCATAAATGTGAGCAGTAAATAAATAGACCCATATCTTTGTAACAGTTCGGCAGATATAAAAACAAATACAGTCATATGAAAAAGTTTGGGCACCCCTATTACTGAATAAATAGCCACTGGGTATAGATACAATTTATCAAATGATAAGTAGCAAATTTTTCACTTACTCTGGAAAAAATCTTTAAAATGTAACTTTTAATAATTCCACTAAAATGTGATAATTGATCACAAATAACAAACAGTTGACATAAAAGAAAAGAATATGGCCCTCCTGTCTCTTCAAAGGATCTATATAAGCCAAAGAAATTGCTTGGACCTTCACCCCCAATGTAATCGGACTTTAGTAACCATAGTTATAGGTGCCAATTAACATTAGCGTCCACTAATAATTGGATAAGTCTTACCTCACTCCACATTAGAAAAATGAATTGGTCTCACCAAATTTATTTGGATGCCATCTAATACAATCACTGGGGTCCAGATAATGCCCCTTAATAGATCAGTCGTACCTCCCGACGCGTTTCATTCAGGTATAGAACTCTTCAGGGGAGTCTCAAAAAGTATCACATCCTTTTAGGGTCCCATAGAATATGAACCCACCATTCGCATAACATGCTGAAACCAAATATATAAGATTACAATAGATATCAGCATGTCAGCCAACCAATCATATCTATAAATAAAAATATGAACATAAAAAAACTCACCAATTAGTATGGACTCATCACATAATCAATCTGTGACGCATCCAATTTCAGTCCTAACAAAAAATCCCACCAACTCATAGCGTGTGATGCAACTTCCGCCCACCCGGTCATGTGACTCCGATCAAGTCATAGTCTTTACGCGGTTACCATAGCGCCGGGACATGCCGCCCGGCACTGTTACCGCCCTCCAGATCACATGACCGCAGCTGAGGTACACCATGTCATGTTGTTTATGCTACTATAGCGCCGGGTTTCACCGCCCGGCATAGTACCCGCCCCCCGGATCACATGACCGCAGTTATGCTACACCATAACATGATGTTTATGCGGTTACCATGGTGCCAAGTGACGCTACATGGTACTAACGCCACCCTTCGGAAGTTGCATCACACGCTATGAGTTGGTGGGAATATTTAAACTGGGGTGGTGTGCAGTGGCTCTTCTGATAGAGCGATAAGCACGGCCGCTCCAGCTACATGGTGAGTCCCCTAACTGTTTGTCTGTACAGCAGCATATAATGTGCTGACATTTATCTTGTTGCACATTCTCTCCCAGCACGGTATATAGGCTATGGGTCCATAATTTGTTAGGATTTGAAATTGGATGCGTCACAGATTGATTATGTGATGAGTCCATACTAATTGGTGAGTTTTTTTATGTTCATATTTTTATTTATAGATATGATTGGTTGGCTGACATGCTGATATCTATTGTAATCTTATATATTTGGTTTCAGCATGTTATGCGAATGGTGGGTTCATATTCTATGGGACCCTAAAAGGATGTGATACTTTTTGAGACTCCCCTGAAGAGTTCTATACCTGAATGAAACGCGTCGGGAGGTACGACTGATCTATTAAGGGGCATTATCTGGACCCCAGTGATTGTATTAGATGGCATCCAAATAAATTTGGTGAGACCAATTCATTTTTCTAATGTGGAGTGAGGTAAGACTTATCCAATTATTAGTGGACGCTAATGTTAATTGGCACCTATAACTATGGTTACTAAAGTCCGATTACATTGGGGCTGAAGGTCCAAGCAATTTCTTTGGCTTACATAGATCCTTTGAAGAGACAGGAGGGCCATATTCTTTTCTTTTATGTCAACTGTTTGTTATTTGTGATCAATTATCACACCCCTATTACTGTTAACCTTTTTTCTTTATAACAATTTGGGTTTTTGCAACAGCTATTTCAGTTTCATATATCTAATAACTGATGGACTGAGTAAGATTTCTGGATTGAAATGAGGTTTATTGTACTAACAGGAAATGTGCAATCCGCATTTAAACAAAATTTGACCTGTGCAAAAGTATGGGCACCCTTATCAATTTCTTGATTTGAACACTCCTAACTACTTTTTACTGACTTACTAAAGCACTAAATTGGTTTTGTAACCTCATTGAGCTTTGAACTTCATAGGCAGGTGTATTCAATCATGAGAAAAGGTATTTAAGGTGGCCACTTGCAAGTTGTTCTCCTATTTGAATCTCCTATGAAGAGTGGCATCATGGGCTCCTCAAAACAACTCTCAAATGATCTGAAAATAAAGATTATTCAACATAGTTGTTCAGGGGAAGGATACAAAAAGATGTCTCAGAGATTTAAACTGTCAGTTTCCACTGTGAGGAACATAGTAAGGAAATGGAAGAACACAGGTACAGTTCTTGTTAAGCCCAGAAGTGGCAGGCCAAGAAAAATGTCAGAAAGGCAGAGAAGAATAATGGTGAGAACAGTCAAGGACAATCCACAGACCACCTCCAAAGACCTGCAGCATCATCTTGCTGCAGATGGTGTCAATGTGCATCGGTCAACAATACAGCGCACGTTGCAGAAGGAGAAGCTGTATGGGAGAGTGATGCGAAAGAAGCCGTTTCTGCAAGCACGCCACAAACAGAGTCGCTTGAGGTATGCAAAAGCACATTTGGACAAGCCAGTTACATTTTGGAAGAAGGTCCTGTGGACTGATGAAACAAAGATTGAGTTGTTTGGTCATACAAAAAGCAATTATGCATGGAGGCAAAAAAACATGGCATTCCAAGAAAAGCACTTGCTACCCACAGTAAAATTTGGTGGCGGTCATCATGCTTTGGGGCTGTGTGGCCAATGCCGGCACCGGGAATCTTGTTAAAGTTGAGGGTTGCATGGATTCAACTCAGTATCAGCAGATTCTTGACAATAATGTGCAAAAATCAGTGACGAAGTTGAAGTTACGCAGGGGATGGATATTTCAGCAAGACAATGATCCAAAACACCGCTCCAAGTCTACTCAGGCATTCATGCAGAGGAACAATTACAATGTTCTGGAATGGCCATCCTAGTCCCCAGACCTGAATATCATTGAAAATCTGTGGGATGATTTGAAGCGTGCTGTCCATGCTCGGCGACCATCAAACATAACTGAACTGGAATTGTTTTGTAAACAGGAATGGTCAAATATATCTTCATCCAGGATCCAGGAACTCATTAAAAGCTACAGGAAGCGACTAGAGGCTGTTATTTTTGCAAAAGGAGGATCTACAAAATATTAATGTCACTTTTATGTTGAGGTGCCCATACTTTTGCACCGGTCAAATTTTGTTTAAATGCGGATTGCACATTTTCTGTTAGTACAATAAACCTCATTTCAATCCAGAAATATTACTCAGTCCATCAGTTATTAGATATATGAAACTGAAATAGCTGTTGCAAAAACCCAAATTGTTATAAAGAAAAAAGGTTAACATTAATAGGGGTGCCCAAACTTTTTCATATGACTGTAACACAATATTGAGGGGAGCAGGGGGAATAAAACAAGAACAGAAACTGGACACTTTTGACTTGTTGAAAGGTCTTCAAAAAGGATCTGTCACTTGCTTAAAAAATTAGTTAAATGAGTTAAATCCCTCAGCTCCCCTGATTCTGAAACTATGTTCTGTTTTACACCACGTCAATCCATTGCGGAGATAGTCACATTTGTTGCTTTCGGAGCGCAGTATGTGAAATCTCTGCCTTCTGTCCAACTGTGTGTTTCTTCACAGTCTGCTCTGGGCAGTGTGCGCTTTTATCCCTTCCTTCTTTACACTGCCAATCACAGCTGATCTCGCAATTTATCAAGCTCCAGACACTGTTGAACTCTGATTGGCAGGGAGGTTGAAAGTGCACTGTTGTGAAAGGCTACGTTCGTCTACAAGCAGAGGTTTCACATTGTGTGCTCCAAAAAACAACAAATGTGACTAAATCAGCAATGGAGTGACGCAGTGCAAAACCAAAAAGAGCAGCAGAATCAGGGGAGCTTAGGGATTCTTGCAAGGTATTTAAATATTTTTTTAAGCAAGTTACAGGTTTTCTTTAAGTATGTGTGACACCGTGGCAAAACCAGGTAGTCACAGATAGGCCCCTGCACAGCACCATCCCCCACTTAGGAAACACACAGCCGACCTGAAACCCTAGTCACCCCCCCTTAGGGAAAGATAGACACACCAGTGGGCGTGACCAGGCGGTTGGACACACCCACCCAGGGGTCTAGACAGCCCGGAGCGGGAAAACAAGTAGTAAAAGTTTGGAGTTCAGTTTGGAAAGGAGTGTGGGCTGGAGCTAAGTGTAGCTCCAGCAGAGAAAGTTCAAGTTGAATGGTACCAGGCTAGGAGCCCTGGTGACTTTGGCTAGGTGGCAGACTGTGGTCTCCGTCAGCAGGAGACGGGAAGACGGCTCGGCAGAACCGAGGTGGACCGGGACAGGGTTGTAGCGCGCCGGTACCGACACGGGGAACCGACCCGGAAACCGGAGCACAAAGGGGGGTACTCGGACCCTGAAGCCAGGACCGGAAACAAGCGGCCTGGTTAATTAACCGATTGAAGCCAGGACTAGAGGTCCTGTCCCACCCAAAGTCCCTCATAGAAGACAACAGCCCACCGATAGGGATACGAGGTCATCGCCAGGGCCCATAGATCCCACGGGCCAGCGTCTGCGGGCACGGCTCCTTAGGCCACATCCAGCCGGGAGCGGACTCTTGAGTTCCAGACTAGGAAGTCCAACTTACACAAAGTCAGTGCAGAGGAAAAGGATAGAGACCACCAGCCTGCGTGGGGGACCCGAATGCAACCGGCCGCGGCGCCGGCCACCAGCACCTTGGTTTACCAGAGACTCTTGTGATTTATTGACTAAGAGTAAACAAGCATCCCCTTGCCATCGCTATACCCTGCACAGAGACACTGGGTCCCGAGGCAACCATCCCTACCCATGGAGGGGTTAACATCCAGCTGCCACTACATCTCCCCCGGGTACCCCATAACAGCAGCGATGGTGTGCCAACTCACCACACACCGTGGGTGGCGTCACGAACTTAATACGGCTTAGCCCATACATCTACATCCCCCCATTTATTCGGCGTGTCCGCGAGACCCCCGGGTTCGGAGACCCTCGAGCCACCACCCCAGAAGGCCCGGATCCGAGCAGCACCGGCTGCTGGCACAGGGGCAGCACACCCCGAAACTTGGCGTCACGAACAGGATACTTACCCATCCACTTACCTTGTGGAAGTGCGCCTTGGACAGTTAGTGGTGATCCGTTGAGAAATTTTCAGAAGTCGCCATTTTTGCCGCCATTTTTAGGCGCGAAAACTGCAACATGTGACCAAGCAGATAAAGGGCAGGGACTCCAGGACCCTGCCACCCTTCTCGTTCCTGGATACCATCAGTGCAGCATGGCCGACCCATCTGGCAAGCCCGCAGTGAAGGAGCCCGCACCCGGAACAGCCTACATCTCACCCGGGTGCCCCATAACAGAAGCGATGGTGTCCCAACTCACCACACACTGTGGGTGGCGTCACGAACTTAATATGGCCTAGCCCGTACATCTACGTCCCCCCATTTATTCAACGTGTCCGCGAGACCTCCGGGTCCGGAGACCCTCGAGCCACCACCCCAGAAGGCCCGGATCCGAGCATCACCGGCTGCTGGCACGGGGACAGCACATATGTGTCAATTACAACTTCTAATGATGCAGAAACTCACTGTCAAAATAACATTACATTGACATTTTTAACTTTACCTTATATGCCTGTAGCGTTAAACACACTGCCACGGGGTTCTGGAAGAAAAATAACAATATGATTTTGTTATGAATTATGTACTCTTTCTAGAAGGGTCATATTTATCATCTAATATGTTAAATTCCAGTCTGTCTAAAAAAAAAAATACAACAAATTGTAATTCTTAAATATGTAGCACACTCTAGTGGCTTACATGTTCTTTTTTTATACTGAAAAGATTTCCTTGGTTTGTACACTGTGTAGTAAAAAAAAGTCTGAAACTATTCATTATGTGGCTGCAAAGCTAAGAGCAATGGACTAAGGGGCCCTTTGCACACTACGACATTGCAGGTGCGATGTCGGTGGGGTCAAATCGAAAGTGATGCACATCCGGCGTCGCTCTCAACATCGTAGTGTGTAAAGCATTTTTGATACGATTAATGAGCTCAAAAGCGTTGTAATCATATCATCGGTGTAGCGTTGGTTATTTCCATGAATTTGGAAATGACCGATGTTACGATGTTGTTCCTCGTTCCTGCGGCATCACACATTGCTGTGTGTGAAGCCGCAGGAGCAAGGAACATCTCCTATCTGCGTCCCGGATGGCTATGCGGAAGGAAGGAGTTGGGCGGGATGTTTACTTCCCACTCATCTCCGCCCCTCCGCTTCTATTGGCCGCCTGCCGTGTGACGTCGCTATGACGCCGCACGACCCGCCCCCTTAGGAAGGAGGCGGTTCCCCGGCCAGAGCGACGTCGCAGGGCAGGTGAGTGCATGTGAAGCTGCCGTAGCGATAATGTTCGCTATGGCAGCTATCACCATGATATCGCAGCTGTGACGGGGGCGGGGACTATCGCGCTCGGCATCGCAGCATCAGCTTGCAATGTTGTAGTGTGCAAAGGGCACCTAAGACTGCGTATGATCTATCAATCACTAAACATGTCCTGAAACTGCAATGCAATTTACATAACCCTAAGGCAGGGGTGATAAACGTGCATCCCTCATGTCACCTCCGGCCGTCTATCGGTTTCTGGCCTGCCTGCAGACCAAGACAGCCGAAGGCCTGAAAACATTGGACTGCAGACCACACCATGCCCTCTGCCACCCAGCTACTGTTGCTGCCCGCCACCCGATGTCAGCCCTATTTGGAGATCATAATGTATATAGGAGGCTATGTGGTTCTCATAATGTATATAGGAAGCTATGTGAGGGCTCATGTTGTGTCTAGGAGTTTATGTGGGGGCTCATGCTGTCTCTAGAAAGCTATGGGGCAGCTCATGCTATATTTAAGAGACTTTGTGAGAACGCATGCTGTATTTAGGAAGCTCATAATGTATTTAGGAGGCTATGTGAGGGCTCATGTGTTTAGGAGTCTACGTGAGGGCTCATGCTGTATTTAGTAGGCTATGTGGGGGCTCATGCTATATTTAGGAGGCTATGTGAGGGCTCATGCTATATTTTGGAAGCTCCTAATGTATATAGTAGGCTATGTGACGGCTCATGTGTTTAGAAGTTTATGTGGGTGCGCATGCTTTATTTAGGAGGCTATGTCGGGGGTTAAAAAATTTAGAAGGATATGTGAGGACTCATGCTAACAGGAAGCTGTGGAGGGGCTCATGCTGTATTTAAGAGGCTATGTGTTGACTTATGCTGTATTTAGGAGGCTGTGTGAGGGCTCATGCTGTATTTAAGAGGCAGTGTGAGGCTCATGCTGTATTTAAGAGGCTGCGTGTTGACTTAGGCTACTTTCACACATCCGGTTTGAGCTCTGCGGCTCAATCCGGCTGTGAAAACTATGCAACGGATGCGGCGAAAACACCGCATCCTTTGCATAAGTTTTTACATGCGGCCCGTCCGGTTTTTTCCGGTTGCGGCATGCTACTGAGCATGCGCAGTGGAAAAAACCGCATGCGGCGAGCGGATGCGTTTTTTTCCGCATCGCGCCGCATCCGGCCTCCATAGGTATGCATTGAAAAATGCGCCGCAGCGGCCGGATGCGTCGCGATGCGGTGTTTTTTGCCGGAGCAAAAAACGTTGTAGGGAACGTTCGATCCGGCCGCCGCATCGGCTAAATCTGCCGCATGCGGCAAACACCGGACCGAACGCAAGCCCCTGCGGCACAATACGGCACTAATGTAAGTCTATGCAAAAAAAAACCGCAACCGGCGTTACAAAAGCCGGTTGCGGTTTTTCTGCAGAACGCCGTATTGTGCCGCAGAGCTAAAATCCGGATGTGTGAAAGCACCCTTATGCTGTATTTAGGAGCTGTGTGAGGGTTCATGCTGTATTTAGGAGGCTGTATGGGGGCTCATGCTGTAATTAGGAGGCTATGTGGAGGCTCACACTGTGTATAGAGGGGATTTGTGGTGGATCACATTGTATATAGACAGGCTATGTGGCTCTCATGTTGTATATAGAGGAGCTATGTGTGGGCTCACATCGTAAATAGGAGTGCTATGTGGGGCTCATAATCTATATAGGAGGCTAATTGGGGCTCAAAGTTTTGATTTTCATCATTCTTCAGAGGCGCCTGATCTCACGCAGCATGTCCTGGAGAGACCCAGTGACCCTGAGCAGCGGTAATGTTACTGATGTCACCGCTCTTCATAAGCGCCGAGTCTCATGCAGCCTGTAAGCAAAGTCTATAAAGTGTCAGATCGATGCTCCATAGACTTTGTTTCCTCACTGAAACGGATGTTAAGACTTATCTTTTACAATATGCTAGAAGGTGGCCCGATTCTACGCATCGGGTATTCTAGAATTTACGTATTGTGTAGTTAATGTATGATTTTTGTTATATATATATACAGTGCCTACAAGTAGTATTCAACCCCCTGCAGATTTAGCAGGTTTACACATTCGGAATTAACTTGGCATTGTGACATTTGGACAGCCTGGAAGTGTGAAATGCACTGCAGCAAAAAAGAATGTTATTTCTTTTTTTTTTTTTAAATTGTGAAAAGTTTATTCAGAGGGTCATTTATTATTCAACCCCTCAAACCACCAGAATTCTGTTTTGGTTCCCCTAAAGTATTAAGAAGTATTTCAGGCACAAAGAACAATGAGCTTCACATGTTTGGATTAATTGTCTCTTTTTCCAGCCTTTTCTGACTAATTAAGACCCTCCCCAAACTTGTGAACAGCACTCATACATGGTCAACATGGGAAAGACAAAGGAGCATTCCAAGGCCATCAGAGACAAGATCGTGGAGGGTCACAAGGCTGGCAAGGGGTACAAAACCCTTTCCAAGGAGTTGGGCCTATGGCACCAAAGATCTCGATCTTGGTCTCATCAGACCAGAGAACCTTGAACCAGTCTGTCTCAGAGTCCTCCAAATGATCATGAGCAAACTGTAGACGAGCCTTGACATGACACTTTGAAAGTAAAGGTACCTTACGGGCTCGTCTGAAACGGAGACCATTGTGGTGGAGTACGTTACTTATGGTATTGACTGAAACCAATGTCCCCACTGCCATGAGATCTTACCGGAGCTCCTTCCTTGTTGTCCTTGGGTTAGCCTTGACTCTTCGGACAAGCCTGGCCTCGGCACGGGTGGAAACTTTCAAAGGCTGTCCAGGCCGTGGAAGGCTAACAGTAGTTCCATAAGCCTTCCACTTCCGGATGATGCTCCCAACAGTGGAGACAGGTAGAACCACACACGTGACGTTTGGAGACTGGATGGCACTGCATACGACCCCAAGAATACCATCCCTACAGTCAAGCATAGTGGTAGCAGCATCATGCTGTGGGGCTGTTTCTCAGCCGAGGGGCCTGGCCATCTGTTCCGCATCCATGGGAAGATGGATAGCACGGCCTACCTGGAGATTTTCGCCAAGAACCTTCGCTCCTCCATCAAGGATCTTAAGATGGGTCGTCTCTTCATCTTCCAACAAGACAACGACCCAAAGCACACAGCCAAGAAAACCAAGGCCTGGTTCAAGAGGGAAAAAATCAAGGTGTTGCAGTGGCCTAGTCAGTCTCCTGACCTTAACCCAATTGAAAACTTGTGGAAGGAGCTCAAGATTAAAGTCCACATGAGACACCCAAAGAACCTAGATAACTTGGAGAAGATCTGCATGGAGGAGTGGGCCAAGATAACTCCAGAGACCTGTGCCGGCCTGATCAGGTCTTATAAAAGACGATTATTAGCTGTAATTGCAAACAAGGGTTATTCCACAAAATATTAAACCTAGGGGTTGAATAATAATTGACCCTGACTTTTATGTTGAAAATTTATTAAAATTTAACTGAGCAACATAACTTGTTGGTTTGTAAGATTTATGCATCTGTTAATAAATCCTGCTCTTGTTTGAAGTTTGCAGGCTCTAAAGGCCCCGTCACACTAAGCAACATCACTAGCAACATCGCTGCTAACGAACAACTTTTGTGACGTAGCAGCGATGTTGCTAGTGATGTCGCTGTGTGTGACATCCAGCAACAACCTGGCCCCTGCTGTGAGGTCGTTGGTTGTTGCTGAATGTCCTGGGCCATTTTTTAGTTGTTGCTGTCCCGCTGTGAAGCACATATCGCTGTGTGACAGCGAGACAGCAACAACTAAATGTGCAGGCAGCAGGAGCCGGCTTCTGCGGAGGCTGGTAACCACAGTAAACATCGGGTAACCAAGAAGCCCTGTCCTTGGTTACCCGATATTTACCTTTGTTACCAGCCTCCGCCACTCTCACTGTCAGTGCCGGCTCCTGCTCTGTGCACATGTAGCTGCATGACACATCGAGTTAATTAACCCGATGTGTGCTGTAGCTAGGAGAGCAGGGAGCCAGCGCTAAGCATTGTGCGCTGCTCCTTGCTCTGTGCACATTTAGCTGCAGGACACATCGGGTTAATTAACCCGATGTGTGCTGTAACTAGGAGAGCAAGGAGCCAGCACTAAGCGGTGTGCGCTGCTCCCTGCTCTGTGCAGCTGCACCCTGTACTCTATACCCTATATATGTACCCTGTGCAACTGCACCCGGTGTGCGCTGCTCCCTGCTCTGTGCACATTTAGCTGCAGCACACATCGGGTAATTAACCCGATGTGTGCTGTAACTAGGAGAGCAGGGAGCCAGCGCTCAGTGTGCGCTGCTCCCTGCTCTCTGCACGTGTAGCTGCGTGCGCTGGTAACCAAGGTAAATATCGGTTTGGTTACCCGATATTTACCTTAGTTACCAAGCGCAGCATCTTTCACGCGGCGCTGGGGGCTGGTCACTGGTTGCTGGTGAGCTCACCAGCAACTCGTGTAGTGACGCTGCAGCGATCCCTGTCAGGTCAGGTTGCTGGTGGGATCGCTGGAGCGTCGCAGTGTGACATCTCACCAGCAACCTCCTAGCAACTTACCAGCGATCCCTATCGTTGTTGGGATCGCTGGTAAGTTGTTTAGTGTGACTGGACCTTAACTTATTTGCATCTTATCAAACCTGCTAAATCTGCAAGGGGTTGAATACTACTTGTAGGCACTTGTATATATAGATGTTGTTGTGTGTAGTTACCAAGTGTTTGTGTAGGGGCTGTAAATGTTCTGGGTGTTGTCTGGGTGTGGCGGGGGGTGAGAGCGGTGTTGTTTGTGTGTTGCGTTGTGTGTGTTGCGTTCTTTGTGGAGCGCTGTGTGTCTGTAGCGTTGTGTGTGTGTGTTGCGCGGTTTATGTGGGTGTGGGGTGTGTGTGTTTTGGTGGGAGTTATGTTTTGTGCAATGTGTGTGTTGTGCGGCATGTGCGTACATTTGTGTGTGCCACGGTGTTTGTGTGTTCGGTGTTGTGTGTGTGCGGTGTTGTCTGTGTGTGTGGGTATCTGTGTAGGGCGGTGTTTGTGGTTCCCAGTGTGTGTGTGGTGTGTTGTGCAGTGCGTGTGTGGCGGTGTGTGTGTGTGTGTTTTGGGGGGAGGTGTGCACCCCCCATCGTGCTCCATCCCCCATGCTGTGCACCCCCCATCGTGCTCCATCCCCCATGCTGCACACTCCCCATCGTGCTCCATCCCCCATGCTGCGCACCCCCCATCGTGCTCCATCCCCCATGCTGCGCACCCCCCATCGTGCTCCATCCCCCATGATGCGCACCCCCCATCGTGCTCCATCCCCCATGCTGCACACTCCCCATTGTGCTCCATCCCCCATGCTGCGCACTCCCCATCGTGCTCCATCCCCATGCTGCGCACTCCCCATTGTGCTCCATCCCCCATGCTGCGCACTCCCCATCGTGCTCCATCCCCCATGCTGCGCATTCCCCATCGTGCTCCATCCCCCATGCTGCGCACTCCCAAACGTGCTCCATCCCCATGCTGTGCACTCCCCATTGTGCTCTATCCCCCATGCTGCGCAATACCCATCGTGCTCCATCCCCCATGCTGCGCACTCCCAAACATGCTCCATCCCCCATGCTGCGCACTCCCAAACGTGCTCTATCCCCCATGCTGCGCACTCCCCATCGTGCTCCATCCCCCATGCTGCGCACTCCCCATCGTGCTCCATCCCCCATGCTGCGCATTCCCCATTGTGCTCCATCCCCCATGCTGCGCACTCCAAAACGTGCTCCATCCCCCATGCTGCGCACTCCCAAATGTGCTCCATCCCCAATGCTGCGCACTCCCCATTGTGCTCCATCCCCCATGCTGCGCATTCCCCATCATGCTCCATCCCCCATGCTGCGCACTCCCCATCGTGCTCCATCCCCTATGCTGCGCATTCCCCATCGTGCTCCATCCCCTATGCTGCGCACTCCCCATCGTGCTCCATCCCCCATGCTGCGCACTCCCCATCGTGCTCCATCCCCCATGCTGTGCACCCCCCATCGTGCTCCATCCCCCATGCTGTGCACCCCCCATCGTGCTCCATCCCCTATGCTGCACACTCCTCATCGTGCTCCATCCCCCATGCTGCGCACTCCCCATCGTGCTCCAACCCCCATGCTGTGCACCCCCCATCGTGCTCCATCCCCCATGCTGTGCACCCCCCATCGTGCTCCACAGTCACACATCAGCCAGTATACACGCACATATCTGATCGCATACACTCACACCCCACTTTTGCCTGTGCCCTCCGGTGTGCGGTCACAGCAGCTGTGCTGCACGCAGTGCTCCTCTGCCTTCTGCCGACACGCACACATCCGATCGCATACACGCACACATCCGATCGCATACACACACACATCCTATCGCATACATGCACACATCGTATCGCATACACGAACACATCCTATCGCATACACGCACACACACACTGACGATATCGCACATACGCGCTCAAACACTCACAACATCCGGAGATACCACATGCTTCTGGCCATGTGATCCTCCGGCAGGTCCTGGAAGGTCACTGCACGCACAGTATCGCCGCCAATAAGCAAGCGATATCACGGGATGATGTGAGTGTGTGGATGCGATCTGATGTGTGTGTGAGGTGTGTGTGGATGCGATCTGATGTGTGTGTGAGGTGTGTGTGAGTGTGATCTGATGTGTGTGTGAGGTGTGTGTGAGTGTGATCTGATATGTGTGTGTGTGTGTGTGTGTCTGTTCTTATGTCTGTTAGTGTGTGTGTGTGTTCCGCCGCTGCAGGACCTTGATGCGCTCACCTGGGAGCCGGTGTACGCTGGTAACCATGTTACACAATATTACATGGTTACCAGCGTACCCCGCTCGCACGGGAGCCCACACCAGCGTACGCCGGCAACCCCAGCAATGCGAGGATATGTGTTGGCTGGGTTGACGGCGTACGCTGATGTGGGCTCCCGGGGGTACAGCACTCACCGTGGCGTACGCTGGTGTGGGCTCCCGGGGGTACAGCACTCACCTGGGAGTCTGGGCTCCGTGTCGTTTCGGGGAATGCGTGCAGGGGGCAGGGCCAGAGCGAGCATGCAATGTGTGAGGGGGGCGGGGCGTGGCCGAGTTGCCAATGCGTGCAGGGGGCTGGGGCGAGAAGTCAATCCGTGGGGGGGCGGAGCCTGGCCGAGCGGGCAATCCGTGCGGGGGGCGGAGCCGAGTCGAGGCGAACGGCCAATCTGTGCGGGGGGGAAGAGCCGAGGCGAGCGGCCAATCCGCTGTTTGTCACCGTAAGGACACAATTTTGGAGCAAGACAGACAGACAGAATAAGGGAATTATATATAAAGATAATGCTAAAATAAATGTCCAAAAAGTGACTAGTGCATGGTATACCTGTTTCCTGATACTAGGAACAAGACAAACACAAAATCCTTTAGAGACCTATACCAAGGGAATACCCCCACCGAACATGTATCAAGAAGTGACGTGTTTTGTTGTTATTCCTAACAACTCATCAGGAGACACGCTAAATAAACATCACCAAGGACTCATTCCCCATAAAAACAAAATAAGTGAATGGCTTGTCATATAGACAGTTCTATAAATCAATTAGGAAGACAACCTGACAGAAATGTATCAGGTTTTCACTAGTTTTCACCCCACATTAAATTTCATGTTAGTCATTAATTTTATGGATTTATCAAAATCATAAATAGGGACATCAATTCATTAATCTTACAAACCACTGGGAAACGATTGCTCACAATTATTGCACATGCCCACATTAGTCCAGCAAGTGCTTCAGATAAATAAGCAAAATCTCTGAAAAATTGCACATAAAATATATACTCATACGTTGGCTCAGTGGTTAGCACTACAGTCTTGCAGCGCTGAGGTCCTGGGTTCAAATCCCACCAAGGACACCATCTGCAAGGAGTTTGTATGTTCTCCCCGTGTTTGCGTGGGTTTCCTCCGGGTACTCTGGTTTCCTCCCACACTCCAAAGACATACAGATAGGGACTCTAGATTGTGAGCCCCAATGGGGACAGTGATGCCAATGTATGTAAAGCGCTGTAGAATTAATAGCGCTATATAAATGAATAAAATTATTATTATTATTATACCTAAAGAACTAGAGAAAATCCTGGAATTTCAGCTTTACAGCCACTAGAGGGCAGCAGCATGTCACAGATTTCTGAAGCAGACTGTGCATTGCAGATAACATACAGTATGTGACTGTCACTTCACAAACTATATATAGCCTGAGATGGGACAGGCTGTCAGCTCACACAACATTATAGTCACTGCCCTAACCTGTGGTGCAGCCACAATTCTCACTTTTTCCGAAAATGTTCTGCAGGGAAATTGGGGGTCTTTAAATCTGCAGCATATCACGCTGTGGAAAGATTAAAACTCAAATATCACAGTAAAATTCAGAGGTTCATAATCCACAGAAATGCCTCAAATAATAAAACATGTACTCCCCTTCCTGGTCTGTCTTTTCGGGTCTTGACTTGTTGGGCCCATGTGGACACACAACCACTGCAGCCAATTGCTTTTTGCTCAAAAGTGTTGACCAGTACTGGCTGCAGGACCAGAGAACCTCAGCATGAAAGCTGTAAAATCTGTTAGATTGTTTGTTTTTTTTGTTGTTGCGTACAGATTAGCTGTTGGAATTTGCGGCCAACAAAATTAGTACAATTTGCTTGACTATTTTCTAGTGAATTTTCCTGTGGATTTTGAGTTGTGTTGCTGTGGAATTGTCCACAGTAAATACAACCATGTAGATACAGTGTGTCCAACCATATCCTGTCCACCGCCATTAACTTGATAACTTGAGAACGGCGGCAGCCATAGGCATAGAAGTGGTATCTAGGTATAATAAAGTAACCATGTGCTACGCAATGAAACCACCTATAACGCCACCTGGTGGAAAACAACGGAGTTAGCATTTTTATCTTGAAAACGGAACGAGATAGAGAAAAAAAGCGAATTAAAAAATTGTAGGGCATCAACAATTCAATACGAATCGACACCTTACATACAGAAATGCTATGATATGAAACCCATGAACCCTCCAAAACATTGAATGCTGGTCACGCATATGGCGCTCATTTAACTTTGATGCTCAAAGTGGCAACCGTCAGCTGCAATGCACACCTGGACTCTGGACAGTGTAAGGGGTGGGCAGACCCCTTACAAAGAGGTGCAGTGTTTCCCCTGAAGATACCCCCGCTGGGGTAGACAAAGCTGTTGATGTTTTATGTTGATGTTTTATTGTAATTGCACTGTATAGCTGGGTTTCCCCTAGTGGCCGAGTGGGACGGCTGTCCCCATAGAAACTGTGCAGGAGGGAGGAGGAGCCGGCAGCTTAGGGGGAAAAAGAGTGTGTGTGTGTGTGTGTAAAAGTCAGTTGATTCCGGGACGGGGGAGAAGGAACAGCCAGGGGCAGAGTGTGGAGCTGAGTGGGCAGAAAGAAAGAAAGAAGGGAAGAAGAGAAGAAGTGTCCTCAAGGGTGAAGCAGAATTGGTGTGGGTCCAGTCTGTGTTAGCCGGAGTGGGAGCCTAGGTGAAGTGGAGTAGCCGGGCACATCCCCACTAGAGGAGACAACAAGGAAAGATTTCCCCAGACAGGAATTGTGACCGTGCGCTGCAAAATCCGTGCATTGAGCTGTCTGTGAAACTCTGTGCAATAAAGATGTCGTTTGGTTTATCTGATCCCTGCCTGAAGAGTCTTCCTGCGGCTGAAAGTATGATCTTTTCCACCACACTCTGCCCCACAGAACAATCCCCTGTCCCAAAAGTGATGGCGGAGCCGGGGGTAAGCCTGATAGAAAAAGGGGCCACGACTACAATCCCTGAGGCGCCCCCGTCACCCCGTTACATGTGGCGTAGTCGGCAGGATCCGGATTATATGCAAGGGGTCCCGATCCAAGAAGATGGAGACCAAATAGTGTCTACGGTACAGGATCCGGATTATTGGCGAAGGGTCCCGATCCCATGGTGGGAAGAAGAAGTGGTGCCTAAGGCGTTGGACCGGGCACAAGATGGCGGCACGATGGCCGCCGTCTTCATGAACACAGTGAGAGCGCGAAGAATTGGCGCCAAAAGAAAAGCTTGGGGCTGGCCGGTGAAGAAAAAGAAGTGCGGAGTGCGCCGCTCAAAGAGGGGAGGTGCTGGCCCCAGGATGCTGATGAAGACATGTGAAGTGGGATGCCGGGGCCTATTTGCGGTAGGAGTGACCCGGATGCCCACTGCACAAGAGGCCGCACAGTGGCAGCAAGAGATCGAACGGGAAGAGTGCCAATACCGGAGGCGTATCCAGCAGAGACCGGTGCTGGCTGAGATTTCCCGGCCGAGAAACACGCTGGCGGTGTCGCCAGAAGTCATGACAGGACTGAGTGCTGACCCAGAAAAGGGGACACCGGCGGTGTTAGCGATCCACCAGAGCATGGTCACACACCCGGTGATCGTCGTGGGTAGTCCCCAGCTGTCCCGTTCAGCGACCCCGTCACCCCCGTCGGGGGTTGAAGTGGCAAAACCGGAGACAGATGCACCAGAATCACCAGTCAACTACGAACCGTTTCCGGAGGCTGCGCCGCTTGCCAGGTCAGTCCCTTTCCGATTATGTGAGGGCTCAGCGGGCCGAATGGCAGCGAGCTTACCATCCCGAGTGACCCGTAACGACCGGAGGTGATGGACATGTTCGTGTTGAAGACCGGTGTTGTTAAAGAGCCGGAAGAGTTCCACAGTTTGCAACCATGTTTAAGTTACCGAGCCCGGAAGGAGCCTGATGCTGGACTGAGCCAGGGACTACCTCCGTGATGTTAAGGAAGACTTTATTGTTTGTCCTCCTATCTACTAAGACCGGGAGTGCTGTAAAAGCCTCCGGGCAGAAGACCAGCAAAGACCGGGAGTGCTGTAACGGCCTCCGGGCACACTGCCTACAAAGACCGGGAGCTCCCAGGAGGGACTCCGGGCACAGAACTTGGGGGCTCAGTGGTTGACTTTGTTTATGAAAGTTTTGAAGTTTTATCCAAAATTTGCCTTGCTGCTAACTTTTGTTTTACAGGTTCGAGCCTTGCCGGGAGGCTTAGGCTTATAGAGGGGAGGAATGTAAGGGGTGGGCAGACCCCTTACAAAGAGGTGCAGTGTTTCCCCTGAAGATACCCCCGCTGGGGTAGACAAAGCTGTTGATGTTTTATGTTGATGTTTTATTGTAATTGCACTGTATAGCTGGGTTTCCCCTAGTGGCCGAGTGGGACGGCTGTCCCCATAGAAACTGTGCAGGAGGGAGGAGGAGCCGGCAGCTTAGGGGGAAAAAGAGTGTGTGTGTGTGTGTAAAAGTCAGTTGATTCCGGGACGGGGGAGAAGGAACAGCCAGGGGCAGAGTGTGGAGCTGAGTGGGCAGAAAGAAAGAAAGAAGGGAAGAAGAGAAGAAGTGTCCTCAAGGGTGAAGCAGAATTGGTGTGGGTTCAGTCTGTGTTAGCCGGAGTGGGAGCCTAGGTGAAGTGGAGTAGCCGGGCACATCCCCACTAGAGGAGACAACAAGGAAAGATTTCCCCAGACAGGAATTGTGACCGTGCGCTGCAAAATCCGTGCATTGAGCTGTCTGTGAAACTCTGTGCAATAAAGATGTCGTTTGGTTTATCTGATCCCTGCCTGAAGAGTCTTCCTGCGGCTGAAAGTATGATCTTTTCCACCACACTCTGCCCCACAGAACAATCCCCTGTCCCAAAAGTGATGGCGGAGCCGGGGGTAAGCCTGATAGAAAAAGGGGCCACGACTACAATCCCTGAGGCGCCCCCGTCACCCCGTTACAACAGCATACTGTATCTTGCTGCACGTTGTGCAATATGGTAGGTGACACGTTTGCACAAGCATCTGTGATACGTCATCGTAGGTCCGGCAATGTTAGTGGAGGGGTCGCACACAGCTGCTGTTTGATGTGACCTCACAGAAAGAAGTCCAATGGGGTCAGGTGAGGTGAGCGTGCAGGCCACTCCACGCAGCCACCATACCCAGTGACTTGTAGGAAGGTCTCCATGAGGTGTCGCTTCACGTCCGCAGCCTTGTGAGTTTTACACGTTCTAATCATAGCATTTCTGTATGCAAGGTGATTCGTATTGAATTGATGATGCCCTACAACTTTGTAATTCATTTTTTTTTTCTATCTCATTCCGTTTTCGACATAAAAATGCTAACTCCGTTGTTTTCCACCAGGTGGCGCTAAAGGTGGTTTCATTGCGTAGTGCATGGCTACTTTACTATACCTAGACACCATTTCTATGCCTATAGCTGCCGTCGTTCTCTTTAATGGCGGTGGACAGGATATGGGTGGACACACTGTATATAACAAGTTCTTGCACATGAGCTATAAAGGTGCCTATATGTTATATCAGTGTTCGCTCTGAGGTGGGTACTCTATAAAGGAAAGAGTTAAAATAACCAACTAATAAGTCCAATTGATCAGTTCACTCTAGGATAACTATCAGCCGTATACACAGTTTAGCTGAGCACTCGTGTGTCCTAAGGAAATCACACAAAGAATTGGGCAAATAAATTCACACTATCCAATTCTTATCTCCTTGGACATCTTCTGTTGGGGGGAAAGTCACATAAGACTGGCACTCGGCGCCTGCTCTGCTGGAGTATAAGCCGAGTGTCATACCACTGTGATGCGATCCTGCGATCAGATCACAGCCGTGGAGGAGAGGGCAGGCGCTGTGGAAGAGAGGGAGGGACTAATCTCTCCATCTCCTCTATTATCAGCTGATGCGTATATCGCACTGCACTCTGGTGTAACGCGAGTGCAATGCAATGTTTCTCTCACACCCGTATAGGTGCAAGAGAAAATTAATTGGATTCCACCCGCAGCATGGTGTGATTGTCTTCTCGGTCGGATTAGGGCTGAGAAATAAAATCGCTCATGGGAACGACCCCATAGAGTACCATGGGTCCGGGTGGAATGCGATTTTTTTTTTATTGCATTTTACTTGCTCCTTTTCACTCCCTGTGTGTCCTTAGCCTTAACATAGTTTCCCACGGGATCAATAAAGTGTATCGTATCATATCGTATATCTTAGATGGCCGGCCAATCCCACCGACACGTTTAGCCAACATTAATGTAATCTGTATGCGGCCTTAAGTCATCAATGCTGAGGCTGGTGTTAGATTAGTCAGAACTAGTTAGTCAAGTTGTCATGTTAATGATTTGTTTTCATAACAAAATTGAACGACTTATTCTTCATCATATTTCTCTTATTTTAGAAAATTGTGGAACATATTTTCCAACTGTGAAGAAAGACCCAAGCAAATATTTAAAGTCTTGTCCTGAATCATTGAAAAACTGGATAAGGAGTCTGAAAAACGCGGGGAAGACCCTTTTGTTAATCACTAGCTCCCACAGTGACTACTGCCGACTTTTATGTGAACACATTTTAGGGTAAGTTTAATTATCTTGCATTTGTTACTTATATTTCAGATCTCTTAGTTTCAGGAATATGTTTTCCTTTCTGATTGACCAAAGTTTAAAGAGTACCTTACATTAAAATCTAAGTTCCCAGGACAGCTGCAGATGTTTACTAGACGTACTGCAGCCAGGAACAGTGTTTACTTGTGTTTTCGGTACTGTCCTTCTCTCTGCTTGCATATTAAAAATATGGAAGGCTGGAATTAAATGGGTTAATGCTACGCTGCCTGACGATCAGGAAAGGATAACGATTCCATGAAGTTTGATAGCGGTTTTTATTGTCAAAGTGTTTCAAAGTAAGGGTAAGTTCACACAGTGCGTTTTTCGCTGCGTTTTTGTGCAGTTTTCGGGTGCGTTTTTGCTCAGAAAACTGCATGACTTTGCTTCCCCAGCAAAGTCTATGAGTTTTCATTTTTGCTGTCTGCACACAGCGTTTTTTTTCAGCTGCGTTTTTGTGGTGCCACAAAAACGCAGCATGTCAATTATTCCCGCGTTTTTCACTGCGCTTTTCATCCTTTGAGTGCAATGGGATGTTGAAAGACGCAATGAGAAACGCAAATAGGTGCGTTTTGGTGCATTTTAGTGCGTTTCTAAGACCAAAAACGCAGCTATAAATGCAGGAGGTGGGTAGTAAAGTGACATGTACAGGAAGAGGATTCCTTTTGTCAGTAAATACAGAAGCGTGAATCCTCCCGGTACCGTCACCGCCGCTTCCACCTCCAGTCCTGGGCATGTATGCTGCCGTGCGGCGTCATGTACGGGCAGGAGGTGGAAGCGGCTGCGAAATCAAAAGTGAACAGTAGAAGAAAAAAAGTCATACTCACCTGTCTGCAGCCTCCCGGTGCCATGCCCGCTCCCATCTCCTCCCGGTACCGCCGCTCCGGGTGTGTGCAGTCTCCCCGGGTACGTATGCCTGCAGGATGCAGGACCTGGCGATGGATCACCTGACGCATCAGCTGATCGTAAGTCTCTGGGTGACGCCAGCGGCCGGCCGGTTTAACCTATCAGCGGATGCGTCAGGAGACTTCATCCCTGATTACCTGCAGCTGCTGCAGCGATCGGACGGGAACAGACTCCGCTCCAGGAGCTGCCGGTAATCAGCACATAAGTGAGTATTTTTTTATTTTTTTTTTTCACCGATGCATCTGCTGATTGTATAAACGGCTTTTATACAATTAGCTGATGTGTGATGTGATTCAGGCACTTGATCCTGACACATCATCTGATCGCTTTGCCTTCCAGCAAACCGATCAGATGATATTGGATCCGGATTGGACGGCGTGGGACCCTGACCCTGGATTACTGCGGAGGGGGGGTTCTTTATTTCAATAAAGATGGAGTCACTAATTGTGTTGTGTTTTATTTCTAATAAAAATATTTTTCTGTGTGTTGTGGTTTTTTTATCTTTACTAGAAATTCATGGTGGCCATGTCTAATATTGGCGTGACACCATGAATTTCGGGCTTTGGGCCAGCTGATAATATATAGCTAGCCCTAACCCCATTATTACCCAGTGAGCCACCCGGCATCAGGGCAGCTGGAAGAGTTGGATACAGCGCCAGAAGATGGCGCTTCTATGAAAGCGCCATTTTCTGGGGTGGCTGCGGACTGCAATTCGCAGCGGGGGTGCCCAGAAAGCATGGGCACCCTGCACTGTGGATTCCAATCATAGTTTCATAGTTTCATAGTTTTTAAGGTTGAAGGGAGACTCTAAGTCCATCTAGTTCAACCCTTAGCCTAACATGTTGATCCAGAGGAAGGCAAAAAAACCCCAATGTGTCAAATAAGCTCCAATGGGGAAAAAAATTCCTTCCTGACTCCACATACGGCAATCAGACTAGTTCCCTGGATCAACACCCTGTCATAAAATCTAATATACATAACTGGTAATATTATATTTTTCAAGAAATGCGTTCAGGCTCTGCTTAAATTTTACTAGTGAATCCCTCATTACAACATCATACGGCAGAGAGCTCCATAGTCTCACTGCTCGTACAGTAAAGAATCCTCATCTGTGATTATGATTAAACATTCTTTCCTCAAGACGTAGCGGATGCCCCCGTGTTCCAGTCGCAGGCCTAGGTGTAAAGAGATCTTTGGAAAGGTCTCTGTACTGTCCCCTCATATATTTATACATTGTGATTAGATCCCCCTAAGCCTTTGTTTTTCCTAACTAACTAACCCCAAGTTTAAAAACCTGTCTTGGTATTGCAACCCCGCCCATTCCTCTAATAATCTAGGTCGCTCTTCTATCTACCTGTAAGATTATGCTATTTATAACCTTCTATACTTTTGCTAACAAGAAATGCATCCATTCCTCTCTTAAATTCATTCAGTGAGTTGGCCATCACCACTTCCTCAGGAAGAGAGTTCCAGAGCCTCACTGCTCTTACCGTGAAGAACCCTCTTCTATGCTGATGTAGGAATTTTCTTTCCTCCAATCGAAAAGAATGCCCCCTTGTTCTTGTCATAGTCCTTGGTACAAACAGATCATGGGAGAGATCTCTATATGGCCCTCTGATATATTTGTACATATTTATTAGGTCTCCCCTAAGTCTTCTCTTTTCTAGAGTAAATAGACCTAATTTTGATAACCTTTCCGTGTATTGTAATGCACCCATTCCATTTATTATTTTAGTAGCCCGCCTCTGAACCCTTTCAAGTTCAGTAATGTCTTTCTTCAGCACCGGCGCCCAAAATTGCACACAATACTCCAAGTGTGGTCTGACTAGTGATTTGTACAGAGGGAGAATGATGTTTTCATCTCGTGCCCCCAGACCTCTTCTAATGCATCCCATCACCCTATTTGCTTTGGTGGCTGCTGCCTGACACTGGGCACTCCAATTTAGATTCTTATTCACTAAGATGCCTAAGTCTTTTTCCATGTCTGATTTCCCCAGCAGTTTCCCATTTAGTAAGTAATCGTAGCATCTGTTTCTCCTTCCCATGTGCATAACCTTACACTTATCTGTGTTAAACCTCATTTGCCATTTTTCAGCCCAATTCTCCAATTTACTCAAATCCATCTGTAGTTGCAAACTGTCCTCCTTTGTGTTAACTACCTTACATAGTTTTGTATCATCTGCAAATACTGATATTTTACTCTGTAAACCATCCACCAGATCATTAATAAATATATTAAATAGTAGGGGGCCCAATACAGACCCCTGTGGCACCCCACTAGTAACCCTGGCCCAATCTGAGTATGCACCATTAATAACCACTCTTTGTTTTCTACCACTAAGCCAGCTACCTACCCATCTACACACATTTTCCCCGAGCCCAAGCTTTCTCATTTTACTTAGCAGTCTTTTATGTGGGACAGTGTCAAATGCTTTACCGAAGTCGGGATAAATGACATCCAATGATTCTCCTCGGTCCATGTGAGAGCTTACATCCTCATAGAAGCTGATCAGGTTAGTTTGACAGGAGCGATCCTTCATAAATCCATGTTGATATGGAGTTAAACAGTTATTAACATTGAGACATTCCATAATAGTATCCCTTAAAAACCCTTCAAACATTTTACCCACAACAGATGTTAAGCTTACCGGCCTATAGTTTCCAGGTTCCCTTTTGCACCCTTTTTTGAATATTGGTACCACATTTGCTAGCCGCCAATCCAGTGGAACAGACCCAGTTACTATAGAGTCTTTAAATAAAAGGAATAGAGGCCTGTCTATCACATTACTTAACTCCCTTAATACCCGAGGGTGAATGCCATCAGGGCCTGGTGATTTGTCAATTTTAATGTTACTAAGTCGGTTCTGCACTTCTTCCTGGGTTAGGCAGGTCATACTTAATGGGGCATTTACATGATCACTCTGCATTTCCCCTGGCATATGCTTTTCCTGTGTGAACACAGTTGAGAAAAAAGTATTTAAAACATTTGCTTTTCCCACATCGCTTTCTATGATTTTACCCTCATTATTCTTTAAAGGGCCAACACCATCAATTTTAATCTTTTTTCTGTTTATATAATTAAAGAATAGTTTGGGATTTGCTTTGCTTTCCTTAGCAATGAGTCTCTCAGTTTCTACTTTTGCTAAATATATTTGTTTTTTACACATTTTATTTTTTTCTCTATATATTTTTAATGCTTCCTCGCTGCCTTCTTGTTTTAGCTTTTTAAATGCCTTTTTCTTATTATTCATTGCCCCTTTTACATCCTTATTTAGCCACATTGGTTTTCTCCTGTTCCTAGCCCTTTTATTTCTGTATGGTATGGCTAGCTCGCAGTGGGTGTTTAATACCAATTTAAAAATGTCCCACTTATTTTCTGTGCTCCCATTTTTGAGGACATTGTCCCAATCAATTTGGCGAAGGTCTTCTCTAAGCTGATCAAACTTTGCTTTCCTGAAATTCAGCGTTTTTGTAACCCCCCTCCAAGGCACCTTACTAAAGGACAAGTGGAATTGTATTATATTGTGGTCACTATTCCCTAGGTGCCCATCCACTCGTACGTCTGTTATTCTATCTGGCCTGTTGCTTAAAATTAAGTCCAGAAGGGCTGCCCCTCTAGTTGGGCCCGGCACAAGTTGGGACAGATAATTATCCTTAGTTACTGATAGAAACCGGTTTCCTTTCTGAGATACGCAGGTTTCAGTTTCCCAGTCTATATCGGGGTAATTGAAGTCCCCCATAATAATCACCTCATTGTGATTTGCTGCTTTGTCTATTTGTTTCAATAATACATTTTCAGTGGTTTCTGTTATATTTGGTGGCTTATAACAAACCCCTATGAGGATTTTATTAGTTTTCCCTCCTTGTATCTCCACCCATAGAGACTCCACCTCTTCATTTCCCTCTTGAATATCTTCTCTTAGTCTGGGCTTTAAACTGGACTTTATATATAGACAGACTCCACCCCCTTTCCTTTTTTTACGATCCCTCCTAAACAATTCATATCCTTGCAGGTTAGCCGCCCAGTCATAACTATCATCTAACCATGTCTCAGTTATTCCTACTATGTCGTATTTCTCCTCATACATTACCAGCTCCAGTTCCTCCATCTTATTGGTCAGGCTTCTTGCATTGGTCAGCATGCAGGAAAGAAGTTTTGCTCCCCTTTTCTTAGCTTCCTTCTGATTACCCTGTCTTGGGTCCTCTTTACGGCATCTAGTATCCTTGATTAGTTTGTCCTTCTGTTGCATGTTCTTGTCTGCTGTTTTTTCTCCCATCCCCTCTTCTTCTAGTTTAAAGCCCTCCTGATGAGTGTGGCAAGCCTTCTGGCGAACGTGTGTTTCCCAGGTTTTGTGAGGTGTATCCCGTCTCTTGCGAGAAGTCCATCGTAGAGGTAATTCACTCCATGGTCCAAGAATCCAAATCCTTGCTGCCTGCACCACCGTCGTAGCCAGTTGTTCAAATCTAGTATCCTATTCCATCTTCTGACACCATGGCCATCGACTGGGAGGATTGATGAGAAAACAACCTGTACGTTCCGTTCCTTAATTTTCTTCCCCAGAATTTCAAAGTCTTCACAAATAGTTGGTAGATCATTTCTTGCCGTGTCGTTTGTTCCTACATGTATCAATAGGAACGGGTATTCGTCCTTGGATCCGAGGATAGTTGGTATCCTGTTGGCCACATCCTTGATTTTTGCTCCCGGTAGGCAGCATACTTCTCGTGCGGTTATGTCCGGCCTGCAGATAGTTGCCTCCGTGCCTCTTAGTAGTGAGTCGCCCATAACTACCACTCTTCTTTTCTTTCTGGATGCACTGCATTTCGCTCCTGAGTGTTTTTGAGTGTCTTTTGTTTCTGCTTTTGTTGACAAAGTAACTTCTTTTGATGATACTGTGTCTTCTCCTGTAGAGACGGTATCATCCTGAGCTGTGCCATTTTCGTTCTCCAGCATGAGGGCTTCATATTGGTTGCTAAGCTGTGTGGGTGGTGCCGACCACTTGATCCGCTGGCTTCTTTTGGTCACATGTGTCCACTTTTCAGCCTCTGTATGTGTTCTGAAGCTTTTCTCACTTTCCATATCCTGAATTGTTGCTTCTGCCTCGTCCAAGAAGTCCTCATGTTCTTTAATTAGCTTCAAAGTTGCTATTCTTTCTTCCAGTCCCTGCACCTTTTCCTCTAAGAGGGCAACAAGTTTGCACTTTTGACAGGTGAAGTTGGATTTTTTGTGCGGCAGATCCGTAAACATGTAGCATGTGTTGCAGGTGACCATGTGGATTTTCTTCTCTTCCATAATGCTGATGTAGCGTATGACAGGCGAAAGTCGCGCGCCGTACGGCGCGCGGTTTTGCGATGTCCTCAAACAGCGAGACCCGGCAAGTCCCAGCAATCGATCAGCTTACGGCGACTCTTCTCTTCTTAAACAGCTACAGTTATCACCACTATGAGATTGTGTTAAAACTATGCCACACTTATCTTCAGTCGTCTCCCTTTACTTCAGTACCTCGCACCTCTCAGCACCTCGCTTGCTCTGGCTGGTTTATATAGTGCTACAAGGACTACTAGAAGCTGCTAGAAGCTTCTAGAAACAGGTGTGGCTAATACTACTGACTAAATCACTAGACACACTTTTTTTTTTTTTGCTTTTTCACAGTACCCCAGACAAACACAGACAACAAATCCCTAATGAAATTAAACAGTTACAGTTATCACCACTATGAGATTGTGTTAAAACTATGCCACACTTATCTTCAGTCGCCTCCCTTTACTTCAGTACCTCGCACCTCACCAGCTGCCTAGTTGTACCCGGCTGGACACAAAAATTAGGCGAAGCTCAAGTCTTTTTTTTTTTTAATTATTTCATGAAATTCATGAAATAATTAATAAAAAAGGGCTTCTCTATATTTTTGGTTCCAGTCGGGTACAAATAGGCAGCTGGGGGTTGGGGGCAGCCAGTACCTGCCTGCTGTACCCGGCTAGCATACAAAAATATGGCTAAGCACACATCATTTTTTTTGTTTGGGGGGCAAAGAAATCCTGCATACAGTCCTGGAAGGAGGATGCTGAGCCTTGTAGTTCGACAGCTGCTGTCTGCTTTCCTGCATCCACTATTGGATGGAGGATGCTGAGCCTTGTAGTTTGACAGCTGCTGTCTGCTCTCCTGCATACACTATTGGATGGAGGATGCTGAGCCTTGTAGGTCTGCTCCCCCTGACTCTCCCTCCAGCATACAGTCCTGGATGGAGCATGCTGAGCCTTGTAGTTCTGCAGCTGCTGTCTGCTCTCCTGCATACACTATTGGATGGAGGATGCTGAGCCTTGTAGGTCTGCTTCCCATGACTCTCCCTCCAGCATACAGTCCTGGATGGAGCATGCTGAGCCTTGTAGTTCTGCAGCTGCTGTCTGCTCTCCTGCATACACTATTGGATGGAGTATGCTGAGCCTTGTAGTTCTGCAGCTGTCTGCTCTCCTGGATACACTAGTGGAGAATGAAGAACATATTGAACAAGGAAATGACATCAGACCTTTTTTTTTTGTTCACAGATAAAAAATGCATAAAGACGCAGTGAGCAAAAACGCAGCAAAACGCAGCAAAAAACGCACCAAATCGCGGCCAAAGGCGTGCGTTTTTTGCCGCGTTTTTTTGCCGCGGGTGTGTTTTTGTGCGGTTTTTGCCACAAAAAACGCAGCGTCAAAAAAACGCAGTGTGTGAACCTAGCCTAAGCACTCTTCTCCGTCTGGACAAAACTTGAAAAAGAGTGCCTACTTCAAAAGGCCGAGACAATGGAAAACCGCTATCAAACTTCACGGAATCTTTATCCTTCCCGATAGTCAGGGATAGCAGCATTAATCCATTTCGTTCCAGCGTTTTATGTCTCGTCTATCTGTGAGTTTGCAGCAGCCTAACCAAAGCATCTAAATTGGTTGTGGTCCCACATCCCACCAGGTGAGCACATCCAAATTATTTTTGTCACTGTCTACTTGGGTAAGACACTAGTGTTTTCTTCCTCTTTGTCTGGTGCCATGCTTTCAGTCAGTTGGATGTTATCTCTCACAATATCCAACCTCACAAACGGAGAGGGGTAGAAACTGCGGCTGCACCCCTCCCTTTTTGTGTTTTTACTGTGCAACGTTTATGACGGCTTTTAGATACCGGTGTACTCACTGATTTTTGCCAGAAGACACTTCACAACACGTCCTTTATCGCGTCTTTTTCGATCATTTTTGTGAACTTTTTTGAGTGGACATTTTGATGTAAATTATGGAGCTGCTTCCAAGCAATAGCTCCTTAATCCTCAACTGATGAGGTGGGGTTTGCAACATCCCAGGGAAATTTTGTTCAGCTGGCATTCATTGGAAAATGCTGGTATGGATCATCAATGTATTACATTTTCCGATACTCGTGGGTGTCAAAAATTTATTATACTCATGTGTAATCAATCTCTAATAAGAAAACAAATAAAACAAATGTGATCTTTGCATTTTCTGTAAAAATTAGAGATTTCTAAACACTAGGGTATAGGAAGCCCCACATCACCAGGTACGTGACAAAAATCCCAACTTTTTTAAGTGCTTTTTCAGATTGAATCCACTTGAAAAACATGACCGTATTTTTAGACCAAGTGCAATCCAACAAATCATCGGATTGCACTCGAATCAATGTCATTCTGTGGGGTCATGAACATGTCTGATTTTTTTCTTCAGGTGAAGTATGTCCAATGAAAACATCACAGCATGCATGATTTACATCCATAAATCTGATCACGCTCCACTATACAAGTCATTGGGGCCATGAAAAAAATTGGACTGCACTCAGATGACCTCCAAGTGCGGTCCGATTTTCACAGACTGAGAGAATGAAAACGAGAAAGATTTTTTTTTTTTCATTTCGTCCACATCCAAGAAAATCGGATCACACTGATCACAAGAGTCTGATTAGCATAATTGATCCAATTTTCTCAGATGAGATAAAATACGGTCCTGTATCTTTAGATGGAGCTTTCAAGCAGAAGGAAGTGAAATGCAGATTGATTGCTGGAAGGCAAAAAAAATATTTTGTTCACCATAAGATAATAGACCATACAACAAATTGAATATGTATTAAACATTTCACCAATGAAACTAAATATTATATACTGTATATACTTGTCATGTGTATATTAAATGTGTGTGTATATGTATATGTATATATATATATATTTATATATATATATATATATATATATATACATATATATATATATATATATATATATATCTATATATATATATACTAGCTGTACTACCCGGCTTCGCCCGGGTTAATAACTGTTGTTAACAAAATAGAATGTATTAACCAAAATTTATTCTGCACACAAAACCCACAAAACAAATAGATAGAAATGTAATTATTAAAAGAATAAAACTAAGTTAATAGAAGCATTTCACAACATATATTTCAAGACCACAGATATTCCACACAGATTTAACTAAATTGGCCAAGTAATGTACTCCGTCTGTGTCTTTCCAGGTCTGTCTCTTTCCCCGTTTGTCTCTTTCCCCGTCTGTCTCTTTCCCCGTCTGCCTGTCTCTGTCTGTCTCTTTTTTTGTCTGTCTCTATCCCTCTGTTTCTTTCCCCATCTGTCTCTTTCTAGGTCTGTCTCTTTCCCAGGTCTGTCTCTTTCCCCGTCTTTCTCCCCGTCTCTTTGTCTGTGTCTTTTCCTGTCTGTCTCTTTCCCTGTCTGCCTGTCTCTGTCTGTCTCTTTCCTTGTCTGTCTCTATTTCTCTGTCTCTTTCCTCGTCTGTCTCTATCAAGGTCTGTGTCTTTCCCCATCTATCGTTGTCTGTCTCTCTGGCTGTCTCCTCCTTCCCTGTCTGCCTGTCTCTGTCCCTGTCTGCATGTCTGTCTGTCTCTTTCCCCATCTGTTTCTTTCCCCATCAGTCTCTTTCCAGGTCAGTCTCTTTCCAGGTCAGTCTCTGTCTGTCTCTTTCTAGGTCTGTCTCTGTTTGTCTCTTTCACCATCTGTCTCTGTCTGTCTCTTTCCCTGTCTGTCTCTTTCCCTGTCTGTCTCTATCTCTTTGTCTCTTTCCCTGTCTGTCTCTCTGTCTGTCTCTCTCTCTGTCTCCCTCTCTATCCGTCTCCCCACCGAGATCTTATTACCTCACATATAAGCTTCTTATACTATGAATGTCTTTTGTTCCTATAGCAACCAATCACAGCTCCTACTAAAAACCTGTAGTTCCAGGCTCCATTTACTTTAATGGAGGCATGTTTTTTGGAGAGTAACTGTAAAGTGCAGGGTTAAATTTTCCTGTCAAAACATAGTCTACGACGTTCCCTGGGTCACATGAGGTGTCTGTGCAAAATTTCGGGATTGTAAATGCGACGATGCGGATACACTTTTTGTTTCACTTTTTCCCCATTAAGGAGATAGGGGTAAAATTGATTGGTAAATTGGAACGCACGGGGTTAAAATTTTGCCTCACAACATAGCCTATGACACTCTCAGGGCCCAGACGTGTGAGTGTGCAAAATTTTGTGGCTGTAGCTGCGACGGTGCAGATGCCAATCCCGGACATACACACACACATTCAGCTTTATATATTAGATATATGTATATAATATATACAGTATATATAATATATACACGGTACCAAATAAATATTTTTCTAAAGGTGCTATTGACACGAAATTCTCACCAGATGTCATTAACAACCCATCCAATACACACAGGTAAAGAAGTCAAACCATAGATGTGCATAAATTAAGTTATGTGTAATAATGAGAAATGGCACTGGGAAAAGGTTTAGAGGGGTTATCCGGCTTATTTTGACTTTTTTATTATTACCCTATTGGGCTACATTGGGGCAGGGAAGTAGATAGTGAGCACTTACCTGCCCTGCTGTCAGCCCCACTCCCCCGGCACAGAGTGATCATGTGACCGCTCCTGCTGCGATTTTGCTGCTTCCGGTCATTTCATGTCAACATAGGCAGGACTATGTTGACATGCAAATCTGGGAACAGCTCGTTGCCGCCTTACTGGGCGGCTACAGTGCGTGGAGTCACCGCCCCCTTCCCTGCACCCTCCCACAAATTCCCCCGCACCCTGTACTCACCCCGCCCACGGTGTCACCGCCAGCTCCGGGCCCCCTGCTTACAGTGTTTAGGATAGCAGGAGTGCCTGTGCAGTCTGTGTCCCGCTTCCACTGCAGTGTATCAGCAGCTTCTCACAGTGCGTACAGCCGCGGGGATGACGAGCGCTGCTGGCAGGAGGTTAGATGAGATCATTAACTTCTGTGACGATCTCCTCCTCTGCCGACGTCACCGCTGTCACTGCCTTCTATGCCCACCGCATTCTCACGTCACATCTCGCGGACGGCCCGAGACTGTCACTAGAGGTGACGTCACAGGCTCTCGCGATACTGCTGAGAACGCGGTGGGCATAGAAGTCAGTGACAGCGCTGACGTCAGTAGAGCAGGAGATCGTCACAGCAGGTAATGATCTCATCTAACCTCCTGATGGCAGTGCTCGTCATCCCCTGCAGTGACCTGGGCTATTGATGTTAGCTCAGGTCACTGCACTGGTCTCCCAGACAATGGGGAACATTCTGTTCTTCATTGACTGGAACAGTGACTATGGTATGGATTGTCGTGGGAACCCCTTATTGGATTATGCCAGACCCTGATTTTATTGTTCTTTTCAATAAATTGGTGAAAGTGGGAATGTTTTGGGGAGTGTTTTTTTCAAATAAAACTTTTTTTGTTGTCTATTTTTTTTTTTTATTACTGACTGAGTTGGTGATGTCGGGTATCTGATAGACGCGTGACATCACCAACTGCTATGCTTGATGCCAGGTGACATTACACATCTGGTATTAACCCCATATATTACCCCATTTGCCACCGCACCAGGGCAACGGGATGAGTTGGGGCGAAGCGCCAGGATTGGCGCATCTAATGGATGCGCCACTTCTGCGGCGGCTGTAGCCTGCTATTTTTTGGCTGGGGAGTGTCCAATAACAGTGGACCTCCCTAGTCTGAGAATACCAGACCACAGCTGTCCGCTTTACCTTGGCTGGTGATCCAATTGGGGGGGACCCCACGTTTTTTGTTTTAAATTATTTATATAATTTAAAATAACAGCGTGAGGTGCCCTCTGTTTTGGATTACCAGCCAAGGTGAAGCTGCCAGCTGTGGTTTGTAGGCTGCAGCCGTCTGCTTTACCCTAGCTGGCTACAAAAGATAGGGGGGACCCCACGTCGTTTTTTTTTAATTATTTATTTTTTGGCTAAATACAAGGCTAAGCACCCTTTAGTGCCACATAAAAGTCACTAAAGGGTGCCAGCTTAGGCCATGCAGGGGGTGGGCCATTATATAGGTCTTTCTCATCTATCTATCTATCTTATCTATCCCATTCATTCATCCCTCTATCTCTCTGTCTCTATATCTATCTATCCATCTCTATATCTACTCATCTATTTATCTTTCTTGCTGCTTCCGTTTTTTGAGGTCCGCAAAAAAAGGAAGGCACACGGATGACACGAATGCATCCGTGAAAAAAACGGACCGTTTTTTTGCGGACCGCAAAAAAAGGAACGGTCATGTGAATGCAGCCTACATGTGTTCCCTATGGGGGTAGGGGTTGGTACAGAACGATGGTGGGGGGGAGCTCGGTACAGAGAGCCGTTTGTGTGTGTGTGGGGGGGGAGTTGCAGAGCCCGATGTGTGTGGGGGCGCAGAGCCCGATGTGTGTGTGGGGCGCAGAGCCCGATGTGTGTGGGGGGCGCAGATCCCGATGTGGTGGGGGGTGCAGAGCCCGATGTGGGGCTGTTATTTCCAATGCTAGAGTGATAACAGGTCAGGTGCTGGGGTAGAATACTGACTGGGAATGTGTGTGCATGGGCGAGGCTGGACACTGGGGAAGGGCTGGACACTGAGGCCGGGCGGTGCCGGCTGTGACTGGGAGGTTTAGCACAGGAAGAGGTCAGTTTGCTGGGGCAGAATGTAAACAAGGAGCTGCAGAGAATAAAGGGATAATTCAAGAGGAACAAAAGTTAGAAAACAAAAAATAACAATTTAGGGGGGATTTATATGACAATACAGCTCCGGCATTTCCAGTTTTCTTCTGAAGGATCTTGCCCTTTGTTAACATGGAGTTTTCTGTTCTGTTGCCCTACTTCCTGTTCATCTGTTTAAAAGCCCTCCCCTAAGCTTAGTCTAGTTGCTTGAGTATACTGCTTCCTGTCTACTCCTGCCCTGCTGCTCTTGGTTCCTGATTGCTATTTGGATCCTTTTGAAACACCCGACACCGGCTCTGGACTTCACCTGGTCTCATCAAGCTGTGCCTGGACTCCGTCTGCCGTCTCTGGTCGGCACTTCTGCCCGGTTCCTTCCGTTTCATATCCACCTTCGGACTCACATCACGTACGGACATTTTTGGACTATACTTGTTGCCCTTTCGTGTCCCGGCTGCTGCGCATTTAGGCCTTCTGGGGTGATCGCCAGACAGTCCCTGTATAGAGGTTCGCTCCTGATGGTCTCCCTGGGGGAGTCCGGTGCGCGGCCCCGGGAATACCCCTTCGCTCCGAACCTGGCAGGTATTTACTGTGTTTATGTTCTACTGTGTTTATGTTCTGTTCTGTGTACATATTGTTGGTTGCATATTATAAACGTCTTTGCACCAAGAACCCGTCTCTGGTTGTCATTGCCCTAACGCAATCGAAATCCTCAGTTCATACAATAGTATTACAGCTAATGTCGGACAACTCCTTTAAACACAGGCAGAAAGAGACGTCCAAAAAGCCATGAAAAGTCATGATACCAGCTGAAATCGTAAACTAACATGCCTTGCCAGTAACATGAGAGCAAATGACCATTTTATTAAAGCTATGCCAATGTTATTTACCTGCGGAACAAGACAAATTTGGCAATACTAAACATTGTGTATATCTAAAAGCCCAGTGTGTTTTATTAAATAAAATAATGTATTTCACAGTATAAAATATGACATAGGGTAAATCATATCCTAAATAGTTGTTTTTTTGTTGTTTTTTTTTGTAGGAAGGAGTTTGAAGAGCTTTTTGACATAATAGTTACTAATGCCTTGAAGCCCGGATTTTTCTCTCTTACTCCTCAACAAAGACCATTCTGGACTCTTGGTAAGGTTTTTTTTGTTTTTTTTTTTTTTTCTTTTTTCTTTCATGACCTTTATATATTATGCGCGCTCATATATCACCATCATATTTCTTAGCGCTTTACAGATATCATCATCACTTTACTGTCACAATCTAAGATCCCTATCAGTATTTCTTTGGAGTATCGTAGGAAACCAGCTACAAGGAGGACACCCACGCAAACACAGGGAGAAGATAATCAAAATATATGTTTATAAATCTCATATTAAACCTTTTATTGCTTAGGTAAAGATAAAATGAGAGGCTCAAACTAAATATACTAAATATAGTGGCGGTTTAGTGGAGAATTTCTTTTTGGACACTTTGTGGAAATGGCTCTTGGGACACTTTGGAGAAATGGCCGTTCCTCTGGATCCATCACCAAATCAAATGCAATGCTCAGTTATTTGTATACCTCAAATGAAGACTGGAGGCTACCATACAGTATGCTACTCCACACCATCATACTAGGAGTAGGACCTGTGTGACATTCCTTCATAGAATCCTCTTCATGGCTTAGCTATGTGGTCTCCATAACAATCTCGAGCTATCCTTTTGTTGGAGGCAAAAGTGAGCTCTTTCACTGAAGAGGAAAGACCTCCATTCTACCATCCATGTTCATCTTGCTTTGTATCGTGGCAGCTTTGAAATTGGTTGCGTGAGGTCAAAGTAACACTGGTAGTTGGATGTCTTGCTCAAAGCCAAGTGTCATGCAAATGCATTCTGATAGTTTGGGTAGACACTGTACATAGAAGGAGTCTGTCAACCCTAAAATGCAACCTAAACTAAAAAACAACCCAGGCCTAAATACTACCCAGAGTCTGTTTAATTCAAATACTATTCCTATAGATACACAGAAACAAATGTCTCAAACATATTTAATCAAAAATTGGATATCACACATATCCAGTATGCAAAATAATAAAAAATTCAAAGAGGGATGAGGGATATGGTACACTGCAGATGCCAGTAATACATGGCTGGAAATTAAAGGCACAATATAAAGGAAGGAGAGATTCACTTCCAATGTACTTGGCTATAAGGTTTTTTTAAAATAGTTTATTATTTAGTAATGCAAATAGTCTACCCAGAAGGTTACACTGAGATAGTATCACCAGATTACTTAATAAATAATGATTGCATATCTAGGAAGTAAATACATGTACAAGAAATCCAATGCATACAATACCAGTGTAAAAAATGTACTGCGGTTCCAATAAAAAAGTAATGGACACACTTGTAATTTATTCCCAATTTTAAAAAAATGGAGAAAGGGCCACTAGGTGACAGAAGAAATGCTGTGTGAAGAGAGTAATATATAAATGAATGCAAATGCTGTAGTTAAATACTCAAAAGTTCTAACAGGAGCCAAGAGATGAGTTAGTTTGAAGTACAAAATAAGTTAGCAGTATATTAGTGTGTGTGTGTATATATATATATATATACAGTGCTGGCCAAAAGTATTGGCACCCCTGCAATTCTGTCAGATAATACTCAGTTTCTTCCTGAAAATGATTGCAATCACAAATTCTTTGGTATTATTATCTTCATTTAATTTGTCTTTAATGAAAAAAAATAAAAAAAATTGTCAAAAAGCCAAATTGGATATAATTCCACACCAAACATAAAAAAGGGGGTGGACAAAAGTATTGCACTGTTTGAAAAATCATGTGATGCTTCTCTAATTTGTGGAATTAACAGCACCTGTAACTTACCTGTGGCACCTAACAGGTGTTGGCAATAACTAAATCACACTTGCAGCCAGTTGACATGGATTAAAGTTGACTCAACCTCTGTCCTGTGTCCTTGTGTGTACCACATTGAGCATGGAGAAAAGAAAGAAGACCAAAGAACTGTCTGAGGACTTGAGACTCCAAATTGTGAGGAAGCATGAGCAATCTCAAAGCTACAAGTCCATCTCCAAAGACCTGAAAGTTCTTGTGTCTATGGTGCACAGTGTCATCAAGAAGTTTAAAGCCCATGGCACTCTGGCTAACCTCCCTAGATGTGGAAGGAAAAGAAAAATTGACGAGAGATTTCAATGCAAGATTGTGCGGATGGTGGATAATGAACCTCGACTAACATCCAAACAAGTTCAAGCTGCCCTGTAGTCCGGGGGTACAACAGTGTCAACCCGTACTATCCGTCGGCGTCTGAATGAAAAGGGACTGTATGGTAGGATACCCAGGAAGACCCCACTTCTTACCCCAAGACATAAAAAAGCCAGGCTGGAGTTTGCCAAAACTTACCTGAGAAAGCCTAAAACGTTTTGGAAGAATGTTCTCTGGTCAGATGAGACAAAAGTAGAGCTTTTGGGGAAAAGCCATCAACATAGAGTTTACAGGAAAAAAAAAGAGGCATTCAAAGCAAATAACACGGTCCCTACAGTCAAACATGGCGGAGGTTCACTGATGTTTTGGGGTTGCTTTGCTGCCTCTGGCACTGGACTGCTTGACCGTGTGCATGGCATTATGAAGTCTGAAGACTACCAACAAATGTTGCAGCATAGTGTAGGGCCCAGTGTGAGAAAGCTGGGTCTCCCTTAGAGGTCATGGGTCTTCCAGCAGGACAATGACCCAAAACACACTTCAAAAAGCACTAGAAAATGGTTTGAGAGAAAGCACTGGAGACTACTAAAGTGGCCAGCAATGAGTCCAGACCTGAATCCCATAGAACACCTGTGGAGAGATCTCAAAATGGCAGTTTGGAGAAGGCACCCTTCTAATCTCAGGGACCTGGAGCAGTTTGCCAAAGAAGAATGGTCTAAAAATTCCAGCAGAGTATTGTAAGAAACTCATTGATGGTTACCGGAAGCGGTTGTTTGCAGTTATTTTGGCTAAAGGTTGTGCAACCAAGTATTAGGCGGGCTTTGCATGCTGCGACATCGGTAACAATGTGTTACCGATGCTGCAGCGATAGTTCCGCCCCCGTCGCACGTGCAATATCTAGTGAAAGCTGCCGTAGCGATTATTATCGCTACGGCAGTTTCACACGCACATACCTGCCGTGCGACGTCCCTCTGGCCGGCGACCCGCCTCCTTCCTAAGGGGGCGGGTCGTGCGGCGTCACAGCGACGTCACACGGCAGGCGTCCAATTGAAGTGGAGGGGCGGAGATGAGCAGGATGTAAACATCCCGCCCACCTTCGTCCTTCTCATTGCAGCCGGGAGGCAGGTAAGGTGATATTCCTCGCTCCTGCGGCTTTACACACAGCGATGTGTGCTGCCGCAGGAGCGAGGAACAACATCGCCCCTGTCGCTGCACCGGCATTATGGAAATGTCGGAGGCTGCAGCGATGATACGATAACGACGCTTTTGCGCTCGTTCATCGTATCAAAAAGGATTTACACGTTGCGATATCGACTGCGACGCCGGATGTGCGTCACTTTCGATTTGACCCCATCGACATCGCACGTGCAATGTCGCAACGTGCAAAGCCGCCCTTAGGCTAAGGGTGCCAATACCTTTATCTGGCCCATTTTTGGAGTTTTGTGTGAAATGATCAATGATTTGATTTTTGTTTCATTCTCTTTTGTGTTTCTTCATTGCAAGTAAAATAAATGAAGATAATGATACCAAAGAATTTGTGATGGCAATCATTTTCAAGAAGAAACTGAGCATTATCTGACAGAATTGCAGGGATGCCAATACTTTTGGCCAGCACTGTATATATATATATATATATATATATATATATATATATATATATATATATATATATATACAATAGAAAAAAAACAGAATGAAACAGGGGTTCCCTTGCTGGTTTCCCACGCTGGTACTAACCTGACTTCAAACCGTACTGGCAGCACCTTTACAATGTGAACAGGTGCATATCTGGATGGTGTATGAATATGAGAAAAAATTCCATCTATGAAAAACCAAAATAAATTCCATCTTATACATAAATGGAGGTATTTAGAATATTATAATGGCCATTGTAATACCAGCCCAGCGCCCCTTCACGGCAACCTCGCTGCCCAAGTTTTTTCTAGAGATGTCCTTTGATTTTCATTTGCTGACAACTTCTCTTGGGCACGATATGCTCTTTATAACCTTTGTCCCACTCTGGCCAAAAGATAAGAATCCAGTTCAGGGAACCCTACTCTTTTACTTCAGCAATCCAATAATAATAATAATAATAATAATAATATACAATGTGCGTTTTATATATATATCTTTCATATTGGAAGCTCATTTTTCCTCATTTCTATTTATATTGACTTTGTAGACAATGATGTGGAAATTGACATGCTGCCAGCATTGGAGAAAGCAGGCTGGTACTCTCAGGGTAACTGGGTTCATTTATATGATCTGCTTAAGAAAATGACTGGGAAGCCAGAACCTAAGGTAAGATGATAATTTATTCACTCAGTTTCCTAAATTGAATCTTAGTAATGTAGTATACCTCACTTATTAATAAGGGAAAAATACTTTGATACTGTAAATTTTTTTCCCCAACTTCAGTCCTCAGGAGCCACCATCATGCCATGTTAGTATGACATGTGAGAGAATTATCATCTGGGCAACACAAAGGAAATCTTGAAAACATGGCGTGATGGAAGCTTTTAAGGACTGGAGTTGAAGAACATGCTGTAAAAATAAAGGAAAAATAAAGAAAATAAGAATGAAGCAAGTGCTTCATACTTACCGAGTCTCCTGCACGCCAGAAACTACTTCCGGGTTGCTCATTCTTTTTCCGGGGCCACTCATTATTGCTAAATCATATGCAGTGCTTCCGCTGCCCACTGGCCGTCCTGGCGTCTATGATTTGATTGTAGTCATATGCGCCTCCAGCCTATGTGATAGCGTCTGACTGCAACTAATCACAGATCCTGTGTGCGGGTCACTATCGTGGTGTAAAACTAAATACATTTTTTGAAAAATATTGAAGAGCTAAAAAGAAAAAATCTCATCCAACTTATTCATCCAAGAAATTCAGGTTCAGATAAAGCTTAGTTTACCTTCATCATGAGACCATGATAAAGGCGAGCTAAGTTGCTGAAACACATAGTCTGCTGGTGACCACTTTCTGACTCACTGTCGTATATCTATATGGTGGCATGCCTTAATATTGAAAATAAAAGTTAAGTTGTATCCAAACCTGGATTTCTTAGAACAAGCTGGATGATATCTTTTTTTTTTTATGGCTCTTTAATTAACTGTGGTATGCTTCCACCCACCTCTGAGTCCTCCAGGTATCAAGCCACGCATTTAGACATCTTAGGCGGATTTAACATGTGTCCTGAACGTTTTTTTAATGCAAAAATGGATCCAGTACAAATGCGTTTTTATTTCAATTTGCAATGGACTTGCGTAAACATGCGCTGACATGCGGTTGCGTGCGGTACAGTCAGGATCCAGTGACTTGTAGTATTTAGTATTTTAACTTTTTTCAAAAACGCTACTTGTAAACGCACCCGCGACCAAAAAACACGCAAAAACGCATGCATTTTACCGCGTTTTGGTGCGTTTTTTGGTGCGTTTTTCTGCGTTTTTGCTCAGTGCGTTTTTATGCGTTTTTTATCAGTGAACAATGCCATTAAATATTGTTGAAAAAGAAAAAAAAGGTCTGATGTCATTTCCTTCTTCAATATGATCTTCATTCTCCACTAGTGTATGCAGGACAGCAGACAGCTGCAGAACTACAAGGCTCAGCATACTCCATCCACTAGTGTATGCAGGAGAGCAGACAACAGCTGCAGAACTACAAGGCTCAGCATGCTCCATCCAGGACTGTATGCTGGAGGGAAAGGCAGGGGGAGCAGAACTACAAGGCTCAGCATACTCCATCCACTAGTGTATGCAGGAGAGCAAACAGCAGCTGCAGAACTACAAGGCTCAGCATCCTCCATCCAGGACTCTATGCAGGAGTTTTTTACCCCCCCAAAAAATGACGTGGGCTTCGTCATATTTTTGTATGCTAGCCAGGTACAGCATAAATCTAAAAATAAGAAACGCTGATAGTGTAACACCAGAGGAACAGTGCAGTATATACAGAAGATATACACTCACCTATTTTGGTTGTGACAGTCACAACCACTGATAAGCATAAGATAATGGCGTCTGCTGCAGCCCCACGTGGATAAGCATTCAAAATGGAGTAGAGAAGGGGTTAACGCCGCGCATCAGCCAAATGAAACTGTAGAGATGTTGATGAATAATATCTTTCTTTTATTTCATCGGTCTACGCGTTTCGAGGTTGAAACCTCTTCCTCAGGACCAGTACATCAACAAAAAACGCTTTTGTTGATGTACTGGTCCTGAGGAAGAGGTTTCGACCTCGAAACGCGTAGACCAATGAAATAAAAGAAAGATATTATTCATCAACATCTCTACAGTTTCATTTGGCTGATGCGCGGCGTTAACCCCTTCTCTACTCCATTTTGAACGCTTAGCCAGGTACAGCAGGCAGGTACGGGCTGCCCCCAACCCCCTGCTGCCTATTTGTACCCGGCTGGGAACCAAAAATATAGGGAAGCCCTTTTTTTTTTTTTTTTTTAAATTAAATTTATAAAAATACATTTTTTGAATTTCATGAAATAATTAAAAAAAAATTATGTGGGCTTCGCCCAATTTTTGAGTCCAGCCAGGTACAACTAGGCAGCTGGGGATTGGAATCCGCAGTGCAGGGTGCCCAAGCTTTCTGGGCACCCCTGCTGCGAATTGCAGTCCGCAGACACTCCAGAAAATGGCGGTTTCATAGAAGCACAATCTTCTGGCGCTGTATCCAACTCATCCAGCTGCCCTGATGCCGGGTGGCTCGCTAGGTAATAATGGGGTTAGGGCAAGCTGTGTATTATCAGCTGGTCCTAAGCCCGAAATTTATAGTGTCACGCCAATATTAGACATGGCCACCATGAATTTCTAGTAAAGATAAAATAAAACACAACACACAGAAAAATATTTTTATTAGAAATAAAACACAACACAATTAGTGACACCATCTTTATTGAAATAAAGAACCCTTCTCCTCCGCAGTAATCCTGGGTCAAGGGTCCCGTGCTGTCCAATCCGGATCCAATATCATCTAATCGGTTTGCTGGAAGGCAAAGCGATCAGATGATGTGTCAGGTTCAAGGGCCTGAATCACATCACACATCAGCTGATTGTATAATAGCCGTTTATACAATCAGCTGATGCACTAGTGCAAAAAAAAAAATTATACACATGTCCGTGCTGACTCCCGTCTGATCGCTGCCGGTAATCAGCTGATGAAGTCTCCTGACGGCATCAGCTGATATTTTAAGCCGGCCGGGCAGTAAAAAGCCGACTTCACTACGAGACTTACAATCAGCTAATGCGTCAGGTGACCGCATCAGGTGATCACCGCAAGGTCCTGCAGCTATCGGACGTGCTGCCCGGGAGTCGGCACACAGCCGTAGCGGGGGTGGCGGTACCGGAAAGAGGAGATGGGAGCGTACATGGCACCGGGAGTATGCAGACAGGTGAGTATGACTTTTTTGTTCCACTGTTCACTTTTGTTTTCGCAGCTGCTTCCACCAGGTGGAAGCAGCGGTGGCTGTATCGGGAGGATTCACTCTTCTGTGTTTACTAACAGAAGGAATCCTCTTTCTGTACATGTCACTTTACTACCTACCCCTTGCGTTTCTAGCTGCATTTTTAGTCATAGAAACGCAATAAAATGCAGCTATATTTGCAATTTGCGTTTTTCATTGTGTATTTGAACATCTCATTGAACTCAATGGGTGGAAAACGAAGTGAAAAAAGCAAACATAATTGACATGCTGCGTTTTTGTGGTCACCACAAAAAGGCAGCTAAAAAAAAACACTGTGTGCAGACGGCAAAAATGAAAACTCATAGACTTTGCTGGGGAAGCAAAGTCATGCAGTTTTCTGAGCAAAAACGCACCCGAAAAACGCACTGTGCGCACATAGCTTTAGGGGTACTTCTCACATAGCGAGATCGCTAGCATGATCGCTGCTGAGTCACAGGTTTTGTGATGTACCAGTGACCTCATCAGCGATCTCGCTGTGTGTGACACTAAGCAGCGACCTGGCCCCTGCTGTGAAATCGCTGATCGACTGTTCTGGTTCATTGTTTGGTCATTGGGCTCCTGCTACTGCGTTCGGATTGGCCGCTTCCATCCTCTGTTCTGGCTTGCAGATCGCAGTACATTTCAGAGGGCTGAATTCACTTGTCCCGGACTGTGTGTAGCAGCAGATCGTAATATAGTCCATTCTGCATCGGGACTGTAGGATGGACAAGGATGGAAAAGGATGGAACCGCTATTATGTTGCCTTTTCTAAAGGCAAGACCACCCAGTCACAGCGCAGTTATGACCACCAATCGGAGCAGAGGGGGCGCGGTAAAGGCAATGTAGATGTAGATGCACGCCTATGTTACTAATCAAGATTTGAATCGTGCTATTTGACAGTCCCAGCGACCGCCGTATTGTTGCTGCATCATTGGGAAGATCTGACTGTTTGACAGCTCACTAGCGACCCTGTAGCGACATACCAGCGATCCTGACCAGGTCATATCGTGGTCGGAATCGCTGGTACATCATTTAGTGTGACGGTACCCTTGGGTACATATAGGTTCGGTAAGTGCCACGTCTGTTGTAAGTAAATATTTCAGCTACATTTACATGCACTGATAGAGGAAGACTCTACAAAAATCTATTTTTTGCTAATTGCAAAATACGTAATTATTTACCGGTAATGTGTTTTTTCTGAACCCATGACGGCACCACGAGAGAGGGGATCCGCCCTTCAAGGACAGGAAACCTCCAGAATAAAAAGGGGCGGCACCTCTCCCCGCATCAGTTGGGTTACCGAGCATTAAGACATACCCCGCCACCGTAACTGCCCAGTGAAGAGGAGCAAAAAATAAAATAAAACTATCAACACCTAAGTGCAGGGAGGGAATGTAAGGGTGCCGTCATGGGTTCAGAAAAAACATATTACCGGTAAGTAATTACGTATTTTTCCAGCACCCATGACGGCACCACGAGAGAATTACATAGAAGAAGGCCTAGGTAGGGACAACAGTCTGCACCCAAAGGGGACGTCGGTGAATGACAAATCAAGGCGATAGTGTTTAAAAAAGGTGGATGGAGAAGACCAGGTAGCCGCCTTACAGATCTGCTCGATGGAGACCTCTGACCTCTCCGCCCAGGAAGCTACAATGCTCGTGTGGAGTGCGCCTTTAGACCAGGAGGCACGTCTTCACCACTAGCCGTGTAAGCAATGGGGATGGCATCCCTGATCCATCTGGCTAAGGTGGACTTAGAAGCCTTAAGCTCCTTCCTACAACCTTGGAAGATTACAAACAGAGACTTATCCTTCCTCCACTGAAGTGACCAACAGATACTGCTGAAGACACTGCCTAACATCCAGGCAGAGTAGAAGGGTTGTCATGAAAAGAAGGGAGCATTATCTCTTGTGACCTATGGAAGTGAGAATGTACCTTCGGTAAATAGGCGGGGTCCGTTAAAACTACTCTGTCGTCAAAAAACTGAGTATTTGGAGGAGATATGGACAAGACCTGTAGGTCACTAACCCTGCGGGCTGAGGTGAGGGCGACCAGGAGAATTGTTTTGAGGGACATATGTTTGAGTGATCTGGAATCTATGGGCTCAAACGGGGGGCTGTGTTAAGGTCGAGAGGACTAAGGTAAGATCTCCTGATGGTAGGGGCATGCTGCACCAAGGTCTGGATCTAGCACAGGCTCTAATAAACCTAGACACCCAGCGATCTCCAGCCAGGGCATGATTATACAAGGCACTCAAGGCTGAAACTTGCACTTTAAGGGTACTAACCGACAGACCCAATTCCCAACCCCACTGGAGGAATTCTAATATGATGGGGACGGGGACGGCTTAGCGGGATCTGCACCCATGGAGGCTAAGAACTTGTTCCATATCTGCCCATAGATTCATGTAGTGACAGGTTTCCTACACTGCATCAAGGTAGAGACTAGACCTAGAGAAAACCCCTTGTCTCCTAACAGTGACCTCTCAAGTTCCACGCCGTCAGATGTAACCTGGTGTTCTGTGGGTGGAATGCTGGACCCTGAGATAGAAGATTCGGTAATTCTGGAAAAACCCATGGTTTGGTTATGGACAGATTGGTCAGCCAATAAAACCATGGTCTCTTTGTCCAAAAGGAGGCTATGAGAATCACTGCTGCTCATTCCTCCCGTATCTTCTTTAGTACTGCAGGAATGAGGGTGATCGGAGAGAAGGCATATGCGAGGTGGAAGTCCCATCTGAGCAATAGGGCGTCTACTGAGTGAGGATGATCCCTCGGATCCAGGGAACAGAATTTGTGAACCTTCCTGTTGTGTATGGTTGCAAAGAGGTCTATCTCTGGTACCACCCACCTCTCCGTTATCCTGTTGAAAATGGACTGATTTAAAGATCATTCTCCTTGGTGAAACCGGTTGCGACTGAGAAAGTCTGCCATAGTGTTCTTTTTCCCTCTGATGTGTACTGCCGATATGGATTCTAGGTGAGCCTCTGCCAGAGTCATGATCCTGCTTGCAATGGTCATAAGCTGCCTGGAGCGAGTACCCCCCTGGTGGTTGAGATATGCTACCATTTCCTGGTTGTCTGACAGAACTTTGACGTGGCGACCCATCAGGAATAGTAGGAAGTGACCTCTTTCTACCGCCAGCAATTCCCTTGTCTTCGAGGAACTTTGAGCTTCTCCTCCAGACCATCTTCCCTGAATGAAATGATTGTCGAAATGTGATCCCCAACCGTACAAGCTTGCGTCGGTTGTCACCACCACTGGCTCTGGTACCATCCAAGGCACCCCCCTTTCTAAATTGACTGGATTTAACCACCAATAGAGGGACTGCAGTATGCGAGGACTGAGAATAATGAGACTGTCTAGGTGATCTCCCCGAGTGTTCTGATGCTGCAAGACATTCCACTGCAGGACCCTGGTGTCCGATTGAGCCCATCGGACTGCTGGGATGGCCGAAGTCAGGGAGCCCAGAAGGGACATTGCACCCCTGAGAGATATGCGATCGGTCCGCAGAATCCGTTCTATCTCTGTCTGGAGAGCTTCCACTTTGGAATTTGGTAGGTGACACATTTGAGTATGTGAGTCCCAAGAGAGTCCCAGAAACAGCTGAACCTTGGACGGGATTAATCTGGACTTCTCCTGGTTGATCAACCAGCCCAATTCCAGCAGGGAAGCTTGCACCTGCTGTAGAAGGGCTGCGCAATGTTGAGTTGAGGTGCCTACGATCAAGAAGTCGTCCAGATAAGGAATAAGAAGGACTTCCCTCTGACGCAGATAAGCAGTCACTTCCGCTATTAGCTTTGTAAAAATTCTTGGGGCTATTGCTAGACCAAAGGGGAGGGCTTTGTATTGAAAATGGCAGACCCGACTGCCCATGTGCAGGGCTACTCTAAAGAAGCTTTGGAATAGAGAGTGGATCGGGACATGATAGTATCCATCGCGCAAGTCTTTGACTGCCATGTGACATTGGGGATACAGATATTTCACTATGGATCTCACTGACTCCATTTTGAAGCTGTCGATCAGAAGGAACTGGTTGAGAGCTTTCAGGTTTATTATGGTTCGATATGAACCATCTGGCTTCCTCACCAGAAAGAGGGTGGAGTAGAATCCGTCCCCTTGTTCTTGTTTGGTAACCTCGAACAGAACCCCTTTGAAGAGGAGTTGTTGGATCTCTGATTCCAAAGCCAGTTGTTCTGTAGGAGAACATCGTAGAGGGGTAATCAGGAGCTGTTGAGGAGGAGGGTGATGGAAGGGTAGCTGGAGGCCTGATCTTATTAGGCCCAGGATCCATGAACTTGACGATATCTTTTCCCAAGCCGGAAGAAACTGAGAGAGCCTCCTCCGACCTGGGAAAGCGAGTCACTGGGATGATTTTTTCTGGTCTTTTGAGGGTCCCTTGAACATGAACCCCTTTCTCGGCTTCTTTCTATCGGACCAGGTATTCCAATCTCTTTGTGGGGCATTCCGGCGAACTTGCTTCTTTCGAAAAGAACGCCTTGAAGATGGAATGACAGAAAGGGTAAGCCACTTTTCTTATCACTAGCCTTTTCTAAGATGTCATCCAGGACCGGCCCAAACAGATATTCTCCTTTACAAGGGATGTTGCAAAGGATAGATTTTGTTTGCATATCCCCCGCCAGCATTTTAACAAAGTGCTCTTCTAGCTGCATTAGAGAGGGATGCTGACTTTGCTGCCAACTTAGTGGAGTCCGCTGAGGAGTCTGCAAGGAAGGCCGCCGCTCCCTGTAATCTGGAAATGGATGAAGCAATTTTCTCCTTTGGTGCCTTTGATCTAAACTGGTCTTACAGTTCATTGATCCATATTGTCAGTGATCTAGCCGTACAGGTAGCAGCAATGGCGCGTCTCAGTCTTCCAGCAGATGCCTCCCAAGTATTTTTCAGGAAGTGATCTGCTTTTTTATCTAACGGGTCTTTCAATGAACCCATGTCCTCAAATGGCAAGGCAAACTTTCTAGATGCCTTGGCGACCGCAACATCTAATTTTGGATCCTTATCGCAGGTGGAGCAGGAGGCGTCCTCAAATAGATACTTCCTCTTAAAGGCGCCTGGAAGGGAATGCCTCTTATCAGGCTTCTTCCATTCTCGGGTAATCAAAGCTTGCAGTTTATCTACAACTGGGAAGAAGCGCTGTTTCTTCTGCTACATGCCCCCGAACATCTAATCCTGGATAGATTTTTCGAGTTTTTCGTCTGGGATGCCCATAGTGGGGACCGTACAGCCTTAACTAACTTCCTCATATTCTCGATCGGGAAGCACTGGCGACCTCCTGAGTCGCTATCTGAGGAGAAGCGTCAAGTAGAGCCGGAAGAATCACATTCCCCATCAGACCTATCAGAGTCTTCGTGGGTAGCAAAGGGGGCTTAGATGCCACAGAGCTTTTAACCCCGGACAGGGATCGGAAGATTCCCTGACCTCTTCCCTTATGTTGGATCTCAGATCAGAGGTAAATCCCGGCTGTTCCTCTGACAGAGTCTGCTGAATGCAGCCTCTGCACAGCCTCTTAGTCCAGGAACTGGATAGTTCCTTACTGCATAAGGCACATTCTTTATGTCTGGACTTGGACAAACATTTCTTAGGCTTATTCCGATCCTAGAAAAAACACAGACAAGACGACTGCTGTTTTAAAAAGCGGTGAACTATTAGCCATCACTCACCCATAGCTGCAAGACGTTGTACCGGGTGAGTAGGGACATCATCTGACTAACCTCCTTTAGATAGTCTTTTACTGTCAGGGGTGCCAGAATCCGCCTTTCGCTGGCTGGACCGGTCATCTCTCATCCCCCGCTTGTTTCCAGAGCCCGTGACACTGCTATCCCGCCTACCTCTTTGCTGCTGCTTCTGGGAGGCAGTATCCTGATCAGAGTGTGGCTTTGGGGATGAAGGAGATGAAGGAGACACAGCCGACCTCTTGTCAGCCATGTTCTGAAGTGTGGCTGGACGCAGACACCACTGTGAAGATTGCCACTAATTTTTTTAAAAGAGCTGGAAACCCCTCCCATTGATTTCCGGGAGATGACGTCACCAAACAGAGCGCCCAATAGGAAGGGACGCTCTGAGCATGCGCACTGCCCGGACACCTCACCTGCCACACACAGCATGGTGCTTCCTTACAACCCGGAAGCGCCACAATGTCTGCAGCCGCGAGGATGCCACCGCAAGTGCAGCAGCAGCCCTGTCCATCCCGTCCATCGGCGCCCGCTTCCAGCATGGTAGGGAGGGGGGGTAGATAACCCGCGCACAGGCAGGAGCCCCTGTGGGTTTGCTGCAGCGGGATAGCACCGCAGCCGACCGGCCCTTACCTGGTCCTCGAAGGCTCCACACCGCTTCCCCATGCATGGCTACTCCACTGCCGCGGCGTCACCGGAGGAGGGTGTGCTGCTCGGAGTCCTGACCCCCATAGGTCTGCTGCGGCGGCTCCACAGCACCTCGGCCGACTGCAGCAGGACCCGTGCCTCTGCCAGAGTTGGCCGGCCGGGTGCCGGAATCTTTATCTTCAGCCCATCAGGACCATCCTGAATCCTAGTGGATTCCTGGAGGCTCCCTCTTCAAGGACGGGAAACCAACTGATGTGGGAAGAGGTGTGGCCCCTTTTTATTATGGAGGTTTCCTGTCCTTGAAGGGTGGATCCCCTCTCTCGTGGTGCCGTCATGAGTGCTGGAAAAATACGGGGTGTTATCTACTTGTTTCAGTGCACATGCCCAAAGATTATATTGGCAAAACCAAGAGGGAGTTCAGACGACGCATAGGTGATCATGTAGGTGACATTAAGAATGCCAGAGAGACACCAATCTCCAGACATGTGAGGGAGGTACATGGTGGTGACTTAAAGATCTTCAGTTTTAAGGTCACAGAAGTGGTGGCGCAACATGATAGATGAGTGGAGTGGGACTCTAATATTGCACAAAAAGAATCTAAATGGATCTACAGGTTTAGTTCCACCTCTCCGGTGACCCTTAATGAGAAACTCACTTTTCGCTGTAGCTTAACACCTCCACAGTGAAGAGCACTAGTATTCTTCCCCCAACTTTCGACTGAGATTTGAAATGTCAGTTCTCTCAGCTAGGTGTTCCTAAAGACCTCACCTGCTTTCTATTGCATGAAAACCCATGGATGGCATGCAGATGTTTCATTCTATTAAGCAATGAAGGCTAGACTCATATGATTCTAATAAATCCAACTATTCCATGGAAAATATAAACATACAGATGCCTTGTGAGATGAAAGACTAAATATTCCGTGAAGAAAGAGTAGCCATATTTAAGTGGTTCTTTTGGATCCCAACTCTTTGATGAAGCATGATGTTGATCTTAACTTTCATACAGCTAAAGTCTATTTTATTCATGGAAATTAAAAGTTTCTTCTGTTTTCTAAATAATGAAATGCAGTATTTAGTAGTTTCACAGCCATTACAGTTTTCCACATTCCATTTGAGTAGTATAACTTTTAAAAGTAGAGTTAAAACACCACTCCAGCATTTAGGGTTTTTTTACCGCTGGAGTGGTGCTTTAAATCTAAGTTGCTGGCCCTTGTCTTAAGGGCACTTTACATGCTGCGATATCGGTACCGATATCGCTAGCGAGCATACCCGCCCCCGTCGGTTGTGCTTCACGGGCAAATCACTGCCAGTAGCACATAACATCGCTAACACCCGTCACACGGACTTACCTTCCCTGCGACGTCGCTCTGGCCGGCGATCTGCCTCCTTTCTAAGGGGGTGATTCGTGCGGCGTCACAGCAACGTCACACGGCAGCCGTCCAATAGCAGAGGAGGGGCGGAGATGAGCGGCCGGAACATGCCGCCCACCTCCTTCCTTCCTCATTGCCGGTGGACGCAGGTAAGGAGATCTTCGTCGTTCCTGCGGTGTCACACATAGTGATGTGTGCTGCCGCAGTAACGACGAACAACATCGTACCTGCAGCAGCAACAATATTTTGAAAAGGAGCGATGTGTCAACGAGCAATGATTTTTTAAATTTTTGCGCTTGTTGATCGTCACTCCTTGGTGTCACACGCTGCGATGTCACTAATGGCACCGGATGTGCGTCACTAATGACGTGACCCCGACGATATATCGTTAGTGATGTCGCAGCGTGTAAAGCACCCTTTACACTTAAGGCCACTTTACACACAGAGATAAATCCGAGCCAGATCTGTGGTTGCAGTGAAATTGTGGACAATCAGTGCCAGGTTTGTGACGGTGTACAAATAGAACAATATGTCCATGATTTCACTGCAACCATAGATCAGCCAAAGATTTATCTCTGTGTGTAAAGTGGCCGTTACTCTTTGCCATTTTCATCCTTTTTCTGGACAACTTTGTGCCCCTAATTTCTCACTGGCCAGAAGTCAGAAGTTAGATCACAAGCGTGCAATGCAACTCTATGAAAGCCAGAATGAAGCGCCCGTAGAATTGTATTGAAAAGTGACCTCCGGTGTGCTCCATGAAACACTGGAGAAGCCAGCAGATCACAAACTGTATTTGATTGACCGGAGCAACTTTGGTAACAGATGAAGACGGTGTGAGTATAAGACAGGGGTCAGGACTTGCATTAAAAGTACCAATTAAACAATGAAATAAAAAAAAGCTATGATACAGTATCATTCAAATCCAGCAGTATGGTTGCTGCTCTTTGGTTTATCTAGCCACACTTGGTAACTATTGGTCTCCTGATGAACCAGATTTGGGGAAACGCTTCGAGGCAGGAGGCGATGAAAAGATAAGTTATTTAATAGCCTGTCCCTGATTACATTGTTGTGCTCATAGAGAACTCTTGTGACCTCCTGGGTTCCTGGGGGGTTTATGTACTTGAATCACTTTATCTTTGAGCACTGCACTTTATTTGTTACAGGGGTTAACAGGGTAAGGGAAGACAAAAGAAGCTGTGGAAAGAGAAGGCGCAATAGGGTCTTACCCGGTATGACACAAGGGGGTGAATGCAAGTAAAAGCACTCACCTGGTAGGGTTGTGCCAGTCACAACCCCTTAACAAGCGTATAAGTAGCGTGGAAGGCAGCAGTCCCGCAACGAAGAGGTATATCAGATAGCAGGAGAAAAGCAGGTTTAAATACCGCGCCAAACCACAGGCGCCAAACCATTGTCCTCTTCCTCAGGACAATGTACAGAGAATACTATCATGATATCATATTATGATAGTATTCTCTGTACATTGTCCTGAGGAAGAGGACGGATATGTCCTCGAAACCCGTAGACATGTGAAAATAAAGGGAAGAATTTTACTAACACCATCTGGACTCCTGTGGTTTGGCGCGGTATTTAAACCTGCTTTTCTCCTGCTATCAGATATAGGGTAAGGGAAGAGACAGCCATCGGTGTGTGGGGGCACCATATTGTACATCTAGGGTGCCAACCTCCACGACTAGGTAGGGCATAGGAGGGAGTGGACATTGTAGGGATTTTTTTCCTCCTCCCCTCTGTGCACCGTTTTGATACATTGTATTGCATTGTGGTTACAGACCATTTTAAGATTATCATTAAATGTTATGTTTTAGTTAGGGACCTATGCTTTTTGTGGAAGCCCAGGTTGCTTAGATAACAGCCTTCAACTCATCTGCATTGTTTGGTCTGGTGTCTCTCATCTTCCTCTTGACAATAACCCATAGATTTTCTATGGGGTTTAGGTCAGGTGAGTTTGCTGGCCAATCAAGCACAGTGATGCTGTCGTTATTAAACCAGGTATTGGTACTTTTGGCAGTGTGGACAGGTGCCAAGTCCTGCTGGAAAATAAAAGTTGCAACTCCAAAACGCTTGTCAGCAGAGGGAAGCATGAAGTTCTCTAAAATTTCCTAGTAGATGGCTGCATTGACTTTGGTTCTTGATAAAACACAGTGGACCTACACCACCAGATGACATGGCTCCCCAAACCATCACTGATTGTGGAAACTTTACAAAAGACCTCAAGCAGCTTGGATTGTGTGCCTCTCCACTCTTCCTTCTGCAAAATTTACTTTAATCTGAAAACGACACCTTGGACCACTGAGCAACAGTTCAGTTATTTTTCTCCTTGGCCCAGGTAAGATGCTTCTGGCATTGTCTATTGGTCATGAGTGGCTTGACTCAAGGAATGTGACAGTTGTAGCCCATATCCTGGATATGTCTGTGTGTTGTGGCTCCTGAAGCACTGACTCCAGCAGCAGTCCACTCCTTGTGAATCTCCACCAAATTTTTAAATGGCCTTTTCTTAACATACCTATCAAGGCTGCAGTTATCCCGTTTTTTTGTGCACCTTTTTCTACCACACTTTTTCCTTCCACTCAACATTCCATTAATATAATTGGATACAGCACTCTGTGACCAGCCAGCCTGTTTAGCAATGACTATGTGTGGCTTACCCTCCTTGTGGAGTTGTCAATGACTGCCTTCTGGACATCTGTGAAGTCAGCAGTCTTCCTCATGATTGTGTAGGCTACTGAACCAGACTAAGGGACCATTTTAAACGCTTAGGAAGCCTTTGCAGGTGTTTTGTGGTAATTATCCTAACTTTCTGAGATTTAACTTTAGGGTTTTCATTGTCTGTAAGCCACAATCATCAACATTAACAAAAATAAAAACTTGAAATAGATTACTCTGTTTGTAACGACTATATGATATATGCATTTCTCCTTTTTCATTGAATTACTGAAATAAATGAACTTTTTGAGGAAATTCTAATTCATTGAAATGCACTTATACATCACAGGAGGGGCTGGGGCATTTACATCACAGAAGGTGCTGATGCATATATATCACATCAGGACCTGCGGCATATACATCACAGGAGCTGGAGGCATATACATCACAGAAGACTGGGGCATCTATACGTCATTGGAGAGGCTGGGCCATACACATTTCAGGAGGTGCTGGTGAATACACATCACAGGAGGGCCAGAGGCATACACATCATAGAAGGGCCTGAGGAATACATATCACAGGAGGGGTTGGGAACATATACATCACAGGAGGGGCTTGGGAATATACATCACAGGAGAAACTGGGGGCATATGTACCACAGGAGGGGCTAGGACATATTCATCACTAGAGGGGCTGGGGCTTATACATCACAGGAGGAGCTGGGGCATCTACACATCACTCGAGTGGCTGGAGCGTATGCATCACAGGAGGAGCTGGGGCATATACATCACAGAAGTGATTGGGGGCATATACATCATAGAAGATGTTGGGTTGTGTCTTAATGTGAGATAGTACACACTAAATACTCTCCCCACAGGTGCATAGAGATGGAACAGCATAATTGCAGTGCATGATTACTGGTGCTCATGCTCATCACTTTCAACCATCCAGGTGACACGGCGGGTTGGTGAAGTACCCTTGACATCATCATCACACCCACGTCACCCCTCAGATGCTGTCTGCAGTGCACAAAGTGAAGGAGCAATACCAGGCATGAGCACAACAATCTCCATTGTGAGAAAGGGATAAATGCTGCCAGCATGGTAAAACACTGAATATTCATATGAATTCAAGTACAATGTATGTAATGACCATCTACATATTGTGAAAGGAAAGAAGGGAATGTATGAGCTCACCACTTAGGCGGGCTTTGCACACTACGACATCGCAGGTGCGATGTCGGTGGGGTCAAATTGAAAATGACGTACTTCCGGCATCGCATGCGACATCGTAGTGTGTAAAGCCTAGATGATACGATTAACGAGCGCAAAAGCGTCGTAATCGTATCATCGGTGCAGCGTCGGCGTAATCCATAATTACGCTGACGCGACGGTCCGATGTTGTTCCTCGCTCCTGCGGCAGCACACATCGCTGTGTGTGAAGTCGCAGGAGCGAGGAACATCTCCTACCGGCGTCACCACGGCTTCCGTAGGATATAAGGAAGGAGGGGGCGGGATGTTTACATCCCGCTCATCTCCGCCTGTCCGCTCCTATTGGCCGCCTGCTGTGTGATGTCGCTGTGACGCCGCACGACCCGCCCCCTTAATAAGGAGGCGGGTCGCCGGCCAGAGCGACGTCCCAGGACAGGTGAGTCCATGTGAAGCTGCCGTAGCGATAATGTTCGCTACGGCAGCTATCACAAGGATATTGTACCTGCGACGGGGGCGGGGACTATCGCGTGCGGCATCGCAGCATCTGCTTGCGATGTCGCAACATGCAAAGCCCGCATTAGTCCTTGTAGAAGCCATACAGATTTTCTTTAGATCAGTGTACGGATCCTGTGGCCTGCACCCACATGGTATGCAGAGAAAGGAAAAAAAGTGGATATCCAGCACTGTTTAAAATCCCTTGTTCCTTCTTTGTTTCTTCTCAATTAAAAAACACACCAACAGAAGATTACACCATCTTCATATTAAAAGCGTAACACAATATGAGTTTCGAACATCTAAGTGTTCTTGATGTGATCAAGAACACTTAGAATGTTCGAAACGCGTTTTGTGTTACAATTTTAATATGGAGACGGTGTAATCCCCTGTTGGTGTGTTTTTTAAATGAGAAGAAATAAAGAAGGAATAAGAGATTTTAAACAGTGCTGGATCTCCACTTTTTTTTCTTCACCTTTTTTTCCTTTCTCTGCATATTGTGAAAGGGCAAACTATTACCAGGGTTATAAATGAGGTGCAGTCCGTCCCTGCTGTAGAGCCTGTAGATGACAGAGAAGTCAGCCCAGTCCTCCATGAACCCAAACCCTTCCTTCCGGCACCAATTTCTAAGCCACTTATCTATCTCCCTAAGGCTATGTTCACATTTCCATTGTTTTCCATCAGTCACATGCGTTGCTTGACGCATGGGACTGATGCATTGTGCAACGTGTGACAAGAAATGCATGGAATTGTTCACAAAGGATGGATTCCGTTGGTGCAATGATTTCAGTTTAAAACCTGCGTAGGGGGGTGGGGTTAAGAGAGAGAGGAACTGATTTTATATGATTTTGGACGTTCTGCTGGACATACTGGACATGCTCAGTAACACGTGACGGATTCCTGCACTGGAATCCGTCGCGTGACGCAGGATAACGGAATCCTGCACCATAGACTTACATTATTCCTCCTGACGGATTCCAACGGAATCCTGGAGGGTGCGGTTTTTTGCCGCAACAAAAACCGTTGCATGCTGCGTCCCTCCTGCCCAACAGTCAGTCAGTAAACGACTGATGCGCCGCGCGGCAGATGCAACTCAGGGTGATAAGTAACAACCCGCCACTCATATAAGTCTATGGGAAACAACGGAATCTGCCAAACGCATTGCATTGTTTATCAGAGCGGTGGATTGTGACTGATCCTAAACAACGGAAATGTGAACCTAGCTTAAGCTTCTGATATCTTTGTAGTGATGCTTGTAGCACTGGCAATATTAATGAAAACACCACCTTGACGATTCTGAAGTTCAGCTTCCCTCTTAGCTCTCTGAAATGATTTTTAAAGACCCTCTGTCTCCCTCCAACTTTGTCAATGGTAGCATTGTGTACCATGACCGCTGGGTTTTCTTCAATCCCACCCAGCAGTCTGTATATCTAATCCAAAATATGCAGAACCGAGTACAAACTGTTAGCATGCATGCTATCGATGACAGATGACCTTGTTTGTCCATCTAATTATAGTGTTCTCTACCACCAACATCTGTCTGGCCTTTGCTGCACTTTTATTTCCCTCCTTACAACACAGGTCATTTTTCTGAATGCTAGGAGCAACATCCAGCTGTAATGATCCTAGTTTGAGCTCTACATGCCTGGTGTCAGCCACACAGGCATATTCACTAGGGTGTGGCAGATCAGGACTTGACTCCCTGACATTTTTTCTTCTTCTGTTAGGCCAATTTCACACATCCTTGTTTTTGCCGGTTTCGCGGATCCGGCGCACTCCCATACAGTGTATGCTGTCATGTGACCCGGAAGTTACAGCGCTGTCATTGTACTGTATTCACTGTACGGGAGCGCGCCGGATCCGCAAAACTGGCAAAAACAAGGATGTGTGAAACTGGCCTTACCCAGCTACCTACCTCTGTCCGGATCTCACCCACCTCCATATAACTGGCCCCAGGCAGAGCCTACTCGTTTAACTCTAAGCGTCTCTCCAGGTTTAAACTGCTACGAAGTATTGCTAGCTGTGTGAAGCCCCACAGGTGTAGTGTCGGTGCATTACCTTCAGGGACTCCACTCGGCTGGATCTTCGTTACAGGTAGGAGATCTTCTTCTTGTCGTGACGCCACTCTCAGTATTGCGGCCAGTAGGGACCGCCACTGCAGGTTGAGGGACGCCTGGGGCTGATGGTGAGTGCAGTTAGATGGAATAGCCTCCTGAGAGTGAGGCAAGCACCAGGGCCCTGTGTAGGTGCGTAGTACCACAAGGCGCAGAATAACTCCACACAGGCAGAATGTCTTTCAGGGTTTTTACTCACTTCAGGTGGCAGGGTGAGTAACCCGGGCGTAGCTGGGATGAACCAGGCGGGAACCAGGTGTCCTTCAGGCTGACTTGTGAGGGTGACTACTAACTCGCCTTCCTTAGCCCTTGGTGGTTTGGGGTGACCCCGACTTTGAGTCCCTATGGGGGTCACCCAGGGAAGTTGCTGAAGCCTCACTCCCCTTCGTTTGCCGTTTGCTTGTTGCCTGGGCCAGATCACTCCAGCTTCTTGCCTCCTGTGAGCTATGGGCCCTAACTGTGGCTACGTGGCTGCGGCTTTTGTGGTGTTGTGGCGTGGGCTTTGAGAGCCCCACACCGGCAGGTTTAGCAGAAGAAAGCTGGATCTATCTCCGCTTCGGGATCTGCCGCCCGTTTGGGCCTGGTACTCCCTAGCAGTCTCCTTACTTCCCACTCTGTGCTCTCTCTTTAGCTGGAGATGGGTTTCGGGTAGCCCTCCTAGTTGACCGTTCTCCCCCGTCGGTAGCCACTGCGCGGACGCTGTCAGACTACAGCAGCCCAGGGGAAGGGGTCAGCTCCTCTCGGAGCTCCCTGGACTCTGCTCTGAACTGGCTCACTGTTCCTCCTCTCCTGTTCTTGCCTACGCCACCTAGCAACCAGATTCTCTTACCACACCCCTTGAGAGGAGATGGAGGCTTTTGGCCCCCTCCACTATTCCAGTGAAGGTCAAGGCTTTTCCCCCTCCTGGGATCCCCAGGGGTCCTCTCATGGGTACATGTGTGAGACCTGATCACTATGCGCCTGTGTTCCACACCCCGGTCAGCCTTCTGGATTACCTGTATTGTACTGTCCCCAGCATGGGTGCAGTACTCAGTGGTGCCTGACCAGGTCAGGGGCGCCACATTCCCCCTTAGTTATCACCAGCACGTCCTCGGGCTGCAAGACAACATTTTTAAAATGCATAAAACATTAAAACATGGTAAAACATTTTAAGACCACCAGGTACCATACATCACCACCCTCCACCCACAAGTCCGTTAACCCACCCAAAACCCTCTCACGTTGGCCGCGGCTTCAGCCACTTCTGGCAGGATGTAGAGGCGGCCCACATGGGCTGGTGGTTTCAGGGTATACCTGGCCTGGTGGATCCGCGCCTTCAGCCTCTTCTGGCAGGATGCAGAGGCGGCCTCCACAGTTGGTGCTGACCAGGTACCCTCTTTGTGGTGGAGAGCCAGGCCCCATAAACAGGCATGCTCTCTGGTTGCAGGTAAGCCAAGGCCCTATATACGGACGGGCCCCCTGGTTGCAGACGAGCCAAGCCCCTAAACAGGCTGACTCTGGTGGTGGTGCTGCCCTCTGGTGTAACTATTTACACTGCGAGAGTTTGTGGCTATAGCCAGTTCATAGCCTTAAGGTTTATGGTTTTCTCACAATAGTTTATGTGGGCACATACTTGAACTTTAAAACGTTGCAAAACAAACTTTCCAAACTGGTCAAAACTTGCTGTACTTTACTTGAACTTATGCAGACTCCTCTTCACCAGGGCTTGGGCCTGTAGGGCTGCGGCACCTGTTGGTTTCTTGACCTTTTTCTTCATCTGTGATTATCTCTTCATTAGGTCTTTGGTCTTTTCTTTCTTTATTACTGTCTTTCCTTTCTTCTTTGGGACATGGCACTACATCTAGGGCATACCAGCCTCTTTCTCCTTGATGCAGGGTAAACTGTACGGAGTCTCCCATTTTTAAGTTTCTGCCAGGGTGTCCTCTGGGCAGATGAGCTCTCACATCTCTTCTATTGACGAAGATACCTTCTTTTATACCAGGTGCTACGATGAACCCGTATCCTGACTTTAGACTGAAGTCCTCCACTACTCCTCTGCAAAGGGGTCCTCTGGCCTGGGCTTTGGCTCTTCTCAGGAACCTTTTTTCCTGTAGATCTCTGGCCGTGACTTCTCTTTGCTCTGGGGATGGCGGTGCAGGGGAAAACTGAGTTCTGCTGCGGCGCTGTATCTTGCGGGCTGGATTCTGCGAAGTGCAGCTTACAAGCTCCCAGGTGAGGCTTTGGGGCAGGTCTTCTTCGTCAGCAGGAGGTGTCAGGTCTTCCTCGTCCCAGCGGGAATATGGCAGCATCTCCGGCTCTGGGACTAGCACTGCTGCTGGCTCCGGGGGCAACTCCTCAGCTTCTTGCCCTCCTCTCCCCCTTAGTTCTTCGCTGCACTCTGGTCGTGGCAGCGCCGGGGATGAGTGTTCCTCAGCTGGCCCAGGCGGTGGACTCTTCAGCGTGGTTGCTGCAGGGGTTGCCTTAGGGGTGTGCGGAGGGAGCATGTATCGGTCCACCATCTCCTGTGGGAACTTGGCCTCCAGGTCAGCCTTCAGCTGCCAGTATGCGGAGTCTTCACCTATCAGGGATTTCCTAGTAGGGACTTCCTTAGGCTGGGGAGCGGTGTCTGCTCTGGCCTTGCAGGCCGGGGTAAATGGTGATGCAATCTCTTGGCGGGCCGCGCCCTGTATGGCGGCGGCCTGGTCTTGGCGGGCCGCGCCCGGCATGGCGGCGGCCTGGTCTTGGCGGGCCGCGCCCTGTATGGCGGCGGCCTGGTCTTGGCGGGCCGCGCCCTGTATGGCGGCGGCCTGGTCTTGGCGGGCCGCGCCCTGTATGGCGGCGGCCTGGTCTTGGCGGGCCGCGCCCTGTATGGCGGCGGCCTGGATCGGCGTCGCAGCTGCGATGGGATCTGTGCAGGCTGGGCTGGGCGTCGCTGCAGGGACCGGGTCTTGGTGGGCCGAGCAGGGCATCGCTGCGGCGGCCGGGGCTTGGCGGGCCGAGCAGGGCATCGCTGCGGCGGCCGGGGCTTGGCGGGCCGAGCAGGGCATCGCTGCGGCGGCCTGGGCTTGGCGGGCCGAGCAGGGCATCGCTGCGGCGGCCTGGGCTTGGCGGGCCGCACCTGGCATGGCTGCGGCCTGGCTCAGCGTCGCCGCGCCGGGCGCCTCTTCTGGGACCGCGGTCGTAGCAGCAGGGGTTGGAGCACTTGCGCTGGCTGGGGCAACTCTGGACTCACCCATCAGTGGCACCATCGGGATCTGAGTCGTCGCCGCTCGATCTGGCAGGCGTCGCGCGGCTCCCTCCTCGTAGGTCCGAACCGCCGCAGCCATCTCCAGAAGCTCCGTGCGTCCCTCACTGAGCTGTCGCATAATCCTGGCCTCCAGCTGATTGCAGAAGATAGCAAGCTCCCGGCACCACCAGGCAGCAGAGCCTGGTTCTGGGTATCCACGTCCGGACTCCATTTCTTCTCTCTGCAGCAGCAGGCTTGTGGCTCTCTTTCCTTCCCGCCGTCTCTGGACGCTTCCGCTCTCTTCACAAGCGAGGTCAGAACTCTGCAGGGGATCTCTGGGTAGCCACACCTCTTCGTGGGCGGTAACTTCTCCCAGCGCGGGCTGCTGTTGTTTTTCAGCGCGCTTTTCATGGTGGCAATATGGCGGCGCTTCCAATTTTTCAAGCGGACCGCCCAGGCACATGGTCACCTGTCTGAACAGGTCTAGTCCTTATCCTGTTCGTGACGCCAGATGTGAAGCCCCACAGGTGTAGTGTCGGTGCATTACCTTCAGGGACTCCACTCGGCTGGATCTTCGTTACAGGTAGGAGATCTTCTTCTTGTCGTGACGCCACTCTCAGTATTGCGGCCAGTAGGGACCGCCACTGCAGGTTGAGGGACGCCTGGGGCTGATGGTGAGTGCAGTTAGTTGGAATAGCCTCCTGAGAGTGAGGCAAGCCCCAGGGCCCTGTGTAGGTGCGTAGTACCACAAGGCGCAGAATAACTCCACACAGGCAGAATGTCTTTCAGGGTTTTTACTCACTTCAGGTGGCAGGGTGAGTAACCCGGGCGTAGCTGGGATGAACCAGGCGGGAACCAGGTGTCCTTCAGGCTGACTTGTGAGGGTTTATATACAAAGTGCCCAAAAAATGTATAATTTCCCCACATTAGTGGTAGAGCTTCAAAGTCATAATTTAACACCAGGTTTGAGTAAGATACATCAAACCAATAAAGCTACAGAAATAAATTATTAAAAAATATCAATTTTTATTCAACAATTTTAATATAAAAGCTGTATAAAATTCATTTCAGGAAATACCACATTATAACAACCAGAGACGCTGACTGAAGTAATTTGAATACAATTTTATATATTTAACCACCACATTTTATAAAATTGTATTCAAATTACTTCAGTCAGCGTCTCTGGTTGTTATAATGTGGTATTTCCTGAAATGAATTCTATACAGCTTTTATATTAAAATTGTTGAATAAAAATTGATATTTTTTAATAATTTATTTCTGTAGCTTTATTGGTTTGATGTATCTTACTCAAACCTGGTGTTAAATTATGACTTGTGAGGGTGACTACTAACTCGCCTTCCTTAGCCCTTGGTGGTTTGGGGTGACCCCGACTTTGAGTCCCTATGGGGGTCACCCAGGGAAGTTGCTGAAGCCTCACTCCCCTTCGTTTGCCGTTTGCTTGTTGCCTGGGCCAGATCACTCCAGCTTCTTGCCTCCTGTGAGCTATGGGCCCTAACTGTGGCTACGTGGCTGCGGCTTTTGTGGTGTTGTGGCGTGGGCTTTGAGAGCCCCACACCGGCAGGTTTAGCAGAAGAAAGCTGGATCTATCTCCGCTTCGGGATCTGCCGCCCGTTTGGGCCTGGTACTCCCTAGCAGTCTCCTTACTTCCCACTCTGTGCTCTCTCTTTAGCTGGAGATGGGTTTCGGGTAGCCCTCCTAGTTGACCGTTCTCCCCCGTCGGTAGCCACTGCGCGGACGCTGTCAGACTACAGCAGCCCAGGGGAAGGGGTCAGCTCCTCTCGGAGCTCCCTGGACTCTGCTCTGAACTGGCTCACTGTTCCTCCTCTCCTGTTCTTGCCTACGCCACCTAGCAACCAGATTCTCTTACCACACCCCTTGAGAGGAGATGGAGGCTTTTGGCCCCCTCCACTATTCCAGTGAAGGTCAAGGCTTTTCCCCCTCCTGGGATCCCCAGGGGTCCTCTCATGGGTACATGTGTGAGACCTGATCACTATGCGCCTGTGTTCCACACCCCGGTCAGCCTTCTGGATTACCTGTATTGTACTGTCCCCAGCATGGGTGCAGTACTCAGTGGTGCCTGACCAGGTCAGGGGCGCCACAGCTGCATATTTAGATATGTTACCTGGGCTTCCAAGTATTCAGCATAATGACATCTAGCTTATATATATTAACTCTTACACAGCTGTTCAATGTATGCATACATCTTACAAGACACATACTTGGTAGCATTGTCCATGGAGAACATATTTAAATAGGGATCAACAGTATAGACAATATAAGCATACGTGCCAACGATCCAGACATGCCGTGTCCTGACTGTAGCATGCCCTCTTCTGTGGAGCTGCCAGTGTTCTCCACAGGAGACCACAGCGGCCTGTGCCCACGATCAAGATTAGGGCAGCTGTGGACTATCTTTATTCTCCATACGGAGAACACTCACTGCTCCACAAGCATAAATTGACATGCTGCTGGTCGGAAAGCTGCAGGTCAGTTTACACTGCGTGATAAACAAACACAGTGGGTATTGGATTTCTATAAATCCACACTGCTTTTACTATAGAACACAGTGTTTTAGACGCAGCGAAAACACACAATGCAAAATTAAATCACACAGCACTCTTTGATTTCCTATCCTTCTGGTCAGTAAATTTGCCATGCTACTGTGACACCTTACCGGTCTATCAGCGCATGTTCTAAAGTCTACACTACTGTATTATCAATATCAACCCAATCTAAGGTCTAGGATATGACCATACATGAAGAAGGCAAGAACACATATATGGTGATAAAATCAAGCTTTTTATCAACTACTTACGTATAAAAAAAACTACATAAAAACACAGGAAACAAACTTCTCTAGAGAAAGGGCACACAAAAAAAGCTAAAGTGGTTACGGTTTGTACTTTAGTTCAATTAATAATACAGCTACCGTGTTTTTCCAAAAATAAGACCTCCCCCAAAAATAAGCCCTAGTAGGTATTTTCAGCATTTTCGGAGCAAGGCTTAAATATAAGCCCTCCCGCGAAAATAAGCCCTAGTCGCGGATCTATAATGAAGTGTCCGTGCAGCTAAAAAGGTTACAGATACTGCAGGACACTTCATTATAGACAGCGGCACCCAGCAATTACACTCACCCAACACTGAGCGGCAGGACCTGCAGTGATCACACACCCGCACACATCAGATCTCACACACACACCCACACCAGATCTCACACACAAACATGGGATCGCACACAATCAGATCGCACACACAAACATCGGATCACACGCAAACATCAAATCACACACACATCGGATTGCACACACATCGGATCGCATACACACTCACATCATCCAGCGACACCGATCTCTTCTCGCCGGCAGAATCCTGAGAGGCAGTGCGGTGCAGCGTGACGAACAGGACCTGCGGCGGGACACGTGACTTGCTTCATTCCCTGCGGCCGTAAGCGCTGGATGTGATGTGTGTGCGCGGCGATCGGCTGTGTGTGTGTGTGTGTGATCTGCTATGTGTGTGTGATCTGCTGTGTGTGTCTGCAATCGGCTATGTGTGTGTCTGCGATCGGCTGTTTTTTCTGCGATCGGCTGTGTGTATCTGTGATCGGCTGTGTGTATCTGTGATCGGCTGTGTGTGTCTGCGATCGGATGTGTGTGTCTGTGTTCGGCTGTGTGTATCTGTGATCGGCTGTGTGTATCTGCGTTTGGCTGTGTGTATCTGCTTTCGGCTGTGTGTATCTGCGTTCGGCTGTGTGTATCTGTGATCGGCTGTGTATGTCTGCGATCGGCTGTGTTTTCTGCGATCGGCTGTGTAAGTCTGCGTTCGGCTGTGTGTGCCTGCGATCTGCTGTGTGTGTGTGTGTGTGTGTGTGTGATCTGCTGTGTGCCTGCGATCTGCTCTGTGTATGTCAGCGTGTCAGCTAGCAGCAGGGTACGACGGCGTGCAGCACCGACCGGAGATCACAGGGAGGACCTGGGAGCCATGCAGAAGTCCTGGTCTGGTGAGTATGAGTCTCCTGGGAAGTGGGGGGTCTGCTTTTTTGGGGGGGTAAACTTACCCCCAACCGTGTTTCTCCAAGAATAAGACCTCCTCCAAAAATAAGCCCTAGTGATTTTTTGGGGGGCAAAAAAAATGTAAGACAGTGTCTTATTTTTGGAAAAACACGGTAATAGTTGCCTGAAACTAACAGTCACAATCGCAATGATATTTGTTACAACAAATATTAACACCTTAATAGATTAATAAATATATGGCACAGAAAATTTGAAAAATCGCACATGGTATAAATATGCATGTTGTGTTAGCTGTCTGTATCCAAGCCCAACACAGAACTAAACCACTTATGAGGAAAGTGGCAACACTGCAGATAAATGAGGTCACTTAATAGCAATAGCATATATGTGTATAGAAAATCCTACATATCACATCAGTGTAAAAAAAAGATGAACCAATAACTGAAAAAACTGTGCATTCAATATAGAAGTGAACATGAACAGGGTTTTCTATGAAGCCACATAGCTATGTATACAGGGTAAACTTACTTTAATAATAATGAGCCCATAACCTGCAAGGAGTCCCGGGTAATGTGTCCTGCACACCTCAACGCATGTTTTGCGACTGTTTCTTCTTTGACAAATCACAGCTGACATCAACCCCATATATTACCCTGATTGCCACCACTCCAGGACAGACGGGATGAGCCTTATCGATGTGCCACTTCGGGAGCCACAGTGGGCTGCCTTTTTGCCAGTCCACAGCTGTCTGCTTTATCTGTGATGGTTCTCAAAAATGGGCAGGGGCCCACGTAGTTTTTTAAATTATTTATTTAAATAATTAAAAAAAAACGCTGTGGGGGAGTCTCTATTTTTGATAACCAGCCACCAGCCAAGATAAACTACATAGCTGGGGGCTGCAGCCCACAGCTGTTTACTTTACCTGCGCTGTTGTCACAAATAGGCGGGAGACCGCACGTCAAAGTGGAAAAATACTCTGACATCATTGTTCCCAGAAGCAACCTGTGTTTCAGAAATACCTCCAGCCATCTTCTCAATGCTGTTCTTATTCAATTTCAGCACTTTTCCTCCATTTCAGCATTTTTACAGCCCCACCAGACATCCTAGGAGGGTCCGCCAGAAAATTATTAGAGTTTCCCATTGACTTGCATTAGATTCGTTATATGTGAGGAATACACGGATAGTACAAAATGTTTGAGACGAATAATCTGAACTCAAATATTTTAGTATTCATCCATCACTAAACTATACTAATTTCATAATATTAGAATGATATGAGTTAATTTGATAAGTTTGAGTAATTGGAGCCTAGTTGAATGAGTTAACATGACTGTAAAAAAATGTATTATTCCACCATATTTGAGATTACTGTAAAACATTGATTGTATTTCTGTGCCTTTTCTTTATTCTTACTTCGGGGGATGGGGTTTAACTTTTTCCCATCATTTGTTTGTTGGGATGTTTTCATCTAAAGTTCTGGGATTAGGAGAGATAAAGGTTGATGTTTGTTAGTGTTGATGCAAATCGATTCCCATGACCCGATCCATCTGTGACCCTGAGAACTGCCTCTATCTGCCGGCATCGGCACCTCTTCATTTCATTAGCAGGCCTTGTGCGACGTTGTTGTTGTGGCATGATGAATATGTAAAGTCAGATCGGCCACTCAAAAGAAAAGCTGCGGATGCCGATAGGTGACGGGCAGCTCTCAGGGCTCCAATGCCAGCCGCCCATCACCGACGTAGCCAATTGACCAGGTTTTGTGAATTGAATCACACAAATTCTGAAGTTTGGCATTGGGGAATAAATGTTCTAATTTTCTAATATTTTTTTTTATTTTTTGTATTGTAATTTAACCCTCAGTACTTATTTGTGACTGTATATCAGTAGGATTGTACTTGTCAGTACAGTCACAAATATTATCATTAACCAAAAGATGTTATTACTCATATGTTAGATAATTTCTTAGTTATTCCATGAGCTAGCATAAAGTAGCAACCCTGCCAGGCTAATGAAGTCTTATAATTGAAGTATTTTCTGGCTTGCAGGTGGTATATTTTGGTGACAGCATGCGGTCAGATATTTTCTCAGCCCGTCACTATAGCAACTGGGAGACTGTCCTCATCCTTGAGGAGTTAGAAGGTGGTGAAGGCCAAGAACCAGAAGTGACTGATTTTGGATCCTCCTTAAAAAAGAAAGGAAAGTATGATGTAAGTGATCTTTACTGGTGTTTTCTTCTAGAATGTGTATGACTTTATGTCCTACAGGAAACCCTCTAGGAATGTACACAAACATCCACCAATGTTATTTTCTGTTTTGACTAACATCAAAGTAAACTATTAATAATTTTAATAGCTGCGTAGATGCAATTTACTCCGGAAATTTCCATGTTTTTTTTATAAACCGACCAGACTGTGGCAGGATTGCTATTTGAGGTCCAGCATATCGCTTTCTAGTGTACAAGAGTCAATAAACAGCCTACAGCACAGCAAATATAGCTGAACGGCTCACAGGTTGTTGTACTGTTTGGTCTACAGGATTAATGAAGGTAAATATGAAAACAAAATACGAAGTGTGGACAGCCAAGCTACAGAGAGTGGTCTATTCTGGATTCAAAGCACTATCTACAAAGAATCCAATTTACACAAATTTATGAGAAGAACTTCTCACCGGTAAAAGGATTTATGGGAAAGTTAACGCACCTGAATATGACTTTGTATCTTATTTATAGTCCGTGCATTGCATACCATTTCCCCTTTGAATAATATAATTGCAAGTAGTTTCTCAAAAGATTGTGGCATCATACGGGAAGTACTGGTTCTCCTTAAAGAAACCAGCTATAGACCAGAGTATGGAGCGTTCAATGGGAGAGAAGTATGCACATTGGCTGCCTTGTAGAACAATAGAAACTATCTTGCAAGTACCAATTAGCGAGGTGCCTACCCTATCAATCACCATGCAACCCTTTAACAAGCATTTTAACATGACTGGGAATAAATCCCTAGCTAGAAACCTATCTACAGACAGCCTGTTTTTCGTGTGTGGGGGGTTGCCGAAACCAACACACTTCAAATGGAGGTAAAGATTTGGCTTTATTTACTACAAATTATGTGATTATTATTCTGCACATAAAATTGGGATAACATTCCCATGACTCTTCAATATGAAAATGTGCAAGTCTGAAAAACTTTTGGGTCTTCCTTTTAGGATATAGGATCATAGAAGGATTAAGGATTATGAGAGTATCTATATATATATGATTGACTTATTCTGTCTGTCTGTCTGTCTGTCTGTCTTGCTCCAAAATGACGTCATTACAGTGACAACCGTCGCCACAGCACTTGCGCCAAAGAGCCTGCGACCAACGGCTCAGCTAAGTGAACAGCACGAACTACGGCGTGACAGGACGACGCCCGACACCTTTCCCCGCACCCGCATGGAGCCCCGACTCCCAGGTGACTGCTGCACTCCCAGGAGCCCACACCGGCAACCCAGCCGATACATACCCTTGCATTGCTGGGATCGTGCCGGGAGCCGGCGTACACTGATAACCATGGTACACATCGGGTAACTAAGGAAAGCGCTTTGCATAGTTACCCGATTGTGTACCATGGTTACCAGCGTAACTCGGCTCCACCCCCCCCCCGCACTCCGCCCCCCGCATGTATACACTGAACACACACCCCGGCACTACTGTACTCATCATCCCCGCACGCACGCAGGCACTACCGCTCCCATCATCTCCATACAAACGCAGGCACTACCTCTCCTATCATCATCACTGCACACACCCCAGCACTACTGCACCCATCATCCCCGCACACACGCAGGCACTACCGCTCACATCAACATCACCGCACACACGCAGTCACTACCGCACCCATCATCATCCCTGCACACACCCCGGCACTATCGCACCCATCATCATCCCCGCACACACAAGCACTACCGCACTCATCATCATCCCCGCACACGCGCAGGCACTACCTCAGCGAAGTCTCCGGTGACAGTGCGGTTCACTTTAGTTGCTGCGTGGAGCTGACACAGAGCGGTCGTGTTCTACGGCGCTCAATGTCAGTTTCATGTAGCAGAGCTCAAAGCGTTGTGTGGATTACGTCGGACCTGGATGGGTGTTTGGGGATTAATAAAGTGGTACATGAGGGGGTTTTTTGTCTTTTATTCCAAATAAAGGATTTTTCGTTGTGTGTGTTTATTTACTTTCACTCACAGGTTAATCATGGAAGGTATATCGGGGAGATGCCTGCCATGATTAACCTAGGACTTAGTGGCAGCTATAAGCTGCCATTTAACTCCTTATTACCCCAATTACCACCGCATCAGTGCAATTCGGGATGAGCCGGGTAGAGTCCCGGGACTGTCGCATCTAATGGATGCGGCAATTCCGGGCGGCTGCTGGCTGATATTGTTAGGCTGGGGGGCTCCCCATAACGTGGCGCTCCCCATCCTGACAATACCAGCTTTCAGCCGTGTGGCTTTATCTTGGCTGGTATCAAAATTGGGTGGGACTGCAGTTGTTTTTTTTTTAATTATTTATTTACTGTACCGCACGATATAGACACGCCCACCGACGGCTGTGATTGGTTGCAGTGAGACAGCTGTCACTCAGCGTGGGGGCGTGTCTGACTGCAACCAATCATAGGCGCCAGTGGGCGGGGGAAGCAGGGAATACGAGATTGAATAATGAGCGGCCGGCATTTTCAAAAGCAGGAGAAGCTGCCAGAGCAGTGTGACAGCTGTGCAGCACCGCGACGGTGATCGGTGAGTATGAGAGAGAGGGGGACAGAGACCAGGAGTGATTTTAAACGATTTAGATCGTTCTGCTGGACATGCTGAGCATGCGCAGTAGAACATGATGGGATCAGTCAGCGGATTCCGCCACTTAGTGCATTGCGGCGGAATCCGCCCCCATAGACAATGATTAGACACCTTGGCGGATTCTAACAGAATCCGTCAAGATGCGATACTTTTATCGACCCAAAAAACACTACATGCAGAGTTCCCTCCGCCCGACGCTGCGTCAAATTAATGAAGCAGCGTCCTCCAGCGGATGCAATGCAGACACTTGCGTTACAGTGTGTCGTCAATACAAGTCTATGGAGAATAGCGCAGTGCGTTAACGGACTGCGCTATTCTCCATAGCGGCCGATTGCGCTGAACGCAAGTGTGAAAGCGCCCGAACACACACACACACACACACCTGGATAGTTACCTGTCCCTAGCCATGCAGTCCCCGGCACTGACATCCTCAGCGCCATGGCCCCGCTCGGCTCCACCCACCCCGCACTCCGCCCCCGCACACATTACCCCGTAGGATGGGGGCACATGTCAGGAAGGTGGCTGCACCACTATGGGGGCACATACCATTATTGGGCCACATCACAGCATCAGCATATTTTTACTTAACTTTACACTGTTCATGGCCTTCTTTCATTACAAGCCATGGACATCATTAAACATTAGACCCATCTATTAAAACTGTTCCTTCTGTTGTTTGTCACTTTAAAACCAATGAAGAATTCTAAGAATACCAAAGTAAACCTAACCCATCCAGTCCATTCATTACATTATTATTCAATCTGCTAACCTACATACACATTCTAGACTACCCGAAACGTTAGAATTGGGTCACCTTCTAGTATAATTATATTGAGTTACAAATTGTAGATTTGCTTTTCTTAAGGGATTTTTTTATCTCAATGTTACTCACAAAGTTTTCAAATTTCTGCTAAGTAATACACAGGATGTAAAACTGAACATCAGCAAATTTTTCTACACATCTCTACTATGTCTCATACTGTCCATTTGTTGTTTAATGCTGAATAACTATTGCAATATCCTGTTTGAGATGTTATATCTTGGTACTTGGCTCTCTCTGATTGTCCCTGCGTTTGAAGCAGCTGCTCCCTGTGCAGCAATATGTGCCACCAGCCTCTCTTAGGCTTGCAGCTGGTGTCTGCTTTCCAGTAAATGGTTTTGTGTGGCAATAATGTCATGTGCCGCCATTGGCGAGGATGACACACATCCATTGCCAGCCTCGGATTGGCTCGTTGTGAAATAGGACGCCTCATGTCAGCTGCCAGCTTCGGATTAGCTGGCTGTGCACTGGGCCTCCTCATGCTGTGGGACCATAGTAAGATAAGAATTGTTTTTTTTAATGTGTTGGAGAAGGGCGGAAGGCATTAGTATTCATTACACCAGGATGGGGAACCTTATATCATTATGAGGCCGACTATACCAGGAAGGGTCCCATTACAGCAGAATTGGATCCAGGATGGGGAACATTATTACAGGAAGGGTCCAGGATAGGTACATTATTACATTACAGGTCTAAATTTTGACCAAGGGCCCATTGGACTCTAGTTACGCCTTTGGTCCGGACCCAGTCACATCACAGTAATGCAGACACGCTCACACTGCACCCTGTGTGCGATCGTCTGCTGAGGTGGAGGGTGCACGCCTGGCTGCTTCTTCCTTCCACAGAGGTAGCACAGACACTACAGAATGAGGACATGGAAATTATCAACCCAGAACCTGCAGGACATCACATGTTATACTATATGGCTCTGTATAAATAATACAAATATTATGATCTCCTGTAGCCAGGTGCAGGTGTGATCAGTCCAGTGTGTAATACTATTGTATGTTCTGAGGATTTCGATAGCGTTAGGGCAATGACAACCAGAGACGAGTTCTTGGTGCAGAGATGTTTATAATACGTAACCAACGATAGGTACAAAAACGGAACAAACACAGTAGAACAATAACACAAGAAATACCTTCCCGGATCGGAGCGAAGGGAATTCCCGGGGCCACGCACCGGACTCCCCCAGGGAGACCACCAAGAGCGAACCCCTATACAGGGACTGTCTGGCAATCACCCCGGAAGGCCTAAATGCGCAGCAGCCGGGACACAAGGGGCAATAGGTAAAGTCCAGAAGTGTCCGTACGGAATGAGAGTCCAGAGGTTACGAACCGGAAGGAACCGGGCAGAAGTGCTGACCAAAGACGGCAGACGGAGTCCGGGCACAGCTTGATGAAACCGGGTAAAGTCCAGAGTCGGTGTCGGTTGTCTTTCAGGAGGATCCAAATGTCAATCAGGAAATAGGAGCAGCAAAGCAGGAGCACACAGCAAGCAGTATACTCAGGCACACTGGACTAGGCTTAGAGGCGGCCTTTTAAGCAGCTGGACAGGAAGTAGGGCAACAGAACAGCAAACTCCATGTTAACCGAGGGCAAGCTCTTTCAAAAGAGAACTGGAAATCCCGGAAACCTGACACAGTGCATGTAACATTCTATAAGTACACATTTTGTGCACCTTTGAAAAGGACACCACTGAACAGAGGCCAAACGAAGTTTAGAGTAACTCTGCTGCTTCATCATAGTGGCTGTATTCGTCCAGGATTTCACCTGTAACACCTGTATGAGGATAATTGTGAACTGATCCAAAATGTTCTGAACCCCAAATTGCCACTAATAGTATTCAAGTGAACCTACAAAAAACAAGTCCCCACTGAGGTCCGTCATCTGTTAACAAATATGTAGGGGGCTTCCAAGTTACTGGTAGCACAAGCTTTGGAAAAGTGCTATGGTTCCCCCAAAAACAAATCCAGCAAAATCCATAGTCTTAAATCCAAATGCCCAACCCTCCCTTCTGAACCCCACAATGTGCCTAAACTGCAGTTAAGGTCCACATGTTTGGCCTGCTTAATTTTCAGTATGTGTGTCTACAAAGTATGAAGTGGGCTGTACAATGTATTGGTCACTACAAGGGCTTATATGTAAATTTTAATTCTGCAACATTCATTGCATTTGACTCCATAGGTGTTTTGCAGAGACAAAATCGTCACAACAGAAGTAGATGAATTCCCAAAGGGTTGTAATTTGTAAAATGTGGTAACTTGAGGGGGTTTCTGCTTTCTGTTTTCCGGCACCAAGGAGCTTTGCAAATGGAGTTCACAAACTATTCTAGGAAATTCTGATCTCCAAAAAGACAAATGTTGTTCCTTTCCTCCTGAGCCGTATCATGTGGCCAAACAGTACTGTATTATCACATGTGGGATATTGCCACATTCAGGAGAAATTGCATAACACATTATTGGGCCTTTTTCTACCTATTCCCCTTGCTTATAGGGGGTTTTCTGCTGATTTGGCATGTCAGGGGCGCTTCAAATGCGATATGATGTCCACAATCTATTCCAGCCAATATTGGCATATGTAGAAATGGCACAAAAAATTGTATGGTCCATTTTCTCCTCTTACACTTGTGAAAATTAAAAATGTGGGACTAAAGCAACGTTTCTTTTAGTAAAATGTATTTATTTTATTCCAATGAAGATATAAAGGCAAATATAATACAAAGTGGTGTAATCCTGGAAATTGCGTGTACTACGCCTATGAAACTGATTTCTTGCAGCTGTGAGACTTGTCCTTGCCAAATTTAACAAAAACAACTATTACAGCCCTTTGAGATATTTAATAGAAAAAGAAGTGTGCTTACTACACCAATGATTACAAACTTATGGAAAGCTAATTCATAGTAATGGTGCAGACGATATAGACAACTAAATTATTTGATGGAAATGATTTAACACTTAAGGCAGATTTATAAGCTAATTCCTGGTGTAGAAAAGTCATGGGGATTTGTGCCGTGTATACAGCATGTTCCTGATTAATTTGTTAGGGAAATTTATCATGAGCCATGCCATATTTTAAGACAAATCTGTCAGCAGATTTTTGCTCTGTAATCTTGGAGCACCATAATGTAAGGGCAGAGACCTTAATTCCAGTGATGTGTCACTTAAAAATAAGAATTAGACCTACCGGTAATGATGTTTCCAGGAGTCCATCATGACAGCACCACAGGAGGTTGCTCCCCTATCCTCTGTAGGGACAGGAAACACGCAAGAGGTTAAAACCCCTCCCATCCCCCACCTACTCTTGACTTTCCAAGAACCACCGCAGGATGGGTACAACGCTGTTTTATTTTCAGCCATAGTAACAAAACTGTGCAAGGTGATACAACTATACCAGACAAGCATGAAAGGGAGGGATTAAGGGTGCTGTCATGACGGACTCCTGGAAACATCATTACCGGTAGGTCTAATTCTTATTTTCCAGGACGTCCTTACATGACAGTACCACAGGAGAGTACCAAAGGAAACATACTTAGGGGGGGTCGAATGCCTGAAGCACCTTCCTACCAAAGGCCAAACGATCGTCAGCCGACAAATCCAGCCTGTAGTGCTTACAGAAGGTACTGGGCCCTGACCAAGTAGCTGCGTCACAGACCTGCTCTAAGGTAGCCCCTGCCTTAGTAGCCCAAGAAGCGGCCATAGCCCGGGTAGAGTGAGCCCTAATGGAAGAGGGAGGATCCCGCCCCGCCCCGGAATAGGCCGATAAGATCAAGGATTTAACCCATCTGGCCAGTGTAACCTTGGAAGCCTTTCTTCCCCTGTTCTTCCCCCCGAATTGAACAAATAGACAATTGTCCAATCTCCAGATCTTAGTTGCCTCCAGATAGGCCAACAGAACTCTGCGCACATCCAAGGAACTAAGCTCATGTTCTCTAGGAGAGGCTGGAGTGGCGTAGAAGGATGGAAGAACAATCTCCTGATTGAGGGTAGCCGTAGACACAACTTTAGGAGAAAAACCGGGATCCTACTTCAGGATGATGCAGTCATTGCGGATCTGTAAATAAGGTTCCGAGATAAACAGGGCCTGGATCTCGCCAATCCGTTTCGCCGTAGTAATGGCGACGAGAAACACCGCCTTATAAGTGAGGTCTTTGATGGATAAAGCCTCCTCAGATTGGAAAGGCGGGGAGCACAGGAACTGTAGAACGAGACTCAGGTCCCACGGAGGCGAGGAAACACGAATCGTAGGCTGGAGACGCTGCGTAGCCTTAATAAAACGAGCAACCCAGGGATGAACAGCCAGACGCGTGTCCAGGTAGACACTAATGGCAGCTACTTGAACCTTCAGGGTACTAGGCTTCAAGCCTTTACTGAAACCCACCTGGAGAAAATCCAGCACTCTGGCAATACTGACGGCGCCAGTCGGCACGAGACTGGTATCTTGATGGGCACAAAATGTCTTCCAAACTTTACGATATATGGAATTCGTGACTGGCTTTCTGCTGCGCATCATCGTGGCAATGACTGGCTCCGAAAGACCCCGGGATTGCAAGACCTGCCATTCAGGATCCACGCCGACAACTGAAGCCGCTGAAGGTTCGGATGGAGCAGAGGCCCTTGGTAGAGGAGATCCTTCCGTCGAGGGAAAATGAACGGGGCATCCTGGGCCAGGATCTGTAGAAGAGAGAACCAACTCCGCTTCGGCCAGAATGGAACCACCAGAATTACGCAAGCTCGATCCGCCTGAATCTTCAGTAAGACCCTGGGGATGAGGGGAATCGGAGGGAACGCGTAATGCAGACCGTCCCCCCAGGATCGGGAAAGAGCGTCCACCGCCAACGGCTGGTCTGCCGAATTGAGGGAGAAGAAGCGAGGCAGCTTCGCATTTCGTCGGGTAGCAAACAGATCCGTCTTCGGCTGTCCCCACTTCCGGTCGAGACTCTGAAACACGACTGGATGCAGACACCATTCTGAAGGATGAACCTGGTGACGGCTGAGATAGTCTGCTTCCATGTTCTCTACTCCCTTCAAGTGAACCGCAGACACCGAAAGGACCGTTGACTCCAAGAGCTGAAATATCTCGTCTGCGAGCCGCTGTAAGGGCGGGTGTCGTGCACCTCCCTGATGGCGAATAAAGGACACCGCCGTCGTGTTGTCGGAAAGGATACGCACATGTTTGCTCTGGATCCAAAGCCGACATCGCAGGAGAGCCTCTAGGATTGCCCGTAGTTCCCGGAAATTCGAGGACCGGAGCCTCACCTGATGAGGCCACGATCCCTGAAGGTAAGAGTGGTCCACCGTGGCACCCCAACCTGACAGACTTGCGTCCATGGTAATCAGGACGCATGGCGACGTGCCACAATGGACTCCTCGGAGGAGGTTGTTCGTGTCGCACCACCAGCGCAGAGATGCTCAGGCTACTGCCGTTAGAGAAAAGTGCAGCTCCAAGTTGATGTGATGACCGCCAGAGATTGCCAGGACGTTGCTTTGTAGTTCCCTGGAATGGTACTGACTCCACTGCATGCAGTGAATGCAAGAAGTCATGAGACCTAGAATCCTCATGGCCCGTCTCACTGACGTCCTGGGCCGTGTGGCGAATCTTCCAATCTCTTGACTGATCGAGGACACCTTTTCCGCCGGAAGAAACGAACACTGCCGGGTAGAGTCCAGAACAGTTCCCAGAAATATTCGCCACGGGTCCGGCCGCAATTCTTATTTTTCTAGATTGATTATCCAGCCCAATTTGGCCAAGGTCTGCGTAACGAGCCGAAGATGAAGATCCATAGCCGGAACAGAGGCCGCTACCAGGAGGAAATCGTCCAGATACGGAATCAGGAGTATGTGTTGCAGCCGAAGGTATGCCACCATTTCCAGTATGACTTTGGAAAAGATTCGAGGTGCGGAGGAGAGGCCGAAAGGGAGGCAACAGAACTGGAAATGGAACACCTCCCTGCCTTTCTGAAGGGCTAACCGCAAGTAACGTCGACTTGCGGGATGAATGGGCAGGTGGTAGTAAGCATCCCGTAAGTCTATGGTGCACATCAAGGAGCCTGGGGATATCAGAGGAACTGCCGAACGGATGGATTCCATCCGAAACCTCTTGTAGACGACCCAATGGTTTAGAGGCTTTAAGTTTATTATGGTACGGTATTGGCCAGAAGGTTTTTTGACAGAGAACAGATGGGAATAATGCCCTCGCAGTTTCTCGTCTGGAGCGACTGGGCAAACTGCACCTTTTTGTAAAAGGTCCGAGACATCTGCCCAAAGATGAGTCATGGAGGAGGCGGAACCCCGCGTAATGACGAAACGACTGGGGGGGGAGGTTGGGAAAATTCTATTCTGTGCCCCTGAGCAATTACTGACAGTACCCATGGGTTGGTGGTCACTTCCTTCCAGCCCCCCAGAAAATGGGATAACCGACTCCCTACTGGAAAACCATCAGGATTGTTTGGATTTTGGCCGGAAATCCGGAGTAGGTTTAGTCGTTCTGGGACCTCTATCGGACCAGGAAGGAAAACCCCTTCTGCCTCGAAAGGACTGCCTACGGGAAGATGATGGTTTATTATGGGGCAAAAACCTGCGTCTTTCCTCAGGGAACCCCTTCTTTTTGTCAGAGGCCTTCTCCAGTATCTCATCTAAAGCTGGCCCAAAGACCCGTAAGCCTGAGAAGGGGATGGAACACAACTTCTGCTTAGATGCAAGGTCACCTGACCAAGACCTCAGCCAGATCGACCTTCTGGCCGTATTAGACAAAACGCTGTTCTTGGCTGCGAACCTGACCGATTCGGCCGAGGCATCAGCCAAGAAAGCAGTTGCAATCTTCAACAACGATAAGGCCTCTAGGAGACTCTCAGTGGGAGTGCCCTGCCTTAGATGGTCCTCCAAATCATTGAGCCAAACGCCCATAGATCTGGCGACCGAGGTGGCAGCAATATTGGTCTTAATGGAAGCGGCCGACGTTTCCCAGGTTTTTTTCAGTAAAGCGTCGGCTTTGCGGTCCATGGCATCCTTCAGACCAGAAGAATCCTCGAAAGGAATCGAGGTCTTTTTAGCAATTTTAACAATAGGTACATCGATTCTGGGCACCGTCTCCCTCAAGGCCACGTCCTCCGGATTAAAAGGAAGACGGGACTTAAAATCACGGGGTATGAAAAGACTACGTTCAGTGTTTTCCCACTCTTCCAGGATCATATCCCTGAGCTGGGAATTGACCGGGAAAACCCTGGAGCGTCGGGAGCGTAGTCCTGCAAACATTTTATCCTGCACCGACGTTACTTCCTCCGGTTCATCCACCTGCATAGTATGCCTAACCATTTTAAGCAGGGCGTCCGAATCCCCGGAATTGAAAATATAACGCTTCCGGTCCCCTGCTGGGGAGGAAGAATGGCTATGGCCGTCCTCCGAAGATGAGACGGAGCGAGAGTCCTCCTTGTCGGAGGATACGTCCAGTTCCTGTCGGGGTCTCTTATGGGTCCCTTGGGAGGCGTAAGAGGGCGATGTCAGGGAGACCATGGACGCCTGTACTTCCTCCCGAATCATGCTTCTCATATGCGCCAGAAGGGAGGATTGTTCGTCATTCATAATGTTAGCAATGCATGCCGCACACAGGTCCTTAACATAGGAAACTGCCAATTTTACGTGACAGACGAGGCAGTGTTTACATTTAGAAGCCACCTTCAGGCCAGCCGGCCTTTTACGTGCCGGCACTGGTGAGGAGTCCCTGCCCTAAAACACAAACAATGCATAATAAGGTTAGTGGATCACTAAACCGGCCACCAGGCTATTAGATCAAAAGCCGCTCTTACATGGACCAGGGGAGAATCTGGGGGGGCATCAGGCAGGGTGACATCCGCCATGACAGGAGGAAAGTAGCACACAATCAAGTGCTCCCGGATCCCCCCCTTTATACTAAACCAGATCCACGACGTCCCTGGTCCGACCCTGCTGCTCCGTTCAAATCTCCCGCTCGCGCTGTCAGCTGGAGTGACGCGCTCGGAAGTGACGTTGTAGAGCGGCCGTGCTCATCTCGGAACTCACCGCCCGCTGCAGCTGGGGACCCAGCGCTCTCGTGCTGAGAGATGTGGTCTGAGCTGGGAGCTCCCGCTCTACCAGCGCGGCTGAGGGACCAGCTCATCGGTTTCAGCCGCAGGGGGATCCGCTTGAAAGGGGAACAAGAGGTATGTGCCCCCCTCTCCCTGGATCCGGTAAGTCGCGCCTCCAGGCGCGTTCTCTTGCTGGCCCTGTTCTGTGTAGGGACAGGAAAAACACTGAGTAGGTGGGGGATGGGAGGGGTTTTAACCTCTTGCGTGTTTCCTGTCCCTATAGAGGATATGGGAGCAACCTCCTGTGGTGCTGTCATGTAAGGACGTCCTGGAAATTAGAGTTTTATCAGCAGGAACTTATAACTAGAGGATTGCCTGTCTCATGCTATATATTCCTCTTGCTTTGTACAACCTGCTTTAATCACTGATTGGTAAACCTGTCAGGTGCAATATGCACCCAGAACCACGAGCAGTTCTAGGTGCATATTGCTAATCCCTGCCTAACTGTCCCTGTATACACTAGCATACATAAAGGGATCTTTAGAAAAAAGTATTTCTAAAGATCCTTTATGATATGCTAATGCGCTCAGGGACTAGTCGCAAGGACGTGATTTTCCCCTGCTAAGCATGTTAGCACGCGCACAGGGCAGTGACAACGGACACAGGTGTGCGCGTCACTGCTGATGACACAGGGCAGCGAGCATTGAATAGCATGTTAGCACGCTCCTGTGGGCTTGCTAACATGCTAAAGGGGCGGACTAGTCGGGGGAAAACACGCCCTTGTGACTAGTCCCTGCACTCATTAACATATCATAAAGGATCTTTAGAAATACTTTATCTAACAACCACTTTATGTATGCCACTCCCCGTGGTTCTGGGTGCATATTGGACCTGACAGGTTCCCTTTAATAGAACTGCTCTATCTGCAGCAGAGAAAATAGGGATTTTATCAAAATGAAAGCAGGTAGCCCATCCCTTACCTCTACACATTTTTTCTAGTAGCAGATGGAATAACCAATGAATTCACTAACAGACTACAAGTAGGATTTGTTAGTAGCCTGTAACTATGATATCACATAGAGGCTGTATACACAAAATGATAAAAGTATCCTAACTGTTATAACATTTGCTTCCCTACTTATCGATTTTTGGTACATTGAGGCAATAAATATATCGAGGAGTATATGATTACATCTTATATGGCTGCTTTTCCAACTCCCACAAGGGTTCATATTCCCATACTGAAAGCTAAATCTGTGTCACAATAACTACAGGATAGCGGGGAACCGGGGCTCTTAAGCTGACCCTCAAGCTAGGGGGCCGTATGCTATTCTTAACCTAAGGGATACACTTGATTGTGGAGATGACTGTGTCCCATTCCTGGCCCTGCTCCTGACCAGTCCTGATGTTATTCCCTCTCCCCATCCTCGCAGGGAGGAACCAGACAGGAGTGTGTTAAAAACCACAGAAATAGACAAAATGGGGAAATCAAAACTCTGTTACTCAGCACGTACACACAGTGGTATGATAAGAGATTAGGAGGAAAACGAGAGCAGGAAGGAAGCAACAAGACAACAGAGGTAAACTCCACAACCACTCCAAGCAAAAGCAACACTTTCACCAGAAAGTCTTGGACACCAAAGCTCACAGACCAACACAGAATAACCTATAGCTGAATAACGTATAGCTGGCATGGATAGAAAGGGAACAGATGTGATTGGCTTCCCCACCACATGTGATCACAGGAGCCTAACAAGCAAACTAACAGAGATTAGCTCTTGCTAGTCTGCCTATGAATCAGCACACAGCAGGTTGACACCCGTGTCTGCCTGTGTTGATCGCAGACTCCAGAGAAACCATTGGGCAGAGTATCAGAATATGCAATGTGAACAGACCCCGACGCCTCCATGACAGTCGGCGAGGTTTGTCTAAAACTCAGTGTGACAATCTGTCCAGGTAAGCAGTGATGCAGAAGAAAAGTTTTTCAATCCAGCAAAGCAAATTAGAGCAAAAAAACTTTATTGTAACGTCATTAAAATAGTAGCATGGCCATTGAAAGATCTGACGTGTTTCAAGTTTAGCTGACTAGATAAGGATTTAGCTAGACTCGGAATGCGTTAGATATTTTCCTATGCATATGCTACTATTTTAATGAAGTGTAAAGACATTTTTGTTTTGAATTTGTTTTGCTGGATTGAAAAACTTTTCTTATCACTTTGAACAAAGCTGTTTGATACCTCACAAGCCTCATCCGTGCCCAGTGCAGTGGATTGCCCAGGAAAATGATTAAACAACATCCATACATTGGATGGGGTGAACTGTAGCCACAAACGTTCTTGCATCACTAAGCAGTGGTGCATGCCAAACTTCAGTTTTGCAACATAACTACGGTATGTATCACTTTTCAGCAAAACTGTACAAATGGAAAATATAGACTAAACTAAACTTGTGGACTACATTCATGAAAAACCATGATTCATGAAATTTTGGCCACAGTTTGCTATCCATCTTTCCACCTTTGTGATGTCCCACTTTGCAATGTACTGTACAGTGCTGTAGGTTTTGAAGAGTGAATCCTGGAGACACTATACTACTACCAATTTTATGTTACTAAAACTAACAAACAAAACACAGAAAAGGGTCATATGGCTTAAGTATGCACAACACTCAACCATATATTATCAGATTTAGACCTAAGACACGTCATGAAAATCGGAGCGATTGGAATGCGATAAAACATTGCATTCCACTCAGACCAATATTAGCCTATGGGCCAGCACCCATGACCGATTATTTTCTCAGCCCTAATTGGACCGATAAAATAATCGCAACATGCTGCGGGTGCAATGTGATGCTTCTTTCTCTTGCACCCATTCAAGTCTATGGGACGAGAGAAAAATCGCACTGCACTCGCAGTACACCGGTGTACTGCGAGTGCAGAGCGAGAATGGCAATAGCCGGCAACGGAGGAGAGAGGGAGATAAATTCCGCCCTCTCCTCCGCAGTGCCGGCCCGCCCCCCGCAGCTGTGGTGGGATCACATGATCGGACCTCAGTCGCAGTGACACTCGAATGGCACTCGGGTCCCGCTGTGCTGCCAGCGTGATCCGAGTGTCATGCGAGGATCGCAGTAGTCCCCGTGTGGCCCCGGCCTTATGCAGAAAGTTTATCTGTTTAGCTGATCATTTTAGTGAAGAACATAGCATGTTTGCTTTATTAGTATTAACTGAATGGTTGCACAGTTCTAGCTCTCACTGCATATTTGCTTGATTTTTAATATTTACACAACCAACTATCTGTGGTTAAGTTTCTCAAACATGGGCAAAGATTTAAATGTGTATCAGAGTATTAACCTTAAGTATATGAGCAATTACATTGTAAATAACATAAATACCACCTTTTATCACCATGTAAATTTCTACATTATAGGTGTTTTCCAGTTTTGGCCCCAAACTAAATTTGTTTTAAAAAAGCAAACTCCGTTTTACTCACCTTCACTGGGTCTAGCACTGAATTTCTGCTTCTGCTCCCCGTGTATTTTATGGTCTGATGGTGAGCTTGGCAGTTTGAGCTGTCAACTCGGACAAACCTGGTGAACTCACTGGCTGCAGTGCTGTTGAAGTGACAGCAGCACTGCAGACAATAACAGACACTGGTGTTAGTGGTTGATGCTCAGTGCAGGACCTAGGGAGGGTGAGATAAAGCGGTTGTCCAGTCTAAATCCACAAGTCTGCAGTCACTTGGTGGTCGGCAGGTATCTGATCGGAGGAATTCAATATACACACTCCTGGCCACATTGCGACTAGGTGGGCACAGACTCATTCAATGCAAATGTATTGAGCAAGGCCATGCCCATCTAGTTAGATTCTGACCTGGAGTACATATATTACATACACGTGGCCACTACCGCTCTGACACTGGAGAATTCTTAAGCTGGGTTCACACATAGCGACAGCGACAACGACGTCGCTGTTACGTCACCATTTTCTGTGACGCAACAGCGACCTATTAAGTCGCTGTTATGATCGCTGCTTAGCTGTCAAACACAGCAGACGCAGCAGTGATCATAACAACACGCGTCGCTGTGGAAGCCATGCTGCACTTGGTAACTAAGGTCAATATTGGGTAACCAGTGCCCGATATTTACCTTGGTTACCAGCGCACACGCTTAGCGCTGGTTCCCTGCTCTCCTAGCCCCTGCTCTTTTTGCTCATCGCTCTCCCGCTGTGAAGCACACATTGCTGTGTGTGACAGCGAGAGAGCGACGAACTGAAGCGAGCAGGGAGCAGGAGCCGGTGTCTGGCAGCCTGCGGTAAGCTGTAACCACGGTAAACATCGGGTAACCAAGAAGCCCTTTCCTTGGTTACCCGATATTTAAATTAGTTACTAGCACCGCGCTCTCACACTGCCAGTGCCGGCTCCCTGTTCCCTGCACTCCTAGCCACAGTACACATCGGGTTAATTACCCGATGTGTACTCCAGCTACGTGTGCAGGGAGCAGGGAGTCGGCACTGACAGCTGAGAGCGGCGGACGCTGGTAACGAAGGTAAATATCGGGTAACCAAGGAAAGGGCTTCTTGGTTACCCGATGTTTACCGTGGTTACCAGCATCCGCAGAAGCCGGCTCCCTGCTCACTGCACATTTAGTTGTTGCTCTGTCGCTGTCACACACAGCGATGTGTGCTTCACAGCGGGAGAGCAACAACTAAAAAATGGTCCAGGACATTCAGCAACAACCAACCACCTCACAGCAGGGGCCAGGTTGTTGCTGGATGTCACACACAGCAACATCGCTAGCAAGTTGTGCCTCAGCAGCGATGTTGCTAGCGATGTTGCTTAGTGTGACGGTACCTTTAGAGTTTTTTTAACACAATCTGAAGTCGAGGGTCAGGGGTTTTCTGGTTTTGGGCTGAGTTGTCACAATGAGTATTTGGTGAGTTTTTGATGTTGCAGCGTTTCTGCATCTATTAGATAAATTAGAGTACTCGCTTTTTTATGTGTTTTTGTTGCATTTTTGATGGTGCAGTTTTTGCCTATGGCCCTTACATTATGCTGTTCTCAGATGGGGTAACAACTAGTGAAGGGTGAACCCAAACTGTAAAGTTCAGGGTCCGTGCATGGACCCTGAGCACGGACTTCTTGGGCAAGTTTGTGTTAATATTCAGGTTCAGCCACCCAAATAAAAAAAAAAAAAATAAAAAAAGGAACAAGGAAGCAAAATGTAGACTAAAGCAGGACTATTATACTTACTGAGTTTCCTTTCAGCTGTCACACTGTTTCATGAATATTCACTGCTTCCCCCACCCACCCTCTGTGACAGCGTCTGTGATTGGTTGTAAAACAAGAATGCCGCGGAGACACGATCACATGTTTATCAACGATGGCAGAAAACTAGCCAGGTCTTTCACCGGGAAGGAACAACCATGGGAAGGGCAGTCTCCAGTCAAGGAAACCGCCTATACCAAAACATAGTATCCATCCACAGACAGCTGTTTCGGGGTATTTGCCCCTCATCAGTGTGGAGTAGGAAACTGGCTAGTGGGAGCAATGAATAGTAGAAGACTACATAGGTAAGGATGGTTGACCTTGGGGAGATCAACATCCAACACCGCGGAGACACCATCACGTGTTTCTCAATGGAGTGACACTAGAACAAGGCCCCCTGGGAAAATATGCAAAACAAGAATGCCGCAGAGACACCATCACATGTTTCTCAACGCTGGCAGAAAACTAGCCAGGTCTTTCACCGGGAAGGAACAACCACGGGAAGGGCAGTCTCCAGTCAAGGAAACCGCCTATACCAAAACATGGTATCCATCCACAGACAGCTGTTTCGGGGTATTTGCCCCTCATCAGTGTGGAGTAGGAAACTGGCTAGTGGGAGCAATGCCTAGTAGAAGACTACATAGGTAAGGATGGTTGACCTCGGGGAGATCAACATCCAACACCGCGGAGACACCATCACGTGTTTCTCAACGCAGTGACACTAGAACAAGGCCCCCTGGGAAAATATGCAAAACAAGAATGCCGCAGAGACCCCATCACATGTTTCTCAACGCTGGAAGAAAACTAGCCAGGTCTTTCACTGGGAAGGAACAACCACGGGAAAGGCAGTCTCCAGTCAAGGAAACCGCCTATACTTATACATGGTATCCATCCACAGACAGCTGTTAAGGGGTATTTGCCCCTCATTAGTGTGGAGACCTGGCTAGTTTTCTGCCAGCGTTGAGAAACATGTGATGGTGTCTCCGTGGCATTCTTGTTTTGCATATTTTCCCAGGGGGCCTTGTTCTAGTGTCACTGCGTTGAGAAACACGTGATGGTGTCTCCGCGGTGTTGGATGTTGATCTCCCTGAGGTCAACCATCCTTACCTATGTAGTCTTCTACTAGGCATTGATCCCATTAGCCAGTTTCCTACTCCACACTGATGAGGGGCAAATACCCCAAAACAGCTGTCTGTGGATGGATACCATGTTTTGGTATAGGCGGTTTCCTTGACTGGAGACTGCTCTTCCCGTGGTTGTTCCTTCCCGGTGAAAGACCTGGCTAGTTTTCTGCCAGCGTTGAGAAACATGTGATGGTGTCTCCGTGGCATTCTTGTTTTGCATATTTTCCCAGGGGGCCTTGTTCTAGTTTCACTGCGTTGAGAAACACGTGATGGTGTCTCCGCGGTGCTGGATGTTGATCTCCCTGAGGTCAACCATCCTTACCTATGTGATTGGTTGTAGTCTGACTGCGACCGCACCTTCTGTGCCGGTGTCTGTGATTGGTTGTCTTCACACTAGCTGTCTGGGTCTTGAAGTGCAGTGTAAAAGATAAATAATTGGAAACAATGGCTTAGGGTGCCCTGTATTTTGATGCACAGCGCAGATAAAGCAGAGAGTTGGAGTGTGCAGCCAAGACCTGTCAGCTTTATATTGGCTGTGTATCAAAATGTGAGGGACCCATGGGACTTTTTTAAATTAGTTAAATAAATAATATTAAAAATATGCCATGGGGTCCCCCCATTTTGATACCCAACCAAAATAATGCATATAGCTGGGGGCTGGTATTCTCAGGCTGGAAAGGTCCATGGTTATTGGGCCCTCCCCAGCCTAAAAATATCAGTTTTCAGCATACCCAGAATAGGCGCATCCATTAGTTGCACCAATCCTGGTTCTTGCCTAGCTCATCCTGATCGCCCTGGTGTGGTGGCAGTCGGGCATCATATAAGGGTTTAATGACAGTGGTGATTTGTTGAAAAACCGCAGCTTCCTTTAAACCCTGAATTAGTAATGGGTAGGGGTCTATGAGACCCCCATTACTAATCATGTAAGAAATAAAAAAAAACAGAGAAAAACCTTTTAAAAAAAACCACCCTCTTTCTCCAGTTTACTAACCCCCAAAACACCTGCAGGTCTAACATAATCCACAGACACGACGATCCCAACTCTGCTACATCCTAAGGTCACAGTGCGTGGTCACATTAGAAAACTTGACTGATCACTGAGTTGTGCAGACACACTGACTGTGCTACAGCTGTGAGAGTGGTGACATCATTAAGTTCACCTGAGGTCACATCTGGAGTTTCCCATCTTGTTTTCCTCCTAATCTCTTTTTGTCCTATCGTGTGTGTCTGCGTGCATGCGCACTGTGTCCGATTTTGGTTTTCCCTTGACTGTCTTCATCTGTGTTTAACATTACACTCCTGCCCCGTCCTTCCTTGGTGGAAGAGGGAGGGGGGAAATCAGACTAGGTCTTGTCAGGAGCTGGGCAAGGAACGCGGCTCAGGCCTCTCCACCATTAGGAGTATCCCTGAGATTAGGGATAGCATAAGGCCCCCTAGCATAGGGACCCCAATCCCTCATTATTCAACAAGTCACATCATGACAAGAACAGATAAAAATTCCTCAAACAAGAATTGAAAGGTTATTGTCTACCAACAAAAAGTGTTTATAAACTGTGATTCTTGCCAAAGGGGGTGCTACTAGGTATTAATCATGCAGGGTGCCCAAACTTTTGCATCAGCCCATTTTCCTTTTGTGTTAATTTTAAAATGTAGAAGATGAAAATATTATATTTTTTTTGCCTAAAATCAAAGGAAATGTGATATCATTAACTTTATGCCTTTTATAGCTCATTTCATATTCAACTTGCTTAACTGCAATTTTGATCTGGGGTGGGGTGCCCAAATCTTTGCATGCCACTCTATATCTAGATATGTGATTGCATACAGTGCTCACAATGGGATGTAACATTTGGCTTATATTCCACAGTACGTCATTTGAACAACTATGTGCTTTTAATTTTTGTTTTTAGAGCCTTCCAGTACAAGAAAATGATTCTACATCGAAGAAATGGGGATCTTACTTTGCAGACTGCAATGCTGGAGCTAAGGGTTCACAGGATACACCAAATGTGACATGGTGCTGTTCCAGTATTAGGAATTACAGCACAATAGCTATTCCAAGCATCATGGCTATTGTAGGTAAGTGCTTGGATCTTCATGGAGGCCATGCTTTATAAGTTAAAGGTGTCGAACAGATTAGAAAAATATGACTGCTGCTCTTCATAAAAAAAGTGCTGTAGCTGTTCACATTTTTTACTTTGATGGAGCACATCTGGAATACTAGACAACTCCTTAATAAGATTGAATCTGAAATAAGGCAGTCACGTTTTTCTAATTCTCTACAAAATCTTTAAAGCCTGAAAAAATGGCCTTTAAAAGACTTTTCAGCAAGCTGAAGGAACAAGTATTATTTTTTAATTATTGCAAGCACAGAGGGAGCCCTAGCCTCCCAAGCTTCCCAACATCACATCTGAAACCTAAAGTTTGAATGACGTAGGGGTAACTCATATTGTTCACTGACTATTTTGGACACTGAAGTAAGTGTGACGCCCTGGGCAAGCCAGGGGTCACAGGTCATAACACCACCACACCCTACACCCCGGATACGTACACCAAAGCTACACAAAAATCCTTGTTGCCTTCCTCCAGGGGCTGATGTCCACACCAGGGGGTGGGCCTGGTGGTTGGCTCCGCCCACCGAGGAGTTCACAGCCCTGGAGGCGGGAAAACCAGGCAGATGAGTTTTAGGAAGAGAAGAGTTTAGGAAGAGATGAAGTAGAGAGTTCAAAGTGAGAGGAAGGAGAAGGAAGACAGTGAGAGTAATGACAGTAAAAGTGACAGTTGAGAAAGCCTGAAGTTGGTCCGGGTGTGTGCCCCGGACTGAGAACAGCAAGGTCAGCAGACGGCGGTGACTGTCTGCAGGAGAGGCTACTTGGAGGTTGCCGAAAGGACCGTGGACGGGTTGTGGCCCCGCGGTACCGGAGCGATATACGAAGAGAAGCCAGCACCATTGGCAGGGGCCTTTCGGATCCCGGCAAGGCTAGGAGTCGCCGTGAATTTGCCAAATCCGTCAGTGAAGGGGACCTCTGGGTCTCCCAACAACCAAGTCCCGATTGAAGGCAATAGTCCGACCGTTAGAGAGAGACACCGCCACCGCCAAGGCACCAGTTTCTCAGGGCCAGCGCCTGCGGGCAAAGAGGGGCTCCTCCGGCACATATCCAGGCCGGGGAGCGGGTAACCGGTGGGAACCCATCGCTACCAACATAGATTTAGGTGCAGGAAAAGGGACCGTCACCGTCAACTACCGGGGAAAAGCAACAGCAGCCGTCCGTGGGAACCGTCTTTCCAGCCGTGTGTTTTACCGAGAACTGTGTCACCGTCTCAGCCTGAGTGAGTACCACAGTGCCGTGAGGCACAGCGCTGCCCCCGCGTCCCTGCACCCCACCAAGCCCTGCACCGGCCCCGCCATCCCTCATCCTCCAACTCATCACTGGGCCCCGGGACAACAACCCCCTACCCACGGAGGGGAGAACTAACAACTTGGCTGCTCCCTGTCACCGCTCCCGGGATTCCCATACAGAGCAGCGGTGGTGTTCCTACAATCACCACAACCGTGGGTGGCGTCACGGACAATAGACTATCACAAAAACCAAACCCCCTTTCACTCACGGGCGAGGAGCGCCGCTCGAGTCCCCGGGATCCGGCCCATCGCTCAAGCCACTGAGCAGCAGCAGGCCGCAGCAGCAGCGGCAGCTGGACCCGAGCAGTGGGAGAGCGCAGCGTCCCCTCCCTGCCCGCGACATAAGGAATCAACACAACTCTCTAAAGGCCCCGTTACACGCAACAACATCGTTAACGAGATATCGTTGGGGTCATGGAATTCGTGCCGCACATCCGGCCTAGTTGGCGACGTTGTTGCGTGTGACATGTACGAGCGACCGCTAACGATGTAAAATACTCACCAAATCCTTGATTGTTGACACGGCGTCCATTTCCCAAATGTCGTTGCTGATTTTGGACGCAGGTTGTTCGTTGTTCCTGAGGCAGCACACATCGCTACGTGTGACACCCCAGGAACAATGAACAACACCGTACCTGCGTCCTCCGGCAATGAGGTGGGCGTGACTTTCATGCGGCTGCTCTCCGCCGCTCCGCTTCTATTGGACGCCTGCCGTGTGACGTCGCTGTGACGCCGCACGAACCGCCCCTTACAAAAGAGGCTGTTTGCCACCCACAGCGACATCGCTAGGAAAGTAAGTATGTGTAACGTGTACTAGCGATTTCGTATGCCATGGGCAGCGATTTGCCCGTGACGCACAAACGACGGGGGCGGGTGCTTTCACGAGCGACATCGCTAGCGATGTTGCAGCGTCTAAAGCCCCCTTTAGGTAATACAAAGTCTAAAGGAATTCAGAGCAAGATACTTCTAACTAGGCCCAAACACAAGTCCTCTCGCTTTTCTTTGTGATGAGAGACCAGAGACGAATGGTGCATTCAGCTGTCTATGTACAGTTTATGTAGTAACGTGGTATTCTTAATAAATGTAACCGAGCAGTGTAAATCAGATCTCACATCTAGTAGCACTTTTGTATTTTTTTGTTTTAGTCACTGCAAGCATTGCCCTACAAAATTACTGTTTCAATAGCTCAGTGTAAGTAAGCGTGGATCAAGGTCTCCAGCTTTAGTCCCAGACCACCCCCACACTGTTCCTTTGCGACCTTTTAGGCTATGTGCGCACTAGAAAAGTGATTTTTCTCAAGAAAATTTCTTGAGAAACTTCTGGGAGTTGAAGATTTCCACACCTGCAGAAAAATCCGCGGAAAAATCCGCGGGAAAAACGCATGCGGATTTGCCGCGGATTTACCGCAGGTTGGTCCCTGCGGTTTTGCAATAAATAATATAATCGATAGACAGATAATGGATAGAGGGAAAGATGGATAGATGAATAGATAGATAGATAGATAGATAGATAGATGAGAAAGACCTATATAATGTCCCACCCCCCTGCATTTTCTAAGCTGGCACCCTTTAGTGACTTTCATGTGGCACTAAAGGGTGCTTAGCCTTATATTTAGCCATAAAATAAATAAATAATTAAAAAAAAAAAAAAACGACGTGAGGTCCCCCCATCTTTTGTAGCCAGCTAGGGTAAAGCAGACGGCTGCAGCCTGCAGGTCACAGCTGGCAGCTTCACCTTGGCTGGTAATCCAAAACAGAGGGCACCCCACGCTGTTATTTTACATTAAATAAATAATTTAAAACAAAAAACGTGGGGTCCCCCCCAAATTGCATCACCAGCCGAGGTAAAGCGGACAGCTGTGGTCTGGTATTCTCAGACTAGGGAGGTCCACTGTTATTGGACACTCCCCAGCCTAAAAATAGCAGGCCGCAGCCGCCCCAGAAGTTGCGCATCCATTAGACGTGCAAATCCTGGCGCTTCGCCCCAACTCATCCCGTTGCCCTGGTGCGTTGGCAAACGAGGTAATATATGGGGTTGATGCCAGATGTGTAACGTCACCTGGCATCAAGCCCTGGGGTTGGTGAGGTCAGGCGTCTATCAGATACCCGACATCACCAACCCAGTCAGTAAGAAATAAAAAAAAGACAACAAAAAAAGTTTTATTTGAAAAAACACTCCCCAAAACATTTCCTCTTTCAACAATTTATTGAAAAGAACAATCAATTCCACGTCCGGCGTAATCCAATAAGGGGGATCCATACCATAGTCGCTGTCCCAGTCAATGAAGAACAGAATGTTCCCCATTGGCTGGGAGAGCAATGCAGTGACCTGAGCTAACATCAATCGCCCAGGTCACTGCATGGGATGCCGGGCGCTGTTGCCAGGAGGATAGATGAGATCATTACCTGCTGTGATCATCTCCTGTACTGCTGACGTCAGCGCTGTCACTGACTTCTATGCCCGCTGCGTTGTCAGAAGTATCGCGAGAGCCCTTGACGTCACCGCTAGTGACAGTCTCGGGCCGCTCGCGAGACAGGTATAGACAGCAGTGACCACGGTGACGTCAGGAGGCAGGAGATCGTCACAGCAGGTAATGATCTCACCTCCTGACAGCAGCGATCGTCATCCCCGCGGCTGCCAGCACTGCAGGGTGTCAGTTTCTGCCTGCGCTGCTGCGTGACAAGCTGCTGACACTGCGGGCAGACACTGACACCCTGCAGTGCAGTGTCAGTGTCTGCCTGCGCTGCAGCGTGACAAGCTGCCGATACTGCGGGCAGACACTGACACGCTGCAGTGCAGGCAGCCGCGAGGCTGGAGCGGGACACAGACTGCACGGGCACCTGGAGGTCGCACGGAAGTGCTTCTGTGCGGCGTCCAGGGAGTGTGACGTCTGTGTTTACTCTGCTCCGCTTCCTCTTCATCGCTTCCTGCAAAACCGCAGGCAGCGATGAGCATTACCGCAGGTAAATCGCGGCTATACCGGGGGTATACCGCACATCATTTGCTACCTGCGGTATACCCCCGGAATTTCGCGATTACATTACAGTGAATGGAGTGAAATTCCGGGGGTATTCCGCAGGTACCTGCGGAAAATAATGGACATGCTCATTTTCTCAAGAAATTTTCTCAAGAAATTCTTCTCAAGGAAATTTCTTGAGAAAAATCCGCAGTGTGCGCACAGCTATTTTTTTTTTCACATAGGATTTGCTGGGAAATGTCTGCACAAAGATTGCAGACATTTCTCAAGACATTTCCGCGGCAAATCCGCGGGTAAAACGCACTAGTGCGCACAGGGCCTTACTGTTCAACTTTACTGGCACATCTATATCAAACTACATCTAAAATTTCTCACCATCCAATGATGTTTAGCCACTCGGGAGAACGAAGAGGAGGGCAAATGAGCAGCTAAACCTCATTAGATGGTGAAAATGTTCCAAGCGAGTTTGATATAGTTGCGCTGGTACAGCAGATCTGTATATCACTGCAAAATCTGTTCTCCATTCACACTGAGCTCTACTGAAATAGTGCTCTTGCACAACGCTTGCAATAAGAAAAGCAATAAAGCACCTAAATAGCACTAGATGGTGAGAATTTTTCTGACTTCTCAGTTATATTTGTTCACTATGCCATCTTGATATGTAGAACCGAATGCAAGATTGGCCTCTGAAGTGGAATTTGGTATGCCCTATAAGAAAAGATGCACACTTTGGTAGAAAATTAAAATGTAAATAGCTTATAATACATATGTCAAAATATATGTAAACAAATATGGAAATAGTAAGCACAATAAGCGTGTGTCGGGAGGTAGTGGTATAGGTAGAATAATAGCAATCAAAAATTAATAGATACAAGATGGAAGAAGGTGGAACGCAAACTTTGACTTTCAGTTCATGGGCATGCCACTGATTGGCAGTACAGACAATGCCGCAGATTCACTTGCGGCAAACACAGCACATGTACATTGTGCATGAATGAGTCTCCATTGAGGTTATACACCTGGTGTCCAGGTGTATAACTATATGATGATTATGTGAGTAGGCATATAAATGGAGGGCATATGACATACTGGCATGTCTCCCATGAGGAAGTTAATGTGCGAAACATGCATCGGAGCGCTGGAATTGGAGATTGATTTGGGCAACTATTTAATATTCATATAATTCTTACTTAATAGTATCACCTGACAAACTATGATCATACCCTCTACCTTTATTATATATGCACTATCACTTTTACTTATATGAATATATATTTGATTATATCATTTTAATGATTATCCACATGATCTAAGAATTTTTTTTATCCATCTTCTATCTATCCATTTTTTAATAGAATATATGATTGCTATTATTGTTATTGTCTCTATACCCCTATCTCCTGACACCCGCTTTTTGTGCTTACCACTTTGCAGGTATTTGTGTACATATTTTTTTTTTACATGATATGAATTTTAAGCTATTTAGTAAATATATTTTAATTTTCTATCAAAGTGTGACATCTTTTTTTGTAGGACATATTGTTTTTTTCTCCACACACTTAGGGGTACTTTGCACGCTGCGACATCGCAAGCCGATGCTGCGATGCCGAGCGCGATAGTCCCCACCCCCGTCGCAGCTGCGATATCCTTGTGATAGCTGCCGTAGCAAACATTATCGCTACGGCAGCTTCACATGAACTCGCCTGTCCTGGGACGTCGCTCTGGCCGGCGACCCGCCTCCTTATTAAGGAAGCGGGTCGTGCGGCGTCACAGCGACGTCACACGGCAGGCGGCCAATAGGAGCGGAGGGGCGGAGATGAGCGGGATGTAAACATCCCACCTACCTCCTTCCTTCCGCATATCCTACGGAAGCCGCGGTGACGCCGGTAGGAGATGTTCCTCGCTCCTGCGACTTCACACACAGCGATGTGTGCTGCCGCAGTAGCAAGGAACAACATCGGACCGTCGCGTCAGCGTAATTATGGATTACACTGACGCTGCACCGATGATACGATTACGCCGCTTTTGTAATCGATGTCGTAGTGTGCAAAGCCCGCCTTACTATTATTTCTTGTGTAAGGCCCCCTTCACACGTCCGTGAAAAATACGCACGTGTGTTACATTCCGTTTTTCAGGTCCGTGTTCCGTTTTTATGTCTGTTTTTATGGTACGTGTGGCATCTGTGTGAATGGCGTATGCTAGCCGCGTGTGTGTGTGTGGAATGTCCGTGTGTGCGTGAGATACGTAAGTGACATGTCCGTGTGTTGCCCGTGTGGAATGTCCGTGTGTGATGCACAATGACTTTGCTACATGCCGGCTGACAGCAGACAGCGACGCGCGATGAGAATGAACTCGGGTAAACTTCACCCGACTTCATTGTCATCCCGCGGCTCTGTCTGTGTGTTGCATCCTGATTAGTGGTCACCTGTGAAGGACTCACCGGTGACCGCTAATCCCCAGAGTGACTGAAGTTAGCAGCGCGATTAGCGCTGCCGTCACTCAGGTTACCTGCGGCTAGCTGGATCCTACACTTGAGACCGCAACTCACCTGTGACTTCATCGCTGTCACTCGGGTGACTTGCTGTCACAGTTGGAGGATCCAGCGGTGGCCGCGAGTAACCTGAGTGACATCATCGCTGATCGCGCTACTCACCTGAGTTGCTGCGTGGAGATGACAGGAGCGACTGTGTTCTACTGCAGCTCCTGTCACCTTCATGTAGCAGAGCTGAGAGCGTCGCGGGACCTCCATGGATTACGGCGGAGCTGGAGGGATTTTCGGAACTTAATAAAGTGGTGAAGGAGGGTGGGTTTTTTTGTGTATTATTTCAAATAAAGGATTTTTCGTTGTGTGTGCTTATTTTCTTTAACTTACAGGTTAATCATGAAAGGTATCTCGGCGAGACACCTGTCATGATTAATCTTGGACTTAGTGAAAGCTATGGGCTGCTGCCATTAACTCCTTATTACCCCGATTGCCAACGCACTAGGGCAAATGGGATGAGCCGGGTACAGTCCCGGGACTGTCGCATCTAATGGATGCGGCCATTCCGGGCAGCTGCTGGCTGATATTGTTAGGGTGGTGGGCTCGCCATAACGTGGAGCTCCCCACCCTGAGAATACCAGCCTTCAGCTGTTTGGCTTTACCCTGCCTGATATCAAAATTGGGGGGAACCGCACGCCGTTTTTTATTAATTCTTTTTTTTTTTTTACAGCTCGATATAGACACGCCCAGCGGTGGCTGTGAGTGGTTGCAGTGAGACAGCTGTCACTCAGCGTGGGGGCGTGTCTCACTGCAACCAATCATAGGCGCCGGTGGGCGGGGAAAGCAGGGAATACGAGATTGATTAATGAGCGGCCGGCTTTTTCAAAATAGTAAAAGCCGCCAGAGTTTTTTTTAACAGCTGTGCAGCGCTGCGGCAGTGATTGGGGAACGGTGAGTATGAGAGAGAGGGGAGACTGACCGACAGACTGTGAGAGGGACAGACAAGAGAGAGGGACCGACCGACAGACAGAGAGAGACCGACCGACGGACTGAGGGAAATTGACTGACATACATAGAAAAAAAAAGAATGACCGACATCGCTTCAAAAATGCACACAACGTACACGGACCATACGGAGATGCATCCGTGTCACGTACGTGTGCTCACAGACCCATAGACTATCATTGGGTGCGTGTGTGCGTGTTCTGTGCAGAAAACGGACATACATCCGTGCTATACGGATAGACATACGTATCACGCACACGGACACACGGACCTAATGGAAAAACACACGTGTAACTCCAAACATTGAATAACATTGGAGTACGTGTGTCCGTGTCTCCGGTACATACGGAAACGGACCAAACACGTACGTGTTTCACGGACATGTGAAGGGGGCCTAAAGCGGAGTTTGGGTAAAGCTACTGTAGCGCTTAGTAAACAATCATATAGTGTAGTCCTTTGCACCAAGTTTAATATTAAGTACAATATTTTCAACCGATAAGATGTGGTATTATGCATTCTGCTGAAAGCTGAGTAACAATCTCTGCAGGACATTGATTGACTGCATATTGGTTATAGAAAATTCACACAATGCTGCCCAGGTACAATGTATTTACCATATACAATTAGAACAGCACAGCCTATGCTCACTGTTGCAGCTCCACAGAATTGTCATCCAGTTTTTCCAAAACCTTGAACAACAAGTTATTTTTTATTTTTCAGCACAAACCATGCACATTTGAACTAGCTATGCTGAGTAACAACCTCTGCGGACATGTAAGGGATGACACACTATGTTGCTGGCCTAATTGTGGCCAGCATCATCTCTAGACTTGTCACCTATCGAGCACATCCAGGAGGTCATTACTAGACAAATCCAAGGGAAGCTGCCAGCAGTGAACCTTGATGATTTGACCAAGTGCATTCAGCTTGGCAAAACATTTCCCAGACAACCATTAATAACCTCATTGATGGCATGCCAAGGCGTGTAAGTGCCTGTACTTCTGTATGTGGCGCTCATACTGGATACTAAATAAATTGAGATCTTTTGACCATTTTATTTCCATTTTGTCATCATTTGCATATAATTAACATGTCTATTTATCCTGTGACATGTCAGGAGTCTATATAGACAGAAAAATAAAAATGTTAAAGCTCTGGAAATGCAACAAATGGACCCATCCCGATATGATATTGATGACCTAACCAAAGGGTGTATTTACACTTAGATACAAATTGGTGTGTGTTAATGCCAATTGATCTGCCAGAAGATTGATCTGCTTAAAAGTCTAGCTCAGAACAATTTTATAATATTTGGAATTGGCCAGGAATCTTTGTTTGTCAATGCAGCTAAAAAGATTGGTCATCAATATCGATGCACTTGGAAAACCCTTGTAAGAAAATATGAAATTCATGTAGAGCTAAAAAAGTAACAAATAGCTCTTACTGGCACTTGTATATTGGCAATACAGAAATCTCAGGGACCAACATAAATCAATTATACGAGTGTCAGACATACCACATTGAAATAGAAGTATCAAGTTCATGAAAAGATATATGTATGTCATAAAAAAGCAAGAGCTATGGTCTTCTCTTCATTCTTCTAATTAGTGAAGGTCAGGGTCAGACCCCCCAATGCTACATTATATGCAGAAAAATAGGCTTTCGCTGCAGTACATCTGTTTACAATAGTGAACAACTCATGGATTTAATTTTACGAGTTGAAGCTGTGTTTTCTGCTTCTGTTTGTGTATTTACAATTGGGTATAATTGATTGGTTATACTGTTCCAATTATTTCTGTACCATTTATCTCTGTATAATCATCCACATATCAGTAAATATATGGCTACTCATGAAAATTTAATATTTATAGAGTTTCTATACTTTCTGAATGTACAGTTAGGTCCAGAAATATTTGGACAGTGACACAAGTTTTGTTATTTTAGCTGTTTACAAAAACATGTTCAGAAATACAATTATATATATAATATGGGCTGAAAGTGCACACTCCCAGCTGCAATATGAGAGTTTTCACATCCAAATCGGAGAAAGGGTTTAGGAATCATAGCTCTGTAATGCATAGCCACCTCTTTTTCAAGGGACCAAAAGTAATTGGACAAGGGACTCTAAGGGCTGCAATTAACTCTAAAGGCGTCTCCCTCGTTAACCTGTAATCAATGAAGTAGTTAAAAGGTCTGGGGTTGATTACAGGTGTGTGGTTTTGCATTTGGAAGTTGTTGCTGTGACCAGACAACATGCGGTCTAAGGAACTCTCAATTGAGGTGAAGCAGAACATCCTGAGGCTGAAAAAAAAGAAAAAATCCATCAGGGAGATAGCAGACATGCTTGGAGTAGCAAAATCAACAGTCGGGTACATTCTGAGAAAAAAGGAATTGACTGGTGAGCTTGGGAACTCAACAAGGCCTGGGCGTCCACGGATGACAACAGTGGTGGATGATCGCCGCATACTTTCTTTGGTGAAGAAGAACCCGTTCACAACATCAACTGAAGTCCAGAACACTCTCAGTGAAGTAGGTGTATCTGTCTCTAAGTCAACAGTAAAGAGAAGACTCCATGAAAGTAAATACAAAGGGTTCACATCTAGATGCAAACCATTCATCAATTCCAAAAATAGACAGGCCAGAGTTAAATTTGCTGAAAAACACCTCATGAAGCCAGCTCAGTTCTGGAAAAGTATTCTATGGACAGATGAGACAAAGATCAACCTGTACCAGAATGATGGGAAGAAAAAAGTTTGGAGAAGAAAGGGAACGGCACATGATCCAAGGCACACCACATCCTCTGTAAAACATGGTGGAGGCAACGTGATGGCATGGGCATGCATGGCTTTCAATGGCACTGGGTCACTTGTGTTTATTGATGACATAACAGCAGACAAGAGTAGCCGGATGAATTCTGAAGTGTACCGGGATATACTTTCAGCCCAGATTCAGCCAAATGCCGCAAAGTTGATCGGACGGCGCTTCATAGTACAGATGGACAATGACCCCAAGCATACAGCCAAAGCTACCCAGGAGTTCATGAGTGCAAAAAAGTGGAACATTCTGCAATGGCCAAGTCAATCACCAGATCTTAACCCAATTGAGCATGCATTTCACTTGCTCAAATCCAGACTTAAGACGGAAAGACCCACAAACAAGCAAGACCTGAAGGCTGCGGCTGTAAAGGCCTGGCAAAGCATTAAGAAGGAGGAAACCCAGCGTTTGGTGATGTCCATGGGTTCCAGACTTAAGGCAATGATTGCCTCCAAAGGATTCGCAACAAAATATTGAAAATAAAAATATTTTGTTTGGGTTTGGTTTATTTGTCCAATTACTTTTGACCTCCTAAAATGTGGAGTGTTTGTAAAGAAATGTGTACAATTCCTACAATTTCTATCAGATATTTTTGTTCAAACCTTCAAATTAAACGTTACAATCTGCACTTGAATTCTGTTGTAGAGATTTCATTTCAAATCCAATGTGGTGGCATGCAGAGCCCAACTCGCGAAAATTGTGTTACTGTCCAAATATTTCTGGACCTAACTGTATTAGGGTAGTATTTATCGGAGTCATGTTTTAGAGCATATATAGTTATTTTATGTGATACTTTCTATTTACTGTTGTATCATAAGTGACTATTATAATTGGGAATATTTCTGTAGTATTGATTATATGTTTCGAGTGCATTGAAGAGGGTGTCTACATATTAGCCTATATTAAAACATATTTATTTGTACCACTATATAAAGTCCTTTGTAAATTTATCATACATTACGTAATTGAAACAGCTAAATCCAAATCAGTATAATTTTCCAAATCGTATTTTTTATTCTATATGAATACAGGGTATGAATACATATGAATACTCTTTGAGGTAATAAATCCAAATGGCAGAAAATTTGTTTTCTAGAAGTGTAGTTCAATTAATAGCGATCATGCACCATAAATTTATGGCGCTTAGTACTGGAGTTTAAACTTCGGCTATTGTAAATATTTGGTAAGGGGGTAAAGCTCCTGCTGTTACAATCTAGCAGGAGCAAATGAGGTCCTGGGATATCAGAAGTGAACAGGCTCCTGACTTTTATTTTCCCAGCTACATAGCTCTCAATGGTCAGCACTGACAATGCTTCTGTACAACTTGGCAATCACATGACAGCCAATTCTGTGCATATCAAGATCAGGCCTGTCAGTAATATGGGGCAAAGCAGAGGCCTGTTTTCCCTGTAACTGGAGCTCCTATCGATGTCCCAATTACAGTGGAAAAATTGAATATTAATATTGTCCCCAGATATCTTTTATGATCCCTTAGGGGACAAATTATGTAAAGTGTGTGTATATATGTATAATACACACAGAGTTGTCAAAGTATTCATACCCTGTGAACTTTTCCCCATTTTTCATTTTATACACAAACTTCTTAAATTGTATTTTGTTTGGCTGAACCCCTCTACCTGAAATAATATTCTTAGGAACAACATGTAATTTAACGATATGTGAGATGAACAATGTAGCTAGAGTTTTAGCCATAGGCAATTTTTGAAGAGAAGCAAAATGAACCATCACCGAAGTCCATGGACAAGTGAGTTCTCGGCTGAGATGGAACCTCGTTAGGCAAAAGGAAACCCCAGAAGCTCTTGGTCCCCAATATCATATTTAGACTCAGCTTGTGAGAAAAAAAAAACCAAGGATGAAGGTAACTATCATTCTTTTGTGAGAGAACATTAGCCAGCCCCACAGAACAGGCGTCTACCTCAACCACAAAAGGCAAATCAACCTGGGGTTGACTTAGAACCAGTGCCTTTGAGAAGGCTTTCTTGAGAGCAGCAAAAGCATTAACAGCCTCATTAGACCAGGAGGTAAAGTCAGTTATTTTAGTCATATCAGTAAGCAGCTTAACAATGACTGAGAAATTTTAATGAACTTTCAATAATAGTTAGCAAAACCTAAAAATCTTTGCAATGCTATAAGGTTAGTAGATTGGGTACAATCAAGAACGTCCTGTACTTTAGCAAAGTCCATCTGAAACCCCGATGAGGAAACCAAATGACTTAAAAAAAATGTTCCTGTTGAACCTCAAATTGATATTTCTGTAGTTTGACAAATAAATGAGTGTCACAAAAAATGTGGAGAATCTGTCGAACATGCTCCTGATGCGCCTCATGGTAACGCAAGTAGATCAAAATGTCATCCAAATAAATCATCACAAATCTACCAACCAGAGAGCAAATAATGTACGGTAATTTATTAAGTTCTAAGAAAACCGGCGGAGCAGTACTCTACCCGAACGGCATTACCAAATTTTCAAACTGGCACTCTGGTATATTGAAAGCGATTTTCCACTCATTATCTTGCTAAACACGTATGAGAATATACAGTGCCTACAAGTAGTATTCAACCCCCTGCAGATTTAGCAGGTTTACACATTCGGAATTAACTTGGCATTGTGACATTTGGACTGTAGATCAGCCTGGAAGTGTGAAATGCACTGCAGCAAAAAAGAATGTTATTTCTTTTTTTTTTATGTAAATTGTGAAATGTTTATTCAGAGGGTCATTTATTATTCAACCCCTCAAACCACCAGAATTCTTTTTGGTTCCCCTAAAGTATTAAGAAGTATTTCAGGCACAAAGAACAATGAGCTTCACATGTTTGGATTAATTATCTCTTTTTCCAGCCTTTTCTGACTAATTAAGACCCTCCCCAAACTTGTGAACAGCACTCATACTTGGTCAACATGGGAAAGACAAAGGAGCATTCCAAGACCATCAGAGACAAGATCGTGGAGGGTCACAAGGCTGGCAAGGGGTACAAAACCCTTTCCAAGGAGTTGGGCCTACCTGTCTCCACTGTTGGGAGCATCATCCGAAAGTGGAAGGCTTATGGAACTACTGTTAGCCTTCCACGGCCTGGACAGCCTTTGAAAGTTTCCACCCGTGCCGAGGCAAGGCTTGTCCGAAGAGTCAAGGCTAACCCAAGGACAACAAGGAAGGAGCTCCGGGAAGATCTCATGGCAGTGGGGACATTGGTTTCAGTCAATACCATAAGTAACGTACTCCACCTCAATGGTCTCCGTTCCAGACAAGCCCGTAAGGTACCTTTACTTTCAAAGCGTCATTTCAAGGCTCGTCTACAGTTTGCTCATGATCACTTGGAGGACTCTGAGACAGACTGGTTCAAGGTTCTCTGGTCTGATGAGACCAAGATTGAGATCTTTGGTGCCAACCACACACGTGACGTTTGGAGACTGGATGGCACTGCATACGACCCCAAGAATACCATCCCTACAGTCAAGCATGGTGGTGGCAGCATCATGCTGTGGGGCTGTTTCTCAGCCAAGGGGCCTGGCCATCTGGTCCACATCCATGGGAAGATGGATAGCACGGCCTACCTGGAGATTTTGGCTAAGAACCTCCGCTCCTCCATCAAGGATCTTAAGATGGGTTGTCATTTCATCTTCCAACAAGACAACGACCCAAAGCACACAGCCAAGAAAACCAAGGCCTGGTTCAAGAGGGAAAAAATCAAGGTGTTGCAGTGGCCTAGTCAGTCTCCTGACCTTAACCCAATTGAAAACTTGTGGAAGGAGCTCAAGATTAAAGTCCACATGAGACACCCAAAGAACCTAGATAACTTGGAGAAGATCTGCATGGAGGAGTGTGCCAAGATAACTCCAGAGACCTGTGCCGGCCTGATCAGGTCTTATAAAAGACGATTATTAGCTGTAATTGCAAACAAGGGTTATTCCACAAAATATTAAACCTAGGGGTTGAATAATAATTGACCCACACTTTTATGTTGAAAATTTATTAAAATTTAACTGAGCAACATAACTTGTTGGTTTGTAAGATTTATGCATCTGTTAATAAATCCTGCTCTTGTTTGAAGTTTGCAGGCTCTAACTTATTTGCATCTTATCAAACCTGCTAAATCTGCAGGGGGTTGAATACTACTTGTAGGCACTGTACACCCCATTAAGATCAAGTTTAGAAAAAGGTCAGGTATAGGGGTTAAAGGATAAGGATTATGCACCATGATTTTATTAATCTCTCTGAAATATAGGCATACACGTAAGTCTCCATCCTTTTTCTTGTCAAAGAAAACCACCATGGCTACTGGAAAGGTGGATGGCTGTATATGCCTCTTGGCCAGACTCCTTTGAATATACTTCTTTAAGGCATCACTTTCTGGAACAGATAGGTTAAACAGACATAGGCATTTTGGCACCTGGTATGAATTTGATCGCACAATCATATAAACTATGTGGAGGAAGAACTTCACACTCAGTCTCAGAAAACACATCCTTAAATTGTTTAATGAAACCAGGAAGATGAGATCTCACAAGCGCCAAAGACTTGAATAAGCAACTAGAAAAACAAAAGTTCCCCCAAGACTTAATCTCATGAGTCTCCTAATTGTGGGTAAAATTGGGTTTAATTAACCAGTGCATGCCTAACACCGGTTTAGCAGGTAAAGAAGGAAGGACCATGAGTGAAATAGATTTTGTGTGTAACTCTCTCACTTTCAAGCACACAGTCTCGACCTTAGAAGTAATATGATTTTGTGCAAAAGGAGAACAATCACTGACACTTGAATGGTATGCTTAAGAATAGTAACACTGTACCCGCATTCAATAGCAAAATCACTGAAATCAAAGGCGAAACTGATTCTACAACCTCAAAAGTTACAATACACCCAGATTTAGTTCCCAAGGAAACTTGTAGGAAAAATCCAGATGTATGCACGAAGAATAATTTCAGACTCTTAGGGGTACTTTGCACACTACGACATCGCAGGTGCGATGTCGGTGGGGTCATGTCAGAAGTGACGCACTTCCTGCGTCGCTCTTGACATCGTAGTGTGTAAATCCTAGATGATACGATTAACGAGCGCAAAAGCGTCGTAATCGTATCATCGGTGTAGCGTCGGCGAATTCCATAATTACGCTGACGCGATGGTCCGATGTTGTTCCTCACTCCAGCGGCAGCACACATCGCTGTGTGTGATGTCGCAGGAGCGAGGAACATCTCCTACCTGCGTCCCGGCTGCAATGTGGAAGGAAGGAGGTGGGCGGGATGTTTACATTCTGCTCATCTCTGTCCCTCCGCTCTTATTGGCTGCCTGCCGTGTGACATCGCAGTGACGCCACACGACCCGCCCCCTTAATAAGGAGGCAGTTCGCCGGCCAGAGCGACGTCGCACGACAGGTGAGTGCATGTGAAGCAGCCGTAGCGATAATGTTCGCTACGGCAGCTATCACAATGATATCGCAGCTGCGACGAGGGTGGGGACAATCGCGCTCGGCATCGCATCATCGGCCTGCGATGTCGTAGTGTGCAAAGTACCCCTTAGACTGTGTCCTTACACCTTAAAATCCTTTTTTTATTTTAGAAATTCACTCTTGTATTGGAGTCCCTGACGAAACTGACTGCGGAGAGCTGTCTCAGTCCAGGAGATTTCCAATGCCCAACATCTGAATTTACACCAGTAGTCCTCCTCTTTATGATTACCCTGAACCAACCTGCAGATCATAGTCTCAGCAACTGCAACCTTATTAGGGTCAACATAAATGAAACCAAGTGCAGAAAAGAGAGCATCAACAGAGAAAAATATTGGAAAGGTCAACATAAATGAAACCAAGTGCAGAAAAGAGAGCATCAACAGAGAAAAATATTGGAAAATTTTCAGGCAAAGAAAATGCCCAAACCTGAAGACCCTCTAGAGAATAGACATAACATTACAAACATTTTGACTTTCTCCTCCAGAAGAAACTTGATGGAGGCGAAACTATAACTTACATAAAGAGAGAAAAATCTAAACCTTATTCAGTCCCAAGCAGTCTGGTAATTTTACCATAGGCTTGGAAAAAAAATCTTCGGATGGGCTAAAACTTCTGGCAAAAAGCGCATGTTGATGTCACTTAATACCCACCATCTACAGAGATAGGGATCGCAAATGCACAGCCAAAGTTTTCACAACGTCTATATTGACGTCTCAGCGAACACAAAAATTGAGATGGGCTGGTGATAATGTTATACATGAAGTAATACACATGTGGAAATAAGGTCCATCTCAGAACAGCTACACCTGACCCACCTGGTACCTTTACAAACTAAAGTTTCCATCTGCACAGTCCCTAGAGGTACCTGTGAACACTAGGAAAACCCTAACTGGAAGACTGGGAGATCAAAACCGAGACCGGGCTCCTAATCAGCCATCAACTGTTTCATGTACCTCCTTAGGAAATTGCAGCATAGAAATAATAGATAAACCTAGTAGGTCTCAAACTGCCTGACAATAAAGGCCACTTTACACACAGCGACATCGCTAGTGATGTCGCTGGTGAAAGCACCCGCCGCCGTCGGTTATGCATCACGGGCAAATCGCTGCCCGTGGCGCACAACATTGTTAGTCCCCGTCACACATACTTACCTGCCTAGCGACGTCGCTGTGGCCGGCGACCGCCTCCTTTCTAAGGGGGAGGTCTGTTCGGCGTCACAGCGATGTCGCTAAGCGGTCGCCCAATAGAAGCGGAGGGGTGGAGATGAGCGGCCGGAACATCCCGCCCACCTCCTTCCTTCCTCATTGCCGGTGACCGCAGGTACGATATTGTTCCTCGTTCCTGCGGTGTCACACATAGGGATGTGGGCTGCCGCAGGAACGACAATCAACCTGCGTCCTGCAACAGCAACGATATTTGAGATTAGAACGACGTGTCAACGATCAATGATATGGTGAGTAATTTTGCTCGTTAGCGGTCGTTCGTGCCTTTCACACGCAACGACGTCGCTAACGAGGCCGGATGTGCATCACGAATTCCGTGACCCCAACGACATCTCGTTAGCGATGTCGTTGCGTGTAAAGCCCCCTTAACACTTGGCAGTAGGCTGAAACTCAAAGCAAAGTCCACTTCAAAATATCACGAGCAGGAAATAAAGGCCAGGGGGAGGTTTAAATGGCTGCACTTGTGGTCAGACTAAATGAAAAACTGAAAACAACTGTTGAAAGAAAAAGTATGAAAAACAGACAAAAGATGAGCAGCACAGCTAAAGAACCAAAAATTATTTTTTTTCTATATTTGCTTCCCGAAAAATAAATTATATAAATTATACCGTAATTTATATAGGACTTCAAAATAAAAAGATAAAAATGAATTTGTCCCACATAAAACAAAGCCTCATATGGCCACATCAATAGGAAAAAAAAAAAAGAAAAGTTATGGCTGCTAAAAAGCAAAATAAAAATGTGGACTGTTATTAAAACTCTCAGACCTGGTCATCCTGGGGTTAACTGAAGACAACAATACAAGTACTGTATTTAAAGAAAACTATTCCAAACTCACTGCAGCGTGTTAGCAATACCAAACACTGCTAGAACTTATCCACATTGTCACAGTACTTGCTGGTTCCTAAAATAGAGTGTTCAAGGGAAGAATAATTCAGTCCAGCACCTAGCTCTAGTCAAGACCAAAGTACACTTTTGCGTTTTAAATCATTACTATTTAGGAAGCAAAATTCTAGAAATGTCTAAGGGTATGTTTTATTGAAGTTTCAAATTAAATCAGATATTATAAATAAGTGGTAGATTGAGGTATGATTTTCCGTACGTGATGAAACTGAAAATCTAAAAGCAAATCTACGTAAAGGAGTGGTCTTCTCAAAGAGGTTGTTTTTTACACATTGTATGTAAATCATCAGAGAAGAGTCAAGTCACGCTGAGAGCATACATAGTGAAGCAAGACGTACCAGCCCAGTTTTTGCTCATTGCACATGTTCTGACAGCTATCTGACTGTTCTCATGACTCTTCTCATAACTTACATACATTGCTCACATTATAGAAACTTTTTTCTGTATATTGCTCTGTCGAATTTTAACAACAGCATTTTGAGCACTCCATACTTCAGAGGTATAACATGCTGATGTATTAGGGTACAAACGTCTGGTAATAGGCTCAATTTAAGAGGAATATGGCGCAATCAATTCATTAATCTTATAAAAGCATCAGTACAAATATGTGGAAACTGGACATATGTTTAAAATGTATGGGCTTACTTATAAAACAGATGTGTGTCTGCAAAGCAGAATTACATAACCAAAAAGCTCCATCAGCCCAAGCTAAGAAATATACAGTCATATGAAAAAGTTTGGGCACCCCTATTAATGTAAACCTTTTTTCTTTATAACAATTTGGGTTTTTGCAACAGCTATTTCAGTTTCATATATCTAATAACTGATGGACTCAGTAATATTTCTGGATTGAAATGAGATTTATTGTACTAACAGAAAATGTGCAATCCGCATTTAAACAAAATTTGACCGGTGCAAAAGTATGGGCACCTCAAAATAAAAGTGACATTAATATTTTGTAGATCCTCCTTTTGCAAAAATAACAGCCTCTAGTCGCTTCCTGTAGCTTTTAATGAGTTCCTGGATCCTGGATGAAGGTATATTTGACCATTCCTGTTTACAAAACAATTCCAGTTCAGTTAATTTTGATGGTTGCCGAGCATGGACAGCACGCTTCAAATCATCCCACAGATTTTCAATGATATTCAGGTCTGGGGACTGGGATGGCCATTCCAGAACATTGTAAGGCTATGTGCGCACGTTGCGTACAGTCACTGCAGAAATTTCTGCAGTGATCTGAAGAGCACATGTGCGCTTTAAATCGCTGCAGAAATGTCCGTAGTGAAAAAAAAAAAGCCGATTCCATGCGCTCTGCCTGCAGCTCCTCCCATAGACAGAGCAGGAGCTGCCGGCAAAGCGCACAGAAGAAGTGACATGTCACTTCTTAGAACGCAGCGCTTCGGCAGAAGCCGAAGCGCTGCGCTCTAAAACGCCACGTGCGCACGGCCCCTGCACAATCTTCATAGACTGTGCAGGGGACGCAGGACACATGCAGTTACGCTGCGCTACAAAGCGCAGCGTAACTGCATGTATTTACGCAACGTGCGCACATAGCCTAATTGTTCCTCTGCATGAATGCCTGAGTAGATTTGGAGGGGTGTTTTGGATCATTGTCTTGCTGAAATATCCATCCCCTGCGTAACTTCAACTTCGTCACTGATTCTTGCACATTATTGTCAAGAATCTGCTGATACTGAGTTGAGTCCATGCGACGCTCAACTTTAACAAGATTCCCGGTGCCGGCATTGGCCACACAGCCCCAAAGCATGATGGAACCTCCACCAAATTTTACTGTGGGTAGCAAGTGCTTTACTTGGAATGCCGTGTTTTTTTGCCTCCATGCAGAACGCCTTTTTGTATGACCAAACAACTCAATCTTTGTTTCATCAGTCCACAGGACCTTCTTCCAAAATGTAACTGGCTTGTCCAAATGTGCTTTTGCATACCTCAGGCGACTCTGTTTGTGGCGTGTTTGTGTGTGCTTGCAGAAACGGCTTCTTTCGCATCACTCTTCCATACAGCTTCTCCTTGTGCAACATGTGCTGTATTGTTGACCGATGCACATTGACACCATATACAGCAAGATGATGCTGCAGGTCTTTGGAGGTGGTCTGTGGATTGTCCTTGACTGTTGTCACCATTTTTCTTCTCTGCCTTTCTGATATTATTCTTGGCCTGCCACTTCTGGGCTTAACAAGAACTGTACCTGTGTTCTTCCATTTCCTTACTATGTTCCTCACAGTGGAAACTGACAGTTTAAATCTCTGAGACAACTTTTTGTATCCTTCCCCTGAACAACTATGTTGAATAATCTTTGTTTTCAGATCATTTGAGAGTTGTTTTGAGGAGCCCATGATGCCACTCTTCATAGGAGATTCAAATAGAACAACTTGCAAGTGGCCACCTTAAATACCTTTTCTCATGATTGGATACACCTGCCTATGAAGTTCAAAGCTCAATGAGGTTACAAAACCAATTTAGTGCTTTAGTAAGTCAGTAAAAAGTAGTTAGGAGTGTTCAAATCAAGAAATTGATAAGGGTGCCCATACTTTTGCACCGGTCAAATTTTGTTTAAATGCGGATTGCACATTTTCTGTTAGTACAATAAACCTCATTTCAATCCAGAAATATTACTCAGTCTATCAGTTATTAGATATATGAAACTGAAATAGCTGTTGCAAAAACCCAAATTATTATAAAGAAAAAAGGTTAACATTAATAGGGGTGCCCAAACTTTTTCATTTGACTGTATTCATTATGCTGATAAAATACAAATTTTTGTAGTCAACAAAGCACCATTTGGCATATTTTTTATTTACTTCTGGAGTGGTATCACTAATTAATGTTCCCTGCTACTAGTTATGTACCCACCAGCCGCCACCTTCTTCAGTTTTCGGCGCTGCTCAGTTCGTCTTCTGCAGTTTGTAATGTGCAGGACCACTTCAGTGTTTGCTGGGTGAGCCGGAGGTCGCTTCTCAATGTAAGTTTTCTGTAGTCGACTACGTTCGGGTGTCAGTCTGCAGAAAACGTATGTGCAAAAATGGTGCAAGACAGAGCACACGCTAATGGAGCCTGCTCCATTATCATCAATGACCCTGTCGGCGCATGCGTCCGAAACACGTTTTGCGGGGTGAGGGAGGGGCAGTTCGGATGGATGCCCTGACGGGACCATTGAATGTAAGTAAACACGTAGTGTGAAAGGGGCCAGGAGATTGCAAAACACCCAGCTGATCAAGAGAGAACTTGAGAATATCCTTTTAAGTGGAACAACCTTGCAATATCTTGAATGTACCCCATAATTGTATGGGATTGACATATACAAACCTGCCTGTGGAGGAATTGAATGTTGAAGAAGCAATACGATAAAAGTGATATAAAAGTACAGGGTGGGCCAGAAGTAGGCATACAGATTAAATAATAGTTGAATTATAATTAGAGATGAGTGAACCCGAGTTTCGGTGTTCGTACCAAAGTTCGTGTTCGGAGTCTCAGTGCCTTACGTATGCAAACCACTTGCATGAGCATCACTGTGTTCGGGTATGCTAAGTGCTCAGCCCAGTGCAAGCTGCATGCAGTGTTTGAATGGTTCTCACTGGGGTAACAACAGCGCAATTGTATGTAGTTTGCACCAAACAAACAAAAATGGAAAAACTCCACCCACCCTCCCCTGGAATTCTTTATGGCTGGCTGTGTGTGTGTGTGAAAACCCGAGCAGCCCAATTATTGACTCCAATTGTGGTTCAGGTCAAGCCTGGGTCCCAAACCAAACTTTATCGAAAGTCTGGTTAAACCCACCGAACCGAACTTCCATGGGTTCACTCATCTCTAATTCAAAAAGTGAAGAACCTACCATGTATATATCTATATCTGTTCAGCAGAGGTAGAAATTACTTATAAAACTTAACCTTTAGGGTAACCCTAATAACATACAAACCTTTAACATAAACAATGGACGTGGACCAGACCTTGTGGACTGTATTTACTGAAATATACAAAATGTTCACTAGTCTTATCAAAGACCATAAACTCAAATCCACTTATACACCTGAAAATACACTTATCAGGATAGAAAGGCTGACTATACAGTATTAAATAATTGAACAATCTCACCCTTTGGTGTGTTCAAACCAATAACTGTATGGGAACATCCAGAATGGGAGGAGGCACATATTGTAACCACCACACATTACTCCATTATTCCTATGGAAAGGAGTAATTTTTGGGCGATTGTAACTGGTGAACTGGGGTAATGTGTGGCGGTTACACTATCCCCCCCCCCCATTCTGGATGTTCCCATACAGTTATTTGTTTGAACACACCAAAGGGTGAGATTGTTCCAATACTGCACAGTCAGCCTTTCCATCCTGATAAGTGTATTTTCAGGTCTATAAGTGGATTTGAGTGTATGGTCTTTGATAAAACTAGTGAAGATTCTGTATATTTCAGTAAATACAGTCCACAAGGTCTGGTCCACGTCCATTGTTTGTGTTATATGTTTGTTTGTCATTAGGGTTACTCTAAAGGTTAAGTTTTATAAGTAATTTCTACCTCCGCTGAACAGATTCACTCATCTCTAATTTTAATTCTATTTTCAACTGTGCGTGGTTTTCTTGAATGTGCCTAATGTTAGATCATTCATCCAAACAAAAAAAGTCCAGGTTTGGTGACCTGTGGCCATTCAACCGGGCCTCATGTATCTATCCATTTATAATAATAAAAAAACACGAATAAACACTGTACGGCTACATATACAACCCCCTGTAAGTTATTAAAATGTTTATTTCCACCTTGGAATTGATGTTAAAACACTTTGCTTTGTCATGACTTTATGAGTCTGAGAATGTAGGGTCTGCAGCACGTGTTACACAGTGTCTTTTTCAATGGCTTACATTAACCTCAAAAACCATGTCATCCATCTTCAAAAGCCGTGAAGAGCATATAGGACTGCACCAGCTTTGTTGGCCGTTCATTTCCAGGATCAGTGAGGGTCTTACCTCTAGGACCTAGCTATATGCACTCAATTTGTAAGATATGAGTAGAACTCTAGCTCAAGTATAGTTGTTTGTTGTGACCATTCACCAGTGCCCAAAATGTTCCTTGATCTCTATATACTAACATAATGATATTACAAGAATAATATCTTTTTTCTCTTTTTCAGATTTGCCTCTGGATTTTAAGTTCACCAGATTTTCCGGCAGTAATACAGACATTGATGGCTACTTTCCCCGACCTCCTGCAATCCTCTTATCTCAGAGCTCAGAGGGTGCTGCAGCATAATTAGCATTACTAGTAATAGTATCACTATATGACTACTCTAATGGCTGTAACTGTTCTATACTCTATTTGAATATGCCTTTTCAAGACAAGTGTTTCTTTAAGAAATTACTCCTTGTATACTAGATAAAGAAAAGTATGATGAACCAATTGTTTGTAACAGTATTTTATATTCATTTTGGAGCAAATTTGTGACTCACGGTTTGTAAATTTCAGAGTTTTGAAGTTGAAATACAAAGTTTTCAGTGCTAGTCAATGAACGTGTAACTGGTCTTCTTGTCAAATTAGTCCTGCACACAGAAATTGATGGGGTTTGAAAGTAATTTTGTCTATAAACTCATGTATCAAACTTTGTACAGTACAGCCAAAATTACTTCCACAAATCTGTCTGCCATATTTATTAAAATAATGGTCTTTGCCCCAAAATACTAGCAATGTTACATGCTATGGCTAAAATGGTGCACAACTATTAAGACAATGACACATTACAGATGCTATCATTTTCTGTGTCATGAAAAGAACACTTGAGCCGGACATACATATTAAATGGTTTTCAATGAAATAATACTTCTGGAGATCATTTGGGTAACAGCCATCTTAGCTGACTCTCCCATACACAGGAGCACACTCTTAGCCATGCACGCCTGTGTTCTTTTGGAATAACCACCAGCCGGCATGTCTGCTGATGGTTATCCACAGCAGAGCAATGCCACCATCAGCCTGAAATTGGAAATGTCCAATATTTCCCTCAACCACCACAGTGCCCCTATTCATTAGATTGTCCGTCGAACCAATCGTTATCGGCAGATCTGGGCTACATTAGTCTAATGTGTATGGGGGGCCTTTAGGCTCAGTTCATACTGTAATTGGAGTCTCTAAATAAGGTATACATTGGACTATAGAATTAAACATTTTATTACACTGACAAAAACCTCTCTGAGGCCTCAATTCCAATTTCGCATAGTTTGCGATGCGAGAGCGAGCATTAGCCGAGGATCATGCAACTGTGATACGATCTTTTGATCAGGTCACAGCTGCAGAGAAGAGGGAGGGAACAATATCTCCCCATCTCCTCTGCTGCCTGTCTCTACGTATATTGCACTACACTCGGATGACATGCAAGTGTAGTGCGATGTTTCACACGCTCCTATAGACTTGTATGGATGCGTGTGAGCTGAGACTCGCTGCCAAACGCAGCATGCTGTGATTCATTTCTCATGCCGATATGGGATGAGAAATCAATCGCAGATGGACACTGCACCATAGGTTTGCACTAGAATGAGAGAAATGTGATGTTTTATCAGATTGCACTTTTTTCATGCAAAACGCAAGGGGAACCGAGCCCTTATAATAATAGTAGGACAGTTACCTGGGAGCAGGTGCTGTGGGAAGTTTGGCTGCTATGACCTGAAATATGCAGCTCACGGAAGCAGATCAACATTGAGAAAGGATGGATAGGAGCTTCTTTCTAGCCTCAGCACCTCTGGTAACTCCAGATGATTGCAATTTCAACAAGACTGTCACCAGCTTAATATGACAAACAAATCACTGATCTCGGGGAGACCAGCCAGAGAAATCACTGCCGGCAGCCAGCGAGGGCGCTCAAGACAGTGAAATCCTAGGTACATTGCCCCCTGGGAAATATGCAAATCAAAAAAGTCCGTGGAGCCTCTGTTAGGAGTCTCAACACAGAAACCAGCCAGATATCCCTCCGGGAAGGACCCAGCCAAGGGGTTATCTCTTGTCATATCTTTAAACTTGTGAAAAAGTATCCCTTGTCATATCTTTAAACTTGTCAAAAAGTTGGATATTGACTAAAAGGGCCACTTAATATGGTGGTTATGGTGGTCTCCTAAAAAGAGCCACCCCTTGGCTGGGTCCACGGACTTTTTTGATTACCAGCTTAATATGACATAGTGATTACCTTCCTAGATAAAACAAGTGTGAATTGGTTCTTAAAGGTATTTTAGGAATATATCTAGAATAACATTTTCTTTGGTTATTTTTTTTTTTCTATTCCCAGAAAGCACCATTTTCCAAACCTATTCCAAATGTGTGTCTTTTGGCTAATTTTTGGCCATTAAATGTGTTCAAAAGTATAGTTGGCTATGCTGTGATGGGATTCTTTGGCCAATATATACAAGTGTAAAGACATACAGTTGCATAATTTTGGTATCATACTTCGATCATGTGCACTGAATGTATGACCTAAACACAGTGTGAACACAGCCTTACACATTATATCTATATCATTATAGATATAATAACTATTACTGACTCCTGTGCTACCCTTACCATCACAGAGAAGCTTATAATGAGGAGTGGAATACAATATTCGTTTCAGTATCGGTGATACATTTCTATAACTGTAAAAAAATCTCAACAACAATAATTACTTTGGATGATGTTATTCATCGTTGTGCTTGATAACTGAAATAAAAGTCCCACAAATATTGATAATTTGCATGCACAATATACCTTTTTTTTGTCCACAGTAGAGGAAGATCTACACTCGTGACTTTCAGGATGTCCCCTCAAAGTGAACCATGTTTTTATTTAGGACTTGTACACACTGATATCTTTCCTGTTTTGGTTATAAATTGTTTGCAGTACTGTAGTGTTTCCCCAATAAACGTGTTGAAATTGACTGTTTATGAAAATGTTTTTTTGTACAGATTAATTACAGGAAATGTTCTGAGTTTTCCTTCCACCCTAAATGTGAAATCTAAAAATATCAAGGAGCACAAGTTACTGAAAATAAATATTTTAAGATAATTAACACTTCATTCAGCTATGTTAGTACCTAATACATCATGTAAATCTCAGTTTCATGCTATAAATTTCCATGAACAGATGAAGGCCTGTGCTGGTCTTATTTCTACAACACATGAACGTAGTACTAGATTAGGAAATATGTAAATCTAACATTTACTTGTTCTGCTCAAATGGATTACTGCACTCTAGATTTAAGGTCTTTATTTCCACTCATGTTATAAAAAGTGTTACTGGAGTTGTCCTCTTCTTTCACATTGATTACCTATCTATTAGATCAGCCATCAATATTGGATTGCAAAACAAAAATGCCGCAGAGACACCATCACATGTTTCTCAACGCTGGCAGGAAACTAGCCAGGTCTTTCACCAGGAAGGAACAACCACGGGAAGAGCAGTCTCCAGTCAAGGAAACCGCCTATACCAAAACATGGTATCCATCCACAGACAGCTGTTTCGGGGTATTTGCCCCTCATCAGTGTGGAGTCGGAAACTGGCCAGTGGGATCAATGCCTAGTAGAAGACTATATAGGTAAGGATGGTTGACCTCGGGGAGATCAACATCCAACACTGTGGAGACACCATCATGTGTTTCTCAATGCAGTGACACTAGAACAAGGCCCCCTGAAAAAATATGCAAAACAAGAATGCCGCGGAGACACCATCACATGTTTCTCAACGCTGGCAGGAAACTAGCCAGGTCTTTCACCAGGAAGGAACAACCGAGGAAGGGCAGTCTCCAGTCAAGGAAACCGCCTATACCAAAACATGGTATCCATCCACAGACAGCTGTTTCGGGGTATTTGCCCCTCATCAGTGTGGAGTCGGAAACTGGCCAGTGGGATCAATGCCTAGTAGAAGACTATATAGGTAAGGATGGTTGACCTCGGGGAGATCAACATCCAACACTGTGGAGACACCATCATGTGTTTCTCAATGCAGTGACACTAGAACAAGGCCCCCTGAAAAAATATGCAAAACAAGAATGCCGCGGAGACACCATCACATGTTTCTCAACGCTGGCAGGAAACTAGCCAGGTCTTTCACCAGGAAGGAACAACCGAGGAAGGGCAGTCTCCAGTCAAGGAAACCGCCTATACCAAAACATGGTATCCATCCACAGACAGCTGTATTGGATTGGTCTGGAGTCCAACAAACGGCAACCCCACTGATCAGATGTTACCATCTCCAGCAGAGGGTGGATGTAAACAGTGTGCAAAATCGTGACACCACAACTCCCTACACTATTTAGCTGTTGTTGCCAGTTACTGCAGATCAGTTTGCATTGAAGAGTATAGAAAATAATCTGCAGTACCCGGCTGCAGCCAATAAACAGTGTATAGAGCTGTATTATTCCACTCACTAGACTGTTTATTTGTATCCGGCTAGCGCCAGAGTCATTAGCAGCTCATTGTTGGGGGTGCTGGCTTTTGACTCCCTACTTACCTGCTATTGATCCCCTATCCTATTGATAAGTATCGATATAAAAATTATAGACAAACAATTGAAGGATAGAATAGAAAAATGTTCTGCAGATATTCACTAAATATAAAAATCATTTTAGCACACTTCCCAAAAATTCTTGTGAAGAGTACAATATTTGAAGCTTTGGTTATAAAAATTCTGTAAGTAGTTAGCAGGCATGCTAAGTTTAAGTGCTGTATGTTCAGGTCTTACATAGGCTCTAGTGACGAAAACCTTTTTTTATTTTGGTTATATTTAGATGGTTCTCAGTCTTAAAGGGTTCGTCATAGCATCTGTTGTCTCAGTTATCAGCCATAACTGCAACTGTCAGTGGGAGTTAACTACTTAACAGCAGAGGGCAGAACTTCAATCTGCCAACTGCTATTAGAGGCACATGTCAGCTGATGAGATCAGCCGACGTGCAGGGAAAGATGCGGGTTCAGCGTTCAAGCCCGCATCAAAGCGAAGTACACGGAAAAATGGATCCTTTATGCACATTTTCTGGGGATGTCCTTTACTTAAACCCTTATGGAAGAAAGTCAGAGACCTCTTAAAGCAATTAACTACAAAAGATATAAATCTTACTGCAGAATTGGTTATTCTTTCCATAGGGTTAGAAGAATATGAGAAAAAGTATAGATACATTGTCTGTCACATTTTCTTAGTTATTAAGAATTTATTAGCAGCCAACTGGAGAGAAGAAAGAATCCCATCTATTTCAGAAGTTACGGACAGGGTTTCAGCTCATAATTTATATGAGTATAATATTGCGTTAAAAGAAAAAAACTATCAAAGATATAAAATAAGATGGTCTCTTTGGCCCCAGAAATACATGCCAAACCTTGTTTTGAATTAGTTCCTTGACATTATCTAAATAATATAAATGTAACATGTTATTTCCGAATGTGTTTATATAATGTGCTAAATGAATATGAGTTTATAATCTTGCTTGACTTTGAAACTTAACGAATTACCTCAGCGTCTTCCTTCTTCCCTTTCTCCTCCCCCTTTATATTCCCTAACTCCTTCCATTCCCACTTCCCCTCCAATACCCCTTCCCATCCACTTTTAGCCTACCCTTTCTTCCCTTCCTCTTCCCCTTCTTTGTTATTTCAACAATATTTTTAAGAATGCATTTTAAAAACTTCAATTACCCCCTCCCCTGTTATTGTAAACCCCTTAAAATGTATTAAAGTATACAAAGCGAAGTACACAACTTATGATGTATCAGTACTAGGAGAGTAGGGACAGCTACAGTTGAGGATAGGAGTTGTCCCTTCTACCCTCTCACTAGCGCCATGGTCCACCGTTGTAATTGTATTCCCAGTGTCTTGTCTTGTTTGTGGTGTTATAGTGGTGTGTTTTTTATTGTGCGCCAGACTTCAGTTGATCTGCATGTGCTGGTAATGTGACAGACATTCTGCGAAGTTTGTGCAAAACTTCATGTGACAGTACCCCTCCCTCTAAGAGGGCCTCTGGACCCTTAGGATCCGTTCTCTCAGGATGATAATGATGGAAAGTCCTAACCAGGCACTCAGAATCGATATCTGAGACTGGTACACAAGTCCTCTCCCCAGGGACATAATCTCACCAATGAACAAAATACTGTAACAGTTGGCAAACAAAATGAGAATCAATGATTTTGGACACCTGAAATTTTAATGACTCATTGACTAGGACAGGAGGCAGAGGTAAGTGAAGAGGCTTTCCTGAAGTAGCATTTTTTTAATAGAGATCTATGGAAAACATTCTGAATTTTGTAAGATGCCGGTAATGCCAGGCGGAAAGCAACTTGATTAATCACTGCTGTAAATTTGTACGAACCAATAAACCGAGGTTCTAACTTCAGTGAAGTTATCTTAACCATTTCAGGACTTCCAATTGTATATAAACATCCGCTTCTGCTGAGCTTTAAGTAGAGCCAACATTTATCGGTCTGCGGTCAGGAGGGGATCGCGACCCCCTGCATGCTACCTTCACTGAGTTTCTGGTGCAGAACGGTAGTTCTGCCCAGAGACATCACAGGATCTGATTGGATCAGGTCCTGGTGATGTTAACCCTTTGCGATCGGCTATGTGCAGCGATCAATAGTGATCACCGGCACATAGAAGTTTCAAAGGTACAGAGACCTGCTCTTACCTGTCCCGGGTTTTCTGTGTCACGATCATGCAGGACCTGAGGGTTGTCATGGCAACAGGAGGTCATATGATGACCTTCTGGTTTATGTATGGTGGCCTATGAAACTCAGTCTGCAGCAGGGTCTGACAGGTGATCTGCTGTCTGACGCTGCCTGTATAATGCATTGCTATGCTCCTGCTGCATGGCAATGCATTATACCAGCGATCAGACTAAGAAAAGTGAAAGTCCCATATAGGGACCGGGTAAAAAAGGTAATAAAAGTAAAAAAAAACTTGCAAAAAAAGACAAAAAAATTATACCCAAAAATACATTTATTTAAATAAAAACAAAAATAAACAAAAAAAAGTGCACGTATTTGGTATCACCGGGTCCGGCCTGACCTGATCTATAAAACTGTCACACTATTTAACCCCTTCAGTGAACAGTTTAAAAAAAAATGCATCAAAAATGATTTTTCATCATACTGCAGAAAAATAAAGTGGAATAAAACACAATCAAAAAGTTTAACATAAACAAAAAGGGTATTACTGAAAACCACATCTTGTCCCGCAAAAAAACAAACCGACACCCAGCTCCATCAGAGGAAAAATAGTAAAGTTATAGCTGAGAATACAGCAATGAAAAAAAAATTGTTTTTATTGTGTAAAAACAGCAAAACATAAAATAATGATATAAATGTGGTATCGCTGTAACCGTACTGACCCGAAGAATAAACCTGTGTAGATACTTTTACCAAACAGTGAACAGCATAAAAAATAAAAAAAATCGCAAAAAAACAATTCCTGAATTGTTGTTTCATGTTAGTTCTACCCACCAAAAATGAGAATAAAAAATGATCCAAAAATGTTATGTGGCCAGTAGAAACAAACATCAACTCGTCCCGCAAAAAACAAGACCTCACATGGATGGCTCTCCAAATGCAACATGGCATCCGCATTGTATTCTCGGAATTGTGCACTCTAAAATTCAAATGGCGCTCCTTCCCTTCCGGGCCCTGCCGTGCGCCCAAATAATTGATTTCCACCACATATGAGGTATCCGTGTACTCAGAAGAAATTGCAGAATAAGTTTTATGGTGCAATTTTTCCTGATACCCTTGTGAAAAAAAGCTACCTGGCTGAAGTAACAATTTTTTGGTAATAATATATTTTTCCATTTTCACACCGAAATGTTATAAAATTCTGTGAAGTTCCTGGGGGTTCAAGGTGCTCACTAAACTTCTAGATATATTCCTCAAGGTGTCTAGTTTCCAAAATGAGGTCATTTGTGGGAGGAGCTCCACTGTTTAGGCACATCGGAGGTCTCCATTCACGACATGGCGTCCGCTAATGATTGCAGCTAATTTTGCAGTCATATGGTACTCCTTCGCTTCCGAGCCCTGCCATGTGTCCAAACTGTAGATTTCCACCACATATGAGGTATCTGAGTACTCAGGAGAAATTGCCCAATAAACTTTATAGTGCATTTTTAACTGATACCCTTTGTGAAAAAGAAAGCTACTTGGTTGAAGTAATAATTTTGTGGTAAAAATGTATTTTTTTATTTTCAGAGCTCAACGTTATAAACTTCTGTGAAGCCCTGTGGGTTCAAGGGGCTCATCAAATGTCTAGACAAATTACTTGATGTGTCTAGTTTCCAAAATGGGGTTACTTGTGGGGTGCTCCACTGTTTAGGCACCTTACAAGACATGGCATCCACTAATGATTCCAGCCAATTTAGCTTTCAAAAATTCAAATGGCGCTCCTTCCCTTTCGAGCCCTGCCGTTTACCCAAACAATTGATTTCCACCACATATGAGGTATCGGCCTGCTCAGGAGAAATTGCACAATACATTTTATGGTGTATTTTCATCTGTTACCCTTGTGACAATGTAAAATTTGAGGCTAAAGTAACATTTTTGTGGGAAAAAGTAAAATTTTCATTTTTTCCTTTCACATCGCTTTGGATCCTGTGAAGAACCTAAAGGGTTAATAAATATCTTGGATTTAGTTTTGAGCAGTGTGAGAGGTGCATTTTTTCAGAATGGTGTCGCTTTTGGGTATTTTCTGTCACCTAGGCCTCTAGGGGGTACTTTGCATGTTGCGACATCGCTAGCCGATTGTAGCGATGGCGAGTGCGATAGTCCCTGCCCCGTTGCAGATGCGATCTCTTGTGATAGCTGCTGTAGCGAACATTATCGCTATGGCAGCTTCACACGCACTTACCTGCCCTGCGACGTCGCTCTGGCCGGCGACCCGCCTCCTTCCTAAGGGGGCGGGTCGTGCAGCGTCACAGCAACGTCACACGGCAGGCGGCCAATAGAAGCGGAGGGGCGGAGATGAGCGGGACATAAACATCCCGCCCACCTCCTCCCTTCCGCATTGCAGGCGGTACGCAGGTAAGGAGATGTTCCTCGCTCCTGCGGCTTTATACACAGCGATGTGTGCTGCCGCAGGAACGAGAAACAACATCGTACTTGTCGCTGCAGTGAAATTATGGAAATGACCGTCACTACACAGATCACCGATTTACGACGCTTTTGCGATTGTTTATCCGTGCTTCTAGGCTTTACACGTTGCGACGTCGTTACTGGCACCGGATGTGCGTCACTTTCGATTTGCAATGTGCAAAGTACCCCTTAAAGTCACTTCAAATGTGATGTGGTCCCTTAAAAAATGGTTTTGTAAATTTTGTTGGAAAAATTAGAAATTGCTGATGAACTTTGAACTTTTCTAACTTCCTAACAAAAAAAGTTATATTTCAGAAATTACGCTGATGTAAAGTAGACATGTGGGAAATGTTATTTAGTAACTATTTTTGTAGCATAACTTTCTGGTTTAATGTCATAAAAATTAAAAGTTTCAAAATTGCAAAATTTTCACAATTTTCACCAAATTTCCGATATTTTCACAAAGGCAAACTGTATCGTCTTAATTTGATCCCTATCCTGAAGTACAATATGTCACGGAAAAAAACGATCTCAGAATCAAAGGATTTTGTTTAAGTATCCCAAAGTTATAACCTGTCAAAGTGACACTGGTCAGAAATGAAAAAATTGGCCCGGTCATGAAGGCAAAAACAGGATCTGGCGCGAAAAGGTTAAGCTTAATGTTTTTTGTAGATAACCATAAGAAAGCACCCACATACAAGTCTGAACCAGGCACACATCTACAGTCAGCCGCACATTTATACTCAGAACCCATGTCCTGCAAATGCTGCTTAACTCTCTCCCATCTAGATGACAATGCTGAAAACAATTGGTCCTTCCCAGGTACCCCTGAAGAGTGCCCCTCCTGAAACATACAGAACTGGGGATGACTATCATAGACACAAAAAAAGGAGATATACCAGAAGGTTCATGGCGACGATTATTGATAGCAAATTCTTGAGAGGAAGGAACGAGGACCACTATTTCTGGTTATCAGAAATGAAAGAATGCAAATACTGCTTCATATTCTACTTGCCCATTAGACTGAGGATGGAAGGCCGATGAATCAGATAGTGTAATCCCTAAACTAGAGCAAAAAGTTCTCCATACGTTAGCAATAAACTGAGTTCCTCTATCAGAGACACCATACTAGTGGGGACTCCATGGAGTTTAACAGTCTCACGTACAAATATCTGGGCTAAGGACTTGGCATTAGGTAAGGTGACAAAATGTGTAATCTTAGAAAACCTATCCACTACCATAATTACCATATTACCAGCCGATGAAGGTAAATCTGTATTAAAGTCCATGGAAATGACTGTCCAAGGCTGATTAGAAACACTCAAAGGCTGCAAATATCCAGAAGGACGAAAGTGAGATGCCTTTGATCACTCACAGATGGCACTCGCAGACACATAAAAATCTACATCCCTCAGATTCTGGGGCACCAAAAGTGACGCAATACAAGATCCAGAGAACATTTAACCACAGGGTGACCAGCCAGGACAATCATGATACTCGCCCAAAACCTTAAGACAACAGTGAAACAATGACTTGTTCACCAGAACCACAGATGGCGCATCACCTTGAGACTGAGCAATCTCAGACTCTACATCAGTACTGAGTACTGACACCACCACTCCCTTCTGAAGAATAGAGGCAGATTTCCCACAGAGTTCCCCCCAACCCCGGAAAATTCCTAGAAAAGCATCAGCTTTTAGAAGCAGGGCGAGAAGTAAAGAGAAAAATTAAACTTATTAAAAAAAAAAAAACACCGAGCTTGTCTCGGTGTAAGACACTTAGTCAACTCAAGGTAAAGAAGGTTCTTATGGTCGGTAATTACTGTAACAGGATGAGTAGCTCTCTCCAGGAAATGTCTCCATTCCTCGAATGCTAACTTGATTGCCAGTAATTTGCTGTTACCAATGTCGTAATTATATTCGTCCGTACATAATTTCTTAGAAAAGAAGGCGCACCAAGAGGCGGACCTTGAGACAATACAGTTCCCACCCTCATTTCTAATGCATCAACCTTAACAGTAAAAGGTTGAGATACATCAGGCTGTATAAATATGGGTGCCGATGAGAAGCACTTCTTATAATACTCAAAAGCATACAAAGCACCATGAGTAAATTTAGAGAAGTACCCTTCTTAGTTATATCAGTAAGTGATTTTACTATAGCTGAGAAATTCTTAATAAACTTCTGGTGATAATTCACAAAACCTAACATACATTGCTGGGCTTTGAAGTTTTCGGAACGGTCCCATTTCAAACTAGCCTGTAATTTTAGTGGGATCCTACAGCAGAAATAATGTATCCCAAAAGCGAAAGTTCTTGAACAGCGAACACACATTTTTTTTTAGCTTATTGTACAATTTATTTACTCTGAGAATTTGTAACACTTGGCATGTTCCAAATGACACCCAAAATCCCATGAATAAATGAGAATGTCATCAAGGTACACAATTACAAATTTTCCTAACAGATGACAAAACACATCATTAACAAAAAATTGGAATACTGCTGGGGCATTGGTAAGACCGTATGGCATTAGTAAATTTTCTAAATCACCTCTGTTGTACTAAATAATGTTTTCCTCTCATCCCCATGTCTGACTCGCATCAGATTATAGGCCCCCCTAAGGTCAAGTTTAGAGAATCATTTAGCACCAGCAATCTGATTAAATAGATCAGAAATGAGTGGCAGGGGATATGGATCATGAACTGTTATCTGGTTGAGATCATGAAATTCCAGGCATGGCCATAGTCCACCATTTTTAACAAAGAATAAACCAACAGCTGCTGGAGACAAGGATGGCCTAAAGTGCTCTTTAGCCAAACTCTCAGCTTTATAGTCCTTTAGAGCTATTCTCTCATGGCTCGACAAGTTATACAGTCTGCACTTAGGCAATATCGCCCCTGGTCTCAACCTTATGGTGCAGCTATAAGGTCTATGCGGCGGCAACTCTTCTCAGGAAACACATCAGAAAAATCTGAGGGATGATCCAGAAGACTACAGGTAACCGCACCGAAATACAGGTCCTTAGACAGTGTTCTTTACAATACATGCTCCCTTTAATTATGTCCTTGGTTTTCCAGTCAGCAGTGGAGATATGTAATGCAAACCACGGAAACTCTAAAACAATATATGCAGGAAGGTCCTTAAGCACATAACAAAATATGACCACTGAATGGAGTACCATTACATGGAGTTCCAGCCCCTGTATACAAAACTGCCCTGAGAAAGACGTGACAAGTCAATGGCAAAAGTCTGTATCGGAATGTATAACTCTTTCACCTCTAACCCAGAAGAACAAGCAAACTGTTCATCAATATTATTTGCTCCAGAAGCACTATCCAGAAAGACCGTAATAGGGACATCTAGTACCCCAACCTTAACCCTAGCGGGTAGTAAACATTTAGATATAATGGTGGAGGAAATACGTAGACTCAGGTTGGAATCCCCCAGCCCATCTGGGTCTAAAAGCTTTCAGACTGCCGTTTTACCATGGGCTTGATGCCAGCTGGCAATTCAACGTCTATGACAGTGACAGGGGGAGGAAAGTCAGGCAGGCAAACAAGGGTGTGAATTGATAGCAAGCCCTGACCCACATATTCCCTTCCTGTTGCACCTGTCAATCAAATAGTAGTGCATTGCTGGAATTCTACTTGCACATATTTTTGGAATAAAACATCCAATCTCTGAACAAAAGGTATGCTTAGATTCAGCATCCTACCACTAGTGGAGCACTGGCTTTACTTTATATATAAAAATCCTGATGGTTGTTCCCTTTAAGTGGTGAAAACAAATTCAGAAAGTTGTAAAAAAAATCTTGCTTGTGTCATGACTTTCTGAATTCTGAGCACTGTAACGGTTTAAATTTTTGGGATCTGGGACTGTGAAAGCTTGTTTTTTCTATCATGAGAGAATGTTTTCTTTACATTATTTTGGGGTTTATATGATGTTTAGATAGCCTGTTATTACATATTTTGCTGTTCTTGCAGCAGCCAAAAAACTGAATCCCGCAGTTGTCTGCTTCACTTGCATTGGTTATCAAAAAAATAGGGGAGACCCCACGTCTTTTTTTTTTTTTTAAATTTCATTTATGGTTCACAACAGCATACATGCCTCTTCACTATGCTGAAAAGCTTGTTGATTGGCTGTGCTGCAGCATTTCAGCTGACTTTATTAGCATACTAACAGTACCGGAACTCGGACACAGACTTTTTTAAAAGTCTGTTCGAGTTAAAGCACTGGACACCGGACCTAGTCGGGTGTAAAAGATGTTGGCCAAATGAACAGTAAAGTATAGCTATCTACGACCTTCTAAAGTGATTGCTTGAACTGGCAGATAACATCACATGATACTATAATTCATGGAAACAATGGACTCTTATCCGAGAGTCAAACAATTTTGAGGTAATGGAGATCAAATAAGCTATAGGATAGTATCAGGCAGACCATTGCCTGTTCATCTTATGATCAATGCTAACATTTGGTGCATTTGTTTGTCTTGATTAAGCCATTGTAATAATAGTTAATTCTACATGTTTAGGTCTGCTTCCAGGAATTTAAGAGGCAAGCAGAAAAAAAGTTCCATGCTATTGACAAAACTGGGCTTTACAGCAAAATAATCATAAGTACTTGCAGTATCTGAAAATGTAGATATACTAAAGGGAACTTGTCAAGTGCAATATGCACCCAGAACCATGAGCAATTGTGGGTGCATATTGGTTATCCCTGTCTAACCGTCCCTGTATATACTAGCACAGATAAAAGAGATCTTTAGAAATAGTGTTTCTAAAGTTCTTTTATCATATGCTAATGAGCACGGGACTAGTCCCAAGGTCCTTGCTTGCTTGCCTTGCTAATCGGCACCATAAGCATGTTAGCACGCTCCTGTGGGTGTGCTCACATGCTAATGAATGGGCAGTGTCAAAGGATGATCTCACTCATCTCTCCGCTGCCATTGCCACCCGACGGGGTATTTCGGTTCAGTACACATGAGTTTCGATCATGTGCACTATGAAGCCGGGTGTACGGTCCTGGCTTCAAACTGAAGTCATGCGCATGACCGGAAGTCCGGAATCATGTGCACTGAGCCAAAATCCCCCTCGGACATAATGGCAGCGGAGAGGTGAGTGAGATCATCCTCTCACGCTGCGCATTCATTAGCATGTTAGCACATCCACAGGGGCATGCTAATGGAGCCGACTAGCCAGGGGAACTAACGCCCAGGGGACTAGTCCCCTCTCTCATTAGCATACAATAAAAGATCTTCAGAAATACTTTTTCTAAAGATCCCTTTATCTATGCTACCAGATGCAGGGACGGTTAGGGAGGGATTAGCAATATGCACCCAGAACTGCTTGTGGTTCTGGGTGCATATTGGACCTAACAGGTTCCCTTTAATAGAAATTGAGACAATATTGTCCACACATTAATGGTGGATCTTCCAATCTTGTGTATGCTTTAAAACTCTTACTAGACTTATCTAGTATCCTTACAAAGGCATGCAATAGTTGCAATACATACTCATATATTATTGGTCAATAATAGAGTTGAGTGGGATGCCAATAATCTGGGGCCGGCGGATCATTAACAGACTTAAAAATAAGTCCGATCCGCTCCGGAATCCAGTGCCCATATAAGTGAATGGGGACCGGAATCCGGAGGTTAAAAACGTTTATGGAGGGGCTAGGAGCGAGCGCGGCATACTCACCGAGGCGCTGTCATGGCGGCACACTCCTTCCGGGTCACGCTGTTACCTTCCGGAGCCGACAATTCAATATTCATTGTTTTCCCCGCCCACCGGCTCGTGTTGGTTGCAGCTAGACACGTCCCCACCCTGAGTGGCAGCATGTCAGCTAACTGCAACCAATCACAGGCGCCAGGACGGCCGGTGGGCGGGAAAAGCAGTACACTGTCGGTCAGTTCAGTTCACGGTGGTAAACACTCGACAGCACAGTTATAGCGTGCGGCTGCAGCCCCAGCCATCGCGCTATATCTGTGCCGTGTATACAGTGGCCAGGGTCACACGTGCGAGGCTTTGCCGGGTGCTGCCATTGCAGACTCGTGTGAGCCCCTCGCATGTGTGATTCCGGTGAAAGTAAAAAAAAACAACGTGCAGTTCCCCCTATTTTCATCCCCAGCCAAGATAACGCCGGCCGGGGGCTGGTATATCCTCAGCCCGCAGCCGTCCGGTAATGCCGCATCTATTAGATGTGTTTATACCGGTGTGCGCTACTGGCTCTTCCCGGTGGCGTGTTGCGGTGCCAGTTGGGGTAATAGCAGGGATTAATAGCAGCACATAGCTGCTACTAAACCCAAGGTTAGTGTGCTGGCACAGGCGTCCATCAGATACCTGCATCACACAAACCTGTAAATGACAGTAAATAAACACAGACACACAGAAAAATCCTTTATTTTGAATAAAATACAAAACATGCCCTGCTTCTCCTCTTTATTAACCCCCAAACACCCTGCAGCTCCAACGTAATCCACAGGAGAAGTCCCACACCGCTTCAGCTCTGCTACATCTGAATATCACAGAGAGCGGCATGACCGACCGCTCTCTGTGAGCTCCAGAGGATGAATGAGCTGCACATTGAACGGTGACGTCACTCAGGTCATTTGCGGTTACAGCTGGAAGTTCCCACGGTCCTTCATCTGTGATCGCAGGTAACCTGACCTCAGGCGGAGGTCACTGAGTTCACAGACCTGCATCTCCTAGCAGAAAATCGCAGTTTTTTTGGCCAAGAGATGCAGATTTTGTGCTGAATTTTTTATACCAAATTCCTGCATCCAATCTACACCTCTTGGCAAAAAAACGCGGTGTTTTGACGCAATTTTTTGCCACGGTTTTTGCCGCGGTAATTTTTCCGCGATTTGTGCCGCGTTTTTTTCCCAGGAAGTGCACATTTGGTGCTGAAATCATCTGCACCAGCATTCAGCACCAAATTTCCACCTGTGACAGAATTCTTTTTTTATTTTTTTATTTTTGGGGGCCAAGGGATGCAATTTTGATGCTGAGATTTTTACACCATATTCCTGGATCCACTCTAGACCTCCTGGCAAAAAAACGCGGTGTTTTGACGCAATTTTTTTGCCGCAGTTTTCACTGCGGTTATTTTTACCAGGAGGTGTAGATTAGGTGCCGTAATATGGTGTAAAAATGTAATAATCACACAATTTACACCCCTTGGTCCAAAAATTAAAAAGAAACAAATGTTTAGACGCTGTTTTTGTGTGGTCTTGTGCCAGGAGGTGCAAATTTGGTGCAGGATTTTGTTGTATTACTTCACCAACAAATTTGCATCTCCTGGCAGAAAACGGTAATGAAATGGTTTTCATACTATTGTTTTTTGGCTGTTTTTTGCCAGGGGATGCAGATGTGGGATAAAATTGCACACACATGCACGCTCCTGTCAGAAGTGTGCAACTGTGCCGGTGATGCGCTGTCAGACTCGTGCGGGTCTGACATCACCCGGCACAGCCTGCCACTGTCTGAACATGAGCGTGCATGTACCTAGAAACACATGCACGCTCCTATCAGAAGTATGTGCGGCTGTGCTGCAATGTCAGACTCCTGCGGGTCTGACATCACCCGGCACATCCTGCCACTATGAACATGAGTGTGCATGTACCTAGAAACACATGCACACTCCTGTCAGAAGTGTGTGGGGGTGATGCAATGTCAGACTCGTGCGGGTCTGACATCACACAGCACAGCCTGCCACTGTATGAAAATGAGCGTGCATGTACCTAGAAACACATGCACGCTCCTGTCAGAAGTGTGTGCGGCTGTGCTGCGATGTCACACTTGTGGGAGTCCCTCGCTGTGACTGTTGCCTAAGATAAACCGCATGCGTTTTTGTTTTTTTTAATTTAAATAAATAATTTAAAAAAAAAAACGACGTGCGGTCCCCCCCAATTTTCATTCTTAGCCATGATAATGCCGGCTAGGGGCTGGTATATCCTCAGCCCGCAGCCGCCCGGTATAGCCGCATCTGTTAGATGTGACCATTCCGGGGCGATATCGGCTCATCTTGATTGCCCTGGTGCGGTGGCAATCAAGGTAATAGCAGGGGTTAATAATAGCGCATGCCTGCTATTAAACCCCAGGTATGTGATCGCACGGGCGTCTGTGAGACACCCGCATCACAAACCTGTAAATGACAGTAAATAAACAAGACACAGAGAAATCCTTTATTTGGAATAAAATACAAACGCAGCCTCCTCCTTCACCACTTTATTATCCCAACACCCTGCAGCTCCAACGTAATCCACACGAGATCCAGCGAAGACACATCCAGCTCTGCTACATGTCAGAGCGAGCAGCCATAGAGCACGGCTGCCCGCTCTGAGTGCAGCCTATTACTGACTGCGATAAGCGATGACTGCACGGCAGAGCTGTCACAGGCTGGGGGGTGCGTCAGCCTGCAACCAATCACAGCTGAGAGGATGGACGGTGGGCGGGGAAAACACAGAAAGCTGTGTGATTGCTTGCACAGCACAGGAAGTGAAAGCGCAACCCGAAAGAAGTGTGCCGCCATGACAGAATCTCGGTAAGTATGAAACGCTCATTTATTTATTGTTTTTTTTTTCATTTCTATTAATTGCCGGTTCCAGATCATACAGCTGGAATCCCGCGCTCGGATCGGGCCGGAAACCGCGTGGATCCGGACATTTACAGTCCGGGCCCGCTCAGCACTAGTCAATAACCATCTCCCCCCTGTAAACATGCATACTTAGTTTACCTGCGCATGCATGTTTATCCTAATAGGTGGAACAAGAGATCACCAAAATCCAACATCCTTATTCCACTGACATATGACTGTTGACCTGATCACATAAATTTGACACTGTCTGCAGGTTTATGAAACTGTATGGTGGCAGCAGGACAGGTCCTGGAGTGGAGATATGTGTCATCAAGGTGGCAAGCCTCAGTAATGTAGGACCTGGAGTAGCAGGCTCCAGCACCAATAGTACTGAGAGGTGTGTTTTTAATGGGTCAGGTTTTTAGAGGTGGCAACTAAAGCTGGGTGAGTCTGGCCGTTCCCTTATGTTCCAGGATTCGGAACACCTCTTAACTTTAGTCTGAAGAAAATTGAGAAGACTTGTGAACCTGTTCAAAACTGGGTGGAGAACTTTTTTGTAAACGGGTGAGGCAGTCTTCTTGCATAAACTACCGTAAGTTGTTTGTTATGACTTTGTGCCCAAGAGAAGGCTGTTTTTGGTTCGTTTGTTGGAGATTTATGGACAAAAATAAATCTTCTTGTTTGACACCAAGCAACTTTGTGCCTGTGCCTACCTCAAGCACTGCCAGAGTGTGTAATCCTTTACACAACATTAATCTAAAATGTGACAAGCTAAAAGCCGTTATCCAGGACTTTAACCCTCAACTTGTGAGGTGGGGTTTGCAACACACCAGGGAAAATTTGTTCAGCTGGCATTCATTGGAAAATGCTGGTATGAGTCATCAATGTATTACATTTTCCGATACAAAAATTTGTTATACTCATGTGTAATCAATCGCCAATAAGAAAATCATTAAAACATTTTCTGTAAAAATTAGAGATTTCTAAACACTAGGGTATAGGAAGCCCCACATCACCAGTTGCGTGACATAAATCCCACCTCACCAGTTGAGGGTTAACTTTGATGAACTATCCTTAAGATGGGTCCTTAATGTCAGAACTGCTCAGTTGCGGAGCGGCACAGCTCCATCACCTGTATTATGACCATGGCTGGGTACGGCATATTCAAATCTATAGGGGGCGAATGTGAAGTACCTGGCTGTGGCCACTATTCCTTTGACAGAGCTGTGCCGTGCAGCTCTGCAACCAAGCAGTTTTACCTGGCAGTGTAATCGGGATTAACTGATCGGCGGGTGGTGCCAGGTATCTCAGACATTGATAATCTATCCTAAGGATAGGTCATCAAAGTTAAAGTCCTGGACAACCTCTTTAAGGCTACATTCATACTTCTGTTGTTTTAAATCCATCAGGTCTGTCGTTGTGACACAACGGATACGTTGTTTTTAGATGTCAACTGACGCAACGGATGTGTTATTTCTCAGGATTCCGTTCACTGGAATCCTGTGAAAAACTCATCCGTCGCGTCTGTTACATCCGCGGTGCGTCCGTTTTTGGACGGATCCGTTGTGATCTGTTTGTGTTTGGGACAGCCCAATAGGTGTGCCAAACATGCTGGGCATGCTCAGTAGAGCATGATGGAATCCAGCACTGGATTCCGTCGTATGATGATTTACAGCGGAATCCACCACCATAGACAGCCATTACAGCTCTTGACGGATTGCGATGGATACTTGCAGAGTGGTTTTTTTTTTTTGCTGCTCCAAAAAACAGTACATTCAGCGTTGATCCCGTCTGACGGTCAGTCATTCCACGACTGATCCGTCACGCGGCGGATGCAACGCAGGGCCATCAGTCACAATCCGTCGCTAATAGAGGTCTGGGGAAAAAACAGATTCCTGCAAAATATTTTGCAGGATACCGTAATTCCTCAAGGCGATGGATTGTGACTGATGCAAAACAACGGAAGTGTGAAAGCAGCCTAAGGATGTGCCTGCAATATTTGTCATGCAGCTGTAGATTTCACTCCCAAACTATCATTAAGTTTTGTAGTAAGTATAGAAACATCACCTTGATTCTATGAAACTAATAGGCTATGTGCGCACGTTGCGTACAAGCCCTGCAGAAATTTCTGCAGCGATCTGAAGAGCACATGTGCGCTTTAGATCGCTGCAGAAATGTCCGTAGTGAGCGCCGATTCCATGCGCTCTGCCTGCAGCTCCTGCCATAGACAGAGCAGGAGCTGCCAGCAAAGCGCAGGAAAGAAGTGACATGTCACTTCTTTTTGCGCAGCGCTTCGGCAGTAGCCGAAGCGCTGCGCTCTTAAACGCCACGTGCGCACGGCCCCTGCACAGTCTCCATAGACTGTGCAGGGGACGCAGGACGCATGCAGTTACGCTGCGCTACAAAGCGCAGCGTAACTGCATGTTTTTACGCGACGTGCGCACATAGCCATATTAAGATTTCATTCTACCCAAGATGCTAACACTATTTTAGAATGTATTTTCTTCACAATAGAGGATTTACTGCTGCATGGCTCTCCAGATGCACCACCTCAATCACATACTGTCATGCTTTACTAGTGCTGTTATGTCGAACTGAAGCACTAGATGAGAAAACAGAAAACAAATCTCTGATTTTACATTTAACTTTCCCCTATAGGTAGAAATTATCTATACTTCTGTTAAATTCTGTTTCAGTAACATGCTCATAAAGCTGTATCTGCATATACCCAGGTCTATCCACACATAAAACCTTGACTAAACATAGACTTCACATTGTATGACATGGAAGTTGAATCTGTCTCTTCTCATGAACCAGCATTAATGGTGTACATGTTTTAAGGTCATGATACTGTTCCAGAGCTGGAAGGCAAATGTGGAACTTCACTGGATAACCCCTAGCTTGTAGTAGTATGGGGGGGTTTACTAGAATAGTGTGTGTGAAGTGAAACATCCGCTTTCAGGAAATATGATGCCAAAGGGAACTGATTCCAGATGTTTTGCTTCTCAAGTATTCTGCGGAAAAGGAAGCTGTGCTGAATATGAAGAGAAAAAAAGTGCCAAATCATTAGTATTAGGTGACAAACAAATTCCTTTTTATATATATATATAATATATATATATATATATATATACACTGTATATTGTACATACTGTGTTTTGTCACTAGAGAGTCCTTGCCCTGTATTACACAATCATATAGAATCTCTTGTTTTTTAATTACAGTGTTGTCTTTTAGACTGTTATTTATTTATTTGCATGAATTGTGAGCAGTTTTTAATAAAGGTGAATCTGTGTTACAAAAGTGGTCAAAGTCTGAATGGTTCTGGTAGCCACAAGAATGTGCACCACACACTCTTTCCCATTCATGGCCCATTTTGACACTTCACAACTGTAGATTCCAGGTTGAAACATTTATCATATTCTAGACCTGTATTCACACTTGTGTAGTGCAGGCTTAGTTTTTGCATGGAGGTTTGTCGTGATTTTGGAGTGTCTACTTTACACCAGTCTCTGCACAGACATCTGGTGATATTTGCTCTGCCATTGTATTCGTAGATTTACGTTATGATGTTGGAACTGTCAACCTTGTTGACTGTCTCAATAGTAACAAAAGGAATAGCGAATGCTGCTCTACACCATAATACAGACTGTTACTCTGGACAAGTTAAGGTACCGTCACACTAAGCGACGCTTCAGCGATCCCACCAGCAACCTGACCTGGCAGGGATCGCTGGAGCGTCGCTACACGGGTTGCTGGTGAGCTGTCAAACAGGCAGATCTCACCAGCAACCAGCAACCAGTGACCAGCCCCCAGCCAGCAGCGACGCGTGGAAACGATGCTGCGCTTGGTAACTAAGGTAAATATCGGGTAACCAACCCGATATTTACCTTGGTTACCAGCGCACACCGCTTAGCGCTGGCTCCCTGCACTCCTAGCCAGAGTACACATCGGGTTAATTACCCGATGTGTAGTCTGGCTATGTGTGCAGGGAGCAGGGAACCGGCACTGACAGCGTGAGAGTGGCGGACGCTGGTAACAAAGGTAAATATCGGGTAACCAAGGAAAGGGCTTCTTGGTTACCCGATATATACATTGGTTACCAGAGTCCGCAGAAGTCGGCTCCTGCTGCCTGCACATTTAGTTGTTGCTCTGTCGCTGTCACACACAGCGATGTGTGCTTCACAGCGGGAGAGCAACAACTAAAAAATGGTCCAGGACATTCAGCAACAACCAGCGACCTCACAGCAGGGGCCAGGTTGTTGCTGGATGTCACACACAGCAACATCGCTGCTACGTTACAAAAGTCGTGCCTCAGCAGCGATGTTGCTTAGTGAGTAGTGGCCTTTAGAAGTAATTTATTATCAAATTATTGCTGTAGAAAATGGTAGAAATAAATTCTATAAAATACATATAGAAATTGTACAAGTTACAGAGCTCCAGTGGTGACTGTAATGATGGTATGTGGGAAGAAAACACTATTATTTTGGAAGATTCATGTGGTTTTATATAATCAGTATAAACCTGATACTTCCTTTATATAGTACAAAATAATGCTGCTATGGTGAATTATTGTTTTCTATAACTTTGTGTCTAGACCAAGCACCTGCATGCAATTTCTTATGTCCCACATCGAGGAAGAGATATTGAGCACAATCTGGGCTAGCATGGGTGAAGACACAGGTGGAGCTCAGGGCCAGATAGCCCTCATAGTCCATGGCCTGTAGCAGTTTCATACTTTTGTTCCATGGAGCACATCTGGGAAGTTATTGGACAGTAAGCACTAAAAGGGAGCTGCCAGCAACGGATCTTGATGATTTGTGTCTTTGTGTCTCCAACTGCATTCAGCATGGTAAAATATTAATAACTTCATTGATATAATACCAACGCATGTAAGTGGCTGTATATTTGCATATGGTGCTCATCTAATACAGTCATATGAAAAAGTTTGGGCACCCCTATTAATGTTAACCTTTTTTCTTTATAACAATTTGTTTTTTTGCAACAGCTATTTCAGTTTCATATATCTAATAACTGATGGACTCAGTAATATTTCTGGATTGAAATGCGGTTTATTGTACTAACAGAAAATGTGCAATCCGTATTTAAACAAAATTTGACCGGTGCAAAAGTATGGGCACCTCAACATAAAAGTGACATTGATATTTTGTAGATCCTCCTTTTGCAAAAATAACAGCCTCTAGTCGCTTCCTGTAGCTTTTAATGAGTTCCTGGATCCTGGATGAAGGTATATTTGACCATTCCTGTTTACAAAACAATTCCAGTTCAGTTAGGTTTGATGGTCGCCGAGCATGGACAGCACGCTTCAAATCCTCCCACAGATTTTCAATGATATTCAGGTCTGGGGACTGGGATGGCCATTCCAGAACATTGTAATTGTTCCTCTGCATGAATGCCTGAGTAGATTTGGAGGGGTGTTTTGGAACATTGTCTTGCTGAAATATCCATCCCCTGCGTAACTTCAACTTCGTCACTGATTCTTGCACATTATTGTCAAGAATCTGCTGATACTGAGTTGAATCCATGCGACCCTCAACTTTAACAAGATTCCCGGTGCCGGCATTGGCCACACAGCCCCAAAGCATGATGGAACCTCCACCAAATTTTACTGTGGGTAGCAAGTGCTTTTCTTGGAATGTCGTGGTTTTTTGCCTCCATGCATAACGCCTTTTTGTATGACCAAACAACTCTTTGTCTTTGTTTCATCAGTCCACAGGACCTTCTTCCAAAATGTAACTGGCTTGTCCAAATGTGCTTTTGCATACCTCAGGCGACTATTTGTGGCGTGCTTGCAGAAACGGCTTCTTTCGCATCACTCTCCCATACAGCGTCTCCTTGTGCAACGTGCGCTGTATTGTTGACCGATGCACATTGACACCATCTGCAGCAAGATGATGCTGCAGGTCTTTGTAGGTGGTCTGTGGATTGTCCTTGACTGTTCTCACCATTCTTCTTCTCTGCCTTTCTGGTATTTTTCTTGGCCTGCCACTTCTGGGCTTAACAAGAACTGTACCTGTGTTCTTCCATTTCCTTACTATGTTCCTCACAGTGGAAACTGACAGTTTAAATCTCTGAGACAATTTTTTGTATCCTTCCCCTGAACAACTATGTTGAATAATCTTTGTTTTCAGATCATTTGAGAGTTGTTTTGAGGAGCCCATGATGCCACTCTTCATAGGAGATTCAAATAGGAGAACAACTTGCAAGTGGCCACCTTAAATACCTTTTCTCATGATTGGATACACCTGCCTATGAAGTTCAAAGCTCAATGAGGTTACAAAACCAATTTAGTGCTTTAGTAAGTCAGTAAAAAGTAGTTAGGAGTGTTCAAATCAAGAAGTTGATAAGGGTGCCCATACTTTTGCACTCGTCAAATTTTGTTTAAATGCGGATTGCACATTTTCTGTTAGTACAATAAACCTCATTTCAATCCAGAAATATTACTCAGTCCATCAGTTATTAGATATATGAAACTTAAATAGCTGTTGCAAAAACCCAAATTGTTATAAAGAAAAAAGGTTAACATTAATAATGGTGCCCAAACTTTTTCATATGACTGTATATAAAGCTGAATGTGTGTATGTATGTGTGTGTGTATATGTATGTCCAGGATTGGCATCCGCACCGTCGCAGCTACAGCCACAAAAATTTGCACACTCACACATCTGGACCCCGAAAGCATCATAAGCTATGTTGTGAGACAAAATTTTAACCCCACGCGTTCCAATTTACCAATAAATTTTGCCCCTATCTACATAATGGGGAAAAGTGAAACGAAAAGTGTATCCGCACCGTTGCATTTACAATCACGAAATTTTGCACAGACACCTCATGTGACCCAGGGAACGTCGTAGACTATGTTTTGACAGGAAAATTTAACCCCGCGCTTTACAGTTACTCTCCAAAAAAACATGCCTCCATTAAAGTAAATGGAGCCTGGAACTACAGGTTATTAGTAGGAGCTGTGATTGGTTGCTATAGGAACAAAGGACATTCATAGTATAAGAAGCTTATATGTGAGGTAATAAGATGTTGGTGGGGAGACGAATAGAGGGAGACAGAGAGAGAGACAGACAGAGACAGACAGGGAAAGAGACAGACAGACAAACAGTGAAAGAGACAGACCTGGAAAGAGACAGATGCAGAAAGAGACAGATGGGGAAAGAGACAGACAGACATGCAGACAGGGACAGAGACAGGCAGACAGGGAAGGAGGAGACAGCCAGAGAGACAGACAAAGACAGATGGGGAAAGACACAGACCTTGATAGAGACAGATGGGGAAAGAGTCAGAGAAATAGAGACAGGCAAGGAAAGATACAGAGAAACACAGGCAGACAGGGAAAGAGACAGACAGGAAAAGACAGACAAAGAGATGGGGAGACAGACGGGGAAAGAGACAGACCTGGGAAAGAGACAGACTTGGAAAGAGACAGTTGGGGAAAGAAACAGAGATAGAGACAGACAAACAAAGAGACAGACAGAGACAGGCAGACGGGGAAAGAGAGAGATGGAAAAAGAGACAGATGGGGAAAGAGACAGATGGGGAAAGAGACAGACGGGGAAAGAGACACCTGAAAAGAGACAGACGGGGAAAGAGATAGACGGTGAAAGAGACAGACGGGGAAAGAGACAGACCTGGGAAGAGACAGACGGAGCACATTACTTGGCCAATTTAGTTAAATCTGTGTGGAATATCTGTGGTGTTGAAATATATGTTGTGAAATGCTTCTATTAGCTTAGTTTTTGCCTTTTAATAATTACATTTCTATCTATTTGTTTTGTGGTTTTTGTGTGCAGAATAAATTTTTGTTAATACATTCTATTTTGTTAACAGCGAAGCCGGGTAGTACAGCTAGTTTAATATATAAAGCTGAGTGTTTGTGTATGTATGTATGTGTGTGTGTATGTCCGCTAAAGGAATCCACACCATTGCATTTACAATCACAAAATTAGGCACAGCCATTTAATTTGACTCAGGGAACGTCATGGACTATGTTTTGAAGGGAAAATTTAATCCTGTGCTTTACAGTTATTTGCCAAAAAACCTGCTTACATTAGTGTCAATGGAGCTGGGAATGGATCTGTTATTATAGACTCCTATTATAGACAGAGAAAGAGACACACAGAGAGACCTAAACACAGAAAGAGACACATACACACAGAAAGACACACAAAAAGACACACAAAAAAAGAGAGACAAAGAAAGAGGCACACACACACAGGTGAAGGAGCTCTGTTTAGTTGCTATAGGCAAGTTATGGCGAACCTTTCACAGGCCAAGTGTCCAAACTGCAACCCAAACCCCAAATTTTTTTGCGATGTGCCAACATGGCAATTTAACTAATTCTATTATGTAAGCAATTAATTGATTTTAAACTTACCTTTGCAGTCTTCTCTTCTCCTCAGCAGGGGGCATCAAGCTTATGCCTGTTTACCACACATTGAAGCTGAGTCACTACCACTGCCCTTACCAGACACAGCAGTTGGATTGATCTTTATGGAAAGAAAATGCAGAATATTAGATATAGGATAGGATAGATTTTAGCATGGAATGCAATCAGATTCCACCCTGAAAACCACATCTACATTTGAAAGTATGAACATCTCTAAATCCCATAAAGACATACAAGTTGCTCCCCTCCCCCTTCATTATGCAGTAATGTCCCCCATCCTGTGCTAATGCCCCACTTCCTGGGCCAGCCACTTCCTGGTAAATATGTTCCCCATCCTGGTAAATGTCCCCCATCTTTGTATGAACCCTTTCCCAGTATGTTCCCATCCTGGTAAATGTACCCTATCCTGGTAAATGTACCACATCTTTGTATGTACCCCATCCTGGTAAATGTACCCCATCCTGGTAAATGTACTCCATCCTGGTATATACCCCAACCTGGTAAAAATCCTGGTAAATATCCCCCATCCTGGTATGTCCCCCTTGCTGGTAAATATCCTGGTAAATGTTCCCCATTCTGGTATGTCCCTCATCCTGGTATATCCCTCCATCCTGGTAAATGTACCCCATCTTTGAATGTAACGAATCCTGGTTTGTTCCCCACCTTGGTAACTTTACACCATCCTGGTATATTCGCCATGCTCGTAAATGTACGCCATCCTGGTAAATATCCTGTTAAATGTACCCCATCCTGGTAAATATCCTGATAAATGTCCCCCATCCTGGTATGTCCCCATCCTGGTACAGTTAGGTCCAGAAATATTTGGAAAGTGATACAATTTTCGCGAGTTGGGCTCTCCATGCCACCACATTGGATTTGAAATGAAATCTCTACAACAGAATTCAAGTGCAGATTGTAACGTTTAATTTGAAGGTTTGAACAAAAATATCTGATAGAAATTGTAGGAATTGTACACATTTCTTTACAAACACTCCACATTTTAGGAGGTCAAAAGTAATTGGACAAATAAACCAAACCCAAACAAAATATTTTTATTTTCAATATTTTGTTGCAAATCCTTTGGAGGCAATCACTGCCTTAAGTCTGGAACCCATGGACATCACTAAACGCTGGGTTGCCTCCTTCTTAATGCTTTGCCAGGCCTTTATAGCCGCAGCCTTCAGGTCTTGCTTGTTTGTGGGTCTTTCCATCTTAAGTCTGGATTTGAGCAAGTGAAATGCATGCTCAATTGGGTTAAGATCTGGTGATTGACTTGGCCATTGCAGAATGTTCCACTTTTTTGCACTCATGAACTCCTGGGTAGCTTTGGCTGTATGCTTGGGATCATTGTCCATCTGTACTATGAAGCGCCGTCCGATCAACTTTGCGGCATTTGGCTGAATCTGGGCTGAAAGTATATCCCGGTACACTTCAGAATTCATCCGGCTACTCTTGTCTGCTGTTATGTCATCAATAAACACAAGTGACCCAGTGCCATTGAAAGCCATGCATGCCCATGCCATCACGTTGCCTCCACCATGTTTTACAGAGGATGTGGTGCGCCTTGGATCATGTGCCGTTCCCTTTCTTCTCCAAACTTTTTTCTTCCCATCATTCTGGTACAGATTGATCTTTGTCTCATCTGTCCATAGAATACTTTTCCAGAACTGACCTTGCTTCATGAGGTGTTTTTCAGCAAATTTAACTCTGGCCTGTCTATTTTTGGAATTGATGAATGGTTTGCATCTAGATGTGAACCCTTTGTATTTACTTTCATGGAGTCTTCTCTTTACTGTTGACTTAGAGACAGATACACCTACTTCACTGAGAGTGTTCTGGACTTCAGTTGATGTTGTGAATGGGTTCTTCTTCACCAAAGAAAGTATGCGGCGATCATCCACCACTGTTGTCATCCGTGGATGCCCAGGCCTTTTTGAGTTCCCAAGCTCACCAGTCAATTCCTTTTTTCTCAGAATGTACCCGACTGTTGATTTTGCTACTCCAAGCATGTCTGCTATCTTTCTGATGGATTTTTTCTTTGTTTTCAGCCTCAGGATGTTCTGCTTCACCTCAATTGAGAGTTCCTTAGACCGCATGTTGTCTGGTCACAGCAACAGCTTCCAAATGCAAAACCACACACCTGTAATCAACCCCAGACCTTTTAACTACTTCATTGATTACAGGTTAACGAGGGAGACGCCTTCAGAGTTAATTGCAGCCCTTAGAGTCCCTTGTCCAATTACTTTTGGTCCCTTGAAAAAGAGGAGGCTATGCATTACAGAGCTATGATTCCTAAACCCTTTCTCCGATTTGGATGTGAAAACTCTCATATTGCAGCTGGGAGTGTGCACTTTCAGCCCATATTATATATATAATTGTATTTCTGAACATGTTTTTGTAAACAGCTAAAATAACAAAACTTGTGTCACTGTCCAAATATTTCTGGCCCTGACTGTATATCCCCCATCCTGGTAAATTTACCTCATCATGGTAATTATCCTGGTATATATAACCCATCCTGGTATGTACCCCATCCTGGTAAATATCCTGGTAAATGTTCTCCATCCTGGTAAATGTCCTCCATCCTGATAAATGTATCCCATCCTAGTATGTTCCCCATCCTTATATGTCCCCCATTCTGGTAATTGTACCCCATTCTGGTAAATGTATCTCATCCTGGTAATTGTAACCCATCCTGGTATGTACTCCATCCTTGTAAATGTCCCTCATCCTGGTATATCCTCCATCCTGGTATATCCCCCATCCTGGTAAATGTACCCCATCCTGTAAATTTACCACATACTGGTATGTTCCCCATCTTTATATGTCCCCATCCTGGTAATTATAACCCATCCTGGTAATTGTACCCCATCCTGGTAATTGTACCCCATCCTAGTAAATGTACCCCATTTTATGTGTTCCCCATGCATATGTGTTCCCCATGCTTATACAGTTAGGTCCAGAAATATTTGGACAGTGACACAAGTTTTGTTATTTTAGCTGTTTACAAAAACATGTTCAGAAATACAATTATATATATAATATGGGCTGAAAGTGCACACTCCCAGCTGCAATATGAGAGTTTTCACATCCAAATCGGAGAAAGGGTTTAGGAATCATAGCTCTGTAATGCTTAGCCTCCTCTTTTTCAAGGGACCAAAAGTAATTGGACAAGGGACTCTAAGGGCTGCAATTAACTCTGAAGGCGTCTCCCTCGTTAACCTGTAATCAATGAAGTAGTTAAAAGGTCTGGGGTTGATTACAGGTGTGTGGTTTTGCATTTGGAAGCTGTTGCTGTGACCAGACAACATGCGGTCTAAGGAACTCTCAATTGAGGTGAAGCAGAACATCCTGAGGCTGAAAAAAAAAGAAAAAATCCATCAGAGAGATAGCAGACATGCTTGGAGTAGCAAAATCAACAGTCAGGTACATTCTGAGAAAAAAGGAATTGACTGGTGAGCTTGGGAACTCAAAAAGGCCTGGGCGTCCACGGATGACAACAGTGGTGGATGATCGCCGCATACTTTCTTTGGTGAAGAAGAACCTGTTCACAACATCAACTGAAGTCCAGAACACTCTCAGTGAAGTAGGTGTATCTGTCTCTAAGTCAACAGTAAAGAGAAGACTCCATGAAAGTAAATACAAAGGGTTCACATCTAGATGCAAACCATTCATCAATTCCAAAAATAGACAGGCCAGAGTTAAATTTGCTGAAAAACAACACCTCATGAAGCCAGCTCAGTTCTGGAAAAGTATTCTATGGACCGATGAGACAAAGATCAACCTGTACCAGAATGATGGGAAGAAAAAAGTTTGGAGAAGAAAGGGAACGGCACATGATCCAAGGCACACCACATCCTCTGTAAAACATGGTGGAGGCAACGTGATGGCATGGGCATGCATGGCTTTCAATGGCACTGGGTCACTTGTGTTTATTGATGACATAACAGCAGACAAGAGTAGCCGGATGAATTCTGAAGTGTACCGGGATATGCTTTCGGCCCAGATTCAGCCAAATGCCGCAAAGTTGATCTGACGGCGCTTCATAGTACAGATGGACAATGACCCCAAGCATACAGCCAAAGCTACCCAGGAGTTCATGAGTGCAAAAAAGTGGAACATTCTGCAATGGCCAAGTCAATCACCAGATCATAACCCAATTGAGCTTGCATTTCACTTGCTCAAATCCAGACTTAAGACGGAAAGACCCACAAACAAGCAAGACCGGAAGGCTGCGGCTGTAAAGGCCTGGCAAAGCATTAAGAAGGAGGAAACCCAGCGTTTGGTGATGTCCATGGGTTCCAGACTTAAGGCAGTGATTGCCTCCAAAGGATTCGCAACAAAATATTGAAAATAAAAATATTTTGTTTGGGTTTGGTTTATTTGTCCAATTACTTTTGACCTCCTAAAATGTGGAGTGTTTGTAAAGAAATGTGTACAATTCCTACAATTTCTATCAGATATTTTTGTTCAAACCTTCAAATTAAACGTTACAATCTGCACTTGAATTCTGTTGTAGAGGTTTCATTTCAAATCCAATGTGGTGGCATGCAGAGCCCAACTCGCGAAAATTGTGTCACTGTCCAAATATTTCTGGACCTAACTGTAAGTGCACCATGTTTATAAGTGCCCCATGTTTATATGTGCCCCATCTTAGTTTATTCCACATCCTTTTATGTTCCCCCATCATAACATTTACCCCCATCCTGGTACAATTGCACACAATTTAAAAAAAAAAAACATACTCACCTACTAACATCCGCTCCACAACTGCGTGCTGCTGGGCCCTCAGTTCCCGCGCGGCCACAAAACTTCATTACACTGCCGCAAGATGTTATGCGACGGTGTCACCTAATGATGCTGTTAGTGTCTTCTAGGCAACAGGCCTGTGGACTAGGAGTAGAGTGTCGCTGCAACACAACTTTGAACTGCTAGCACGATTGCACCAGCAGTTTAAAGTGGCTGGATGAGGTGACTGCGAGCAAGCCGACAGAGAGGGCTCTGTGTGCCCTGTCTGGCACACGTGCCATAGGTTCGCCATCACTGCTATAGGCAATGATATAAGACAGCTTATGTGTGATTTAATATGATTTTGGTGGAGACGCTTAGCCAACACTGTGCTAGAGGCTGATATAAGTCACAAGATATCACCTGTATACTAATTGTATGGGGTTTTATGAGGCAATATATTGGCTGTTTTGACAGTTAGCCTGGATATTTATCAGGTGGCCTATAGCAACCAATCAAAGGTATGCTTCTATTTTGCTGAAGGTCAAGGAGCTCTGATTGGTTGCTTTAGGCAATGAAGGACATTCTTATTATAAGACAGCTTATGTGTTAGGCCGGAGTTCTACTTGCATATGACTCGTGCAAGTCTCGCATCGCATCACCTGGCGTGGCCGCACACTCTCCTGATAGGAGTGTCTCAGCTGCACAGAAGTACATGCAGACCCAATCCTATCAGGAGAGTGTGTGGCCGTGCCGGGTGATGCGATGCGAGACTCACATGAGTCATACGCAAGTGGAACTCCGGCCTTAAGATGATTTCAGTGGTGGGAGAGAGTGGGAGTGAAGGAGAGTGAGAGACAAAGACTAAAGGCCGCTTTACACGCTGCGACATCGGTACCGATATCGCTAGCATGCGTTCCCGCCCCCATCTGTTGTGCGACACGGGCAAATCGCTGCCCGTGTCGCACAACATCGCCCAGATCCATCACACTACTTACCTGCCTAGCGACGTCGCTGTGACTGGCGAACCGCCTCCTTTCTAAGGGGGCAGTTCGTTCAGCGTCACAGCAGCGTCACTGAACCACCGCCCAATAGAAGCGGAGGGGCGGAGATGAGCGGGACGTAATATCCCGCCCACCTTCTTCCTTCCTCATTGTGGTCGGGAGGCAGGTAAGGAGAGCTTCCTCGTTCCTGCGGTGTCACACGTACCGATGTGTGCTGCCGCAGGAACGAGGAACAACTTCATTACTGCTGCAGTAACGATATTTGAGAATGGACCCCCATGTCACCGATGAGCGATTTTGCACGTTTTTGCGACGATGCAAAAGTGCTCATAGGTGTCACACGCAATGGCATCGCTAATGCGGCCGGATGTGCATCACAAATTCCGTGACCCCAACGACTTCGCATTAGCGATGTCGTAGCGTGTAAAGCCCGCTTTAGCTACTAACCCAGGCAATGTCGGGTTTTACAACTAGTATAGATTAAATCTAGGTTTTAATATTTTGTTTCTATTTTTTTAAATCACTTGCATATCATTAACATGTCTATCGATTTTGTGATTTCTAGAATTCCATGACTTTTCCTTCTTGATGTGGCATCTACAATGTTGAGGAGTGTATAATGTGTTAGTTTGAGCTATTAGACTCACAGGCTGAGATTTGTGGCAGAAATGAAGTATTATGCTTGCATGAAATTGGCCTTACAACACATCAGACAACAAATCTTGACTTTTTCTTCTTTTCCTCATTGATCTTCTAACTTACAGTATGTACGGATTTTTTTCTATATATTTCTATTTCTTCAGTGTTTTTTGTTCATATTTCTGTCACTGGTCAGTAAATCGTAAGCTTCATTGCAGTATCCTTGTTGATCCAACTTATCTGAGATGAATATAAAATGTTTCACAGTAAAATCAGACATGGCATTATCTTCCAGACATTGAAGATTACTGGTTTGGTTCTAAATTAAAACCACCATGCCTAGATTTAGCTGAAATGAAAATAAAATATCAGCCATTATAAAGGGGATTAGCTTAGAAAATCATTAAACAAAGAATAACAGAGATGCAAAAAAAAAAAGAAAGGATGAGATTAGAGTTTAATCTTGGTGTATCTCTGAATATGAAATTAATCCACATAAATCACTGTACAGAAATATGATCAGTAAAGAGAATCGGCGTTCCTGTGAATCCTACTATGAGCATTATGGGATGTCCGTTTTATCTGACAGATTCTGCTTTTATTAATCTGGCATGGAAATGTAAATACACACGTATGATAGGTTTAACTGAAAAGCCCTTCTCAGATGTTATTTCTCATTTCACTGGACTCCTGCAAATACAGGTTTGTGAATGGCGCTCAGTAAATATGTGGCTTTTTGGGGTATGCATTCCCTGCTTTAAAACAATCATATACTTTTATCTGCCTGCATAAATATTTACTGCGGAAAGGCTGTGGAAACACATTTTATATGAAGGTCACTTAGCAATGAAACACAATGTACTTAGAAAAATATGGAATGTCACAGCCTCGTAAGACAAATTCTTTACGGGAGAAAAGCACCAGCTATCTATGTATTTGTGACTATATCAACCAAGGCGCTGTACTGTAGGTGATAAATTCCATTTGTAAATGCAGAATATTTGGCATACCCCTAAAATGGGTTAGTCATAATTCATGGCCAGAAGTGTATGGCAGCGTCTTATCTCCCAAGAGAACAAAAGAATCTAATGTTTAGATTGAAACAGGCATCAGGGGAAAGTCTGGAGTCTGAGCCTGTGTGGACCTTAAGCCATCAGTTTAGATGAAAAGATAAGTGGATGTATCACATTCGCTAAAGGTGGTGTCGCACATAGCGACGCAGCAGCGATCACGACCAGCAATCTGACCTTATCAGGATCGCTGCTGCGTCGTTACATGGTTGCTGGTGAGCTGTCAAACAGGCAGATCTCACCAGCGACCAGTGAATAGCCCCCATGGTTACAGCTTACCGCAGGCTGCCAGACGCCGGCTCCCTGCTCCCTGCTCGCTTCAGTTCGTCGCTCTCTCGCTGTCACACACAGCGGTGTGTGCTTCACAGCGGGAGAGCAACGTCCAAAAAATGAAGCAGGACATTCAGCAACGACCGGCGACCTCACAGCAGGGGCCAGGTTGTTGCTGGATGTCACACACAACGACAGCGACCGGACGTCGCTGCTACGTCACAGAAAATGGTGACTTAGCAGCGACGTCATTGTCGTCGTCGCTATGTGTGACACCACCTTTAGACCGACTACTGAGCCTTGATGTAGGCTAAGCTGGTCAAGAAGGGCCATAAGAAGCCACCTATAATAAATCTTCCCCAATATGTTTCCTAATGATTTACAACATGTATGGTCCCTGTAAGACACACGGCATGAAAATCGGACCAATATTAACCTATGTCCAAGCACATATGAGCGATTATTTTCTCGGCACCAATCGGACCGAGAAAACAATTGCAGCATGCTGCGACTGTAATGCGAGACTCTTTCTCTCGCACCTATTCAAGTCTATGGGGCGAGAGAAAAATCACACTGCACTCGCGGTACACTGATGTACCGCGAGTGTAGTGCTAGAATGTCAATAGCCGGCTACGGAGGAGAGAGGGAGATAAATCCCTCCCTCCTCTCCGCAGCGCTGGCCTGCCCCTCCTTAGCACCGGCCCTCCCCTCCTCAGTGCCGGCCCGTCCCCCGCAGCTGAGGTCCGATCGCATGATCGGACCTCAGTCGCAGGGACACTTGCATCACAGTCGGCTCCCGCTGTGCTGTCAGCGCGAGCCGAGTGTCATGCGAGGATTGCACTAGTGCTCCATGTGGCCCTGGCCTAAGGAGGATTCTTTTTTCTTGGAAAATACTTTTGGTATTAAAGTAAGCCAGGTAGTATTGGTATAAAAAAAAAAGACATCCTGTCAATCCCAATCTTATTCTTGACAGCAACATTTAACCCCTTCACTACCGAAGACATATATTTATCTCATCACCTGTATCCCTGCCTTTGATGCTCACACACTGAGTCTGCATCTTTACACAAAATCACTCCCCCTTTTTGTCCCGTTAAAGTAAAACAATAAAAAATACACAAACAGTGGAACCTTGGTTTACAAGAACAATCCGTTCTGTGAGTGTGCTCGTAAACCAAGTTACTCGTCTAGCTAAGCAAAATTTCCCATAGGAAATAATGGAAACTCAGACAATTCGTTCCACAACTTTAATGTCCCATACTGGTCCCCTATTCCACACACGCACAAACACACACAAATACACACACACACTCATACATATTATGCTCACCTATCCTCCGTTCCCTCGCCGGCCTCTGCCCTGGTTCTTGTAGTCCACAGGTACATGTATCCGGTAACCATCGCGACCGATGCAGGACCTGCCACTGTCAGCGCTTCAGCAGCTGACGTCATACGCATGAGCCGCTTGCCTCTGACTGATCAGCACGCTGCCTTTGGGAAGCACTGATAGCGGCAGCTACTGACCTGCATCGGTCCCGATGGTTACCAGATCCACATACCTGCGGACTACAAGAAGCAGGGAAGAGGCTGCCGAGGGAACGGAGGGTAGGTGAGCATAACGTGTATGTGTGTGTGACGCCCTGGGCAAGCCAGGGGTCACAGGTCACAACACAACACAACACCACACGCACCCCACATTCCCTGCAGGTACATCATGCTAACCTAAAATCCTTGTTGCCTTCCTCCAGGGGCTGGTGTTCACACCAGGGGGTGAGCCAGGCGGTTGGCTCCGCCCACCGAGGAGTTCACAGCCCTGGAGGCAGGAAGAACCAGGCAGTCCAGTTAAGGGAGTGAAAGTAGAAGGAAGTGAAGTAGTAGTGGAGCTAAGGAGAAAAGCTCAAGTGACAGTTAAGCAAGCCTGAAGCTGGTCCGGGTGTGTGCCCCGGACTGTGACAGCAAGGTCAGCAGACGGCGGTGATAGTCTGCAGGGGGATTGCTCGGAGGTTGCTGGAAGGACCGCGGACGGGTGGTGACCCGGCGGTACCGGAGCAGTATACGAAGAACAGTCAGCACTAGGGCAGGGGCCTTTCGGATCCCGGCAAGGCTAGGAGTCGCCATAATTTGCCAAATCCGTCAGTGAAGGGGACGTCTGTCTCCTAACAACCAAGTCCCGATTGAAGGCAACAGTCCGACCGTGAAGGGGAGACACCGCCACCGCCAGGGCACCAGTTTCCCAGGGCCAGCGCCTGCGGGCAAGTGAAGAGCTCCTTCGGCCCAGCTTGAAGCCGAGGAGTGGGTAACCGGTGGGAACCCATCGCTACCAAAAGAGACTTTTACATAGGTGCAGGGAAGAGACCGTCACCGCTAACTGCAGGGAACATCAGCACCGTGACCCGTCCGAGGGACCCGTCCAACCAGCCGTTTGTTTACCGAGAACTGTGTCGTGTTTACTGGCTGAGTGAGTACCTCCGTGCCGAGGGGCACAGCGCTGCCCCTGTGCCCCTGCACCTCCACAGGCCCCATCCCCGCCTGTCCACCATACCAACCCCATCATTGGGCCCCGGGAGCACCACAACCCCTACCCACGGAGGGCACATCAACAACTGGCTGCTCCATACCATCACTCCCGGGCTCCCCATACAGAGCAGCGGTGGTGTTAACAAATCACCACAACCGTGGGTGGCGTCACGGACAATAAACTATCCCAAAACCCAATCCCCTTTCACTCACGGGCGAGGAGCGCCGCTCGAGTCCCCGGGATCCGGCCCATCGCTCGAGCCACCGAGCAGCAGCAGCAGGCCGCAGTGCCAGCCGGACCCGAGCAGTGGGAGAGTGTGGCGTCCCCTCCTCCGCCCGCGACAACTTGGCGTCACGAACAGGATCTTACCTCTCTGCCGTTGGGTAGAGGTGCGCCTTGTGACCGCCGGAGGTATCTGGCCGGAAAATTTCAGAAGTCGCCATCTTTGGCGCGAAAAGTTCCCGCTCGAGCGTCTTCTCGAGTAGTAGAGGCGCGAAGGCCAAAACCCCGCCCCGATAGAGGAGGGGCCGGAAAGAAGCTGAGGGGGGACACGATGGCGGCTGGACGCATGTGAGGTGGCTATAAAAGCAGGGACACCAGGACCCTGTGGCCATCTTGTTGCTAGTTCCTGGAAAGCACGACTGCCGAGATGTCCGCTCCAATCAATAACAGCGAGACCCCCGCGCCTGGCACGGCGACGTGGTTGAGGGACCGGACCGTTCCGCTGAGTAATCGTCTGCAGGCCCATATGCAACTCCTCCTGGAGGAGTGGGAGACCGACACGGCGGATGTGGTGGCTGCTATGTGGAGACGCGAGGTAGAAGAGGATTTGGAGGAGCGGGTAAGCGACCCACGCCCCTGTATTCCTGAGGGATCGGCCATTGGAGCTGAGGGGCCCGGCCGGCTTCCGCTCACCCTGCCTCTCTCCCCGCTACCCGTGATAGCTGCTGCCGCTCCGCCATTAGACCCGCTACCTGCCCAACCGGTAGCGATACCCTGCCCAGCCGCTCCGGCGGACCAGCTGGCTGCAGACGTCCGGGACGTCCCTGAAGTACACCAGGGGGAACCGCTAGAACCGCGGCCCCTTAACAGCATGGTGCCAGAAGTCCCAGTAGAGACTGTGCCAGACCCTAAGCCCGGGACCGTGGCCTGGATGAGGGCCCGGGTGATTCAGTTCCACCAGCGTCAGGAGGAACAAATCCTCCAGATGATGGAGCAGTGGACCAGCGAGGTGGAGATGCTGACTACGACTACCCCGAGGTACGGAGGGGGAATGGATGTAGCAGAGTCGACTGGTGACCCACGTCCGTATGTCCTACCTGGACCGGCCGCTGCGGCTGAGGGGCCCGGCCTACTCTCGGCCTATGCATCACCCTTGCCGTTACTTATGGGGCGCCTCAGTGTAAGCTCGCCTAATCTGCTGCTCCGTGCTACCGCAGAAGGGGCTGAAGTGCTGGATGTTGGAGGCCGGGAGGCTGCGGCAGCTGGCGGCAACCCACCTAACGCAGGAACAAGAGATGACGACTCCGGCCCTAGTCCCGGGTCCGCTGCTGAGTTTGAAGAGGCAAGTGAGCGTTCCCGCTATGTAGGAGGCCCCGTGGTTTTCCATACCCCGTGTACCGGTGGAAATGGGTACCGGGTACCCCTGTCACAGCAGGCATGTCAGTGCATGTTTGATATGCTGGTGGCAGAGGATGGGTCCGCCTCAGCAGAAGAGGATGAGTAATGGCAGCGGAGCACCGTTGCACCGTCCCCATTGGGACCACCAGTATGTTTGTTTTGAAAGTTCTGCTGACAATGATAAGTAAAATGAAACCGTGAAGTTCACCTGATTGTCCTACCGTGATTGAGAGAACCGGCCGTTGCCGGCACCGTTGTCCCCGTGGGGACCGTTTAAAAAGTTGCATAAGGGACTCCTTATGGACAAGCCCGTGAACTTGCAGGGCAACCACAAACGTTAGTGGGATGTAAATAAAAATCTGTTTGTTGCAGCTACCGTTACCGCCTCCGGAGAGGCAGGTTGGAGGGAGGGCCCACAGCAGAGAAGGCTGGGGCCCAGCCACCACAGGAACCGGTGGCTACCCTCTGGAGGGGAAGGACAGATCCCGCTCGGGTAACTTGTGCTGGACTGGGGTCAAGGGGTGCTGCTTGGGCTTTAGGGGCAGCATCAGGGACAGGTTACTTGGGTGGGAGAGAGCGGAGCCGCAACCGTTTAAAATGTTGTAACGTTTAACTACCGAACCTCCCGATGTGGGATGATGTCATAAACTGTAAATATGTTACCGTTTTCTACTTTTCAGAAAAACAAAAAGGAAAATAAAACCGGTGTTGGACGGGCAGCCCGAGGACGGTCTGCGTTTTGCTAAGGGGGAATGTGACGCCCTGGGCAAGCCAGGGGTCACAGGTCACAACACCACACGCACCCCACATTCCCTGCAGGTACATCATGCTAACCTAAAATCCTTGTTGCCTTCCTCCAGGGGCTGGTGTTCACACCAGGGGGTGGGCCAGGCAGTTGGCTCCGCCCACCGAGGAGTTCACAGCCCTGGAGGCGGGAAGAACCAGGCAGTCCAGTTAAGGGAGTGAAAGTAGAAGGAAGTGAAGTAGTAGTGGAGCTAAGGAGAAAAGCTCAAGTGACAGTTAAGCAAGCCTGAAGCTGGTCCGGGTGTGTGCCCCGGACTGTGAAAGCAAGGTCAGCAGACGGCGGTGATAGTCTGCAGCGGGACTGCTCAGAGGTTGCTGGAAGGACCGCGGACGGGTGGTGACCCGGCGGTACCGGAGCAGTATACGAAGAACAGTCAGCACCAGGGCAGGGGCCTTTCGGATCCCGGAAAGGCTAGGAGTCGCCATAATTTGCCAAATCCGTCAGTGAAGGGGACGTCTGTCTCCTAACAACCAAGTCCCGATTGAAGGCAACAGTCCGACCGTGAAGGGGAGACACCGCCACCGCCAGGGCACCAGTTTTCCAGGGCCAGCGCCTGCGGGCAAGTGAAGAGCTCCTTCGGCCCAGCTTGAAGCCGAGGAGTGGGTAACTGGTGGGAACCCATCGCTACCAAAAGAGACTTTTACATAGGTGCAGGGAAGAGACCGTCACCGCTAACTGCAGGGAACATCAGCACCGTGAACCGTCCGAGGGACCCGTCCAACCAGCCGTTTGTTTACCGAGAACTGTGTCGTGTTTACTGGCTGAGTGAGTACCTCCGTGCCGAGCGGCACAGCGCTGCCCCTGCGCCCCTGCACCTCCACAGGCCCCATCCCCGCCTGTCCACCATACCAACCTCATCATTGGGCCCTGGGAGCACCACAGCCCCTACCCACGGAGGGCACATCAACAACTGGCTGCTCCATACCATCACTCCCGGGCTCCCCATACAGAGCAACGGTGGTGTTAACAAATCACCACAACCGTGGGTGGCGTCACGGACAATAAACTATCCCAAAACCCAATCCCCTTTCACTCACGGGCGAGGAGCGCCGCTCGAGTCCCCGGGATCCGGCCCATCGCTCAAGCCACCGAGCAGCAGCAGCAGGCCGCAGTGCCAGCCGGACCCGAGCAGTGGGAGAGCGTGGCGTCCCCTCCTCCGCCCACGACATGTGCATGTTTGTGCGTGTTTGTGTGGACCGCAAAAGCAGATCAGAGCGCGGTGATAGTACAGAAATGTATGCGGTCAGTATTTGATCGTACAGCAAAGCATTGCTCGTAAACCGAGTTACAAATTTACAGCAAGCTTTGCCCATATAGCGAAATAGTCGCACACCAAGTTACTTGTAAACCGCGGTTCCACTGTATTTGGTATCACCGTTTTGACAAATGCCTGATCTATCAAAATATATAATTAATGTGATCAGTAAATGGCGTAATGAGACAAAAAATACAAGAATTATGTTTTTTGGTTGCCCGAGATTGCAATAAAATGCAATTAAAACATTGTATCTACCGCAAAATGGTATCAGTAAAAATGTCAGCTCAGGGTGAAAAAAAAAATAAGCCATCACACAGCCCCAGATCCCGAAAAATTAGAATATTACGGCGTTTGGAAAATGGTGACAAAAGCATTTAATTTTTATTATTTTTTTTAATTTATTTTTAATTTTCTGATTTTTTTTCACCACTTAAAAAAAAACAAATTATACATGTTTGGTATCCACGTACTCATACGGACCTGGAGAACCATTTTGCCAGGGCACAGATTCTTACAAGTTATGGCTGAATATGAAATTGTTTAACTGATAACATTGAAGATTTTGATGATCTTTATGTATGAACAATCAAAGCAATGGTATTACCAATAATCATTTCATTCATTTAGACCTAGACAGGGAGGCCTTGATTTATGAACATCCGACTTATGTACAACCACTAGTTACAAACGTAGCATGTTAAAAAAAAAACCAAAAACCCAAACCCCTATTATACTCACCTCACCACCTAGCTCTCCAGTTGTCGTCCTGTCCTCTTCTTTCTACCATCTTGCGCCGCATCTCCAGCCTCCTCAATACTCATCTCTCCAGCCCTATTTTTTCTAACATTGAGAGATGCATCTCTAAGACCTCCTGCTGTGTCTAGGCGGCTGGAGGTCAAAGTGCGTCATAAGGTAACATGCAGTATATATATTTGCCGCCCCAGCGTCAGCAGGCGGGCTGCTTGTATCCGGATCCGCGGTGGCTCAAGGAGCGTTCGGACCTAGGGTCATGTGACCACTCAAATAAAGGTGGTATTTACAGGGGGTTGTATAGTTAAAGTTTGTGACGCCACCCGTGGTATGTGGTAAGGTGGAGTACCACTGCTGCTGTTGGGGAGTACCCGGGGTGATAACAGGGGAAAGCCAGGTGTTGCGACCCTCCACAGATAGGGGGGATACCCCGGACCTCGGTGGTTGAGTTGGGAAGTGCCATTGGGGGCGAAAGGGTCAATTGCATACTCACTCAGTCCATAAAGCTGACACCGACAACTTGATAAACCAAAGTTCTGGACTCTGCTGCCGCTGAGGGGAGCATGTTTGGGTCCCGTCCCCAATAGTGTTGCCTGATAATCTGTGACCTTTTCCCTGGCACTTAGTTCAATTCTTAGTTGGCCCCGGTAGCTTGAAAGTAGTCGGGTTCCACTCCCCAGTGTGGCTAACTGTGGGAGCTTGCTCTCAGGGTTCACGCTTGGGATTTTCTGGACTGTTTTTGTGGAAAGTCTTATCCCCCTCGTTGCGCTAGTACCCCGATTTTGGAGCGGGTGGAGAGCGGATCTTGAAGGCTCCATTCTCGTCGGATAAATTGTCAGGTTGCCTGAAGCTACTCTCTGACCTAGGTTCAACGTACCCCGTCGTGCCCTGGTCCCAGCCTGGTGATGGTACAAGGCCACCGGCTGTCCTCATCGACAGTTCCGTGCCCCTTGTCACAATCCCCTGTGACCGGGGGTCCAGCTCATACTAGGCCCAGACCACCGTCTTTCACCTAGTTACTTCCAAGGAGCCCGGCTCCTGACCTCCCCTCTCCTTCACTTCCTGCATTTCACTCTCCCTTTCTCTAACTGACTCCTGACACTCCTGACCTCCCCTTACCAACTCCCCACGTGGGAGGCCCCTCAGGCCGTTCACTGGTGTGTCTGGTGGATGTGGATTTTGATTGACTGCTGTTGGCATCACCATTAGTTGGGGACCAGTAACCAAGGAGGAAGTACATATTGCATAGAAGGGCAGATTGCACAATACCCTGTGACGACCTGATAGGCCAGGGCGTCACATATAGATTTCAGTGAGTTGTATCAAAAAGCAAAGACAAAAAAAAAAAATAAAAATGGAAATGATGAGTCCTTCCCCATGTTTTTGTTTTTAACTTTTTTTGTGACTTTCAGGCTCAAAACGTTCCAAATTTTGCACAAACATCTACGAGCATATAGATTCACTTCATGTGTGTACTGCAGTGCATTGCCACTAAAATTTAGCAACTTTTTAAAAAGTCACAGCTGATGAATCAACCAAAAACATCAGGAAATCCCAGACCCTGTCCACAATGGCGAACATATAAAAATAGACTTAGAAAATCGCAAAATTAAAAAAAAAGTAAGGCACAAATATAAAATAGGCAAAAACTAGACAAAAAAGGTGCAACTGCTAACAAATTCATGTAAAAAGCAAATTAATAGCTGAAATGGAGATTAGGGAATGCTAGATAGGAGAGGTGAAAAGACCTGCATATACAGTAAGATTATGTTATGAGATAAAGGAGACACTTGTCTCTACAGGGAGAGAATTCTACAGTTTATGACATGACAATCTGTTTACTGTGTAATCTGCGGGTTCTTGTTTCTGAACATATGCACTGATTTAATTTCCTGATATATATTATCTGATGTATGTAGAGAGTCATGTCTTCCTCCAGTAGCAGTCTGTCACAGATCACTTTGATCAGCAACTTCATTTTCCGGTGTCAACAACTGATTGATTTGTTATGTTCCCTTTTTAAAAGAGAAGTTCCTCACTTCTTTTTACCAACTGCTCAAAAAACAACATTCACAGCTTAGATGCTGCAGATATTCCTTTGTGAAGGTTAGCACTGCGGACAAGCCCACTGAGGCTAATTTCACACATCAGTTTTCTGTATTCAGGCACAATCTTTTTTTTTCCTAATCCAATGGATCCGGCAAAAAATGTAAAAACCGTATCCACCGGATCCGTTTTTTAACGGATCCGTTATGCCGGATGCGTAAAAAAACGGATCAGATGGATCCGTTTTGCATCCATTTTTGCATCCGTTTTGTGCTTCCATTGTAAAACACGCCGTATCGCGCCGGATCCGGCGCGATGCGTTTTTTTTGCCGGACAAAAAAACGTTGCAAGATACGTTGCCTCCGGCCGCCGCTTTAATTAATTTTGCTGCATCCGGAAAAAAACGAATGCAACGCAAAGCCATCAGGCACAATCCGGTAACAATGCAAATCTATTGGGATAAAACGGATGCGGTACCGGATCCGTTTTACCCATTTTTTTCCGGATTGTGCCTGATGGAAAAAACCTGATGTGTGAAAGTAGGATAAGTAATTATAAGGAGATTCTGTAGCAGCTGAGGTGTTTTTGAAGGATTATTTTGTACTCTAATATAAATTATAAAAAAATTAGTTGTCAACTTGGAGTCCATTGATTATGTAAAAGTACCGTATTTCAATTGGAGCCTTTACATTGTCAACTAACTCCTTAGTTTTAACAGGGGGTAAATTACAGGATGTCATGTATAATAATATACATAACACTGGGGAACACAATTTTTTAGGAGTTAGGTCAGACAACTGTTCTTAATTAATTTTTGGATGCTGAATCCAGAAATGATCTCAGTTTTTCTCTATCACGTCACGTTTTTGAACTATAGGATTTTTGTCTTCTCAAAAATATGTAAACTACTGTACCTAAAAAGTGTTTTTTTTTTTTTTTTTAAATAGTACAAATATGAACAAAAAATGAAATATATAAGAAATAGGCATCACAAATATGTTTTTTAACACTATCATGTTTTTTTACAAAGGATATATATATATATATATATATATACATATATATATATATATATATATATACATATACATATATACGGTATATATATATATGCAAGTATTTAACGTAAAAATATACATGTATAGCTTTTTCTGGAGTGTTTAACTTGAGGACAATCACATTTGATGCTCCAGCAATAGTCAGCCATCATATGTACATCCCATCTACCCTGGTAACGGTCTTCCATAACCTTCAAATCTTGGTGAAATCGTTCACCTTGCTCATCGCTAACAGCACCAAGATTTTCCAGAAAGTTGGCAAGATGGCAATGCAGAAAATGTAGTTTAATACTCATGTTGCAACCAAGCGCTTTGTAGCTCTTCAATAGTTTCTGAACAATTTCTTTGTAATTACTTGCACGTGTATTTCCAAGAAAGTTCTTAACGACGTCTTTGAATGATAACCAAGCATTCTTCTCAAGATCTGACATAGTCCCGGTGAAATGTTCATCTTTGATGAGCTGTCGAATTTGTGGACCATCAAACACACCAGCCTTGATTTTTTCAATGGACAGTCCAGGAAGTGCCAACATGATGTACTTAAAACAGTTGCCGTCAGTTGGCAATGCTTTTACAAATTGCTTCATGAGACCTAGTTTTATGTGCAGAGGTGGGAATAGTATATTCTTCCTGTCAACAAGTGGCTGATGTAGAATGTTAGGATCTCCAAGTTTAAGACCAGATCTTGGAGGCCAATTCGACTCAACCCAATGCTTTTCTCGAGCTCTGCTATCCCACATACAGAGAAAGCAGGGATACTTGGTGTACCCACATTGCTGACCAAGAAGGAAGCAAACCATTTTAAGGTCAACACAGATAATCCAATTGTGTGTGTCATATTTCAATAACTCAATAACTCTCTTTACATCTCCATGTTCTTCACGAAGAGAGACAGAATGCCCAATAGGGACTGCACCAAATAAATTGCCATTGTGTAGAAGGACACACTTAAGACTCCGCTTTGAGCTATCAATAAACAGTCGCCATTCATTTGGATTGTACATTGAAAGCCCTAATTCTTGTAGTAAACCAGGAATATTATGGCAAAACACAAAACCGCTGTCACACCGAAAGTACTGCAAAAATGTACTTTCTCTAGTTCGAAAGTATGATACCTTCGCTCCTTGTTCAAGTAACTGTTTCTCATTCAGCCTTGATGCTAGTAATTCTGAAGCTTTTTTTGATAAGCCCAATTCACGTGCTAAATCATTTAACTCGTGCTGATCAAATCCCTTACAAACTGAATCCTTGTGAATTTCAAATTCTGCATCATTGCTGTCACTGTGTTCGTCAACATCACTCAGAACTTCTAGAGTTGGCAGCTGTTAGAAAACTGGCACTGGAATTTCAGCTGAATGAGGCATAGCTGACGGTAGATTTGGATATTCTATTTTACTTTTATTTTTCATGTTAAATCCTGATGTTTTCACTAAACAGAAGTAACAGTCTGTGGAATGACTTTTTTGCTCTCTCCACACCATGGGGATACCAAATGCCAACTTTTCACGAGTTCCTTTGGTCCACATCCGTAAACTCTCGACACACTGCTTGCACAGTATGTGAGGGGCCCATTGCTTATCTTGATTACAGAGTTTTACTTTAAAATATGCAAAATATGCTTGTTTGACAAATGCACTGATGTTTGTGTGGCACCCTGGACAAGCCAGGGGCCACAAAGAGCAACACCAATACACCCCACACTCCCGGTCAGGCACACCGAAGTCAGACAAAACCCTTGTTGCCTTCCTCCAGGGCCTGATGATCACACCAGGGGGTGGGCCAGGCGGTTGGTCCCACCCACCGAGGAGTTCACAGTCCTGGAGGCGGGAAAAGTGGAGAGATCAGTTTGACAGTGAAAGTGGAAGGAAGGAAAGTGGCAAGTGAGCAGACTGAAGTTGGTCCGGGTGTGTGGCCCGGACGGATCAGCAAGGTTGGCAGACGGTGGTGACCGTCTGCAGGAGTGGCCTATCGGAGTATACCGTAAGGACCGTGGACGGGCGGTGGCCCGGCGGTACCGAACCGGTACGCAAAGAGAAGTCAGCACCATCTGGCAGGGGCTTGCGGACCCCGGCAAGGCTAGGAGTCGCCGTGAATTTGCCAAATTCGTTAGCGAAGGGAACCTCCTGGGTTTCCTAGCAGCCAAGTCCCGACAGAAGGCAACCGTCCAACTGAGAGAGGGAAACACAGTCACCGCCAAGGCTAAAGTTCCCAGGGCCAGAGCCTGCGGGCAAAAGGGGCTCCTCCAGCCCATATCCAAGCTGGGGAGCGGGTTACCGGTGGGAACCCATTGGAACCGTTTACAGTACACAGGTGCAGGGAAAGGCAGTCACCATCAACCTGCCGGGAGAAACAACACCGCAGCCGTCTGTGGGACCCGTCCATCCAGCCGTGTGTTTTACCGAGAACTGTGTCCTCATCATTGGCTGAGTGAGTACCACCGTGCCATGCGGCACAGCGCTGCCCCCGCAACCCTGCACCTCACCAGGCCCTGTAACCCGCCTGTCATCCATCCCTACCCCCTCATCGGGCCCTGGGACAACCAACCCCCTACCCACGGAGGGGAGAACTAACAACAAAGCTGCTCCCTGTCACCGCTCCCGGGATCCCCGTATAGAGCAGCGGTGGTGTCACCAATATCACCCCAACCGTGGGTGGCGTCATGGACAATAACCAAATCCCCACAATCAAATCCCCTTTTCACTTACGGGCGAGGAGCGCCACTCGAGTCCCCGGGATCCGGCCCACCGCTCGAGCCACCACCGAGCAACAGCAGCCGCAGCAGCAGCGGCCGGACCCGAGCAGTGGGAGAGCAGCGTCCCCTTCTCCACCCGCGACAACTTGGCGTCACGAACAGGATCCTACCGTTCTACCAACTGGTGGAAGTGCGCCTTGTGTGACCGCCGGAGGTGTCCGGCCGAAAAATTTGTGAAGCCGCCATCTTCGGCGCGAAAAATTCCCGCTCGAGCGTCTCCTCGAGTAGTGGAGGTGCGAAGGCCAAAACCCCGCCCCAGTAGAGGAGGAGACAGAAAGAGACTAAGGGAGACGGAAACAAGATGTCTGCGCCCGACGGAGCCGCTGGAAGAGCGGCGGACGCAGCCGCGGGAGCACCCGTAGATGGGAATGGGCCTGCCCAGGTCCCGGCCGCGCTTGTGGGGGGCGCCGCGGCCCCAGCTCTCGCTCAGGTGATGCCGTTCTTTTTGCCCTATGTGCCCGGAGCTGCCTGGCTACTGCAGTACGATGGGAAACCTGATGCCTTGCAGGTTTTCCGGAAAAAACTTTGTCCGCTACTAGAACTGTACCCCCTGACTGATAAGCAACGTGCAGCGCTAGTGCTGGGGCAGCTAACCGGCGCGGCTGAGCAAGAGGCAGAGACCTGGGCCGAGGGGGACCGGTCCTCTGTAGCCACCATATTTGAAAAGCTGCAGACTGCATTTGAGATCCGTACCGAGGCCGAGTTGCGGATACAGTTCTATCAATGCCGGCAACGGCCCGCAGATAGCATTCGGGACTATGCCCTGCGCCTGCAAACCGCACTCCGCACACTGAAGCGGGTGGACACCATCAACAGTGTGGACAGTAACAAAATGTTAAGTGAGCAGTTTGTGCAGGGGATGAGGTCCTCAGAAAACCGCAAACAGCTTCGGCTGTGGGCCCTAGAACACCCTGATGTGGACTTTGCCGTATTAAAGGAACGGGCCATCAAAGCTCTGCAACCCCCCGCATTTGAAGCTCCTGAGCCAGCCCCGTGGCCGGTTGAGACTGCTCCCGTCGTGGTGGCCCCTACCCCATCAGCACCTCCAGTGCCTGCAGCCCCAAGCGGGACGATGGAAGAGCTCGCGGCTCAAGTTCGCCGCATGGATGGGGACCTCGCTAAGATCCTCGCCGCACTCCAGCCTCCGACCAGATCCCAGACCCCGGTGAAGATGCAGCTCGCCGACAGCCCTGAGGACGTCCCCTGGATGCAGCGGAGAAGGGCCAATGACTCACGGAATGGACCCCCAATCTGTTACAGGTGCAGCAAACCCGGCCACTACTCCCGACGGTGTCCGTTAAATGAGCAACCCCTGGGGCCACGGGCCAATCCTCAGGAGTAGAACCCCATGGCCCCCCAGACTGGCGGGACCGGTACATCGGGGCCCGGCCCATCATCCCCGTGGCTGTGGACGGCATACCGGTGATGGCTCTCCTGGACACTGGATCACAGGTAACCACCATACCATACACACTGTATCAACGGTATTGGGGAAAAGACGAGCTGGCTCCCCCAGATGCCAGTATAACACTGATTGCTGCTGATGGGCTCCCATTGACCCAAGTGGGGTACAAGCAAGTGGCCATGACTGTAAGACGAGCTGAACTGCAACACCAGGGTATGATTGTGATAATGAATGAACCCAGTGATCATAACCCGAAGGTAGTCTTAGGGACTAACGTGATGGAGCACTGTATGAGTGATGTGCTGACCCTACTGCAGCAGCTGGCCGCTACGGCGGCGGGGAGCCGACAGAGGGCTGTGCAGCATGAGATCCGAGCCCTGATGTACCGCCAACATGTGAACTCGACAGGAGAGATTGGTGGGGTGAGAGTGATGGATGTTGCCCCTTTGATTGTGCCTCCCAGGAGCGAGATGATGATTTGGTGTAGGGCAGCGGTAGGGCCCCATGGGCGTGACTACCCCGCCATGATAGAGCCCATGCCCTCTGAACACTGGCCCACGGTAATGGCCGCCCGAGGAGTGGTATATGTAAAGAAGGGGAGAGTGCCCATGAGGGTGCTGAACTGCGGGGAGGAAGAAGTCAGGCTTCCCCGGTACGCTACCCTTGCCAAGTTGTTCACCTTGGATCCCCATACCATCCACGAGGCCAATCCCACAACATCACCACCTACTGCCAGCACTCACCCATCCCAAGGGGAGTTAGATGAGTGGTGTCGACAGCTACACGTAGGCACTGACGATACCCCTACACATCACAAAGAAGGGGTATACCGGGTGGTACGGGAGTATGAGCGGGTTTTTAGCAAACATCCCCTAGACTTTGGGCAGATTAAAGGGGTCCAACACCACATCCCCACCGGTGAGCACCCCCCTATCAAAGAGAGGTACAGGCCTATTCCCCCTGCACACGACCAATGTGCCAAGGACATGTTGAGGAACATGAAGGAGGCAGGGGTTATTAGGGACAGCTGTAGTCCCTGGGCCGCCCTGTTGGTACTGGTTAAGAAGAAGGATGGCACCATGCGGATGTGTGTGGATTACCGAAAAATTAACCAGATAACACATAAGGACTCTTACCCTCTGCCCCGCATTGAGGAATCCCTGGCTGCGCTGAGAACCGCTAATTACTTTTCCACCCTTGACCTCACCAGTGGGTACTGGCAGGTGGCTGTGGCACCAGAAGACCGAAAGAAGACTGCATTTGCTACCCCTATGGGACTCTGTGAGTTTAATAGCATGCCGTTCGGGCTGTGCAATGCCCCTGGAACCTTCCAACGGCTGATGGAATGCTGTCTGGGGCATCTAAACTTTGAGACCGTCCTGCTGTACCTGGATGATGTGATTGTGTACTCCCAGACATATGAAGCCCACCTGGAGCACCTAGCCGAGGTGTTCGCGTCCCTTGCCAAATATGGGATGAAGTTGAAGCCGTCAAAGTGTCATCTGCTGAAAACCAAAGTGCAGTACCTAGAGCATGTGGTCGGTGCAGAGGGTGTCGCCCCTGACCCTGAGAAAATCCCCGCCATTCAGGACTGGCCGAGGCCGACCACGGTGAAGGAGGTGAGGCAGTTCCTGGGCCTGGTGGGGTATTACCGTCGCTTCATCAAGGGGTACACGAAGATGGCTGCCCCCATGCAAGACCTCCTCGTGGGACAGACCAAAGGTGGTAGACCCCTAGGAGCCCCATTGGTGTGGGAAGAAAGGCATGAGGAATCCTTCCGCCAGCTGAGAGCGGCCCTGACTGGAGAAGAAATCCTAGCGTACCCTGATTACAGCCACCCCTTCATCCTCTACACCGATGCCAGCAATGTAGGCTTAGGGGCAGTCCTATCCCAGGTCCAGGACGGAAAAGAAAAAGTGATTGCTTATGCCAGCCGGAAGCTCCGACCGACTGAGAGGAACCCTGAGAACTACAGCTCTTTCAAGCTTGAACTCCTGGCACTGGTATGGGCTATCACCGAGCGGTTCCGCTATTACCTGGCAGCGGCTAAGTTCACCGCTTTCACGGATAATAACCCGCTGACCCACCTGGACACCGCCAAGCTGGGCGCGTTGGAACAGCGGTGGGTGGCTAGGCTAGCCAACTATGATTTCACCATCAAGTACAGGGCCGGCCGTGCCAACGTTAATGCCGATGCACTCTCTCGGATGCCCCACCTGTTGGAAGAAGGGCCCGAGGATGACGACCTCGAAGAGACTGAGTTGCCCGCATTTCATCGGCCACTGACTGAGAAGGTGCATGTTCATCAACAACGGGTAAACCTGGACCCGCTGCCCAGCCAGGAGTGGCAAGAAGCCCAGGACCAGGCACCCGCTGTCCGCCTAGTCAAGATCTTGGTGGAACAAGGCGCTGCTGTGATAGACCCTGCTGCCCCAACAGAAGCCCAACGCCTGTGGCGAGAACGGACCCGGCTGTATCTACACGAGGGGAAGTTGTTCCGTGAGCTGATTAACCCGAAGACTCATGAGAAAATCCGCCAGTTGGTGATTCCCCAAGCTAACGTGCCCACCGTCCTACAAGCGTACCATGATGGTGCTGGACACTTCGGATGGAAGAAACTGGAAATGTTGTTGAGAGAGCGGTTCTATTGGAGTGGAATGCGGGAATATGTAGAGGCCTGGTGCCGAGAGTGTGGCCCTTGCACGTTGAGAAGGAAGGACGAGGCCAGCCAGAAGGCTCCCCTACACCCGATCGTTACACATCAACCGCTGGAGCTGGTCGCCCTGGACCATGTAAAGCTCACCCCCAGCCGAAGTGGGTACACCTACGCTCTAACCATTGTAGACCACTATTCAAGGTTCATGGTGGTTGTACCAGTCAAAGACCTAACTGGCCGTACCGCCGCTAGAGCGTTCCAGGCTTATTTCTGCCGACTACATGGATACCCTGAGAAGGTGCTTACTGACCAAGGCCCAGCCTTTGAAGCGGAGGCGTTCCATGAATTCTGTCAGTTGTACGGCTGTAAGAAGATCCGGACCACGCCTTACCATGCCCAAACCAACGGCATGTGTGAAAAGATGAACCACCTGGTCCTGGGCCTCCTCAAGACGTTGCCGCTAGAAGAGCGGAACCTGTGGCCGGAGAAGCTACCTGACTTGGTCGATATGTACAACAATATCCCTTCCAGCTCAACGAAATGCACCCCAGCATACCTGATGAGGGCTCGCCCCGGCCGGCTACCGGTGGATCTGGACATGGGATTGAAAGCCCCAGAAGCACTCCCTTCGACAGCTGAATGGGACACTCGGCGGAGGGTGCAGTACCGACAGATTCAGGAATATGTTGAGAAGAACTTGAGTCAGAGTCGGGAACAACAGGAGCAGCGCTTCAACCAGAAGGCGTCTGCTGGCCCTTTCCAGCCTGGAGATGTAGTGTTGAAGCGGAAAAGGAGGACCCACAAGTTGGATGATCAATGGGAGCAAACGCCATATGTCATACAGCCCACAGGATGGGAAGATGGGACGGCCTACCAGATCAGTCATGACCAAGGGGGCACTTTAGCCACGGTTTCCCGGGACAATCTAAAGAGGTGCCCACCAGCATTGAGGGCAGCGGCTGAAGTTCCGGTTCCTAAACCGGCGGAGAAGGCAAAAGAGGTAATCCACACCGTGATGGGTGACTTTCCAGCAAACTGGCCTACACAGAATGGTGCGGTGATCCTTCCATTGATACTGTTCCCACAACATGTGGATGAAGAAGTGATGGAAGTGGTCGACCATGAGCCAGTGCCCAGGGATGAACCTGTACCCAGCTCCCCTATGCCTCCGCCTGCCCCACACGATAGCAGGGAAGAGGAACTGATTGTTCCCACTGCCCCACTGCCTGTCCCCACTGACACTGGACCCCGGAGGTCCACTCGGCCCAACCTAGGTAGACCCCCACTTAGGTACAGGGAAACTGTTCTTTAAAGGGGGAAAATTGTGTGTGTTGAAAGTACCGTTTAAAAGAATGATAAGAGTAATTACCGAGATGTTACCTGATTGAAACCCTGATTTGAACCGGTCGTTGCCGGCAACTGGTCCCCGTTGGGACCCCTTACAAACCACTGCGTAGAAACTACTAGGAACAGGCCCGAGAACTAGCAGGGCAACCACAAACTTGTGGCATGTAAAAAAAAAATGTTTTATGGCTTTCACCGTTACCGCCTCCGGAGAGGCAGATTGGATGAAGGGCCCGCAGTAGAGCAGGCTGGGGCCCAGCCACCACCGGAACCGGTGGCGATCCTCTGGGGGTTTCAGGGGTTCCCCATGGACGTGGGTCCCCTCAAAAGGACAGAACCCGCTCGGGCAACTTGTGCTGGACTGGGGTCAAGGGGTGCTGCCTGTTTGCTTAGGGGCAGCATCAGTGCCAGGTTGCTTGGGTGAGAGAGAGCGGAAGCCGTAACCGTTATGCAACGTTTAAATAAGAGTACCTCCCGATGTGGGAAGATGTTATTATGCTTGTAATCACTGTTTCACCGTTATCTTTCAGTTTGTGAAAATAAAACCGGTGATGGACAGGCAGCCCGCAGACGGTCTGCATTTTACTAAGGGGGAATATGGCGCCCTGGACAAGCCAGGGGCCACAGAGAGCAACACCAACACACCCCCCACTCCCGGTCAGGCACACCGAAGTCAGACAAAACCCTTGTTGCCTTCCTCCAGGGGCTGATGATCACACCAGGGGGTGGGCCAGGCGGTTGGTCCCGCCCACCGAGTAGTTCACAGTCCTGGAGGCGGGAAAAGTGGAGAGATCAGTTTGAGAGTGAAAGTGGAAGGAAGGAAAGTGGCAAGTGAGCAGACTGAAGTTGGTCTGGGTGTGTGGCCCGGACGGATCAGCAAGGTTGGCAGACGGTGGTGACCGTCTGCAGGAGTGGCCTATTGGAGTATAACGTAAGGACCGTGGACGGGCGGTGGCCCGGCAGTACCGGACCGGTACGCAAAGAGAAGTCAGCACCATCTGGCAGGGGCTTGCGGACCCCGGCAAGGCTAGGAGTCGCCATGAATTTGCCAAATTCGTTAGCGAAGGGAACCTCCTGGGTTTCCCAGCAGCCAAGTCCCTACAGAAGGCAACCGTCCAACCGAGAGAGGGAAACACAGTCACCGCCAAGGCTAAAGTTCCCAGGGCCAGAGCCTGCGGGCAAAAGGGGCTCCTCCAGCCCATATCCAAGCTGGGGAGCGGGTTACCGGTGGGAACCCATTGGAACCGTTTACAGTACACAGGTGCAGGGAAAGGCATTCACCATCAACCTGCCGGGAGAAACAACACCGCAGCCGTCTGTGGGACCCGTCCATCCAGCCGTGTGTTTTACCGAGAACTGTGTCCTCATCATTGGCTGAGTGAGTACCACCGTGCCGTGTGGCACAGCGCTGCCCCCGCGACCCTGCACCTCACCAGGCCCTGTAACCCGCCTGTCATCCATCCCTACCCCATCACCGGGCCCCGGGACAACCAACCCCCTACCCACGGAGGGGAGAACTAACAACAAAGCTGCTCCCTGTCACTGCTCCCGGGATCCCCGTCTAGAGCAGCAGTGGTGTCACCAATATCACCACAACCGTGGGTGGCGTCACGGACAATAACCAAATCCCCACAATCAAATCCCCTTTTCACTCACGGGCGAGGAGCGCCGATCGAGTCCCCGGGATCCGGCCCACCGCTCGAGCCACCACCGAGGAGCAGCAGCCGCAGCAGCAGCGGCCGGACCCGAGCAGTGGGAGAGCGCAGCGTCCCCTGCTCCGCCCGCGACATTTGCCCTTTGAACTGGAATGGTGAAAACACCACAAATATAGCAGAAGGAGTCAGGGTTGTTTAGGCATTTACGACGAGACGAAGAAGGAGCAGACATGCTCTGAAACAAAGGAAATATGTACATAAGTAAATAAAACACAGATGGAAAGTTACAAGCTTTGAAAACTAACAAAGAAAAAAATCATAAAATATTTATAAATTACAACTAAGCGCCCAATGTAAAGAGAAAAGCTATCACAAATCCTATTTATTCCTACTATGATACATTTTTGTGTAAAGATATTGATAATTATGACGTATTGGGAGCTGCACACACCTCTCACCACACTGTCTCAGTTGTGACTACTCTTACAAGTTGCCACGTAGCTCTATATGAGTCGAATTGTACTCAGATAACAAGTCTTATTACAGAAATCAGTGCAATTGTGCTTCCATGGCAGGTAAGTTGAGGAGGAAAAACTTGACGTGATAGAAAAAAACTGACTACATTTTTGGAATCAGCATGCCAATTTTAGTATAAATCAGCTCAAAAACCTAACTCAACTGAAATTTTTTTTCAAATTGTTCCCCAGTGTAATGTGATAAAGTAAATTCATAGAACCTTTCTACTATAATATGTAATAAAGTCACTTCAGGGCAATCTCTTTGGCCAAGTGCAACCTGTTATTCCTAGGTCTCTGAGTCACACTGCCATGTAATAATGTTGTGATGCAAACAGCTAAATTGGCTGCAGGAATAAGGAACTGCATACAATTTACATAGTTGTTGGTCGAATGATAGTTCGCCTGAGTGTCCATTACAGAAGAGAGCTCATACTGTAGGCAGCATATCACTGTAAAAAAGGATTGACCGCCCGAAATCAGACATGCTGAATACTTTATTTTTCCAAACATCATCTGTCTGAAGACCCCATACACGTTAGATTGTCAGTTGTACCAGGGGACCTTTAGGCTACAGGCCATTTAATGGGGACCTGCCTTTTACCCTCAGATTTAGGTCTCATTCAGTCAATGTCTTTAACCTTTAGTATCGTGGGGATCATTGGACCCCCAAGCAAATTTATCTTCATCATATTTCTGTAAGTATGGAGTTAGGTAAACGTCCATCTTGTTAGCTAGCTAGCTTGGGGGCCCTCCCTCATCAGTGCATTGCAAGCAGCGGCATTGACTACACGTGCAACAGTAAGGTGCTTGAGGTCCCATGGACTGGTATTTGAGAGTAACTGAAGTTTAGAAACTATCTACAGCATAAATAAAAAAATCCTGGGAGTTAACCTATAACCCCCACAGAGCTTATCATCATCCAGTATGTCTAGAATGACATGAAGAGACGGAATGATTTGAACACATCTCCATCCACAGAAGATCAGTGGTTATTGCTCAAAGATGTTTGGAACAATTTCCATGCAGAGTTCCATCAATATCTTTGTGCAAGTGTACCTAAAGGAACTGATGCTGGATGAAGGTAAAGGAAGGTCACACCAAATATTGGTTTGATTTAGATTTCTTTTTTGTTTATTCACTCTGAATAGTGTTAACATTTCTATTTTTGAAATTATTCTTATTCTACTTTCTTCCACATCTGCCTAAAGCTTTTACACAGTACTATATACCATAAAAAATGTAGCATGTAGGTGTCACTTGCAGTTAAAGGAATGAGCTGGGATCATTAACAATAGTCAAACAGACCCTACACATATTGCTGTAAATTTCTGCTTCCTCAGGAATTATTCAAATTGTCTCTTCAGGGAGGAAAGAGACAAACTCTAGCGCCACCTATTGGAAGTAGCAATCCTAAAAGTCAAAAGTGACTCTCCAATGAGCCTTTTCATATGACCTAGGATTTATGCCAGATAAGAACCTCAATTTCCAGACACAGTGTTTCGGGATGATTGTCCCTCGTCAGTGCAAAGTATGAGTTCTGATGTGGCTAAATGAGAAGCTCTACTGGGGTCTCAGGGGAAAAAGTTTCTCCTTCACCAATAATGAGCCCCTTAAATCAAAAAGACGATTCCATATAGAACCTAATTCAACCTACAATAATTGTACAGGAATCCATAATTTCTTGATCAAAAGTGAAATTGATTTTTATTTTTACTCATAATACATATCATCATATAAAATTCAAAAATAGACATAGGACAACAGTTTTGTGAAAAACGGGGGAAGATAGTATAGCCGCACATACATTAATAAGGTGACGATATCCAAGCAGATGGTGACCAACACTCATGTATCATTTATCAGACTCCAGTATTTATAGACATCAATACAGGAGTTGGTACATATCTAATTCTGTTATCATACCAGTATATCTTCACGTAAAAAATCCAATGAGACCCTTTTATCCAGAGAGACACATGATGATTTTATAAATATGATGACTATAAATCACACTGGGACCACAAATGGATACCATTTACTGTGCGGACCTGCAAAGTCAGAGTAAATGACCCAAATGTAATTCAATTAGTAGTGCCAGGCAATGCATAGGTCCTAATACATTAACATGTATACATGTATGCATCCATATGTGGACCACCGGTGATATTCATATATCTCAAAAGGGATGCAGCCGCGGGAGCACCCGTAGATGGGAATGGGCCTGCCCAGGTCCCGGCCGCGCTTGTGGGGGGCGCCGCGGCCCCAGCTCTCGCTCAGGTGATGCCGTTCTTTTTGCCCTATGTGCCCGGAGCTGCCTGGCTACTGCAGTACGATGGGAAACCTGATGCCTTGCAGGTTTTCCGGAAAAAACTTTGTCCGCTACTAGAACTGTACCCCCTGACTGATAAGCAACGTGCAGCGCTAGTGCTGGGGCAGCTAACCGGCGCGGCTGAGCAAGAGGCGGAGACCTGGGCCGAGGGGGACCGGTCCTCTGTAGCCACCATATTTGAAAAGCTGCAGACTGCATTTGAGATCCGTACCGAGGCCGAGTTGCGGATACAGTTCTATCAATGCCGGCAACGGCCCGCAGATAGCATTCGGGACTATGCCCTGCGCCTGCAAACCGCACTCCGCACACTGAAGCGGGTGGACACCATCAACAGTGTGGACAGTAACAAAATGTTAAGTGAGCAGTTTGTGCAGGGGATGAGGTCCTCAGAAAACCGCAAACAGCTTCGGCTGTGGGCCCTAGAACACCCTGATGTGGACTTTGCCGTATTAAAGGAACGGGCCATCAAAGCTCTGCAACCCCCCGCATTTGAAGCTCCTGAGCCAGCCCCGTGGCCGGTTGAGACTGCTCCCGTCGTGGTGGCCCCTACCCCATCAGCACCTCCAGTGCCTGCAGCCCCAAGCGGGACGATGGAAGAGCTCGCGGCTCAAGTTCGCCGCATGGATGGGGACCTCGCTAAGATCCTCGCCGCACTCCAGCCTCCGACCAGATCCCAGGCCCCGGTGAAGATGCAGCTCGCCGACAGCCCTGAGGACGTCCCCTGGATGCAGCGGAGAAGGGCCAATGACTCACGGAATGGACCCCCAATCTGTTACAGGTGCAGCAAACCCGGCCACTACTCCCGACGGTGTCCGTTAAATGAGCAACCCCTGGGGCCACGGGCCAATCCTCAGGAGTAGAACCCCATGGCCCCCCAGACTGGCGGGACCGGTACATCGGGGCCCGGCCCATCATCCCCGTGGCTGTGGACGGCATACCGGTGATGGCTCTCCTGGACACTGGATCACAGGTAACCACCATACCATACACACTGTATCAACGGTATTGGGGAAAAGACGAGCTGGCTCCCCCAGATGCCAGTATAACACTGATTGCTGCTGATGGGCTCCCATTGACCCAAGTGGGGTACAAGCAAGTGGCCATGACTGTAAGACGAGCTGAACTGCAACACCAGGGTATGATTGTGATAATGAATGAACCCAGTGATCATAACCCGAAGGTAGTCTTAGGGACTAACGTGATGGAGCACTGTATGAGTGATGTGCTGACCCTACTGCAGCAGCTGGCCGCTACGGCGGCGGGGAGCCGACAGAGGGCTGTGCAGCATGAGATCCGAGCCCTGATGTACCGCCAACATGTGAACTCGACAGGAGAGATTGGTGGGGTGAGAGTGATGGATGTTGCCCCTTTGATTGTGCCTCCCAGGAGCGAGATGATGATTTGGTGTAGGGCAGCGGTAGGGCCCCATGGGCGTGACTACCCCGCCATGATAGAGCCCATGCCCTCTGAACACTGGCCCACGGTAATGGCCGCCCGAGGAGTGGTATATGTAAAGAAGGGGAGAGTGCCCATGAGGGTGCTGAACTGCGGGGAGGAAGAAGTCAGGCTTCCCCGGTACGCTACCCTTGCCAAGTTGTTCACCTTGGATCCCCATACCATCCACGAGGCCAATCCCACAACATCACCACCTACTGCCAGCACTCACCCATCCCAAGGGGAGTTAGATGAGTGGTGTCGACAGCTACACGTAGGCACTGACGATACCCCTACACATCACAAAGAAGGGGTATACCGGGTGGTACGGGAGTATGAGCGGGTTTTTAGCAAACATCCCCTAGACTTTGGGCAGATTAAAGGGGTCCAACACCACATCCCCACCGGTGAGCACCCCCCTATCAAAGAGAGGTACAGGCCTATTCCCCCTGCACACGACCAATGTGCCAAGGACATGTTGAGGAACATGAAGGAGGCAGGGGTTATTAGGGACAGCTGTAGTCCCTGGGCCGCCCTGTTGGTACTGGTTAAGAAGAAGGATGGCACCATGCGGATGTGTGTGGATTACCGAAAAATTAACCAGATAACACATAAGGACTCTTACCCTCTGCCCCGCATTGAGGAATCCCTGGCTGCGCTGAGAACCGCTAATTACTTTTCCACCCTTGACCTCACCAGTGGGTACTGGCAGGTGGCTGTGGCACCAGAAGACCGAAAGAAGACTGCATTTGCTACCCCTATGGGACTCTGTGAGTTTAATAGCATGCCGTTCGGGCTGTGCAATGCCCCTGGAACCTTCCAACGGCTGATGGAATGCTGTCTGGGGCATCTAAACTTTGAGACCGTCCTGCTGTACCTGGATGATGTGATTGTGTACTCCCAGACATATGAAGCCCACCTGGAGCACCTAGCCGAGGTGTTCGCGTCCCTTGCCAAATATGGGATGAAGTTGAAGCCGTCAAAGTGTCATCTGCTGAAAACCAAAGTGCAGTACCTAGGGCATGTGGTCGGTGCAGAGGGTGTCGCCCCTGACCCTGAGAAAATCCCCGCCATTCAGGACTGGCCGAGGCCGACCACGGTGAAGGAGGTGAGGCAGTTCCTGGGCCTGGTGGGGTATTACCGTCGCTTCATCAAGGGGTACACGAAGATGGCTGCCCCCATGCAAGACCTCCTCGTGGGACAGACCAAAGGTGGTAGACCCCTAGGAGCCCCATTGGTGTGGGAAGAAAGGCATGAGGAATCCTTCCGCCAGCTGAGAGCGGCCCTGACTGGAGAAGAAATCCTAGCGTACCCTGATTACAGCCACCCCTTCATCCTCTACACCGATGCCAGCAATGTAGGCTTAGGGGCAGTCCTATCCCAGGTCCAGGACGGAAAAGAAAAAGTGATTGCTTATGCCAGCCGGAAGCTCCGACCGACTGAGAGGAACCCTGAGAACTACAGCTCTTTCAAGCTTGAACTCCTGGCACTGGTATGGGCTATCACCGAGCGGTTCCGCTATTACCTGGCAGCGGCTAAGTTCACCGCTTTCACGGATAATAACCCGCTGACCCACCTGGACACCGCCAAGCTGGGCGCGTTGGAACAGCGGTGGGTGGCTAGGCTAGCCAACTATGATTTCACCATCAAGTACAGGGCCGGCCGTGCCAACGTTAATGCCGATGCACTCTCTCGGATGCCCCACCTGTTGGAAGAAGGGCCCGAGGATGACGACCTCGAAGAGACTGAGTTGCCCGCATTTCATCGGCCACTGACTGAGAAGGTGCATGTTCATCAACAACGGGTAAACCTGGACCCGCTGCCCAGCCAGGAGTGGCAAGAAGCCCAGGACCAGGCACCCGCTGTCCGCCTAGTCAAGATCTTGGTGGAACAAGGCGCTGCTGTGATAGACCCTGCTGCCCCAACAGAAGCCCAACGCCTGTGGCGAGAACGGACCCGGCTGTATCTACACGAGGGGAAGTTGTTCCGTGAGCTGATTAACCCGAAGACTCATGAGAAAATCCGCCAGTTGGTGATTCCCCAAGCTAACGTGCCCACCGTCCTACAAGCGTACCATGATGGTGCTGGACACTTCGGATGGAAGAAACTGGAAATGTTGTTGAGAGAGCGGTTCTATTGGAGTGGAATGCGGGAATATGTAGAGGCCTGGTGCCGAGAGTGTGGCCCTTGCACGTTGAGAAGGAAGGACGAGGCCAGCCAGAAGGCTCCCCTACACCCGATCGTTACACATCAACCGCTGGAGCTGGTCGCCCTGGACCATGTAAAGCTCACCCCCAGCCGAAGTGGGTACACCTACGCTCTAACCATTGTAGACCACTATTCAAGGTTCATGGTGGTTGTACCAGTCAAAGACCTAACTGGCCGTACCGCCGCTAGAGCGTTCCAGGCTTATTTCTGCCGACTACATGGATACCCTGAGAAGGTGCTTACTGACCAAGGCCCAGCCTTTGAAGCGGAGGCGTTCCATGAATTCTGTCAGTTGTACGGCTGTAAGAAGATCCGGACCACGCCTTACCATGCCCAAACCAACGGCATGTGTGAAAAGATGAACCACCTGGTCCTGGGCCTCCTCAAGACGTTGCCGCTAGAAGAGCGGAACCTGTGGCCGGAGAAGCTACCTGACTTGGTCGATATGTACAACAATATCCCTTCCAGCTCAACGAAATGCACCCCAGCATACCTGATGAGGGCTCGCCCCGGCCGGCTACCGGTGGATCTGGACATGGGATTGAAAGCCCCAGAAGCACTCCCTTCGACAGCTGAATGGGACACTCGGCGGAGGGTGCAGTACCGACAGATTCAGGAATATGTTGAGAAGAACTTGAGTCAGAGTCGGGAACAACAGGAGCAGCGCTTCAACCAGAAGGCGTCTGCTGGCCCTTTCCAGCCTGGAGATGTAGTGTTGAAGCGGAAAAGGAGGACCCACAAGTTGGATGATCAATGGGAGCAAACGCCATATGTCATACAGCCCACAGGATGGGAAGATGGGACGGCCTACCAGATCAGTCATGACCAAGGGGGCACTTTAGCCACGGTTTCCCGGGACAATCTAAAGAGGTGCCCACCAGCATTGAGGGCAGCGGCTGAAGTTCCGGTTCCTAAACCGGCGGAGAAGGCAAAAGAGGTAATCCACACCGTGATGGGTGACTTTCCAGCAAACTGGCCTACACAGAATGGTGCGGTGATCCTTCCATTGATACTGTTCCCACAACATGTGGATGAAGAAGTGATGGAAGTGGTCGACCATGAGCCAGTGCCCAGGGATGAACCTGTACCCAGCTCCCCTATGCCTCCGCCTGCCCCACACGATAGCAGGGAAGAGGAACTGATTGTTCCCACTGCCCCACTGCCTGTCCCCACTGACACTGGACCCCGGAGGTCCACTCGGCCCAACCTAGGTAGACCCCCACTTAGGTACAGGGAAACTGTTCTTTAAAGGGGGAAAATTGTGTGTGTTGAAAGTACCATTTAAAAGAATGATAAGAGTAATTACCGAGATGTTACCTGATTGAAACCCTGATTTGAACCGGTCGTTGCCGGCAACTGGTCCCCGTTGGGACCCCTTACAAACCACTGCGTAGAAACTACTAGGAACAGGCCCGAGAACTAGCAGGGCAACCACAAACTTGTGGCATGTAAAAAAAAAATGTTTTATGGCTTTCACCGTTACCGCCTCCGGAGAGGCAGATTGGATGAAGGGCCCGCAGTAGAGCAGGCTGGGGCCCAGCCACCACCGGAACCGGTGGCGATCCTCTGGGGGTTTCAGGGGTTCCCCATGGACGTGGGTCCCCTCAAAAGGACAGAACCCGCTCGGGCAACTTGTGCTGGACTGGGGTCAAGGGGTGCTGCCTGTTTGCTTAGGGGCAGCATCAGTGCCAGGTTGCTTGGGTGAGAGAGAGCGGAAGCCGTAACCGTTATGCAACGTTTAAATAAGAGTACCTCCCGATGTGGGAAGATGTTATTATGCTTGTAATCACTGTTTCACCGTTATCTTTCAGTTTGTGAAAATAAAACCGGTGATGGACAGGCAGCCCGCAGACGGTCTGCATTTTACTAAGGGGGAATATGGCGCCCTGGACAAGCCAGGGGCCACAGAGAGCAACACCAACACACCCCCCACTCCCGGTCAGGCACACCGAAGTCAGACAAAACCCTTGTTGCCTTCCTCCAGGGGCTGATGATCACACCAGGGGGTGGGCCAGGCGGTTGGTCCCACCCACCGAGTAGTTCACAGTCCTGGAGGCGGGAAAAGTGGAGAGATCAGTTTGAGAGTGAAAGTGGAAGGAAGGAAAGTGGCAAGTGAGCAGACTGAAGTTGGTCTGGGTGTGTGGCCCGGACGGATCAGCAAGGTTGGCAGACGGTGGTGACCGTCTGCAGGAGTGGCCTATTGGAGTATAACGTAAGGACCGTGGACGGGCGGTGGCCCGGCAGTACCGGACCGGTACGCAAAGAGAAGTCAGCACCATCTGGCAGGGGCTTGCGGACCCCGGCAAGGCTAGGAGTCGCCATGAATTTGCCAAATTCGTTAGCGAAGGGAACCTCCTGGGTTTCCCAGCAGCCAAGTCCCTACAGAAGGCAACCGTCCAACCGAGAGAGGGAAACACAGTCACCGCCAAGGCTAAAGTTCCCAGGGCCAGAGCCTGCGGGCAAAAGGGGCTCCTCCAGCCCATATCCAAGCTGGGGAGCGGGTTACCGGTGGGAACCCATTGGAACCGTTTACAGTACACAGGTGCAGGGAAAGGCATTCACCATCAACCTGCCGGGAGAAACAACACCGCAGCCGTCTGTGGGACCCGTCCATCCAGCCGTGTGTTTTACCGAGAACTGTGTCCTCATCATTGGCTGAGTGAGTACCACCGTGCCGTGTGGCACAGCGCTGCCCCCGCGACCCTGCACCTCACCAGGCCCTGTAACCCGCCTGTCATCCATCCCTACCCCATCACCGGGCCCCGGGACAACCAACCCCCTACCCACGGAGGGGAGAACTAACAACAAAGCTGCTCCCTGTCACTGCTCCCGGGATCCCCGTCTAGAGCAGCAGTGGTGTCACCAATATCACCACAACCGTGGGTGGCGTCACGGACAATAACCAAATCCCCACAATCAAATCCCCTTTTCACTCACGGGCGAGGAGCGCCGATCGAGTCCCCGGGATCCGGCCCACCGCTCGAGCCACCACCGAGGAGCAGCAGCCGCAGCAGCAGCGGCCGGACCCGAGCAGTGGGAGAGCGCAGCGTCCCCTGCTCCGCCCGCGACATTTGCCCTTTGAACTGGAATGGTGAAAACACCACAAATATAGCAGAAGGAGTCAGGGTTGTTTAGGCATTTACGACGAGACGAAGAAGGAGCAGACATGCTCTGAAACAAAGGAAATATGTACATAAGTAAATAAAACACAGATGGAAAGTTACAAGCTTTGAAAACTAACAAAGAAAAAAATCATAAAATATTTATAAATTACAACTAAGCGCCCAATGTAAAGAGAAAAGCTATCACAAATCCTATTTATTCCTACTATGATACATTTTTGTGTAAAGATATTGATAATTATGACGTATTGGGAGCTGCACACACCTCTCACCACACTGTCTCAGTTGTGACTACTCTTACAAGTTGCCACGTAGCTCTATATGAGTCGAATTGTACTCAGATAACAAGTCTTATTACAGAAATCAGTGCAATTGTGCTTCCATGGCAGGTAAGTTGAGGAGGAAAAACTTGACGTGATAGAAAAAAACTGACTACATTTTTGGAATCAGCATGCCAATTTTAGTATAAATCAGCTCAAAAACCTAACTCAACTGAAATTTTTTTTCAAATTGTTCCCCAGTGTAATGTGATAAAGTAAATTCATAGAACCTTTCTACTATAATATGTAATAAAGTCACTTCAGGGCAATCTCTTTGGCCAAGTGCAACCTGTTATTCCTAGGTCTCTGAGTCACACTGCCATGTAATAATGTTGTGATGCAAACAGCTAAATTGGCTGCAGGAATAAGGAACTGCATACAATTTACATAGTTGTTGGTCGAATGATAGTTCGCCTGAGTGTCCATTACAGAAGAGAGCTCATACTGTAGGCAGCATATCACTGTAAAAAAGGATTGACCGCCCGAAATCAGACATGCTGAATACTTTATTTTTCCAAACATCATCTGTCTGAAGACCCCATACACGTTAGATTGTCAGTTGTACCAGGGGACCTTTAGGCTACAGGCCATTTAATGGGGACCTGCCTTTTACCCTCAGATTTAGGTCTCATTCAGTCAATGTCTTTAACCTTTAGTATCGTGGGGATCATTGGACCCCCAAGCAAATTTATCTTCATCATATTTCTGTAAGTATGGAGTTAGGTAAACGTCCATCTTGTTAGCTAGCTAGCTTGGGGGCCCTCCCTCATCAGTGCATTGCAAGCAGCGGCATTGACTACACGTGCAACAGTAAGGTGCTTGAGGTCCCATGGACTGGTATTTGAGAGTAACTGAAGTTTAGAAACTATCTACAGCATAAATAAAAAAATCCTGGGAGTTAACCTATAACCCCCACAGAGCTTATCATCATCCAGTATGTCTAGAATGACATGAAGAGACGGAATGATTTGAACACATCTCCATCCACAGAAGATCAGTGGTTATTGCTCAAAGATGTTTGGAACAATTTCCATGCAGAGTTCCATCAATATCTTTGTGCAAGTGTACCTAAAGGAACTGATGCTGGATGAAGGTAAAGGAAGGTCACACCAAATATTGGTTTGATTTAGATTTCTTTTTTGTTTATTCACTCTGAATAGTGTTAACATTTCTATTTTTGAAATTATTCTTATTCTACTTTCTTCCACATCTGCCTAAAGCTTTTACACAGTACTATATACCATAAAAAATGTAGCATGTAGGTGTCACTTGCAGTTAAAGGAATGAGCTGGGATCATTAACAATAGTCAAACAGACCCTACACATATTGCTGTAAATTTCTGCTTCCTCAGGAATTATTCAAATTGTCTCTTCAGGGATGAAAGAGACAAACTCTAGCGCCACCTATTGGAAGTAGCAATCCTAAAAGTCAAAAGTGACTCTCCAATGAGCCTTTTCATATGACCTAGGATTTATGCCAGATAAGAACCTCAATTTCCAGACACAGTGTTTCGGGATGATTGTCCCTCGTCAGTGCAAAGTATGAGTTCTGATGTGGCTAAATGAGAAGCTCTACTGGGGTCTCAGGGGAAAAAGTTTCTCCTTCACCAATAATGAGCCCCTTAAATCAAAAAGACGATTCCATATAGAACCTAATTCAACCTACAATAATTGTACAGGAATCCATAATTTCTTGATCAAAAGTGAAATTGATTTTTATTTTTACTCATAATACATATCATCATATAAAATTCAAAAATAGACATAGGACAACAGTTTTGTGAAAAACGGGGGAAGATAGTATAGCCGCACATACATTAATAAGGTGACGATATCCAAGCAGATGGTGACCAACACTCATGTATCATTTATCAGACTCCAGTATTTATAGACATCAATACAGCAGTTGGTACATATCTAATTCTGTTATCATACCAGTATATCTTCACGTAAAAAATCCAATGAGACCCTTTTATCCAGAGAGACACATGATGATTTTATAAATATGATGACTATAAATCACACTGGGACCACAAATGGATACCATTTACTGTGCGGACCTGCAAAGTCAGAGTAAATGACCCAAATGTAATTCAATTAGTAGTGCCAGGCAATGCATAGGTCCTAATACATTAACATGTATACATGTATGCATCCATATGTGGACCACCGGTGATATTCATATATCTCAAAAGGGATCAATGGTAATAAGATAGTATATTTGATCTAAGATAATATACATACCATCATTGGGTTTCAAACAGTACACACTCTGGTATATAACCTTGTTAAACCTCCATATACAATTACTGCCTGTCTCTAGTCCATACCTGAAGTCATGTCAGTAGTCATATGATGGTCACCACGTGGCTAGAGGCCGTCACCTATACCTCTACGCGCGTTTCACCGCTCTGGTTTCGTCAAGAGGCTTGTGTGAAGTATTGTAAACACACCTTTTATAGATCCCATGATTTGGGCACAGCTGCGCGCTCCCCGGTAGATGTTGTGGGGGTGCCCCGCCCCATGATGCACATCACGCGAACCCGTCGCCTGTCGAGCGCATCATCCGTCACCTGACCGCACATGTGAGGTCAGCGGTCACATGACACAGAGCCAGCAGGGAGACCGGATGTGTTATCCGGTCGCCATGCCAACCCTCTCTGTCGGCAACTTGCTCGCCGTGATGCACAGCGCATGCAGGCGGGCGCGTCCCTTTCTTGGCGCGCGCACGCCAGGCCAAATCACTATGGGCAGCATAAACGCTCCATCGCTAATTGTGTGAATGAGCCCCTTTAGTGGGAGGTAATCTACACCCACTTTTGATATCCATCACAGCCCAACAACGCACATGAACGCCCGCTATATACCAATACATATACCAATATACGCTGTAGTCTCACACGCAAAATTACATTTACATACAATATATGAAATAGCTGATCTATATATATTATAAACTTAATCACAGAATGACCATTCATATATCCAGCGACATCATGTACTTCAATTGTTGGTTTTTTCAATATCCCTTTTTAGGGCTGTGAACCGGGTAACGTTCTTCAATATTTATCATCCCCGGGGGTTATCATTCAGTTCATGGTGAATATAACAAAAGGCCATAACAATCATGGGAAACTAAAAAGGAAACAAATATCTACAATTAAAAAAGCATAAGTGAAAACATAAACAAAGTTAAAATTCGCGCTACCCTGACAGAAAGGACTTGAAGCTTAGGGATTCATTGAGTCCCTTAGGTGTCATTGTGTCTAGGACTACAATCCATTTCGTTTCTTTTTTCAACAATTCATTTTTATAGTCACCACCTCTAGCACCAAGGCTGACATGGTCGATGCCTTTTACCTTGAACCCATTGGGGTTGCAATTATGATGAAGGAAAAAATGTCGTGGGATAGATTTTAACCCCACTACCTCTTTGCAACCCTTGGCATTAATTATGTCCCTCACATGTTCGAGTGTTCTCACTCTCAGTTGTCTTGTGGTCATGCCTATGTAGATTTTGTTACACGGGCACCATGCATAATATATAACCATGTCAGTCCTGCAGGTGATATTATGAGTGATGGAATAATTTTTAGAGGCTGAACTATTATCAAACGACATACTTCTCTATATGTATTTACAGGCGGTACAATTCCCGCACTGGAAACACCCCCATTTTGGGCCCTTTTGACCTAACAAATTTTGCTGTGGTGGAATATAGTGACTCCGCGTGAGCAGGTCCCTTAGATTTTTTGACCTACGCCAGGTCATTGCAGGATGTGTCGTTAAATGTTTGGCGAGGTCTTTATCAGCCAATAGGATCTGCCAATATTTTTTGAAAATCCCCCCAATTTCATTCCACTTATCATTAAAGTTAGTGATGAATCTCACAGGTTGGAGATTCTGATTTCTTTTACGTGTCACTAACAGATGCTCTCGCTCACTTCTTGCCGCTCTAATAAAACCCTGTCTGATGTTCCTTGGTTTATATCCCCGTTCTTCCAAATTCGTTCTTAGTCGTTGGGCCTGAGTGCCAAAATCTTTGTCACTCGAACATATTCTTCTCATACGTAAAAATTGCCCTATGGGCACTGCTTTAATTGTTTGGGGATGGTGTGAGGAGGAGGCGTGTAGGAGTGTATTAGTCGCTGTTTGTTTCCTGAATACATCAGTAACAATATGACCTTCCTCACCCCTCATGATCAATATGTCCAAAAACTCCACCTTCCAGTAATCATATTTAGATGTTAGCCGGATGTTAAATGCATTATCATTCAATTTTTGTAAGAAATTCACCAGGGATGGCTCAGAACCCTGCCATATAAACAGAATATCATCGATATATCGATGCCATGAGACCACTGCATCAAACCCCTCCACAAATTGGACAACCTCCCGCTCCCACAGCCACAGGAATAAATTGGCATATGAGGGCGCACAAGTCGCCCCCATTGCCACTCCCTGGAGCTGTAGGTAGTAGCGGTCTTTAAAGATGAAATAGTTATGGGTCAAGATGTATTCTAATAACTCCAGAACAAATTCAATGAGTTCAGTTTCCATGTTGGTCATTTGTAGAAAGGTCCTAGATGCAGCGGTCCCATGGCTATGGACAATAGATGTATATAACGCCTCAACATCACAAGTGACCAGATACATATCTGGTTCAAGTTGGATATGGTTGAGGCGTTTTAGGATGTCTGTCGTCTCTCTGATGTATGATGGCAGGGTCCCGACACATCCCTGGAGAAAAAAAATCAATAAATTTGCAAACCTTTTCATTGAGTCCATTTATTCCCGATACTATAGGACGACCGGGGGGATTGTCCCTATTTTTATGAACTTTTGGGATAACATAGAAAGTTGGAGTCTTAGGGCAGTCGGTCATGAGTCCATCTCTCATTTTGAGCGAAACTATGCCCTTCCTAAACCCTGTTTCTATAATATCATCCAGTATTCTTTTGTATTGAACAGTGGGATTGACATCCAATTTTTGATAGCATATCCTGTTGTTCAATTGTCGAAAAACCTCACGTTCATATTGATCTGTAGGCCAAACAACAAGATTCCCCCCCTTGTCAGCGGGTTTTATTACCACTGTTTTCATATTTTTCAACTCCTTAATCGCCTGTCGTTCCTTATAAGTCAAATTAAACTTTGAGATCTTATCTGGGATGGTATGTAATGCTTCTCTTACCAGTTTTACAAAGATGTCCACATTAGGACAAAGACCATTAGGGGGGAAAACTTGTGTTCAGCTGTGCAGATGAATAGGTAGTAGAGTTTGTGTAGGTTCTTCCAGTACTTGCTGTTCTTCCAAAAGAGACTCCAGGTCTGAGAGGGCTTGCTGTTCCTTAAATGTAGAGAATACATCAGTATAATTATTGGCAAAGAATTTCTTATATCTCAACTTTCTCGCAAACAATTCCAGATCCTTAATGATGGTAAAGTGATCTAGCTTTGCTGTGGGAGAAAATGTGAGTCCCTTTTCAAGTACACTAACCTGGAATTTGGTAAGCGTTATATTGGATAAGTTGATCACCTTTAATTTATCCTGTGTTTCTGTGCACCTCTTTTCTGATTTCTCAGAACTCGTCCGGAACCACCTGGATTCATGGCATCGGGCAGGGGGCCGTGTTCCAATATGTCTCCCCTTCCTTGCCGCTTGCCTAAAAAATGTTCTCCACATGATTCCTCAGAGAGACTTGATACCAGGGATGATGACCTTGAATTTCTTGCCGTCCTCCCTCTACCACCTTGATTATTGTTATACCAGCGGTATACTTTCTTATTTTGATAGTCTAATAAATCTCGTTGGTATTTCTTTATTTTTCTATCCTGAACCTCCTTCTCACATTTGTTAATTTCTAAATCCAACTCCTTATCAAACTTGGAATGCTCCTCCGGAGTCAGGCTTTCCTGAATCTGAATTTTATAACTGTCTAGATCTTTTTCTATCGTATCAATGGACTTCTTGTCTAAACCTATAAGTAGCTCAATAAGTGTGCGAGAACATCTAGTCAGTGCTTCCTCCCACCTTTCAATGAACAATGGATCCAGAACTACAGCTGTAGGGAATTATTGTATTCGCAATCCACGTGTGACTATATTTTTTTGAAGATATGTTTCTAAGGAGACTTTATTCCACCACAAACGAGTACGGCGTTTGAGAGAATCCCTAATTTTTAGCTTCAAGTCCCTCACATCAGGTATATCACTTTCTGCGGCACCCCTATCACCAAACAGTGTGCCTATTTGAGAGATCCAAGTTTTGTCACGTTTTTTGTAATCCATATAGCCACTGGCTGAGGCATCTGAAATAACAGAAACAATGTTAATCCACCAATAATGAGCCCCTTAAATCAAAAAGACGATTCCATATAGAACCTAATTCAACCTACAATAATTGTACAGGAATCCATAATTTCTTGATCAAAAGTGAAATTGATTTTTATTTTTACTCATAATACATATCATCATATAATTCAAAAATAGACATAGGACAACAGTTTCGTGAAAAATGGGGGAAGATAGTATAGCCGCACATACATTAATAAGGTGACGATATCCAAGCACATGGTGACCAACACTCATGTATCATTTATCAGACTCCAGTATTTATAGACATCAATACAGGAGTTGGTACATATCTAATTCAGTTATCATACCAGTATATCTTCACGTAAAAAATCCAATGAGACCCTTTTATCCAGAGAGACACATGATGATTTTATAAATATGATGACTATAAATCACACTGGGACCACAAATGAATACCATTTACTGTGCGGACCTGCAAAGTCAGAGTAAATGACCCAAATGTAATTCAATTAGTAGTGCCAGGCAATGCATAGGTCCTAATACATTAACATGTATACATGTTAATCATGTGGAGAACATTTTTTAGGCAAGCGGCAAGGAAGGGGAGACATATTGGAACACGGCCCCCTGCCCGATGCCATGAGTCCAGGTGGTTCCGGACGAGTTCTGAGAAATCAGAAAAGAGGTGCACAGAAACACAGGATAAATTAAAGGTGATCAACTTATCCAATATAACGCTTACCAAATTCCAGGTTAGTGTACTTGAAAAGGGACTCACATTTTCTCCCACAGCAAAGCTAGATCACTTTACCATCATTAAGGATCTGGAATTGTTTGCGAGAAAGTTGAGATATAAGAAATTCTTTGCCAATAATGATACTGATGTATTCTCTACATTTAAGGAACAGCAAGCCCTCTCAGACCTGGAGTCTCTTTTGGAAGAACAGCAAGTACTGGAAGAACCTACACAAACTCTACTACCTATTCATCTGCACAGCCGAACACAAGTTTTCCCCCCTAATGGTCTTTGTCCTAATGTGGACATCTTTGTAAAACTGGTAAGAGAAGCATTACATACCATCCCAGATAAGATCTCAAAGTTTAATTTGACTTATAAGGAACGACAGGCGATTAAGGAGTTGAAAAATATGAAAACAGTGGTAAGAAAACCCGCTGACAAGGGGGGGAATCTTGTTGTTTGGCCTACAGATCAATATGAACGTGATGTTTTTCGAAAATTGAACAACAGGATATGCTATCAAAAATTGGATGTCAATCCCACTGTTCAATACAAAAGAATACTGGATGATATTATAGAAACAGGGTTTAGGAAGGGCATAGTTTCGCTCAAAATGAGAGATGGACTCATGACCGACTGCCCTAAGACTCCAACTTTCTATGTTATCCCAAAAGTTCATAAAAATAGGAACAATCCCCCCGGTCGTCCTATAGTATCGGGAATAAATGGACTCAATGAAAAGGTTTGCAAATTTATTGATTTTTTTTTCTCCAGGGATGTGTCGGGACCCTGCCATCATACATCAGAGATACGACAGACATCCTAAAACGCCTCAACCATATCCAACTTGAACCAGATATGTATCTGGTCACTTGTGATGTTGAGGCGTTATATACATCTATTGTCCATAGCCATGGGACCGCTGCATCTAGGACCTTTCTACAAATGACCAACATGGAAACTGAACTCATCCCTGGTGAATTTCTTACAAAAATTGAATGATAATGCATTTAACATCCGGCTAACATCTAAATATGATTACTGGAAGGTGGAGTTTTTGGACATATTGATCATGAGGGGTGAGGAAGGTCATATTGTTACTGATGTATTCAGGAAACAAACAGTGACTAATACACTCCTACACGCCTCCTCCTCACACCATCCCCAAACAATTAAAGTGCCCATAGGGCAATTTTTACGTATGAGAAGAATATGTTCGAGTGACAAAGATTTTGGCACTCAGGCCCAACGACTAAGAACGAATTTGGAAGAACGGGGATATAAACCAAGGAACATCAGACAGGGTTTTATTAGAGCGGCAAGAAGTGAGCGAGAGCATCTGTTAGTGACACGTAAAAGAAATCAGAATCTCCAACCTGTGAGATTCATCACTAACTTTAATGATAAGTGGAATGAAATTGGGGGGATTTTCAAAAAATATTGGCAGATCCTATTGGCTGATAAAGACCTCGCCAAACATTTAACGACACATCCTGCAATGACCTGGCGTAGGTCAAAAAAATCTAAGGGACCTGCACACGCGGAGTCACTATATTCCACCACAGCAAAATTTGTTAGGTTAAAAGGGCCCAAAATGGGGGTGTTTCCAGTGCGGGAATTGTACCGCCTGTAAATACATACAGAGAAGTATGTCGTTTGATAATAGTTCAGCCTGTAAAAATTATTCCATCACTCATAATATCACCTGCAGGACTGACATGGTTATATATTATGCATGGTGCCCGTGTAACAAAATCTACATAGGCATGACCACAAGACAACTGAGAGTGAGAACACTTGAACATGTGAGGGACATAATTAATGCCAAGGGTTGCAAAGAGGTAGTGGGGTTAAAATCTATCCCACGACATTTTTTCCTTCATCATAATTGCAACCCCAATGGGTTCAAGGTAAAAGGCATCGACCATGTCAGCCTTGGTGCTAGAGGTGGTGACTATAAAAATGAATTGTTGAAAAAAGAAACGAAATGGATTGTAGTCCTAGACACAATGACACCTAAGGGACTCAATGAATCCCTAAGCTTCAAGTCCTTTCTGTCAGGGTAGCGCGAATTTTAACTTTGTTTACGTTTTCACTTATGCTTTTTTAACTGTAGATATTTGTTTCCTTTTTAGTTTCCCATGATTGTTATGGCCTTTTGTTATATTCACCATGAACTGAATGATAACCGCCGGGGATGATAAATATTGAAGAACGTTACCCGGTTCACAGCCCTAAAAAGGGATTTTGAAAAAACCAACAATTGAAGTACATGATGTCGCTGGATATATGAATGGTCATTCTGTGATTAAGTTTATAATATATATAGATCAGCTATTTCATATATTGTATGTAAATGTAATTTTGCGTGTGAGACTACAGCGTATATTGGTATATGTATTGGTATATAGCGGGCGTTCATGTGCGTTGTTTGGCTGTGATGGATATCAAAAGTGGGTGTAGATTACCTCCCACTAAAGGGGCTCATTCACACAATTAGCGATGGAGCGTTTATGCTGCCCATAGTGATTTGGCCCGGCGTGCGCGCGCCAAGAAAGGGACGCGCCCGCCTGCATGCGCTGCACATCACGGCGAGCAAGTTGCCGACAGAGAGGGTTGGCATGGCGACCGGATAACACATCCGGTCTCCCTGCTGGCTCCGTGTCATGTGACCGCTGACCTCACATGTGCGGTCAGGTGACGGATGACGCGCTCGACAGGCGACGGGTTCGCGTGATGTGCATCATGGGGCGGGGCGCGCCCACAACATCTACCGGGGAGCGCGCAGCTGTGCCCAAATCATGGGATCTATAAAAGGTGTGTTTACAATACTTCACACAAGCCTCCTGACGAAACCAGAGCGGTGAAACGCGCGTATAGGTATAGGTGACGGCCTCCAGCCACGTGGTGACCATCATATGACTACTGACATGACTTCAGGTATGGACTAGAGACAGGCAGTAATTGTATATGGAGGTTTAACAAGGTTATATACCAGAGTGTGGGCTGTTTGAAACCCAATGATGGTATGTATATTATCTTAGATCAAATATACTATCTTATTACCATTGATCCCTTTTGAGATATATGAATATCACCGGTGGTCCACATATGGATGCATACATGTATACATGTTAATGTATTAGGACCTATGCATTGCCTGGCACTACTAATTGAATTACATTTGGGTCATTTACTCTGACTTTGCAGGTCCGCACAGTAAATGGTATCCATTTGTGGTCCCAGTGTGATTTATAGTCATCATATTTATAAAATCATCATGTGTCTCTCTGGATTAAAGGGTCTCATTGGATTTTTTACGTGAAGATATACTGGTATGATAACAGAATTAGATATGTACCAACTCCTGCATTGATGTCTATAAATACTGGAGTCTGATAAATGATACATGAGTGTTGGTCACCATCTGCTTGGATATCGTCACCTTATTAATGTATGTGCGGCTATACTATCTTCCCCCGTTTTTCACGAAACTGTTGTCCTATGTCTATTTTTGAATTATATGATGATATGTATTATGAGTAAAAATAAAAATCAATTTCACTTTTGATCAAGAAATTATGGATTCCTGTACAATTATTGTAGGTTGAAAAAGTTTCTCCTTGCGGAGACTGACAAACCAATATGGCTATCAGTGTTGAGGACTCTTACAGCTGCAATGCTCCTCTGGCAAATATTCAAATTGTCTCTTCAGGAAGGAAGGAGACAAACTCTAGCGCCACCTATTGGAAGTAACAATTCTAAAAGTCAAAAGGGACTCTCCAACGAGCCTTTTCATATGACCTAGGATTTATGCCAGATAAGAACCTCAATTTGCAGACACGTTGTTTCGGGATGATTGTCCCTCATCAGTGCAAAGTATGAGGTCTGATCTGGCTAAATGACAAGCTCTACTGGGGTCTCAGGGGAAAACTTTTTTTTTTTTTGCGGAGACTGACAAACCAATCTGGCTGTCAGTGGTGAGGAGTCTTACAGTTGCAATGCTCCTCTGGGAAATATTCAAATTGTCTCTCTGTTTTCCCCTGAGAACCCAGTATACAATCATCCCGAAACACCGTGTCTGTAAATTGAGGTTCTGATCTGGCATAAGGCTGGTTTCAGATCAACATTTTCCTGCCACACTCCCAGATCCGGCACAAGGGCAGTACAGTACAATACAGTTCACAGACAGTGCGGCAAGCCCCGTCACATGCTGTCACATGCTCCGGACACATGACCGCATGTGCCCGGAGCTTGCCAGTGAACTGTATTGTACTGTACTGCCCTTGTGCCGGATCTTGGAGTGCGGCAGGAAAACGCTGATCTGAAACCAGCCTAAATCCTAGGTCATATGAAAAGGCTTGTTGGAGAGTCACTTTGGATTTTTAGGATTGCTACTTCCAATAGGTGGCGCTAGATTTTGTCTCCTTCCTCCCTGAAGAGACAATTTGAATATTTCCCAGAGGAGCATTGCAGCTATAAGTCTCCTCACCACTGACAGCCAGATTGGTTTGTCAGTCTCCGCAAGGAGAAAAGTTTTCCCCTGCTTCCTCAGGAGTAATTTAAATGTTTTAATACATACAGAAAATTAGAGAAGCATTTTATTGCAAATTCTATTAGAGTTTAAGAACTTTATTCTGTCCATTTTATATACTACCCACTAGTTTGCAGCAATATAGCAGACTGTTTCCAACTGGTTTATTAATGATCAGAGCAGCAAATCCATGAGCAGCAGCTTATTGCTGATGTAGACTGAGGCCCATGTGAGGGGAATATCAGGAGTAAATATAAAATCTCTATTGTCAGTATTTAGCAGTCACTCAGCCCAAGTGTTAGGTCTGTAAATGTTAATGCTACTTCTTAAAGACATAGAATCATCTAAAAGATTTTTTCCATAAACATACCCGATTGTTTTAATGGAGCCAGAGCTACGATGATTCACAGCTGGCGTATCTCTGGAAAACAACAGTAACGTCCCGTATCCTAGTGTACTGTTCACTTTCCCCTATCCTTACAAATCAGATTCTGAAATGATAGACACATTTACTTTTTTAGAAATTTTTTGCCCTACTACGTTTCTTCTTTTGGCCTGATATTCAGGTGCCTCACATGCGGCTACTGTCTCATGAAATGTAATCATAGCTGTGGCACTTGGGAGTAATGGAAATTACAGTAATTACTGGCTGCTTTCGTCTTTTCACTATAAATCACCAATTTTGTCATCGCAGATGTTCTTACATCTCGTCCTCCTTTTTTTCTTACTCTGCTCATTCCCTCTTTTGAATAACGTCAAGACTTATTTATTATAGTTGTATTATTTTTAAATAGGGCCAATTACTGAACCAAAACTTTATTAATGTAGTATGTCCGTCATGACTCAGGAGCTTTCATAGCCAATTATTGGCCGAGCTCTGGAAAGTCTAACTCCGTTCCAAGTAAACAGCATTTTTGTAATTGAGAATGAGCCATGCCATATTTAGATCCAAGACAGTTTAATAGCAAAACACACTTATTAGAAAAAGAGACAATGCTTAATTCTGTCCATTTCTGCAATCAAAATCAGCAAGAAATACAGTGTGCGCATTTATTAGGACATTAGTATTTTTGATGATTAATTTTATTATTGAACTACTACAGTGCTGTTGGTCAATCCAAAAGGTTCATAAACCTGAATGTTTAAAGTGGGCTTTACACGCTACAACATATCTAACGATGTGTCGGCAGGGTCATAATGTAAGTGACGCACATCCGGCATCGTTAGTGACGTAGTTGCGTGTGACAGCTACGTGCGATTGAACGTAAAACCGTTCATCGCATACACGTCGTTCATTTGCTAAAAATTGCACGTTGGGTTGTTCAATGTTCCCGAGGCAGCACACATCGCAGTGTATGACACCCCGGGAACGATGAACAGATCTTACCTGCGTCCCGCCTGCAATGCGGAAGGAAGGAGGTGGGCGGGATGTTTACATCCCGCTCATCTCCACCCCTCCCCTTCTATTAGACGCCTGCCGTGTGACGTCGCTGTGACGCCGAACATCCCTCCCACTCCAGGAAGTGGATGTTCGCCGCCGGGTGAGTACGTGTGACGGAAAATAATCGTTTGTGCGACACGGTCAACAAATTGAACGTGTCGCACATACGATTGAGGCGTGTCACATCGCATACGATAACGTATGCTTAATTGTAAGGTGTAAAGCAGGCTTTAGAAAGTAAAAGTGAGATTTTGTTTTTCTTTGGAAAATATCTATGTGCAGAATTATTGGGCAACTATTAGTGTACAGAAATAATGTAAATAATTAGTGTCCAGAAATATCCTTTCTACTAAATGGCACTTCCAGCTTGACTGTAACTATCACACAGTCCTCTGACTGTTGATTACAAAGATTAACTCACTTTCTGCTTCAGTCTATGGACTGTACTTATGTGGTCAAGGCTAGAGAGGAAAAAACCACACAAACCAAAATATAGTGCCTGCTCCCTGTTGACAAAATGCATTATGGTATCTGGGCAGAGGTTTGTAACAAAGTACAGGGTATATAAGCACACTGCCACATTAGTATCCACCAAAGCATCAATAGACAAACCACATACAACACAACATGGTCAGACTTATGGAATACAGTGGAACCTTGGTTTACAAGAACAATCCATTCTGTGCTTGTAAACCAAGTTACTCATCTAGCAAAGCAAGATTTCCCATAGGAAATAATGCAAGCTCAGACAATTAGTTCCACAACTTGTTCAATGTCCCATCCTGGTCCCCTATTGTGCCATTCCACACACACACAAACACGCGCAAACACACACATTATGCTCACCTTACCTTCCGTTCCCTCGCTGGCCTCCTGGCTCTTGTAGTCCACCGATACAGGATGTGTATTGCGTAACCATCGCGACCGATGCTGGAGCTTCCGCTGCCAGCGCGCTGACGTCAAAGGCATGAGCCGCTTGCCTCTGATTGGTCAGCTGCCTTTGAGAAGCATCTGACAGCAGAAGTTCCTCCATCGTCGCGATGGTTACCATATACACATGTTGTACCAGCGGACCACAAGAACCAGGAAGCCGGAAAGGGAATGAAGGGTAACGTGAGCATAATATGTGTGTATGTGTGTGTGTGTGTGTGTGTTTGTGCGGACTGCAAGAGCGGGTCAGAGCGCGGTGAAAGTACGGAACTGGAAGTGTGTGCAGTGAGTATTTGCTCATACAGCAAAGATTGCTCGTAAACTGAGTTACAAATTTACAGCAAGCTTTGCTCGTATAGCGAAATACTTGCACACCAAGTTACCGAGGTTCCACTGTATGTTTTTGTTTGCATAACCAATAAAAACATACTTTTTTTTTTTCTCACCTATGTATTTAGAGGGTATTTTGTGCAAGTTAACTTACTAGATAGGAAATGTAAAAGCCAACTTACATATTTTCTGCTGAGATTGCAGTGGCTTGGAAATGATGACTGATTAGACGAGACTGGTCAGTTGGTTCAGGAATAGAGATGAGCAGTTGAAGTTCAGTTCGGCGGGCTCAGCCGGACTTTTGATAAAGTGCTGTTCTTGACTTGACCTGAACTTCATTTGAAGTCACTGATTGGCAGTTCGGGTCTCCACCCACATACAGCCAGCCATAAACAATCACTTCCAGGGGAGAGTGGACGGGCTTTTGTTTTTTGGGCGCACACCACATGTGATCATGCTGTTGTTACCCCCAGTGTGCAGCGTTCAAACACTGCAAGTGGCTCACAGTGGGCTGAGCACAGAGCGTACCCTAGCACAGCGATGCTCTTGCAGGTGGGGGGTTTTTTTTGTTTGTTTTTTTTAAGTCTGCATTCGATACGAACATTGACCGCCTAACCTTGGGTTCTCTCATCTCTATTCAGGACCAAACAACTGGTAAATACTGCCTCCAGTGAAATTACATTGACACAGTGGTATAGTATTTGGGGCTACTGCAGTATTGTTTTTCTACAATAAATATGCCTACAATGTAGGGATGAGTAAATATTTTGAAATTCGAATTTGCAAACGGCAGCAATTGTTTGCCAAAATTTTGATTTGCTCACAATTAAATTGTAAGTACTCTACTCACCCCGGGAAGATGTGTAAAATATTTTGTGGTCTCTTAGGATTGTATTCAACCCTGTCAAGTTCTTCAATACAAATAAAGCCTCAATAATGTCAAAGTGACCTCAACAGGTCTGGTTATGGGTAAATAGATTTTAATGGTTCTTCCCTGCTGAGCTGTCACACACTATCTGCAGAACATCTTAAAGTGTTAATTTCTATTTCATAAATCAATAGCATACAAGTAAATAAGCAACTTTGTAATATATCTTATCACACAAATTTGTTTCTTTCTCTGCCAGGTTTGATCAATCATTATCCAAATTCTCAAATCTGAGGTAAAGTTTAGAATTGAATTGTATTCAGTGAAGACTTTCCCATTACTAAGATAGGAGATGGCGATTGTTACTGATGAGATTCTATGGTGATAGAGGGACGATGGGGTGAAGCTCTGCCTCTAGCTCCTCCTTCTCCTGTAGCGCCTCTTTCCTTCTGTTATCATAGAAACTTATCAGTAACAACTGCCATTTCCCATCCCAGTAATGGGAAAGTCTTCACTGAATGCAGATTTTAGGTCATGCTAGGTATGGGGAAGTACCAAGCGAATGGCGAAAGCGAAAGGAAAACCTATGTCTAGGGAAGGGAGAGATAGTGACCCCTGACAAAGCCTACCGATGAGCCCTGGGTTCCCTCACCACCCTAGATAGGTTCCGCACCTATGTGTCGGGCCAGATACCTGACCTTTGGCTGACCCTGATCTGGGCCCTAGGTAGGGAACAGATGGGGTGAGCTCTTCGTCAACCCCACTAGGTGCTAAAGGACAAACAGGGATAACAAACAAGGGAAAACAACAAACAACTTAGCTATTGTACACTAAAGGAGAGAAACTGCAACAACCACCGAGATTCTCCAGATGTATGCAAGCAGCCTGCCTGCATTGAAGACTTGAAAAGATTTATCAAATGTCACAAGCACCGAGTAATAGGAAGTGAAGGTATATAAAGCCACCAGGCCACTGCTGATGAACATCAGCTGACAGGCTGAACAACGCCACAGGGTCCTATAGGGAAAAGGATGAAAACCAAGCAGGAATGATAGAAGGTCAGGCAGTGGTTTGTGCAGCCAAACGCTGTGACCTTCTGTAGCCGGACACCACATAACTGTCTGTTTGAGTATTTTATGGCTTTCTGTCACGAACTCTATAGCTAAGCTATGATGTCCTTTCATTATTCAGATTTTCAGATTCACATCATAATGGATACTACATTTTCTTCCTCTGCTTTCCACAGGATATGACAATCCCTCCTGGTTGGCTAGGATATACTATGTGATAGCTGCAAAGCATTATGGGGATGCCCACTCGACCTCATCTAAGGTCGTGTGAGCCTTCTCTGGCTGAAACAATATGAATAATGCCAGTAGATATTTTTGTTGATTTGCAAACAATCAAATTGCAAATGACGTGACTTCACTGGGCAATTTACATAGACATTTCCACAAAGGTAACAGAAAAAAATGGACCATGCAATTTATTGTGCAATTTTTCTTGAGTATATTGATACCCCATATGTGGTGGAGAACTACTGTATGGGCGCATGGCAGGGCTCAGAAGGGAAGAAGCACTATTTGACTTTTGCAGCATAAAAGTGGCAGGAATACATAATGGATGTCATGTGCAGAGTCCCTGATGTGCCTAAGTAGTGGAAACTCCCCAGAAATCAACCCATTTTTGAAACTACACCCATCAAGGAATTTATCTAGAGGTGTGGTGAGCACCAGGTGATTCAAAGAATTTTAAAACAAGCCGAGAAAATAAAAAATCATATTTTTCCCACAAAAATGTTGTTTATCATCATAGTATCATCATAGTTTTTAAGGTTGAAGGGAGACTCTAAGGCGGGCTTTGCACGCTGCGACATCGGTAACAATGTGTTACCGATGCTGCAGCGATAGTCCCGCCCCCATCGCACGTGCAATATCTAGTGAAAGCTGCCGTAGCGATTATTATCGCTACGGCAGCTTCACATGCACTTACCTGCCGTGCGACGTCCCTCTGGCCGGTAACCCGCCTCCTTCCTAAGGGGGCGGGTCGTGCGGCGTCACAGCGACGTCACACGGCAGGCGGCCAATTGAAGTGGAGGGGCGGAGATGAGCAGGATGTAAACATCCCGCCCACCTTGGTCCTTCTCATTGCAGCCGGCGGCAGGTAAGGTGAAGTTCCTCGCTCCTGCGGCTTCACACACAGCGATGTGTGCTGCCGCAGGAGCGAGGAACAACATCGTACCTGTCGCTCCCCCGGCATTATGGAAATGTCGGAGGCTGCAGCGATGATACGATAACGACGCTTTTGCGGTCGTTCATCGTATCATCTAGGATTTACACACTACGACATCGCAAGTGACGCCGGATGTGCGTCACTTTCGATTTGACCCCACCGACATCGCACCTGCGATGTCGTAGTGTGCAAAGCCGCCCTAAGTCCATCTAGTTCAACCCATAGTTTAACATGTTGATCCAGAGGAAGGCAAAAAAAACCCAATGTGGCAAACAAGTTTCAATGGGGAAAAGATTTCCTTCCTGACTCCCCATCCGGCAATCAGACTAGTTCCCTGGATCAATACCCTGTCATAAAATCTAATATACATAACTGGTAATATTAAATTTTTCAAGAAAGGCATCCAGGCTCTGCTTAAATGTTAGTAGTGTTTTAGGTCCAAGTTTTGCAATTCCACAAGGGTAATAGGAGAAGATGCACCATACAATTTGTTGTACAATTTCTCTTGAGTATGCCGATACCCCAAATGTGGTGGGAAACTACTGTTTGGGCGGAAAGGAAAGAATGCCATTTTAGCTGGAATAGATTGCAGACAACATATCACATTTGAAAATTCCCTGATATGCCAGAACAGCAAAAACCTCCCATAAATGAACCTGTTCTGCAAACTGTACCTCTCAATGAATTAAGTTTGGGGTGCAATGAGCAATTTTAACCCTTAGCTGATTCATGGAATTGTAAAACATTGGGCTGTGAAAATAAATTACCAGTTTTTACACTAAAATGTTGCTTTGACTGTGACGGGGGTGTACAACAGAGCAAAGGATGGACGAGGCCGAGGGACGATCCAACAGGTTTATTAACAGGAATGCAAGAACAGCACACGATAAGTCCACGTAAAACAGATTCGGGGGCCCTTCCCGACAATCCTCGGACCGGATTACAAAGCAATCGTCCTTACAGTAGTCCAAAGAGTTCCACACAATCCCACGGGCCGCCACACAGGCCTAGCTCCGTCCGTGTCCACAGCCACCCAGGCTGGAGCTCCTGCTCCCTTCAAGTTTCAGCTCACTCTGCCTGAATCTCCCAGGTAAGCAGAGTTTACACTAGTTGGACTCTAGGCCCACCTCCCCCTACTCCCAGGGATGGAAGTGCCTCAAGAGGATATAACCTTGCATTTTAGGGGGGTGATTACCTACAACAATAGAAATGTACACAGAAGTAGTTCAAATAAGACAATGAACCCAGCTTGAAATAGGAATCTGTACAGCATATACAGTGAGAGGGTAAATTACATCTTCACAATCCCTCCCCCTCCCAACTTGTGTACGTACTAGGGACCTCTACAGGTCACTGGTTAAGTACACACAGGCAGAGCGTTACTTACATGTGGCTTCATGCAGCCACGAATTGGCATCGTAGCTCTCCCACATCATTGCCCAGGAGAACAGCTGCAGGCAGACCACCCATCACCCCAACCACACATCGCCTGACCCCAAAACCAAAGCTCAGATCCACAGTGGCTGTGGGAATAGTCCTCCATTGTCCACCAGCCAGTTCAATGACAATCCCAGGTCCTCTATGGATTGCCTCAGGCCGAACCACTCGGGGATCAGCCAGTGTGAGGAAAGCACCCGAGTCACAAAATCCAACAAGTCTCTGTCCATCCAGCACAACCTCCTGCAAGTGCTTACCTCGATGAGCAGAAGTCGTCATAACTGCAGGTCGCACCCCGTAAACTCCTGGTGGTGCAACATGGGGGGCTGAGTCACTAGGCCAGTCCTCACATAGCGGTGCCACATCTTCCTCCATGGCGCTGGGCTGTAAATAATTAACAATCCGATTGGGCGCAGGATCAGTCCTCATTTGAACAGCTGGGCAGGAGACTTGCCGATGCCCTGGCTGTCCACATTGATAGCATCTGAACTGGGTCTCCCTCCATCCAAGGCGTCCTCTTGGGTAAGGGGTAGGGGAACTTGGAGGCCGGCTCCCACCTGAAGGTGCTGTAGGGGTTTGAGGATGATTCCTCCATGGCCTGGCTGGGCATGAGGCCTGCAAATGCCCGGGATGCCTACAAACATAACACCTGCGCTCTGTTACTTCCTCTCCCCGGCGTATTCCAGAAAGTGCAGTAGAAGCAACTGGAGGCACATTAACACGGGTATCAACATGTGGTGGCTTAGAGGAACGGGGAACAATGGGGACAGAATAACTGGGGGCATCCGGTGTTGTGGAGCTGTTAGGCGTCTCTCCATCCTCCAACAGAACCCTCCACTGAGGCTTGATGGTGAGCACCTCATCAGCTAGAGCAGCAGCTTCCTCCACTGTCGCTGGTTTTCTCTCACGCACCCATTCCCGGATCTCAGCGGGGCACTTGAAGTAAAACTGCTCTTTTAGGAGGACCTGGAGGACGGTCTCCAAGGTTAAGGCCTCCTCTGCCTCCAACCAACGATGCCACAGATGTTTGAGTTTGTGGGCATACATCTTGAAGGACACTTCCTCATCACATGCTAGAGTACGGAACTGAGTCCTGTAAGTGTCTGGCGTTACAGCATAATGTTCTAGAATAGTCTGTTTAATATCCGCATACTCACAGTTCCACCGATGGTCCATAGCTCTATAGGCTGCAGCAGCTCCACCCTCTAAGAGCCCAACCAGATGCCGGACGCGCTCCCTTTCTGGGACTTCCATTAATCGACACTGATGCTCAAAGTCCTGGAAGAAGCCCTCAATGTCACCAGCAGCCTCATTAAACTGCTTGAAGTCTTTGCGGGACACTCTGGGAAGTTCCCTCATGATGGGTGCTGGGGTTACAGTCTGTCTGGAACCTCTCGCGGCTTCCACAGCGAGCTGCTTATCCAGCAATGCCATCTCCTCCATCCTGCGCTCCTTCTCTTCAGCTCCACGCATGGCCTCCCTCTTATCTTCTATGGTGGCCTCATCTCCAAGCAGTGCCATCTTTTCCTTGTACCACACAACCCATTGACTTTTTTGGGTATTCACCTCCGGCTCCCGTCTTTGCTCCCCTTGCTGTGGAAATTGTTCCTCGGTGCCATCTTGCAGGCAAGCGTGTTCCAATGCCTCAATCAGCTGCTCCTTGGAGAGTCCTTTGAAACGAACTCCTACTTCACGGGCCTTTGATTGCAGGCTCCCCAAAGTCCAGGTCTTGTACTCTGCAGTGCTGGTTCCTGATGTTAAGCCATTGTCCTCCATTCCTTCTGCTCTGATCCCAGCGCTGCCAACCAGTTTGTGACGGGGGTGTACAACAGAGCAAAGGATGGACGAGGCCGAGGGACGATCCAACAGGTTTATTAACAGGAATGCAAGAACAGCACACGATAAGTCCACGTAAAACAGATTCGGGGGCCCTTCCCGACAATCCTCGGACCGGATTACAAAGCAATCGTCCTTACAGTAGTCCAAAGAGTTCCACACAATCCCACGGGCCGCCACACAGGCCTAGCTCCGTCCGTGTCCACAGCCACCCAGGCTGGAGCTCCTGCTCCCTTCAAGTTTCAGCTCACTCTGCCTGAATCTCCCAGGTAAGCAGAGTTTACACTAGTTGGACTCTAGGCCCACCTCCCCCTACTCCCAGGGATGGAAGTGCCTCAAGAGGATATAACCTTGCATTTTAGGGGGGTGATTACCTACAACAATAGAAATGTACACAGAAGTAGTTCAAATAAGACAATGAACCCAGCTTGAAATAGGAATCTGTACAGCATATACAGTGAGAGGGTAAATTACATCTTCACATTGACGCCAAAGTTTTAATTTTCAAAAAGGGTTCTAGGAGAAAATAGAACATAGAGTTTGTTATACAATTTCTCCTTAGTACGCCAGTACCCCATATGTGGTCAAAAACTACTTTTGAGGCACAGTGTAAAGTTCAGAAAGGAAGGAGTTTGGAAGGGTTTGGAAGTGCAAATTCATATTGGCAAAGCCCCTGACATACAAAACAAAAGCAGACCCCCATAAATGACCCTATTTTACAAACTTCATCCCTCAATGAATTTATCTAGGGGTGAAGTGTGCATATTGGCATCACGGGTGTGTCAAAAAATGTTATACTATGGAAAATATAATTACATTTTTTGAGCATTAAAATTTTGTTTTAACCACAGGTTTCCAATTTTCACAGGGTGAATAGATAAAAAAAGGCTCCATAATATATGACACAATTTCTCCTGAATGTGGGTGGCAACATTCAGGAGAAATTGTGACTGTACAGTACTGATTGGAAACACAGCAGGGCACGAGAGGAAAGGAGCGCCATTTGACATTTGGAGCACAGATTTTCATAGAATAGCTTGTGGACTCCATTTGCAGAGTTCCTAAGTGCCAGAAAAGCTGAAACCCCCTCAACTGACTACATTTTGGGAATTACACACCTGTGGGAATTCATCTATGGGTGTAGTGACGATTTTGGCTCTGGAAAATACCCATGATGTCAAACTCAGTGAATGTTGAAAAATTAAAAATTGTAAGTAAGCCCTTGTAGTGCCCAGTGCATAGCAGTTGCCATACATTGTGCCCAGCTTGTGCTTCACGAGACACACTCAGGGTTTAATAATTAAGATAGCGGTGACTGTTATATAATCCTGATAATTAGTTCTGCCTATTAGTCATTGGTATATCAGACAGTATTGATTCTGCTTGGGTTTTGGACGCCACAAATAAGAAGTGCAGGTGGAATGCAATTAGCACATATGCCGCTCCACTCTGGATTTAATAACCCGTTCGCCTTGCAGTATAAGCGATAAGGCGGCTTTATTCCTCAAGCATTAAAGCATGTTAAAGGCTAAAGTATTTATGTTTTTCTGCTACCAGAGTCATGTGTGGGCTTGGTTTTTGCAAGATGAGTTGCAGTTTTTTTCCACGGCACTCGCTTCCAGTACATAAAACCCTCTTTTATTATGACGTATTAATATTCACCTCTCAATGGAGGCCAAGGCAGACGTGGGGGGAGGGGAGGACAAAGTGTAGACAAGTGCAGATTCGGTCAGACGATGGACCGTTTTGCGCGCCTGCGCCTCTATAGGTCTGAGTGAATGGGCGGGGGGGCCAGAACCAAGTTATCACTACTCCCTACAGGTGAGCATTTACAACTAATTAAAGCAAGTCCCAATGACTCATACAAACAATTCTTATTTAAAATTCTATTAAAAAATGCAACACAACGAAATCTGCTTTAATTAGAAAAAAAGGGAGAGGAAAGACAAAGCAGTCAGTGATTAAATGAACACAGAGAAATCATTTTTATCATTTAAACTTAGTGGGCCCTGTGCTTTTGTTCTGATAATCCATTGTCTCCCTTTTCAGTAAGGCCAAGTGCCGACGGGCGCTCGTACCTGCGGATATATTCGCAGGTACGGCTGCATGTTTCCCGCAGCTGCCCGCTGGCATCCGCAGCTATTTTTAGCTGCGAGATTCCAGCAGAATAGCTGCGGGAAACATGCGGAGTTTCACGCAATTTACCTGCGGACGTCCCGGCCTCTATCTCCATAGCGGAGGGCCGGGATCTCCGCAAGTAAATCCGCATGAATAACTGACATGCAGTTAGGTGCGGCTGCGGGATCTCCGCAGGAGATTCCACAGCTGCACTTTCTGCAGCGTGGACACAGACACTCCCCATGTCCCATAGGATAACATGGGGAGTGCCTGTACATGCTAGAACCTGCGGATTTATCTGGAAAATCCAGAAAAATCCACAGGTTTTTTGCGGCAAAATCCGCAGTAAAAAGCTCCCGTGGGCACATAGCCTAAGGGCTGGTTCACACTAAGCGACAGCGACAACGAGGTCGCTGTTACGTCACCATTTTCTGTGACGTAACAGCGACCTTGTAAGTCGCTGTTATGATCGCTGCTTAGCTGTCAAACACAGCAGCCGAAGCAGCGATCATAACCGCGAGAGCAGGGAGCCGCGCACACGGCTTAGCACTGGCTCCCTGCTCTCCTAGCTACAGTACACATCGGGTTAATTAACCTGATGTGTACTGCAGCTACATGTGCAGAGAGCAGGGAGCAGCGCACACTGCTTAGCGCTGGCTCCTTGCTCTCCTAGCTACAGTACACATCGGGTTAATTAACCCGATGTGTACTGCAGCTACATGTGCAGAGAGCCGGAGCCGGCAGCACAGGCAGCGTGAGAGCTGCGGAGGCTGGTAACTAAGGTAAATATCGGGTAACCACCTTGGTTACCCGATGTTTACCCTGGTTACAGCTTACCGCAGCTGCCAGATGCCGGCTCCTGCTCCCTGCTCGCTTCTTTTCGTCGCTCTCTCGCTGTCACACACAGTGATCTGTGTGTCACAGCGGGAGAGCGCCTTTGAAGAAAATGAACCAGGGCTGTGTGTAACGAGCAGCGATCTCGCAGCAGGGGCCAGATTGCTGCTCAGTGTCACACACAGCGAGATCGCTAATGAGGTCACTGTTGCGTCACCAAAACCGTGCCGTAGCAGCGATTTCAGTAGCAATCTCGCTGTGTGAAGCACCCCTTACTCTTTATGGCAATCACCTCCTCTTTGTAGAGGTTTTATTTCTTCCAACCCCATAAATCGTATTACTCCTGCATCTGAATTATGGAATTCTCTTGTTTTTAGCTATTGAGTGGCAATCTAATAAAGAATTGGTTATCCACTAGGTGGACAAGACAGGGACGTTTACACCATAAAAACAATTTTATAGAAAAAAAATGGGGTTTTTTTGCCTTGCCGTATTCTGAGAGCTATAGCTTTTTTATTTTTTTGATGATGTGTTGAAGTTTTGAAGCTGTGTTGTGGCTTGTTGTTTTATTTGCGAGAGAAGATGACTTTTTCATCTATACCATTTTTATTTCTGACTTTTTGAAAAGACATAGTGCTTACTATTTTTTTTTAGCATTTTTGACGGTGTTCACTGAAGGGGTTAACTAGTGTGATGGTTTTATAAATTGAGTTGTTCAGGACGCAGCAATACCAAATGTGTGTAATTTTCTATATACAGTATTGTTTTTACATAAACGTATTTATTGGTATAATATTTTCTTTTTTATTCATTATTTTCAGATTATTTTTAAAATGTTTTTACAATATTTTTTTACTTAGTCCCTGTATGGGACATTAACTATTTTGGATTGCAATACATTACACCTGTCAGTGAGATACTGACAGAAGCCTCTCAGATCATGCTGTTTGAATGGTCTAACAGTCTTGCCCTTGCTGGCTAATAAATAAGGAATAACATTTGGAACTCCATTCTAAGTCTGAACTGGGTGCAAAAAACCTAAATAAACATCAATATATGGAGATAAGGTATGCACACCAGTGACTATGCAAGGGGAATACATGAAATAGCAGAAACTGCTGTGTGAATACTGACATGAAAAATTCAATAGCTATATGTAAGAATGAAATGTGAAAAATGGAACCTGCATTACTGCCATGAATATAGGAATAAAGAGAAATTTAGCTACTGAATTGATCAATGCAATAGAGCCCCAACACTACGCCAAAGTAGTTAGTAGTTTTAATATAGCTATTGAATTTTTCATGTCAGTATTCACACAGCAGTTTCTGCTATTACATGCATTCCCCTTGCATAGTCACTGGTGTGCATACCTTATCTCCATATAGTGATGTTTATTTAGGTTTTTTGCACCCAGTTCAGACTAAAGCTGGTGTCACACATAACGACGACGACAACGACGTCGCTGCTACGTCACCATTTTCTGTGATGTTGCAGCGACGTCCCGTCGCTGTCGCTGTGTGTGACATCCAGCAACGACCTGGCCCCTGCTGTGAGGTCGCCGGTCGTTGCTGAATGTCCAGCTTCATTTTTTGGTCGTCACTCTCCCGCTGTGACACACACATCGCTGTGTGTGACAGCGAGAGAGCGATGAAATGAAGCGATCAGGAGCCGGCACTGGCAGCTGCGGTAAGCTGTAACCAGTGTAAACATCGGGTAACCAAGGGAAGACCTTTCCCTGGTTACCCGATGTTTACGCTGGTTACCAGCCTCCGCTCTTGCTGCCAGTGCCGGCTCCTGCACTGTGACATGTGGCTGCAGTATGCATCGGGTAATTAACCCGATGTATACTGTAGCAAGGAGAGCAAGGAGCCAGCGCTAAGCAGTGCGCACGGCTCCTTGCTCTCTGCACTGTGACATGTAGCTGCAGCACACATCGGGTTAATTAACCCGATGTGTACTGTACCTAGGAGAGCAAGGAGCCAGCGCTAAGCGCGGCTCCCTGCTCTCTGCACATGCAGCACAGCGACGTTATGATCGCTGCTTCTGCTGTGTTTGACAGCTAAGCAGCGATCATAACAGCGACTTACAAGGTCGCTGTTACGTCACCGAAAATGGTGACGTAACAGCGACGTCGTTGTCGCTGTCGCTTAGTGTGACACCAGCTTTAGAATGGAGTTCCAAATGTTATTCCTTATTTGTTAGTAGTTTTTCGTTTGTGAACCCACCCCACTCACACCTATTGCCAATCCACATTATACGCATATATAGCCTGGGTCTCAGCTTCCCATACACGGTAAGTTTTTTAACTGCATGAGAGGACACACACAAGCTAGGGACCCCAACGTAGAGAAATACTTTGGCGTAGTGTTGGGGCTCTATTGCATTGATCAATTCAGTAGCTAAATTTCTCTTTATTCATATATTCATGGCAGTAATGCAGGTTCCATTTTTCATATTTTCATTCTTACATATAGCTATTGGATTTTTCATGTCAGTATTCACACAGCAGTTTCTGCTATTGCATGCATTCCCCTTGCATAGTCACTGGTGTGCATACCTTATCTCCATATATTGCCCTTGCTGGCTGACTGAGGCTTTCATCATGACCTCGAGTTCCTATGGCAACAAACAGGCCCTCGTGATCTTGTCGCCGGGGTCCCATCAGATGGGAGAGGGAGTGCACTCCCTCTCCCAGCCCCTAAATACTGCAATCAATATCGATTGCGGCATTTAGAGGGTTAAACAGCCCAGGGAAGTGCAGACACCCGATTTCCATGATGTACCTGTACATCATCTGTCGGGAACCACAATCCAACCATGACGTATAGGTGAGTCACATGTCTTGAAGTGATTAACGGGTTTTGGGTTTTTTTCGTTTTGTTTTTTTTAAACTATACTGTGTTGCTGCTGAAGCTTTTCACTATTATAGGTATGGGGTGGTGGGGGTTTATATGCCCAGTCAATAAATTGTATATATTATTTGGTATAGTGTTGAATATACAACATGGATTTTTCTACAAGTTCTCTTAGGCCTCCGACACACTCACGTGAAAATCACGCACGTGCCGAGAGACACGTATTTCCCCTGCGTGTTGTGTGCAGGTAAGTACGTGTCTCTGGTACGTGCGGGCCACGTGTGTTCTACGTGTGCTATCTGCCATAGCACATGTAGAACAGGTAATTTGCATACTCACGTGGTCCGCGCTGCTGTCCGTGGTGCTGATCTTCGGTCTCCAGCCCTGCCGTCTCCCTGCTACTGCTGCTGGCGGCCGCAGTGAAGTGAATATTAAATGAGAATAATGAGCGGCAGTCAGCAGAAAGTGGCAGCAGCGGCAGAGACAGGAGGGCTGGAGAAGGTGAGTTAAGGTTTTGTTTTTTTTTCACTGACATGTGTGTTTTCTCCGGCGCGTGTCACACGGGACCGCATCCACACTACACCCGTGTGGTACGGGTGCGGTCCGTATGACACCCGTGCTGGCGGACAAAAAACTGACATGTCAGCGTTTAGAAAAACGCACACACGTACAAACACACATGGACACACGTTCCGTGTGGTTTTACGTGTGTGTGCCTGCTACAATAGGGTAGCATTGCTGAACGTGTCTCCATGCCGCCGGTACATGCAAAAAATGACAAACACGTACCGGCAGCACGGATGTGTGTCGCAGGCCTTATATGTTTGGCCAGGATCAATTGAAGGCTTTCATTCAGGTGTCAGTGATTTTTCTGGCACATGAAAAAAAGAAAAAAAAATGGTTCTCGTTTCATCAGTGTTTTAAATCAGATTTTCACTTCCATTTGGTCTATGTGTTAGGCCAGTTTCAGACGTCCGTGATTAATCAGGTACAAGCCACACGCATGGTTATGGTCATACATGTGTCATATGTGTGTCACGTATATGTCACACGTGTGACATCTGTGTTTGCATACATGTGGCACGTAACGGAGAAAACATGGGTCTTTTGAATAAAAAGATTTTCTATATTCACTTGTATCCAGCGCTGTTTTCTTCGGCTCTGCTGCCTCCTGCTTCTGACCGCCGCTCATATTCATTGATTTATTCACTGCACTGAGGAGCTGGAAGCCGCAGCATCAGGCGTACAGATGAGTATTCAGCAACAAGTGTGTGTGCAGTGACGTCCAGGAGGTCATTGGAGTTCCTAATGAACTCTGATGACATCCTGATGACACCCCCACGACACGGCAGGTGTCACCACGGTGACTTCACGGGTTCATCAGAGTTCGTTGGGAACTCCAATGACCTCCTGGCCATCACTGCACACACTTGCTTGCTGAAAACTCACTTGTCACCGGCGATGGCGATGCTCCGGCTTCCAGGTCCTCAACACACACACACTGCTGGATACTCACCTGTCCCTAGCGATGCGGTCCCCGACACTAAAGTCTCTAGGGTAGCTCCGGCTTCCTGCTCCTCAGTGGAGTGAATAATCAATGAACATAATGAGCGAAGGTTAGAAGCAGGAGACAGCGGAGCCAAAGAAAACAGCGCTGGATAAAGGTGAATATAGAAAATCTTTTTATGTAAAAGACCTGTGTTTTCTCCGGTAGATGTCACACTGTCACATGGATCACATCAGTGTACGATCCACGTGACACCCATGCTGCCGGAGAAAAAATGGACATATCTCTGCGTGTGCGTGTGGGGTGATGAGGGATCACACGATCCATGTGAAAACACAGCAGAGTACCAGTATAGAATAACAGGGGTACGTGTGGCATCCGTGTTAAAAATGGATGTCACACGTACCTGAAACGCGGACGTCTGAAACTGGAGTTAGTTTTGGCCATCAGTGTTTAATCAATGATTTTATTGTATGAAAAAAGAAATTGCAAAGCTTTTCTTCTCAATTTATAATGTTAATTGCAGAGAGCACCAGGATGTCACTCATGATTTTCACTGGCTCTGCAAAAAAACAAACAAACAAAAAATACATGGACATGTGAACAGCCCGAGAGACTATAATGGGTACTTGTTCTATCCCTGAAAATCAGAATAGAACTTATATGTGGAAAAACTGACATCTGAAAAGCAGAGGTCTCAATCAGAATGCACAAGACACAAACCTCCCTGAGCGTACAAGAATTTTCCTATTGTAGAATAAACATTAGGGTGCAATCACCCAGCCACCAAGTCTTCACTGTGTGATATGAATATAGTGGGCTAATGAATGAAGGATAGATAATCAGGATGATGAAATTAGGATGACTATTGAATGGAAAGAGCACACAGGTTGATCAAAACAGTTCTTTGATCTCAAGGTTAGACATAGTGTCTCCAGGTTGGAGGTGGAGGGCATAAATGAAGTGTTAAAAGGGCTATAAAAGACACGAACATAGATAAGAACAAGGTAGGAGGTAGAGGTCTTCAAGAACAAGTCCCAGGTGGAGAGAGAAGCACATTCAGTAAGTGATCCTTGTTAATGAAGAAATATAGAGGGCAATATCAAAAGGTCATGCCAGAAAGAGATTATTGCCCCACTAAGGTGGCAAAATTAGGAGAAGTTAATGACAGCAGATAGATACCGGAGAGTGTAAAAGGTTCCTTTTTGGTAACTATGACCATATCCTAAAATCTAAGTGTGTATATTTATTGGGCTGTATTCGTTGATAATTATTGTCAATAATTCTTGATATTGTTGGGTATTTTGGTCATTCAATATTGATATTACTCATGGTAATAGTATTATAATGGCCATTAAATGATTACAATGCGAGAATGTGGAATTTATTACAGTTGTGCGGGATCATATTTAGGACACTACTCTGACTATAAGAATATTTTAGGGAATTCCATAATACTGTATATTCTTCACTAATATACATGACACATGCAATATTCACAGCGTAAGCAATTGATGACGGCTAATCCATATTTTGTGCATGGTAGTTTGTACACACCTTGTTGACAGAACATCTATTCGCACCAAGGGGTGAGGTCTGTTGTGCCCAGTGGAAGGTGATAATTGCCCCTACTTGCCATGTACATGCTTATATTGCCATACCCATGTCCATTACCTCAACATTGTATACAGCTACATTATATTACAGGCATTTTCCACCATGTAGTGTGGAGTTGAGGCTTTACGTATCATGATGGGTTCTTCATTTTCCACTTTCTTATTTTGAGACTGGCTGAGATAATGCTATGTACACACAGTTTTCTGAGGAGGTAAAACACAATGAGTTTTCCCAGCTAGAAACTGCCTTGGTAAATGCTCCTTTTTGGGGGAGTTTTCCTTTCCCTGAAGTGTTTTCTGAAACCTTTTCAAAAAGTTTTTTTTCCCTGAAGCTTTTTTTTTTGTAGCCTTCTGCGTCAATGAAGTTAAATGCACTTTTTATTTTTTTTTTAAATATGAAGAGGTTTTGTTTTTTTAACCTCCTATGATCAGAAATGTGGATTTTCCAAAGAAATAAATAAGATGTTTTCAACTTATTTTTTTTAAAATGTATTTTGAGGTTTAAGGGCTCATACTCATGTTGCTGAATTTCATGCATTTACGCTGTGTATTGCACCGCAGCGTAAATATATGCGACCTGCGTCCCCAGCACAATCTATGAAGATTGTGCATAATCTATGTGCACGTTGCATTTGAGAGCGCAGCAATTTGGATTTTGTTCCAAATCGCTGCGTTCTAAAAAGCAACATGTCAATTATTCCGTGCGCTTTGGATGCAGGTCCCGCTCTGTCTATGGGAGAGGCTGCATCCAGAGCGCATGAAATCAGCTTTTTTTCTGCATAAACACTGCATTCTTCTGCAGCGATTTGACGGGCACATGTGCTGTCAAATCCAATCCCTGCAGAAATTTCTGCAGGGACACGACGCAACGTGCGCATACAGCCTTAGAGTGGGTTCACTCCCCGCCCAAAAAATCATCCAAAAAGTCAGTTTTGATCATAGCCTAAGGCTATGTTCGCACGTTGCGTTTTTTACCGCGTTTCTGCAGCGTTTTTAGCAGCAGCGTTTTTGTGCTAAAATGCATGCGTTTTTGTTTTCCAGCAAAGTCTATGGGAAAAGCTGAAATCCTGTCTGCACTTTGCTTTTTTTTCTGCAGCGTTTAATTTGCATATTTGTGGTCAAAAACCATGCTGAAAAAGAAGCAGCATGTCAGTTGTTTTTGCCATTTCTGCAGCGTTTCCTTAACATTGGAGTCAATGAGAAATGGCAAAATGCAACCAAAAGCACAATTCCTGCGTTTTTCATGCTTTTTACCTGCTTTTCCACTGCGTTTTTGGCTCCAAAAACGCATGCTTTTCTGGACAAAAATTAATGGGTTCTAATGTTCCTTTACACACACACAATAACCGAAAATTTAAATGTTAAAAAATAATAAACTTCACCTATTTTTCTGTTAAAATGTGCATAACCACTATTTTTTCATTAAAATTGATAATTTCCCATATAGTTTTATTAAAAGTTAATTTTATACTTTTTTTCTCTTTTTTTCATTCTTTTGGACTATTTCAACTTTATTTCTCAGTGTCTTGATCTACAAAACGCATCTGCAGAAACGCAGGTGAAAACGCAGGTAAAAAGCGCTGAAAACGCACTAAAAACGCGGTAAAAACGCATGCGTTTTTAGCGCTAAAAAAATGGTCAAAAGCCATTTGGTCAAAAACCAAGGGAAGGAAAACGTGCAGAATAAACTGCAGGTACTCCGACGCAACGTGCGCACATAGCCTAAGAGTTTGTGCACATTTTTTTGCAGACTCTTTTGTAGCGGGCCCACTTTGAAATATTCATCCTTTTCATTTCTATTGTAAAACTACTTGCTGGTCATAAACAGTATTGTCTTCTCAATGTTTTCTTCCATTTAAGATTTACAAAAAACGCCGGAAGGTAGAAAAATAGTGCATGTCACTTTTTAAAAAAACTACAAACTTTCCAATTGGTAGACTGCAAAAAAAAAAAAAATAAGTTTCAGGAAATAAATTCTGTAAAAATGTTTCAAAAACTAAACATTAAAACTATTTCAGGATGTGAAAAACTCACAACAAAAAGCATTTCCTTAAAGTGTAATTTTTATTTCATAAATCAATAGTACATACAAATGTAAGCAACTTTGTAATATATTTTATCAAATGTACTTTCTCTGCTGGAATTGATCAGTCAATATCAACATTCTCATCAGTAACAGCCGCCATTTCCTATCTCAGTAAGGCTAGTTTCACATTTGCGTTGAACGGTATCCGTTGCATTGCGTTGTGTGACGGATGCAACGGATGTGTTGCATATAATGGCACAACGGATGCTGCAAAACAAAGGAATACGTTTTTTTTTTTTTTACAGTTTACCGGCGGCAGACTATTGTCAGCCGGTTGCCGGGTGATCAGCTGATCACTCACAGCAGCCGGTTGCCGGGTGATCAGTTGATCGCTCCCAGTAGCTGGCCGCCGGATGATCAGCAGATCGCTCACAGCAGCCGGTCGCCGGGTGATCAGCTGATCGCTCACAGCAGCCGGTTGATCAGCTGATCGCTCCCATTAGCCGGCCGCCGGGTGATCAGCTGATCGCTCACAGCAGCCGGTCGCCGGGTGATCAGCTGGTCGCTCCCAGTAGCCGCTTGCCGGGTGATCAGCTGATCGCTCCCAGTAGCCGCCTGCCGGGTGATCAGCTGATCGCTCCCAGTAGCCGGCCGCCGGGTGATCAGCTGATCGCTCCCAGTAGCCGGCCGCCGGGTGATCAGCTGATCGCTCCCAGTAGCCGGCCGCCGGGTGATCAGCTGATTGCTCCCAGTAGCCGGCCGCCGGGTGATCAGCTGATTGCTCCCAGTAGCCGGCCGCCGGGTGATCAGCTGATCGCTCGGCCGCCGAGAATGTGTGTGGGGGGCCGGAGTGAGGAGTGGGTGAAGCCGAGCGGGGCCATGGCGCTGAGGACAGGTGAGTGTGAGTGTGCGTGTGTATATGTATGTGTGTGTGTATGTACATACATGCGGGAGGGGGCGGAGCCGAGCGAGGAAGTGTCGGGCTCCCTGCACACATAGCGAGGGTAAATATCGGCAAAGCACTTTGCTTGGTTACCCGATATTTACCTTGGTTACGGGTGCAGGGAAGCACCAAGGGATGCGCAGTGAAATCCAACAGATTGCGCTGCTCAATAAAACGTTACATGTTGCGTTCCTCCCGCCCGGCCCAGCATCAAAATAACGACACTGCGTCATCCAGCGGATGCAACGCTGACACTTGCGTTACAGTGCGTCGTCCATACAAGTCTATGGAGAATAGCGCAGTGCGTTAACGGACTGCGCTATTCTCCATAGTGATGGACTCCGCTAAACGCAAGTGTGAAAGTACCCTAATAAGAAAGTCTTCACTGAACACATATTTCACCTCAGAATTGAGAATTTTGATAATGATTGATCAATTCTGGCAGAGAAAGAAGCAAATGTGTCTGATAAGATATATTACAAAGTTGCTTATTTCCATGTGATTTCTGAAGTAAAAACAGTTACTCTTTAAATTATTTCCTCTAGAAAACTCATGGTTTTTTCAGTGGCTCAAAAAAATTCCATGTGCACAATAAGGGTATTTTCACACTGTTAGGCTGGTTTCACACATCCAGCTTTTCGCCGGTTTGCCCTATTCGGCGCACGCCAGTACAGTGTATGCAGTACAATGGCAGCGCGACAAGCTCCAGTCACATGCTGTCATGACTGGAGCATGTGACCCGAAAGTTGCCGCACTGCTATTGTACTGCAAACCGGCGAAAAGCCGGATGTGTGAAACTAGTCTTAATGTTTAAGCAGTAATAGAGTGAAAACTCTCCCAATCCACCTCAAAACTTCACAAAGATGTGGAGCTTACGCTCAGTGGTTATGTCCTGACTGAGTATTCCGAGGAGTTTTTGGATCATAATTATTTGGAATAAAGTGCAAAACACACCCTCCTTCACCTCTTTATTAACCCCCAACACCCTGCAGGTCCGGGGTAACCCACACAAGGTCCCACGCCGCTTCAGCTCTACTACATAGCAAGCGGCCATAGAGCACGACCGCTGGCTGTGCAGACAATGACAGCCGTGATGACTGCACGGCAGGCAGATACTATCACAGGATGGGGGCACGTCTGCATACAATCAATCACAGACAAGAGGACGACCGGTGGGTGGGGAAAACACGAAAAGCTGTGTGTATACAAGGCACAGTACAGGAAGTGAATACGCGACCCGGAAGCAGTATGCCGCCATGACACCGAGTCTCAGTAAGTATGAAACACTGTTTTATTTCTGTTTTTCTTTATTTTTCAATTATTTTCCCCAGTGCTGGATCCGGATCTTGCACCCGGAATTCCGGATCCGGCACCCGGAAATCTTTGAAACCGTGCGAATACGGACTTTTACAGTTCGGATCCGCTCAGCCCTAATCCAAACAAAGAGGCAACTGAGGGGAAAACTCTTAAAATCCTGAAAGATGGAACTCCATTTGGAAGTTCTGATCAGTTTCCCATAAAAAAAAAAAAAAAAAAAAAAACAACTCAGCAAAAAACTCAAGGCTCATTATTTACATTTTTCTAAGGCTAGGTTCTCACTTCCGTTAAAATGTATCAGTCACAATCCGTGGCTATGGTAAACAACGCTATCCGTTTAGCGGATTCCGTTGTGTCACATAGACTTGTATTAGTGGCGGATTGCAACTGATGACCTTGCGTTGCATCCGCTGCGTCGCGGTCAGTCACTTTTTGACTGACCGCCGGACGGGAGCAATGCAGAATGTAACGTTTTTCTGGCCGTCAAAATTGACGCACCGCGCAGGAATCTGCCGCAGTCCGTCACGCTTGTAATGTATGTCTATGGTGCTGGATTCCGTCGTAATCAGTCTTACGACGGAATCCAGCGCTGGATTCCGTCATGCTCTACTGAGCATGCCCAGCATGTTTGGCACACCCATTGGGCTGTCCCACACACAAACGGATCATGACTGATCCATCAAAAAACGGACGCACAGCGGATGCAGCGGACGCAACGGATCAGTTTTTTCACAGGATTCCTGTGAAAGGAATCCTGTGAAAAACACATCCGTTGCATCAGGTGACAACTAAAAAACGACTGATCCGTTGCTGACGGACCTGACGGATTTAAAACAACGGAAGTGTGAACCTAGCCTTAGCCAATTTTATATTTATGTCCAAATGGCACACATGGTTCATGATTTTTAGTACAAAGCCTAAAATTGCTCCCCCCCCCCCCCCTCCACCTTTCTATTACTGGTGTTTATGATTTTTTATTTTTTTTTTTTAGCAGGAAAAGGCCCCTTTCAAACATCAGTTTTTTTGCTGTCAGTCACAATCCGTCGAATTTTTTAAAAAAACTGATACGGCGACTGATGCCACTGGATCCTTTTTTTTCTCTTTGACTTGTATTAGCGACACTTTGCGATGATTGGCCTCACGTTTCATCCGTCGAAAGTTGTTTGTCCGGCAGACGGAGTCAACGGACAAAGTAACGTTTGTCTACATCGAAAAATCAGACAGCGATGGATTCAGTTTCTTAACTGAGTATGATCCAATTTATTTTATTTAGTATCAAATAACCAGCCAGTCGCATCCGTCACAGTTTTTCCACAATCTGCGACGGATCTGTCGAGCCAGCGGATTGTGACTGATGGAAAAACTGATGTGTGAAAGGGGCCAAAGTTGCATATTTAGCAATCTCATAAAAAATAACAATATAATAGGCATAAAATCACTCCAGAGAGACTAGTAGCGTCGCACAACATTTCATGACTTTATAAAAAGTTGCATTTAAAGAATTTGCCTAAAACATCTGTTAAAACCATATTGATGTGAAAATTAGAAAACTAACAAAACCACAAAAGAATCTGAAATAAAGCACAAATAATTTGATTAAAGGGGTGGTTCACCCATATTTTTTATTGTCTAGATAGATATTATATTGAGAAACAATGTTTCTCTCAAATACCTTGTGTTGTCAATAGTGCCTGTGAGAGGCGTTATTGCAGACCGCTGCTCCCCGTCCAGTGACGTACCCGTCCAATGCTGCCTCGTCACATCCGTGCAGCCGGCTGCATTCTGAGCCCATCTGCTCCCTGCTCCTCCTCCCTCCTCCCTCACAGCACGTCTCTTGCTTGCAGCGTTCTGCGAGGAGGGAGGAGGGAGGGGGGAGCAGGAGACGCGCCGTGCTGTGCTAGGAGGGAGGAGGGAGCAGATGGGCTGTGACAGCAGTGAAACGCCGCTCAGAGTCTGGAAGACTGTAGCCGGCTGCACGGATGTGACGAGGCAGCATTGGACGGGTACGTCACTGGATGGGGAGCAGTGGTCTGCAATAGCGCCTCTCACAGGCACTATTGCCAACACAAGGTATTTGAGAGAAACATTGTTTCTCAATATAATATCGATCTAGACAATAGAAAATATGGGTGAACCACCCCTTTAAAGTAACAGAGGTATTTTCTGTAAGAAACAAAACGATAAATTTGGTGCTAACTAGAGAGGTTTGATGTTTGTACTGAACATAAACTCCACAAGAAAAAAAAACACAAGAAAAAAAAAAAGTGTGTTCGAGTTTGGAAACTTTACATAGGCAAACCCCTGGCACAAGCAAGTTTGTGCTCAGCCTAGTAGCAAGACCTTAGAAAAAAAACACTATGGGAACGCTGATGTCTAAAAGACCATACCCAAAAGCTATTTTAGGCCTCTGCCACACTCACGTGTAAAAAACGTACGTTTGGTGTAGTCCGTTTTTTGTGTCCGTGTTCCGTATTTGCAGTCCGTTTTTCCCCTCCGTGTGGTGTCCGTATGCATATCGTGTGTCATACGTGTGTACGTGTGTGCGTTTTCCTGTGCGTGAAATACGTCAGTGTGTGTTCCGTGTGCAGTCCGTTTTTTGTGCGTGTTTCACATGTTTCACACATTGAGATAATGGTGATTACTTGGAATTAAATGACACATAGGTGTATGTGATTAGGACATAAATATAAGTTAACTATAAACTCTTTCCTGCTTGTATTATGTCTTGGAGCACCTATGTGTTGAGACAAAATTGTGGCAATGCCATTATCCACGGAGGCCTTAGTGTTTTTATGTTGGATTATATCTCGTCGTTTTGGCGTTAGACGGCACATGTTGCATTATGATAATGTAAGAAGAACCAGATTGTGGGTGCATCCACTAATGATGATGCGGCCTATGCATGGTCATTTCCATACTTTATTTTTTGAGTTACGGAATTTCCCAGATAAGTTTTTTTCATACTGCCGGTTGTCAGTTGAGAGTTTTGATTACTTACTAAATATTTTACGACCTCATTTGCAACATCAGGACACTTGGATGCGGCTTTCCATTTCCCCAGAGGAGAGATTTATGGTGACTCTGAGGTAATATTTTTTTTTTTTTTTGTAATTTGTGTAAATGTGTTATTTTTAACAGTGAAATGTGTAATTGATCCTTATTGATGTAATCTCATTTTTGATTCAATGTTTGTGTTTTCTTATGATTGTTTGAATTTTTACAAAATAGTGTTAATTGTAAATCATTCTTTGTCTTGTTTTCATAGATTCTTGGCGACTGGTCAATCTTTTAGTGCTTTACATTTTGATTTTTTGTTGGGTCGATCAACCATTGCCGTTATAGTACGTCACACATGCGACATGATATGGCAACATTTAAAAGAACAAATGATGCCTCAGCCAAACAGAGAAGATTGGTTGAAAATCTCTAAGGGCTTCAAGGACTCTGTTGACTTTCCTAACTGCATAGGAGCTTTGGATGGCAAGCATTTCAGAGTTAAAAAGCCACCAAACTCTGGGTCACGTTATTTCAATTTTCATAAGTTTTTTTCCGTTGTTATTTTGGCATTGGTTGACACAGAATACCGATTTATTTATGCAGACATTGGGGCCTATGGTAGTGCCTCAGATGCCCGTATTTTCCGTTCATCCAGATTAGCCCAACGCCTGCAAGAAAATTCATTATTGATCCCCCCTCCAGTTGCCCTACCTGGTACATCTGGACCGTTGGCACCATATGTGATGGTAGCAGATGCAGGATTTGCATTATCCAAACATGTTATGCGACCATATCCAAGGAGATCCATTGATGACAGGAAACAGTACTTTAATAATCGGCTAACTAAAGCAAGACGTTATGTGGAGTGTGCATTTGGTATTTTAGCTAACAAATGGCGCATTTATCAGACAACGATTCAGTTGCAGCCAACCTTTGTCACATCTGTACTCAAGGCTACCATTGTGCTTCACAATTACTGTCGGATACATGAAGGAGGAACTTATGTGGATGATGAATTTCAGATAAACCATGTTGTTAATCCCACAGGTGAACCTATGTCTCATAATTCCGTGACATCTGGTTTACAAATTAGAAATTTATTTACTGATTACTTTAATTGTTTTGATGATAATAATAATAGTGATGATTGTTAAGATTGTGATTGTTTTTTGTTGATAAAAATATCAAATTATTTTATTATAGGAACTTGGTTAATTTTTCTCAACATCTTAGAGCTTAAATCAAACAAGTATTAAAGGGGAAATGCGTTATTCATAAACTGACATTTCTGTTAGCAACATGGTTTTCTGAATGTTGTATGTATGTGTATGTACATTTCTGTGTTAATATCATGTTTTAGGAAACTTATTTCTAACTTACAACATTAATAATGTTAATCGTCTATTGAAAACATGCAATATTATTAATAAATATCCAAAATAAACATGTTTCTTTTCTTCAAAAACATAATCTTTTATTACGAATACGCATATTAATCCATAAATTAAGGATGTTATTTTTTCACATCCACATTAAAAATGTACATATTGTTCATTTTGTGTTAAATTTTTCAAAATGAAATTTTTAATGCTAATCTTCATAACATACAAAATATACTTTACATACAAGAGTCATTGTAAAGAAAATGTGTGCATTGCTTACAATGTTGAAAAATGTCGGCCAATTAAGTTGCTATCATGTTGGACATTGACATAGACCAAAATATTGTAAGCTGTGTTTTCAGAATATTATAACTAATCTAACCATCAAATTGGTTGGGTAAAACTGTGTTAATACATTTCCAAACATAAAGGCCATAAAACATATATGTGCTCCGTCACTAAGTATAATCACACATTTTTTTTAAATCTTTTCAACTCTGAGTTTGCACATTTTTGGAAATCCCTCTTTTTTCACATTTTGACACATTAATCAGATTTGTTGTTTGATTGTTAAGATTACCAAAAATGTGCATCACAAGTCAACAAGATCTTCTAGTGAAGTAACCTGAGTGTTGCTGAGTATGTTGTTTTGTGTGGCCTCAGAAATGGTATTTTCAGGAATGGAAACAGTTGTTTGCTGAACAACATTCCTATTACTAGCTACAGTAGTGTGTGGAACAGTCTGTTGCATGCTGGTTTGTCCCAACACATTGCCTGTGGTTGAGTACACCTGTGGATCTACATGGGTAATTGGGTATTGTGTGTGTGTATGTTGTTGACCTTGAGGATAGTTGACTGAGGTTTGTAAGTGTGGTGTAGGTAACATAGTTGAGATTGGATAATGAGGCATCATGAATGATTGTGGGTATGTTGAACCTGGAAACAAATTAGGTAAACCACCAATATTTGTGGGTTGAGTAAAGTAACTAGTAGTTTGAGTTGGTTGTATATTCATATAGTTCAAGGGTTGCTGAGAGGTAGCACTTTGTACTGTGCTTAAGGCACCAGTATTGGTTGCAACATACCCTTGTCTAATTGGTGTTGGGAATAACGTACTTGAAGCCATTGAAGGTTGTCCAGATTGTTGTAATAGTGGATTATTGACTATTACAGTTGCCATTGTTGTTTGTGTTGAAATTGTATTTTGATTGTCTGTTGTGTTTGGGACTGTATGTTGTTGCATAATGGTACGCCAATTTTCTATGGCCTCATACACTCTCACTGGTTCCTGTTCTGCCTGACTAGCTGACAGTAGGGTCAGCATAGCAGCTCTTACACGTTCCTGCCTATCTGAAGGAATTTTGGTTAAGCTAGTTGATAAAGAGCGACAAAAACGCTCGGCATCTGTTTCTGGAATTAAAGTGTTCATTATGTGAATAATGCGTGTGTCAATTATTTCCGATAAGGATCGCATTTCCTCAGGTCTGCGGATTCTTCTTGCACGTAGAGGTTGTGGTGCAAAACGTGGAAGTACATTTGTTTGTGTTGCTTGTGTAGCTGGTGTGGTTGTTTGTTGCGTTGAAGAGCCTTGGGTGTTGGTTTGTGCACTCTCTGTCCCACCCTCATGTGATTCAGTTGCTGCATCTTGTTGAGTCTCAGGAATTTCAATGTCTTCTCTGGCAGGTTCTTGTTCTGATGCTGAGGTGGCTGTAGCAGAGGGACCTGCTATTGGTTCATCATCTGATTCGTCAAGATTATCCTCCGTTCTATAAGAAATGTAAAAACATATTACAATCTTAACATTTATCTTTGTCCAATTTTCTTCAGGGGTTTTTTTTTTTTTTAAAAAAAAAAAAAAAACTTACTGTGTAACTTCTAAGATGGGTGCAAGGAAGCTTATTTGTTCATAGTAGACATATCTGCGTTTGCGGCCTTGGCTGGATGAGGATGGCATAGGGTTGTACTCCCTTCGGTACTGATCACGGGCTGAACGCCAACGCCTTTTTACCAAGTCAACTGGGGAAAATTAACACATATGTCACTTGCAACATTCTCCATAAATCTGCACACATTAATTTAAATAATGTTTGCGAAATTTAATATACAATTTAACACAATTATGTTGGTCAAATACTTAGGATGAAATATAATTTATTTAGATATTCTTCATTCAAAAACATGTTTAGACATTCACACAAAACCAAATAATATTTCTGAATAATTATATTTTAAGTAATTGTCATCTATATTTAAATTATAATTCGGTGTTTTTGCAATGACATTTGGCTAAAAATTACTCGAAATATTATTTGATACATGTAGGTAATGATATTGACATGTCATTTTTAAAATTTTTTTTTAAAAATATAAATAAAAAAAAATTTTCAAGTGTGATACTAAATTTTGACTAATACAACAGGGAATTTTAAAACACATGACAGTTTAATCAGTTAATTAAGTAAATTCATGAAGAATTCCAAGTCAGATTACAAATTTAAGTATACTTCGATTTTTGACACTGATGAAAGTTTGGTGATACTATGAAAAAAGTGTACAGGAACTCAATATATTGAGTAGTACATACACCAAATCTTCTCATAGGATTTTACACTAAAAGACAACATAACTATGCCAAAACAATCACAGTTTGAAAGTATGAATAAATCCAAATATAGATATTAAATAAATAAATATAAAAAAATACAACAACTTACCATATTTAGCACGCTTTGCAGGAGAACATCTAGACCATGCATTATTGGGGTACACTTCCTCAGCTACTTGATTCCAATGGCGCTCAACTGTCAGTCGGTCATGGTAACCATCTACACGTGTATCCCATAATGGTGGGTGAGTCTCGACAGCTGTTATAAGTTTCTCCGTGTCCACCCGTGGTGCCATTATTATATTTCGAAGACGAAAGTTTGCTCAAAATAGATCTTGCAATACACAGAACTCCAACTTCTTGCTTGCTCACTCCTTCTGCAAATGCACAGTTAGTTTTGTGCAAAAAAATATGTTAGCTACGCCACCTGAAAGTATTTCAGAGTGTAACAAACTTTCTAATTAAAACACGGACACGGACCACACGGATAGCATACGGAGGCCATCCGTATCACGTACGTGTAAACACGGACCCATAGGATTTAATGGATCCGTGAGGACGTGATGCCGGTGGAAAACGGACATGTCAGCGCTTTTTCGACACGCACAAACGTACGCACGGAACGGACACACGCTCCGTGCGCAAACACTGACGTGAGGCTTTTTAGATTAAAAATAGTATGTCAACATCAGCACGTGTCTCCGGTACGTGCAAAAAATGCCAAAAACGTACCGGAGGCACGGATGTGTGGCACAGGCCTTAAACAGTTTTTTTTTTTTTTTTTTTTTTTATTGCAGATATGGTACATTTTATTGTGCAGATTGTTGCCCAAATCTACATGTCTATTCTTATGCCAGCAAGCAAAGTCAATGACAATTCTCAAGTGATGTGTGCACGTTACTTCTTTTTCTTATCCTTGCGGTTTTTGGTGAAGTAAAAATCTGCAGCATGTCAATTGTTGGAGTAAGGTTGTTTTTGTTTTTGTTTTTTTTTTATATATATTATTAAAAAAAAAAATACTGGCGGCTTCAAAGCAGAACCTGCCTGAAAAATGATGTAGTAGTCTAATTCAGGATATTGTTTACATCATCTACAGGCATGGCAGTAGCTCATTTATCCATGGTTATATCCACTAGCAACTAATTGTCCCTATATAAGTGGTTGTAACCTTGGACACCTAAGCTACTGTAATGCCCTGCACATGAGGTAAGAGACATGGCTATATCAGGAGAACTATACTACATTTCTAATTGGAGGTAATTATTATTATATTATAGTATCTTCGAGCTGGGAATACCCCTTTTTAAAATAAATGGAACATATGCACAGCAAGTAGTTTTTTTTTACATTGCAGTGCATATATTTGTGATGCTCCTGGACTATTCAGGTCGTCACGGGGTACTTCAGGGCAATTCACCTGAAAAGAACAGGGCTTTTATGGATTGTTCCCATCAGCTCAGAGATTGGGGGCACTAAAGCAGCGAGGCCACACAAGCGGCCCACTGAAATCCCAAGCGTGAGCCCCTGAGATCAGGCTCCCTCACTTAGCCACAGTGGGAAGCGGGACACGGCAAGTTTCAAGCTACTGGGCCACTACAGAGGACTCAAACTTTGTGCCAGGAGGCAGGTCACGGATTATCAGGCAGTGCTGCAGGGGACGGGACCCGGACGAGCTCCCCTCAAGCAGCACCCAGAGACTTGGTTTACCCGGTTATCAGCGTCTGCTTAATGACTGAGTGAGTACATGAGTGACCCCCTGCAACCTACGGCATCCCACAGTCCCGGGGCCTTCCGCTACCCGTGGAGGGCACCGACATCTTGCTGGCCCACTCAATCACCCCAGGTACTTCCAACGGCAGCGGCGGTACTCACAATTACTGCACACCACGGGTGGCGTCACGAACCCTAACTCCCCTTTTACATTTGAGTGTGGCCCCTGGCCCCCGGGTCCGGAGACCCTCAAGCCACGACCGAGCACCCCCCAACGGATCCGAGCGGTTTAATCCGCTGCCGTGGCGGCACATCTCCTTTAACGTTTGAGTGCTTTTTTTTTTTTTTTTTTTTTTTTGGCGGGATCCAGGTGGAATCCTGAAAGAAATGCTGTGCAGAATTTATTTATTTTTTTTAGACCGTTGTTTCCCTAAAACTGATTTACTGGCAGTTTTGCCATCTTTCTTGCCGCGGCTCAGCCACCAGCATCTGTTATTCCATACTGTGAAGTATACAGAGTATCCACCTGAAGAATGGGTTTCCAAACTGTGAAGTGATGAAGACTAGACACATGACTGATCATGTGCACAGCAATGCCATCTTGAGATGCTGTGCATTATGTTTATTTTATGGGGTGCTTTTTTGGGTAGATTGCATGCAGAATAGGTTAAAAGATATAGTCCAAAATTGCTTATACAGAAATCAATTATATAATGAAATGGGCTTGTTAGGAAGGGTATTAACGTATCCCTACATAAACGGTGTGGTCTGGGAGACCTTGGAAGGCTGTCATGTTCCCTGTAGGCCATGAGCACACATTAGGCGAGTTTTTTTTGTTACCTCAGTATTTGTAAGGCCTCGTGCACATGGTGTATATTAAGCCAGTTTTTTACCTCAGTATTTGTAAGGTCATGTGCACACATTGAGTATTTGAGTTTTTACCTCAGTATATGTAAGGTTATGTGCACATGGTGAGTATTTAGTCAGTTTTTTACCCCAGTAGATATAGGACAAAACCAGGTGTGGGTGATAAATACAAGAGTCGTGCCTGTGTTTCTATTATACTTTTCTTCTGATTGTTCCACTCTTTGTTTTGGCTACAAATACTGAGGTAAAAAACTCACCAAATACTCAATGTGTGCATGTGGCCTTACATATACTGAGGTAAAAAACTCACCAAATCCTCAGGTGGCCAGAGGTTATTGAAGCCTTTTTGCCCACACTTGTGTTCTGCAGCCTTCTGACTTGATAGTATCATATTTAGAGAAGATTCCAAAAGGAAGCCTCCTTGTCATGGTTTTCCAAAAAAAAACTCATATGGGAAGGGGCGGGGAGGAGGATGAGTCCAAAAACTCCCTGTAAGAACAGCAGAGTGGATGGTCCATGTAAATTAGGCTAGGTTCACATTTCCATCAATTTGTATCACTCACAATCTGCAGCTCTGGTAAACAATGGAATTCGTTTGGCGGATTCCATTGTTCCCATAGACTTGTATGAGCGGCGCATTGTGACTGATGACGCTGCGTTGCATCCTCCGCCCGACTGATCAGTTGTGGAATGACTGACCACCGGACGGAAGGAACGCAGCTTGTAACGGTTTTTGAGCAGCGCAGTCCGTAGTATTTCGCTGCGCATGCTCTCTCTGGCTCCCTGCACACGTAACCAAGGTAAATATCGAGTAACCAAGCAAAGTCCTTTGCTTGGTTACTCGATATTTACCCTGGCTACGTGTGCAGGGAGCCGACACTTCAACGCTCGGCACCGCCCCCTCCTGCACTCGGCGTGTATTCACACTCACCTGTCCCCAGCCATGCAGTCCCCGGCAGTGACGTCCTCAGCGCCACATGGCCCCGCTCGGCTCCACCCACCTCGCACTCCGCCGCCCGCACACATGGCCCCACTTGGCTCCACCCACCTCGCACTCCGTCATCTGTACACATTCTCGGCGGCTGACTGCTGTGAGCGATCAGCTGATCTCTCTCATTAGCCGGCCGCCGGGAAATCATCTGTTCGCTCTCAAAAGCCGGCCGGCTATTGTGAACGATCAGCTGATCGTTCTCTCTTTTACAACGGAGTCCGACAATGAATTCTATTCTTGTCATCCGTTGTACAACGCATCAGTCACAAGCGTCAAGCAACGCATGTGACTGATGCAAAACAACGGAAATGTGAACTTAGCCTTAATAGGGAAAGTATTCAGAGATTCTATATCTTTTTATATTTGGAGAAGATCCCCTTCCACATCCTGAAGCTCAGGGACCCTCGCCTTATGCTGGGGGAGCAGCTTTCGGTTTAGTTTTGATGCAATTTTTTAGGTTTAAACCAGAAGTGGCTAGGAGGGACTGGCGACTGTAGGACTAGTAACACCCCTAATTGTGGCTAGGAGGGACTGGCGACTGTAGGACTAGTAACACCCCTAATTGTGGCTAGGAGGGACTGGCGACTGTAGGACTAGTAACACCCCTAATTGTGGCTAGGAGGGACTGGCGACTGTAGGACTAGTAACACCTCTAATTGTGGCTCCAGATTCAGCAGTAACGTGACTCTGGGCTATCTGTATGCTCCTGCGGCCCACACAATTAACCCTTTAAGTCACACTCTGACTGTTTTTATAAGTTTGAACTTGATTGGAAGTAACTGGTGAGTACAGAAAAGTCCATTCTTTTGGCGAAACTCCCCAATAAGTGTTCTTGTTGGTGACCCCGGAGTACTGCAAAGTATATTTCTGTGGAGAGACCCCCGAATGAGGGGCCATCTTGTGGACTGCCCTGTGACAGGGTGACCCAGCTCCATCCCCTCGCCTCCTATCCCAGTGCTGACGTTGCACCGCACATCACCGCTCATAGACTCCCTGTCTTCCCTCCCAGACCCTCACCCGTTGGGGTTAAATTCTTGCTCGGGGTGGGGCTTCATTGCCAGCACGGCTCAGGCAGACAGCAGACATGCCTCATTGTCTGCGCTCCCCTCCATAGGGATGCCGGGAGTTGTAGTCCTACTTGCAGTAGTTGGAGAGCCCTCCTAGTTGGCACGTCGGGACCCTCCGGAGCATCACCGCCTCCTGTGCTGGCGCAGCCTCTGGGGATGCTCGGGGCACGGTGTCGGGGCTAGCGGATCGCTGTGGCGGCTCAGGACCCGGGTGAGTGCGCTGTTTGCAGAGTTGTGAGTAACTTTCCTCCCTCCTCCCCTTCTCGTAGTGATGGAGTGCAGCTGACTCTGTCATGTACACTATCTCCTGCATCTGGAGCAGTGGTCAGCCATCAGTGGTCAGCCATCAGTGGTGAGCGTGCTGTGCGGCCAGCTCTGCTCCATCTGTGCTCCTGGTGAGCCACACACCCCAGCCGGCATGTCACCCGCACTGACAGGACCTAGGATTCTGGCAAATGGCACCAGTGCCCCCGGAATGACCCCATGGTCTGGCCAGTGACAGCCAAGATGGGGCTACCTGGCTAGGTCTGTGCAGTCGGGTACTGTGAAGGGGCTGTCTCATTGTGGATGGCAGGCTGCTGTTTTTACTCCACTAATTGGGGGCACATACACTTTATTGCATGATGTGGGATTAACTGACATGAAAAGCTTTGATAATGTATGTGCCCCACAGTGGCATTTATTAACCCCTCATCTATTGCAGTGTACTGTATCTACTCCTCTCCTATGAAGGCTTCATAGATCCCATATGGCATGCATGGAGGCCTCCGAGATCAGCACTTCACAGACAGATCACATGTTGGAAGTCTGGTAATTGACACCGCTATGCTTGATAAATCTATACTGTGTAGGTTTATTAGGCTGGTTTCACACTTGCGTTGGTTTGAATCCGCTGGGTCCGTTACTGCGTAGTTTTGATGCATCCGTTATTTTTGTGTTGTCAACGGATGCAACGGATCCGTTATTTCACAGGAATCCGTTAGCCGATTCCTGTGAAATAATGGACCCGTTGCATCCGTTTGGCGTCCGTCTAACGGAATGTGTCGGCTCCGTTTTTCTTTTTTCATTCTGGGCATGCTCAGTAGAAATTAGCGGAATCCAGCGGCGGATTCCGTTGTAGAGCACTTTGCAACAGAATCCGCCACCATAGGGATCCATTATAACTATTGACAGATGTAACGGAATCCGCCACTCGGCGTCATTTTAACGCAAGCAATTAACGTTACATGCTGCATTTCTTCCACTTGGCGGAAGCAATGCAGCGTCGGCCAGCGGAAGCAACACAGGTACTTTTGGCACAATCCGTCATCCATACAAGTCTGTGAGAAACGGCGGACTCAGTTAACTGATTCTGCTGTTTTCCAAAACGGCGGATTGCAACTGAAGGAAAGCAACGCAAGTGTGAAAGTACCCTTATTTGGAGTGCCCTGTTTTGCAGGATTATATCTTAGGTTTTGTTATGCTTGATGGCAGCATTTAAGAGGTTATCATTGATTCTAGCTATATAGCACCATGCGAGCCCCTTCCATATAGTGATTGTGCACTGCCACGGTATAGGTAAGAAGACAGTTGCTAACGGATTAAAAGAAATCTGTCATCCCAACGTATACTGCGAGTGGAAGAAAAGCGATTCCGGCAGCTAAATAGGCTAACTGTAAAGAACCCTTTCCTATGTGCGCATGTAAGTGCGTTCTGCAGCGCAGCGTAAAGTCGCTGCTTGTGCAATTCAGAACGTAGCTGAAAAGGTGCGTTCTGAAAGTTTGGTGTCTGCAGAATTCGTGTGTTCTGGATGCTGCCTCTCCCATAGACAGAGTGGAGAAAGCATCCAGAACGCACAAAACAATTGACATGTTACTTTTTAGAATGCAGTGTTTTGACGGCATGCAAAACTCTGTGTTCTAAAAATCAACGTGCGGCTAGATTTTGCACAATCTACATAGATTGTGCTGGGGACGAAGGACGCATGTTTTTACGCTGAGGTGCAGAACGCAGCGTAAAAGCATGTAATTACACAACGTACGCACATGGCCTTAGAGCAGTCAGACTGTGGAATACACTACCACAAGAGGTAGTAATGGCTGACACTATAACAGCTTTTAAAAAAGGGCTGGATGATTTCCTCAGTACACAAAACATTGTTGGTTATAAATGACTGTGACCAAATGTAGAACTGGTGGAGGGAGGTTGAACTAGATGGACCTAGGTCTTTTTTTCAACCTAAGTAACTATGTAACATATCTTGAAATTGCTTACATCATCATATAGGGCACTTGGCCCCTATTAGGCTATGTGCGCACTAGAGATGTGAAGTTTCTCGAGAAAATCTTCTCGAGAAACTTCTGGGAGTGAAAGATTTGCTGACCTCCGGAAAAAATCCGCGGCAAAACCGCATGCGGATTAGCCGCGGATTTACCGCGGATTTGCTGCGATTTTCCCGCGGGTGGTTCCCTGCGGATTTTTGCAGTCTGTACTGCAGAAATCCGCGGGGTACCTGCGGATTTAATGGACATGTTCATTTTCTCAAGAAAGTTTCTCGAGAAACTTTTCTCAAGAAATTTTCTTGAGAAAAATCCGCACCAGTGCGCACAGCTTTTTTTTTTTTTCTCATAGAATTTCATGGGAAATGTCTGCACAAAGATTGCAGACATTTCTCAAGAAATTTCCGCGGCAAATCCGCGGGTAAATCCGCAGGTATTTTGCTCTAGTGCGCACATAGCCTTAAAGGGAATCTGTCACCAGGTTTTTAACACCTAATCTGAGAACAATATACTATAGGGGAAGAGACCCTGATTCCAGCTGTGTCACTTACTGGACTGCTTAGTGTAATATTTGATTAAAATCGCTGATTAATCAGCAGTAATTATCATTAGAGGACTATTTAATGTGCTGCCAGATAGTCCAGCATATTTATGAGCTCTGTATCTGCTAGATCTGCAGCAGAGAAAACATTGATTTTAGTTTTAATCCCACTGTTGTGCAGATCCAGTTCTTCATCTGATAAGCACATTAGATCGCACTGTTCTACCCCCTGATCCTCTGTAACGTACAGACTTCCTCTGGTGATTGGGCAGTGCTGACTTGTCCACGAAGAGCGCTGTCTGATAAGATCCTCGTGCATGCATAGCACTTGCTCACCAAGCCCTCTCTCATCTCTGCTTTTTGCCCACACATTGCAATGAAAGATCCACTGCGTCCTTACAGATGAGCGGACCCGAACTTGAATGTTTGATGTTCGTACCGAACACAGACTTTACAAAATCAGTGTTCAGGTGACTTGCGTATGCAAACCACTCGCTCCAGTCTGTGCTCAACCTAGAGCGGGCCACTTGAAATCTCAGCATGCTGCTTTTTTGCGAGTTTCTACTGCGAGTCTCTCCAATGCAAGTCTATGGGAGCGTGTAAATAATCGGATGTCATGAGACGGCACTCACACCATCCTAGTGACATCCGATTTTCTAAATACATTTCTCGCATGTTTCCTAAAACACTGGAAACGAGCGATGTCTCACAATGTCTGTCAATCACTATTCTCTGTCAGTCGGTATCTCCCTCTCGGTCTCTATTCTCTCTCGGTCGGTCACTATCTCTCTCTTTCACTCTCTCTGTCCATGTCGGTCTATCCCTCTCCCCCCCCCCCCCCCCCTCCCTCTCTCATACTCGCCAATCCCCGATCACCAGCGCGACGCTGCACGGCGTTCACACTGCTCCGGCGGCTTCTCTTTTCAAAAAGCCGGCCACTCATTGTTCAATCTCGTATTCCCTGCTTTCCCCGCCCACCGGCACCTATGATTGGTTGCAGTCAGACACGCCCCCACGATGAGTGACAGCTGTCTCACTGCAACCAATCACAGCAGCCGGTGGGCGGGTCTATGGTGTGCAGTAAAATAAATAAATAATTAAAAAAAAAAAAACGGCGTGTGGTCCCCCCCAATTTTAATACCAGCCAGATAAAGCCATGCGGCTTAAGGCTGGTATTCTCAGGATGGGGAGCTCCACTCTGACCTAACGTGAACTAAAATCAGCCGAGTTTTTTTTCAGCCAACTCGGACCGATTTTACTCGCATAGATGTGTTTCTAGCCTTAGAATGACTCCCACTGGTGGTAATCCGCAATGGCAGATGTAGTGTGCACAAAACCCTGCCCTGGAAGTGATCCATTTATGGCTGGCTGCATTTGAGCGGAGACCTGAACTGCCCAATTGGTGACTTCCCATGAGATTTAGGTCAAGTTTTAGTCCAGCACAAAACTTTAAAGTCCCAATCTGATCTTCAACGGGAGTGCTCATCTTTAGTCACTAACACTAGCAGCTCCTAATGACTTATTACATTGGTGTCCATGTAGGATAAAAACATACTAGGTGGACTGCACTACCTTAGTAAAAGAATTTTTCAAAAATAAGGTTTTTGCTTTTTGTTTTTTTTGTTTTTTTTTTTTCCCACTTGATAAAGGCAATGGTACAACATTGAAATGTGTTATGAGTAAAATAAAAAACGTATCATTAATGAAGAATTGATTTTATTGCAGCCCACCTAGCATGTTTTCCATCTAATTGGGTCCAATATTTCCTGGAGAATTCATCAATCAGCCACGGGCAGTAGCAGTGATTGTTTTTCTTCATGCCTACATAGTGCCTGTCACAGCTCCACCAGGTGCCCACTCTCCCATCTATTAGGTATCGCCCTATTGTGTGCCTGATCACCACATCTAGCTTTCTTCTGGTTCCGTATAGGCATCCATCATTTGATGGAGACTCCACAGTCGCATTTGGCTCTTACTTCACACAAGTAAAAAGCTGATTTGGCTGTCTGGTAATGACAGTGCTTCCAATGATTGTCTCCTCTCTGTATATCCACTGTATGTGTAATAAGGGCTTGTGCACAGCTCTGTATGGTGCAGATTATAGGCCCCCAGGCCATCTGTCCGCTCCTTCTGCAAGGTGCTGCATTCTCCACTAGATGCTTAGTTGTGCTTCCCTATAGAATTTGGGAGATTATTAATCATCCTTGCCACATATAACTGGGATAATGACAAATCCTTCATCTGGGCATTTGTGACACTCCTTACTTTCAATAGAGTAAAAGTTGCCTCTTCTTTTTTTTTTAAAAACCTATTTTTCACCAAATTAGATATACGGTACATAGGTAATTGGTCATATTTTTTTTAGCCTATTTAAAGTCCCGCCAGTGTTTAAACGTTACTATATAGAGAGGGGAGGCTTTGGGCCGCCATATTTATGTTTTAAGTGCCCTTGCTGACAGTCTTCGATCATGTTGGCCTGGACTTGCATCATATATAAAGCCTTTGCTTGTAGGTTCATTGTGCCAAGCTGCTCTATGCTCCATTGGTGTAGCCTTAGCATGTGACGAACATCATCGCTTGGGCACTGTTCACACATCTACCTCCACAGATGACAGATGATTACAGACGCTAGTAACTAAGGTAAATATCGGGTAACCAAGGTAAGGGCTTCTTGGTTACCCGATATTTATATTGGTTACCAGCGTCCGCAGAAGCCGGCTCCTGCTGCCTGCACATTTAGTTGTTGCTGTCTCGCTGTCACACACAGCGATGTGTGCTTCACAGCGGGAGAGCAACAACTAAAAAATGGCCCAGGACATTCAGCAACAACCAACGACCTCACAGCAGGGGCCAGGTTGTTGCTGGATGTCACACACAGCAACATCACTAGCAACATCGCTGTTACGTCACAAAAGTTGTTCCTTAGCAGCGATGTTGCTTAGTGTGACGTGGCCTTATGGCCACTGATCAGCTATATAAATGAGCCTAAAGGTATGTTACAATGGGGCATTTCTGCTATGCTGTTTCCTTAATGTAAAAACATACCCTAAGGCTATGTGCGCACTAGGCGTTTTTGCCGCGTTTTTAGCGGCGTTTTTTACCGCGTTTTTGTGCTGAAAACGCAGTGACATTGCTTCCCCAGCAATGTCAATGGGTTTTCAGAAGTGCTGTCCTCACACAGCGGTTTTTTTTAGCTGCGTTTTTGTGGTGACCACAAAAACGCAGCATGTCAATTATTTCTGCGTTTTCCACTGCGTTTTTCACTCATTGAATTCAATGAGATGTTAAAAACGCAATGAATAACGCATATAGCCGCGTTTCTATGACTAAAAACGCAGCTATAAACGCAAGGGGTGGGTACTACAGTGACGTGTACAGGAAGAGGATTCCTTCTGTTGGTAAACACAGAAGCATGAATCCTCCCGGTACCGTCACCGCTGCCTCCACCTCCCGTCCTGTGCATGTCAGCTCCGTGCGGCGCCATGTCTGGGCGGAGGTGGAGGCAGCGGCGAAAAACAAAGTGAACAGTAGAAAAAAAAATGTCATATACTCACCTGTCCGCAGGGTCCCGGTGCCATGCCCGCTCCCATCTCCTCCCGGTCCCGCCGCTCCGGCTGTGTGCAGTCTCCCCGGGGCAGGACCTTGCTTGCAGGACCTGGCGCTGATCACCTGATGCAGTCACCTGACGCATCAGCTGATCGTAGTCTCGCCGGCTTTTTCGGCCGGCTATCAGCTGATCCTGCCGTCAGGGGACTTCATCAGCTGATTACCGGCAGCTCCTGCAGCGATCGGACGGGATCAGACTCCTGTCCAATCGATCGCTCCAGGAGCTGCCGGTAATCACCACAGCACATAAGTGAGTATTATTTTTTTTTTTTTTTTTTTTTTTTTTTCTACTGATGCATCAGCTGATTGTATAACCGGCTTTTATACAATCAGCTGATGTGTGATGGGATTCAGGCACTTGATCCTGACACATCATCTGATCGCTTTGCCTTCAAGCAAACCGATCAGATGATATTGGATCCGGATTGGACGGCGCGGGACCCTGACCCAGGATTACTGCGGAGGGGGGTTTATTTCAATAAAGATGGAGTCACTAATTGTGTTGTGTTTTATTTCTAATAAAAATATTTTTCTGTGTGTTGTGTTTTTTTTTTATCATTACTAGAAATTCATGGTGGCCATGTCTAATATTGGCGTGACACCATGAATTTCGGGCTTAGGGCTAGCTGATAATATACAGCTAGCCCTAACTCCATTATTACCTAGCTAGCCACCCGTCACCAGGGCAGCTAGAAGAGTTGGATACAGCGCCAGAAGATGGCGCTTCTATGAAAGCGCCATTTTCTGGGGTGGCTGCGGGACTGCAATTCACAGCGGGGGTGCCCAGAAAGCATGGGCACCCTGCACTGTGGATTCCAATCCCCAGCTGCCTAGTTGTACCCGGCTGGACTCAAAAATTGGGCGAAGCTCACGTCATTTTTTTTTTAAAATTATTTCATGAAATTCATGAAATAATTTTAAAAAAAAAAGGGCTTCCCTATATTTTTGGTTCCCAGCCGGGTACAAATAGGCAGCTGGGGGTTGGGGGCAGCCCGTACCTGCCTGCTGTACCCGGCTAGCATACAACAATATGGCGAAGCCCATGTCATTTTTTTTTTTTCTTTTTGGGCAAAAAACTGCATACAGTCCTGGATGGAGGATGCTGAGCCTTGTAGTTCTGCAGCTGCTGTCTGCTCTCCTGCATACACTAGTGAATGGAGGATGCTGAGACTTGTAGTTCTGCAGCTGCTGTCTGCTCTCCTGCATACACTAGTGAATTGAGGATGCTGAGACTTGTAGTTCTGCAGCTGCTGTCTGCTCTCCTGCTTACACTAGTGAATGGAGGATGCTGAGACTTGTAGTTCTGCAGCTGCTGTCTGCTCTCCTGTATACACTAGTTCTGCAGCTGTCTGCTCTCCTGCATACAATGAACATTTTGAAGAAGGAAATGACATCAGACCTTTTTTTTTTTTTTTTTTCATCAACAATCTTTAATGGCATTGTGCACTGATTAAAAACGCAGTGAGCAAAAACGCAGCAAAAAACGCACCAAATCGCGGCAAAAACGCATGCGTTTTTGCCGCGTTTTTTTAGCCGCGGGTGCGTTTTTTAGACAAAAACGCACATAAAAACGCAGCGTGAAAAAAACGCCTAGTGCGCACATAGCCTAATATGATCTCGCATACCTAGAGATCGTGGCATATCTTTCCTCATTTTTGGTGGCACAAGCAGGTTAGCCAATACATTTCTAACCTGTTTAAAAAGAAAAAAAAATGTAGCCACAGACCACATTGAGAAACCACTGCAGTTGGTGGTAAAATGTGTGTGGTTTCACCGTACGGTACACTACCAGCTCATGGGAAGACATAGGGGAAGTCTTTAAACTGTGACCTATAATTGAGATCTGGAATTGAAGAAAAACTTTTCCAGGCACTGTCTGCAAGGCTGGAGGTTCACTTTTACTTTCCTATCTTTTACATAATTTTGGTTTGGAAAACATGTAAAGAAACTATTATCCCAGCACATGCTAAAATATAATGTGACACACACACACACACACACACACACACACACACACACACACACACACACACACACACACACACACACACACACACACTGCAGACTTATTAGGCAAGTTGTATTTTAGAGGATTTTTTTTTTTTATTTGATCAACTATGTTCTCAATCAACCCTCAATCAGACTCATAAATATCAAAGCTTAATATTTTTGGAAGTTGGAGTGGGTTTTATTTTTTAGATTTGGCTATCTTAGGAGGATATCTGTTTGTGCGGGTAACTATTACTGTGCAGAATTATTAGGCAACTTAACACCAAATATATTCCCATCTCACTTGTTTATTTTCACAAGGTAAACCAATATAACTGCACAAAATATAGAAATAAACATTTCTGACATGCAAAAACAAAACACCAAAAAATTAGTGGCCAATATAGCCACCTTTGTTTATGATGACACTCAACAGCCTACCATCCATAGATTCTGTCAGTTGCTTGATCTTTTTACGATCAACATTGCGTGCAGCAGCCACCACAGCCTCCCAGACACTGTTCCGAGAGGTGTACTGTTTTCCCTCCCTGTAGATCTCACATTGAGTGACCACAGGTTCTCTATGGGGTTCAGATCAGGTGAACAAGGGGGCCATGTCATTATTTTTTCATCTTTTAGACCTTTACTGGCCAGCCACGCTGTGGAGTAGTTGGATGCATTTGATAAAGCATTGTCCTGCATGAAAATCATGTTTTTCTTGAACGATACCGACTTCTTCCTGTACCACTGCTTGAAGTTGTCTTCCAGAAACTGGCAGTAGGTCTGAGAGTTGAGCTTCACTCCATCCTCAACCCGAAAAGGTCTCACAAGATCATCTTTGATACCAGCCCATACCAGTACCCCACCTCCATCTTGCTGGCGTGTGAGTCGGAGTGGAGCTCTCTGCCCTTTACTGATCCAGCCTTTGGCCCATCAAGTCACTCTCATTTCATCAGTCCATAAAACCTTTGAAAAATCAGTGTTAAGATATTTCTTGGCCCAGTCTTGACGTTTTATCTTATGTTTCTTGTTCAAAGGTGGTCGTTTTTCAGCCTTCCTTACCTTGGCCATGTTTCTGAGTATGGCACACCTTGTGCTTTTTGATACTCCAGTAATGTTACAGCTATGAAATATGGCCAAACTGGTGGCAAATGGCATCTTGGCAGCTTCACGCTTGATTTTCCTCAATTCATGGGCAGTTATTTTGCGCCTTTTTTGCCCAACACGCTTCTAGCGACCCTGTTCGCTATTTGCCAAGAAACGCTTGATTGTTCGGTGATCATGCTTCAAAAGTTTGGCAATTTCAAGACTGCTGCATCCCTCTGCAAGACATCTCACAATTTTGGACTTTTCAGAGGCCGTCAAATCTCTCTTCTGACCCATTTTGCCAAAGGAAAAGAAGTTGCCTAATAATTAAGCACACCTTATATAGGGCGTTGATGTCATTACACCACACCTCTCCTCATTACAGAGATGCACATCACCTGATTTACGTAATTGGCTCTCAAGCCTATACAGCTTGGAGTAGGACAACATATGTATAAAAAGTGATCAAAATACTTATATATATATATATATATATATATATATTACACATACACACTAACGTGAGTAAGGTTATGGCACGCAAACTTATAACACTAAAAATAATGGAAAAATGGAAAAATAAAAATTGCATACACTAATCAGGGAATGATCTCGGTTTCTTCTCTAGTTTCAGTAAATGTAAGGCTCTTTGGCAAACCAATGATGGGAGCTACACCGGCACTGACGGGCAATGTGGTACACATTTGGATTTTATATATAGATAGATGAGCATTGCTTAGCAGTATGCAGATCTTTTCTTAAAACCCCCCTAAGACACTGTTCATATCAGAGACTCCTATTCCATATCTTTAACCAGCATCATATAGTTCTGTGGATTTTTCTTTTTTTTTTGTCCACAAGTACTGATTTAAAGTAACATTTAAAGGGAATCTGTCACCAGGTTTTTGCCACCTAATCTGAGAGCCGTATGGGGAAGGAAAAGAGACCCTGATTCCAGCGATGTCACATACAGGGCTGCTTAGTGTTATGGTACTTTTATAAAATCACTGTTTACTCAGCAGTAGATTATCATTAAAGGACTACTTTACGTGCTGCCAGGTAGTCCAGCATATTCCTGAGCTCTGTATAACTGCTAGAGCTCTGCTAGATTTGCAGCTGAGAATAGTGATTTAAAAAAAAAAACAGCTCAGTGAGTGACACATCGCTGTAATTGGGGTCTCTGTCTCTAATGCTGCTCTCAAACGGGGGAGCAAAAACCTGATGACATTTCCTTTTAAGGTTTACTCACTTGTTGCATTGTAATGCTTTGGGGAGGGTCTTTTTTTTTTCTTCTTTCTTTTGGGGTGTGATCGGCAGTGATTATGTCCATGGTGGTTTCCCAGTTGTCGCATGAGACATTCATAAGGGTTTACTTATTCATGAGGGAAGGGGGGGCTTCTTGCCAATCGCCACTTCCACAATGGCCTGCACTAGTTTGTGCTGTGTGGCTCCTTGCATAATGTGTGATCTAGCGATGTCCTCAGAACTGAATGAGGACTCGTGCTGTAGAAATCTGCCCTCTGGGAGCAGCAGGATAGGTCTCCCTGTGGCTGGGATGGTTGGGAGGTAGAATGGTGCCACACTGTGTTGGTCCCTGCGATTCTGCTTCCAGCTTGTACTCTACAGGAGAACATTTTTCTGTGTTTGGATGTGACCAGTACAGTTTTATTTGTCCTGCATAGATATAGGGTGTTGAGAAACCCCCATTAACATACATTGTGTTTAAAAATCGTGCAGTCCCCCCTCAATTTTGATACCCAGCCTTGATAAAACGGACATCTGGGAGCCACAGGCTGGGGGAGACCCATGCTTATTGGGCCTCCCAGCCTAAAAATGGCAGCACACAGCCGCCCAGGATTGTCTCATCCATTAGATGTGACAGTCCTGGAACTTTGCCCGGCTTATACCGATTGCCCTGTTGTGATTGCAATCAGGGCAATAACGGGTTAATAACGGCTCACAGCTGCCACTAAGGCCTATAATAGTAATGGGAGATGTCTGTAAGTAAAAAGAAATAAACACACACAGCGAAACATCATTTATTTGAAATAAAATACTAAAAATCCACCTTCTTTCAACCATTTATTGACTTCAAAAACAGCCAGGTCTACGTAATCCACACGAGGTTCTACGACTATTTCAGCTTTGCTACATCTGAAATGGCGCACGAGCATAGAATATGACCACCCGCTGTGGGCTTCAGGAAGGGAATGAGCCACAGCGATGAGCGGTGACATCACTCAGGTTCATGTTCTGTGTGTGGTCACTTCAGATGTAGCAGAGCTGGAATCATTGTGGGACCTTGTGTGGATTACGCAGACCTGGCTGCTTTTGAAGTACATAAATGGTTGAAAGAGGATGGTTTTTTTTTTTTTTTGTCCCCACTTAGACGCCTCCCATTACTAATTTAGGGCTTAGTGGCAGCTGTGAGCTGCTATTATCCCTTATTACTCCGATTTTTTTTGGTCCTGGTGCAGTGGGAATCGGAATGAGTTGGGTAAAGTTCCGGGACTGTCACATCTAATGGATGAGACCATTCTGGGCAGCTGTATTCTGCCATTTTTTTTTTCTTTTAGGCTGGGGGGCCCAATAACCATGGGGCTCCCAAGCCTGAGAATACCAGCTGTTGGCTTTATTATGGCTGGCTATCAAAATTGGGGTGGGGAACAGCACACTTTTTTTTTTTTTTTTTTTTTTTAAATTTATTTAAATAGTTAAGAAAATAAAAATCGCATGCGGTTCTTCTTACCTTTTTGATACGCAGCCATGAGAACGCGCACGGCTGAGGGCTGCAGCCTGTAGCCATATGCTTTATCATGGCTGGGTATCATATGTGGGGACCCTATGACTTTTTTTTTTTTTTATTTATTTTTTTTTTTTTACATCAATCTAGATGCAGACAGCATGTAGGATTGAAAGTAGTCACACAGGGTGGGGGCGATGTCTGGCTTCAACAAATAAGATGTGGGGACTGCTGGTGGGCGGGGGAAGCGGTGCATATGCATGAAGCTAATGAGCTGCCCCTGGAAGCAGTGTACAGCAGTGCGGAGATCAGTAAGTATGAAGTGTTTGACATCACTAATCGTGACCATGGCAGGGGAATGTGTGTGCACGTATAATGGATATTTTATTTTTTAGACTTTACGCCAGTGCTATCCTGAGTATATCTATCCCGTTATAGTCACTGAATAAATAAGCAAGGGATAAATAAGTGAACCATTCTTTTGAATTGGTTTTGCCTAAAGGGTTACGTTTAGCTGCTGACAATGTACAGTGATTGTGCAGGGGCAGGCTCCAGATGTTCTATCTAGTTGTAGAAGATACTCACAATATGGAGGTTTTCTGTGTCTGTAAATAAATGCTAATCTAATCGCCAGGAATCTTTCTTGTGTGTTATACCCATTAAGTGTTTCTTTCAGCTTTTTGTGTCTGGGTTAAAACAGGCCTAAAATCCCTGGAGGAAAGAGAGGGAATTCTTTACATTCTTTAGAGGGGAAAAGGTTATAGCTTCGGGAATGGCAGCCAGCTCTGTATAAAATAATTGTACATATGCAGAAAGAATGATGGACTGCTGGTGTCATTTACCAAGACACATGGGCAGAAGTGAAGGAATCGTGGAGTATTTCAGTGTGGAGATTCACACATCAATAATATTTTCTGCATATAAAGATGTTTTTATTTGACTTTTTCTTTTTTTTTTTTTCTTTTAGGCTGTATCAAAGATGGTCTGGCATAACGTCTGCTCTGGAGAGTTAATGCTACAATGAGGACACACACACGGGGAGCCCCCAGTGTGTTTTTACTATACGTGATTTGTTGTGCCCTTGCACATGGCTCCGAGGACAGTACAAATGCTGAAATCCCGTTCCTCAATGCAAAGTATGATGGGTATCCCATGCTGTACTTCTCTAAGGGCGATGTGGAGAAGCTGCGTGCCCAAGCTACAGGCACCCATCAACACATTGCATCCCGCATTAATAAGGCCGTTCATACCATGCTCACCAACCCCTCCGAATACCTCCCACCTTGGGATCCTAAGGACTTTTCTGCCAGATGGAACGAGATTTATGGCAACAACTTGGGGGCCCTTGCGATGTTCTGTGTCTTGAATCCTGACAACACTGAAGCACTTGGCATGGCGAGAGAGTACATGGAAAGAATGGCAGCACAGCCTAGTTGGTAGATTTATTTGATAATTTCTTTTTGATGCATGTTGTACTATACAATATGTCTTGACGAACATTATGTAACTTGGCTTTCTTAGAATACTATCTACATTTATATTTTCCCATGTCCTACTCTGTAAACTGCAATGTCATTACAGTTTATACTTCTCTTCCCTACTATAGTCTAAGGCCATGTGTCCAAGGGAGAAAGTAACTGAGGATTTTGCTGCGGAAAACCCGTGGATTTTCTAGATTTTCCAGATAAATCCACAGGTTTACGCAAGTACAGACACTCCATATGTTATCCTATGGGATTTGGGGAGTGCTTTATCAATGCTGCGGTACCGTATTTGCGGCTGCAAAAAATACTACAGATTTCCCGCAGCCTCTCATAACTGCATGTCCATTATTTATGCAGAATTATCTGCGAATTTCCTGCCTTTCCACTATAGAGATACAGGGGTGGAATCCGCAGGAATTTCACACTGTTTTCAACTGCGCAGAAATACCGCAGCAATGGATAGCTGCAGATTCCAGGGAGTTGCTGTGTGAACCTGCGGAAATACATGCAGAAAAGTCCACAGATACGATCTTCCGTGGGCACATGGCCTAAACAGGGTTACCTTGGGTTGGATTTACAGATTGCATCTGGTTAATGTATAAGGCACACGTATACAAGGGATAATTTCTTGTAATATCTTGTATGTATATCGAGTACAGATGGCTCTCTGCAAATGGTGGAAGTTTGAGAAGAATTTATTGTAAAGATACTCTATTATTCTGGGCAATTATACATGAGAAATGGTAACCTTAGCCCTTTGCAAACAACAATTTTCTTTGGAAATGTCATGGGATTAGGGATACCTTTTTAGGCTATGTGCGCACGTTGCGTTTTTTTTCCCCGCATTAACGCTGTGTATTGAACTGCAGCGTTTCAGTGCCAAAATGCATGCATTCTGCTTCTCCAGCAAAGTCTATGAGAAGTCCGAAAATTGTGCATTTTTGATGCCGAAAATTGTGCATTTTTGATGCCAAAAATCACTGCGGTAAAAAAAAAGCAGCATGTCACTTCTTTTGTGCGTTGTAGCTGCGATCTCCACCCATTGAAATCAATGATGTGGGTCAAAACGCAACCAAAATGCACTTCGACTGCATTTTTGTTGCGTTCCGCATGCTTTTTTGACAAGCAAAGCACAGGTCTCTTTTTCTGTCTGTCGGTCTCTTTTTCTGTCTGTCGGTCTCTTTTTCTGTCTGTCGGTCTCTTTTTCTGTCTGTCGGTCTCATACTCACCGGTCCCCGATCACCAGCACGGCGCTGGAAAGCTCTGGCGGCTTTTCCTCTTTTTTTGAAAATTCTGGACGCCCACCGGCAGCTGTCTCACTGCAACCAATCACAGCTGCCGGTGGGCGGGTCTATATCGTGGAGTAAAATAAATAAATAAAAACAACGTGCGGTCCCCCCCCCCCCCAATTTTGATACCAGCCAGAGTAAAGCCACACGGCTGAAGGCTGGTATTCTCAGGATGGGGAGCTCCACGTTATGGTTAGGCTGGGGGGCTTCCTATATCAGCCAGCAGCCGCCCAGAATTGCGGCATCCATTAGATGCAACAGTCCCGGACTCTACCCGGATCATCCCGAATTGCCCTGGTGCGGTGGCAATTGAGGTAATAAGGAGTTAATGACAGCAGCCCATAGCTGCCACTAGGTCCTAGGTTAATCATGGCAGGCGTCTCCACGAGATACCTTTCATGATTAACCTGTAAGTTAAAGAAAATAAACACTTACACCCGAAAGAATCCTTTATTTGGAATAAAAGACAAAAAACCCCACCCACTTTCACCACTTTATTAACCCCCAAATACTCATCCAGGTCCGGCGTAATCCACACTACGTCCCACGACGCTCTCCGCTCTGCTACACGAAGCTGACAGGAGCGGTCACAGATCAGACCGCTCTATGTCAGCCCCACGCAGCAACTGAAGTGAGCCGCACGATCAGCGATGACGTCACTCAGGTTACCCGCGGCCACCGCTGGATCCTCCCAACTGTGACAGCAAGTTGCCCGAGTGACTGAAGTGAGCTGCGCGATCAGCAATGATGTCACAGGTGAGTTACGGTCTCGGGTGGAGGACTCCAGCTGGCCGCGGGTAACCTGAGTGATGGTAGCGCTGATCGCGCTGCTCACTTCACCCAAGGGATTAGCGGTCATTGGTGAGACCTTCACGGATGACCGCTAATCAGGACGCGACACACAGACACTCTGTCTCTCCACGCCCTAATTGGGACAGGAAGTTCAAGAGGTTTAAAAGGACCCTCCCACCTCCCACAGCCAGTGTCTTTCCTGTCCCCATGGGGCATGGAGAGGTTTTGTTTTTCTCCTATGCTGTGGTGGCCGGCGAACTACAGTATATTTTTTTTTTTTTTTTTTTTTTTTTTTTTTTTTTTTTTTTTCCTTTTTCCTTCTTCCCCTGTTACCTTCAGCCGGACAGCATCGGTCGGGCCTTCACCGCTCCTCCCTTGCTGTTCCCTCACGCTGTGGGGGACCGCTGCTCCAGCCTTCCGGATCCTCCTGAGGGGTGATGCAGGCTGTTGAGCTCCCCGGCCGGCGTCCTCCCTGAGCCGCCGGCCGCTTCCCGCATGCACGCTTCCGGAGCGATCCGGAAGTGCTCCCGGGGGCGGGACTTCCGGTCTTGCGGACTTCCGGTCGAGCGCTTCCGGTTTGCGGAGGCAGCGTGGAGGCACGCCGACGGTGACACGGCCTGCCCAGGACCGGATGCGGGAGGCGGGGAACGTGCACCGTCACTGGGGGGGGGCAGGCCCTTTTGCATAAGGGCTGCCACGAAGACATCAGATCATGGTAAGCAACCGTGCTCCCTGTCATGTCTTCCGCTGCAGCTGCCTCTGCAGAACCCAGTGTGCCCCCTGCTACTGTGAGTATGGAGGGGAATGGTCCCTCGGACATGGGTCTCATCACATGATTTATGGCTCTCTGGTCTGTGTTTTCTAGGAGGACAAGGCCACCAAGAAAACTGACAGAAATGAGAAATCAGAGAAGCCTGAGACGTCAGAAAAAGCTGACAAGTCCGATAAGCCTGATAGACCTGACAGAGTGGAAAAAATTAAAAAATGTCCTATCTGTATAAAGAAGCTCCCTGCAGTATGGGATAAAAAGCTTTGCCAGCAATGTACGGACCAGATTATTAGGGCCGAACAACCATCTCTGATAGATGAGTTGCGGTCCATGATGAAACAGGAGATTAGGGCCTCACTGGCCTCCCTTCCTGCTCCTGGCCCTGCTCCTGGCCCTGCTCCTGGCCCTGCTCCTGGACCCTCTCCTCCAAAAAAGAGGAGACTCCAGTCGACCCCATCTGATCAGGAGGACGCTGATTCCACCTCTGAGGGTCCTGATGAAGGATTTCCATCTGGGGGGTCTGACCAGTCCTTTCTATTTCACTCAGAAGAGTTGGGGGATCTTATTGGGGCGGTTCGGAGCACTATGGGTTTAGAGGAAGTGCAGTCTCTTCCTTCAATCCAGGACGAAATGTTTGCTGGCCTGAAGTCAGTCAAACAGTTGGGATTCCCAGTTCATGCCAATGTTTTGGATATTGTCTCTCAGGAATGGGAATTTCCTGAGAGGCGGGTACGGAGTGACCTTAGGCGCCGGTTTCCTCTGGAACCTTCGGGACTACATTGGGAGGTCCCAAGAGTAGACGTTCAGGTGGCTAGGGTAGCTAAGCAAACGGCTCTTCCCTTTGAAGATACCTCCCAACTGAAGGATCAGATGGATAGGAAGGTAGAGGGCCTGATGAAGCGGTCCTGGGAGGCATCGTCTTCCTCTATTCAAGCCAACATTGCCTCCACCTGCGTATCCAGGTCCCTAATTAGGTGGTTAGACCAGTTGGAGGCTCATATTTCCCAAGGGACCCCTAGGGAGGAATTACTGGAATCCCTTCCCTTGCTTAGGAAGGCTACCTGTTTTCTGGCAGATACCTCGGTGGAATCTGTCCGCCTGGCAGCCAGGACCTCGGTGCTTTCTAACTCTGCCCGACGTGCCCTCTGGCTTAAGGCCTGGAGCGGAGACTCCACCTCCAAAATGAGGCTTTGTTCACTTCCGTTTAAAGGGGATTTAGTGTTTGGGCCTGCCCTGGATGATATCCTGGACAAGGCGACTGATCGTAAGGCCTTGCCCGATCCTAGACCTAACAGGAAGCGGTCCTTTCGTCCCTCGATGCCTCAGGCCTCCCAGCCCAGAGGGAAAGGGAAGGCAGGCAGGTGGAGCTATCCCAAAGGTAGAGGGAGAAACATCCTCATCCCTCCCCATCAGCAACGTCCTCAGCAGGACAAACAGTGACTCGGCCCGGGTGGGGGGAAGACTCTCAGCGTTTCTTCCCCAGTGGCAGTCCATAACCTCTTGCCAATGGGTTCTGAAGATCATCTCGGACGGTCTTCTCATAGAATTCCTTTCCCCCCCTCTTCCGGGTCTCCGAGTCACTGCGCTGGCGTCACCGGGTTCACAGGCTCTGTTGTACACAAAGATTATAGAGCTAGTGCACTCGGGGGTCGTTTCCCCAGTCCCGAGTCAGGAAGAAGGGGTAGGACACTACTCCCGTCTCTTCCTGGTCAAGAAGCCATCCGGCGACGTCCGTATTATTATCAATTTAAAACGTCTAAACCGTCAGGTCAGGTACCGGCGGTTCAAGATGGAGTCGGTGAAATCAGCTATTCCCCTGATAGGTCTACACCATCAGATGGCCTCTATAGATCTGAAAGACGCCTACTTCCATGTACCCGTCCATCCGGGACACAGACAATACCTCAGGTTTGCGGTGCTTCACGGGGAGGAAGTACTTCATTTCCAATTCAATGTACTTCCCTTCGGGATCTCCTCAGCTCCAAGGATCTTTTCCAAGATCATGGCAGAGGTGGTCGCCTTCATAAGATTGCAGGGTATCTGTCTGGTTCCGTATCTGGACGACTTTCTTCTCATGGCTCCATCTGCTCCAACCCTCCGGAGCCATGTGGAAAGGTCTTTGGGAATCCTTCGGTCTCTGGGATGGATTCCCAATCTCAAAAAATCACAGTTAACCCCCTCCTCCACTCGGCAGTTTCTCGGAGTGCTGCTGGACTCCGACAGACAGGCATCCTTTCTCCCAGAGGGCCACAGGATAGCTCTGTTAGCCAAAATATCAAAGCTTCGCAGGCAGGCTCGCCCGACGCTTCGAGCGGCTATGTCAGCTCTGGGTTCCATGACATCCTGCATTCCTTCAGTCAGGTGGGCTCAGGCCCATTCTCGGTGTCTCCAGGATCATATCCTGGCACATTGGGACAGACTCCCGTCATCCCTAAACAGAAGGTTTCGCCTCTCGGAGTCCGTCTCCTCATCCCTTCTCTGGTGGCTGAGTCCCGCCAACCTGCAGGTGGGGGTTGCCTGGACTCAGAAACCCCTGGTTACACTGACCACAGATGCCAGCCTACGAGGATGGGGGGCAATGGTGGCAAATTCCCCATTTCAAGGGGTCTGGAGTCCTTACGTCAGCTCCCAATCCTCCAACTACCGGGAGCTCAGGGAAGCCCTCCTTGCGGCTCAGGACCTCGTCCGGGACTCTCACGTCCTGGTATATTCAGACAATGTCACAACAGTGGCACATCTCCGCCATCAGGGCAGTACACGCTCAGGCGCCCTGAAGTCAGTATCCTCCCGAATCTTTCAATGGGCAGAACAATCTCTGCTCTCCCTTTCTGCGGTCCATCTGAAGGGCTCTCTCAATCTTCAGGCGGATTTCCTGAGTCGTCGGGATGTTCATCCAGGGGAATGGAGCCTGGATCAGGCGGTGTTCTGCTCTCTAGTGGCAAGGTGGGGTGCACCAGAGGTGGACCTCTTTGCCTCGGCAGGGAATCGCAAGGTCGCAACATATTTTTCCCTGAACCCACGGGACGAGGCGTTAGGGGTAGACGCTTTCTGCCACAGTTGGTCCTTTCTCCTCGCTTACGCGTTCCCCCCCTCTTCCTCTTCTCGCACGGGCCCTGAGGAAGATCAGAGACGAGGGGGTCCCAACTATACTGGTAGCCCCTCTGTGGCCCCGGAGGAGTTGGTACAGCCTGGTCATGACGCTAGGAATCGACGGCCCAGTCCTCTTAGGTTCGGACCCCAGCCTACTGTCACAGGGTCCGATTTTCCATCCGGCTCCCCAGAATCTCAACTTGGCTGCCTGGCTTCTGAGGCCCGGGCACTGAAGGCCCAAGGGCTTTCTGACAAAGTTGTGGCTACGCTACAGAAGAACCGTAAACCTGTGACTAATAGTATATACAACAAAATCTGGAAGAGATTTTCCTCCTGGTGTGGTTCTCGGCCTCCTGACCCTCTTCGGCCTAATATTGCGCAGATTCTGGACTTTCTCCAGAGTGGTTTAGACTTAGGTCTTCGGCCTAGCACCCTGAAAGTTCAGGTGTCAGCACTCAGTGCAGTCTTTGACACGGCTCTGGCAGATCATCGTTGGATCCGTCGGTTCTTTGTGTCCGCTAGTAGACTCTGTCCACGTCAGAGGGTCCTGACGCCTCGCTGGGATCTCAATGTGGTCCTTACAGGACTATCTCAGTCTCCGTTTGAACCTCTGTGCTCTTGTAACATTCGTTCCCTTTCTCACAAGACTGCTTTTCTTGTGGCTATTACATCTGCTCGCAGAGTCTGCGAACTTCAGGCTTTGTCTGTTAGGGAACCTTACCTGACCATCAGAGATGACAGCATTGTTTTTCAGCTGGACCCTTCCTTCCTTCCCAAGGTGGTTTCGGATTTTCACCGTTCGCAGTCCATCGTCCTGCCTTCCTTCTGTCAGAATCCTCGGACTCCGGGTGAGGAAGTGTTTCATTCTTTGGATGTCCGTCGGATAGTGTTGCACTACCTAGAGGTTACTGCTTCTTGGCGCCTTGATTCTAACCTGTTCATCCAGCCCTTTGGCCGCAATAAGGGCAAGAAGGTGGCTAAGAGTACCGTCGCCAACTGGATTGTGCGAGCAATTAGAGATGCATACCTCGCTCAGCATCTCTCTCCACCTACTGGATTCACGGCGCACTCCACCAGGGCTACCTCTGCCTCCTGGGCCGAACGGGCAGGGGCCTCCCCTGAGCAGATCTGCAAGGCGGCTACGTGGTCTTCGCTCCATACTTTCACGAAGCATTATCGTCTGGATCAATTCTTTGGTATTCCTCCTATGCTGTCGTGGAAGGGACTAGAGAAATAAGAATTATTCTTACCGATAATTCGGTTTCTAGGACCTTCCACGACAGCAGGTAATTCCCTCCCCTATGTATTCATGTATTCCTGAATGTGTAGTACTTCTCATATGCTATGGATTCTTTGTAAGACACTGGCTGTGGGAGGTGGGAGGGTCCTTTTAAACCTCTTGAACTTCCTGTCCCAATTAGGGCGTGGAGAGACAACCTCCTATGCTCCTATGCTGTCGTGGAAGGTCCTAGAAACCGAATTATCTGTAAGAATAATTCTTATTTCCGCACTGTTATGAACGCACCGTGCGCACATACCCTTAGTCTGGTAAATGGCTTCTTTTATTGTCTGTTTTTGATGACTTATGCTAAGTCACCACCAAAATACAAACTAAACACCATATTTAGCACAAACTCCTATGCTCTTTCCTTATGTACAGGCAGAATAGAATATATGAAGCACCACATCTAACAGTCTTGAAAAAGTGTTCATACCCTGTGAATCTTTCCACATTATTTCAATTTCCACCCATAGAATTGGAAAGGAAAGTTGTGTAAGAGTTTTCTAAATATTTTACAAATGTGGTCCGCTATCACAGCAACACAGCAGTTTTCCTGATCAGAGCGATGCTGAACCTAAAAATGTGTTAGCCCCAATTTATTGATTTTTACAGGGAATAGCATGACAAAATGGACCCCAAAATGTGGAAGCCAGTTTCTTCTAAGTGTGCTGATACCCCACATGTCGTCAGAAACCTCTGTTTGGATAAATGGGAAGGCCCTGAAGGGAAGGAGCACCATTTGATTTTTGGGAAGCAAATTTATCCAAAATAGGTTGTGGGCACCATGTTGCATTTGAAGGGCCCCTAAGGTACTTTACTCCCACAAATGACCCTGTTATAGAAATATATATAATTACATTTCTAGGTCTATAGTGAGTATTTTGAACCCACAGGTAATTCCCAAAATTTGATAACATTAAGTTAATTGTTGCTTTAGTACCAAATTTTTGACGAGATGCCACTGATTTTGAGCACAAGTACCCCACATGTAGTCAGAAACCCGTTTGTAGAAACTGGTGGACCTGGAACAGAAGGAGCAATGTTACACATTTTGGAAAGCAAATCTTGCTGAAAAAGATTGCGGGCACCATGATGCTTTTGCAGGGTCCCTAAGGTACCTAAACAGCAGAAACTTCCTCACAAATGACCACCATTTGGAAACTAGATCCATCAAGGAATTTACACACGTGGTCAGAATTGTTGATACCCCTCATGTAATGAACAAAATCCCACAATGGTCACAGAAATAGCTTGAACCTGACAAAAGTATTAAATAAAAATTCTATGAAAATGAACAAATCAAAGTCAGACTTTGCTTTTCTGCTTCCACAGAATTTTGTTTTTTAAAATAAAACTCCTGAAACAGGCCTGGTCAGAAATGATGGTCCCGTAGCTTAATATTTGGTTGCATAACCTTTTTGAGGCAATCACTGCAATCAAACGATTCCTGTGACTGTCATGAGACCTCTGCACCTCTCGACAGGTATTTTGGCCCACTCCTCAAGAGCAAACAGCTCTAGTTGTTTCACGTTTTGAAGGTTGCCTTTTCCAGACGGGATGTTTCAGCTCTTTCCAAAGATGCCCAATAGGATTTAGGTCAGGGCTCATAGAAGGCCACTTCAGAATAGTCCAATGTTTTCCTCTAAGGCTGCTTTCACACATCCGTGTTTTGCAGTGCGGCTCAATCCGGCTCAAAAACCTATGCAACTGATGCGGTGAAAAAACGGATCCGTTGCATAAGTTTTTCCATGCGGCCCGTCCGTTTTTTGATGGATGCGGCTTCATAGTGAGCATGCGCAGTGCAAAAAAACGCATCTGGCGGACGAAAGCGGTTTTTGCCGCAGGACGCTGCATCCGGCGTCCAAAGGCTTGCATTGTAAATTGCGCCGGCGCAAGGCGTTTTTTTTTTTCGCCGCACAAAAAAAAGTGCCAGGCAACGCTTCATCCGGCCGCCGCATGGGTTAAATATGCCGTATCCGGCGAAAACCGGATGCAACGCAAGGGCATGCGGCACAATATGGCGCTAATGCAAGTCTATGCGGAAAAAACGCAACCGGCGGCAAAAACGGTTGCGTTTTTTCTGCAAAGCGCCGTATTGTGTCGCTCAGCAAAAAACTGATGTGGGAAAGCAGCCTATGTGCGCACGTGTGCGAAATTCATGCAGTTACGCTGCGCTTTGTAGCGCAGCGTAACTGCATGCGTCCTGCGTCCCCTGCATAATCTATGGAGATTGTGCAGGGGCCGTGCGCACGTGGCATATTAGAACGCAGCGCTTCGGCTGCTGCCCGAATCGCTGCGTTCTAAGAAGTGACATGTCACTTCTTCCGTGCGCTTTGCCGGCAGCCCCTGCTCTGTCTATGGCAGGAGCTGCAGGCAGAGCGCACGTTCTCGCCGGCACCATGCGCTTCAGAACGGAGCTTTTCAGCTGCGCTCTGAAGCGCACCTTTTCGGTGCGGTGCAGAGCGCACACGTGCGCACATAGCCTTAGCTATTCTTGGGTGTTTTTTAGCTGTGTGTTTTGGGTCATTATCTTGTTGCAAGACCCATGACCTGCTTTTGAGACAAAAAGCTTTGACACAGGGCAGCTCATTTCTCTCTACCAAAGGATTCTAGTCTTGAGATTTCATTGTACCCTGCACAGATTCAGAGCCTCCTCCATGTTTCACAGTAGGGACAATGTTCTTTTCTTGATTATGCTTCATTTCTCAATCTGTGAACATAGAGCTGATGTGTCTTGCCAAATAATTCCATTTTTCTCTCATCTGTCCATAGGACATTCTCCCAGAAGCTTTGTGGCTTGTCAACATGTAGTTTAGCAAATTCCAGTCTTTTTTTTTTTTTTCTTGTTTTCTTCCTAACAATTGGTAGTCTCCCATGAAATCCCCTTTGGCTTATACAACGACGGATGGTGCGTTCTGACACTGTTCCTTGGGCTTGAAGTTCACCTTCAATCTCTTTAGAATTTGTTCTTGGCTCTTTTGTTACCATTCATATTATCCGTCTCTTTGATTTATCAATTTTCCTCCTGTTCATTTTCATAGTGTTTTTTTTTTTTTAAATTTGTATTATTTATTTATTATTATTATTATTATTATTATTCTGATTTTAAGTTATTTCTGTTACCATTGTGGGTTTTTCATTGTGGGTTTGTTTTTGTTTTGCGCAGTGTTTTTAGTGATGGGATGGAGTTATTGTTCGGGTCACTGATACAAAATTTGTGGTGCGTGTGGTATTCGCCACATGGAGGAAGTAATGTGGCAATTTTTTTTAATAGACCAGATTGTTCAGGATGCGACAATACTAATTGTGAGTACGTCTATTTTTTTTGTAACGCAAAAGCTGCGTTTATTTAATGAGGAAATGGGATTTCATGATTTGTGTGCGTTTTCTTCACTTAATCCCACTGTGGCACATGAATATTTTTTTTAACTTTAATCACTTATCTCATGTACTGCCGTACATCATCACGGGGGTCCGATCCTGCAACAGGGGGTCATATAAGCCCTTAAATACTGGTATCGCGGTTGACAGCGGTATTTTAAGGAGTTAATTAGCCCCAATCAATTCCAAAACTGGTCGGGGCCAATGCCCTCCGATGTCAGCTGTCTTCCTTGGGATTTTCACCCATTTACCGTACTTACTAGTAAATAACTTGCTTCTCTTGGTGATGCCAAAGAATGGCTTCCTGCTTGCAGTCCCACTCCCTATCTCTCTATTGTCGGCAGTGGAGCAGCAGACATGTCAGGATGTGGTTGTTGCACAAGCCCTATTTCAGGATACTGTTAGGGGCACTTTGCACACTACGACATCGCAGGTGCGATGTCGGAGGGGTCATGTCGAAACTACCGCACTTCCAGCGTCGCACTCAACATCGTAGTGTGTAAATCCTAGATGATACGCTTAACTGGCGCAAAATCGTCGTAATCGTATCATCGGTGTAGTGTCTGGAAATTCCATAATTGCGCGGCAGCGACGGTCCGATGTTGTTCCTCCGTTCCTGCAGCAGCATACATCGCTGTGTGTGAAGCCGCAGGAGCGAGGAACATCTCCTACCTGCGTCCCGGCTGCAATGTGGAAGGAAGGAGGTGGGCGGGATGTTTACATCCCGCTCATCTCCGCCCCTCCGCTCTTATTGGTCGCCTGCCGTGTGACGTCACTGTGACTCCGCACGACCCGCCCCCTTAGGAAGGAGGTGGTTTGCCAGCCAGTGCGATGTTGCAGGGCGGGTGAGTACATGTGAAGCAGCCGTAGCGATAATGTTCGCTACGGCAGCAATCACATGATATCGCACCTGCGATGGGGGCGGGGACTATCGCGCTCGGCATCGCAAGCATCGGCTTGCAATGTCGTTGTGTGCAAAGTGCCCCTTAGATTTGAGTATGCAACTTGGGCTTATTTTTGGATTAGGGCTTAGATTTGAAGCCTATTCCAAAATGGCCAAATAACCCTGCTAAGAGTTCATTTTGGGGAACATCGTATTAGAGCTTCTCTCCAAAGAGAGAGAATTGTGCCATGCCACAGGTCAAGTACAATAGATAGATGGACAATCTTTTCGCCATCTCAAATAGCCCCTTAGAGGACTTTGAAGCTTGTGCTATAAGCAATGCGTGGCATGCATATAGTGAAAAATCAGTCTCCTTTTGCAGCTCAGCCACATGCAGGGTTTCAAAGGAGCTGCTGGTATGACAAGCCTTCAGCAAACTCCCCCCCCCCCCCCCCCCCCTACCTGCTGTCATTACGACCACATCAGTGGCGTGCCAATGGGTGTTTAAAATGGCAGCCCACCGCATGACAGTTAGTGTTAAATCCCATTGTGAGAGTTTAAGTGGGATTTAACAGGTTAACAATCTTTGGAGCTCCACCCCACCCGTGATTGTTGGAGGTAGGTACTGGCTGTAATGCACAGCCATTACCTGCAGATTATGGGGTGATCTCACCCTCCAAGCCAAAAAAAAAAAATGCTGTAACACATGATCAAAATGTCATGTCTACCCCAAAATGGTATCAATATAAAACGTCTCGCGCTACAACGGATAAACCATCACGCTGCTCCATCGACTGAAAAAATGAAAACGTCAAGGTCTTGGAGGATGGCGGCACAACCTGGTGACAGGGACCTTTTTTAATGATACATTACTAGGTGTAATAATCGAAATGGCCCAAAATGGTTTGGTGATAGAAGTATTTACAATATGACAGTTGTCAGGGGAGTGTACAGGACCTCTTCAAAGCTACAGAGACAAATAATTAACCCCTTCACCCCAGCCATTTGTTTTTTTTTTCTATTTATCCGTCAATTTTGCCATATAAGGGCTTGTTTTTTTGTGGGACGAGTTGTACTTACGGTTTCATTTAAACGTTTTACCATATACTATATACTGGAAAAATTGCAAAAAAAAAAGTGTGATTTCATGATTTATTTTTCAGATATTTTAAAATATTTTAAGATATTTTCTTTAGTTTTACCATATTATGAACACTGATGTGTTGGTGTAATGCGTCAGGTTGGTAAGAGTTTGTAGACCCCAAACATGTATATGTTTAGTTGTATCTAAGGGGTGAAAAAAAAATAAAATCACATTTATCCAAAAAGTGGTGCACTTTTTGCGCCATTTTCCACGACATGCAGCATTCTTATTTTTCGGTATCTATGGCTCTGACTGCTTATAAAAAAAAAAATCTCAAGCTGACTTTTTTTAATGGTACCATTTTTGCGCAGATGCTACGTTTTAATCGCCTGTTGCATCATGTGCAAAATTTGTGGCGGCCAAAAAAAACGTAATTGTGGCATTTTAAAATATTTTTTTTCTTTTTGCCACAACAGTTTACCGATGAGTAATTAATTTTGTTTTGATTGGGCATTTCTGAATGCGGTGATGCTAAAATGTTTTTTTGTTTTTTGTTTTTTTGTTAAGCATTTAATTTTCAATGGGGTGAAATGGGGGGGGGGTCCATTTGAACTTTTTAGGTTTTACCCCCTAAGGGACTATAAGGATCGCACATTTATTTCTGTTGGTCACAGCTACATAGCTCTGATCACTAGAAATCTTCACCTCTTGTCACTGGCAGCACTCGGCCGAGTGAAACAGGAAGTGACTCATGCTAGCTACAGGAGTCATCCACATGACCCTGTGCTGATGAAGTGGCCGCGGGTAAGGCTGGGTTCACACATAGCGACAGCGATAACGACGTCGCTGTTACGTCACCATTTTCTGTGATGTAACAGCGACCTAGTAAGTCGCTGTTATGATTGCTGCTTAGCTGTCAAACACAGCGACGCAGCAGCGATCATAACGTCGCTACATGTGCAGAGAGCAGGGAGCCGCGCACACTGCTTAGCGCTGGCTCCCTGCTCTCCTAGCTACAGTACACATCGGGTTAGTTAACCCGATGTGTACTGCAGCTACATGTGCAGAGCAGCGCACACTGCTTAGCGCTGGCTCCCTGTACTCCTAGCTACAGTACACATCGGGTTAATTAACCCGATGTGTACTGCATCTGCAGGGAGCAGGAGCTGGCACTGGCAGCGTGAGAGCGGCGGAGGCTGGTAACGAAGGTAAATATCGGGTAACCACCTTGGTTACCCGATTTTTACCCTGGTTACAGCTTACCGCAGCTGCCAGATGCCGGCTCCTGTTCTCTGCTCGCTTCATTTCGTCGCTCTCTCGCTGTCGCACACAGCGATCTGTGTGTCACAGCGGGAGAGCAACAATAAAAAAACGATCCAGGGCTGTGTGTAACGAGCAGCGATCTCACAGCAGGGGCCAGATCGCTGCTCAGTGCCACACACAGCGAGATCGCTAATGAGGTCACTGTTGCGTCACCAAAACCGTGACGTAGCAGCGATTTCGGTAGCGATCTCGCTATGTGTAAAGCACCCCTAAGACCGCAGGTGAGTTCCCATAATCTGTGCCAACAAAATCCCCACGCTCAGATTTTATGCAAGGGTACATTTCTTTACTGGTAAACATCTCAATGACACACGCAGCTGGCTTAACAGCACACATAACCAGGGTTTGCTATCCGGGTCTCTAACTTCGGACACACGGCACAGAACACAAAAAAACAGCAATGATATACAAGAATTCTGTCGCTGGCTTGCCCTATGGGTTACATTACCAGTCCAAAACATAAGGAGGGAGGGCTCCCACGTAGCAGGCCTGGACTCCGGGTAAACAGTGGCGACTCCAAGGGAGAGAGATGGGAAGATCTTCAGCCCTCTCAACAGAGGACTAGCTTACAGTCTCTTGGTATGGAGGAAGGAGACGGTCGTGAGGTCCCTTGAGTCCAGTATCACGTCTGCAGCAGTTCTGGCAACCCCTCACACTTCAGCGATGAGGGCAGTCTGAGGCAGATCTGTTCAGGTCCAACTCCAGAAGCTCAGTGACCTTCTTTCCCGCACTTTTTCTGTACAACCACTCCCTGTGGGAGGGGATCAGATTTTACAGTGTTCGCCTCTCTAGCAATTTCAGCACTTGTCCACCAGGTGGCAGCACCATCCTGTGTAATGTCAGTCTCCATGTCCTTTTCACTCACAAAACAGTCAGTGCTGCTCGCCTCGTTAGGCTATGTGCGCACGTTGCATAAATACATGTTGTAGCGCAGCGTAACTGCATGCGTCCTGCGTCCCCTGCACAGTCTATGGAGATTGTGCAGGGGCCGTGCGCACGTGGCATCTTAGAGCGCAGCGCTTCGGCTGCTGCCCGAAGCGCTGCGTTCTAAGAAGTGGCATGTCACTACTTCCGTGCGCTTTGCCGGCAGCTCCTGCTCTGTCTATGGCAGGAGCTGCAGGCAGAGCGCATGGAATCTGCTTTTTTTTTTTTTTTCTTTCTCTACGGACATTTTCTGCAGCGATTTGAAGTGCACGTGTGCTCTTCAGATCGCTGCAGAAATTTCTGCAGGGCTAGTACCACTGAAAGGTTGGCAGTCCCTGTCAACATTCACAGGTTCTAAGGCAGCGAGGACTGAGGCTGTGGCAGCGGGAGGCTGAGAAGCGGACCATACATACTGGTCCCTATAAGGCTATGTGCGCACGTTGCGTATTAGCCCTGCAGAAATTTCTGCAGCGATCTGAAGAGCACATGTGCGCTTTAGATCGCTGCAGAAATGTCCGTAGTGAGCGCCGATTCCATGCGCTCTGCCTGCAGCTCCTCCCATAGACAGAGCAGGAGCTGCTGGCAAAGCGCAGGAAAGAAGTGACATGTCACTTCTTTTTGCGCAGCGCTTCGGCAGTAGCCGAAGCGCTGCGCTCTTAGATGCCACGTGCGCACGGCCCCTGCACAATCTCCATAGACTGTGCAGGGGCCGCAGGACGCATGCAGTTACGCTGCGCTACAAAGCGCAGCGTAACTGCATGTTTTTACGCAACGTGCGCACATAGCCTAAGACTGCCCGGGAGGAACCCCGGCAGTGGTGCGGGTAGTACGCCGCAGAGGTTGATTTCCCTCCACTCTATCACCGGTTACTCTCTCTATCTCCGTCAGTTCCCAAGAGGGAGAGCCAGTCTGCGCAGGCGGGTAATCAGTCCCGGAGTCAACAATGTCACTATGCTGATTAATGTCAATGGTGTCCGTCATGTCAGCAGTGTCCTCCTCACCGGGTACTATGGTCAGGGAGTCAGGCTGGGATCGGCAGGGGCGCAACATATTCTGGTGCGAGATTTGCCGCTATCTTCGCCCCGGACCCTGTACACATGACCATCGGGGTAGGGGCGCTCAACTACCCGATAGACTTCAGCTTCCCACTTAGCTCGGAGTTTTCCTTGAGGCTTCTTAATACGAACCAGCTGTCCTACTTCTAAGGGTTCTTCCTGTACGGGGAGCTGGTCAGCATGTCTCTGGCCCCGGATTTGTTGGCCTACCAGTCTGTATACAGTTTCCATCTTCTGACGATGAGTGTGTAGCCAGGATGGATAGATACCACTGGTATCTTTTCAGGACTGGTCGGGTTTAGGTCATGGACCCATTTTCCTGGGCGGCCAAAGAGAAGGGTGTGTAGGGTAAAGCCCATCACGGAGTGGACTTGATTGTTGTAGGCCCACACTAGATCCGGGAGGAATTGGGGCCATTCGTCTTTCTTGTCATCGGCTAAGGTGTGGATCAACTGGAGTAGAGTCCGATTTAAAGCGCTCACACGCACCATTCCCCTGTGGGTGGTAAGGGGTGGTTCTGGACTTCTGGATCCCATACATCCGATGCAGCTCCTCGATAATTTGACCTTCAAAACAAGCCCCCTGATCAGAGTGCAACCTCTCCGGACACCCATAGACCTGGATAAACTGTCGACAGATGGCCCGCGCAGCTGACTCGGCAGTCTGATCTTTGGTAGCAACAGCAACTGCGAATTTTGTGACATGGTCTACCATAACCATACAGTATTGGTAGCCACCACTCGCCGTCCCAATCGACAGGTAGTCCACCATCAACAGCTCAAGGGGCCGGGATGTCTCAACTATTTGGATAGGTGAACGCTGCTCAGCGAACTTGTAAAGCTCACAGGTGCGACAGGCTTGGCAAACATCTTCAACCAGCTTGCGGCGTCCGGGACAGTAGATTGACTGTTGGATCCACCGGAAGGTCTTGTCTATTCCAAAGTGGCCGTTCCTCTTGTGTGCTTCTCCCACCATCTCACGGGCCATTTGAGCCGGCACTACAACCTGTAGGCACTCCTCCAGCATGTGGGATAGGAAGATCCTCCGGTATAGCACTCCTTTTCTCAGAATCAGATAATCCCATTGGCTGAGCAGGGTCAGGGTACTGGTGGACAGTCGGGACCGCGTGTCAGAGGACGTCTTCTGCTGCTGCTTCACCCATTGTTTGAGTAGGGCACATTCAGCATTCCGGTCCTGGATTGTGCACCATTCCTGTGGGGACCCTACTGGAGTGCCAGCCTCATCCACAGCATACTGGCGGCAATCCATCATCTGCCGGGCTAGTCTTGCGAAGTCAGGCATCTCGTCTCCTTCTAGCTCTTCGTCCCGGTCCTTAGTGGGCGAGGGGGATGTCCTTCTGGACAGGCTGTCCGCATTCTGATTTTCAGTCCCAGCTCTATATTTAATCTTGTAGTTAAACTTGGAGAGCCGAGCCATCCATCGCTGCTCCATAGCCCCAAGTTTCGCATTTTCTAAGTGGGCCAAAGGGTTGTTATCAGTCAGGACTAATACTTCTGTCCCCGGCAGATATCCGGCAAATTTCTCAGTCATTGTCCACATCAAGGCCAACAGCTCCAGCCGCAATGAACTGTAATTAGTGGGATTCTTTTCACCTTCATGTAGGGACCTGCTGGCATAGGCTACAACACGTTCCTGGCCTTCTTGTACCTGTGAGAGTACTGCCCCCAGACCCTGTAGGCTGGCGTCAGTATGTAATTGAAAGGGCAGGGTGTAATCTGCATATGCCAGGATGGGGGACGACGTTAAGGCACCTTTTAGAGCTTGGAAGGACTCTTCTTGGGTAGGTCCCCAATTGATGAGGCGTCCTCTGGGACTGTTGGTGGTTCCTCGAAGCAGGTCGTGCAGTGGTGCGGCAAGCCGGGCGAAGTTCTTGATGAACCAGCGGTAGTAGCCTGCCAGTCCCAGGAAAGCCCTGACCTCCTTGACAGTTGTGGGCTGGGGCCAGTCCCGTACGGCGGCTATTTTCTCCGGCGATGGTTGTACACCTTCGGCCGAGATCCTGTGGCCCAGGTAATCGATCTCCTGCTGTAGAAGACGGCACTTGCTGGGTTTCAACTTCAAGCCATGTTCCCTTAACCTCTGGAACACGCGGCCCAGCATCTGTAGATGTTCTTCGAACGTGGCTGAATAGACCACAATGTCATCGAGGTAGATGAGGGTGAAATTGAAGTCTCCCAAGCAGCGCTCCATCAGCCTCTGGAAAGTTTCCGGCGCGTTTTTCAGGCCGAAGGGCATCCTGTCAAACTCTTACAGGCCCATGGGTAGGATGAAAGCGGTCTTTTCTCTGTCCTTTTCGCTCATTGGTACCTGCCAATAGCCACTGGCCAGATCCAGGGAGGAAAAGTACTTGGCTTTCTTCAGAGCAGTCAGGGATTCTTCGATCCTCGGCAAAGGGTATGAGTCCCGGATGGTGCAAGCATTCAGGCGGCGATAGTCCACACAGAACCTCAGGGATCCGTCTTTCTTTTTAACTATTACCACCGGTGCAGCCCAGGGGCTCTGGCTCTCTCGTACCACTCCGGCATGGAGCATGGAATTCAGGAGGCTTTTCACTTCCTGGTATCGCTGGGGTGGTATCTGCCGGTATCTCTCACGGATAGGAGAAGCGTTACCTGTAGGGATCTCGTGTTGGATACTGGTGGTGCATCCAAAGTCTGTGTCATGCCGGGCAAAGGACGCCTGGTGTTGCTGTAGTAGTTTTTCCACCTGGGAAACTTCCTGTTTAGAGTATTGGAATGTATCCAGCTCACACTTTTCTCTAGCAGCTCCTTTCCAGCTTCAGTGTCATCTGTGGCAGTGGCCATGGCGGAGACAGTCACTGTCCAGTCTCCCTCTGTCGATGGGGCAAACTGGAGGGGGCCCCTGGGATTCACCTCTGTGGGTAGGGCGTAGACTCTGGCGAGCTGCGTCCCAGCTTCTAGATCGACGCCTACACTAGCCGTATTGCTCAGATGGACAGGGATCCTTCCCCTCCTCACGACAGCCAGAGTACGAGCGACTAATGGGTTCAGTTTTCCCTCCCTCCGGGGTTCGCGGCTCAATCAGTACCTCCACGCCTTCAAGCGGTCTTGTGGTGCTAAGGGGTAGCGAGATAATTGTCTCCTTTTCAGCCGGTAAGGTGATCCTAGTGTGGCGAGGCACGGTGATAGTGGCTATGGGCCGTTTTTCCTCTGCCATTTGCTGTAGGCTGCAGGCCCGAACCACTCTTCGGAATGCTCGGCGGGTGGCCCCGTGTGTGGTAACTTCCTGCCAGTACTTGGGTCCCCGCTTGGTAAACAATACCAAGTCCAGGTCTTTCAGGATGTTCATCCCAATAATCATGGGCGTTTCCAAACCGAAGCCTTCTTTGACCACGATTATCCCCCTCTTCCCGAGGTCCTGTCAACACATTTCGGTGTTCATCCAAGCTACTCCCGTTACTGGAATGGGTAGATTATTGGCCGCTTTGATCTTGATGACGGTATTCGGGTCATAGACAGCCCGTGGTTGTAGATATTTCTCGTAAAACTGCTCTGAGATGGTGGACACCTGGGATCCAGTATCCATTAGTCCTTGCACGGCAACTCCCTCTAGCATTACTTTCAGTATAGGGCTGTTTGATGCAAGCTTGCTCCTTTTTGTTGGCTCCTTTTTTTTTTTTTCTTTGGCCTTCCCGGTCGAGTGAGCCTCCTCAGCCGGGGTGTCTAGTTTAAAGGTGGCTGCTGTTGAGAGGCACGGCTTGGCGGTTCTAGTGAATAGACCTAGGGCTCCACCCGCTGTTTCGAGTGAAACTCCGCTTGCTGGGGTGTTTTGAGAGTCCATTCGATGGAACGGCTGCGGATCGGGTTGGAAGGAGTTCTGGGGGCAACGGTTTGCTCTGTGACGGGGATCACCAGATGTCCATCACTTTCCCATAGGCCGGCTAGGTTGCCGTCTCACTTGCCAATCTGCCTGACTGTCTAGTGTGAGCTGCAGCACCTGTTTCTGTAAGTCCGCCACCATCTGCTTCAGTTCCTCCGTGTCGCTGTTCGGAGTATTTGTACTGTACATGGATCTGCAAATAGCGGTATAAGTCTCTGTTCCCGTAACAGGTCCTTTAGAACGTTCTATGGCTTCTTGTTTAACCTCGGCAAACGTAAGGGCTGGATTCATCCGGAGTAAGTCCTGCAATGAGCGGTTGAGATAAGGATCTCTCAGTCCTATTACAAATTGGTCCCTCAGCACCAGGTCGCGGGAGAATGTACCAGCTAGATGTTCTCCATTTTGCAGGCTTGTTCCAGCAGTACTTGGAGGGCGTTCGCATATTGGGGAATGTCCTCCCACTCAAGCTGTGTACGCTGGAAGAACATGTAGCGCAGTGTTCCCAGGTATCTGGTCGGCCCATAGGTGTTCTCTAGCACCCGTATCAAGTCATCTAATGTACGCTGGCCCCTAACCGTCTCCAGTCTGACTGTCGTCCATGTCTCCCCCCCCTAACGTCAGCATAGCCATTTCCGCTAAGGTCTTAGGGTCAGCATTATACATTTCCCCCACTATCCTAAGTTGTTCCGCCCATTCAGGTACAGGGTAATTCCGTCCATTAAACTTGCTCACTTGATTTACAATAGACGCCGGAGGAGCTGTCTGACTATAAGCTACCACCGGGAGGGGATTTTGCTGGTCACAGATCCTGCCGACTACGCCAGATGAAGTGGCCGCGGGTAAGACTGCGGCTGAGTTCCCATAATCTGCGCCAACAAAATCCCCACGCTCAGATTTATGCAAGGGTACATTTCTTTACTGGTAAACATAACCAGGGTTTGCTATCCGGGTCTCTAACTTCGGATACACGGCACAGAACACAAAAAAACAGCAATGATAAACAAGAATTCTGTCCCTGACTTGCCCTATGGGTTACATTACCAGTCCAAAACACAAGGAGGGAGGGCTCCCACGTAGCAGGCCTGGACTCCGGGTAAACAGCGGCGACTCCAAGGGAGAGAGATGGGAAGATCTTCAGCCCTCTCAACAGAGGACTAGCTTACAGTCTCTTGGTATGGAGGAAGGAGACGGTCGTGAGGTCCCTTGAGTCCAGTATCACGTCTGCAGCAGTTCTGGCAACCCCTCACACTTCAGCGATGAGAGCAGTCCGAGGCAGATCTGTTCAGGTCCAACTCCAGAAGCTCAGTGACTTTCCCGCACTTTTTCTGTACAACCACTCCCTGTGGGAGGGGATCAGATTTTACAGCGTTCGCCTCTCTAGCAATTTCAGCACTTGTCCACCAGGTGGCAGCACCATCCTGTGTAATGTCAGTCTCCATGTCCTTTTCACTCACAAAACAGTCAGAGCTGCTCGCCTTGTTACACTACTATGACAACAATCGGCTCACGACTGCGACGCCAATGGAGGTGGGTGAGTATTTTTACCTTGGCGGGCATTTATATGGCTGTCACATTTTGACAACGCCATTTAAGGGGTTAACAGGTGTGGATGGAACGCGGATCCACTCGTGCTTGCGAGGCGCACATGCCAGCTGTTCAAATCGGCTGACATATGCGCGGATCGCTACTGCTTAGGACATAATTTTACTGCCTGCGGTCGTTAAGGGGTTAATCCTGCAAATTTTCCACATTTTTAATTGCTCTTGAATTTTTCAGTAGTGCAGATGCCTATTGTGATCTGTACAGACTAACATAGCACATGTGCTTCTGCCTTCATGCCTGGCACAGATGTTCGGAATAATGCCACATGGGTGTTAACCTTTTATCTCTTAGTTTATGAGCTACTGGAGATGTTTTACGGGATTTCATATGGAAATGTAGTTCTTGTTGGATCATGCTTAAATCCATTTAGATATTGGGTTTTTCATTTATTCAAAATAGCTTCATGGATATTCTACAAAAGTGACTTGAATGGGGTGTTTATCTTATGTTTTTTCTTACATGTTTTGTCTTATTACTTTTTTTTTTTTTTTTTTTTTTTTTTTTTTTTTTTTATTGCTATTTGGTGGAAAATTTAATGAGAAGGGTTGGTCAGTTGAGTTTTAATTGCCTGACTCTGTACTTGTGGGAGATAATCGGCTATTTCCCATTTTAAATTGGCCAAATTTCACCACTTAGTGAATGGAAACCCCTGATATACAAGCTGATTGGAACTTTGTTACACGGGGTGATGGCTCTGTGCCCATACAGCATAATGTTGAGGATGTGCTACCATTCCTCTGGATGATGTGTTGCTATTGGATTAGAAAAACACCTACATACTTCAAATGCTGGCATAGGTGGTACAGTGGTATCTGGGGGACACCCAGCCGGCATGGGGGTAACATTGGGCCGCCTAATGTGCAGTCCATGGTGTCTCCCCATTGGCTTCTATTTTGCCTTTTTCATCTGGTTTTTCTCTGCTGCTCGCGGAGAGTGGGAGGTCACAAAACCACAAGTATGCAGCCACATGCCAACTAGACATGCATGGACTCGCTCAAAACAAGTGAATTGAGTGAGGTCAAACATGCCTTGTTAGAATGTAGCCGGAAGTATGCAGGTTGCATACTTGCACTCATATGACCTTCCACTTTTGCTTCTGGCATGGGAAAATCAAAAGTGTACAGTGCATGTGCTGTGAGAATTCAGAAATCTGCAGTCACTCTAGCTGACTGCAGGCTTCTGAATAATCACAGCGTGCGCACGGCACGGTTTAAGGATTTGCTAGTCACGATAATGGACAGTAATGCAGGCACAAGGGTGGCTTTTTTTTTTCTTGTTTACACTTATGGCCACCTTCTGACTAAAGGGTTTGCCCTTGCTCAATTCATTTTAATTGAGCGAGGCAGTGCAGGCCTAGTCGAATGTGATTACATGTGTGCAAATCGCATGCCTGCGGATTCGTGACCTCCCACTCGCTGCTGGCACCAGAGAATCCTGACAGCGTGCAGTGCATGCGTTGTGAGAATTCAGAAGCCTGCAGCCACATGGGACACTGACTTTATTTTCAGCTCAATTGGAGCACTTGCCACCAAAACGGTCAGCAGCCTCTGTGGCACTGACTAGTGAAGTCAGCAGTGTAATCAGCTGACCTGATCATGCTGCTGACATCGCCCTGACCCAGAAGTGTTGGCAGTCTTGGCATGAATTATATTCGCGACTGACATGATTATAATTGATCACAAGGAGCCAGCGTATTGCACCTTCTCTGAGCCGGCTGAGGGGGTGCAAATGCAGCCTCCAGGGAGACACCAGGAGTACATGAGGTAGCCCAGCCACGGCTTCCTGCCACCTACACCAGAAGCATCAACTGCAGACTAATATGTGGTGGTGTGGGTTTTTTTTTGTCAGCTTCCTAATAAATGGTGACACTGGACCTAGGAGATGGAAGCTTTGGTTCAGTGCATTTACACTTAGTAGCAAATCTTGTGTGTACTTTGCATAGCTGTATTACTTATGTACGTTTTTATGTGTTCTTGTATTACAGGTTGGTGAAGGACGCCCCATGGGATGAGGTTCCCCTGGCACACTCCCTTGTAGGCTTTGCCACCGCTTATGACTTCTTGTACAACTCTCTTTCTAGACACCAGAAAGAGAAGTTTCTTGAAGTAATTGCAAATGCTTCAGGGAACATGTATGAGACCTCTTACAGGAGAGGGTGGGGATTTCAGTATCTTCACAATCATCAGCCTACTAACTGTGTGGCCTTGCTGACGGGAAGCTTGGTCATGATGAATCAAGGTAAGCTTTAGAAGGTGAATAACTTATAGGGATATTCCCCTCTCCAAGATTTTACCCAATATATAGTAGATGTAATAACAAGATTAACAAATGCCTCCAATTAGAAATGTAGTATAGTTCTCCTGATTTAGCCATGTCTCTTATCTCCTGTGAAGAAACTGGGCCAGTTTCTCGTCCCTCCATGAACCTATTGCAAAGGAGTGCGAATGGAGCCCTGCTCTAGTGTGCCATAGTGCCACTTTGTCCATGGGGCTGATACATCTGTGCTGTAATCTGACAATTCATTAGGCTTGTGTGCATGTTGTGTTTTTTTTTTTTTTTTTTTTTTTTTTCTTGCATTTTGGTTGCATTTTAAACTTCACCATGTCATTGACAAAATGCATGCGTTTTGCTTCTCGTGCAAAGTCTGAGAAGTCAAAATTTCCATCCACAGGTTGCTTTTTTTTCGGCAGCGTTTTGTTTGCCAAATATTTCTCAATTGTTGCTTTTTTTTTTTTTTTTTTTTTTTTTTTTTTTTTTTTACACGCAACATGTCACTACTTCATTGCGTTTTGGTTGCATTTTCCACCCAATGAAATGAGGTGTCAAAACGCAACCAAAATGTTTAGCTGTGCGTTTTGGATACTCTTGTCAACAAAAACGCAGGTCTCTTTGTCAGTCTGTCGGTCTCTCCCTTTCCTTCACACTCACCGATCACCAGCGCGGCTGTCACGCTGCTCCCGTGGCTTTTCCTGCTTCTGAAAGTGCCTGCCGCTTAGGCTACTTTACCACTTCAGTCGTTTCAAATCTGCCAGGTCGTCGTTACAACAGATCAGTCATTTTTAGCTGTCGACTGACGCAACGGATGAGTTATTTCACAGGATTCCTTTCCTTTCCACCACTGGATTCCGTCGCACAACGGATTACGGTGGAATCCAGCACCATAGACAGCCATTATACCTCTTGACGGATTGCGACGGAATCCTGTGCAGTGAGTTGTTTTTTTTTGTTTTTTTTTGTTTTGTTGTTGCTCCAAAAAACGTTTAGTGTCAATTCTTTCCGCCTGATGGTCAGTCACTCCACGACTGGTCCGTCCTGTGGCGGCTGCAATGCAAGGCCATCAGTTGCAACCCCTTATTAATACAAGTCTATGGGGGAAAAACTGAATCCTGCAAAATATTTTTCAGGATATCGTATTTTCTCAAGGCGACGGATTGTGACTGATGGAAAGACTGAAGTGTGAAAGTAGCCTTATTAGGCTCATCTCATTCACTTCATCTGCTCATTAGGCTCATCTCATATTCACTGGCTCCCCTGCCAACTGGCGCCTATAATTGGTTGCAGTCTGACAGCTGTCACTCAGCGTTGGGGTGTGTCTGACTGCAACCAATCACAGCCGCTGGTGGGCAGGTCTAGATCTTGCAGTACAGTAAATAATTAAGAAAAAAAACTGGCGTGCAGCTCCTCCCCCAAATCCCCTCCCAACCCCCAAAAATGATACCCAGCCAAGATAAAATCTCTCAGCTTCTGGCTGGTATTCTCAGACTGGGGAGGCCTATCGTTTTTAGGCTGCCATATCAGCCAGCAGCCACCCGGAATTGCTGCATCTATTAGATGCGATAGCCCTGTGACCTTACCAGACTCATACCAATTACCCTGGTGTGGTGGCAATCGGGGTAATAAGGAGTTAATGGCAGCCCATAGCTGCCACTAAGTCCTAGGTTAATCATGGCAGGTATCGGAGAGAGACACACACACACACACACACACACACACACACACACACACACACACACACACACACACACGATTATTCTGTAGGTGAAAGTAAATAAACACACCCAAAAAATCCTTTATATAGAATAAAGACCAAAAAACAAATCCCCTTTCACCACTTTATTAACCTCCAAACACCCTTCCAGGTCTGACGTAATCCACACGAGGTCCCACGACGCTTTCAGCTCTGCTACATTGGAAGCTCACAGCGAGAGGCCATAGAGCATAACCGCTCTCTGTGAGCTCCACACAGTAGCTGAAGTGAGTTGCGCTATCAGCATTGATGTCAGTCAGGTTTTCTGCGGCCACAGCTGGAGTTCTCCACCTGTGACTGCAAATCACCCGAGTGACTTAAGTGAGCTGGTAGATCGGGACATCACTCATGTGTTTTGCGGTCACAGATGAGTCCTTCAGCTGTTACCACAAATTGGGCCGCGACGCAGAGCCGCACAATGAGAATGAACTCTGGTGTAACTCTGAAGTCACAGCTGCGGGCCCCGCACTACTACCTGTGTCGTGGCACTGACCTCATAGGTTCACCCGAGTTCATTCTCATGGCATGGCTCTGTCTGTCAGCGGGCAGTCATGCTATTTATTAAATTCTATCCTATCATTTTATTTCTCCTTTAAAAACGCACTGTCTAAAACGCATCTCAAACGCATCGTAAATGCATGTGTTTTTACCGTGTAGTGTTTTTTTGTTTGTTTTTTTTTTTTTTTTTATTTGGTCAAATAGTGTTTTACATGTGTCAAGAGTCTGCCAGAGGGTGCATTTTTGTTGTCAAACCAGAACGCAGCGTGCTGATATAGCCTTAGGCTATGGGCCCATGGGACAATGTACTCGCAGATATATCCGCAGGTTTCCCGCAGCAGCTGCCTGGAATCTGCAGCTATCCGTTGCTGTGGGATTCCAGTCAAATATCTGCGGTAAACCTGCGGACATTTGTGCGACTTACCTGTGGAAGTCCCGGCCTCTATCTCCGTAGTGAAGGGCTGGGAATTCCACAGATATTTCCGCATGAATAATTGACATGCAGTTACGTGCGGCTGTGGGACATCCGCAGCATGTTCTGCAGCCGCACATACCGCAGCATGGACAGCACTCCCCAAATCCCATAGGATAACATGGGGTGTGTCTGTACTTGCGGATTTATTTAGCAAATCCAGATAAGTCCACAGGTTTTCCGCTGCAAAATCCACGGGTACAGAGTCCCGTGGGCACATAGCCTTAAGCTGTTTTATCCAGAATTCTGGGGTTAAAAAATAAGTTACAATACTCCTGCAGAATTGGGAAGTTGTGCAATAAGACTTTTGTCATTTTCACACCAGATGTAGGTAGCACTTCTAAATGAACACCTGAAGTAATGCTGATTCTGTAGCACATCGGCAGTGCCCAGCGAACCCGCTTACTTCTGATGGGTCTGCAGAGTTTGTTCACACTTTAATGTTTTGAAGCATTTGATGCTCTGTAAAAATTGTAAGAATTAAAAGCAGTGTGTGTGTGTGACAGTGTAAGGGGGAGCGGGGTACCCTGAGTAGTAGCATCTTGATAATGGTTGAGGTGAGTACTGAATAACTCACAAGAATATTGACCTTTCCTAATAGCATGAATAGACGGGATTTGATTGGATGTACATTATATTTGGGAGGTTGTAAAGAATAAATCTTTCTCGCACATGACTGCAGGACCAGACAGTACAATGTTAGGATAGGTTGGAAGCTTACCGTATTTTTCGGACTATAAGACGCACCGGACCATAAGACGCACCCTGGTTTTAGAGAAGGAAAATAGGAAAATAAAATTTTAAGCAAAAAAAATGTGGTCATGACACACTGTTATGGGGCGAGGATCTGCTGCTGACACTATTATGGGGGTAATATCCCCAAATTCTCTACTAAGGTACCCCATCCTGGTAATGATCCTCCTGCCTTGTGTATATATTTATGTCCCTCATCCTGGTATAGCTCCATCTTGCTATATACTGCATCCTGGTATGTGCTCCCATCCTGCTTATATACCCCCATCATCCTGCCCATATACCCCCATCCTGCCCATATACCCCCATCATCCTGCCTATATACCCCCATCATCCTGCTATATGCCATCATCCTGTTCATATACTCCCATCATCCTGGTATATGGCCCCATCCTGCTCATATACCCCCATCCTGCGGCACACACAAAAAATAAACGTTTACACTCACCTTTCCTCGTTCCACGCAGCGTCGCTCCGCCTCCTGTCTGTGCCGGCAGTGCTGTGTTGAGCCGGCCACGTTCCCTGCAGCACTGCAATGTCCTCCAGTGTGCCGGCGCGGCTGTGAAGACACAGGTGCGCACAGCGATGACGTCATCGCTGTGAACCCCGCTAGTCTCCTGTCCACACAGCGCGGCCGGCAGACTGGAGGACATTGCGACGCTGCAGGGGAACGGTGAGTACATTGATTCACTGCTCCCCGCGCTGATGATGATGATGACGACGACGACGCTGCTGCTGCTCGGGGCAGTGAATACAGCCGCACATGATCACTCCAGGCTGTAGTTGCCAGAGGTGATCACGACCGGCTGTTAATTATGCGCGTGACCCCGCCCACCTATCAGGCCTAGCTTCAGTGCTGAGATGGGTGGGAGGATGGGCGTGCATATGTAATGAGCAGGCTCACGTGGTCACGGCAGGTGCTGCTGCTGCCTGCTCGTGCCCCCGATGACCCGGTCCACCGCAGCACCCTCATTCCCCGCAGCCATGCCCTACATTCAGACCATTAGACGCACCCCCCACTTTCCCCCAACATTTTGGGGAAAAAAAGTGCATCTTATGGTCCGAAACATACGGTATATCACTGCCCACATATTTGTAGATTTGCAGTCGTTAACTTGCATTGCTTAGACAGGACGACCTCCTTTTTGCAGTGCACAAATGATCGTTATTGGATCAGTCAGTGTGCATAGACTGTCATTGTTCTTGGCTGTGTAAGGTTACCGTCTCACTAAACGACATACCAGCGATTCCGACCACGATACGACCTGGTCAGGATCGCTGGTACGTCGCTACAGGGTCGCTAGTGAGCTGTCAGATCTTCCACGATGCAGCAACGATACGGCAGTCGCTGGGACCCTGTCACATAGCACGATTCAAATCTTGATTAGTAACATAGGCGTGCATCTACATCTACATTGCCTTTACCGCGCCCCCTCTGCTCCGATTGGTCGTAACTTCATTGTGACTGGGTGGCCTTGCCTTTAGAGAAGGCAACATAATAGCGCTTCCATCCTTCATCCTTGTCCATCCTACAGTCCCGATGCAGAATGGACTGTATTACGATCTGCTGCTACACGTGGTCCGGGACAAGTGAATTCAGCCCTCTGAAATGTACTGCGATCTACAAGCCAGAACAGAGGATCCGAACGCAGTAGCACTCACCAATCAGAACAGAGAGGGCGCGGAAAACAAAGATGCACGCCTACGTGAGTCGCAAACGAAGTCGTTGGGTAAGGTGTCAAACACACCGATGCGTGCTGCCCTGCGGGAGCCCGGCGACCAAAAAATGAACCAGAACAGTGTGTAAGAATCACCGATTTCACAGCAGGGGCCAAGTCGCTGCTTAGTGTCACACACAGCGAGATCGCTGATGAGGTCACTGGTGCGTCACAAAACCGTGACTCAGCAGCGATCTCGCTATGTGAAAAGTACCCCTAAGCCAGACTGTTCTTTTGAGAGATTATCTACCATGGGAATCTGTCGCCAGGTTTTTTTTGCTGCCTAATCTAAGAGCGGCGTCCTATAGAGACCTTTGATTTTAGCAATGTGTCACTTAGCTGCTTCCCTTTTTATTTATAAAATTACTGCTTTCTAAGCAGGCGTTTAGGCTACTTGACCTGCTAAACTCCACCTCACCACTGATGGGCACAACCAGTGTTGTGGGTGAGTTGATGCAAAGCTCATTCACATAACTGGTAAATCTGCATAAATGTTTTCGTTTTTTTTCTTGTTTATCAAAACTGTGGCATCTAATAGTGAAGTAGCACTGGAATCAAGGTCTCTTTCCCTACATCATACTGGTTTCAGATTGGGCAACAAAAATCCGGTGACCATTTCTTTTTATACCAGTTTATAAACCATTTCTCTCCAACAAACGTATTGTTGGTTAATCAGGCAAAATGTAGCCTGTTAGGCTATGTGCGCACGTTGCGTAAAAACATGCAGTTACGCTGCGCTTTGTAGCGCAGCGTAACTGCATGCGTCCAGCGTCCCCTGCACAGTCTATGGAGATTGTGCAGGGGCCGTGCGCACGTGGCGTCTAAGAGCCATCGCTTCATGGCGTCTAAGAGGCATCACTTCTTTCCTGCGCTTTGCCGGCAGCTCCTGCTCTGTCTATGGCAGGAGCTGCAGGCAGAGCGCATGGAATCGGCGCTCACTACGGACATTTCTGCAGCGATCTAAAGCGCACATGTGCTCTTCAGATCGCTGCAGAAATATCTGCAGTGAGCTGTATGCAACCTGCGCACATAGCCTTACACTGGATGATTATTGGGAAAAGTGCAATCCTAGGTGCACTTGTTAGCAATTGCCCTGTGTAAATGTACCTTGTAAAGTCCATTAACTAGAAAATAAACTTGGCCAAGAACTGTACTGAGCCATTGGCTTGTGTGGTTTAAAATTGTAACTTTTTATTTTTTTTTTATTTTTTTTTATTTGTTAAGGATATTTGCAAGAGGCTTACTTCTGGACTAAGCAAGTTCTCACCATCATGGAAAAGTCCATTGTCCTGCTAAATGATGTGACAGATGGGTCACTGTATGAAGGAGTGGCTTATGGCAGCTATACAACAAGATCACTCTTCCAGTATATGTTTCTGGTCCAAAGGCATTTTGATATCAATCATTTCAACCATCCTTGGCTAAAAGAACACTTTGCCTTTATGTACAGAACGGTCTTGCCAGGTAAGACTCTGAGGGGAAAAAGCTATTTCACAAGAGTTTTTCCAGATGAAAAGAGAATCTCCCTCTTTGTATTGCTAGATTTAAGATATGCTGCGAGTCCATGAACCTACTGGAATTAAACTAGTTTTGGCTTTTTTTTTTTGTTTTTTTTTTCATTGTTCTGTTAACACTTCTAAGCCTGCTTTCACACTTCTCTTGTTTTGAGTCAGTCACAATCCGTTGACTTGAGGAAATACGGTATCCTGCAAAATATTTAGCAGGATTCAGTTTTTTCCCCATAGACTTGTATTAATGACGGATTGCGACTGATCAGTCATGGAATGACTAACCACCGGACGGAAGCAACGCAGAATGTAACATATATTTTATTTTATTTATTTTTTTTTTTTTTGTGTGCTTGAAAAAAGTGCTCAGGATTCCGTTGGCATGCGTCCTTGGTTATAATTGAAGCCTATGGGCGCCTGAATCCGTCAAATGACGGATTCCGGCGATGGCGCCGTCTTTTAGCAACAGAGCATGCTCAGATGTTTCCTTTCTGGTTAGAAAATGTCTCTGTCGCGCTCTGTCTGTCTGTCGCGCTCTGTCTCACACTCACCGATCACCAGCGCGGCTCCGCACAGCTGTCATACTGCTCCGGCGGCTTCTCCTGCATTTGAAAATGCCGGCCGCTCACTACTCAATATCATATTCACTGCATCCCCCGCCCACCAGCGCCTCTGATTGGTTGCAGTCAGACACGCCCTCACGCTGAGTGACAGCTGTTAGACTGTAACCAATCACAGCCGCTGGTGGGCAGGTCTATATCGTGCAATAAATAAATAAAATAAAAAAAAAACGGCTGAAGGCTGGTATTCTCCGGATGGGGAGCCCCACGTTATGGGGAGCCCCCCAGCCTAAGAATATCAGCCAGAAGTCGCCTGGAATTGCCGCATCCATTAGATGCGACAGTCCCAGGACTCTACCCGGCTCGTCCCAACTGCACTGGTGCGGTGGCAATCTGGGTAATGAGGAGTTAATGGCAGCCCATAGCTGCCACTGAGTTCTAGCTTAGTGATGGCAAGCGTCTGAGACACCCCACCCCCCATCTCTAAATTGTAGTGAAAGTAAGTAAAAGGATTTTTCGAAGTATGTGTTTATTTGAAATAAAAGACAAAAAAACACACCCTCTTTCACCACTTTATTGAAATCCCCAAATACCCCTGTAGCTCCGACGTAATTCACATGAGATCCCACGACGCTTTCAGCTCTGCTACATAGGAAGCTGACGGGAGCGGCCGTAGAACACCGCCGCTCGCTGTGAGCTCCACGGAGCAACTGAAGTGAGCATGCTGTCAGCGGTGACATCACTCAGGTAACCCATGGCCACAACTGGATTCTCTTTGCCAGGTACAAACTGCTGCAACGGATCAGTTTTTTTAACGGATCCTTTTGTAGCAGTTGTATCGCAATCTCCAACGCATTAATCACATCAGTCAGAAAACTTATTGTGACTGATTTAAAAAGACGGAAGTGTGAAAGTAGTCTTAGGCATTTCCCTTTTTCTCAGGCATTCGTATTTCATCCATTTTTGTATAGGGGTGAATTTGACATATAATACAGAAGCCTGATGGACCCATCCTGTCTTTTACCATGTAGACTTCAATCTAATGACTATCTGTGGAACCTGAACCATAAGGGGCCGTTGTAATTGTGTGAACTGGTCATTGACTACACATGGGGATAGGATTCTTTTCAACAAGTGGCTGATGACTAAGGAAAGCCATAACTTTTTTTAAAGTTGTTTGCTCAGGATTTAGAGGAAAGTGCCGAGTCCTGTCTAGCATTGCCTTCAGAAATTCCAATTCTCTGTCCAGTAGAAACATTTTTAATGGTAGCTGTTCATTGACTTGTGTACAGAGCTGCATGCGCAACTACAACCACAGAAACCTTAAACAACATGGTAATTGCAAGCTTTCATAGTTTGTGGTTAGTTTAGAGAAGCCATACTTTGAACAAAGGGAATGTAATGTTAATACTCTGTATTTTGTTTCCGACTGCTCAATTTCTGCATTTTCTTTATAGGTCTTGATTAGAATACTTGTTAACTTCATTTGTCAAATTATCTTTCTTAAGTAATTTTTTTTACAATGTGGATGCATTCTAATTAACTGACTAAAACAAAGTTTAAAGTGAACCTGTCAGATCCAATATGCACCCTGAACCACAAGCAGTTCTGGGTACATATTGCTAACCCCTGCCTAACCGTCCCTGCATCTAGAAGCATACATAAAGAGATATTAAGAAAAAAAAAATTTCTAAAGATCCTTTATGATATGCTAATGAGGCCAGCGACTAGTCGAAAGGGCGTTAATTCCTGTGCTCACTCTGCCGTCTTGGCATGTTAGAACGCTGACAGGGGTGTACTAACATGCTATTCAATGTCTATTGCCTAGCATCATCAGCGGTGACGCGCATACCTGTGTCCGTTGTCTACACATCAGATGCCAGGCAGTGCACATGATCAGAAGTCACAGCACTTCTGGTCATGCCCACTATGAAGCCGGATGTACGCGTCCTGCCTTGAGAGGTCTGGTGCGCATAACTGGAAGAGCCCGGACTTCTGATCATGCGCTCGGACACTAAAGCCAGCATCTGAAGTGAAAACAATGGACACAAGTACATGCGTCACCGCTGATGATGACACTGGGCAATGGACATTGAATAGCATATACATGCTAAGAGAGCAGAATGAGCACAGGAACTAATGCCCTTATGACTAGTCCTTGGGGGCTCATTAGCATATCATAAAGGATCTTTAGAAATATTTTTTCTAAAGATCTTTGTGTGCTACTAGATACAGGGACAGTTAAGCAGGGATTAGCAATATGCACTCAGAACTGCTCCGTGGTTCTAGGTGCATATTGCATCTGACAGGTTCCCTTTTAATGATGCTTCCATCCAGTATGTCTGATCTGTGTGAAGAGCTCAGTCAAGTATTGTTTGAAGGAGACTGAACAGTGGGCTCCATATAAAAACCTAAGTTGGTTGATTTAATAAAATGTATATGACAAGCAAAAGGGTAACAATGTTTTGAACTTTTAAATTTGAAGCTCCATATTTCACCATCCACTACAGCTTTGACTGTGAGACTACCTTCATTTTATAGACAATCATCTTGGCTATCTCTTACATAAATTTAATTTGCAACTATTAAGCATATGATTTAGTTATTCAGATTCTTGTCATGCTACTGTTTTGCTACTAAATATCTAAACTTTAATTTTTATTAATTTGGTAGTATTTTGCAAATCCATCCCTTGGCAAGAACACTGCTTCAATTCTTGTGGCCATGCTCTCGATCAGATTCAAGCATGTCTTGACTGAATCTGACCCAAGTTCTCTGCTACATGTTCCCAATGTTGGTGCACACTGGTCCCCTCACTTGAGTATGAATACAACTTTTCTTCAATTGTACCCACAAGTGTTCAGTTAGGTTGAGGTCTTGTCATTGAACCACTTCTACACTAATCTCGCCATATGATTTTTGAGCCATTGTCCTGCTGGAACACTATTCTCTCTTTACCATAGTACTCAACTGCACGAAGTAACTCATCTTGTAGAATACTTACATATAGCTTGGCATTGAGACCACATCTATCCTGGTCAGATATCAAACGCATTTCGCTGTGAAACCACCCCTTATCAGGCTTCCTCCTCTGAACTTGACAATTCCTTGATCAGTTAGCCCCCCCCCCACAGTCCCATTTGCACCCATCGGATCCTAGTCTATTGACTTTCGTCTCATCACTCCAAATCGCCCATTTCCAGTCGTCTACTGTCCACTTTTTTTTTTTTTCCTTTTTTGCAAACTGTAGCCGACGGTTCTTATGACTATATTGAAGTTGAGGCTTTTTTGGGCCACCATTCATGAAGCATAGGAGCCACCTCCGCTGTCATGTTTGTCGCTCCAAAACTGATAGACCTTGTGATGCACTGACTTGTTGACGCCAATATTTTGTTTGAATGTCCACCTCCTGAGTTTTGATTGGCTGAACAGACTTTATTTGGTATTCTTCCAACTCTCGTGGCACACAAATGATACAATTTAGCAACTTTCTTGGCTGACAGACTGCCGTCAATGAGCTAGATGATGTGGTTTCACTATTCTTTGGAAATCTTCATGGCTGCGCTTTTGATTCCCAAGTGAAAAATCACTGGTTTGAATCGAACTAATAAAACACTGGGCTATTAGGGAATGTGAGAACAGGTTGTAACTGGTAGTATACAGGAAGAAAAAGATTTTTCCTCTACCAGGAGCAAAACCATAACAATGAAATGAAAAGAATCTGCATAACTAATCATGTGCTAAATAGTTGCAAGTTAAATATATGTATGAGATTGCCAAGATTGTCTATTGAGATGAGGAGCCTGAAAGTCATAAGTTTTTAAATTTTTTTTTTTTAAGATATATATAGATATAGATAGATATAGATAGATATATATAGATATATATAATATAATATAATATAATATAATATAATATATAATAAATATATATATAAATATATAATATATATATATAATTATCCTATTCTTTGCCAACTGTTTCCCGCTATCACCATTTCTTGAGGCAGTCTATTCCACAGATTAGTAGTTCTTATACTAAATAAGGCTTGTTTCCTCTGGATATTGAACCTTTTTATTTTACCAAAAAGAGGGAATGCCCTCATGAGGGATCTTTTTTTTTTTTTTTTTTTTTTTTTTCCCATCTGTTCTAAGGAAATATATTTCTCAAGATTTTGTTGACATGACTTTTTCAGCAGATGTTGGTTACAGCTCATCCAATTCACACAGGTAAAGAAATCAAACCATAGATGTCAATAAATTGTGAGGTGTAATAATGAGAAATCACATGGGGGGGCAGGAGGGGGTGTTGTGTATTGAACACATGAGGTTCAAAAAGCCAAGGACAATCCTTCATGACCCCAGCTGAAAAAACCCCAACATACAGAAGTGTTCAAAATAATAGCAGTTCTATATGACCATATGACCAGATTATTCAGTTTTTGGTATAAATTATATTACCACATGTCAAACAATTTACCAGTTGGTGGAGTAGATTCTGAGACCTTGTTGGAGACCTTGTTTAGAAGAACTGCGTACATTGATTAAAACATTGATTTGGAGAGGGTAAATCTTATAAAGAAGTGCAGACACTGGGCTGTACAGCTAAAATTATCTCCAATCCTTTTAAAATGAAAAGCAAAAACAGATATGTGGAAGAAAACAGAAGACGACCATTCAAATGGATGGAAGAATAGCCAGAATGGGAGCAGCTCAGCCAATGATCAGCTCCAATACGATCAAAGACAGTCTCAAGTCGATGAATTTTCAACGATTTTATTCTTCAGGCATGTAGGGGAGGGATAGGGATGGGGTGCACACTGAGAACGGTGGCCGTTTTGTGCCTGTTACCAGCGCTTCAACGGGTCCATGGACCCTTTGAACGGCAGTTACGGGCACGAAACAGACGCTGTTGTCCGTGTGCACCCTTTCCCTATCCCTCGCCTATATGCCTGAAGAATAAAATCGTTGAAAATCCACTGACTCAGTGTCTGCTAATCTTGCTGCTTGATGCCCTTGAAATGAGTGTTTTCAACAAGACCATGACCCAAAACACACATTTCTTTGCACTTTCTAAATCAAAACATGCAATGTTCCCAATGCATTGAAATAAAACCATTTTAGGCTATGTGCGCACTAGACCCGCGGATTTACCCGTGGATTTTGAAATCTGTCTGCAGACATTTCCCAGCAAAACCTATGGGAACAAAAAATAGCTGTGCGCACGCTGCGGATTTTTCTCAAACTTTCTTGAGAAAATGAGCATGTCCATTATTTTCCGCAATTACCTGCGGTATACCCCTGGAATTTCACTCCATTCACTGTAATGTAATCGTGAAATTCCGGGGGTATACCGCAGGTAGCAAATGACGTGCGGTATACCCCCAGTATAGCCGCGATTTACCTGCGGTAATGCTCATCGCTCCCTGCGGTTTTGCAGGGAGTGATGTCATTATGCCAGGAAGAGGAGGCGGAGCAGAGTAAACACAACGTCACACTCCCTGGACGCCGCACAGAAGCGCTTCCGTGTGACGTCCGGCGGGTGCCCATGCAGTCTGTGTCCCGCTGCAGCCCTGCCGCTGCACGCACAGCAGTGTCAGTGTCTGCCCGCAGTGTCAGCGGCTTGTCACCCTGCAGCGCAGGCAGACACTGACACTCATCAGTGCGTGCAGCCGCGGGGATGCAGAGCGCTGCTGTCAGGAGGTGAGATGAGATCATTACCTGCAGTGACTATCTCCTGCAGTCCTGCCATCAGCGCTGTCACTGACTTCTATGCCCGCCGCGTTGTCAGCAGTATCGAGAGAGCCCGTGACGTCACCGCTAGTGACAGTCTTGGGCTGCTCGCGAGACGGGCATAGACAGGAGTGACCGCGGGGACGTCAGGAGATAGTCACAGCAAGTATTGATCTATCTCCTGACGTCACCGCGGTCACTCCTGTCTATGCCCGTCTCGCGAGCAGCCCAAGACTGTCACTAGCGGTGACGTCACGGGCTCTCTCGATACTGCTGACAACGCGGCGGGCATAGAAGTCAGTGACAGCGCTGATGGCAGGACTGCAGGAGATAGTCACTGCAGGAAATGATCTCATCTGTCCTCCTGACAGCAGCGCTTGTCATCCCCTGCAGTGACCTGGGCTGTTGATGTTCACTCAGGTCACTGCATTGCTCTCCCAGCCAATGGGGAACATTGTTCTTCATGGACTGGGACAGTGACTATGGTATTGATCGCCGTGGGACGCCCCCCCCCCCCCCCATTATTGAATTACGCCGGACGTGGAATTGACTGTTCTTATCAATAAATTGGTGAAAGAGGTAATATGGGGAGTGTTTTGTTTGTTTGTTTTTTTTTTTTTTTCAAATAAAGCTTTTTTTTTTTTTGTTGTCTATTTTATATTTCTTACTGACTGGGTTTGTGATGTCAGGTATCTGATAGACGCGTGACATCACTAACCCCAGGGCTTGATGCCAGGTGGCATTAGACATCTGGCATCAACCCCATATATTACCTCGTTCGCCACCGCACCAGGGCAACGGGATGAGTTGGGGCGAAGCGCTAGGATTGGCACGTCTAATGGATGCGCCACTTCTTGGGCAGCTGCGGCCTGCTATTTTTAGGCTGGGGAGTGTCCAATAACAGTGGACCTCCCTAGTCTGGGAATATCGGACCCCAGCTGTCCGCTTTACCTTGGCTGGTGATCCAATTTGGGGGGGGACCCCACGTTTTTTGTTTTAAATTATTTATTTAATGTAAAATAACAGCGTGGGGTGCCCTTTGTTTTGGATTACCAGCCAAGGTGAAGCTGCCAGCTGTAGTTTGCAGGCTGCAGCCGTCTGCTTTACCATAGCTGGCTACAAAAATAGGGGGAACCCCACGTCCATTTTTTTTTTTTTTTTTAATTTTCTGGTTTTTTTTTTTTTTTTTTTGGGCTAAATACAAGGCTAGGCACCCTTTTAGTGCCACATGAAAGTCACTAAAGGGTGCCAGCTTAGAATATGCAAGGGGGTGGGACATTTATATAGGTCTTAATCATCTATCTATCTTTCCCTCTATCCATTATCTGTCTGTCTATCGATTATCTATCTATCTATTATCTATATTATTTCTGTTCAGCATAGAAAAACCGCAGGGACCAACCTGCGGCAAAAAGTAATGCGTTTTTCTCGCGGATTTGGTGCGGTTTTTTACCGCAGGTGCGGTAATCTTCAACTCCCAGAAGTTTCTCAAATTTTCTTGAGAAAAATCACTTCTAGTGCGCACATAGCCTTATAAACATTTTGGGCTTACAGTTGTGTTCAAAAACATGATAGCCTATAAAGAGGTTTCATTATCAAGGTGCAAATGTCTCGATATAGGTGAAACTAGTGAGCGGTTTACAGACTTTTGTAACCTTATTGATGCAAAACGTACTGATGGCATTGGTTACAGAGGAATTTCTAAACTACAAAAGGTTCCAGTGAGCACTGTTGGGGCGATAATCCGAAAGTGGAAAAAAAAACATAATTTGACCATAAACCGCAGCGACCGGCTGCTCCCCGCAAGGTTTTAGACAGTGGAGTGAAAAGAATTGTGTGAGGAGTTGTTTATGAACCACCTGAGGAGACCTACAGAAAGACATGGAACTGGCAGGTACAATTGTACAAAAGAAATCAATCAGTAATGCAGTCCTCTTCCTTAGCCTGTATGCTAGACCACCCCAAAAAACACCATATCAGCAGTGAAGTCTAAAGGTGGGAACATCATCGTGTGGGGCTGTTTTTCAGCATGTGGTACTGGCATCCTTCAATATGATTTGAAAGAAAGATTAATAATTAATCTGCTGCCATCTACAGGGGGTGATGATGAAACAAAACTCTCAATTGTTGTCAAAGGGGGGGAAAAAATATAGCTGCACTGGACCTGTACCCGATAGAACATTTTATGGGAGGCACTAAAGCTCAGAACTCATATTGGCCTATGCAACCTTCAGGATTTGAGTATAAATACTTAAAAGCCTTTGGCTATGTGCGCACTGGGAAATGGAATTTTCTTGAGAAAATTCCGCATCCTCTCAAAGATTACCGCACCCGCGGTAAAAAACCGCTGGAAACCGCACCCGAAAACCGCATGCGGTTTTCCGTGGTTTGCTGCGGTTTTACCGCGGTATTATTTGCGGTATTGCCGCGGTTTTGCCGCGTGCGGGTTGGGATGTGCTTTATTGCATTCAATGCAATAAAGCACATTGAAGAAAAAAAAAAAATACATTTAATTCTGATAGTAGATAGACAGAAGAATAGATAGAGGGATAGATAGACAGACAGACAGACAGACAGACAGAGGGATAGATAGAGGACAGATCGCTGCATTTCCCACGGTCGGCAGTGAGTTCACATTACCGGCCGTGGGAAATGACCGGTAATTACCTCTGCTGTCTGCTGCTTTCATTCAGCGCTGTGTCTGTGACAGTCTCGGCTGGATGGAAGCAGCGCAGGACGTCGGACCTGTGGATTACGCCGGAGCTGTGTTTGGGGGGGGGGGTAATAAAATGGTGAACGAGGCTTGTTTGTTTTATTTAAAATAAAGGATTTTTCGGTGTCTGTGTTTTTTTTCACTTTACTTACGGGTTGATCATGTCAGCTGTCACATAGACGCTGCCATGATCAAGCCTGGAGTTAATGGCGGTGGTCCCCCACCATCATTAACCCCTTGTATTACCTTGCCACCACTGCTACACGGTGGCAAGAAGAGCCGAGGACACTCCGGTAGTGCCGCATAATGCATGCGACAGTCTCGGGGCAGCTGCGGCTGATATTCTCGGCTGCGGGAGGGGGAGTGAGGCGGGGGACATTAACCCTGCCCCTCTCCCTCCCCAGCCTGAGAATACCGGGCCGCCGCTGTGTGCTTACCTCGGCTGGAAGGTAAATATGCAGCGGAGCCCACGTTCTTTGTTTTCTATATTTCCGTTTTCTTTCTATGTGTGTTCTATGTGTCTGTGATGTGTTCTATGTCTGTGATGTGTTTGTGTTTACTCTCTGCACGGCTTCCTCTTCCTGTAATGACATCACTTCCCTGCAAACCGCAGACAAGCGATGCACATTACCGGAGGTAAACCGCGAAATACCGCAGGGAATAACGCAGGAAAACGCAGTGAACCGCACAGAATTTGCTGCCTGCGTTATTCCCTGCGGGATTTCATGATTAACATTGGAGTCAATGGAGTGAAATCCCGCAGCGATGTGCGGAAAAGAAGTGACATGCACTTGTTTTTGCGCCCAGTGCGCACAGGATTTTTTTTCTCCATAGGATTTGCTGGTGATTCACTGCAGAGATGTTATGAACATTTTCTGCAGCGAAACATGCAGCAAATCCGCGGAAAATCCGCGGCAAAATCCGGTAAGTGCGCACATAGCCTTTGTTGGTAATGACAAGATGCCTCCTGTATGCATTGCTCAGTTGTGATTTTGTCCCATTCTTCCACGAATAGGACAAAATCACACCTGCGCAATGCATACAGGAGGCATCTTGTCATTACCAACAAAGGCTTTTAAGTATTTATATAAATTTCAGTAAGCGTGTTCAATATTCCTTATCTTTGGAGATATTCATGTCAATAGCAGCTTTCTGAAATATATTTACATATATTGGTGACATGCTCAATACTTTCTTCACCGGGGTTGCCACGGACAGCCAATATTTTTTGTGGCACTTTGGAAAACTATAATCATTGATCATATGTGATATATACAAATTCTGTACTGTCGAGTAAATGCGCTATCTGGAGTCACTTAAATGATTTAGTCAATTATCTGTATAAAGCTTCAGCTTAAAAAAAGCATTGTGATATTTTTTATTATTATTATTATTATTATTCCATGCCCCATTTTTACTTACTATCCTAGAATTTCTAGACAGATGGCAAAATAGCTTTTACCATACTCATCAATTTTTTTTTTTTTTTTTTTTTTTTGCATGTGCCATATATGTATTTGTATTATAATAATAATTTTATTCACTTATATAGCGCTATTAATTCCACAGCGCTTTACATACATTGGCAACACTGTCCCAATTGGGGCTCACAATCTAAAGTCCCTATCAGTATGTCTTTGGAGTGTGGGAGGAAACCGGAGAACCCGGAGGAAACCCACGCAAACACGGGGAGAACATACAAACTCCTTGCAGATGGTGTCCTTGGTGGGATTTGAACCCAGGACCCCAGCGCTGCAAGGCTGCAGTGCTAACCACTGAGCCACCATGCCGCCCTGTATTATCTCACTCTTAGTTCTGGGGAAAGTTTAAAAATACTAAATTTAGTAGCATCCTCTTTGGCAAGTATCACAACTTATAAGCGCTTTTTGTAGCTGGCCAAGAGTCTTTCAATTCTTGTTTGAGAGCTTTTCATCCATTCTCTCTTGAAAAAGTCGTCTTGCATGCACTGCTCTTTTGAAGTCTTTATATGTGAAGTCTTCACATATTTTAAGTGATGTAGAGAGTGCGCCTTTTGAGGTAGTCTGTTGTGGATTTTGGGGAAAAAAAAAAAAATCCAGAGAAAATTCAGCTCTTCAAAAAAGGGATAGGCTTTTATTGTATTAAAAAAAAAATAAAAAAAAATCACATATACAAAAGACAGATGGGTAGTTAAAATATACCCCAATGCGGTTTACGTGTTTCAAGGCCACATGCCTCTTAATCATGAAAAGCTGTCTTCTTTCAACTTGAGGTTTTTTTTTTTTTTATTAGAGATTGTCTTGGTTGCATAAAGAATTTGTTGAAATATCATTAAATCCATTGCACCCTCTACTGGTGAAATGTTCCCATGCCATTGGCTGCAACACAGCCCCAAAGCATGATTGATCTACCCCCATGGTTACTGGTTTGGCTATATGGTTTTTTTTGTTTTTTTTCAGAAATTGAATCATTTTGTCCAAAGAGCTCAATTTTAACCTCAATCGGTCCACAGGACTTGTTTCCAAAATGCAGCAGTCTTGTTTAAATGTTCTTTTGCATACTTCAAACGCTCAATTTTATGGTGATTTATGCAGGAGACCTTTTTTTTCTTCTTCTTCTTCTTCTTTTTTTTTTTTTTTTTTTTCTTCTGAAGGCAATATTTGTGCAAGTGTCTCTTTAACAGTAGAACTATGTATCACAACTCTTCCTGAAGGTTTTTTGCAGTCAAGCGGGGGTTCTGGTTTGCCTCAGTAGCAATCCTACCAGCAGCTCTCACAGAAATTGTGCTTGGTCCTCCAGACCTTATCTTGACCTCCACTGTTTGTGTTAACTGCCATTTTCTTAATTACATTTTGAACTTCACAAAGGACAACTTAAACTCTTGTTTTCTACTTTCTAGCCTTCTGCTTGGTGGGCCTCCACTCTTTCCTTTTCAGAGTGCTAGGCAGCTGCTTAGAAGAACCCATGGCTGATGTTTTTTGGCACAAGGTTAGAGGAGGCTTGGTTTTTATAAAAGTGTGCCATTTGCATCACCTGGTTTTTCTAACGTTGGTGAACAAGCCATAACCCTAATAGGCTTATTAGGGGCAGGAGCCTTAGTCAAAGTTATTTAAATACTCAAATATCTAAGGTGCCCATTTTTTTTTGTGAATTTTTTTTTTTTTATCCACGCATATATAAAGTATCAAGGAAGAAGAATTTCCAGTGCGGTCCAGAATGTCTTGTAAAAAATCATCTTTATTTATAAATCCATAAAATAGGAGTTTACAGGCGGTCAGCAGGATATTGCATAGATATTATTTAGACCCCACAAAGCTACGCGTTTCGACGTGAGTCTTAATCATGCTCTGGGGTGGAAGGGATGTCTGCTTCCTATATCGTATAACACACACCCTCCCAAATTAAATACACATGTTTTCATCAAGGAAACTTTCCCGAAGGAACACATCACATTATATGGGTATATGCAGTGCGGTTTTTCCATAGTGAAAAGGAAAAAAAGAAAAGAATAAAGGAAAAAGAGACGAAGAATGGAAAGAACAAGAAAGAAAGATGAGGAGAAAGGAGAAAAGGAGAAGAAAATAAGAAATGGAAAATACTAGTAAGGAAATAAAGTGGATTAAAAATCAATGGTTAAAAACATATCATATATAATTATTGTAGTATAATCATATAATACACTGATGCATGATTATATAGAACAATCACTATACAGTCATAATAGAAAAATCAGATCCATGTGGATATCTTTCATTACTTATTGATATTCCATATAAAAAAGCATCGGTAAATTAGACCCCTGTCTACATGCATCGTGAAGAGGAAAGGGAGAGAGTGGGAGAGAAAATTTCTCCTTGTTCCATTATAGTTATAATCCGAAATGAAAAGAACCTACAAGAAGTGGCCATCCAGTACACAAACTATGCCCGAAAAATCAATATAGAAAGCCTAGTATAGGCAAATATTGTTTAGTTAGCAAACATTGGTATTAATTAGTTAGATGATCCATATTCCAATATATTTTTCATCTGTGTCACTTGTTTTTATCATTACTAATTTTTTATTATTATTTCTCATTATCTAGAAAACTGATATTAACATAATCATTATTGAAATATTTATCCCATAATAGTATCAATTGAAATTATATAGTCTGTCTATATAAAGTATGGTATGGTGTGCTTTATCCTAGGTTTTCAGAGATCTGTTGCCATAGCGGATTCAAACTACAATTGGTTCTACGGCCCCGAGAGCCAGTTGGTGTTTCTCGATAAATTTGTAATGAGGAATGGAAGTGGCAATTGGCTGGCAGAACAGATTCAGCTAAACAGAGTCCAGGAAGGGCCTGGGACCCCAGCCAAAGGTCAGCGTTGGTGTACTCTGCACACAGAGTTTCTTTGGTAAGTGAGCATTTAGTCTCCCCTCTGAATTACAAAATTATTTTTATTATGATAATACAATAATCTCTAAAGCTCCACTATAACTTCATATTAGGCTGTAAAAAAAAAAAAAAATGTGGTAAATTATTAGAAAAAGGAGCACCCTGTGAGACTGTATACAGTTGCAGGTTGTCTACCTAATTTCGAAATCCAAAAACTGCAGTGATAATACAGGATTGGCATTATCAGTGCAGTTTCCGAGTTTAGAAATGTAGAAGGATCACTGGTTATATTCTAGTTCCATGGGCTATATATTATTATTATTATTATTATTATTATTATTATTATTATTATTATTTTTCATTCTATGACATTTCGGCCTTTTTAAATTTTACCCAAGATGCACTGGCAGTTTTGACAGTGATGGGAAATGAGGGAAATCATCTGAAAATGGACTCATAATATTAGAATATGTACTAAATAATATATTCTATTTTTACAGGTATGATGCAACATTACCAGCTACACCTCCGCCGGACTATGGCATTCCTAGGTTGCATTTTTTTGAAGACTGGGGTGTGGTGACCTATGGGAGTTCTCTTCCTTCTGAAATCAACAGATCTTTTCTCTCCTTCAAATCTGGAAAGCTTGGTGGTCGTGCAATATTTGATATTGTTCATAAAAACAAATACAGCGAATGGATCAAAGGATGGAGAAACTTTAATGCTGGTCATGAACATCCAGACCAAAATGCCTTCACATATGCACCAAATGGATTTCCTTTTATCACAGAGGCTTTATATGGACCAAAGTATACTTATTTAAATAATGTGTTAATGTTTTCACCAGCTGTGTCAAACTGCTGCTTTTCTCCATGGGAAGGTCAGGTAACTGAAGACTGTACTTCAAAGTGGCTTAAATATAAGCATGAAGAAGCTGCCGACTCTCACGGAAGAGTGACAGCAACCATGGAGAAAGGTGGAGTTGTTTTCATTAGGGGTGAAGGTAATTCAGCCTATAGCCCAAAGCTAAAACTGAAAAGTGTTCAAAGAAATCTTGTCCTACTCCATCCACAACTGCTGCTACTTGTTGACCATATTCACCTAGACCATAGTAGTACTTTGGAAGCTACAACAACTTTTTTCCACAATGTAGACTTTCCCTTTGAAGAGACATCCATTGATGGTGTTCATGGAGCAATAATTAGGAATCGAGATGAAATATATAAAATGTATTGGATGGATGATACGGGCTTGAGTGAAAAGGCCATCATTACATCTGTAAACTACCCACATGGTTACCCTTATAATGGAACTAATTTTGTGAATGTAACAACCCATCTCAGGAAGCCAATCACAAGGTCTATATACCTTTTCATTGGACCATCTGTTGATGTTGAGAGTTTCAGTGTCCATGGAGACTATCAACAGGTCGATGTGTTTCTAGCAACTAGTGATCATGCTTATGCAGTCTATCTTTTCACCAGCGAAACACCAAGTCAGACAATCTATGCAAAAGTAGTTGCAGACCGTCAAAGAATTGTGTTTGACAAAAGTTCAGCCATCAAAAGCTCTTCACCAATTGAGGTAAAGGATTATGTAGCTATTCTGGAGCAGAACCTCCAGCATTTCAAGCCGGTCTTTCAACAACTAGAGAAACAAATCTTGTCTCACGTAAAGAACACTGCTAGTTTTAGGCAGACTGCGGAGCGGATTCTCAGATTTTCCGATAAAAGGAACACAGAGGAGGCCATTGAAAAGTTGTTTGCTATTTCTCAACAGCAGAAGCAAACTGGAAAGGTAAAACGGACTAAGCAGGGACCGAGAAAATACAAGTTTATCAATGCCGTTCCTGACATTTTTGCACAAATAGAGGTAAATGAAAAACAGACGAGACAAAAAGCCATGGCTCTGGCTCAAAGTGAAATTCCAGTAAACGAGGATGAAGAAATGAAAGACCTTCTGGATTTTGTAGATGAGCCATCAGTAAGGCAGAAATCTAGCCCTCTTAAAACATATGGCTCCCAACACATGTTGACAACACATTACAACAAGTCTTCGTCAATATCTGCTTCCTATACAAGACTCTTTTTGATCCTAAACATTGCCATTTTTATCGTTCTCTTAGCCTTACAATTGACACGATTTTTGAGGACTAAGAGTGTCCATAGAAAGAGATGTCTTTACGTCATTTTGTCTCTTGATTGTTGTATTTTATTGTGGCTGTATTCCTCATGTTATCGAACACAGTGCTAGTACTATTCAAAGAAGGGACATCGGCTGCATAGGGAAAATAGTTTGCCAATCTTTGTAAAATTGTAATATTCTCAGCTCTTCCAAATCAATGTATTTGTACATGTTTCATAAAGGGAAACGCTGCACAGAATGTAAAGAACCACCTTGAATGTTTACTTGTTGACTGGAAATTAATCCTGCAGATGGGAAATAAATATTTGTATGTCAGATGCGAAATGTGTGGCAAGTTCTATTAAGTGTGCACCAGAAATTATGTACAAACAGGCGTTATGTTCCATATGTGTGAATACAGGGTGACAATATATTGTAAAATTGCATGCATCACTTCTTAAAATGCTTTCTTTACAAAGAAGTCATGTTCTTCAAATTTTACAGACTTAGGTGTCCTTTTAGACACTTATTTTTCTGTGCTTTTCATGTGATTCAAAGAGCTTCCTTGGTATAACTTGATTTGTAATGTTAAAAGCAACACAACAGACTGGTTTTACTTATGTGGATTTAAAGACCGATCTCTTGCCAGGTATAGTCTGTAAAACTTTTCAGTGTTTCAGAGAAAATTAGAAGACCACACACAGAATCTTCAAAGTATGGTATGTTTGGTTTTTTTTTTCTTCTCTTCTCTGAAACGTCAGAGCAGTTGAGTAGTGTACCTGATTGTGCAGTCAAACTCTGAGTCATGCTGCCTATGGTTAGCGCAGCATTTATCACCTGACTTATTGCCTAAACTTGTAGTACACTTAATATTTACGATTTGACTTGACCATCACCCCAAACGCCTACCCTTCCAACTCCACTTCATACAATTGAACAGGCTATGCGGAAAGTGCAAATGTTATGGTCCAAAACAAAAACGCGTAATGGAAGAATACTATGGTTGGATGGGTGCTGCAGTCCAGAGCCTTGCTAAAGTAGAAACTAAACACTTTATTATTGCTTTTTCATTTGTATTTAATAAAGCCAGAAAAATTGTACGTGGATTAATTGTATCAAATACAAATTTGGTATGAATAAGATAAAGCATAAAAATGTTAACCGAATATGACCAAGTTATATCCAGATGCACCATACGTACTTTGGCACAGGCTGAGAGCTAAACGCTATTTTTGCCTATATTCTTATTGCCAGAAATTCTGTAACTTTTGGTATTGAAAAAAATATAAATATGATATAAGTTCACTAAATGCCAGCCTAATACTCATGATCATACATGAAGCAAAAAGGGAATCCTATTGGCACTCCTCGTAACTAATATGTGCCTATTATAGTGATGGGCGGATCTGGCCTGTAAAAGATTGCTCTGACTCCAGTGTAAAACTATAGGGCAATGTCCATCTGCAATTCTTTTCTCATGCTATAGTGACATTAGAAAACAATCTCAGCATGTTGTGTTTGGCAGCGAGTCTCTGGTCACATGTACCCATACAAGTCTATGGGTGCGTGTGAAACATTGCACTGCACTCGGATGACATCCGTGTGCAGTTTGATATACGCAGAGACAGGCCAAGGAGAATCTAGAGAAATCACTTTGTTCCATAGCTGTGATCGGATCAGTTTCACTCACTTGCAGCAGAGCCTGAGCCGAGGGTCAGTAACTTATCACATCCAATGCTCTCACATCGGAAGCGATACACAAGGGGAGCCGAGGGCTTAGTGATTGCAGGCTATTAGTCTTAGGCTGGAGTCACACTTCCTTGATGATCGCATCTCACGGACTGTCAGTAGCAGATCTGCTGCATAGAAATAGAGCCGCAGGCCAGTCCGAACAATGCGATTTTTGGTGACTGTGACTCCAGCCTTCTACCATTTAAAGACCCTTCTAACAGAGTGGCAAATAATCCATACAGTATTGTAACAAAATAAACAACTTGGTAAAGTGTGTAATAATATATTAAAAATGTTAGTGCTGAAATATTGATTACGATGTTGGAAATGTAAAAATGCACCATATATATGTATGCATACTCAAACAAAATATATATTGTAAAAGTCCATAGCATGTGCTATGTCACAGACTGATTTTTTTTTTTTTATCTTATCCAAAGCTGGAAAAACTAGAAGTTACCACCAGCTGTATCACCAACTAACCCTTTGCAACATTTTTTTTTTTAATATAATAAAGACTAAAATGAGTTAGAAAAGATTTTCTATGAATACGTTATCAAGACCTAGATCTTTTTCACCCTTACTCCACCAATTTTACCAATTATACAAAAAAGGGATATGTGAAAAGGTCCACAATGTATGAGTGTATTGCATTATAAATTACTTCCTGAAGGATCCCTTGTGGGGTATAGAATATATAGAAGGGAGCTTCACATGAATCTAATGAAGAATGCCACAATTAGTGTCTTCAGAACTGAAATCCTGCTAATAAATTGTCCTGAGCAACACTCTGTAAATAAAATAGGTAATGCTGTCAGACGGTGGTAATAGACCTAAAGGTGAATACAATGGAGACTTTATTTTGCTGAAGTTCACCTGATATAACCGATTAAGCAATATTCAAACATTTGTCACTAGGTATTTGCTCTGAGAGCAGCATGATGTAGTGACCGAAAACCCAGATTCCAGCGACGTGACTTGCTGGGCTTTTTGCTGTCCTTTTTTATATTTTGAGGTGACTAGAGCTTCTTCTAAGTAATGTTACTAAACAAATCTAAAACCAAAAATAAGTAAAATTACATTTGCCCTTGACTAGCCAGATCTGTTTTTTTTTTTTTTTAATTGAAGCTATAATCATCCTGCCCCAGGATCTGTCCACTTAATTTTGCACAAAAAAAGGAACCCTTGCCACTGTGCATCCAGGTCTTTGGCCTTAGTTGTTAATAAAATTTAAACCTGTTGCCAGTGTGCAGCCGGGTCTGTGGCTTCACTTAATTTATTTTTTAAGTAGTACTTGCTGTGCACATGGTATTGTGGGCTTAATCTGTCACAACTTTGTAACGGCGCTAGAGCAGGGGCAGTGTTGCGGCGCTCTGAAAACTATCTGTATTCCAGCGGTGTGCAAATGTGTTGGCTCTCGCCAAATCTTAGCTGTGAGGGTGAACCGGGTAAAGAGGTTGTTATAGGCCTATTGTAAAAATTGGATGCTCTGTGTTGGGTCTCGGGCAATCTTGGCTGCGAGCGTCAACAGGGAAAACAAAAGGGCCCCTTTTTCTAAAATTCGTTGCTCTGTGGGGAATATAAGTGAACATGCTGAGTGATGCGTCTGCCCTATGTAGTTACGGCTCAGGTGGTTTGTCTCACACCTGTTCTGCTGTTAATCATGGCCCCATTACTGGCAACAAACTATCACAACAAAGTGTTATTACATTATTCAGAGTTGTCGTATTCTAACATGGCTGCCTGGTTTGAAAAATAATTTTTTCCAAAATGTTTTGGACCCCTGGACACTCGGTAAACTGCATCAAGGAGACAATTAAAGGCTAAATGGCTAGGACTGGCGCTAGCGAGTTTACCTGGTACATTTCTGGTGCAATCCGAAATAAAATTACGAGCTTTTTAAAAGCAGCAACTAGAATATGCAACTGGAGCAGAAAATTTACTTCTGTGTAGAACTGGTTGAACAGGCAGTATAACAATCTGTACATCCAAGGGGAAGAAGGAAACACCGGCACTATTCAGCGAGCTAACCGCTCAATCCACTTATTCCAGGCTTATGAACGCACTATATGGCAGTAGAATCAATAGCATATTGGCCATGGTGCTCATTCCAAAAGACAACAATCGAGACAGTCCATGAAAAAGAGACGGAAGGCACTCCCCAAATATGCGGTAAAAAAGCTGTTTTATTCAACCATCAGGTCAGGGGGAAAGGCGTGATGGAGGTGGGAACACACAATCCGTCGGACGACGGCCGTTTCACGTCTTTGGGGAGTATAACAATCTGTGCCCTGCTGAAAGCGTAGACTCGACACTTGAGCACCATGTGGGCATTAATCCATGGAAAATGAGCAAAGCATTGGGAATCTCAACAAGTCATGCACCTCTAACTTCTGGTTTTTGAGCGCATCGTTGGATTGTGTTCCATGGCCCATCTCTGTTAAAATTGGGTGCTATGCTGTGGGTCTTGGCAATGATAGCAGTTAGGGTCAACCGGGTAAACAGGCTGTTTAGAACCCTTTTTAAAACCATTGGATGCTCTGTGGTGGATGTCGGGCAATCTTGGCTGTGAGGGTCAACATGGTAAAGATGCTGTTTAGGGGCCTTTTTAAAATAGGTTTTCTGGGGGGAGGAAATATTTAAATTTTAAACTGCATTACACCTCCGACAGACTGGGTGGCCACCCTACTGGATGTCCACTACTGCGAGACGTTGCCATAGTTACTTCCATCACTGAAGCATGGCCAAATCCTCTCAAGCATGACCACACTACCACCAAACCAAAAAATGGAAAAAAGTCTTATTCCATTATTCATTGCTGTAGTATTCAGTCATGGCTGCCTGCTTGGAAGACAAATTTGAGTGATGTTTCTTCGGTGTCTTGGTGAAGTCTCAAAAGATGCTCTGTAGGGGCCTTCTTTAAAACTGGGTGCTCTATGTTGAATCTGGGGCAATCTTGACTGTGAAGGTCAATCAAGTGAAAAGGCTGTTAGTGGCTTTTTTTATTTATTTATAAAAAAAGAAAAAAAATGGTTTGTGGTAAACTGTCAATCTTGGCGGTGTGGGCGAACTGGGAATAGAAGCTACATAGCTGACATTATTTGTTAAACTTGTTGCTCTGTAGGCAAACTTTGCCAATGTATGTCTGCCTGCTTTGACCAATAATTTTTTTTCAAAATAAATATTCAGCATTAAATGAAAGTAAATCCACTCCAAGACTCTATAGAGGACCTGCGATCAATAAAGCGTTGAGTTGTCCTGATTCCAGATCCCCCAGAGGTCTAGTAGACTAAGTAATGGTGAGTGTATGGGTTATTATTGGCCAAAGTCTGTTCCTGGTTTAATCTACATTCACACGTGATATAAAATTAAACTGTGAATCTGTGTGCTGTCCGGGAAAAAAAACAGACAGCACATGGACTCAGAGTTTCACTGATCCGTACAAACATCTGATTTAAATCGGATCGGTGTTTCTAGTTTGTGAGACTTAGCGCATTTCCTATCCTCATCTGTTTTACAGATCAGACTCGGCCATTATATGCAAGAGAGTATTTTAACCAACTCCAAGCTGTATAACCTTGAATGGTTATTGGATAAAGCATATCAGTGCTGTGTAATGTAGGAGGGTGCGGCCTAAGAGTATCAATACCCTTTAGCAATTATTAGGCAGCCTGTTTTCACATGGCAAAATGGCCAAAAAACTGAGTGAGAAGTTAAACATTATTTAGAATCTTACAGAGGGATGCAGGAACTGTCTTATTTATATGCACAAGTCTTGTCTGTAGATTGAAACAGACTCAGCATGGTTCCGTTTTGTTTTTTTTCCACAGAACATAGGCTCACATTTGGCTGTATACCAGTTGAAAAGAAGTCTGTATGAATGCACCTTAAGACTGAATAAAGACATCTGTATAAGGCGGTTCCAGCATGGACTGTGATTTTTCAGTCTGACTTCTGGAATTCTGGCCTGAACTCAATAACTTGATAGACATATATGAGACCGTTAAGTTGGGGGGTAAGAGATCCACAGTCCATCCTTAAATTTCAATTTAAAAAAATAATATATGAATGTCTGTAACACCAGCATCATCGCACTATCCCACCTCCTCCCATCAGGGAGTCTGGCACACTTATCGTACCGGCCATTCAGAGGTGGTGCCTGTCCCCATCACTGTCTCCTGCTCCCGGGGTGCACGTTTTCCTCCTCTTAAAAAGCCAGTGCACCCTATCCCACAAGTGCATAAATAATGGTTTGCAGTAAATTTAACATGCATCTCCCATCAGTTTAAAAATATATAATTACGCACCCCTGGGCCTAGGGTACTCTGTTCCGAGCGCTTGATACAGGGGGACAGTGTCACTCAGGTGGCCGGTGCCCGGTTCAGTGACCCCGAAGGTCACTTGAAAAAGGGGGACTATTTACAAGGGGCTATGTACAAAATGTTCCGTTACACCACTTGCGGTATGCGGCTATTTAAGCAGCGGCGGCTTCCCCCTAATGTCCTCTTCTGGGGCTGTTGGTGTGGTGCAGCATAGGTGTTGAACCCTCTGCAAGTAGGGTTAGGCCCCAGGGGTGAATGTTGAGGAGAGTAGTTGTTTGTGCAGAAGATGTAGAAAGGACTCAGATGATACAGGTACTGCGGGTCAACTTGATTTTTACTCACAGTTGCCTGGTGCAGCTACCTGCTTCTTGCTGGTTCTGGGCTCCTGGGTTCCTTTGATCCCAGTGCTGGTGTGGTGACCCAGTGAACTCTTCCTCCTTGCACCTTGTTAAATTTGGGGGACCCCGTGGCCTGGAGCGTCTTAGGCTCCCTCCCTGGTTTTTCTGTCTCCTCTGCAAGTGTGTATGGCAGGTAGCTTGAACACTTTAATGGACTGGATCTCCGTGTCCCGTTCCCAGGTTCCCACTTCGCTACTGTGCCCCGTACTCTCTGGTGGTGATGGACCTTGATAGTCCCCGATCACCTGCAGGATTATCGGGTAGGCCTGAAGCTTCCGCCTGAACTAAGGTCCTGCACCCCTCCATGCTCAGTCCCAGGGGTACTGGTTCGGTATACCCCTCCGGCGACAGTTCACCCTTTTTTTTTTTTTTTTTTTTTAAATAAGTTCACCGGGGTCTCCTCCAGACCATACATACCACCGACTGACTTCTTTAACCGTCTATCTCCTCACGTCAACTCCAACTGACTCCTCTCACTGACCACTCCGCTCCCTGGGCTTCTGGCTACCAGATTGGGCAGGTCCCAGCCAATGGGCGGCTACCCCTCTAAACCAGGTGCTAACCTAAGTTGGGAAGAGGGCAATTTAGGTGTGTCATGCAGTTGCCATGGATTGGTCTTCCATTAACAAGGGGATAATGCAGCCGCCTGTGGCACTTGTTACCTTAGGGTGCTAAAATATATATATATATAATTTCAAAAATGATTATTATGATTATATAACATTATTATCAATAGGACTGCATGTAAGACTATTTGTGGGGCAAATTGTGCAAAGGCTAACTAAACAGACAAAAAAGAGAAAACCCAATCAAACACCCATATTATTCTGTATCAAAAAGATTTTATTAAATTACTCATTACAATAAAATATTTTTCAAGTTCATTGGTGGGGCAAAATACATATGCATCAATTGGCCATTTTAAAAGAACTGGGATGACATTTCATATGAACCAAAGTACTGTTGTGCTGTACTAAGAAAAGGCACCACTAGGGGTCACACTAGATCTAATTCAATACAGGTCTTTGATTATAAAGTGCAATAATAGTGGACATAATATAACCTACCACTTGGGGTCGCTAGGAATCTTATTAGAAAAAAATTCCAACACAAAATCTGATGCAGCCTATATCACAATGGAGACCGCAATTAGGGTATGTGCGCACGTTGCTTTTTACCTGCTTTTTACCTGCTTTTTTGCTGCTTTTTCTTCTGCGCTGTTTAATGCCAAAATGGATGTGTTCTTCTATTCAAGCAAAGTCTATGGGAATTTGGGTTTCTTGTTCACACTATGTTGTTCAAAATGCTGCCTTTTTGTGGCAGAACTTTGGTCAAAAACTCAGCTTTGCAGTGCAAAACCCAAATGGCAAAAACAATTGACATGTTGCTTCTTTGAAAAGCTGAGTTTTTGACCAAAGTTCTGCCTCAAAAAGGCAGCATTTTGAACAACATAGTGTGAACAACAAACCCAAATTCCCATAGACTTTGCTTGAATAGAAGAACACATCCATTTTGGCATTAAACAGCGCAGAAGAAAAAGCAGGTAAAAAGCAGGTAAAAAGCAACGTGCGCACATACCCTAAGAGTCCACTAAAATACTTGCCTATTTACCTCAGTGGAGTAAAGTGTAGTTAATTGCAGCAAACAGCAAGCGATCACACAGTCCAGCACCCAGCGCCCTTTTAAAATGTCCAATTCATGCATACGTATTTTGCCCCACCAATGAGCTTGAAAAATATTTTATTGTAATGAGTAATTTAATAAAATCTTTTTGATACAGAATAATATGGGTGTTTAATCGTGTTTTTTTTTTTTGTTTTTTTTTTTCTTTTTTGTCTGTTCACCTATCCCATAAGTGCCTTCCAGCCTATGGCTGACAGGCACTGTGTATTTAAGACATCCTCCTGCTCTGGGAGGTGCCTGAGCAACGTGTCCTGTCAGACGTCTGCATGCTTGCTAGTTGTCTAGTCTCCTGCAGTTGTACTTGCCTTGAATAAATTTACCAGTGTCTTTGTGTCAGAGTTCCTGACTCCATTCCAGTTGTTTTCCAGGAGTTGTTATCCCATGTCCATCCTGCCAGTACCTGCTGTCCAGCCTGTACCAGCCGTCATTCCACTACCTGCCGTCTAGTTTTTACCAGCCATCCTGCCAGTATCTACCATACAGTCTGTACCAGCTGTCTGACCTGTAACTGCTATGCAGTTTTTTTTCAGTCGTCCTTCCTGTACCCAAGGCCGTACCTGCATTCCTGACCCATAAAGTCAGCTGCAGCAGTATCGAGGGGATTGCCCTGGAGTGGCACCTGCGGGCTACTTTTAGAGCACAAACTTAATCACACCATCATTGGCTCTAGTGAAGATGAGGTAGTCGTTTACTTATGCCCCTCCAAGGTACGCCCTGTGGCGCAACGGATCCACACTCACCAGCGTGACAACCTGAATGAGGCCTTAGGCCAAATTCAGCAATTTGTGTTTTACAGTAAGAGCACGGACCGTGATGCACAGAGTAATTGTGCTCTTCTCATAGGCTAATACATACCTCCCAAGTATAAAAGATAAAAAAAGGAACACTTACTATGGCGTGGCAATATTTATTTTATGCTAAGTCAGTACCCTAACCACACCCTCCTCTATAGATGCCCACACATGTCCCCACAGTGTACACACAGTTCTGTTACATCAACACACACTTCCACCTTCCATATGTTTCCTGCTACTCTTATCTGCTGACTAGCCATTGGATCTCTCCGCCAATGTTAAAGGGGTATTCCCATCACCAAGATACTATCCCAATATATAGTATGTATAATAAAAATATTAGCAAATACTTCCAATTATAAATGTAGTAGAGATCTCCTGATTAGCTGTAACGCTTACCTCATGTGCAGGGCATTACAGTAGTTTTGGTATCCATGTTTACAACCACTAGTAACTAAAGGCTGCTTTACACGCTGCGATCTCGCTAGCGTGCCTACCCGCCCCCATCATTTGTGCGTCATGGGCAAATCGCTGCCCGTGGCGCACAAAATCGTGTGGACCCATCACACATACTTACCTGCCTAGCAACGTCGCTGTGACCGGCGAACCGCCTCCTTTCTAAGGGGCGGTTCGTTTGGCGTCATAGCGACGTCACTAAGCGGCCGCCCAATAGAAGCGGAGGGGCGTAGATGAGCGGGAAGTAACATCCCGCCCACCTCCTTCCTTTCTCATTGCCGGTGGCCGCAGGTAAGGTGAGGTTCCTCGTTCCTGCGGTGTCACATAGCGATGTGTGATGCCGCAGGAACGACGAACAACATCATACCTGCAGCAGCAACGATAATCGAGAATAGGGGGGCATGTCACAGATTAGCGATTCTGAACGTTTTGCGACGATTCAAAATCGCTCACAGGCGTCACACGCAATGACATAGCTAACGCGGCCGGATGTGCGTCACAAATTCCGTGACCCCCAACGACATCACTTTAGCGTTTAAATCCATGCAGAAACTTAATATCATACCAGGATCTTTGTCATATGAAAATGTCACGTAGCAACAACAAAACATTTGTATTGCGTGTTTCTCAAAATGGATTCCAACAAATACTATGCACTTTTCTTCTAGGAGACCTGGGAAGGATTAGGATTTGGAGTAGCATAGGGGAGAGTAGAACCATGGTCAAATGGTAAACCTATGGGTTTCCATCTGGATAGAAGCATGAAAAATCCCCATCACCATGGTAATTACCTGAAAAAACACATTTCTAGAACTTATACATAAAACTTATGTATATGATTAATCCAATACTGTCAGGGGAATCCTTGATTCAGGAAGAATTGTCCGGAGCACTAACCAAGAGACGCGGGTAATCATGAGAACCTCCATCAGCTATGATAAAGGACAATCCTCTCTGACCTTCTTCAATTGCAAGATATATAAGGGGGGGATCCCAGACTTACTGGGGGGAATGAGATTGAGGTCAACCAGATCAGATCCCTTTCCTTCAGATCACACATTATGACTGACAACAGGACTAACATGAACTCTAGCAATAATGATATTGGTCAAATGGAAATGTCTGATTCACTGATAACGGTCTCATCTGTTGCCAAAAATTCTCCAAGTATGGAGGAGCTAAATGGAGTGTACCGCCCCGGGGCTCAGCCGGCTTCCGAGCCGCTCGGATCCGGGCTCGTCGGTGGGTGGCTCGAGCTCCTCCCGGACCCGGGAGTCACGTCAATTTGAAGGGATGCTGGCGCTACGTGAGGAGTGGTGTTCGGTGGGGAGGTCCACGGCCGAGGCCGCAGTTGTTTTTTTGGGGGATAAGTTCGTCATGCCACCCACGGGTTGTGGTTAATGGATGGATACCACCGCTGCCGTTGACTAGGCTCCCGGAGAGGGTGTTTCGTAGCTTGGTGTTGATCCCCTCTGTGGTTAGGATGGTCCCAGGGGCCCAAGAGAGGTGCTGAGGCGGGGGATGGATGCGTGCTGGCGTGTCGGTGCGGTGCGGCGCGGTGGGTGGCCTGGAGGCACTGTTGTACTCACTATTACAGATGCACTGGAGTCTCTGGTAAACCAAACAAGATGGTGGACTGTGCCCGCAGCCGGCTGCGCTTTTCCCCTTTTTCAGGTTGGTGGTTTCCGCAATTCTCCTGCACCTCACTTTTAGTAGAATGGTGACTCCTATGCCTGAGCAACGGTAGTCCGCTCCCCAGCTTTGTGTGTGCCGATAGAGCCCGTTTGCCCGCAGACACTGGCCCGTGGATCTCGATGCCTGGGCAGTGGCTTTCTATCCCTCTGCTTGGGCTGTTGTCTTCAGTCGGGTCTTGGGTGGGAAAGGACCTAAAGTCCAGACCCCAATCAGTGAATTCGACTCGGTCCAGTGGCTTCTGGGCCTCGTACTGGGTCTGAGTACCCCTCCTGGTGTTCCGGTTTCCAATCAGTTCCCCGGTTCGGTACCGGTGGGCCACTACCTGGTCCCTTATGGTTCCACCGGCTGTAATCCCAGCTCCTGCAGGCGGCCACCATCGTCTGCCTTCTGGCCACAGGGTATCCGGGCTCCAACCCAGATCCCTGACAGACGTCCAAACTTTGCTACCACTCTCCTCCACTCCTGTCACTGAACTCTCTGTTTTTCCCGCCTCAAGCTCTCCGAACTCCTCGGTGGGCATGGCCAACCACCTGGCTCCACCCCCCCTAGTGTGAACGCTAAGTCCTGAGAGGGGTGACTCAGGGTTTTAAGGTCGGCTGCTGGTACCTTTTTAGGGGAAGGTGTTTGTGCAAGGGCCTACCTGTGACTACCTGTCTAGTCCAGGGCATCACATTCCCCCTTGGTTTAATGCAGACCGTCCGCGGGCTGCCCGTCCACCACCGGTTTATTTTGTTGCTTTAAACTGGAAAAGATAAAACATATTTACATTTATAATAACTTTTGTACGTTTAAGCATATTTTTGAATCTTCCCTTGCGGGAGGCACATTCTTTAACTGTTGCAAACGTAAAAACACTTTTATTAATAACAGTAACAGGACCGGGTCCTTCCGCTTGCCCACCCAAGCAACCTGAACCTTGATGCTGCCCCTAAGAAACGGGCAGGACCCCTCTTCCCCAGTCCAGGAACGGGCCCAGGTTTTGCTTTACAGGATGGGTACGGAGTTCCACACTCTCAGGGGCCCCACGTCCAGGGAACCCCTGGACCCGGAGGATCGCCACCGGTTGCAGTGGTGGCGGGACCTCGACCATCACTTTCCCGCAGGCCCATCCTCCAACCTGCCTCTCCGGAGACTGTGAAACGGGGCAGGCCGGTCCAGAATTATTTACAAGCCCAAAAGATTTTTGGGTGGCCTGCAAGTTCTCAGCCATGTTCGGTTTTTTTTTAAAGCAGAAAATCAACAAAGTCCCAACGGGGATGGGCAGTATGGTCCCAACGGGGACTTTTCAACTTGGTAGCCGGGATCCGCTACCCTCTACTCATCATCTTCTTCATATTCTTCCTCCACCGTGACTTCAGAACTGTACAGTGGGGGAGGGGACTGGGAGCGCCCTGGGCCTTCTTTGCGTGCCCTCCTCTGGACGCTGAGGGCAAACCAGCCCCTCTCCCCGCAATGCCGGGTATAGGTGACCAGCTCACCGGGTACCAGGTCACGGTGCGGGTGACCCATGGGCAGGTGCGGGTACACATCCCGATGGGATACAAAGACTTCGGCCTCCGAACCAAACAAGATGGTGGACGGTGCCCGCAGCCGGCTGCGCTTTTCCCCTTTTTCAGGTTGGTGGTTTCCGCCTTTCTCCTGCACCTCACTTTTAGTAGAATCGTGACTCCTATGCCTGAGCAATGGTAGTCCGCTCCCCAGCTTTGTGTGTGCCGGTAGAGCCCGTTTGCCCGCAGAAGCTGGCCCATGGGATCTTCAGTCGGGTCTTGGGTGGGAAAGGACCTAAAGTCCAGACCCCAATCAGTGAATTCGACTCGGTCCAGTGGCTTCTGGGCCTCGTACTGGGTCTGAGTACCCCTCCTGGTGTTCCGGTTTCCAATCGGTTCCCCGGTTCGGTACTGGCGGGCCACTACCCAGTCCCGGTCCCTTACGGTTCTACCGGCTGTAATACCACCTCCTGCAGGCGGCCACCACCGTCTGCCTCCTGGCCACAGGGTATCCGGGCTCCAACCCAGATCCCTGACAGACAGGAGCAATCACTAACCCCGCCATAGATAATTATACAGACTCTGCTCAACATGAGGATGAATTTCTTTAATTCCTCATTCGTCAATACATATTCAGATGTCATTAAAATACCTAACAGGAACTTGGAAGTCAGTGAACATAGACATGTGTTAACCTCTGTGGACCATCAGAGTCATTTGCGCGGCAGTCAAATGACAGCACTTAATGACAGAATCTCTTCCTCCTCTTTTTTTAGGGGATTGCCACATGGGAAACCCCACAAATCTGACAATGGAGGACAGATGAGGAACAGGATGCAGAATCACAGAACCCCCTAACCACAGGTTTATAAAAAATAAAATAGACCCTGGGGAAAACAGGGGGGCCTAAAGCACTACCAGGATAACAGATACACAACAGGTGAATATTCATCACCCAAAAAGGAACAGAAAATAGGGATCCTTAACCTTTCCAGTTATAACCTAACTGACTATGAAATTTCATTACTAAATAAGGGACTAAAATTTTACCCAACTGCGGGTCTAAAGACTTTCAATCTATTCTTGGACATAAATGAGTTTGTTAGGAAATTAAAGGGACTCTGTCAATAGGGTTTTGCTATCTCATCTAAGAGCAGTATGATGTAGGCAAAGATATCCTAAAACCAACAATGTATCACTTAGATTACTGTGTGCAGCCGTTCTCATTCAATCAGAATTTTTAGGTTTAGCCATGTAGCAGAGTTGAGAGAGCTGTTCTGCCCATACCAGGCTCTCAATAGCGATTTGACATTGACATTGAGGTGTCAATCAGAGGAGGGAGTGTTTGTGACTGCGTGTGACATTGGAGTCTGAGCAATAAATCCTGCTGCTTAAACAAGCATAGCAAGCAACCAACAGATCAGACCTTGACTAGACAGGCATCCTTGAATCCTCTGTTGGAAGCGTTGCTGCATGCTGTCTTGAGCTTACAGAACAAAACCCTGCTGACAGATTCCCTTCAATTCTAAAACTCATTTTATTATACAACAAGAGCAAAAAACAGCAATCAAAGAACAACTTGAGGGGTCCTTGACCAATTCTCCTAAAATCAACTCTAACTTGGAATCTGATGGGGGTAACTTTTTTAAGCATGTGGAGTTGAAGGGATGTTCTAGCTTTTATCCTTTACACTCTAGGGGGCAGTAATTTGAATACCTTCCACCATCTTCTTTTTAAAAGAAATTCGATCTCCTGTCCATACCAGAGGGATTGACAATTTGTCACCAGATCAATGTAGAGCTTTGAAAATCTTTTATCAAATTGTTATTTGTAATGTGGACAAAGGTGCAGGGGTGGATGTGATGGGAAAACCTGGTACTCTATCGAAGGCATCGTATTTTCAGCACTGACCACTATTATGCTAAATTGGAATGAGACCCATGCTCCAATATTTTGAAAAGTTTGCAAACAATTTATTTAAGATGGCCATGGGGAACAATATTCTGAACAAAAGTGAAAACGATTTCAATCCATAAAATGATACCAATTACCACATTTTTTTTTTTTTTTACCCCAAAACCACAAAGACCTAACACATCCCCCGGAGCACCCCATCATTTCAGGAGTTCATTCTATGACTTCACACCTGACTTCACACCTCTCACTTCATCTGGTTTTTTTCTCCAATAATTTTTCCTCAGATTGAACTCTCGGATTTAGCTCAATTTATTTTGGAATTGAAGAGGTTGAAACTGCCTCCTGATTTCAGTTTTATTACCTTGGGCTGCTCTCTATTCCAATATTGAGCACAATTTAGAATTGCTGGTGCTGGAATTCTTTCTTAGTCAAGATTCCTATAGTCTTCTTCCCCAGAGATAATTAATTTTAAGAGCTATTGATTTCATTTTGACCCATGTTTTTTCATTTGAGGGTGTAACCCACCAGCAGTTGAGGGGCTGTGCCATGGGACGAGATTCGCACCCAGTTATGCCAATCTTTTCTTGGGGCATTTTGAGTCCTTGTTCATTAGGCAGTTATTCATGCCATTGGGTCACACCCTATTTCGTAAGAGATTCATAGATGATTTGTTTTTCATCTGGACAGGCACTCGAGATGAGGCCCAGACCTTTGTAGATGATCTGAATCAAAACTCTTGGGGTCTGAGTTTCGTTTTCACATATATTCTGAATCTCAGATTGAGGTCCTTGATCTTATTGTCTCCAAAGATGTCCTGGGAGGAGTTTGCACAGGCATCCATTTCAAAAGTGAACAGTTACCTGGGTTTTTCCAGCGTTCACCTGGAGATCGATCCAAATTATACCCTATGGCCAAAATTGGTGAATACTAAAAAGCACAAAGCACATAGACTTTTACAAGAATCCCAAATTTTAATAGGGAGGTTTATTGACAATGGATACCCTAGAGGCATCCTTAAGGATGCATTTATGAGAACAAATTGCCTTGAACAGAATGACTGCCTGGCAAAAATCACTGAAAATGGGAAAAGAAGGGAAACCTTTGGAGCAGGAACCAATGACAGATTGTTTCGTTACAACATTCAATAGCTCTTGAAGTTGGGTAAATAAACTTATTAAGCAATACTGGTTTATCCTGAAGAATGATCCCATTTTGGTTAAAGTTCTGTCCCATACCCCATATGTAATCTTTAGAGATCTGAAAATCTGGTTGAACCTTGTCGAGTCAATGATAGATAAGCAGACCCCATAACCAATTCTTTGGTCTAACCCAGCCTAAGGCCCCCTTCACACGTCCGTGAAAAAACACGAACGTGTGTTACGTCCATTTTTCGGGTCCATTTTCCATTTTTGTGTCCTTTTTTTGTGTCCGTGTGCCATCTGTGTGAATGCCGCATGCTAGCCGTGCGTGCATGTTGATTGTCCATTTATGCGTGAGAGAAATAACTGACATGTATGTGTTGTCCGTGTGAATTTATGCGTGTTTGTGATGCACAATGTCTTAGATACATACCCGCTGACAGCGTAGAGAATGAACTGGGGTGAACTTCACCCGACTTCATTGTCATACCGCGGCTCTGTCTGTGTCGCGTCCTGATTAGCGGTCACCCCTGCAGGACTCACCGGTGACCGCTAATCACCAGAGTGACTGAATGGAGTACCCCTCTCTCATACTCACCGTTCCCCGATCTCCGGCGCTGCACAGCTGTTCTCTAAACTCCGGCGGCTTTTCCTCTTTTGAAAAAGCCGGCCACTCATTAATCAATCTCGTATTCCCTGCTTTCCCCGCCCACCGGCAAATATGATTGGTTGCAGTGAGACACGCCCACACGCTGAGTGACAGCTGTCTAACTGCAACCAATCACAGCCGCCGGTGGGCGTGTCACTATGGAGCAGAGAAATAAATAAATAATTAAAAAAACCGGCGTGCGGTCCCCCCCTATTTTAATACCAGCCAGATAAAGCCATACGGCTGCAGGCTGGTATTCTCAGGATGGGGAGCCCCACGTTATGGGGAGCCCCCCAGCCTAACAATATCAGCCAGCAGACGCCCAGAATTGCCGCATACATTAGATGCGACAGTTCTGGGACTCTACCCGGCTCTTCCCAATTTGCCCTGGTGCGTTGGCAATCGGGGTAATAAGGAATTAATGGCAGCCCATAGCTGCCACTAAATTCTAGATTAATCATGCCAGGCGTCTCCCCGTGATACCTTCCATGATTGATCTGTAAGTTACAGTTAAAAAACAGACACATCCGAAAAATCCTTTATTAGAAATAAAAAAACACTAACAAATTCCCTCCTCACCAATTTATTAACCCCAACAAAGCCCTCCATGTCCGGCGTAATCCACGGACCTCCAGCGTTGCATCCAGCTCTGCTGCATGAAGGTGACAGGAGCAGCAGTATACACCGCCGCTCCTGTCAGCTCCACGCAGCAAATGAGGTGAGTAGCGCGATCAGCTGCTGTCAGTCAGGTAACTCACGGCCGCGGGTAATCTCAGTGACAGCTCAGCTCCACGCAGCAAATGAGGTGAGTAGCGCGATCAGCGGTGGCCGTTTTTTTTTTTAAATTAAAAAATTAAATTAAAATTTTTCGGGTGTGTCTGTTTTTTAACTGTAACTTACAGATTAATCATGGAAGGTATCTCGGGGAGACGCCTGACATGATTAATCTAGGATTTAGTGGCAGCTATGGGCTGCCATTAACTCCTTATTACCCCAATTGCCAACGCACCAGGGCAAATCGGGAAGAGCCGGGTAGAGTCCCAGAACTGTCGCATTTAATGTATGCGGCAATTCTGGGTGTCTGCTGGCTGATATTGTTAGGCTGGGGGCTCCCCATAATGTGGGGCTCCCCATCCTGAGAATACCAGCCTGCAGCCGTATGGCTTTATCTGGCTGGTATTAAAATAGGGGGGGACCGCACGCCGTTTTTTTTAATTATTTATTTATTTCTCTGCTCCATAGTGACACGCCCACCGGCGGCTGCATTTGGTTGCAGTTAGACAGCTGTCAGTCAGCGTGTGGGCGTGTCTCACTGCAACCAATCATATTTGCCGGTGGGCGGGGAAAGCAGGGAATACGAGATTGATTAATGAGCGGCCGGCTTTTTCAAAAGAGGAAAAGCCGCCAGAGCTTTTATAACAGCAGTGCAGCGCCGCACCGGAGATCGGGGAACGGTAAGTATGAGAGGGGGGGGAACTGACCGACAGACAGCGAGAGGGATAGATAAGATAGAGAGACCGACCGACAGACATAGAGAGAGACCGACCGACCGACGGACTGAGGGAAAGAACGAAACAGAAAAAGAAAAAATACCGACATCACATGAAAAAAGCACAAAACGTACAGGGAGCAAACAGAGATGCGTCCGTGTCACTCGGACGTGCGCACAGACCCATTGACTTTCATTGGGTCCGTGCTGTGTGTTGCGTGCTGAAAACGGACATGCTTCCGTGCAAAACAAAGACACAAACGTAGCACGCACACGGACACACGGACATTATGAAATAACGCACGTGTGTCCCCAAACATTGCATAACATTGGTGCACGTTTGGCCGTGTCTCCGGTATATACGGAAACGGACCAAACACGCACGTGTATCACGGACGTGTGAAGGGGGCCTAATAGAAACTTATAACTGTGGTGGTCCTACTTGTTTATGTTGCTCCATGTTACCACCCAGATGTAATAATTTTCTATCTAGAGTCACGGGAAAACATTTTTCCATATATCAGTTTTTAAACTGTTACCCCTCCTTTGTGATATATCTCCTGGAATGCAGTTGGAGACTTCAGTATATTAGCCGTAATATACAAGCTATCCATTACAGGATGAACAAGCATACAGTCAGGGCCAGAAATATTTGGACAGTGACACAAGTTTTGTTATTTTAGCTGTTTACAAAAATATGTTCAGAAATACAATTATATATATACTATGGGCTGAAAGTGCACACTCCCAGCTGCAATATGAGAGTTTTCACATCCAAATCGGAGAAAGGGTTTAGGAATCATAGCTCTGTAATGCATAGCCTCCTCTTTTTCAAGGGACCAAAAGTAACTGGACAAGGGACTCTAAGGGCTGCAATTAACTCTGAAGGCGTCTCCCTCGTTAACCTGTAATCAATGAAGTAGTTAAAAGGTCTGGGGTTGATTACAGGTGTGTGGTTTTGCATTTGGAAGCTGTTGCTGTGACCAGACAACATGCGGTCTAAGGAACTCTCAATTGAGGTGTAGCAGAACATCCTGATGCTGAAAAAAAAGAAAAAATCCATCAGAGAGATAGCAGACATGCTTGGAATAGCAAAATCAACAGTTGGGTACATTCTGAGAAAAAAGGAATTGACTGGTGAGCTTGGGAACTCAAAAAGGCCTGGGCGTCCACGGATGACAACAGTGGTGGATGATCGCCGCATACTTTCTTTGGTGAAGAAGAACCCGTTCACAACATCAACTGAAGTCCAGAACACTCTCAGTGAAGTAGGTGTATCTGTCTCTAAGTCAACAGTAAAAAGAAGACTCCATGAAAGTAAATGCAAAGGGTTCACATCTAGATGCAAACCATTCATCAATTCCAAAAATAGACAGGCCAGAGTTAAATTTGCTGAAAAACACCTCATGAAGCCAGCTCAGTTCTAGAAAAGTATTCTATGGACAGATGAGACAAAGATCAACCTGTACCAGAATGATGGGAAGAAAAAAGTTTGGAAAAGAAATGGAACGGCACATGATCCAAGGCACACCACATCCTCTGTAAAACATGGTGGAGGCAACGTGATGGCATGGGCATGCATGGCTTTCAATGGCACTGGGTCACTTGTGTTTATTAATGACATAACAGCAGACAAGAGTAGCCGGATGAATTCTGAAGTGTACAGGGATATACTTTCAGCCCAGATTCAGCCAAATGCCGCAAAGTTGATCGGACGGCGCTTCATAGTACAGATGGACAATGACCCCAAGCATACAGCCAAAGCTACCCAGGAGTTCATGAGTGCAAAAAAGTGGAACATTCTGCAATGGCCAAGTCAATCACCAGATCTTAACCCAATTGAGCATGCATTTCACTTGCTCAAATCCAGACTTAAGACGGATAGACCCACAAACAAGCAAGACCTGAAGGCTGCGGCTGTAAAGGCCTGGCAAAGCATTAAGAAGTAGGAAACCCAGCGTTTGGTGATGTCCATGGGTTCCAGACTTAAGGCAGTGATTGCCTCCAAAGGATTCGCAACAAAATATTGAAAATAAAAATATTTTGTTTGGGTTTGGTTTACTTGTCCAATTACTTTTGACCTCCTAAAATGTGGAGTGTTTGTAAAGAAATGTGTATAAATAAATAACCGAGGATAAATAAAAAATAATAACGAATGGGTATCAATGCATTTAAATAAAGCCAGCTAGGATCAATCATGGACAAATAAACGCCAGGAATCAAACCTGAATTGAATAAATACTCAGAAATAAATAGTGAGGATGATACATCATCTCATATTAATGTAGGCATTTTACAGCATTTTATTTGTAATGTTTTTCTTTTTCGGCATTATAGATTATCAATTTTATATGATTTTTTATATGTGTATTGTATGTTTTTTGCCAATAAACTTTGTATTGTTAAAATTGGATCTGTGTGTGATGTCATCACCAACCTATATAAGGTGCCATGCGCGCACCTTTTTTGTATTTTGCCTGATGAAGAAGACAGAACGTCCTCGAAATGTGTAGCATATTATCTATATTATTCTCTGCTGGCAGGGGCATAACGACCGTGGTCGCAGAGGTCACCATTGCAACCGGGCCCAGCAGGGTTAGGGGCCCGGCGTCCGCCCAGCAGAGAAGCAGGCGGCTCCTTACTATGAGAGAGGTACTGCGCTGTTCTGTGGCATAGCACACGGCCGCTACAAGGCCTATGAGTCAAGGGGGCCCGCTGCCAAAGATGGCACCGGTCCCCCCCCTCACCCGCCGGCCCTCACCTGTCATCGCACACAGCAATGAAGAAGGGTGGAGCGGAGCACTTCACTCCATGCTTCTGTTGCGCCCCTGACCTGGTCAGGCACCACAGAGTACTGCACCCATGCTGGGGCAGTGCTTCCAGGTAAATCCAAAGGTTGAAATAGGGTGTGTACGCACAGACACATAGCAACCAGGTCTCCCACACACTAGAGGGGACCCTTGGGCAGACCCAAGAGGGGGCGTTCCTCCACATCTCATCTAGGGGTGTTGGGGAGGGGCTGGAAGCTAAGGTGGCAGTGGCAGTAAGAAAAGGAGTAGGAGAGGAGCAAGCCAGTCTGAAGCGGAGATCGCAGGGAGAAGGAGCGAGCAGGCACGCTGACACGCTAGTCAGACCCTGCCCGTGAAGTAGCCGTTAGCAGGGGAGAACGGTTGCCACACAGTCAGCCTGAAAGACACCTGAAGAGAGAGGACAGGCAGTTGAGTACGGGGACTCCTGGTAACCAGGCACGCATGGGGTACAGGTCCCTAGAGCCGGACATCCATTTAGTGGTCTGCTAAACCTGCAGGTGGAGGGACTAGAGGTTCCTCACCAAGCAAAACAGAGTCCGAGCATCAGCAGCAACGAGGGGGCCCATAAGGAGGATCGAGCCTGGAGCCATCTTCCTTGGTCCACGCTGTCAGCAAACGGGCCAGAAAGGGGAGAAAAGGCAGTTGCGACTTCCCTGGATGAATCCCACGGTACTTTAAATCAGGGGTTGTCCGAAACAAGAAGTGCTAAGAAGGTGAGTTAGCGGTTACCCTTAAACCAGCCTGAAGGATACCTGGTTCCATCTGGTCTATCTCAGCATCGCCCGGGTTACCTCACAAAACCAGCAGAACAAGAGTAAACAAGTTGAAAGACTTTTTGGACTGCGACTGAGTTATTCTGCGACCTGTTGTTCACACACCCGAGCCCCTGGGGCCAGCCTCACTCACGGGAGGCCATACCACCAGACTGTAGACACCATCAGCCCCAAACGCTCGTTAAACCTGCAGTGGCGGTCACCCATAACCCTGACCGCGAACCGTGAGTGGCGTCACGACTCCCATGTAAATAAACTTGACATACTTGTTGCCAGCGGTAATCAAGTGGAGCCCCTGTGGCGTCCCCGAAGGTGGAGTGAAGTCCCTGAGGCGACCGCTGCAGGTGGGCGACACATCTCTGGCATCACGAACAGGATAAGGACTAGACCTGTTAAGACAGGTGATAGTGCGCCCCGGCGGTCCGTTCAGAAAATTTGGACGCCGCCATTTTGCTGCTGTTAAAAGCGCACGAATTAACAAGCTGCAGCCCGCGCAAAAGAGAAGTGACCGCCCACGAAGAGGTGTGGTTGCCCCGGCATGGAAAGAATGCTCTGACATAGCGACCAGAGAAGATGGGGCGGATCTGTCCCCGGACTGCGGGGACGTCCCAGTCCAGAGGGAGGAGAACAATGAGAAACAAAACTAAGATTGAGGTGTGACCAGAACCTGGTGAGCAGTGACAGAGAGAGGATGGCATCTGCAAGATGTGACCAGGGAGAGCCAGGTTGGACCAGGCCCATGACTGCAGAAGAGTTGGCGGCAGAGGTGGGAAGAATTGCCGACGGTGTGGAAGAGCGGAGCAGACAAGAGATAGCCGCTTGGAAGAAAGAGATGATCACGGCAATAAAGAACCTGCGGTTGTTGGTGCAGCAAGGCCCGCCGAGAGGCACCGCCCATGCTCAGCTAGAGTCGTCAGCAGTGGCGACCATGCTACGAGGTGTCTCAAGCACGGATCTGAGTGAGTCTACAACTGCCCCTGGTCAACCTGGTGTACTGATTCCACCGGCATTAACATCCGAGGCTGGTGCGACGTCTGGTGCGACGTCCTCTGCGATGCCTGATATGATGTCCGGTGTGACGCCCGCTGTGATGCCCGATGAGATGTCCGTCGCGATGCCTGATGCGACGTCTGATGCGACGTCCGGTGCGATCCCCGATGCATCACCAGAAGTGACATTTCCCGCCAGACCAGACCAGGCCGCAACGCCTCTTGTCACAGCCAGACCAGACCAGGCCGCAACGCCTCCTGTCACGGCCAGACCAGACCAGGCCGCTACGCCTCCTGTCACGGCCAGACCAGACCAGGCCGCAACGCTTCCTGTCACGACCAGACCAGACCAAGCCGCAACGCCTCCTGTCACGGCCAGACCAGACCAGGCCGCAATGCCTCCTGTCACGGCCAGACCAGACCAGGCGGCAATGCCTTCTGTCCTAGTTGCTGACTGGGGAACCAGCACCTACTCCCCAAACTGAAGTGGGCACAGTGCCCCCTCAGCCAGAGGAAGAATCCATTTTGCTGCTGTTAAAAGCGCACGAATTAAGAAGCTGCAGCCCGCGCAAAAGAGAAGTGACCGCCCACGAAGAGGTGTGGTTGCCCCGGCATGGAAAGAATGCTCTGACATAGCGACCAGAGAAGATGGGGCGGATCTGTCCCCGGACTGCGGGGACGTCCCAGTCCAGAGGGAGGAGAACAATGAGAAACAAAACTAAGATTGAGGTGTGACCAGAACCTGGTGAGCAGTGACAGAGAGAGGATGGCATCTGCAAGATGTGACCAGGGAGAGCCAGGTTGGACCAGGCCCATGACTGCAGAAGAGTTGGCGGCAGAGGTGGGAAGAATTGCCGACGGTGTGGAAGAGCGGAGCAGACAAGAGATAGCCGCTTGGAAGAAAGAGATGATCACGGCAATAAAGAACCTGCGGTTGTTGGTGCAGCAAGGCCCGCCGAGAGGCACCGCCCATGCTCAGCTAGAGTCGTCAGCAGTGGCGACCATGCTACGAGGTGTCTCAAGCACGGATCTGAGTGAGTCTACAACTGCCCCTGGTCAACCTGGTGTACTGATTCCACCGGCATTAACATCCGAGGCTGGTGCGACGTCTGGTGCGACGTCCGCTGCGATGCCTGATATGATGTCCGGTGTGACGCCCGCTGTGATGCCCGATGAGATGTCCGTCGCGATGCCTGATGCGACGTACGGTGCGATCCCCGATGCATCACCAGAAGTGACATTCCCCGCCAGACCAGACCAGGCCGCAACGCCTCTTGTCACAGCCAGACCAGACCAGGCCGCAACGCCTCCTGTCACGGCCAGACCAGACCAGGCCGCTACGCCTCCTGTCACGGCCAGACCAGACCAGGCCGCAACGCTTCCTGTCACGACCAGACCAGACCAAGCCGCAACGCCTCCTGTCACGGCCAGACCAGACCAGGCCGCAATGCCTCCTGTCACGGCCAGACCAGACCAGGCCGCAACGCCTTCTGTCCTAGTTGCTGACTGGGGAACCAGCACCTACTCCCCAAACTGAAGTGGGCACAGTGCCCCCTCAGCCAGAGGAAGAATCGAATCCTTTGCCCTGAGCTGACCTGTTTGCCAAGTGTATGGGCCACATGCTGCCATCCCGACCAGAAGGGGTCACAGCACCCTCTCCGCTGGAGAGGGATTCAATGTCCTGCCAGGCTGATGAGAGCTCGTCCCCAGAGCTGCTCCCTAACCGACCCGAGGAGGACGCAGCACGCTTTGCGAGAAAGGGAGGCCAGGAGGCTGCACTGCTGTTCCCCCAAAGACCGGAAGAGGTCGCAGCACCCTCCGCCAGAGAGGGAGAAGAGGACTTACAGCCATCACTGCTGTTCCCTAACCGACTGGAGGAGGTCGCAGCACCCTTTGCGAGAAAGGGAGGCCCTGAGGTCGCGCTACTGTCCACCCAACGATCGGAGGAGGATGCAGTACCCCCTGCCAGGGAGGAAGACCTGGTTGCATATAGCCACGGCATGTATGTCACCTGGTTACCTGCTGTTGACCAGGTGATGGTGATGCGGAGTCCAGCCCGCAGAGGCTGACCGCGAACCGTGAGTGGCGTCACCACTCCCATGTAAATAAACCTGACATACCTGTTGCCAGCGGTAATCAAGTGGAGCCCCTGTGGCGTCCCCGAAGGTGGAGTGAAGTCCCTGAGGCGACCGCTGCAGGTGGGCGACACATCTCCTCATTCACTCTCTGTGCCTGCGTTCGACATCTCAGTGCAGCAGAGAATGGTGGCATCACTACTCTGCGACTGCTGTACAGAGCGCAGAGTGCAGTGTTGTTGTTTTTTTTTTAATCAGTAAGTACACGGTGGCCATAGGCCTATAGGGATGCATTATACATAGTGGAGTACAGGGCTGTATAATACAACATGAAGGGCACTTTATACATGGACTATAGGGGTGCATTATACATGGAGGTCTATGGGGCTGCATAATACAATATAACTGAACTGATCTCCCTTTTCTCTGCTACTTGTGCTAATATCTGGTATGTTAAATCATCCACCCTACTTTCCCAATATACCTGACCTGTTCTCTCTTTGGGTCAATATCTCCCTGGCATGCTCCAGCATCTCACTGTGACCCCTTCCCCCCTGTTCCCCACCTTCCTTTTATGATCTTTGTTTACTCTGCCTATGTGAAGCTGCATCTGGTTTCTTTGATTGAGTGATCAAGAGGTTCTTGTTGCACCCCACCCCTTCACAGCTGATTGCACTTGTATATGTACAGTACAGACCAAAAGTTTGGACACACCTTCTTATTCAAAGAGTTTTCTTTATTTTCATTACTCTAAAAATTGTAGATTCACATTGAAGGCATCAAAACTATGAAATAACACATGTGGAATTAAATACTTAACAAAAAAGTGTGAAACAACTGAAAATATGTCTTATATTCTAGGTTCTTCAAAGTAACCACCTTTTGCTTTGATTACTGCATTGCACACTCTTGGCATTCTCTTGATGAGCTTCAAGAGGTAGTCACCGGAAATGGTTTTCACTTCACAGGAGTGCCCTGTCAGGTTTAATAAGAGGGATTTCTTGCTTTATAAATGGGGTTGGGACCATCAGTTGTGCTGTGCAGAAGTCTTGTGGATACACAGCTGATAGTCCTACTGAATGGACAGTTAGAATTTGTATTATGGCAAGAAAAAAGCAGCTATGTAAAGAAAAACGAGTGTCCATCATAACTTTAAGAAATTAAGGTCAGTCAGTCCGAAAAAGTGGGAAAACTTTGAAAGTGTCCCCAAGTGCAGTGGCAAAAACCATCAAACTCTACAAAGAAACTGGCTCACATGAGGACCACCACAGGAAAGGAAGACCAAGAATCATTAGCATACCAAAAGGTAAGATTTTATAAAGTGTTTCTTTAGGTCTAAAAGGGGGGTTAGTAGCAAGATTAACCTTTCCAGAATGCAGCCCAGGTTTTTAGTTTAATAGCGAAATTTCAGGTGACAGGTTCCCTTTAAGCAGGAATAGGGCAGTTCACCTGCAGACAGTCAGACAGAGTGGTGGAATGGGGGAAGTCAGTGAGGGAGGAAGTGCAGAGCAGAGCTGACAGACAGAACAGAAGTAGCACCCAGTGAGAGAGGAACTGGGAGTAGCAGCTCCCCGGAGTTGAGTAGTGACCCTCGAGCTGAGAGGAGCTCTGAGGAAGCTGGGAGTTGAAGCTCCCTGGTGAGAGGAAAACTAGGTTGCAGACGGTGGTCTGGACCTAAAGGAGTCGGACCCCCGGTCGCAGGGGATTGAGGCTAGGTGCCTGGAACCCGTCGAGGAGGACGGCCGGCAGCCTGGTCCTATCATCAGTCCAGGACCGAAGGCACGACGGGGTACACGGACCCTAGGCCAGGAGAAGCGTCAGGCAACCCGACAATAAACCTGAGGAGAGCGGGGCCTTTATGGACTGTTCCCACCAGCTCAGAGATCTGGGGCACTAGCGCAACGAGGGGGGATAGGGCTTTCCTAGCAAGCATCTCACTGAAATCCCAAAACGTGAGCTCCTGAGAGCAGGCTTCTTCACTTAGCCACAGTGGGGAGCGGGGCCCAGATAACTCCAAGCTACCGCACCACAACGGACAATCTAAAACTTAGTGCCAGGAGGAAGATTACAGACCACCAGCAGCACTGCAGGGGACGGGACCCGGACGACCTCCCCTCGAGAGGCAACGGCATTCAGAGACTTTGTTTACCCTGTTGTCAGCGTCTGCTTTATTGCTGAGTGAGTACCCGACTGACCCCTGCACTCCATCCCCGCATCACCATCCAGAGTCCAGGGGCCTGTCCCTAGCCATGGAGGGCAACGTCACCTAGCTGCCCCACTCCATCACTCCGGGTACTCCCAATGGTAGTGGCGGTACTCCCAATTACCGCACACCATGGGTGGCATCACGAACTATACCAAATCCCCTGTACATACTCCCTCTTACATTTGAGCGTGGCCCCTAAGCCCCCGGGTCCGGAGACCCTCGAGCCACGAACGGACACCACTCCCAGATCCGAGCGGTTCGATCCGCTGCTGGGGCGGCACAGACACTGTCTCTGCGGGTTCAAGGTTTGTTTACTCACAGTTCTGTTTTTCTCGGGAGATGCCGGTCACCGCCGTGATGGGCCCCAGTAGATCCCGAGCAATTCGAGGTCACCACCGGTGTTCCCACTGTGAGTCCTTTCTGGTCGGGGTCCCTCCAATCCCCGTCTATGTGGAATATGGAATGGGCTGTGGGTGTTTCCTGCACTCTCCGCAGACCTTGGAATCTCGTGTAGCTGTAGAGAACCTGGGCCGAGCAGCCTGCTCCAAGCCACGGGTCTTACAGTGCTCCCAGAAGTGTGAAAGCAGAAAGAATGTGCCTGGACCGAAGTCCCAACTGTGCTCCTCACCCAAAGCTGTGCTCGGGGCTAACTGACTATATGTGGAGGTGCTTTCTTTTTCCCATGTGGTGCCCACCCCCCAGGTGGTTGTCCTAGTGATCGGGAAAGTCCCATGCCTCTTGATGTCCTCCCCCCTATCTAACACAGGCCAACCCCTGGTGGGAAAGCACCTAACTGTGTTTGATGTGTGAATGTGAGAAACACCAGCGACTAACCTTTCCTTACCTGGGATGAGTACTGTATCTTAAGTGAGATGTAGCACCCTGTGACGACTGAAGCCTCAGGGGCACCACACTGTCTTGGAGGGCTCTTAGATACAGAATTACTGTTAGGTTTAATCCTTTTTTTTTTTAGAGTGAATTCACTGTAGTTTTAATTTTCATTAACGTCGTGGTCCATGGAGAGTGTTAGCTATTGATAGAGGCGAGAATATGTGAGTTCTGTTCCTTCTATTTTTTAATAGAGGGTTAGCCCCAAAAATCAAATTATCCCTTTCCCATGTGTTAGAAGATAACTTGCTGATTTCTGGGGTTTGACGGCTGGGATGCATAGCTTTCCTGAGATGTTCTGGAAACCCAAGAGTGGGGTTCTACATCCTTATCCTGAATAGAGCAGAGGAGTATATTCTCGGCCTTTGCTTGATTCATTGTCTATGGGACTGCCGAGCATGTGCTCGACTAGTTTTAACAGTCCCATAGACAATAAATATAGCGGAGGCTGAGTATGTGTACCTCTGCTCCATTCAAGATGAGCCTGCAGAGCCCTAAGCAGTAATGCATTGTGTTGCAGTGTAACATAGGTGATACTAGATTTCCGGCATACTCAGACAGTTGCTTCTTGGAAATTTTACTTTCGATGCTCCTGATGCATATAGTTTTTGCTTGAGAAATGTTTTGCATTTTGAAGAATTTACGGTCTGCAGGAAACCTACATGACGATTCTGTTCCTTTATTGTACCACATTCTACTTCCTCTTTTACAAAAAAAAGTGAAGTCAACTTGAAACTAGAAGTTTAACAATGTCATTTTAGACAAAAGGATCAGATTTAGTGACAAATAATGGAGAATTTCAAGCAGCTGTATGCTTTAGCTGTGAAATACCAGACGCTTCTAGGCTACAGTGCTTTGTCTTTGGTGGCAGCTGTAGGTGAAAACCTTTTCTCTTCCATCGTCTACAAATGTCCATGCAATGGTTGGAGCCATACGTACGGTTTGGTTTTCCTTCTTGTACCAGCATTGCTTTTGTTTCTTCTTGGCTTTATGCTGAATATTCCTCTATGGAGACAACTCACTGGTTGCTGTAATGCACATTCATTGGAGAGAGGATTACGTTATTGGTGTGGAAAGAGGCTGATCTGCTTCTACATATTTTTACAAGTGACATTTTTGTCAGCATTGCCTCCATTGACTTGGATTGCTCTTGCTCTTTTAAAAGTCAATTTTTATGAATGCATAGTCTCGGGGCTTCCTTTGGACTACATTAAAGGAAGATTTTGTGGAAGAAATAATGTGTGTATTAAAGAACTACTGTTGATACCCTGTGCGTCAAACGTTAAACTGAACATGTCCCAAGATGAGTTGGAAAATATACTCGGAAACATACGTGCTGAGTCACAGGTGAGGTTTTTATTTTACCTTTTTATATATTTTGTCATGTGTGTATAAAGTAGTGTGCAAACGTTTTATACAGTGGGGAAAAAAGACGACAAAACAAGAATGCTTTTAAAAACAGAAGTTTATTTTTATCAATAAAGTGAAAGTAAATGAGCAAAAGAGAAATAAAAACCTCATCAATATTTGGTGTGACCGCCCTTTGCCTTCAAACCAGCATCAATTATTCTAGGTACATTAATAGACATTTTTTAAGGAAGTCGACAGTCTTTATGTGACTGCAGACTTGTAAATCCTTACATCACGTACAATGTTCACTGTGAGGATTCTCCGGTGTCAGAGCTGGGATTGGTGGTCATGTGGCTGTGAATATGCAAAATGTATATTCCCTGCCAAAATCCAGGATACACTTGCTTTTTGTGGTACAGCTGTAGTTTTGATTGACACCATCTATTTTATCATTTAATATACTGAGAAAACAGGACCATTTTTCTTACCTGAGGAGAAATGATAAATCAAATGCAGTTTGATCATTATTTTATCAAAATTTTAAATGACTGCTAGAGATTTACAAGTAGGTGGATGTCACAAGATTTCACTATGGATAGATGAATTGATGAATTGAATATTTTCTATTCATTAAGCAACTGATTTGATAAATAAAAGTATGACTTTTCATGGAAAAGAAAAAATTGTCTGGGTGACCTCAAACGTTTGAACTGTAGTGTGTGTGTATATATGTATATATATATATATATATATATATATATATATATATATATATATATATACACATACACACATACATACACACATACACACGCACACACACATACACACATACACACACACAGTACAGACCAAAAGTTTGCACACACCTCATTCAAAGAGTTTTCTTTATTTTCATGACTCTGAAAATTGTAGATTGACATTGAAGACATCAAAACTTTGAATGAAAACGTGGAATGAAATACTTAAAATAAGTGTGAGACAACTGAAAATATATCTTATATTCTAGGTTCTTCAAAGTAGCCACGTTTTGCTTTGATTACTGCTTTGTACACTCTTGGCATTCTCTTGATGAGCTTTAAGAGGTAGTCACCGGAAATGGTCTTCCAACAGTCTTGAAGGAGTTCCCAGAGATGCTTAGCACTTGTTGGCCCTTTTGCCTTCACTCTGCGGTCCAGCTCAGGTCTGGTGACTGTGGAGGCCAGGTCATCTGGCATAGCACCCCATCACTCTCCTTCTTAGTCAAATAACCCTTACACAGCCAGGAGGTGTGTTTGGGATCATTGTCCTGTTGAAAAATAAATGATGGTCCAACTAAACGCAAAACGGATTGAATAGCATGCCGCTGCAAGATGTTGTGTTAGCCATGCTGGTTTAGTATGCCTTCAATTTTGAATAAATCTCCAGCAGTGTTAACAGCAAAGCACCCCCACACCATCACACCTCCTCCTCCATGCTTCATGTTGGGAACCAGGCATGTAGAGGCCATCCATTCACCTTTTCTGCGTCACACAAAGACACGGTGGTTGGATCCAAAGATCTCAAATTTGGACTCATCAGACCAAAGCACAGATTTCCACTGGTCTAATGTCCATTCCTTGTGTTCTTTAGCCCAAACAAGTCTCTTCTGCTTGTTGCTTGTCCTTAGCAGTGGTTTCCTAGCAGCTATTTTACCATTAAGGCCTGCTGCACAATGTCTCCTCTTAACAGTTGTTCTAGAGATGTGTCTGCTGCTAGAACTCTGTGTGGCATTGACCTGGCCTCTAATCTGAGCTGCTGTTAACCTGCGATTTCTGAGGCTGGTGAATCAGATAAACTTATCCTCCGCAGCAGAGGTAACTCTTGGTCTTCCTTTCCTGGGGCGGTCCTCATGTGAGCCAGTTTCTTTGTAGCATTTGATGGTTTTTGCCACTGCACTTGGGGACACTTTCAAAGATTTCCCATTTTTTCGGACTGACTAACCTTCATTTCTTAAAGTAATGATGGCCACTAGTTTTTTCTTTACTTAGCTGCTTTGTTCTTGCCATAATACAAATTCTAACAGTCTATTCAGTAGGACTATCAGCTGTGTATCCACCAGACTTTTGCACAACACAACTGATGGTTCCAACCCCATTTATAAGGCAAGAAATCCCACTTATTAAACCTGACAGTGCACACTTGTGAAGTGAAAACCATTTCTGGTGACTACCTCTTGAAGTTTATCAAGAGAATGCCAAGAGTGTGCAAAGCAGTAATCAATGCAAAAGATAACTACTTTGAAGAACCTAGAATTTAAGACATATTTTCAGTTGTTTCACACTTTTTTGTTAAGTATATCATTCCACATGTGTTAATTCATAGCTTTGATGCCTTCAATGTAAATCTACAAGTCATGAAAATAAAGAAAACTTTTTGAATGAGAAGGTGTGTCCAAACTTTTGGTCTGTACTGGACGTGTGTGTGTGTGTGTGTGTATATATATATATATATATATATATATATATATATATATATATATATATATATATATATATATATATATATATATATAAATATATATATATATATATATATATATATATATATCCTTCTATGAATGCACCTTTAGTTCCTTCCATAAATTTTTTATTGGGGATTCAGGTCAAGTGATTGGCTTGGACATTCTATCAGCGTTAGTTTCCTACTCTAAAACCAATTGAAAGTTTCCTTGTTTGGGATCATTGTCTTGTTGAATTGTCGACGCTTATTTCATCTTCATCATCCTGATAGATGGCAGTAGACTTTTATCAAAAATGTCTAGGTACATTTATCCATATATCCTTCCTTCAATCACATGTGGTTTACCAGAACCGTATGCTGATAAACAGCCCCACATCGTTGAAGTCTCCACCTCCAAACTTCACTGTTGGTATGGTGTTTTTGGGGTGATATGCAGTGCCTTTTGGCGCACAAACATAGTGTGTATTATGGCATCCAAAGAGTTCAATTTTGCTCTCATCTGACTGGACTATATTCTTGCAAAATTTCACAGGCTTATCTAAATGTTGTTGACAGTGGCGTACCGCCAGTAGAAGCAGACCATACCACTGCTATGGGGCTCGTGAGCTGGGGAGGCCTGATGTCAGCTGCCTGTGGTGTCAGTGCCAGCAGCAGGCCCCCACTCAGGATCACACTTTCAAATGTATCGGCATCGCAGATGCCAATACAATTGAAAGCAATGATGAGGTACAGCGCAGCACTCCCTCTGATCATTGTCCCGCTTTGTCTGTGCTCTTACAGCTAAGCACAGCAGTAAGGTCACTACTGCGTGCCACTGTGTTGAGATGAATAGAGCACAGACACAGTGAGCAAATGAGAAGCAGCGGTTGGCAACCAAGGAGAGGTGAGTATGTATTTATTCAGTACACGATGGGGGTGCAAAATGCAATGTGTGATGTATAATACTATCTGGGGGCTGCATAATACTCTGTGGGGGAGTATAATGCTATGTGAGGGTGCACATTACTATCTGGGTGTGCATAATACTATGTGGGGGTGTATAATGCTATGTGGGGTGCATCGTAGTATGTGGGGATGTATAATATATTGGCTGCATAATACTATGTGGGAGTGCATAATACTATATGGGGGTGTATGATATTATGTGGGGGTGTATAATGCTATGTGGGGGTGCATCATAGTATGTGGGGGTGTATAATACTATATGGAGCTACATAATACTACACGGGGCTGCATAATACTTTGTGGGGGTGCATAATACTATGGGGGGTGAATAATACTATGTGGGGGTGCATAATACTATGTAGGGCAGCATAATACTATGTGGAGGTGTATAATATTATGGATGTATATAATGCTCTGTGGGGACGCATAATACAATGTGGGGGAGTATAAAACTATGTAGGGGTATATAAATCTACAGTATGTGGGGGTGTATAATGCTTTGTGGGGCTGCATAATGCTATGTGGGGGCTGCATATTACTATATGGAAGAATATGGGGAGTGTATTATAGTACATGGAGGACAATGGTGTGCATTGGATGATATGGAGGACTATATGGGGCTCATTCTATATGGAGGGCTGTGTGAGAGCATTATACTATATGGAAGACTATGTGGGACCCGTTACTATATGGAGGAATATGTGAAGCCCATTACACTATATGGAAGGCTTTTTTAGCCCATTATAATATTTGGAGAGCTATGAGGAAGTCTTTATACTTTATAGTTATTTGAGGGCCATTATACAGTAAGCAAGAAATTATACAATGCGAAGGTTTATGTGGGGTCAATTATACTGTGCGGAGGGCTGTATGGGGTCTATTATACTATTTGGAGGATAGTAAGGGCCATTATACTGTATGTAGGCCCATTGAACTGCATGGATGGCTGTGTGGGGGTCACAGTTGAGAATCTTACTGTTTTAGGGTCACTATTCATTGCTAGAGTAGTTGAAGGGGTGTACAGTAGGGTTGACACACCCGCACCGGGGCCTGGGGTTACTCGTTACTGGGCCGAGGTTCTGCTCCTGGGACGCCGCAGTGGCGATGCCTGGTTCCGTGACCCCGGTGGTGTCGTTTAGGAAATATGAAGGGGATGATGACAGTTTTTTCATGATGCCACCTGTGGTATGCAGTAAGTTAGTTCCCGTCGCTGCGGGATGGGGGCCTGTGGGGCATATGGTGACGGAGCTGAGATGGTGCAGTTCTCCACGGGTAGAGCTGGGCTCCAGGGCAGACGGGGGTAGTAGTGAGTGATGGGGGTTTGCAGGGAGGCGCAGGTGAATAACGGAACAACACAAGGATGCAGTCTCAAGGTTTTAACTCACTGTTCCAAGGTAACACGACGTTAGTGACCACCTTTGGAGTGCTGGTTTCCACTGTCATGGGCTCCAGCCGATCCCGGGTAGTACAGAGGTCAAGTCCAGTGCACCTTTCTTATGTGTACCTTCCCTGGTCGTCTTCCTGGACTTGCTTCTCCCTCCTGTTTTGCACCTTCGAACACAGTGTCCTGAGCCGGTGTCCGCGGACCTTGTCGTGTGGCGTGAAGCTTTATCCCTTGGCCCTATGTGGTCACCTTCCAGCGGATTCGTGTGCGGGTTTGGCTTCGGTACTAGATGTGCCCTCAGCCTCTGCTTTTACTAGCGGAGTACATAGTTTCTTCTCCTCTAGCCTAGGGACCAGTCCCCAATCTGCGGCCAAGTCCCTCCACTCCGTTGCTGTATGTGGAACAGGGCCACGGGAGTATGGCGCACTTCACATGGTCCCTAGGACCCCTTCTGTCTTGTGCACGGGCTGAGCTGCACCAGCTCAAGGCCACAGGTCTTCATTCCGCCACTGCTCCTTCTAACTCCCTAGTTTCACATTCTCCACACTCCACTACCATGTGTTCCCACTCCTAAGACTCCACCCCGCGGCCTGGTTTCAGGTTCAACATGCCCTTGCCATGTCTCATGAGGTGTTGCTGTGTGAGAGTGTGTTTGGTGTGAACTGGTGGATGATCTCCTCCATACCCAGGATGTAATAAGCACACCTCTGGATGAGGTGCAGTATCTCTGTGGCGACTGAAACCTCAGGGGCGCCACAGAATCATTGTACTGTGTGGAGGGTACTGTGGAACAATTTACTGTGTGGAATCATATAGTGTTTGAGGGGCACTTTTTTGCCATCACACTTTATGGCTGCAATGAAAGGGGAATCTAGGGGCTTCAATAGGAGGAAAATTACTTTGTAAGGCCTGTAAAGTTGTGAAGAATGTTCTGTTCTTTGACCCAGCTGAATATTAACCTCTTCACTACACATGATGTACTGGGTACGTCATACAGTGGGTACGGAAAGTATTCAGACCCCTTTAAATTTTTCACTCTTTGTTTTGTTGCAGACATTTGGTAAATTCAAAAAACTTCATTTTTTTTCCTCATTAATGTACACTCTGCACCCCATCTTGACATAAAAAAACAAACAGAAATGTAGACATTTTTGCAAATTTTTTAAACAAGAAAAACTGAAATATCACATGGTCATAAGTATTCAGACCCTTTGCTCAGACACTCTTATTTAAGTCACATGCTGTCCATTTCTTTGTGATCCTCCTTGAGATGGTTCTGCTCCTTCATTGGAGTCCAGCTGTGTTTAATTAAACTGATAGGACTTGATTTGGAAAGGCACACACCTGTCTATATAAAACCTCCCAGATCACAGTGCATGTCAGACCCAATGAGAATCATGAGGTCAAAGGAACTGCCCAAGGAGCTCAGAGACAGAATTGTGGAAAGGCAGAGATCTGGCCAAGGTTACAAAAATATTTCTGCAGTACTCAAGGTTCCTAGGAACACAGTGACCTCCATAATCCTTAAATGGAAGACGTTTGGGACCACCAGAACTCTTCCTTGACCTGGCTGTCCAGCTAAACTGAGCAATTGTGGGAGAAGAGCCTTGGTGAGAGAGGTAAAGAAGAACCCCAAGATCACTGTGGCTGAGCCCTCCACTAGATGGGCCTTTATAGTAAAGTGGCCAATGGAAGCTACTCCTCGGTGCAAGACATATAAAAGCCCGCATAGAGTTTGCAAAAAAAACACATAAAGGACTCCCAGACTATGAGAAATAAGATTCTCTGGTCTGATGAGACGAAGATATAATTGTTTGGTGATAATTCTAAACGGTATGTTTGCAGAAAACCAGGTACCTCATCACAGTGAAACATGGTGGTGGTAGCATCATGCCAATTTTTCAGCTACAGGGACAGGACAACTGGTTGCAATTGAAGGAAAGATGAATGTGGCCAAGTGCAGAGATATCCTGGAAGAAAACCTCTTCCAGAGTGCTCTGGACCTCCGACTTGGCCGAAGGTTCACCTTCCAACAAGACAATGACCCTAAGCATACAGCTAAAATAAAAAAGGAGTGGCTTGAGAAGAACTCTGTGACCATTCCTGACTGTCCCAGCCAGAACCCTGACCTAAACCCAATTGAGCATCTCTGGAGAGACCTGAAAATGGCTGTCCACCAATGTTCACCATCCAGCCTGACGGAACTGGAGAGGATCTGCAAGGAAGAACGGCAGAGGATCCCAAAATCAAGGTGTGAAAAACTTGTTGCATCATTCCCAAGAAGACTCATGGATGTACTAGCTCAAAAGGGTGCTTCTACTCAATACTAAGAAAAGGGTCTGAATACTTATGACCATGTGATATTTCAGTTTTTCTTGTTTATAAAATTTGTAGAATTTTGAGAAATTTGGTGCTAATCGCACTCAAGACCGACATGAGCGAGCTCCAACTGACAATCAGAATGATGTAAGTCGATCCGAGTGGCTAGAGCCCTTCAAGAGAAGTGGGAACTGCTGAGCATCTAGCTAAGTTGCTAGAGCATCCTTAATATGGCCCACTAAACCCCTCCAGAAAACCGGAATCAGAACTTTGTCGGGCCATTCGAGTTTTGATGCTAGAGTTCCCAACCGGATAGCATATAAACTGGCTACGGATGACCCTTGTACTAAGTACAACAGCTAGAACAATCATACATTCCACAGAAGGCATAGAAAAAATGAGAACCAGGTGGAGGAGCCACCCTAGGTTCACAGCAGCTCAAAGAGCATTGCAAAGAGAGGAGAACACGTGCAAAATTGCTGAGAAAAGTTCATAAATTTTATTAAATGGAATTTTAAAGTGCAAGTGCAAAAAAATCACAATGATGATACACAAATTGGGGAGGAGGGGAGAGGCAGATGGTAAAAAACAGAACAGTGGCCTGGTACGGACAACAGGAAAATAGTAGTATTCGCAAGCAGTATAGCCGAAATCACTGGCAAAAAAGCATCAAGATGGATAGATAATAATATTCACAAGCAATATAGCCAAAATCACTGGCAAATAAGCATCAAGATGGGTAAGGAGTACCTTATCTCTGATGGGGATGTAAATCTCTAAATCACCAGCATGTAAGCAAGGAGGAAATTTAGGTAGACCTCGAATCTCAAAAGAGAGACATGGGCATGATGACCGTAAGAGGGAAGAGACTTAACCCCGAGTCTGCATTGGCCAGATGCAGACAAAGAGGAAAAGAGAATTCACCAAAAAACGGTACCAGTCACAGGCCTATAAGGAAGAATGTACCAATTATGGACTGAGAGAGAATCCCCAGCAGAGACAAAGAACCCTAATCACTGGCCAGTAAGCAAGAGGGATAAGTATATGGAAAAAACAGGAAAAAGAGCCTGTATACATAGAAATAGCTGCAGTAGTGTGATATAATCAATTTGAGGGAAAGTACATATATAAATCATGCAGCCCCATCAGCAAGTGTTACAAATCGTATAAAACTATCACAAAGATAAAATGAGGGGGATTATGCCGTGATACACTATATCCATCAAAAACACTACAGCAAAGAAAGAGGGTATTTAGCCTGAATAAGGGTATTGGCAAGATTCCCAAAGCCAAATCAATTTGTCCCGTAGAGGGTGTAAGGGGGCTAAAAGCCCATACAGGCAAATTCCTGAAGTTAAATCAAAGTGATCAAATAATCAATTAATCCCAAATAGAGTAATGACAGCGAAATACATTATACCTGAGTCCTGGGGTACAGGGAGGCCGACGTACGTTTCGCGGCTTTAAGAAAAAGTCGCTTGCCGCTTCATCATGGGGGAAAGTGAAGAAAGGTGCACATGTCCGGTCCGTGCAACTCCTAAATACTACCGCGGTAATTATACCGCGAATAGGATTCAGAGTTCCGGAGTCAAGGAGGCGCATGCGCGGGCTGGCCAAGGAACGCCCCCCGTTTCGCAACCCCGGCAGTCAGGGAGTCAGGCGCATGCGCGGAGCCCGAGCAATAATTGCCCAGACCCCCGCGCACGCGCGGACTCCACCGAGACTCCGGAGCGCGGCCGGGAGGCGCAGCCGGCGCGCGCACGCGCACAAGACTCCGAAAGCAATGAATGGACGGAAAGAGGACGTGAACAAACAGGGGAGAATATGCAAGTATCTAAGAATATTCAGAAAAATGATAATACAAGATACATTATACATGAAAAAAACATATACCATTGCAGAATATTATAAGCTAAATTAAAGAGGTGGCAAAAAGAATCATCAGGCTAAAACACAAAGCATAATATCGCCGCAATAGTAAATAGTGATGATCATAACGAGGAAAGTCCCAAGGATGACATGTTGATGTAATGACGTCCGTAGTTTTTGGTAGATTTCAAGATTATCGGGTCCAAACCATTTCGGTAGGAGTCATAAAAGGACATGTGCCAAAACAAAAGTGAGAAACTAAAAACACAGGAGAATAAAAAAGAGGTAATTAAAAACAGAAGATTAAAAACCACAAACACCAGGCAACTGTTATTAAACTGAAAAACCAGGGGCATTATTAAGAGGTAATGACACTGACAGTAAAAAATGTCAGTAATACACAAAAACCTAAGGTTTCATAATCAAAATATGATAAACCAGAGAAGAAAAGGACACCCACACAAGCGTTTTCACTTGAGGAGAACACTTTATAAGAATGAAGCAAAACTCAAGGTTTCATTAAGACCCTTAGGGGCGACCGAATCCAAAGCCACAATCCATTTTGTTTCCCTTTGGGAAAGCATCTTTTTGACGTTACCACCCCTAATGCCACTATGTACTACGTCAATCCCCCGAATTTTCAGGGATCTCGGGTCACAATCGTGGAATTTTTTAAAATGGCGAGGTAAGGTTTTGAGCAAAGAAAAATCATTCACTGTCCTGGCCGCGCCAATGTCCCGCACATGCTCTCTCACACGTATCTGTAACTCCCTAGATGTAAGACCAACGTAAATAAGAGGACAATTACAAGTAGCATAATAGATGACATTAGTTGTGCTACAAGAAATCCGGTGTCTAATCGAAAAGGAACGTTGGGAGTCAGAACTAACGAAAGAGCATGAGCGGACAACATTGGCGCAGGCAAGACAGTGCCCACAGGGTATGCATCCCAAAGTGGGACCCCTGGAACCAAAAGGGTTGGGGCTTTTTGCAATGTAGTGGCTATGGATCAAACAATCACTCAAATTACGGGCCCGACGAGCCGTGACCAAAGGAGCAGGAGAGAGAGACCGAGAGAGGACCGGATCCGTTCGAAGAACGGACCAATGTTGGGCCAAAATATCCCGCTTCCTTTGCCACTCTGAATTATAGGTTGAGATAAAACGAGGATTTGGATCAACAGAAGGACGTTTAGATGGCTGCCTGATCAGTGAAATTCTGGGAGTGTGTTTTGCCCTAAGATAACCCTTTTTGATGCACCGACGGCTATATCCCCTCTCTTGGAAACGTGTTTTAAGGTCATCAGCCTGTATTTCGAATTTGGCGTCTGATGAGCAGATACGCCTCATCCGAAGAAATTGTCCGGTCGGGATAGCTCTAATCGTAGATCCTGTATGTCCCGAGGAGGCGTGAAGAAGTGCATTGACTGATGTAGATTTTCGAAAAACATCAGTCTGAACACGTTGGTTGCCATCAACTTCCAGAACAATATCCAAAAAATCAATACAACTAGAGCTATATTTATAAGTAAGTCTGATGTTATATATATTAGAATTTAGGTACTGAACGAACGAGTCGAGCTGCTCCACCGTGCCCTGCCAAAACATCAAGATGTCATCAATATATCTAATCCAGCACTGCGCCTGGGCAGCGGCCTGCACGCCATCGTCGCCAAATACCTGTCTCTCCCAGAAACCCAGGAACAGGTTGGCATACGAAGGCGCACAGGCCGCGCCCATCGCAGTGCCGCGCTTCTGAAGGTAGAAGGAGTTTTTAAAGGTAAAATAGTTGTGTGACAGGGCAAAGTTTAGCAGCTCGACTACTAGCTCATTCAGCTCAGGGTCCCGACCGGACATCCCCAGGAAAAAGCGAGCCGCCCGGACGCCATCTTCGTGTCGTATACAGGTGTATAGTGATTCCACGTCCATTGTGACAAAAAGTAAGTCAGACTCCATTGAGATGCCGTCAACCCTCATGAGCACGTCCGTCGCGTCTTTGGCATAAGACGGCAGTGATTCCACTGATGGTCTCAAATAGAAATCAATAAATCTGCACACTGGTTCACAAAAGCCGTCAATGCCAGACACGATCGGACGGCCAGGAGGTTTAACGGCATCCTTGTGGATCTTAGGGAGGAGATATAGCGTCGGGGCCCTAGGGAACCTGACCGTCAGACCATCAAACATTTTCTTCGATATTATACCCAAATCATGGGCTTTAGAAAGAATTTGTTGGAGTTTAAGGGAGAAAGAGGTGGTGGGGTCGAAGTCCAATTTTTGGTACGTCTCCTTGTCTTTAAGTTGTTTAAATACTTCTCTCTCGTACTGTACCGTAGGCCAGATCACAATGTTGCCCCCCTTGTCAGCTGCTTTAAAAACGACATCGTCAAATAACTGGAGTTCAGCAAGGGCTTCTCTCTGTTTCTTTGTGAGATTATCATAATGTCGCCGGGTAGAGATAGTCCTGAAGTCCTCCATGACAAGTTTGGTAAAGATTTCAACAGCCGGGCATACTGACAAGGGGGGGAACTTTGATGATCTGGAATGGAGAAAGGTGGGAGACGTACCTGCATCAATAGTCTGTTCCAACAATAACTCTTCAAGAGCCGCAAGAGCTTCCTGTTCAGTATCAGTCAATGTATCCTGACCAACGTCTCTTTTATTATGTAGTTTCTTTAGAATGAGTTTCCTCGAAAAGAGGTACAGGTCTTTTAAAGCTGTAAAATAATGAAAAGAGTTGGTAGGGGAAAAGGACAGACCCAGGGAGAAGACCTCGATCTGGGCATCCGAGAGAAGATGACTTGATAAATTAATTACCTGAAGTTTATTTTTAGGTTTGCCATCCTGGGACTTGCCAGGGCCAGGTTTAGAAGGTCCAGGTTTTTTAGGGCCACTCCTAGTAGTGATACCCCTGGACTCATCTTTACTATATGAACTCTCGGATGTAACAGAATGGGTGTCGTCCATGGAGCTACCCGACCTCAAAGAAGTTGATCTGGACCGAATGTTAGAACTAGCACGGAACTGAGGTCATGCTCTTGCGGCATTGGACTTCCATCTGTAAACTCGATTACTGGCTTGATCAGCCAAATCTCTCTGGAACTTTTTGGACTTATACTCCACCACCTCCTTCTCACATTTTTGTGATTCCAGATCCATCTCCTCATTGAATCTTTGTAAAAAGTCTTCTGATGCATTAGACTTAATAGTGGACAAAAGGTTGTCCATCTCCGTCTCGATCTCCAATAAGGTAGAGCTGTTATGATCACGTAAAAGGGTCAGGAAACCCGTGGAACAAACGTGCGCAAACTCCTCCCACTTAGTCTTGAAGTTAGTGTCCTCTACTTCACAAGAAGGAAAAATCTGGACACGAAGGCCACGGGGAACTAAATTTTTCTGGATATATTTATCCAGAAAAGCACGATTAAGTAGAGTGCGAATACGTTTTTTTAACAAAACCTTGAATTTAAATGTGGCGTCACGTATTTCAATAGTTGAAGAATTCTCTGATGGTGCACCCCCATCCTCCTTAAGAGCATTGTTAACATGTGTGAGCCACACAGAATCGTGAGCTCTGAAATCCATCATGGAAGAAGCTGTGAGAAACACAGAAATAGTTAGAACAATCATACATTCCACAGAAGGCATAGAAAAAATGAGAACCAGGTGGAGGAGCCACCCTAGGTTCACAGCAGCTCAAAGAGCATTGCAAAGAGAGGAGAACACGAGCAAAATTGCTGAGAAAAGTTCATAAATTTTATTAAATGGAATTTTAAAGTGCAAGTGCAAAAAAATCACAATGATGATACACAAATTGGGGAGGAGGGGAGAGGCAGATGGTAAAAAACAGAACAGTGGCCTGGTACGGACAACAGGAAAATAGTAGTATTCGCAAGCAGTATAGCCGAAATCACTGGCAAAAAAGCATCAAGATGGATAGATAATAATATTCACAAGCAATATAGCCAAAATCACTGGCAAATAAGCATCAAGATGGGTAAGGAGTACCTTATCTCTGATGGGGATGTAAATCTCTAAATCACCAGCATGTAAGCAAGGAGGAAATTTAGGTAGACCTCGAATCTCAAAAGAGAGACATGGGCATGATGACCGTAAGAGGGAAGAGACTTAACCCCGAGTCTGCATTGGCCAGATGCAGACAAAGAGGAAAAGAGAATTCACCAAAAAACGGTACCAGTCACAGGCCTATAAGGAAGAATGTACCAATTATGGACTGAGAGAGAATCCCCAGCAGAGACAAAGAACCCTAATCACTGGCCAGTAAGCAAGAGGGATAAGTATATGGAAAAAACAGGAAAAAGAGCCTGTATACATAGAAATAGCTGCAGTAGTGTGATATAATAAATCTGAGGGAAAGTACATATATAAATCATGCAGCCCCATCAGCAAGTGTTACAAATCGTATAAAACTATCACAAAGATAAAATGAGGGGGATTATGCCGTGATACACTATATCCATCAAAAACACTACAGCAAAGAAAAAGGGTATTTAGCCTGAATAAGGGTATTGGCAAGATTCCCAAAGCCAAATCAATTTGTCCCGTAGAGGGTGTAAGGGGGCTAAAAGCCCATACAGGCAAATTCCTGAAGTTAAATCAAAGTGATCAAATAATCAATTAATCCGAAATAGAGTAATGACAGCGAAATACATTATACCTGAGTCCTGTGGTACAGGGAGGCCCGACGTACGTTTCGCGGCTTTAAGAAAAAGTCGCTTGCCGCTTCATCATGGGGGAAAGTGAAGAAAGGTGCACATGTCCGGTCCGTGCAACTCCTAAATACTACCGCGGTAATTATACCGCGAATAGGATTCAGAGTTCCGGAGTCAAGGAGGCGCATGCGCGGGCCGGCCAAGGAACGCCCCCCGTTTCGCAACCCCGGCAGTCAGGGAGTCAGGCGCATACGCGGGAGCCCGAGCAATAATTGCCCAGACCCCCGCGCACGCGCGGACTCCACTGAGACTCCGGAGCGCGGCCGGGAGGCGCAGGGCCGGTGCGCGCACGCGCACAAGACTCCGAAAGCAATGAATGGACGGAAAGAGGACGTGAACAAACAGGGGAAAATATGCAAGTATCTAAGAATATTCAGAAAAATGATAATACAAGATACATTATACATGAAAAAAACATATACCATTACAGAATATTATAAGCTAAATTCAAGAGGTGGCAAAAAGAATCATCAGGCTAAAACACAAAGCATAATATCGCCGCAATAGTAAATAGTGATGATCATAACGAGGAAAGTCCCAAGGATGACATGTTGATGTAATGACGTCCGTAGTTTTTGGTAGATTTCAAGATTATCGGGTCCAAACCATTTCGGTAGGAGTCATAAAAGGACATGTGCCAAAACAAAAGTGAGAAACTAAAAACAAAGGAGAATAAAAAAGAGGTAATTAAAAACAGAAGATTAAAAACCACAAACACCAGGCAACTGTTATTAAACTGAAAAACCAGGGGCATTATTAAGAGGTAATGACACTGACAGTAAAAAATGTCAGTAATACACAAAAACCTAAGGTTTCATAATCAAAATATGATAAACCAGGTTTTTCAGACTCGGGGTTAAGTCTCTTCCCTCTTACGGTCATCATGCCCATGTCTCTCTTTTGAGATTCGAGGTCTACCTAAATTTCCTCCTTGCTTACATGCTGGTGATTTAGAGATTTACATCCCCATCAAAGATAAGGTACTCCTTACCCATCTTGATGCTTATTTGCCAGTGATTTTGGCTATATTGCTTGTGAATATTATTATCTATCCATCTTGATGCTTTTTTGCCAGTGATTTCGGCTATACTGCTTGCGAATACTACTATTTTCCTGTTGTCCGTACCAGGCCACTGTTCTGTTTTTTACCATCTGCCTCTCCCCTCCCCCCCAATTTGTGTATCATCATTGTGATTTTTTTGCACTTGCACTTTAAAATTCCATTTAATAAAATTTATGAACTTTTCTCAGCAATTTTGCTCGTGTTCTCCTCTCTTTGTAAGTACAACAGCTGTAGAGCGGTGTCGTGGGTTACTTGTGGACCCAGGAACACCTTCCTCAATGCCTCTCAAAATATGGTAGCATTACTGGATACCAGATGACTACCCTCCCAAAGCAGTGTGGCCCATTCCAGTGCTCTATCAGCCAAAACTTAGATGAAAAAGCCCACCTTGGCCCTTTCTGTGGGATATTGTGTAGCCAGTAGTTCGAGATGTATAGAACACTGGTTTATAAACCCATGACATGCCTTGCTGTCCCCAGTGAACTTGTTGGGCAGCAAAAGTCAGGGTTTAGCCTGCTTGGGAAGCACCGTAGCGGTAACCAGTGCTGCCACTTGATGATCGGCAGTCTGAGCAGCCACAGCAGCAATAGGAGAAGCCTGATCAAGAGTCTTGAGTCGAAACTCGAGCTGCTGGGTGTTCCTATGCAATTGTTGAGTCTCCGCCATACCAGCCAGACCAGTTGTGCTGTTACGGAGGTTGGCGGTTTGAACTAAAAATAACGAAAGTTCAAACACAACCTGGGGTCCACCATGCAGAGTGAACTGCAGCTGGTAGCTGGAAAGCAAGACAGAATACTCAACTGAATGCATGAATGGGAGCACACCCTAGAGTCTGTGTTAAATGTCACACAGCACTCATGGTATGGAACAATAACCTCTGTTATTGACACAGAAGTTAAGAACTAAATGAGAAACCTCCTAGCTCGCGTCCAGAAGTAGGCACCAACTCTCTGGAAGGCAAACCACAATCACTGTTAAAGCTCACAGGGGTGAAAACAAGACTTGTAACCTTAACCGCAGAGAATAGGATACTGTGGTAATCCAGGTTAACTATGTATTCCCATAGACCTCACAGAGGCCAATACACCATATACAAAGTATAGAAAAGAATAGATTGACAGTGCTACTAATAGTACCTCGGCAACCAAATAGCAATGCCGCTGTGAAACTGTATAAACTTGCCCTAACACAGGCGCTACACCAGCCTGTCTGGAATGCAACCCAAGTGCCAACAGCTTACTACTGTACCCACATACCCAGACGTGGTGAGGCCCCGATACCTAAAGCCTGCCTAGACCACAGTTCACAACCGGTAAAGAACCAGTGCTGGTGCAACCTTGTGCTAGCACTGAACAATGTTGACTGCGCACCCATATGCGCCGTCCGAGAGCTTGTAAAGCCTCAACTCCACCCCACATACCAATGCCAGCCAGTAATGGCGTCCCCCGCGGCCAATCAGGGAGCGCCATGTCAGTGGTTACGTCACACGCATGCGCAGTAGCATGTCTTCTGCACTTAGGCGCTGATACAGCGCATTCCACCTGCACATGCACAATGGAACCTTTACGGGACTTAGTCCCACACTGAAGAATCTTGTCCCGCACCTGTGCAGTAGAGCGCCACTGGAACTTAGCCTCAGAATTCCAAAAAATCCTGCAGATGTTATGGGCAGAAGCTAGGCATCTAGAGCTGCATTTAGGGTAGAGAGGAGACCTGGGAGACACCTCTGGGGGTAAGGGCGAACAGTCCAAAGGTGTCTGAGGTACAGCAGAACCTTCACACATAACACATTGAGCCGTGAAAATGAAAATATAAATTCTTACTACAAAAATTTTGTTTTACCCCGAATCTTTCATTTTCACAACGATAACAGGAGAAAAATCACCATTCAGTGGTCATGCAATTTCTCCTTATTACGCCAATACACAATATGTTGTGGAAATCCACTGTTTGGGCACACGGCAAGGCTCAGAAGAAAAGTTGCACGATTGGCGTTTTGGAACGCAAAATTGGCTGTACTCGTTAGCGGATGCCATGTTACATTTGGAGAGCCCCTGATGTGCTTAAACAGTTTAGCTCTCCCCACAAGTGGCCCCATTTTAGAAACCAGAACCTTCAAGGAATTTACCTAGATGTTTGGAGGGCACCTTGAATCCCCAGGTGCTTCACAGAAGTTTATAGCGTTGAGCCGTGAAAATGAAAAAAAAACAACACATTTTTAACCACAAAAATGTTGCTTTAACCCAAAATGTTTCCTTTTCACAAGGGTAACAGGAGAAAATGGACCATATACCGTAATTTGTTTTGCAATTTATTCTGAGTATGCCAATTTCTCATCTGTGGTCAAAAAACTACTTTAGAGGCACAGTGCAAAGTGAAGAAGGGAATATTTGAGTTCAGATTTAGTTGGAATGGTTTGCGAGTGGCATATCACATTGGAGAGACCCTGAGGTGCCAGAACAACAGAAACCTCCGACAAGTGACCCCATTTTACAAACAACATCCCTCAATGAATTCATCTAGGCACGGTGCAGTGAGCATCTTGACACCACAGGTGTATCACAAAATTTTATACTACTGGGTGGTGAAGAAAAAATAATTACATTTTTACCACATAATATGTTATGCAGTTTCTCCTAAATATAACATGTGACTGTACAGTACTGTCTGCGCAGGGCTTGGGAGGGAAGGAGCACCATGTGATTTTTGGAACACAGCTTTTCTAGAATAGTTATCAGACTCCATTTGAGGAGCCCCTAAGTGCCAGAACAACAGAAACCCTTCAAATGACCACATTTTGGAAATTACACTCCTCTGAGAAGTCATCTATGTGCGTAGTGATGATTAAAGGCCGCTTTACACGCTGCGACATCGCTCAAGCGAACTCGTTGGGGTCACGGAGTTTGTGACGCACATCCGGTCGCTTTAGCGATGCCGTTGTGTGTGACACCTTTGAGCGATTTTGCATCGTTGCAAAAACGTGCAAAATCGCTCATCAGTGACATGGGGGTCCATTCTCTAATATCGTTGCTGCAGCAGTAACGAAGTTGTTCCTCGTTCCTGCGGCAGCACACATTGCTCTGTGTGACACCGCAGGAACGAGGAACCTCTCCTTACCTGCCTCCCGCCCGCAATGCGGAAGGAAGGAGGTGGGCGGGATGTTCGTCCCACTCATCTCCGCCCCTCTGCTTCTATTGGGCGGCGGTTCAGTGACGTAGCTGTGACGTCGCTGTGACGCTGAGCGAATTGCCCCCTTAGCAAGGAGGCGTTTCACCGGTCACAGCGACGTCGCAGGGTAGATAAGTAGTGTGACAGGTCTGGGTGATGTTGTCTGCCACGGGCAGCGATTTGCCCATGTCGCACAACCGATGGGGGCGGGTACCCACGCTAGCGATATCGGTCACGATATCGCAGCGTGTAAAGCAGCCTTTAGTCTCTGAAAAACACCCATGAAGTCAAACGCAATGAAAGGTGCAAAATTAAAAATTGCAAACAAGTCCTTGTCATGCCCAGTACATTGTACTACCCATACATTGTGCCCAGTTTTTGCTTCTGGAAACCTGCACCCCATAAATTAGGCGGGATTAGACCTGTTTAAGTTTGGTTCGGCAGGGTAAGCAGAACTTTAAATTAAGTTCGGTTTTGGGCACGAACCTAACCACAACACCAATATAAGTCACTAATTGGGCAGTTCGGGGTTTTTTGAGGGTTAGAAAAAATGCAGGATTTGTTGTACATTGCTACTAACTGTATGGAAACATTTTCTGTATCAGAACTCATTATCCAGATGTAATCTCTGATTTCTTGAACTGTATGGTTTACAGAAGTCTGTCTTTTATATGGTTGTTGAAAAAATATAACATGGCCCAAATGCATAAACCAACATTTTTAAAAATACATAAGCCTTGTATTATGTTATATGCATTCTAGTGGTTTACTGATTACACTGAACATATTTCTGTTCTGATTCTGCAGGTTCTTGGCTGGTGTCTCATAGCCAGTGTTTTGCTTATTGCAGTATTCGCCACTTGTGTCAGCAGATGTCAGTCACCAGTCGGCCATCTTCAACTGATGTTTTGGAAGACTTATATAGAAAGTGAACAGAAGTGTTTCGATCAAGATTCCAAACAGCATGCTGCCAAACTTGCTGAAAGGAACGTGAAAAGTTTCTTTGACCAGGAAGCACAGGAAATATTTTCAACACCTAAAGACAAAGATTGGAGCGACATCTGTACAGCAAACAAATGGAATAAGAAAAAAACACATTATACACCATTGCATAAAATTATAGAGCGAAAAAGTGATTGTGATTGTATGACAGGGTCTATTAGAAGTGTTCTCCCTCCGGCCGAAGTCAATTTTGCAACCTCAGGATTATAATAGGAACTGCTTTTTGCGATTGAAATCTCATCTCACTAGCTTTACTTTTTCATTTCATAAGTATTCATGATTTTATTCATTCATTCTGAAGCAGGATAAGCCTCAGGGATGTGCAAAAGATGTAGTTACATTAGGCACATTCTGCTTGATGAACTTTAAAGAGGTTGTCTGGAGATAACTAGAGATGAGCAGACCCGTGGAAACTCTGTTCGACAGGTTCAGCTGAATCATACCTCCGCTGGATCGGACTTGGCCTGAATCCCAATGGAAGTTACTGATTGGCAGTTTGGGGCTCCGCCCTCATACAGCCAGCCATAAGCAGAACACGTCCGATGTAGAGTGTGGGGGGGGGGTCCATTTTTTTGTGGGTGCACACTACAACCTATCACGCTATTGTTTCCCCCAGTGTGAGCTGTTCAAACACTGCAAGCATCTCGCACTGGCCTGAGCACCTAGCGTACCCTAGCACAGTGATGCCCGCACGAGTGGTCAGCATATGTAAAGAGCCCAAACTCTTTTTTTTTTTTTTTAAATTTGGTGTTCAGCCAATAACCAAACACTGAACTTTGGGTTCACTCATTTTTAGTGGCCACATAAGTTGCACCAATGATATGTCTGCCCCTGGGGAGTATATTTTGCACACTTTGCATTGGTTATTAGTATTGCTTGCTTGTTCACCCTTACGCACAAGGTTTCCTAGATCACATACTGTGTGGTACTTTTAACGACAGACACAGCCATTTTGCAGCTTGCCTTTTTTGCCTTTGAGGAATACCTTTTACCTGCTTTTTTATTCCATACTGAATACATCCTCCAATTGGTGCTGCTCCCTGATTTTGGAACAGTTTTTGATATTGTCTGTGCCCCCCCATTTCAATGTTTTCCCCACCCCTTTCCTCAGTAACAAAGCTGCACACTTTTACTTCAACCAACCGGCTATAGATCCCAAACCTTTTTTGTGGGTGTAGCTATTTTTTAGTCGGCCAGAATCAGAGAAAAAACAAAGTCACACAGGGAAGTTCTGTGGTGTACCCCCAGTTTGTTAAAATGAAAATTTGCATCTTTATTCTGGAGGGAATAACTTTGTAACATAGGGCCAGAGAAGAAAAGGACAACCTGTCCAAGAATTGGTGAAGCACCACCAATTGGTGGAGGTACTCAGTTAAACAGTACACACATAAAAAAACGTGAGAGGTCCTTTTTAAAGACTGAAAACTGGAGACTGTTCTATAGTAACTAGAGATGATCGAATACCTGAAATATTTGGCTTTGCAAATATCCGACGAATAGGTCGCCGCTATGCGAATATTCGATGCACAATGTAAGTCTATGGAGAGCCTGAATAGTTCCAAATAGTTGTTATTCTGGTTTCCCATAGACTTACATTGTGCATTGAATATTCGCGAATAGTTGAATAGCGGCGACCTATTCGACAAATATTCGCAAGCCGAATATTTGAGGTATTCGATCATCCCTAAAGTTACCTCTCTGCATTCCATAAATTTTGGTTTTTATGTATAACTTAGAAGCATTATCCTATTAAAGTATAAAGTAGACTGTGAGCCCTCGCGGGTAGGGTCTTCTCCTGTACTAGTCTGTGCCTTATATTGTTCACGTTTATTGTACTTGTCCCTATTCGGTATACCCCTCTTCACATGTACAGGGTCACTGAATAAATGGCGCTATAATAATCATAATAAATGCTCTGTTGTTAAATTTTACTTACATACATTTTTTTCTAAAGTTTTTTTGGTAACACTATTTTCCATAACTTTATTGTGTAATATAAAAAAAAAATACGGCACTCAATTGCATGAAAAGAAAATCTCTTTAATTCTTGAAATCCCAACAACCAAAAGGTGTGCAAAATGAAGCATTATGTTCAATTGTAGATCTTTGTCAAACGCAACCTTCAAAAAAAGAACAGAACAATATGTGGAAAAGTAAATATATAGATGGAGTATGCTCATATATTCAAGATTCGGAATATATACAAATGATGCACAGGTAGGAGAAAAAAAGCAGTTCACAGGCAGACCCTGTCCCCAGCAATCAGAACAATCAGAACACTGCCAGGAGAAACACATGAAACACAATAACTGGATAATTGTTGGTGTAAAAATAATTATTCCTCATGAAGCAAGCACATTAGCACAGTATAGAGAAACTCATAGAAAACACATAGAAAAAGTCATAGAAAAAAAAATCATACAAAAGATCAAAGTCCCATAGAAGGCATAAGAGTGAATATGATCTATTCTGATAATCACATATGCGTAACCTACAATATAAAGCTATGTGCCCCCAGTTACGCTGTGTATTGCACTGCAGCGTAACTGCATACGTCCTGCGTCCCCAGCACAATCTATGAAGATTGTGCATAATCCATGCTCACATTGCATTTTAGAACGCAGCGATTTGCATGCTGACAAAGCGTTGCGTTCTAAAAAGCAACATGTCACTTCTTTTGTGCGCTCTGCATACAGCCCCCGCTCTCTCTATGGGAGGGGCTGCATCCAGAGCGCATAAAATCTGCTTTTCATCATGCAGTGTTTCTGCAGCGATTTGAAGCGCACATGTGCTGTTCAAATCGCTGCAGAAATTTCTGCAGGGACAGAACGCAACATGGGCACATAGCCTAAAGATAAAATAGATAAACTGGTTCTTACCAAGATTAGTGATCAGTGGGGGCACACAGAGATCAGCAGCTCTGTGGTACTGTGAGTATACCACTGTGGGGATGCCCTGTATGTGCTTACATGGAGCAGCCATTTGAAGTGTGGAGTCCGACATTATTTCTGGCCGCAGGGCCTGCATCAGATCTGCTGTCCGGATGTAATATATCTGTAGTTTTGCCAAACATGGTCATCCACAGCGACACCTCCGGTGTACAGGCTGGAAATGACGCTTCCCTGCCATCCACTGCGAATCATCCGGCCACCTCCAGCCCTGCAGCCGAAAATTATGTCAGACGTCACACTACAAATTTATTGCAATTACACAAGTTTTGTTATACATATGTTTATTTCCTTTGTGTGTTTTGCAACAACACAAAAAAAACTGAGAAAAAAAGGAAAATTGGACATAATTTCATACAAAATCCCCAAAATGTGCAGGACAAAATTGTTGGCACATTTACAAAATTGTGAGTAAACAACTTTGTTTCAAGCATGTGATGGTCATTAAACTCATTTATGGAAAGTAACAGGTGTGGGCAATATGAAGAATCACAGCTGCAACCAGATAAAAATGGAGAAACTTGCTCAATCTTTGTATTATGATGCTGTGTGTGCCACACTAAGCATGAGAAAAAGAAAAGATGAGACGAGAACTGTCTGAGAACTTAAGAACCAAAATTGATGAAAATATCAACAACTTGAAGGTTACAAGTTAATCCCCTGAGATCTTGATGTTCCTTTGTCCATGGTGTGCAGCATGATCAATGAATTTACAACCCATGACATGGATGACTGACAAAATTTGATGAAAGTTTGCCACACAGGATAGTCCAGATGGTGAATAAGCAGACTTAATCAAATTCAAAAGAAATTCAAGCTGTCCTGCATGCTCAGTGTGCATTAGTGTCACCATGAATTATCCGTCAACATTTGAATGAAATGAAATGCTACGGCAGGAGACCAAGGAGTACTCCACAGCTGACACAGATACAATTAAAGGTTAGTCTGCACTTTGCCAAAATGTATGTGAGGAAGCAAACATTTTTCTAGGACAATGTCTGTTGAAGAAATGAGACCAAGATAGAGATTTTTGGTTTACCGAAAACGGAATGAGGCCTATAAAGAAAAGAACACAGTATCTACAGTCAAATATGGTGAAGGTTCAAATATGTTTTGGGGTTGTTTTGCTGCCTCTGGTACTGGGAGCCTTGATTGTGTACAAGGTATAATGAAATCTGAAGATTATCAAAAGATTTTTTTTTTTTAACTTCGTTTTATTAACAATTTCAAACATGGTACAACTGACATTTGCCATATTAAAATAGCTCAGTACATAGATAGTAATATTTGAATATAACAATGAACGGTCATATAAAGTCCATAATATCTTTAGCACTTAAGATAGAACAATGTTATTATCCATACTTCTTATCATTTGCATATATATCTAATATTATATTGAGCATAAGAACAGCTCTAGCTATCAGCATGATCATATTTTGAAAACAAGATAGAAAGAGGAAGAAAAAAAGGAAGAAAGAAAGAACAACAACAGCCACATTGCATCATTATACCTCAATATACCGTTGGACAGTGTTTCATATCCCAACATCTAACGGGAACCACCATTATCCGCATAATCTCCCTCAAACCTCCGCAAATGTGTCTGGAGAAGAATTCCACAAACCCCAGATTTTGTTACATTTTCCCGGGCACCCCCTATTATAATATACCACCCGCTCATAGACTATGGTTGCATTGACTAATTTAACCCAGGACCGCACAGTTGGATTCGAATCTCCCATCCACCTCAGAGCTATTAATTTCCTAGCCAGAAACAATGCCTCTCTGAGAAATATTGTCATGTAATGATCCCAGGACTCTTCCTCCACCACCCCAAACAGGCATATCAAAGGGTCAAATACCATACTATGAAGAAAAAGACATGGATCGCACATCCCAAAAATACAATGATCTAAAGCCGCTAGGCAAAAAATTAAATAGAACATGAGGTTCTTTTGTTACCATTCTGATCAGATTGTATTAAGCCCACTGCCACGTCACGGCAAACCTCTTGAGTGGGTCCCTAACCTGACCTTTTTGTGCGGCACCGTGCACTGACCACCGCCGCAGCGACAAAGCGCCAGCAAGGCGGGCGACCTGGTGCCTCACAGCACCCATGCTGCAAGGCAAAGCCCCCAAGGCTCCAGGCCGCGCCGCCCCACTGACACCACACCACCACAACAGCAGCCACCACACAGCACCAGCACACAGTGAGAGGAGCTGTGCACTCACCTCCCACTGGCTCCCATATGTGAACTGGGAGCAAAAAGAAGGCTGACCCCTCTTGCAGTCTCCTGCTGATTAAAATCACCTGTGCCAAATGGGGAGAGTGCAGATCCAAGCAAAAAAAGAGGGGGATAGAATGATATAAATACCATACTATGAAGAAAAAGACATGGATCGCACATCCCAAAAATACAATGATCTAAAGCCGCTAGGCAAAAAATTAAATAGAACATGAGGTTCTTTTGTTACCATTCTGATCAGATTGTATTAAGCCCACTGCCACGTCACGGCAAACCTCTTGAGTGGGTCCCTAACCTGACCTTTTTGTGCGGCACCGTGCACTGACCACCGCCGCAGCGACAAAGCGCCAGCAAGGCGGGCGACCTGGTGCCTCACAGCACCCATGCTGCAAGGCAAAGCCCCCAAGGCTCCAGGCCGCGCCGCCCCACTGACACCACACCACCACAACAGCAGCCACCACACAGCACCAGCACACAGTGCTTGGATCTGCACTCTCCCCATTTGGCACAGGTGATTTTAATCAGCAGGAGACTGCAAGAGGGGTCAGCCTTCTTTTTGCTCCCAGTCCACATATGGGAGCCAGTGGGAGGTGAGTGTACAGCTCCTCTCACTGTGTGCTGGTGCTGTCTGGCTGCTGTTGTGGTGGTGTGGTGTCGGTGGGGCGGCGCGGCCTGGAGCCTTGGGGGCTTTGCCTTGCAGTATGGGTGCTGTGAGGCACCAGGTCGCCCGCCCTACTGGCGCTTTGTCGGTGCGGCGGTGGTCAGTGCACAGTGCCGCACAAAAAGGTCAGGTTAGGGACCCACTCAAGAGGTTTGCCGTGACGTGGCAGTGGGCTTAATACAATCTGATCAGAATGGTAACAAAAGAACCTCATGTTCTATTTAATTTTTTGCCTAGCGGCTTTAGATCATTGTATTTTTGGGATGTGCGATCCATGTCTTTTTCTTCATAGTATGGTATATATCATTCTATCCCCTTCTTTTTTTTGCTTGGATCTGCACTCTCCCCATTTGGCACAGGTGATTTTAATCAGCAGGAGACTGCAAGAGGGGTCAGCCTTCTTTTTGCTCCCAGTCCACATATGGGAGCCAGTGGGAGGTGAGCGTACAGCTCCTCTCACTGTGTGCTGGTGCTGTGTGGCTGCTGTTGTGGTGGTGTGGTGTCGGTGGGGCGGCGCGGCCTGGAGCCTTGGGGGCTTTGCCTTGCAGCATGGGTGCTGTGAGGCACCAGGTCGCCCGCCCTACTGGCGCTTTGTCGCTGCGGCGGTGGTCAGTGCACAGTGCCGCACAAAAAGGTCAGGTTAGGGACCCACTCAAGAGGTTTGCCGTGACGTGGCAGTGGGCTTAATACAATCTGATCAGAATGGTAACAAAAGAACCTCATGTTCTATTTAATTTTTTGCCTAGCGGCTTTAGATCATTGTATTTTTGGGATGTGCGATCCATGTCTTTTTCTTCATAGTATGGTATATATCATTCTATCCCCTTCTTTTTTTTGCTTGGATCTGCACTCTCCCCATTTGGCACAGGTGATTTTAATCAGCAGGAGACTGCAAGAGGGGTCAGCCTTCTTTTTGCTCCCAGTCCACATATGGGAGCCAGTGGGAGGTGAGTGTACAGCTCCTCTCACTGTGTGCTGGTGCTGTGTGGCTGCTGTTGTGGTGGTGTGGTGTCGGTGGGGCGGCGCGGCCTGGAGCCTTGGGGGCTTTGCCTTGCAGCATGGGTGCTGTGAGGCACCAGGTCGCCCGCCCTACTGGCGCTTTGTCGCTGCGGCGGTGGTCAGTGCACAGTGCCGCACAAAAAGGTCAGGTTAGGGACCCACTCAAGAGGTTTGCCGTGGCGTGGCAGTGGGCTTAATACAATCTGATCAGAATGGTAACAAAAGAACCTCATGTTCTATTTAATTTTTTGCCTAGCGGCTTTAGATCATTGTATTTTTGGGATGTGCGATCCATGTCTTTTTCTTCATAGTATGGTATATATCATTCTATCCCCTTCTTTTTTTTGCTTGGATCTGCACTCTCCCCATTTGGCACAGGTGATTTTAATCAGCAGGAGACTGCAAGAGGGGTCAGCCTTCTTTTTGCTCCCAGTCCACATATGGGAGCCAGTGGGAGGTGAGTGTACAGCTCCTCTCACTGTGTGCTGGTGCTGTGTGGCTGCTGTTGTGGTGGTGTGGTGTCGGTGGGGCGGCGCGGCCTGGAGCCTTGGGGGCTTTGCCTTGCAGCATGGGTGCTGTGAGGCACCAGGTCGCCCGCCCTACTGGCGCTTTGTCGCTGCGGCGGTGGTCAGTGCACAGTGCCGCACAAAAAGGTCAGGTTAGGGACCCACTCAAGAGGTTTGCCGTGACGTGGCAGTGGGCTTAATACAATCTGATCAGAATGGTAACAAAAGAACCTCATGTTCTATTTAATTTTTTGCCTAGCGGCTTTAGATCATTGTATTTTTGGGATGTGCGATCCATGTCTTTTTCTTCATAGTATGGTATATATCAATGGGTCAAACAAACAGGAATTGACACAATCGATGTCAGCAGAGATGTCACTCCCCGCCAGTACGAAGATATATTGGGACAGCTCCAAATCATATGTATGAAATTTGCCCCTGAGAGATGACACCTCGGGCACTCCGATGTACGAGAATGGCCCATACTAAATAATCGAGTTGGAGTAAGGTATGCCTGGTGGACAATGTAGCATTGAATCAACTTATTATCAACCGATGGGGATACCGCAGTCGGAGATTCCAATATCTTTTCCCTTTCCTCTCCCTGTAGAGAGGGAATTAGAGATTTCCATCTATCCTGGGCTGGCAAGGGGTCCGACTCCACCCCCACCGACAACAGGTAAGTATATATAGCTGAGATGAGGCCTCAAGGTCCTTGTGATTTTAGAATACCTATCATAGGAAGAGATAATATCAATTTCCTCACTCCAATTTTCTGTATGTGGGATTGAATCGGTGTGCGAATCTGCAGGTATCTAAAAAACTGTGATCTTGGAACATTATATTCCATCTGGACTTGTTCAAAGGACTTGAAGGTTGTGGTTCCCGGGAGATCACCTAATGCATTGACGCTGTGAGTGATTAGCAAAAGATTTTGGGTAGCAATGTAGTCAGCCAGTGTCAGAAGCTGGGATTGCGTCCTAGGTCATGGGTCTTCAAGCAGGACAATGACCCTAAACATACTTCAAGAACCATCTAGAAATGGAAGAAAACAAAGTGCTGGAGAGTTCTAAAGTGGCCATTAATGAGTCCAGATCTAAATCCCATTGAACATCTGTGGAGAGATCTTAAAATTGCGGTTGTGAGAAGGCACCCTTCAAATATGAGAAACCTGGAGCAGTTTTCAAAAAAGGTATCCAAAATTTCAGTTGAAAGGTGTAAGAAGCTTGCTGATGGTTATAGGAAGCAATTGACTGCACCTTATTATTCCAAAGGGTGTGCCACCAAATTTTAAGTTGAGGGTGCCAACAATTTTGTCTGGCCTATTTTTGGAGTTTTGTGTGAAATTATGTCCACTTTGCCTTTCTTTTTCTTTATTTTTTTTTATCTTGCTCCCATACTCACAAAGGAAATAATCATACGTATAACAAAACGTGTAATTCCAATAATTCCAATAATTTTCTGGGGAAATACTTCATTTTCCAGAAAAAATTCAAGGGTGGCAAAACTTTTAGACATGGCAGTATATACATAGTGTAGGTGTTTGAACTATTCTATCAATTTTAAAAAAAAGTCAGCGGAACAACACACTGTAAGCTTTTGTCGTTTACTGGGCAAACACTTCCTAAATACTAAAGTTCCTCAAATAAAATAAAATTAAAAAGCATACACTCATCTCCCACATCATGTCCTAGTGCTGGCGCCAATCAAGGACTTCTGTCATATAGAACAAATTTGACAGAACTGTGAATGTTGTAGTCCATTTTCTGCCACTGGTTGGCTGCAGCACTCATGTGACATAAGAATATCATGTTACCTGGAGGCATGCGTATATGTTTTTTTTGTTTGTTGTTTTCAATCTCTGTCACTTTAGCATTTAAGAAGACGATTTCCAATATTGGACAATGCCTTTATGCCTTTAATGATAGATCTTTTCTTTGTGTTTTTTAATTTGTAGCTCACAGACAAGTGAAGTTAAAGGGGTGGTCCAAAGGCTGAAAAAAATATCATCTAAATCGCTATGTACTTATTGCCCTAATTATAAACTAATTTCTATTATGGCTGCATTAAAAAAATTCTATAATTTCCTTACTACACTAGCTACTGTAAAAGCAAATAAAGAAATGCGAATATAGACTGAGTACCTTTACAGATTAAGTGTTTTATTGAAAAATCAATTAAAAAAAGAATAAAAAACAAGTGGGCAAGGTGTTATACAGCAAGTAACCAGTAGATGGCACCAAAGTACTTCCCTTATAATTTAGAAAAAATTATATACTATAGGTAGCTCAAGTGATTAGGAAGTTACAGAAAATAATTATATAATGGGTATACAGCACAAAAAGTGCTTCAAACAAGCCAAATATAAAAATATAATAATAATGGTAACTACAAGTAGATCTCAATAAATTAGAACATCATCAAAAGTTAATTTATTTCAGTAATTCAATACAAAAAGGGAAACACATATATTATATAGAGTGATTACAGACAGAGTGATCTATTTTAAGTGTTTATTTCTGCTAATGTTGATGATTATGGCTTACAGCCAATGAAAACCCAAAAGTCATTATCTCAGAAAATTAGAATATTATATAAGACCAACTGAAAATATGATTTTAAACTCAGAAATGTTGGCCTACTGTTGGTCAGTTGGCCTGCTGAAAAATATGAACAGTAAATGTACTGAATACTTGGTCGGGGCTCTTCTTGCATGAATTACTGTATCAATGTGTGAGGGCCAGGGAGGACTGGTAGGCCCAGGAGGTGAATCCACTGGACCGAGCACCCCACCTGGAGGGCAGGGTACACGGTAGCTGGAGCACTAACGTGGCAGGAACGGGTGCAGGTATCAGGAAGCAAAGACAGGACCAGGTCACTAAGGTCACAGCGTACTTTAAGGCAGTAATAGGAAACAGGAACAAAGACCTGAGCACTTAGCTCACAAGACAAGGCATAGAAACACAAGCGATGATCAGGCGCCGCCCACATGGAGAGGCCAGTCTAACAGGGTCATGGAGTTTCAGCCAGGGCAGACCCAGCAGGAGCTCAGGAGCCATCCTCGGGATGACATAGAAGGCGATGGTCTCCGTATGCGAAGTGCCAACCTGGAGGTTCACGGGCTCGGTGGTAAACCGGACAGGTTCGTAGAGCGGTTTGCCGTCCACTGAGGCGAACCAGAGAGGCTTCTTCAGCGGGGTGACAGAGACCTGGTATTTGTCTACCGTGGCTTGGTGAATAAAGTTGCCTGCTGCCCCGGAATCGATGTGGGCCTCAGCTGAAAACCGGGTCCCCTCTGTCGTCACCCGGACAGTCTGTTTAACTGGAACCAAAGTGATTTCGGTGGCAAGGGTGGCGGTTCCCACCATCCCTTGGACCTGGGGTCTACCAGGTTTCTCAGGGCATGTTCGAAGCATGTGACCCGTCTCCACAATAGAAGCACAGGCCACGGGCGAGCCATTCTGCACGGCGTTGCTTTGCTTGGGTCAGACGGTCCACTTGCATGGGTTCTGGTGACGATTCGCGGAAAGGCAGGGACGAGGGTGCGGTAGGTTTCTGTGGGGGCAAGGCGTGGCAAGGTGGTCGCTTCTCCCGGACTATCTCTTTGGTACGCTCCCGAAAACGGAGGTCAATCCGAGTGGCCAGGGAAATCAAAGCGTCCAAGGTTCGTGGAACGTCACGGCCGGCTAGTTCGTCTTTGATGCGGCCAGAGAGACCTTCCCAAAAGGCCGCCGTCAAGGCCTCATTGTTCCAGCCCTGCTCAGAGGCGAGCGTGCGGAACTGGATGGCGTATTGGCCGACGGTCAGGGTCCCTTGGCGTAGCCGGAGAAGCGAAGAGATCACTGCGGTAGTTCGTCCGGGCTCATCGAAGGTACTTCGGAAAGCTTGCAGGAACTCCTGGATGTCGGTGATCATCGGGTCCTCATTTTCCCACAGTGGGTTAATCCAGGCCAGGGCTTCACCTTCCAGGTGTGACATCAGGAACGCCACCTTGGCCTGGTCTGAGGCAAACAAGTGCGGGAGCAACTGGAAGTGCAGGGAGCACTGGTTCAGGAAACCGCGGCAGGACTTGGGATCCCCTGCATAGCGAGGCGGAGCAGCAAGGCGAAGTTGCGAGGCTGTAGAGGAACCTGGTTCAGACCTGGAGACTGGTTGCTGCGTGGACGAGGCGGCGGTCTGCAGCGTATACAACCGGTGGTCCACGGACGTCATGAACTTCAGCATCCGGTTCAGGGTTCCACGCTGTTGCGCCAGCTCCTGGCGCAGCTCAGCCAGCTGTGATTTCTGTGCCTCAGCGGGATCCATGGCCTGTGCTCCAGCGGGATCCATGGCCTGATCATACTGTGAGGGCCAGTGAGGACTGGTAGGCCCAGGAGGTGAATCCACTTGACCGAGCACCCCACCTGGAGGGCAGGGTACACGGTAGCTGGAGCACTAACGTGGCAGGAAAGGGTGCAGGTATCAGGAAGCAAAGACAGGACCAGGTCACTAAGGTCAAAGCGCACTTTAAGGCAGTAATAGGAAACAGGAACAAAGACCTGAGCACTTAGCTCACAAGACAAGGCATAGAAACACAAGCGATGATCAGGCGCCGCCCACATGGAGAGGCCAGTCTTATATACTCAGCACAGCCTCAGGTAATTTCCTGTTGCAGCAGTGCTGGGGCTATAAGACCAGGTGAGTGGGCGCGGCCCGGTCCTATACAGAACATTAATCAGAATCAGACTCCTGAGACCAGGAACAGGACTCAGGGGAGCATGAGCGGGAATGGCAGGCGTGACCGGTGGACGCATGGACTGGACCAGTGAGGAAGGAGCGGTGGTACGCTGGCGAGGCTGGATCAGTGGGTACAGAGCGGTGGCGTGACGCAGGTGTGACTGGCTCAGTGGTTACGGAGCGGTGCCTGGATGGTGAGACCGGCTCAGTAGGTAAGGAGCACTGCTGGGATACCGGGAGCGTGACACAATGTAGCGTGGCATGGAGGCGATCAGCCTGTGGCACTGCTGAGGTGTTATGGAAGCCCAGGTTGCTTTGATAGCAGCCTTCAGCTCGTCTGCATTGTTGGGTCCGGTGTCTCTCATCGTCCTCTTAAGAATACCCTATAGATTCTCTATGGAATCTAGGTCAGGCGAGTTTGTTGGCCAATCAAGCACAGTGATAATGTGATTATTAAACCAGGTATTGGTACTTTTGGCAGTGTGTGCAAGTGGCAAGTACTGCTGGAAAATAAAATTTCCATCTCCAAAAAGCTTGTCGGCAGAGAGAAGTGTGACACCCCTTCGGCTTCAGGCGCCACAGGATACTGCGCCTCTCCCAAGGTGCAGTATTCATCTCGGATACGGAGGAAGTCGTCACCGGTAACCACCACTAACACACTCATCCAACACATAGACATGGAAGCTCTTCCACTAGGACTGGACTAGGGTAGGTGCTGGGGTGGCCATCATGAGGTATGGTACCTCTTGTCCATTAGTTCAGGAAACCGGGAGGCATTGCACCAACAAGGTAGTTAGGAGCCATCACTCACAAACAGTGAGAAGTCAGCTCCGGACACAGCAAGCGTCAGAACGCAATCAAGGGACTTAGGAACAAGCAACGACGTGGAGAGTTTGAAGCCCGTGGTCTGGAGCAGGAGGCTCGAGCCAGGTTTTAGGAAAGAAGGGGGATCCCAGGGTTCGCGGGGAGTGCGGAAGGCACCCATGACCCGTTTCACGGCCCAGGAACTGGGGTGGAGGTAAACTATCAAAAGGTGATGCACAGAAGGAAACACTGGCCTCGAAGTATCCGGGATCGGCTGAAGCCCATCACAGCGTAGCCCGGTACTCCAATGGCGGTGTGCTTTCAGTGAGTAAAAGGAACTTGAACTGCATCCTCTGTGTCGTCTAGTCCCATCATCGCACCCTTGTGCCGTAGGTGACTACAGTCATCCCTCCTGGGGCCTGAGCTCTGCATGTGAAGAGCTGTACCATCTGAGCTGCGTTATCATCCACCACAGACCAGAGAAGAAGTCCCGCAGCGGCGGCTAATATTGGCCGTACATCACAGGTGGCGTCACGAACAACTACTCCCATCATCCCCATCCCCATCTTTAATGACACTGCCAGGGTCACGGAACTGGGCAAGGCCACCGCGGTGACCCAGAAGAAGAATCCGGTAACGAGTAGCTCCCGACCCCGTGGGCGCCTCAGAAGCATGAGTGCTCTAAAATTTCTGAGTAGATAGCTGCGCTGGCTTTGGTCTTGATAAAACACAGTGGACTTACACCAGCAGATTTCATGGCTCCCCAAGCCATCACTGATTGTGGAAACTTCACAATAGACCTCAAGCAGCTTGGATTGTGGCCTCTCCATTCTTCCTCCAGACTCTGGTACCTTGATTTCCAAATAAAATGCAAAATTTACTTTAATCTGAAAACAACACCTTTAACTACTGAGCAACAGTCCAGTTCTTTTTTTTGCCCAGGTAAGGGGATTTAGAAGTTTGTGACGCCACTCACGGTGTGTGGTAAAGTGGAGTACCACCATTGCTGTTTGGAGCGCCCGGTGGCGGTGGTATGGCAGCAAGGTGTTTGACCCCTCCGTGGGTAGGGGGTTTTTTGCCCTGGGACCCGGTGGTGGTAGGCAAGGGGTGCTGTTGGGGAAGGAAAGGGTTTCTGTGTACTCACTTAGTCCAAGAATGCTGACACGGACAGCTTGTAAACCAGAATTCTGAGCACCGCTGCAGCAAGGAGGGAGCATGCTTGGATCCGTGCCCTTGGTGTTGCTTGTTAGCCTGTGACCTTTTCCGTGGCACCTTCTTCACTATTTGGACCCTGTAGTGTGGAACTAGTCGGGTCCCACTCACCCGTATGGCTAACGGAGTGAGCTTGCTCTCAGGGTTCACGCTTGGGATTTTCTGGACTGCGTTTTGGGAAAGTCCTATCCCCTCGTTGCGCTAGTACCCCGATTTTGGAGCGGGTGAGGGATGAATCTTGAAGACTTCACCCCCGTCGGGTAAATTACCAGGATGCTTGAAGCTACTTCCCGGTCTAGGGTTCACGTAACCCGTCGTGCCCTAGCCCCTGCCCGGAGATGGCTCGAGGCCGCCGGCTGCCCTCCTCAGCAGATCCGTGCCCCTTGACATGATCCCCTGTGACCGAGGTTCCAGCTCCTACCAGGCCCAGACCAATGTCTGCCACCTAGTAGTCTCAAGGAGCCCTGCTCCCAAAACGGTGACCTCTCACTTTGAGAGTCACCACCCCACACTCCTCTCCTCTTCACTTCACTTTCTCCTACCCTCTCGGCTCCTCACACTTCTCACTCTCCCCTACCAAACCCCCCAAGTGGGCGGCCCTATTCCCTTCAGGCCCCCCAATGGTGTGTCTGGTGGGTGTGGTGCAAAGTGTTCCTAGGGTTTTGACTGGCTCTGTTCTTAGCAACACCAACTGACAGGGATCCGTAACCAAGGAGGATGTGGATACTGGGCAAAAGGGCAAGTTGAACAATACCCTGTGACGACCTGATAGGCAAGGGCGTCACAGATGGCTAGCGCTGCATCAAGTGACCTCTCCTCTTCTCCACCTCAACTTCACACACAGTATAGTCCTCAGAGGTGGCACCTCAATTACTCTTTTTTTCCCCCCACATCACAACTCTCCAACTGCCCAACCGACTGTGTAGAACCACAGATGAGTGAAACTGTAGATATTTTCACACATTTTATTTTATGTGCATCAGAGGTCTGTTCAAAAGATTCTCAGACTGAAGAGAAGAAAGCCTCTGCACCAATGCCCAATATTTTTGTCAGCTGGACCCAGGGTTAGATGAAGTAGGGTCTGAGCAGAGCCAAGACCATCGTCACCAAACATTAAGCCCCGGGGGAGGAGATGATGATGATGAGACAGATACCTCAGGCGCACGTGTACTGTATTGTGATGTCAGGGTAGGAAGAGGAAGACTGTTACTGTCAGGGTGATGAGTGAAACGACAGAGACCATGACGTTGAGGTTGGATATCCCACTTGATGTGAACCTAGACACATTCAGCTGAGTAGCTCAGCAGAGGAGGTGGAGAAGGACTGCTACAGAAACACGTAGTGTTGAAACCACGACAAGCATATCATCTTCAGCCACAAATCTGACTGTGTCCAGTAGCGGTCACGAGTCTGCAGTTAGCAGGAAGGGTTGCCTAGCCTGGGTATTTTTTGAAATTGTAAAGATTGCCCTAACTTGATAGCTGTCAGCTTTGTAAGCAACAACTCAGTAAAGGGAAAAATTCCACAAATTTGACTACTACTTACAAGAACTGGCACATGCTCTACCAACATACATTACTCTGGCAATCTTACTGCACTAAAACGCAGCCTAGTGGGTTTCCCCAACCAATGGCCACCCCATCCACTGCGTCAAAGCCAAAAGTGTTCTCACACAGGTCTCTGGCCACAGAATCTTCACTTGTTTACCCTCTACAGTCAGGGTGAGAACTCTTCAGCTACGTAAGTGGACCTGCCTGGTGTTCTTGACTGCTGTCAGACACTGAGAACACCCTATCTTTCTCATTCCACAATAATATCTCTGCCTACACCTCCCTCTCAGTCCATCATTTTGTAGTGTACACCCTACTCCACCGTCTCTCAGCACAGCAGCCAGCCCTCAGTCCTGTGGTTGTGATCATCTATTTATTTCCTCCTACACATGCCTAAGCTAAGAGCAAGAACTTCACCATATCTAAACTGTTGGACACAGAAATGCTGCCTTTCTGCCTGGTGGATACAGACGGTTTCTGAAAGCTGATTGCCACGGCAATCCCCCAGTACCAGTTGTCCATTCACCATTACTTCTCTAATAAATCTATGTCTGCGCTCCACCGGCAAGTCGCAGACAACATCATCCGTTCCTTGAAAAACTCTGTTTCTGACAGGGTGCATTACACTACTGACAGCTGGGTGAGCAAGCACGGCCAGGGACATTACATCTTGCTTACTGGGCACTGGGTGACTGGTGGCTAAAGGGAAAGGGCAAGGGGCTGCTCCACAAGTCTTGGAATCCCAAAGGCTTGCGGGATAAACCTCTGTATCTACCAGTTTCCCTTTGCTTCTTGTTAAATCTTGTTAATCGTACACGGGGGCGGGCTGTCTGGTGTCCGTTATCCTGCCTCCTGCTGCTTGACGCCATCCCCCATCGCTCAATTTCATACTTCAGGACGTTGCCCAGTGCCCCCGAGGTCTAGCGCATGCGCCGTGCCACTCTAGCGGGACTGCACTGTGCACAGTGTGACCGCTGGTGACGTGTTGCACAGGCGTGAGATTATGGGCGGCGCTGTGATTTTCATCAGCAAGTACCCGCCCATGATCTCGTGCCCGCGCTTTCCCCTCTGCCTCCACCGTTCTGCGCAAGCGCTGGCCAGATGAATCCACGTCACCTCTTACCAAGATGGGAAAGAGGTGACGTGGGCGGGTACTTGCTGATTCAATCTGATTAACAAGATTTGCATAGGAAAAGGTACCACTTTATAAAGTATTTATTTTGGTCTAAAAGGGGGCACAATAACAATAGGAACCTTGCTAGAATGCAGCCCAGGAGCTGCAGAAGGGGAATCTTTTGGGTTTAGTGCAAAATTTCTGCTGACAGGTTCCCTTTAATTTATGAAATATCTTATGCATTTCTATGATCTTATACTGCCTTCTTACAACTTTAATCATTTTTTTCTTACATTATATAAGTGTGTAATTTATTTGAGCACTAATTGTGTTGTATGCTTATAGATTAAATTACGAGTGTGTAATTTATTTGAGCACTAATTGTGTTGTATGCTTATGGATTAAATTACTAGTGTGTTATTTATTTGAGCACTAATTGTGTTGTATGCTTATGGATTAAATTACTTTGCACATCAGTTTTTTTTTCTATTATTTATAGGCATAGCTATACTCTGCTACCATCTAGTGGAAGAACACAGCAAATATCTTGTGAAATTTGGCATTATTTTTACCAATATTTAGTTTGGTGATATTTTATTTAAGTATAGTCCAGGGTTGTCTAGTTTATTCTGTCAGTATCTCCTTGTATTTTATTTAAAAATTTTAACTAATAAAATGTACTATTTGTTCAAATTAAAGTTTTTCACTTCCTTTTTTAGGAGTGTAATACCAGCCCCTAGCTATCTGATTTACCTTGGTTGGTTATCAAGAATAGGGCGGAGCCTACGCTTTTTTTTAACAATTATTTCTATACATAGTTTTAAAAAAAGTGGCTTGGGATCCCCTCTATTTTTAATAATCAGCCAAGGTAATGCTGACAATATTTATAAAGAAATCCCGGCACATATGAGAAAAATATCCAACAAGGAATGGTGATGAAAATTATATTTATTTATTCGTTTTTTATTAACGTTTCGGCTGTTTGCCTTCATCAAAAAACTATTTGATATAAAGGAAGAAAAAGTTTTTTCACATATAGAGGACATCAATGAACATCCTTAATATGGAGATAAGGGAGATAAAGGAAACTCCAATAAGTGAAGGACGTTTAAGGTAATGCTGACAGCTGAGGACTGAACCCCCCGAGCTGCCTGCTTTATTTGCTCTGGTTATCAAAAATAGGTGAGAGCCCACGTCTTTTGTTATTTATTCCCTATCCCTATTTATTTTCAGGGTAATTGTCCCACTCTTACCCCCCTTTTGCTTCCTTTTCAGCTTCCTAGCCCTTACTATGACAATGTTACAGCACACAAGTTTATGATGCTATTGACTCATTTGGATTTCGGTGGTCCAGGGTCAAATCCGGGGCCCGGACTGAACTTTTAAATAATGTCTGGCCTGACGGATCCAAATTTCTATGAGTTCACTAATCCTTAGGTGTGATCTCTGCTGGTCTAACTGTGTCCTCTTCATGGTATTTAAGAACACAGCAGTGGGGCCCCAATCAAGTAAATTAAGCCAGTTGCAATTTTCATTACCACCAAGTAGTTGGGAGCAGTGCTCTATAGAGAAAACCTATATAGGGAGGCAGTGCTACACCAGCACTGCATCACTATTCATTCCTAAGCCTGCTTTACACGTTGCAATTTCGCATACAATATCGTATGCGATTTGCAACGCCCCCATCGTATGTGTGGCACGTTCAATTTGTTGAACGTGCCGCACAATCGAGTAACCCCTGTCACACTAACTTACCCGTCCATAAGACCTCGATGTGGGCGGCGAACGTCCACTTCCTGGAGTGGGAGGGACGTTCGGCGTCACATCGACATCACGTGGCAGCCGGCCAATAGAACAATAGAAGCGGAGGGGCGGAGCTGAGCGGGACGTAAACATCCCGCCCACCTCCTTCCTTCCGCATTGTGGGCCGGGAGCCACAGGACGTAGGTAAGATCTGTTCATCGTTCCCGGGGTGTCACACACTGCGATGTGTGCTACCCCGGGTACGATGAACAATCTAACGTGCAATTCTAGAGAAAGGTACAATGAGTATGCGATGAACGTTTTAACGTTCAATCGCAATCGCACGTACCTGTCACACACTGCAATGTCCCTTACAATGCCGGATATGCGTCACTTACGACGTGACCACGCCAACACATTGTAAGATACATTGCAGTGTGTAAAGCGGGCTTTAGGATCAGTGGAAGTCCCATAGGTAGGAGCACACCAATAATAAAGCGATAAAACCTACAGAACCAATGTTGTACATTTTACTCTGGTTATAAACTCTTTTTCATGGTTTGATAGTGTGATACAAACAGAATGCTTTACTATGATTATAAACTATAAATTATAAACAAAATTCTATTAAAGATTGAGTGTTTTTATAATTCTCTTTTATAACACCATCATTTTATGTTGTTGTTAAGGTACACAAGACTTATAATACCTTTATAATGGCAACCATGTTCTTTTCAAATAATATTAAAATAATTACTTTTTATTCCTATATATTTAGCAATGCAGATGAGTGACCTGTGTCTTCAGGCAATTGAAAAAATTTAGTTCATTTATTTTTCTTTGCTTTCCTTTCATCAGTCTTTTTAAGAAATGTTATTCCTATTTCCGTGACGTCATCTCCCTTGAGTCTGTCTTGCACAAATGTAACGTCAGCCGGTAGATGGATCTGGAAAAGAAGAGATTTCATTTGATTTTCATTCGTTTACTATTCGGTAACAACATAAAAGAATAATTATACCACACTGTATCAGACATGGTCACTGATAGCACGGTTTCAAACGTACAATTCATTTAAAGTGATTTCCAATCTTGAACTTTGAAACTTTTGAAGAACAGAAAGAGGGACAAATTAGGCGTTACGTCAGTACTCTGTAGCAAATTTTGACCACACTTCTAGTCACATCCCAAACCACACCCATTTGGCAGTGAGGAACATTCAGCAGATGTCCCAGACTGTTCATTCATAGTGGTATCAGCAAAAACTTTCTCATCTTTATCTATATCTTTATCTTCATCTATATGATGTATAGCTTTTTTGTGTCTGTAAGGCCGTGTTCATGTGACGCCCTGGACTAGCCAGGTAGTCACAGATAGGGCCCCACATTACACCAGTCCCTAACTAGGTAACACCAGCCAACCACATTAAACCCTAGTCACCTCCCTCAGGGCTGGATGGACACACCAGGGGGCAGAGCCAGGCGGTTGGCACGCCCACCGAGGAGTTCAGAGAGCCTGAGGCAGGAAAAAGAAAACAGTTTAGTCTGAGATTAGTTTTGGAGGTGAAGTAGAGTGGAAGTAGGCCTGTGTGAGAAGCTTGTGACAGACTGACAGGTGCCAGGGTTGGAGCCCGGGCACCTTTGGCTAGGAGGCATACGGAGGCCTCTGCCTGCAGGAGCCGGGAAGATGGCTCGGTGGAACCGTGGTGGACCGGGACAGGGTAGTGGCCCGCCGGAACCCACCCGGGGAACCGACTCGGAAACCGGAGCACAAGAGGGGGTACTCAGACCCTGAAACGAGGTCTAGAAACTACTGGACTGAGTTAATTAACTGATTGGGTGGGAAAGGACCTAAAGTCCAGATTGCAAAGTCCCTCATAGAAGACAACAGCCCAACGAGGGGAATAGAAAGCCACCGCCAACGCTCAGAGATCCCACAGGCCAACGCCTGCGGGCAAACGGGCTCATCTGACATCCACAAGCCGGGGAGCGGACTCCTGATGCTGCACTCGCAGGCAGCGCAACAATTCAAACAGGTGCAGGAGAAAGGCAGTGACCACCCACCGGGTGGGGGATCCCGACTGCAGCCGGCTGTGGGCACCAACCACCATCATCTTGTTTTACCAGAGACTCAAGTGTTTCATTCTAATAGTGAGTACACCAGTGCCCTCTGGCCGCCCATCTCCCTGCTCCGCCAATGCACCCCCAACAGGTCCCGGGGCCACCATCCCTGCACACGGAGGGGTTAACAACTTGCTGCATACCATTTCCCCCGGGTGCCCCGTAACTGCAGTGGTGGTGTCCACCTTCACCACATCCCGTGGGTGGCCTTCACGAACTTAAAACACGGCTCCGGCTGTACACCTATGTCCCAAAACCGATAACCCCCCTTTTAGATCGGAGTGACCGCAGGGGCCCCCGGGTCCGGAGACGCTCGAGCCACCCACCAGCAAGCCCGGATCCGAGCGGCTCGGTTGCAGCCGAGCACGGGGCGGCACATTCATACATTGCATAAATACTGTGTATTGTTTTCTACCATCTATGATACTGGAATCTTCCTTCTTACCTTTGTTCCCCTAGGCCTCCTGATGATCCGATGACAGGCGGGGAAATGCGTCGAGGTCATGCGTACTGCATCAGCTTGAGGGAAGTACCTTTATTTTGATTATCTATATCAACATGCTGCGAGCTTATTGTGGCAACAGATGTTAAAGCATGTGTACCTAATTCCCTATTTTCTAAGGCATTGATCTTAAATATGGTTTACAGTGGATTATTATAATTTCTGTCAGATGTGATACTATTAGGTACATTATCAATTATTGATTGGTAGGGCTTTCTAGGGAGAGTGAGGGATAGCCGGGGGCGCCCAGCGAAGTTAGGGTGTCATACCCTCCGTTGATAGGCAGAGTCAGATACAGTGACATATTAGGGTCACTGGAGTGTAGGTGTGTATGTTGTATTATTAATTTTCACACTATTATGACATCTGTCTATATGCATTACAGACTCGGCTACCCCTGATCTATATGACCTCCCCATTATTTATTGATTATTTTTTGAGTTTTTGGGTTTATTCACTTGAGCGATTTTAATATCTAATATATAAAGCTGAATGTGTGTATGTATGTGTGTATGTCCGGGATTGGCATCTGCACAGTCACAGCTACAGCCACAAAATTTTGCACTCACACGTCTGGACCCCGAGAATGTCATAGGCTATGTTGTGAGGCAAAATTTTAACCCCGTGCGTTCCAATTTACCAATCAATTTTGCCCCTATCTCCATAATGGGGAAAAAGTGAAATGAAAAATGTATCCGCACCGTCGCATTTACAATCACGAAATTTTGCACAGACACCTTATGTGACCCAGGGAACGTTGTAGACTATGTTTTGACAGGAAAACGTTACCCCCGCACTTTACAGTTACTCTCCAAAAAACATGGCTCCATTAAAGTAAATGGAGCCTGGAACTACAGGTTATTAGTAGGAGCTGTGATTGGTTGCTATAGGAACAAAAGACATTCGTAGTATAAGAAGCTTATATGTGAGGTAATAAGATGTCGGTAGGGAGACGGATAGAGAGAAACAGACAGAGACAGACAGAGAGACAGACAGGGAAAGAGGCAGAGAGACAGAGACAGACAGGGAAAGAGAAAGACAGAGACAAACGGTGAAAGAGACAGACAGAGACAGACGGTGAAAGAAACAGACAGAGACAGACGGTGAAAGAGACAGACAGAGACAGACGGGGAAAGAGACAGACAGAGACTGACCTGGAAAGAGACTGATCTGGAAGGAGACAGACCTGGAAAGAGACAGACCTGGAAAGAGACAGACCTGGAAAGAGACAGAACTGGAAAGAGACAGAACTGGAAAGAGACAGACCTGGAAAGAAACAGACCTGGAAAGAGACAGATGGGGAAAGAGACATGCAGACAGGGATAGAGACAGGCAGACAGGGAAGGAGGAGACAACAAGAGAGACAGACAAAGATAGATGGGGAAAGACAGACCTTGATAGAGACAGATGGGGAAAGAGACAGAGAAATAGAGACAGACAAGGAAAGAGACAGACAGACAGGCAGACAGAGAAAGAGACAGACATGAAAAGACAGACAAAGAGACGGGGGAGACAGACGGGGAAAGAGACAGACCTGGGAAAGAGACAGACCTAGAAAGAGACAGATGGGGAAAGAAACAGAGCGATAGAGACAGACAAAAAAAGAGACAGACAGAGACAGGTAGACGGGGAAAGAGACAGACAGGGAAAGAGACAGAAGAGGAAAGAGACAGACGGGGAAAGAGACAGACCTGGAAAGAGACAGACCTGGAAAGATACAGATGGAGCACATTACTTGGCCAATTTAGTTAAATCTGTGTGGAATATTTGTGGTGTTGAAATATATGTTGTGAAATGCTTCTATTAGCTTAGTTTTTGCCTTTTAATAATTACATTTCTATCTATTTGTTTTGTGTTTTTTGTGTGCAGAATACATTTTTGTTAATACATTTTATTTTGTGAACAACAGTTATTAACCCGGGCAAAGCCGGGTAGTACAGCTAGTTATTAATAAAAATGATTTTTAGAGGGATTTGTATTGTTCACTTGTAAATTTTCTCCAGGTGTCCACATCAAACTACACAATAACAATCTTCTCATTCCAGACAGTCCTCAGACAGCTCCTATGTCTTCACCATTGTGATATAGGAACAGGGCCTACCATGGGGCTTTTTAAAACTCTGAAGTCATCATTCATTGACTAATTCATGTCACATGTCACATAGGCACCAACAATCTCTCACAGGTAAGGGTGTTTAAACACATCTGGCATTTCGCTGTCATGTGACTGGAGCATGTGACCGGAGGTTGCCGTGATGCCATTGTATAGTATTGAACTGTACTAGAGTGTGCTGGATCCGGCAATCCGGCGAAATGCCGGATATGTGAAACCACCCTAATTCTCATTTATGATTTACCACAACTGTCAAAATGTGTTTCCATACTAATGTAATGGGTGCCAATAGCACTGTCACAGCAGCTTTAGGTTTTTCTATTGTTCCCTCCCATTGCTTTTTGTTTTAAATTGTTGTTTATCATTTGCTCTTTTGTATTTAACACGAGTGCTGTAGACAGAAAAGCTGTTTCCCTTGATTCATTTTTTCAGGAGATACTCCCCATTATGTACTTAAACGTTATGGGTGCCAATAATGATGAGCAGGACTATACAGTACTAATTTCGGTAATATTGGGCTTGTATAGTGTGTTTTAGTGATAGCAACAGTGGTATACTGTAATTACTATACCTTTCACATGTAAAGCGCCATGGAATTAATGGCGCTATAATAATAAATAATAATAATAATTACGGTAGATATGTATACATATTCTTTTAAGTGGCATGGAAGTTGTATAGCGAGACACATACTTTGGGGCTGGGGCCCCTTATCTTTTAGGGCTCTAGCAATGCCCCTGAAAAGGACAACCCTAGATTGGTGATAGATAATCTTTAAATCACCACTTTATCGTTTTGTTTTTTTTATTTTAGTGATGGAGTGGTGCTTTAAATATGTCCCCTGCCCCATGTCTTATACTCATCTGCTGTCATTATTATCTTTTTCCAGTGTTGCTACTGTCAGTCTTCAGCGATTTTTTTACTTGCCGGCAGCTTCAGTATTTCATGGAGCGTGCTGGAGGTCACAAACTAGGGTAACTCTGTGAGAGCCTAGTTTTGGCCTCGTTCTGGCTCTCATAGAGTTGCCTTAAGCGCTTGTGATGTAATATCTGCACAGTCAGAAGTTCTGGATACCAGTTTGTGCTGTAGGCCCGTAGCGGTGCCGAAAAACAATGAAATTGCTGGAGGGTACCTATAATAATGCAGTGAACTTACATTTAAAGCTCCACTCCAGTGCTGAAAAATGAAATGCTTATGCTTGATTATATATACAGTGTTAAGCAACTTTGAGTAAACCAGCTGTGACTTTTATTAGCCTCCACAAAGGCACTAATGCGTCTTTTCTCCTGTGGAGGTGCTGTAAGGGATTTGAACACTAGACTTTCACAGATTACAGTGGATTATTGTAGGCACCAGCAATGGGACCCACTATGATCATCCTATTTTGAGGGTACCATCATGACAAAAAGGAATGGTCAACAGCTGACAATTACTGTAAATGAAACAATGATTCAGAGCCTGACTTCATGGTTGCAGTCAGGTATGCTGTCTTGGTAACTTGGAAACTACTGTGTGAGGGAAAGATAGAAAAAGCTAAATTGTAACATTGCTTCAGGTGCCATCTCGTGGAAGAATACATTACATATGTTGCAATTTTTTTAAATGCAACCAGTCAGCAACACATTATAATGTGTTTGATTTTGATGTCATGCCGTAGCACCTAACTGTGACAATATAGCATATTTAGCATGTCATGTTAAAGGGAACCTGTTACCAGATTTGACCCCTCTATGCTGCGGCCACCACCACTGTGCCCTTATATACAGCATTCCAGAATGCTGTATATAAGAGTCCAGGCTGCACTGTATGGTGTAAAAATCACTTTTATAATACTCACCTAGAGGGTGGTCTGGTCCAATGGGTGTCGCTGCGCTCTAGTCTCTAGTGGATGACGGCTCTACATCATCCACACTGGCTAACATTGCGGTCCTGCGCAGGCGTTCTTTGATGTGCCCTGCTGAGGGAAGATCAAAGTACTGAAATGTACAGGTGCGAGAAAAGGTCAGAGACCGCCCGCGCATGCGCACTACAATAATTTGATCTGCTCTGCTCAGGGCACATCAAAGTGCGCCTGCGCAGCACCTCAATATCGGCCAGTGTGAATGACGTAGGATGCGTAATGCACTTGGGCGTCAGAATAAGGAGGATGGAAGCGCCGGATCAGAGAGCAGTGACATTATAAAAGTGTTTTTTACGTTCCACACAGCAGCCTGAACTCTTATATACGGTATTCTGGAATGCTGTATATAAGAGCTCAGTACTGGTGGTCTCAGCTTATAGACGTCAAATCTGGTGTTAGTGTGGCGCCCTGGACAAGCCAGGGGCCACAGAGAACAACACCCGCACACCCCACACTCCCAGCAGGCACACCGAAGTCAAACACAAAACCCTTGTTGCCTTCCTCCAGGGGCTGATGTCCACACCAGGGGGTGGAGCCAGGCGGTTGGTCTCCGCCCACCGAGGAGTTCACAGTCCTGGAGGCAGGAAGAGAGTTGGATTAGTTGTGGAGGAGCAAGTGTGAGGAGTCAAGTAGCAGTCGAGCAGTCTGAAGTGAGTCCGGGTGTGTGGCCCGGACAGAGCAGCAAGGTTGGCAGACGGTGGTGACCGTCTGCAGGAGTGACCGATTGGAGTCTACCGTAAGGACCGTGGACGGGCGGTGGCCCGGTGGTACCGGACCGGTACACAAAGAGAAGTCAGCACCATCTGGCAGGGGCTTACGGACCCCGGCAAGGCTAGGAGTCGCCGTGAATTTGCAGAATTCGTTAGTGAAGGGAACCTCCTGGGTTTCCAAACAGCCAAGTCCCGACAGAAGGCAACAGTCCAACCAAGTGAGGGAGACACCGCCACCGCCAAGGCAACTGTTTCTCAGGGCCAGCGCCTGCGGGCAAAAGGGGCTCCTCCGGCCTATATCCAAGCCGGGGAGCGGGTTACCGGTGGGAACCCATTGGAACCATCTACCGTACGTAGGTGCAGGGAAAGGCAGTCATCACCAACCTGCTGGGAGAAACAACACCGCAGCCACCTGTGGGACCCATCCATCCAGCCGCTTGTTTTACCGAGAACTGTGTCCTCGTCATTGGCTGAGTGAGTACCATCGTGCCGTGTGGCACAGTGCTGCCCCCGCGACCCTGCACCTCACCAGGCCCTGTAGCCCGCCTGCCATTCATCCCTACCCCGTCACCGGGCCCCGGGACAACCAACCCCCTGCCCACGGAGGGGAGAAATAACAACCAAACTGCTCCCTGTCACCGCTCCCGGGATCCCCGTCCGTCCCGGCTGCCGTGACCCCGCCACTAGGCCCGCTACCACCGCAACCGGTAGCGATAACCAGCATGTCCGCCCAGGCGGACCGACCTGTAGCCGGAGCCCGTAGCCGACCGGAGGTGCTACCGTGGAAAGCCCCGAAACCTGAACCGGAGGCATCCCCTGAGAGATTCCCCGAGCCGGAGCCGATAGAACGCGCCGGGAAAAAGGCCCAGCAGAGGAAAGCCCCTGTGCCCATCCCCCACACCTCGGCTGAGGTTGCGCCGGGTTGTCGCTGCAAGGAGGCGTCCAAGGCCAAGTCACCGCGGGACCTTCTGCCCAGATCATCAGCAGTGGGCAGTGACCAAAAGTTCTCGCGTGGCCCGACCCGTGCGCCGGAGCTCGCAGTAGCACCATACTGGGATAGGGAGCCGGTACGGTTGGGCCCAGAAATCGAGGAAAGGGAAAGGAAGAAGGCGGAGTTGGTGGCCCGTACGATCCGGGAGAAAGAGAGCCTCCGTCAGGCAATCTTCCGTGTCCGGGGCCCGCTGTATGAAGGGCAGGTGAGGCGGTTTGATGTCCGCCGGGGCTATAGTTTCATCTATGAACCGGGCCTGGAGGCCGAAGTCTTTATAGCCCGGCGGGATGTTAATGCCCACCTGCCAGAAGAGCACCCAGGCCGTAACCTGATGCCAGGAGACCTGGTGCAATACACCCGGCACTGCGGGGAGAGGGGGTGGTTTGCATTGGACGCCAAGCTGAGGGGCAGCAATGAGGCCCGAGTGTGTACCGTGCCCCCTCCCCAGCCGACACTGAGGACTTAGAATAAGGGCAGCGGAATGCCGTTGTCACCATCCCCGTTGGGACCACCACCGTTTAAAGTTTGAAAAGTTTGAAAATGATAAGTGAATGATACCGTGGAAAAGTCACCTGATTTGCACCTGATTGTCAACTTTGATTTGGAACCGGTCGTTGCCGGCAACTGGTCCCCGTTGGGACCCCCTTCACCATGTTACATAAGGAACTCCTTATGAACAGGCCCGAGAACTAGTAGGGCAATCACAAACTTGTGGCATGTAAATAAATAATGTTTGTTGTGGCTTTCCGGAGAGGCAGATTGGAGGAAGGGCCCGCAGTGGAGCAGGCTGGGGCCCAGCCACCACCGGAACCGGTGGCGATCCTCTGGGGGTTTTAGGGGTTCCCCATGGACGTGGGTCCCCTGAAAAGGACAGAACCCGCTCGGGCAACTTGTGCAGGACTGGGGTCAAGGGGTGCTGCCTGTTTGCTTAGGGGCAGCATCAGGGCCAGGTTGCTTGGGTGGGAGAGAGCGGAAGCCATAACCGTAACGTTTAAGTAAGAGTACCTCCCAATGTGGGAAGATGTTATTATAATTGTATGTGTGTTACCGTTTTCTATCTTTTTCAGTTGGTGAAAATAAAACCGGTGATGGACAGGCAGCCCGCGGACGGTCTGCATTTAACTAAGGGGGAATGTGGCGCCCTGGACAAGCCAGGGGCCACAGAGAACAACACCCGCACACCCCACACTCCCAGCAGGCACACTGAAGTCAAACACAAAACCCTTGTTGCCTTCCTCCAGGGGCTGATGTCCACACCAGGGGGTGGAGCCAGGTGGTTGGTCTCCGCCCACCGAGGAGTTCACAGTCCTGGAGGCAGGAAGAGAGTTAGATTAGTTGTGGAGGAGCAAGTGTGAGGAGTCAAGTAGCAGTCGAGCAGTCTGAAGTGAGTCCGGGTGTGTGGCCTGGACAGAGCAGCAAGGTTGGCAGACGGTGGTGACCATCTGCAGGAGTGACCGATTGGAGTCTACCGTAAGGACCGTGGATGGGCGGTGGCCCGGCGGTACCGGACCGGTACACAAAGAGAAGTCAGCACCATCTGGCAGGGGCTTATGGACCCCGGCAAGGCTAGGAGTCGCCGTGAATTTGCTGAATTCGTTAGTGAAGGGAACCTCCTGGGTTTCCAAACAGCCAAGTCCCGACAGAAGGCAACAGTCCAACCAAGTGAGGGAGACACCGCCACCGCCAAGGCAACCGTTTCTCAGGGCCAGCGCCTGCGGGCAAAAGGGGCTCCTCCGGCCTATATCCAAGCCGGGGAGCGGGTTACCGGTGGGAACCCATTGGAACCATCTACCGTACATAGGTGCAGGGAAAGGCAGTCATCACCAACCTGCTGGGAGAAACAACACCGCAGCCACCTGTGGGTCCCGTCCATCCAGCCGCTTGTTTTACCGAGAACTGTGTCCTCGTCATTGGCTGAGTGAGTACCACCGTGCTGTGCGGCACAGCGCTGCTCCCGCGATCCTGCACCTCACCAGGCCCTATAGCCCGCCTGCCATTCATCCCTACCCCATCACCGGGCCCCGGGACAACCAACCCCCTACCCACGGAGGGGAGAAATAACAACCAAGCTGCTCCCTGTCACCGCTCCCGGGATCCCCGTCCAGAGCAGCGGTGGTGTCACCAAAATCACCACAACCGTGGGTGGCGTCACGGACAATAATCAAAAACCCCCACAATCAAAAATCCTCCTTTTCACTCACGGGCGAGGAACGCCGCTCGAGTCTCCGGTATCCGGCCCACCGCTCGAGCCACCACCGAGCAGCAGCAGCCGCAGCGGCAGCCGGACCCAAGCAGTGGGAGAGCACAGCGTCCCCTCCTCCGCCCGCGACATTAGGTGCTCTTTAAAACTTGCTTCATTTTTAACCACAATATCAATGAAGGCAGAACGAACCAGATTAGACTTGATTAATTTTTAATAGTTGAATCTCGTAACATTGCACTTTACCCTTTATTCAAAGTCTTCTCATTCTTAAAAATCATGGCATTTTTAATTTTATTGCGTGTAGTGCTTGTTGGTCAGGTTTCCTAGGCTAGGAGTGCATGCTTGCATGGTCTACATTTTGGAGCCTGCAAGTGTTGCTCTGTAATTTTCTAGATCGCTGGATCCAACCAGCTTAAGAATCCATGTGCTCCAATGATCCTGCATAGGCAAAGCTGCTTCTACTAGCAGGATTGGATGGTGCACAGTTTGGAACAATGGCGCAACCGTGTTGCTGGTCTGAACTGTCAGTTTTAAGGACTGCAATGTTCATGGCTATGCAAGAACTTGGGTGGCAGGAGAGCTGTGTTCTCCAGAAAAAAGATGATATAAGCTCTCTACACGCAAAAAAAGATTGATTAGACTGAGGGCTAACACAGTAGAGTATGAAATGTTGCCAATAGTAATCATAAATTTGTTTTATAGCTCATGACCATTTCATAGAAACCGGCTAACAGATCTCTGGACTTGGTTTCTGGAATAGAGGGTTGTTGTGATTGTGGCGCCCCTGAGGCTTCAGTCGCCACAGGGTACTGCACCTCGGCTGAGGTGCGGTATTCATCCCGGGTACAGAGGAGGTCATTGCCGGTAACCACCACAATCCACACAACACACAGTCAGTTGCCCTCCCACTAGGACTGGGTTAGGGTAGGATTGTGGGGGTGGCCTTTACAAGTTATGGGGCCTCCTGCCCACTAGTTCAGCAACCAGGGGGGGGTGGAGCATCTTCAAGGGGGAGTAAGGCGACAGACACACACACAGACGGATAGACACAGACACAGGGAGAGAAGACGGTCGCTGAGGAGAGAGCTGAGCCATAGCTCCCTCAGGACCGAGCGCAGAAAGCAGGGTGCGGAGCCCTAGACTGCGTGGGTACTGCAAGTCCCACCAGCAGAATCCGCCAGGCAGGAGATTGCAAGTCTCCTGGCCCACAAAGTGTCTGGGGCACAGTAGCATACTAGAGCCAGGAGCCGTGACAAGAGAGCGGCACCAGTAAAGGACTCTCGCTGCCTTCCATACGGGCGAGAACTGGAGCCAATACAAGGCAGATGGTCTCAGCGTAGCTTCAAGTCACAGGGACCCACACATCACAGCGCAAGTAGGAAGGACTCACAGGGAGAAGCACCGGCCATGACCTCTGAACTATCCGAGATCGGCTGGAGCCCATGACAGTGGATCCAGGCACTCCAGAGACGGTGATACTTCAGTGAGTAAAGAACTTTGACTGCAACCCCTGTGTCGTCCAATCCTTCCCGCGCCCTACCCTCGCCTAAGCTGCACAGCAGCAGGAGACTACTACTCCCAACATCCCTGGGGCCTGAGCTCTGCCTGTGGAGAGCTGCACCAACCGAGCTGCGCTACTATCTGCCCCAGAGGATACCTCCCGCAGCAGCGGCCTCCCATATTAGCCGCAAACCACAGATGGCGTCACGAATACAAACTCTATCTCCCCTGTAAATAACCCTTTCGTCTTTATTGACACCGCCGGGGTTATGGAACCAGGCCTGGCCAATGTGACATCCCACCCCGTCATGATATCTTGGAGAAACCTGGAAAACATGCTGATCGAAATATTTTAAGATGTGATACAGAGCAGAGCAATGTATAACATTCATGAGCAATAATAATAGGAGTAATAATAATAATAATAATAATAATAATAATACCATTTCCAGTGCTCCTTTTAAGACTCCAGTAAGAAGGTTACAGTAGCTCAGAGATGATCTGCCAGTGGGAAGTTCTTCAACAAAGTCAATCAGTGGATTTTTATCCAAAATGAGAGAAAATCCATTTCCATTATCATTACCCCCAATAGTAGAAGGAGTAATACCAAGGTACATTTTGAAGGCCACCTGTGTAAATAAATAGTCAATGTAATGCACAAAGTAATGTAACAAAGTAATATCATGTTGCAAACAACACAGAAATTATGCACATGTGAGGGTGGCAAGGGACTGTAGTCGTGGGCAATGGCGAGCCCCTGCCTCTGGGCAGTGCTTCTTTTCGGGGCTGCACCCCTGCCTTCTCCACAGTGCAACAAGAGACACTAAAACGCCACTTCTCCGGGATTAATTCAGACACGGAGTCCAGTATCATGTTCAACACTTAACTAAAGAACTCACACAGTGTACTTGCATCACATTTATTGTGGGAACGAAGCTTAACATTACAGGCTTTTTACAGTTTGGTTTCTTTCTACAGCTTTCTGTGGACTGCTCTCTCCTGTAAATCACTTCATCTACTTTAGGATTGTTTCTCTTCCCCAGTAACACCACAGTGGCAGATAATGAGTTCATAGTGTCCCACATGGATCTAACCGCGCCCCTGGCACAGGGATTTGTTTCACCACCAGACGGGGTTCCTTCACCACTGTCTCCATGCTGACCCATTCCCCCAGGTCTATGTTATCTCTCGCCGAGACCGATCCTACTCGAGTCAGTCGCTTCCCAGAAGTCCCATTAGAGCAAATGTGCACTATATCTGACCCCAGCTACTGAAGAGTTTCTTTCCCACTTGCTCCGGACTTCCTGGGGAGATCGTGAGGGTCTGCCCAAATTAACACTGAACTTCCACTCGCTATACCTACCCCAAAGTACAGCTTCTTCACTCTACTCTCTGATGTCCCTATCTGACTACAATCAGGAAGCTCTCACTGCTCGTCCCCTTACTGTGGGTCGGCCTCTTCCCTTTAACTCTCTCAGCCCTGTCACTACACCTCAGCTGTAAGCTGACATCTAGTGGTGGCTGGCAAACAATGCACCTGAAAGCACGCATATAAATACAATTTCCCAATAACACACATACATTAACTATGACATCTTCAGGGGGGTTGCAGGGCACCAGACATCCTCCTACACAGACAGTAGTATTACAGTCCTGGCATAAAGTGTACATTGTTGTCACAGTAAATGGATAAAGCACACCATGATGTTACAGTTACAAGAACAACCTATTTAATAAAATACAGCACAGGGATTAAACAGTTATGTATAGGACAATGCTCACAATTATGTGTGGGAATTATATATAGATGTCCCACCCATACAAGGGTGTGAATGAAACATCAGACTGTACTCGGATGATATCTGAGTGCCCTGCGATATACACACAGGCTGCCAATGGAGGAGATGGGATGATTAATCCCTGCCTCTTCTCCGCAGCTGTGATCCGATTGCAAGGTCGGATTACAGTATAATGACACTTGGCTCACGCTTGCAACAGAGCAGGAGCCAAGAGTCATTAGCATATTGCATCCGATGCACTCACATCAGATGCCATACGCTGGTGTGACTCTAGCCTAAAAGTGTATTCTGGTTCACACATAGAGCCCTGTGTGAGCCATCAAATCCTAATCACCATCACATGACACAGAAGGAAATCGAAACAGTGCTGGAAACCAGGGAAGATGGTGATCGCTGACTATATTAACACACTTACCCTACACTATCATTTAACACAAAACACTACAATTTACCCAGATTTAAAAAATAAAAAAATTAAAAGCAGTGCTTCATTAAATCCTAAATGCCCACAGCTGAAGTCACAAGGGGGCATACTCTATATACATTTACATCTGTTTGCATTGCGTTAGACTAATAAATTGGGACTTTTCAAAGAATTCTGGTGAAAACACTTTGCTAAATTGGAGACTAAGTGAAGAGTAAAAAAAGAAAGAAAGCACAACTATTTGTAATATAAAAAATAATGGTAATAAAAACATTTTATTACCTTTGTATTATATTGCTAATTAATCTTATTAATATTATTGTATCCTTATTGTTTTATCCCCATGTATTAGTGGGATTTTAGTGGTTGAAATTGTATTTGATTTAGCTGATCCCACAGTGCTTAACCCTTTCATGTCCTATGATCACATTCAGCCCTTGAAGTGCTTGGTCAGGTATAGGACAACACATGTACATGAGTGAAGTGATGAGTTGCATATATCCTAAGATTAAAAAAAATCCTTGTGGCGACACATCATCATTTAGCCCTGCTCCATAATTCAATATACTGCATCTATAAGTCGTATTAGTACATGGTGACAATACAGTCACCAATTAAAAGTCAATGTATATGCTATACAACACGTTTCATAGGCGCTTGAGGGATAGCTTTACTGCACGGTGTCATCCGGTCTGTATACCTGAAGACTTGACAAACTGGTTTTTGCTTTGAAATTCTTGCTGGCAGAGAGGCATATATTATGTGAGGACTGACTCTTTCTCATACAGCATTTTCACTGTAAACATCATGGACATCTTGAATAAATTGTTCAAGTTTTGCTCAGACAAGAAATCTGCCATCGGGTATGGCTTTTTGACCCTCCTCACTGTTGGCGGACAGCAGTTGTTTTCTCTGGTAGTTTTCCAGTGCCCATGCTCTGAAGATAACTTGATGTATGGATTTGTTTTTATATTCGCTCCTGCTCTAGTTCTTATGATCATTAGTTATTTTCTCAACAGTAGAACTTGGAAATTTTTCACCGGATGTTGTCTCAATCCAAAGAAGATGTGCCCCAATGGTAACCGCTGCCAGGGGCTTTATGTTTTTTTACAGCTGACACTGGATGCTTTGATAGTTCCTGTCATGTGGATTTCTATAGCCCTACTTCATGGATCTTTCTATACCTGTGCAATGAGTGGATGGCAGAACCCAGAGTATATACAGCATCTGTGTAGGAACAAATCCGAACAGTGTAAGGCACAACTCTACAAAGTGACCTGCGGCAAAGCACCAATGCCCGCCAACGATATTCAGGAGGTCATTCTGGTTCTTCAAGCCCCGGCTCAGGTGTGTTAAAAAACCTCTTAACGTACAGTCAATATATCAAATGGTTTAGTGTAACTTATTACAACATCATAAAGGGTTTTTATGTATTTTTTTTATAACAGAGTTGGTAAAACTACTACATTATCATAACTGAAAGAGTTTCTATTCTGACTTGGGGTTGTGCTAATTAAAGAATTGGTAGGGAGAAGGTAAAAGTCAGAAAGTCAGTGTTGTTTCTTTCTAAAGACATGACTCATAAGATTCTCACTCCTGTCATCTTCCACTGATTGCTGACAAGCGATGACATGAAACACTTGTCTGCTACAACATGACATGTGAAGGTTCTTGCTGCTCTTCATAGTTGGGATCACAAAAGCAGTTTTGTGGATTTAGTGCAGTTCTGAATATTAAAGCCAGAGGTTTATAGAAAATCAAGGAGAAATATCAGTCTTATCTTCATACGACAGAAAAGGTCAAAGTTATAATGAAAATATTAAGCACTCATGTATAATCATTCTTCTGTCTCTGTGGTAATACATAGAGAGTAGTGGTACATGCAAGAAATAATGGGAACATTTATCAATAAATGTGTAACAGGATTATAGAGCACAAGAAGCATATTATAGAGCACATGGCAGGGGGCTTCATACTGTCTGAATATTAAACTAAGAACCTCATATTCATTTTTGTAAATTTTTACAAAGCGGCATTAGACCAATTATTTTTGGATGTGTAATCCATGTCTTTCTCTACAGCTAATATATTGCATGTTATGCAGTCTTTTTTTTGTTTCACTTGTACCAACACTCCTCCCATTTGGCCCTGGCATTTTTAATTAGTAGGAGACTGTGTAGGGCGTCAAGGCTATGCCCATCCCTGCAGAAGTAGCCATCACACAGTTGGGTTACAATTAATGTGTATGCTGTGTATTAGTTTCTGTAATAGGCCACCAGGTGGCAGCATGTCTTAGGGACAGACGTTCTAGTACCTGGTTAGGCAGGCAAAGAGTTAAAGAAGAGGAGGAGAAGCTGACATATAAAAATGATAATTTGCATTGGGGGTAGGAGAACCCCCAGGAGTAGTGACAAAGAGAAGTCCCAAAATTGTGTATTCTGATCCTAAGGGTCACCCCTACAATCACAGACATGCGGGATCTTGTGTGATAAGGATTGGCTAACTGCGTCCCCAGAAGTGGGGTATAGTCAGGTCGATCGGGGAAAGGCGTCCGTTTCATCCTGGATTCAAAACCCAAAGATTCCCTTTGTGAGACCGAAGGTCAGTTGCACCCTCAGGTGTAGGGTATGTCTGGTTCGTGGTCTGAGCACGGACGGAGGAGTGTCATCATGCATGGTCCTACATATGCGCAAGCAGTCCCTGTGGGTGGCATGGAGTGGCCTAAAAGACTTTATGATTTGGTCTATACTAGAGTGACGTTAAATGGAGGGATGAGGGGCCTAGTGGTGTCCTATAAAATCCAGGTGCCAGAAAAACCGTCGGCCATTAAATTTAATACTAATGTGGAGTGGAGAAGGAACCCCTATGGGACCATGAATGGTGCCTGTGCGCTGGTGAATGCCATTAAAGTTGGGAGGAAGAGGAGACGTGATACAAACAAATGCTGTAACCATTGAAAAGAAACCAAGTAAAGTTATGTTGTTTAAGAAGAGAACTGTGTTGTGGTATTTATTGTCTTGAAGAGAAAGTGAAGCACCAACTGGGCTGTGCACAATCCATGCTTTAAGTGGCGCAGCGACGGGGAAGCATTGGGTTAATGAACGGCTGTGCTGCAGCCTGTTGACCTCTGAACACACAGGTACCACTGCCTGCCCCGTGCCAGCTACAAAATGGCATAGTCGGCAGGATGGACTCTCGTGCCTTGGCCCTGCTGCATGGCATTGATAAAAAGAAGTATTCCTGTCCGTGTGCGGCTGAGAACAGTCAAGATGGCGGCGGTTGCCAGGGAAGAGCGACGAGCTCAGCATGGGCGGAGCAACAGTGCAACAGCACGAAGCACTGGCCCACCCTCTGGAGGTACAGTGACTGTCGTCAACCCCGGAGGGTGAAGTCTGAGAGAAAACCCCAGCCGCAGCTATACCACAAAATGCGGCTGGCGGTAAGGAGAAAAAGCCGGGTGCAGCCAAAGAAGAGGACTGCACTCCCACAGGAGTGACCAGGGACAGGGGATTTCCAGCCTGTACCCTGGAAATCAGAGGCAGCAGGTATGCGTACAGAGATGGAGAAAAGGCCTGGACTCGAAACCGTGCGCGAGGCCAGGTGGTTGGGCCAGCGCTCCCATGGTAGTGGAGGTCGAGCGTGGGAAGCACTCCTGGATCAGAAGATGGAGCGACGCCCGGGCGGACTCCAGGACTGACTTACGGAAGTGGTGAGCCCCGCGGAAGGGAAACCAACAGCCCCTGTTAGAATGGTGGCGCGGGAATACCTAACGTGCGTGAAGCAGTTGAAGCAGCCCGAGGGAGGTGCTACCACTAGTCGTTTTACTCATAGTCATTTTGTTTTTATGAACTACGATCGTGGGTACGCCTTTCTGAGAGGAAGGCAGTGAGGACAAGGTCTATTTGAATGCAGGATCTGTGGATGACGGGCCTCCAGTCAGGTACAGCTCCCGTATGCGGTTCATCAAGTAGTAGGGGCCGTGCGGGTGGTTTGTGGTGACCGCCTGGGTGGTTGGTTATATCTTGGCTCAGAAAGGAGTGGACATGGGAGAAGTGCCCCGGCAACGGTCCAATACACCAAGTGAGGACGCTGATAGCAAGGACTCCATCACCTGCAATTCCGTCCCGGATGGATGTAGGAGATGTGTCGGCCACTACGGCGGTCTTTGGTATCTCCCAGGGTGATAATGCGCTGGTTAACTTCCATCTGGGCAGTCAGGACTGAGCAGGTGGTCTTTTACGGTGTTCTTTTAGTCAAACATTTACCCCTGTTTGTTCCTACCCACGTTAGCCCCCCAAGAACTGGCAAACTCAATGGAGATGGAGGACTGTGAGCTGGACAGTTACGTGTTATGCAATGTTCAAGAAAAGCACTCGGAGGTGGAACTGTGTAGCTCCGTGAACTCTGAAATAACAGTATCGGTTTTGGTTTATTTTTCGTTTTATATTTTTGCGGTTTCCGCGTGGCATAATGCCAGAAGACAGACTCGGTCTTATAGGCCATGTTACTTCTATTAAAGTTTTGTTTGCATTGTGAAGTACTGGTGTATTCATATGTATATTTGTGATGAGACGTTGATGTGTTAGGGAAAATTTAACTGTCCATTTTTTGGACCCAGCCGCCGAGAATAATGACCTAGACCCCTGGTGCAGCTATGGAATGCTGCTTGGTAAGCGGTGTGGTATTTGCAGGGCTGGGTGGTGACGAAAGAATGTGTGTCGTCCCCTGTGTGAAATCGGCTGTGATGGTTTAGCTTAAAGAGGGGGGAAATGTAGGGGTGGCAGTGCTATGCCCATCCCTGCAGAAGTAGCTGGCACATGGTTGGGTTACATTTAATATGTATGCTGGGTATTAGTTTCTGTAATAGGCCACCAGGGCAGGTGGAAATGTGTCTTAGGGACAGTAGTTCTGGCACCTGGTTAGGCATACAAAGAGTTAAAGAAGAGGAGGAGAATCTGGCATATAAAAAGACAGGTTGCAGTGGGGAGGGTAGGAGAGCCCCCAGGAGTAGTGACAGAGAGAAGTCCCAAAATTGTGTATTCTGATCCTAAGGGTCACCCCTACGATTGCGGAAATGCAGGATCCTGTGCGACAAGGATTAGCTAATTGCGTCCCCAGGAGCGAGGTGTCTGATTCTTCCTGGATTCCAAACCTAAAGATTCCCTCTGCGAGACCGAAGGTGAGTTGTGCCCTCAGGTGTAGGGTATGTCTGGTTCCTGGCCTGAGCACGGAGGGAAGAATGTCGTCATGCATGGTCCTTCATATGCACAAGCTGTCCCTGTGGGTGGGATAGAGTAGACTAAAAGACTTTAGGATGAGGGGCCTAGCGGTGTCCTATGGAACCCAGGTACCAGAAGAACGGTCGGCCGTTAAATCTAATACTAATGTGGAGTGGAGAAGGAAACCCTATGGGACAACGAATGGTGCATATGAGATGGTGAATGCCATTAAAGTTGGGAGGAAAAGGAGACTTGATACAAAGAAATGCTGTAACCATTGAAAAGAAACCAAGTAAAGTTATGTTGTTTAAGAAAAGAACTGTGTTGTGGCATTTATTGTCTCAGAGAGAAAAGTGAAGCACCAACTGAACTGTGCAGAATCCATCCTTTAAGTGGCGTGGCGACTGGGAGGCATGGTGTTAAAGAGAGGCTGCACTGCAGCCTGTTTACCCCTGAACACGCAGCTACCACTGCCGGTCCCATTCCCGCTACAACTGCAAGAGGGTTTTGTCTATTTTTTTTTCTAAGTTTCCAGTCTGAGAATTAGTGGAAGGTGAGTTTTTTAGCTTCTTTCACTTGGTGTAGGTGCTATGTGGCAACCATTGTTGCTGTATTGATGTGCGTCTGTGAGGTGGAGTGGCCTGGAGTCATGGGTGTTTTGAGGTACATGGTCGCCCACCCTGCTGGTGCACTATTGCTGTGGCGGTGGTTGGTGCACCTTTAGGGCTTTGCCAAGTTAGTGACCTATTGAAAGATTTACATAGTATTAGGCATCATAAAGTCTTATCAGAATGTTAAATGCGAAGAACCTCATGCTCAGTTTTGAAAATATTTGCTTAATGGAATTAGATCAATGTAGGGTTTTGCATGTGCCGTCCATGTCTTACTATACAGCTATGATATATTATGAAGCACTCTATATCTGCACTACACAGTGGAACCTTGGATTTACGAGCATAATTGGTTCTGGGAGTGTGCTCTTAAACCAAGTTACTCATATCAAAGTAAACTTTCCCATTGGAAATAATTGGAATGCAGACAATTCGTTCCACAACCTAAAAATGTTGACTATATTTATACAAACTTATTACAGTAATACAAAATAATGTAGTGTATTCATATAAATTATTACAGTACAATAATACAAAAATCTGTACAGTACAGTAAAAAAACAAAAAATTAAACTGCATGTTAGCTTTCAATAGAATTGTTAGTGTGCGAGAGGTACAGTATAAGCAATGTGCTGCACTGGATATCAATAAGTACAATACTGTATCCACAAATGCAAATTGATAGACATGCTATATAGTATATTCTGTACTGTACAATGGTATACTGTATACAGTACATATGTACAGAAAGTTACCTCCAGAGCGGGTCAGAACGCCATGGATGGTCAGAACCGGAAGCGTGCATGGTGAGTATTTGCTCTTATTGCAAATCATTGCTCTTAAACCAAGTCACAAATTTTTAAAAATCTTTGCTTGTCTTGCAAAACGCTCTCAAACCAAGTTACTCTTAATCCAAGGTTTAACTGTTTTTTTTTGTTTTTTTTTTTTACTTTTCTTTTCCTGCTTTTGAAAAGTGCCGAGAAAAAAAAACTTACCATCAAAGTACTCATAGTCTGGAATGTTCAATATTGTAGAATTTACAAAGACAGAAAATGGCAAACAATTTAGTGCAAATCAAAATCAGCTTACAGCAAGCATAGACTCCATTTTCTCTCTTTAAGACTGTTCAAGATTTGGAAAATTTACTAGGAGGCAAGCACCTCTTTGGGGTAACTTACAACAATGTACTTTGGAATAAGATTGGTGTATGAAATGCCAGTCTTAATGAAGACCATGGGTGGGCCCATTGACATACATGCCAGTTACACTCATGTCAAGTATACTATATTGTTGTTGCCAAACATATTTTATTGGATCCCTCACCAGGGATCTTTTAATTGCCAATCATATGTCTGAATCTTTACAACACTAAAGAAAGCTTTATAAAAGCTCAAGCAAGTGGATGGGATTTTATGATCGCTTGCTAACATCACTGTCAATGACCATACACATAGAATGATAAATCAGGGTACCGCTCAAGCTCCCTTCTCCCCTTTTTTTTGCAGAAAACTATCTAACAGCAGTCTACCATTTCGGGTGCAGTTTGTTGGATGATCAGCTTGAACATTTGCCCCTATAAAGCAGAATTTCCAATTAGTGGTGCAGGCCTAGACAACACCTCCTCACTAGTGATGAGCGAGCATGCTTGTAACTACTCGGTACTCGCACGAGTATCGCTGTACTCGGGCTGCTCGGCGGGGACCGAGTAATCTCGCGATACTCGTGCTGTACTCGTGGTCTTCATTTCTGCATGTTGGCGCTCTTTTGAGAGCCAGCCCTCATGCAGGGATTGGCTGGCAGACCACTGCAATGCCACAGCCCTGTTAGTTGTGGAATTGCAGTGATTGGCCGGCCTGCACAGCGTGACCGAGCCTTTATACCGGCCGGCGCGCTGTGCTCTGCTCACAGCTATCCAGACAGTCAGTGCAGGGAGAGTGTCGCTGATTCAGGGAAAGCTTTGCGGCCCTTTATAGCTTTTTCAGTTGCAGGGCTGCAAACAGTGTGACCAAAAGTCCTTCTCAGGACTATTCTAGTTGTATACAGGCAGGCAGGGTATAGCCAGGTCGGAGTACAGTAGCAGAGTCCTTCTCAGGACTATTGTTGCTATATACAGGCAGGGTATAGCCAGGTCGGAATACAGGCTAGTGACCAGAAGAGTCCTTGTCAGGACTATTGTAGCAGTATACAGGCAGGCAGGCAGGCAGGCAGGGTATATAGCCATTCCTAGTGGTGACCGTATACCAGCCTTCATCATATCTGGGGCTGGTGTACACAGTGTAAAACAGTCCAGATAGTGTCAGACTTCTCAGTAATTGTCGCTCCTAAAAACCAGTTAGGTTCTTATTGCGTCCGTGCTTGCATTTAAAAACAGCACGTGTGTGTCTGTCGGTGGCAGCGTACAGGTGCGCGTTTTGCACAAACAATTATATAACGCACAAGTCTAGTGTATAATACACGTCAGTCAGCAGTGTCTGATAGTGTCAGACTTCTCAGTAATTGTCGCTCCTAAAAACCAGTTAGGTTCTTATTGCGTCCGTGCTTGCATTTAAAAACAGCACGTGTGTGTCTGTCGGTGGCAGCGTACAGGTGCGCGTTTTGCACAAACTATTATATAACGCACAAGTCTAGTGTATAATACACGTCAGTCAGCAGTGTCTGATAGTGTCAGACTTCTCAGTAATTGTCGCTCCTAAAAACCAGTTAGGTTCTTATTGCGTCCGTGCTTGCATTTAAAAACAGCACGTGTGTGTCTGTCGGTGGCAGCGTACAGGTGCGCGTTTTGCACAAACTATTATATAACGCACAAGTCTAGTGTATAATACACGTCAGTCAGCAGTGTCTGATAGTGTCAGACTTCTCAGTAATTGTCGCTCCTAAAAACCAGTTAGGTTCTTATTGCGTCCGTGCTTGCATTTAAAAACAGCACGTGTGTGTCTGTCGGTGGCAGCGTACAGGTGCACGTTTTGCACAAACTATTATATAATGCACAAGTCTAGTGTATAATACACGTCAGTCAGCAGTGTCTGATAGTGTCAGACTTCTCAGTAATTGTCGCTCCTAAAAACCAGTTAGGTTCTTATTGCGTCCGTGCTTGCATTTAAAAACAGCATGTGTGTGGCAGTCGGTGGCAGCGTCAGGCTCCATATTGTCCCTGGATAGAGACGTGCATGATGGCCTGTAAACATGAAGTGCCCATTGTAAGGAAGTGGGTCTATTGTAGTATAGCCCTTAGGCAGGGCAGCCAAAAATTGGGAGGCTCCACATTGTCCCTGGATAGAGATGTGCATGAGGGCCTCAAAACATTGTTCCCATTGCAAAGGAGCGGGTCTCCTGTCGTTGTAATGCCCATTCAGAAAGAATGGGCGAAAAAATTTACCACTGGGGGTATACCTGAAACAACGGCTTAACTATTGTAACGGTCACCATGATGGCGCATGAGGAGAAGGAGGAGCAGTCCAGCGATTAGCCAAAGTCCAGAAGTGTGTTACCATGGGTGAGTGGAGGTACATGGCAAATCCCCGTTACAAACTTTAAATTCCGCTGTAATTTGCTGTTGGTGTGTGTGGTGAAGTCTGGCCAAATCCAACCCTTGTTCATCTTGATCAGAGTCAGCCTGTCAGCATTTACAGTTGACAGGCGGGTGCGTTTATCTGTAATGATTCCACCTGCGGCACTAAAAACACGCTCTGACAAAACGCTAGCGGCAGGGCAGGCCAGGACTTCCAAGGCGTAGAGAGCCAATTCATGCCACGTGTCCAGCTTGGATACACATTAATTGTAAGGCACAGAGGAATGTCGGAGTACAGTTGTTTGATCTGCAAGGTACTCCTTGAGCATCTGGCCAAACTTAGGATTTCTTGTGTCACTACCCCTCACCTCAGGGGCTGTGGTATGTGAGGGGCTGAGAAAACTGTCCCACATCTTAAAGACTGTTCCCCTACCTCTGGCGGATTGGACTTGTGCCCCTCTCGGCTGTACGCCTTGGTTGTCCAGTGATTCCTGACCTATGCCGCTAGCGTTTTGTGAGGGGAATGCTTTGCCTACTTCCGTGACTATGGCCTTCTGGAACTGCTGCATTTTGCCTGACCTCTCCGCCTCGGGAATAAGAGACATAAAGTTCTCCTTTTAGCGTGGGTCTAACAGTGTTACCAACCAGTAATGATTGTCGGCCAAGATGTTCTTAACTAGAGATGAGCGAACCGGTCGCGGTTCGGCTCGAGGTTGGTTCGCCGAACGGACCTCCCGTTCGAGTTCGGTTCGTCGAACGTTCGACGAACCAAACTCGAACTGCATAGGAAACAATGGCAGGCAATCACAAACACAGAAAAACACCTAGAAAACACCCTCAAAGGTGTCCTAAAGGTGACAAACAACTCAAACACATTGGAAAGTGACAAGGACATATACTCATGCGAAAACAAAACAGCTGGACAAGGAAAAAGAGGAGGACACACAGATATAGGCATGGCACGCCCTTCTAAAATCATGTAAAACACCGCAAGGTGACTCCAAGCGGAGTCTCCCTTTTTTCCAAAAATTGGGCCACACACACACCCACCCCTTCAGTGGTAGCAGTTGTGCCCTAGTTGTACACTTCACAGCTACATTTGCATCAAGCACATTCAAAAATACGCCATTCTTATCCGTCCCCAGGATGACACCGGGGTAGGTAGCAAAGTCTTTCCTGATCCCAGCTCTGTTCATCTTGGCTTCTTTTAAAAACAATGTAAGCAAGGGTTACTCCAAGCGGAGTCTCCCTTTTTTCCAAAAATTGGGCCCCACACACACCCACCCCTTCAGTGGCAGCAGTTGTGCCCTAGTTGTACACTTCACAGCTACATTTGCATCAAGCACATTCAAAAATACGCCATTCTTATCCGTCCCCAGGATGACACCGGGGTAGGTAGCAAAGTCTTTCCTGATCCCAGCTCTGTTCATCTTGGCTTCTTTTAAAAACACATCAAGCAAGGGTTACTCCAAGCGGAGTCTCCCTTTTTTTCCAAAAATTGGGCCCCACACACCCACCCATTCAGTGGCAGCAGTTGTGCCCCAGTTGTACACTTCACAGCTAGATTTGCATCAAGCACATTCAAAAATACGTCATTCTTATCCGTCCCCAGGATGACACCGGGGTAGGTAGCAAAGTCTTTCCTGATCCCAGCTCTGTTCATCTTGGCTTCTTTTAAAAACACAGCAAGCAAGGGTTACTCCAAGCGGAGTCTCCCTTTTTTTCCAAAAATTGGGCCCCACACACCCACCCATTCAGTGGCAGCAGTTGTGCCCTAGTTGTACACTTCACAGCTACATTTGCATCAAGCACATTCAAAAATACGCCATTCTTATCCGTCCCCAGGATGACACCGGGGTAGGTAGCAAAGTCTTTCCTGATCCCAGCTCTGTTCATCTTGGCTTCTTTTAAAAACACATCAAGCAAGGGTTACTCCAAGCGGAGTCTCCCTTTTTTTCCAAAAATTGGGCCCCACACACCCACCCATTCAGTGGCAGCAGTTGTGCCCCAGTTGTACACTTCACAGCTAGATTTGCATCAAGCACATTCAAAAATACGCCATTCTTATCCGTCCCCAGGATGACACCGGGGTAGGTAGCAAAGTCTTTCCTGATCCCAGCTCTGTTCATCTTGGCTTCTTTTAAAAACACATCAAGCAAGGGTTACTCCAAGCGGAGTCTCCCTTTTTTCCAAAAATTGGGCCCCACACACACCCACCCCTTCAGTGGCAGCAGTTGTGCCCTAGTTGTACACTTCACAGCTACATTTGCATCAAGCACATTCAAAAATACGCCATTCTTATCCATCCCCAGGATGACACCGGGGTAGGTAGCAAAGTCTTTGCTGACCCATGACTTGTTCATCTTGGCTTCTTTTAAAAACAATGTAAGCAAGGGTTACTCCAAGCGGAGTCTCCCTTTTTTCCAAAAATTGGGCCCCACACACACCCACCCCTTCAGTGGCAGCAGTTGTGCCCTAGTTGTACACTTCACAGCTACATTTGCATCAAGCACATTCAAAAATACGCCATTCTTATCCGTCCCCAGGATGACATCGGGGTAGGTAGCAAAGTCTTTCCTGATCCCAGCTCTGTTCATCTTGGCTTCTTTTAAAAACACATCAAGCAAGGGTTACTCCAAGCGGAGTCTCCCTTTTTTCCAAAAATTGGGCCCCACACACACCCACCCCTTCAGTGGCAGCAGTTGTGCCCTAGTTGTACACTTCACAGCTACATTTGCATCAAGCACATTCAAAAATACGCCATTCTTATCCATCCCCAGGATGACACCGGGGTAGGTAGCAAAGTCTTTGCTGACCCATGACTTGTTCATCTTGGCTTCTTTTAAAAACAATGTAAGCAAGGGTTACTCCAAGCGGAGTCTCCCTTTTTTCCAAAAATTGGGCCCCACACACACCCACCCCTTCAGTGGCAGCAGTTGTGCCCTAGTTGTACACTTCACAGCTACATTTGCATCAAGCACATTCAAAAATACGCCATTCTTATCCGTCCCCAGGATGACACCGGGGTAGGTAGCAAAGTCTTTCCTGATCCCAGCTCTGTTCATCTTGGCTTCTTTTAAAAACACATCAAGCAAGGGTTACTCCAAGCGGAGTCTCCCTTTTTTCCAAAAATTGGGCCCCACACACACCCACCCCTTCAGTGGCAGCAGTTGTGCCCTAGTTGTACACTTCACAGCTACATTTGCATCAAGCACATTCAAAAATACGCCATTCTTATCCATCCCCAGGATGACACCGGGGTAGGTAGCAAAGTCTTTGCTGACCCATGACTTGTTCATCTTGGCTTCTTTTAAAAACAATGTAAGCAAGGGTTACTCCAAGCGGAGTCTCCCTTTTTTCCAAAAATTGGGCCCCACACACACCCACCCCTTCAGTGGCAGCAGTTGTGCCCTAGTTGTACACTTCACAGCTACATTTGCATCAAGCACATTCAAAAATACGCCATTCTTATCCATCCCCAGGATGACACCGGGGTAGGTAGCAAAGTCTTTGCTGACCCATGACTTGTTCATCTTGGCTTCTTTTAAAAACAATGTAAGCAAGGGTTACTCCAAGCGGAGTCTCCCTTTTTTCCAAAAATTGGGCCCCACACACACCCACCCCTTCAGTGGCAGCAGTTGTGCCCTAGTTGTACACTTCACAGCTACATTTGCATCAAGCACATTCAAAAATACGCCATTCTTATCCGTCCCCAGGATGACACCGGGGTAGGTAGCAAAGTCTTTCCTGATCCCAGCTCTGTTCATCTTGGCTTCTTTTAAAAACACATCAAGCAAGGGTTACTCCAAGCGGAGTCTCCCTTTTTTCCAAAAATTGGGCCCCACACACACCCACCCCTTCAGTGGCAGCAGTTGTGCCCTAGTTGTACACTTCACAGCTACATTTGCATCAAGCACATTCAAAAATACGCCATTCTTATCCATCCCCAGGATGACACCGGGGTAGGTAGCAAAGTCTTTGCTGACCCATGACTTGTTCATCTTGGCTTCTTTTAAAAACAATGTAAGCAAGGGTTACTCCAAGCGGAGTCTCCCTTTTTTCCAAAAATTGGGCCCCACACACACCCACCCCTTCAGTGGCAGCAGTTGTGCCCTAGTTGTACACTTCACAGCTACATTTGCATCAAGCACATTCAAAAATACGCCATTCTTATCCGTCCCCAGGATGACACCGGGGTAGGTAGCAAAGGCTTTCCTGATCCCAGCTCTGTTCATCTTGGCTTCTTTTAAAAACACATCAAGCAAGGGTTACTCCAAGCGGAGTCTCCCTTTTTTCCAAAAATTGGGCCCCACACACACCCACCCCTTCAGTGGCAGCAGTTGTGCCCTAGTTGTACACTTCACAGCTACATTTGCATCAAGCACATTCAAAAATACGCCATTCTTATCCATCCCCAGGATGACACCGGGGTAGGTAGCAAAGTCTTTGCTGACCCATGACTTGTTCATCTTGGCTTCTTTTAAAAACAATGTAAGCAAGGGTTACTCCAAGCGGAGTCTCCCTTTTTTCCAAAAATTGGGCCCCACACACACCCACCCCTTCAGTGGCAGCAGTTGTGCCCTAGTTGTACACTTCACAGCTACATTTGCATCAAGCACATTCAAAAATACGCCATTCTTATCCGTCCCCAGGATGACACCGGGGTAGGTAGCAAAGTCTTTCCTGATCCCAGCTCTGTTCATCTTGGCTTCTTTTAAAAACACAGCAAGCAAGGGTTACTCCAAGCGGAGTCTCCCTTTTTTTCCAAAAGTTGGGCCCCACACACCCACCCATTCAGTGGCAGCACTTGTGCCCCAGTTGTACACTTCACAGCTAGATTTGCATCAAGCACATTCAAAAATACGCCATTCTTATCCATCCCCAGGATGACACCGGGGTAGGTAGCAAAGTCTTTGCTGACCCATGACTTGTTCATCTTGGCTTCTTTTAAAAACAATGTAAGCAAGGGTTACTCCAAGCGGAGTCTCCCTTTTTTCCAAAAATTGGGCCCCACACACACCCACCCCTTCAGTGGCAGCAGTTGTGCCCTAGTTGTACACTTCACAGCTACATTTGCATCAAGCACATTCAAAAATACGCCATTCTTATCCGTCCCCAGGATGACACCGGGGTAGGTAGCAAAGTCTTTCCTGATCCCAGCTCTGTTCATCTTGGCTTCTTTTAAAAACACATCAAGCAAGGGTTACTCCAAGCGGAGTCTCCCTTTTTTTCCAAAAATTGGGCCCCACACACACCCACCCCTTCAGTGGCAGCAGTTGTGCCCTAGTTGTACACTTCACAGCTACATTTGCATCAAGCACATTCAAAAATACGCCATTCTTATCCGTCCCCAGGATGACACCGGGGTAGGTAGCAAAGTCTTTCCTGATCCCAGCTCTGTTCATCTTGGCTTCTTTTAAAAACACATCAAGCAAGGGTTACTCCAAGCGGAGTCTCCCTTTTTTTCCAAAATTTGGGCCCCACACACCCACCCATTCAGTGGCAGCAGTTGTGCCCCAGTTGTACACTTCACAGCTAGATTTGCATCAAGCACATTCAAAAATACGTCATTCTTATCCGTCCCCAGGATGACACCGGGGTAGGTAGCAAAGTCTTTCCTGATCCCAGCTCTGTTCATCTTGGCTTCTTTTAAAAACACAGCAAGCAAGGGTTACTCCAAGCGGAGTCTCCCTTTTTTTCCAAAAATTGGGCCCCACACACCCACCCATTCAGTGGCAGCAGTTGTGCCCCAGTTGTACACTTCACAGCTAGATTTGCATCAAGCACATTCAAAAATACGCCATAATTAACCGTCCCCAGGATGACACCAGGGTAGGTAGCAAAGTCTTTCCTGATCCCAGCTCTGTTCATCTTGGCTTCTTTTAAAAACAATGTAAGCAAGGGTTACTCCAAGCGGAGTCTCCCTTTTTTTCCAAAAATTGGGCCCCACACACCCACCCATTCAGTGGCAGCACTTGTGCCCTTGTTGCAAACAGGATGTTTTGATTTGCATCAAGCACATTCCAAATCAACAAGCATTTACTCTCCCCAGGATGACACAGGGGTAGTAAATTCCTTCTGGATCCATGACTTGTTCATTTTGATGAACGTCAGTCTGTCCACATTGTCACTGGACAGACGCGTGCGCTTATCTGTCAGCACACACCCAGCAGCACTGAATACACGTTCAGAGACAACGCTGGCAGCTGGACACGACAAAATCTCCAAGGCGTAAGTTGCGAGCTCTGGCCATTTTTCTAGGTTTGAAGCCCAAAAGGAGCAAGGCTCCAGTTGCACAGTCATGGCATCGATGTTCATTTGGAGATACTCCTGTATCATCCTCTCCAGCCGTTGACTATGTGTCAGACTTGTTGTCTCTGGTGGCCTTGCAAAAGAGGGTCTAAAAAAATTATGAAAAGATTCCATAAAATTGCTGTTACCGGCACCAGATACGGTCCTACTGGTACGGGTAGACTGTTGAAGATGACGAGACCGTCCCATGTTTGTCAAGTTACAACTGGGAGATTCACTCCCTGCACCTGCACGGTTGTTTGGTGGAAAAGCCGAGCTAAGATCTAGTAACAGCTTCTGCTGATACTCCTGCATACGTGCGTCCCTTTCTATGGCTGGAATTATGTCACAAAATTTGGACTTGTACCGGGGATCTAATAGTGTGGCAATCCAGTAGTCATCATCACTTCTAATTTTGACAATACGACTGTCATGTTGGAGGTAGTGCAACAAAAAGGCACTCATGTGTCTTGCGCAGCCATGCGGACCAAGTCCACGCTGTGTTTGTGGCATAGAGGTGCTACCCGTTCTTTCTTCCTCTGACATCTGACCCCAACCTCTTTCAACTGAAATTTGACCAAGGTCTCCCTCATCCGCTGAGTCTTCCATGTCCATGGACAGTTCGTCCTCCATTTCTTCATGTTCTCCTGCACCTTGCTCAACATTTCGCCTGCTACTATGCGCCCTTGTCGATCCCTGTCCCCCTTGGTCCCATGCCTGCTGCGTTGGTGATGATGAACGTCTGGACCTTGGTGATGTTGTTGTCCCTTGCGCATATGAATCCTCCTGTAGTTCCTCCCCTTCATGTTGTCCCACCCCCTGACTCCGAATAGTGTTTAGCGTGTGCTCCAGCATGTAAATGACTGGAATCGTCATGCTGATAATGGCATTGTCAGCGCTAAACATATTCGTCGCCATGTCGAAACTGTGCAGAAGGGTGCATAGGTCCTTGATCTGAGACCACTCCATCAGGGTGATCTGCCCCACCTCTGCATCTCGTTGGCCCAGGCTATACGTCATGACGTATTGCACCAGGGCTCTGCGGTGCTGCCACAGTCGCTGTAACATGTGGAGAGTTGAATTCCAGCTTGTCGCCACATCGCATTTCAGGCGATGAACCGGCAGGCCGAAAGACTTCTGGAGCGATGCAAGTCGCTCAGCTGCGGCGCTTGAACGGCGGAAGTGAGCAGACAGTTTTCGTGCCCTGTTCAGAAGGCCATCTAGGCCGGGATAGTGTGTTAAAAATTGCTGCACGACAAGGTTCAACACGTGAGCCATACAAGGTACGTGTGTCACCTTGCCCAGGCGAAGGGCCGCACCCAGGTTTGCAGCATTGTTGCACACGGCCTTACCAGGCTGCAGGTTGAGTGGAGACAACCATTTATTAAACTCGGACCGCAGAGCTGACCACAACTCCTCAGCTGTGTGACTCTTATTACCAAGACATGTCAAGCTAAAGACCGCCTGATGCCGTTGCGCTCTGCTGCCAGCATAGTAATGAGGGGTGCGTGATTCCTTCTGCGCAGTGAGAACGCTGGTGGCCTGACCAGGCAGGCTTGGGGCGGAGGTGGAGGACCCAGATGAGGTGGAGGATGCAGAAGCAGTGGCGGAACTTGGACAGACAGAGGATTGACACACAAGTCGTGGGGACGGCAAGACTTGTGCAGCAGACCCTTCACCATCTATCACCATAGTTACCCAGTGCCCAGTCAGCGACATGTAACGTCCCTGTCCATGCTTACTGGTCCAAGTATCGGTGGTGAAATGCACCCGTTCACACACAGAGTTTCTCAAGGAAGCGGTGATGTTGTGTGCGACATGCTGGTGTAGCGCGGGCACACCTTTCTTAGAGAAGTAGTGGCGACTAGGCATCTGGTACTGGGGCACAGCGACAGACATAAGGTCTCTAAAATCCTGTGTGTCCACTAGGCGGAAAGGCAGCATTTCGGTAGCCAACAGCTTACAGAGGGATAGAGTCAACCTCTTAGCTTTGTCATGGGTCGGAGGAAGTGGCCTTTTATTTGACCACATCTGAGGGACAGAGATCTGGCTGCTGTGTGTAGACGGTGTTGAGTAGGGTGTCCCTGGAAAAATGCAGGTTTGTGAGGAAAGTGCAGGCGGAGACATGATGTTGCCTTCATCCAACGTTGGTGCTATCGATGTCTGAGAGAGCTGTACACACTCACTTGTTTCCCCTTCCAAACCAACTGACGACCTTACAAGCAAACTGCCTGTTGCGGTTACAGTGGTGGAAGTTTTGCGTGGAAAAACAGGTGTGACAGCTGTCCCCACAGTCCTAGAAGATGAAGAGCGCGCGGATGCACTGGAAGGGGCGGGCGGTGGATGGTTCGCTCCGCTAGGCCGCATTGCAGCACGGTGAGCTTCCCACCGGGACTTATGATATTTAGTCATGTGACGATTCATGGAAGAAGTTGTCAAACTGCTGAGGTTTTGACCTCTACTAACAGAATCATGACAAATGTTACATATCACATGAGTTGGGCGATCTTTTTCGATGTGAAAAAAGGACCAGGCTAGGCAAGGCTTAGAGGCCATGCGACCTGTTGATCCACCCCGAATAATGCTCATAGGCAGAGTGGTGGCTGAGGATGCAGTTGTAGATGTGCTACCAGTGCTCCGACTCTGTCCAGGAAGGCGCAAGGTAACTTCGTCGTCGGTTGCATCCTCCTCCACCGCCTCTGTTGACCTCCTCGAGTGCCTGACTGGGGGTTGACAGTAGGTGGGATCTAGAACGTCATCATCAATTGTTGTGTTTGCACTCCCCTCCCCCTCAGACCGAGCCTCTTCTTGCCCTGACCGAATATTTAAGTTGTCATCCCAATCGGGTATCTGCGTCTCATCTTCATCAGTATGTTCCTCATTGTCTATAACCACAGGTGTTACAGTTTGTGACAAAGGGTCAACATTATGCTCAGAAACTTGGTCCTCACGGCCTGAATCAGAGTCACAAAGGTTCTGGGCATCACTGCAAACCATTTCCTGTTCTGTACTCACTGTAGCTTGGGAGCAGACCTCTGATTCCCAGGCTATAGTGTGACTGAACAGCTCTGCAGACTCAGCCATCTCAGTTCCACCATACTGTGCAGGGCTGATGGAGACTTCAGAGCTGGGAGAAATCAAGTGTGATTGGGATGACAACTCAGAGGACTGGTGTTTTTTGGATGCGGTACTTGAAGTGGCTGAGAGGGCACTTGTTGGACCACTTGAGATCCATTCAAGCATTTTCCTTTTTTGCCCATCATCTACCTTTGTTCCTCTTGTTCGTGTCCGTAAAAAAGGGAGCACATCGGATTGTCCACAATAAGTAGTAGACATCTTACTTTTGCTAGTAGATGGTCTATCTGCAGCAGATGATAATGGAGCTTTGCCACCTTCCCCACTGACAAAACCTTTTTTGCCTTTTCCACCACGCCTCTTCCCCTTTCCACCAGCATCTGTCATTTTGCCACTCATGTTGATTGCGACAAGATTGTGGACTGAAAATGTGGTAGTAAAAATTGAGAGGTGGTGAAGATTGCAGTGGTGGTCTAGCTTTATTAACAGCAGAATAATAAAGAATAAATATCCCTGACAATGTAACTTAGTTATAATTAGTTGGAGTGTGCAACGCAGGCAGACGTGCTGCAAATGTCTTGGCACTAGTGGGACTAAAGCAAAGTCCAATAGCCACGTATAGGATGCCACTAGGTACACTGAGTGTTTGCTAGTATAATGGCTTAGTTATAATTAGTTGGAGTGTGCAACGCAGGCAGATGCGCTCTGCAAATGTCTTGGCACTAGTGGGACTATAGCAAAGTCCAATAGCCACGTATAGGATGCCACTAGGTACACTAAGTGTTTGCTAGTATAATGGCTTAGTTATAATTAGTTGGAGTGTGCAACGCAGGCAGATGCGCTCTGCAAATGTCTTGGCACTAGTGGGACTATAGCAAAGTCCAATAGCCACGTATAGGATGCCACTAGGTACACTAAGTGTTTGCTAGTATAATGGCTTAGTTATAATTAGTTGGAGTGTGCAACGCAGGCAGATGCGCTCTGCAAATGTCTTGGCACTAGTGGGACTATAGCAAAGTCCAATAGCCACGTATAGGATGCCACTAGGTACACTGAGTGTGTGCTAGTATAATGGCTTAGTTATAATTAGTTGGAGTGTGCAACGCAGGCAGATGCGCTCTGCAAATGTCTTGGCACTAGTGGGACTATAGCAAAGTCCAATAGCCACGTATAGGATGCCACTAGGTACACTGAGTGTGTGCTAGTATAATGGCTTAGTTATAATTAGTTGGAGTGTGCAACGCAGGCAGATGCGTTCTGCAAATGTCTTGGCACTAGTGGGACTAAAGCAAAGTCCAATAGCCACGTATAGGATGCCACTAGGTACACTAAGTGTTTGCTAGTATAATGGCTTAGTTATAATTAGTTGGAGTGTGCAACGCAGGCAGATGCGCTCTGCAAATGTCTTGGCACTAGTGGGACTATAGCAAAGTCCAATAGCCACGTATAGGATGCCACTAGGTACACTGAGTGTGTGCTAGTATAATGGCTTAGTTATAATTAGTTGGAGTGTGCAACGCAGGCAGATGCGCTCTGCAAATGTCTTGGCACTAGTGGGACTATAGCAAAGTCCAATAGCCACGTATAGGATGCCACTAGGTACACTGAGTGTGTGCTAGTATAATGGCTTAGTTATAATTAGTTGGAGTGTGCAACGCAGGCAGATGCGTTCTGCAAATGTCTTGGCACTAGTGGGACTAAAGCAAAGTCCAATAGCCACGTATAGGATGCCACTAGGTACACTAAGTGTTTGCTAGTATAATGGCTTAGTTATAATTAGTTGGAGTGTGCAACGCAGGCAGATGCGCTCTGCAAATGTCTTGGCACTAGTGGGACTATAGCAAAGTCCAATAGCCACGTATAGGATGCCACTAGGTACACTGAGTGTTTGCTAGTATAATGGCTTAGTTATAATTAGTTGGAGTGTGCAACGCAGGCAGATGCGCTCTGCAAATGTCTTGGCACTAGTGGGACTATAGCAAAGTCCAATAGCCACGTATAGGATGCCACTAGGTACACTAAGTGTTTGCTAGTATAATGGCTTAGTTATAATTAGTTGTAGTGTGCAATGCAGGCAGATGCGCTCTGCAAATGTCTTGGCACTAGTGGGACTATAGCAAAGTCCAATAGCCACGTATAGGATGCCACTAGGTACACTGAGTGTGTGCTAGTATAATGGCTTAGTTATAATTAGTTGGAGTGTGCAACGCAGGCAGATGCGCTCTGCAAATGTCTTGGCACTAGTGGGACTATAGCAAAGTCCAATAGCCACGTATAGGATGCCACTAGGTACACTGAGTGTTTGCTAGTATAATGGCTTAGTTATAATTAGTTGTAGTGTGCAATGCAGGCAGACGTGCTCTGCAAATGTCTTTGCACTAGTGGGACTATAGCAAAGTCCAATAGCCACAGATAGGATGCCACTAGGTACACTGAGTGTTTGCTAGTATAATGGCTTAGTTATGAGTTGGAGTGTGCAGAGGACAAGAGGGTACAGTGGCAGGATTGTGGTGCTCTGGGTAGAGGAATGGAAGCCTGCCTTTCTATTCCCTCCTAATGGTGAAATGCAGGGAGGAAATCCCTGACCTTGGCTGCACAGACGCTGGCGCTGTTTTCAGGACCTGTCACCTTAACTCTGACCCTGCCGGTTTGAGCCCTTAAAAGGACTGCTATAAAGTGCTCTCCCTATGCTGTCTAACGCTGTGTATGCAGCGCATACAGCTGTATCAGCGATAGGACTCAAGACGGAGCTGCGACAGTGATGTCTGACACCAAAGACGCAGAAGGCAGATAATGGCGTCCGTGAAGAAAATGTCCGGTTTTATAATGCAGGGACATGTGACATGCAGATCCTATCACACATGCCGTTGCTTCTCTGGCTCAAAGTCCACTTAGCTGTGTGTGTGTCTGTGATTGGCTGACATGCTGTACCGCCCCACAAGACGCGCGCGCTTAGGGAAGGAAGACAAGAAAAAAAAAAAAAAAAATGGCGATCGCCATTATAGAAACAGCAGTGATCTGAAGGCGCTGTTCACGCACACTATACACTGAAATGTGATAATAGTTTGATTCACAGAGTGACTTACACTATTACAGCAGAAACCAAGCTATGATTTAGCTGTTTTTTGGCTGCTAGAACCGTTCTCGAACGTTTCTAGAACTATCGAGCTTTTGCAAAAAGCTCGAGTTCTAGTTCGATCTAGAACATGCCCCAAAATCACTCGAGCCTAGAACTGGAGAACCACGAACCACGAACCGCGCTCAACTCTATTCTTAACGCGAGGGTCACGAGACAGGCAGCTTACCATAAAGTCAGCCATGTGTGCCAGACTCTTAACAGCCATCACTTCAGTATCCTGACCAACACGATGACTGAACATGCTGTCCTCCTCCTCCTCCTCCTCATCATCTACCCTGTCCTCTGGCCAGCCACGCTGAACCGAGAATATGACTGCATGTCATATCCTCAATTTGGCCAGAGAGTTGCTCCATGTCTTCATCCTCCTCCTCGTCATAGTCCTCCACTGCACGTTGTGATGAGACGAGGCTGGGCTGTGTGTTATCATCACCCACACCCACTACTGTTTCTTGCTCAAACTCATCGCGCTCCGCCTGCAATGCATCATGGTTGTTTTTTGAGCAGAGACCATTTTAGAAGGCAGAGAAGCGGTATGGTGACGCTAATAATGTCGTCATCGCCGCTCACCATCTTGGTGGAGTCCTCAAAGTTTTGGCGGATGGTGCATAGGTCGGACATCCATCTCCACTCCTCAGGTGTTATGTGTGGAGTTTGACCCATTTCCCGACGGCTTAGGTGATGCAGGTACTCAACAACTGCCCTCTTCTGCTCACATATCCTGACCAACTTGTGCAGAGTTGAATTCCAACGCGTGGGGACATCACACACCAGTCTGTGTGCCGGAAGATGCAAACGGCGTCTTAAGCCGGCAAGGCCGGCTGAAGCAGTAGGTGACTTTCGAAAATGTGCAGACAGGCGGCGAACTTTTACCAGCAGATCAGACAGCTCTGAGTATGACTTTAGAAACCGCTGAACCACGAGGTTGAGCACATGGGCCACGCATGGAACATGTGTCAGCTGGCCTCGCCTCAAAGCCGCCACCAGGTTCCGGCCATTGTCACACACGACCTTTCCTGTCTTTAGGTTCAGAGTTGTGAGCCAGTGATCTGCCTGCTGTTTCAGAGCTGTCCACACCTCTTCTGCATTGTGGGGTTTGTCACCTATGCAGATTAGCTTCAGCACTGCCTGTTGCCGCTTCGCCGAGGCAGTGCTGCAGTGCTTCTGTGTCGCCCTGGACAAGCCAGGGGCCACAGAGCACAACACTTAAACACCCCACACTCCCTGCAGGCATATCATAGTCAAAACACAAAATCCTTGTTGCCTTCCCCAGGGGCTGTTGTCCACACCAGGGTGTGGAGCCAGGCGGTTGGTCTCCACCCACCGAGGAGGAGGGAAAACACAGGCAGTGAGAGTTAAGCTAAGGAAGTGGAAGGAGGAAAGTAGTAGAGAGGAGAAAAGTGACAGCAAAGAGCCTGAAGTTGGTCCGGGTGTGTGGCCCGGACAGGACAGCAAGGTTGGCAGGATGTGGTGACCGTCTGCAGTGGAGGCCGATTGGAGTCTGCCGTAAGGACCGTGGACGGGTGGTGACCCGGCCGTACCGGACCGGTATACAAAGAGAAGCCAGCACCATTGGCAGAGGACTTTCGGATCCCGGCAAGGCTTGGTGTCGCCGTGAATTTGCCAAATCCGTTAGTGAAGGGAACCTCAGGGTTTCCAAACAGCCAAGTCCAGATAGAAGGCAACCGTACAACCGTGAAGGGGAGACACCGCCACCGCTAAGGGCAACCGTCTCCCAGGGCCAGCGCCTGTGGGCAAAAGGGGCTCCTCCGGCCCATATCCAGGTCGGGGAGCGGGTTACCGTTGGGAAACCATCACTACCAACACTTAACTTAGGTGCAGGGAGAGACAGTCATCACTAACCTGCAGGGAGGAACAACCGCAGCCGTCCGAGTGACCCGTCCATCCAGCCACTTGTTTTACCGTGAACTGTGTCATCATCATTGGGCTGAGTGAGTACCTCCGTGCCGTGCGGCACAGCGCTGCCCCTGCGACCCTGCACCTCATCAGGCCCCGCAACCCGCCTGTTATCCATCTCTACCCCATCACCAGGCCCCGGGACAACCAACCCCCCTACCCACGGAGGGGAGAAATAACAACAAAGCTGCTCCCTGTCACAGGCTCCCGGGATCCCCGTCCAGAGCAGCGGTGGTGTCCACACAATCACCACAACCGTGGGTGGCGTCACGGACAATATCCCCAAAACCCAAACCACCCCTTTTCACTCACGGGCGAGTAGCGCCGCTCGAGTCCTCGGGATCCGGCCATCGCTCGAGCCAACGAGCAGCAGCAGCCGTAGAGCAGCGTCAGCCGGACCCGAGCAGTGGGAGAGCGCACCGTCCCCTCCTCCGCCCGCGACACTTCCAGCTTGGGACTGGTGTGGAGGGTAAAGTGGATCAGGATGCGCAGGAGGAGGAGGAGGCTGAGGAGCATGACATTCCGGAGCTGTAGAGTGTGTGTGAAACCCTGACTGAGGTAGGGCCTGCAAAACTTGGTGTGTGAAGGACGTGTTCCGTCCCTCGCTCAGACTGGGTCCCAGCTTGCACAATATTAACCCAGTGTGACGTCAACGAGATGTAGCGGCCTTGCCCACATGCACTTGTCCACGTGTCTGTGGTTAGGTGGACTTTGGCTGAAACAGCGTTGTTCAGGGCACGTGTGATGTTTTGTGACACGTGGTTATGCAATGCGGGGACGGCACACCGGGAGAAATAGTGGCGGCTGTGGACCGAGTAACGTGGGACAGCTGCCACCATCATGTCGCGGAATGCTTCTGTCTCAACCAGCCTAAAAGGCAACATTTCCAGCGCAAGCAGTCGCGAAATGTTAGCATTTAGAACTGTGGCATGTGGGGTGTTGGCAGTGTATTTGCGCCTGCGTTCAAAGGTTTGCTGAATGGATAACTGAACGCTGCGCTGGGACAAGGACGTGCTTGATGATGGTGTTCTTTCTGCGTAGGCAACTGCAGGTGCAGGAGTGGAGGAGGCTTGTTCGCAGGCAGCATGGACAGGGGATTGGCTCGCATGCACAACCAGCGAAGACGTAGCAGTGACATCAGCAAGCACTGCTCCTCGACTCTGTTGTACTTCCCACAAAGTCGGGTGCTTGGCTGACATGTGCCTGATCATGCTGGTGGTGGTCAGGCTGCTAGTTTTGGTACCCCTGCTGATGCTGGCATGGCAGGTGTTGCAAATGGCCTTGTTAGAATCATCTGGAGCCAACTTAAAAAACTGCCAGTGTCAGAGTTCCGGGTTTTCCAGTTTTCTTTTGAAAGAGCTTGCCCTTTGTTAACATGGAGTTTTCTGTTCTGTTGCCCTACTTCCTGTCCATCTGTTTAAAAGCCGCCCCTAAAGCTTAGTCCAGTGCCTGAGTATACTGCTTCCTGTGTGCTCCTGCCCTGCTGCTTTTGGTTCCTGATTGTTATTCGGATCCTCTTGGAAAACAACCGACACCGACTCTGGACTTCATCTGGTATCATCTAGCTGTGCCCGGACTCCGTTTGCCGTCTTTGGTCGGCACTTCTGCCCGGTTCCTTCCGTTTAATACCACTCTGGACTCACATCACGTACGGACATTTTTGGACTTACCTATTGCCCTTTTGTGTCCCGGCTGCTGCGCATTTAGGGCTTCTGGGGTGATTGCCAGACAGTCCCTGTATAGGGGTTCGCTCTTGGTGGTCTCCCTGGGGGAGTCCGGTGCGCGGTCCCGGGAATTCCCTTTCGCTCCGTCCCTGGAAGGTATTTCCTGTATTTATGTTCTACTGTGTTTTTGTTCCGTTTATGTACATATTTGCTGGTTGCATATTATAAACGTCTTGCACCAAGAACTCGTCTCTGGTTGTCATTGCCCTAACGCAATCGAAATCCTCAATACATACAATAGTATTACAGCCAGACTCGGGAAGACCTAACATTTGTACAGGCACCTTGTGTCGTGTTGTTCCGGGGAACAGTTGCCTGACGTCTGCCTGGGGCCACCACTCTGCTTCTTACTGCCTGTTGGGAAGCTACGCCTCCCTCCCCCTGTGCACTGCTGTCCTCGCTCTGCATATCCTCCTGCCAGGTTGGGTCAGTTACTGGATCATCCACCACGTCGTCTTCCTCTTCCGCACCCTGCTCCTCCTCCTGACTTCCTGACAATTGTGTCTCATCATCGTCCACCCCTTGTTGAGACACGTTGCCAACTTCGTGAGAACGTGGCTGCTCAAATATTTGGGCATCTGTACATACAATCTCGTCATGGCCCACTTCAACAGGAGCTGGCGAGAGGCCAGAATTTGTGAATGGAAACGTGAACGAACAGCTCTTCCGAGTGTCCAAGTGTGGGATCAGTAATGTCCGTGGACGTGTACTCGGCCTGGTGGTAGGAAGGAGGATCAGGTTCTGAAATGTGCGGTGCAGTATCACGGCTACTGACACTTGACCGTGTGGAAGACAGAGTGTTTGTGGTGGTGCCAATCTGACTGGAAGCATTATCCGCTATCCAACTAACAACCTGTTGACACTGGTCTTGGTTCAAGAGCGGTGTACTGCTGCGGTCCCCAAGAATTTGGGACAGGACGTGCGAGCGACTAGATGTGGCCCTTTGTTGTGGCGAAATTAGAGCTTGCACACAACCTCGGTCTCTGCCTGCACCACCATCACGTCCACTTCCTTGTTCGTTGACAACGCCCTTGCGCATTTTGGAATGCTGTGCTGATGTGTATTCACTAGACTTGTGCGTTATATCCAAGTTTTTGCAAAACTCACACAAATGCAGCGGAAAGCTGCCACCAACAGGCACACACGTGCGGTTTTTAAATGCAAGCACGGAGGCACTAAGAACCTAACAGGTCTCTATCCAGGGACAACGTGGAGCCTCCCAATTTTTGGCTGCCCTGCCTAAGGGCTATACTACAATAGACCCACTTCCTTCCAATGGGCACTTCAGGTTTACAGGCCCTCATGCACGTCTCTATCCAGGGACAACGTGGAGCCTCCCAATTTTTGGCTGCCCTGCCTAAGGGCTATACTACAATAGACCCACTTCCTTCCAATGGGCACTTCAGGTTTACAGGCCCTCATGCACGTCTCTATCCAGGGACAACGTGGAGCCTCCCAATTTTTGGCTGCCCTGCCTAAGGGCTATACTACAATAGACCCACTTCCTTCCAATGGGCACTTCAGGTTTACAGGCCATCATGCACGTCTCTATCCAGGGACAACGTGGAGCCTCCCAATTTTTGGCTGCCCTGCCTAAGGGCTATACTACAATAGACCCACTTCCTTCCAATGGGCACTTCAGGTTTACAGGCCATCATGCACGTCTCTATCCAGGGACAATGTGGAGCCTCCCAATTTTTGGCTGCCCTGCCTAAGGGCTATACTATAATACACCCACTTCCTGACAATGGACACTTAATGTTTTGAGGCCCTCATGCACGTCTCTACCCAGGGACAACGTGGAGCCTCCCAATTTTTGGCTGCCCTGCCTAAGGGCTATACTACAATAGACCCACTTCCTTCCAATGGGCACTTCAGGTTTACAGGCCATCATGCACGTCTCTATCCAGGGACAACGTGGAGCCTCCCAATTTTTGGCTGCCCTGCCTAAGGGCTATACTACAATAGACCCACTTCCTTCCAATGGGCACTTCAGGTTTACAGGCCATCATGCACGTCTCTATCCAGGGACAATGTGGAGCCTCCCAATTTTTGGCTGCCCTGCCTAAGGGCTATACTATAATACACCCACTTCCTGACAATGGACACTTAATGTTTTGAGGCCCTCATGCACGTCTCTACCCAGGGACAACGTGGAGCCTCCCAATTTTTGGCTGCCCTGCCTAAGGGCTATACTACAATAGACCCACTTCCTTACAATGGGCACTTCAGGTTTACAGGCCATCATGCACGTCTCTATCCAGGGACAATGTGGAGCCTCCCAATTTTTGGCTGCCCTGCCTAAGGGCTATACTATAATACACCCACTTCCTTCCAATGGGCACTTCAGGTTTACAGGCCCTCATGCACGTCTCTATCCAGGGACAACGTGGAGCCTCCCAATTTTTGGCTGCCCTGCCTAAGGGCTATACTACAATAGACCCACTTCCTTCCAATGGGCACTTCAGGTTTACAGGCCCTCATGCACGTCTCTATCCAGGGACAACGTGGAGCCTCCCAATTTTTGGCTGCCCTGCCTAAGGGCTATACTACAATAGACCCACTTCCTTCCAATGGGCACTTCAGGTTTACAGGCCATCATGCACGTCTCTATCCAGGGACAACGTGGAGCCTCCCAATTTTTGGCTGCCCTGCCTAAGGGCTATACTATAATACACCCACTTCCTTCCAATGGGCACTTCAGGTTTACAGGCCCTCATGCACGTCTCTATCCAGGGACAACGTGGAGCCTCCCAATTTTTGGCTGCCCTGCCTAAGGGCTATACTACAATAGACCCACTTCCTTCCAATGGGCACTTCAGGTTTACAGGCCATCATGCACGTCTCTATCCAGGGACAACGTGGAGCCTCCCAATTTTTGGCTGCCCTGCCTAAGGGCTATACTACAATAGACCCACTTCCTTCCAATGGGCACTTCAGGTTTACAGGCCATCATGCACGTCTCTATCCAGGGACAACGTGGAGCCTCCCAATTTTTGGCTGCCCTGCCTAAGGGCTATACTACAATAGACCCACTTCCTTACAATGGGCACTTCAGGTTTACAGGCCATCATGCACGTCTCTATCCAGGGACAACGTGGAGACTCCCAATTTTTGGCTGCCCTGCCTAAGGGCTATACTACAATAGACCCACTTCCTTACAATGGGCACTTCAGGTTTACAGGCCATCATGCACGTCTGTATGCAGGGGCATTGGTGAACCTCACAATTTTGGACTGCCCTGGCAAAGGAAAATACTACAAAGACTCACTTCCTCAAAATGGGCACATTAGACTCAAGAGGCCTTCATGTACGTCTCTTCTCAGGGACATCGGAGTGCCACACAATGTTTTCACGTAAAATCTTTCATGTATTAATCTCAAAAAGTAACATACACCAGCTCTATCTCACTATTGGGTATGTGCCCTTAACATTTCCGCCATGAAAAATCATTTTGGGGTCATTTTGGAAGGTTTTCTGGTGAGTCCGTAAAAATGGCGTAAAACGCGGACAAAATTGTTCACAGCTGTGACTTTTCAGTGATAAATGCTTCAAGGGGTCTTCCCCATGCTGTTGCCATGTCATTTGAGCACTCTTCTGAGACTTTTGTGACATTTTTAGGGTTTCTCCATGCTGCCGGGGGGTCATTTCACAAAAATACTCGGGTCTCCCATAGGATAACATTGGGCTCGTTGCTCGGGCCGAGTACACGAGTATCTTGGGAGGCTCGGCCTGAGCTTCGAGCACCCGAGCTTTTTAGTACTCGCTCATCACTACTCCTCACTTATAGTCTCAGCTACACGAGCCCATTCTCAAGCATTTGTGATTGACACAGCAGGATTCCATGGCCTGTTACACAGATAAAATATAAAGACAACTGCCTGCGAGATTAGCACATATGCTAGGAGGTGGTAACACAACAGCACAATATTATCCAGTACTGTATATTGTTTGATCATATACAGACAAACCCCTGATGAATCAGGACAACTTTGAATGAGGAACGATAAATATAAATACACGTCACGCCTTCAAAAATATAGGGTGCTCAGATAGGATACCAATCCTTATAAAACATAGGTCAAAAAATCTGGCACTCCAATGGTGAAAATAGGTAGCTTAAATAATTAGTGGTTACAATTCAAATAAGTTATAGTAACGTTTCAGCCTATGACTCAGACCTTCATCAGATGGATTGCCAGGGGTATAATGGAGACAGTGTGTAGCGTCAAGACGAAAAGACAATAGCCCTGAGTGTATGAGGCACACGGTCTCCATTATACTCCTGACAATCCATGTGATGAAAGTCTGAGTTATAGACTGAAATTATTATAATTTTTTTGGATTGCAACCACTAATAAATCAAGGTACTTATTTTTTACTATTGCCACATTTTTTGTCCCTTGGGGCTAACAGATAGGTAGCAATAAGTTAAAGGGAACCTGTCATGTTCAATATGCACCCAGAACCACGAGCAGTTCTGGGTGCATATTGCTAATCCCTAAACGTTCCAGTTTATAGTAGCATAGAGAAAAGAATCTTTAGAAAAAGTATTTCTAAAGATCCTTTATGATATGCTAATGAGGGTGGGGAATAGTCACAAGGGCGTTACTTCCTGTGCTCATTCCGCCCTCTTAGGATGTTAGCACACTGACAGGGGCATGCTAACATGCTATTGTGTCGCCCAGGGAAAGGGGTACTCGGTCCTGACCGGTTTACAACTGGGGAATGTTACTTTGGTGGCCGTTTCCTGGTTCCGTGCCCTGGGTGCTTTTTAATGGAGAGTATTTACAGGGGAGATTAAAGTCATTTGTGTGACGCCACTCGCAGGTTGCAGTTTAGATAGTGAAACCGCCGCTGTTGAGTTGATTATCTCTAGGGCTGCTGGTAATGGCAGCTGTGGTGGTAGGCCCTCCGCAGGTAGGGTTAAGCCCAGGAGATGTATGATGGGGTAATAAGGAAGGCCACACCGTGGGTTGTATTTAACAGTCTCTACTCACTCTTGACCCTCGAACGGCTGATTCAGGTCCCTGCAGTTCCAGTGCTAGTTGATGACTCAGTTGCTCTGTCCCGACACCCTCAGTGTGGTTAGGTCCTCGTAGCGATGAGCAGTTTGCGGCCCGACTGTCCCTTTTTGTGGCAGTCTCTTTGTCTGTACAGCAAGCAGAGTGGACCCTGTAGGGCTAGTCTGTGTCCCGAACCCTGATCCTTGCTTTACTGCTGGTGCCCCCGGATCTGAGGGTCAGTGAGGTCCGTGAAGGTCCCCTCACTGTGCAGGTATTTGCCAGACCATATGAAACTAGCATCTGACCTAGGGCCCTGTGCCCCATCGGTACTCTGGTCCCAGGGGTACCTGCTCTGGCGACCACTCTTCTGTGCCCCCGGGTCACCATTACATGACCCAGCTCTCAGGCACCTCTTTACACTTCCCTCTCTACTTCTTACTCTAATTGCCTGCTGTCCCCTTCCACCATGCTGTCTAGTCCCCTGGTCTGGCTCCACCCTCTAAGTGGCCTTCCCCTTGTGTCCAACTAGCCAATTACCCCTGGTGTGGAGTGGAAACTGGGATTTTGGTGTGTGTGGGTGCTGCTGGCACTGGTGTTCCAGGTCCCTGGGGGTAGGTCCTGCATCCCGGTGAGGATACAGTACCTAGTAGTGTCCTGAGTGGCTCAGGGGCACTACACTATTCAATGCCCACTGTCAGTGTCATCACCAGCAGTGACGCAAGTGCCTCTCTGTTGCTGCAGCCTCAGACGCCGGTCACTGCGCATGATCAGAAGTCCCCGGAACTTCCGGTTATGTGCACTAGACTTCTCTGAAGCCTTGACGCGTACACCCAGCTACATAGTGCTCATGACAGGAAGTGTGGTGACCTGATCAAGCACAGTGCCCATTATCTGAGGCTGTAGCAATGGATAAGTACGCGTGTCACCGCTGGTGATGACACTGGCAGTGGATATTGAATAGCATGTTAGCATGCTCCTGTGGGAGTCCTAGCATTTGCAGAGAGCGGACTGAGCGCAGGAACTATTGCTTTTGCAACTGGTGCCTGCACTTATTAGCATATCATATAGGATCTTTAGAAATACTTTTTCTAAAGATCTCTTTATCTATGCTACTATAGGCTGGGATGGTTAGGCAGGAATTAGAAATATGCAACCAGAACTACTACTGGTTCTGGGTGCATATTGCACCTGACAGGTTCACTTTAACATAACAAGGTATCTCTTCTGAAGCTGCAGTAGCTTTCTTTTATAAGACATTTCTCCTATTTAATATCTTAGAACAAGGAAAGCAATTAAATAATTGTCATGGTTCGCCTCCCTGTCCACATGGCTAGGGGGCGGAGCCTTCTCTCGAGCCTCACTTCCAGACCCTGGATGCCTTAAAAGCTGGCATTTCCAGTGAACCAGTGCCGGCTATAAGCTTAGCACTGCTTTGCCTGTGATTGCTGGTCCTGTGAGTGATATCCTGATCTGTCTGTTCCTGTGCCCCCGTGCCCTTGTCTGTGTTCCATCCCCTGGTCGTCCCTCCTGTCCTCTGTCCCCTCTCCTATTTCCCCACTCGGTTGCTTCCTCTTTACTGACCTTGGCCTGACTTTGACTCCGCTTTTGCTTGTCACACCGGTCCTGCTTCTGCCCGTACGGTGTTTGACCCAGCCTGTGTGACTATTCCTTGCATGCTCTGCAGCTCTGCTTCTCAGCTGTGCTTTGAGGTAATGCATGAGAACGCTGTGAATTCACTTCCTGGTTATCATTGCTCTGTGTAGTGTATTATGCTACAGAGCTCTGGCTCCCCCTGGTGGCAGCATTACAATAATGAGAAATTGTAGGAGCAGCAGTGTGCCACATAAGAATAGCTCATAGCTATCCAAACAATTTGAAGTAGTGTTCAATTCCTTTAAAGTCAGAAAATTTAGTAAACAATTGTTTCCCTTCACCAGGAATCCAACAAACCAGGAACAGCTTCTTTCTAATCCATGGAAACTACTTTACTGTCAGATATCAGTTAATTTGATCTCAACCAAAAATGTTGCACTGCCTGTTTTACATGTCTAGTCTAGCACAACTTTTAAATGTTAAGTTTACTCTGCTTAATGGACACAAGTATGAAAGAAGAGTTTGTAAAAAAAAAAAAACCTGCAATATAGTACCATTGTATCTTTAGAACATAGAGTTATTATTGGTTTTCTTGTTTATTCCCTTTATGTGTATTGGACATAATTTCACACAAAACCCCAAAAATGGGTGGGACGAAATTGTTGGCACCTTTGCAAAATTAACGGCAAACAATTTTGTTTCAAGCATTTGATGCTTCTTCAAACTCACGTGTGTAAGTAACAGGTGTGGGCAATATGAAAATCACACCTGAAACTAGATAAAAAGCGAAGAAGTTGACTCAATCTTTGCATTGTTTGTCTATGCGTGCCACACTAAGCATGGAGAACATGAAGAAGAGAAAAGAACTGTCTGAGGTCTCATTCCTCAGCTGCCACTATTTTTCCCAATGTCTCGTCCTCGCCTTACACCAGCACATATCCCAAAACGTCACCCATGCCCTCACTAATGCAGTTACTGGGAAGGTCCACTTAACAATTAACATGTGGCCAATTGCTTCTGGCCAGGAACATTACATTTACCTGATAGCACACTGGGTGAAACTTGTGGAGGTGAATCCTTGGACGGCACACTTGCTACCGACACCGAAGATTGCGGGCCTGAGTTCCATCAGGGTTTCCCGTACCTCCTACACCAGTCGCTGTACCGCCTCCTCATCATCATCCATCTCTGAATTGTCATCTTTGAGCACATCATCCATATCAGTGGCAAGCTTTAATCACTGCAGTACTGCCTCGGTGAAGTGACAACAGGCTTTGGTGAAACTAATTTGTTTAGGTGACAAACAACACACTGCCATCGATTTGTTGAAAGGACTAACAGCCCAAACAGAACTGTAACTCTGTTTTTAATCTACAACCAGGCATGGTTGTGGCTGAAAATGGCCGTAACCTAGTGGCGGCTCTGAAAGCTTGGGAAACTCACACACGTACCATGCCTGGTCCATCATCTCAACTTCGTGGTTCAGCGGTTTCTTAAAACCTATTCAGATTTGCCTTACTTGTGAAGGTATGCCACTTGTTCGCCACTTCCGCAAATAAGCCTGCTGGTCTGGCAGTGCTGCAGCAGTGCTTGCAAGTGCCAGTGATGCGCCCCACAGGGCCAGGGGTTGTACTCGTCACCGAGCCAGTGGTGGTGGTTTTGGGATGTCACAGTGGCCTTGTCCGGCTTTGTGGCCCCAAGGTCTCAATAAAAGATGGGGATGGGGATGTTAGGAATAGTTGTGTGCCGCCTCCATGACAGCAGCCGGGCTGCTCGGATCCGGATCCGCGGTGGCTCGAGGGGTCTCCGGACCCAGGGGTCATGCAGCCACTCAATGAAAGGGGGACTATGTACAGGGGGATTGGAAGTTCGTGACGCCACCCACGGTGCATGGTAATGTGAGGGACCACCGCAGCGGTTGGGGGGAAGCCTGGTGACGATGTTGTGGCAGCCTGATGTTTAATCCCTCCGTGGGTAGGGGGTTTGTGTCCCGGGGCCAGTCGAATAGTTGGTGAATGGGTGCCACTGGGGAAGGGACAGGGGTATTTCAGTGTACTCACTCAGTCCAGGAATAACAACACCGACAGCTTGTAAACCAGAATTCTGAGCACCACTGCAGCTTGTAGGGAGCACACTTGGGTCCATGCCCTTGGTGTTACTGTTAGCCTGTGACCCTGTCCTTGGCACCTCTGTCTCTGTTGGACCCGTGGGTATAAAACTCTTCGGGTCCCGCTCACCCGTATGGCTAACGGAGTGAGCCTGCTCTCAGGGTTCACGCGTAGGATTTCTTTGGACTGTATTGGGAAAGTCCTATCCTATTGGTGCGCTTGTACCCCAATTTTTGGGTTGGGGATGACACTTGAAGTCTTCACCCCCGTCGGGTAAATTACCGGAACGTGTGAAGCTACTTTCTGGCCAACCCCGTCGTGCCCTGGCCCCTGCCCAGTGATAGCTCAAGGCCGCCGGCTGCCCTCCTCGGCAGTCCGTGCCCCTTGACACTGTCCCCTGCGATCGGGGTTCCAGCTCCTACCAGGCCCAGACTAACGTCTGCCACCTAGTACACAGGAGCTCTCCTCTGTGGCCTCTCCTCACGAGAGCAACCACTCCACCTCCTCTCTCCAAGCTCAACTCTCAACTCTCTCCTCTGCTCAACTGTCACTTTCCTCAGTTTTCCTCACCAACCCCCCATGTGGGCGGCCCTATTCCCTTCAGGCCCCCCACTGGTGTGTCTGGTAGGTTAAAGTGGGAAGTGTTCCTATGATTTTGATTGGCTAAGCTGTTAGCAACACCAAAGGACCAGGATCCGTAAACAAGGAGGGTTGATACTGTGCAGAAGGGCAGATTGCACAATACCCTGTGATGACTTGATAGGCCAGGGCGTCACAGTTGTCTTTCATGACGCCACCTGTGGTATGCGGCTATGAGGGGAGCCACCGCTGCGGGATGTCGCTCACTTCTGGGGCTGATGGTGTAACGCAGCTCGGGTGTTTCAGCTCTCCACAGGGAGAGCTATGGCCCCAGGGAGGATGATGAAGGTGGTAGTCTATAGCATCGGAGCACAGCAAAGTCTGCCATGGCAATGACAAGGACTACACAGGGTCTGTGGTTCCAATTCTTTATTCACTGTCAGATTATTGCCCCTGGAGTGCCGGTTTTCACCAAGATGGGCTTCAGCCAATCCTGGATAATTCGGAAGCCAGTGCCGGTGTTGTGGATGGTGAGCCCTTCCTCCTTGCGCGGTTTCAAATGGGTCCCCATGGCGTAAAGCTACACAGGATCCCCTCTCTGAGGTGTTTAAGTAGCGTCCCATCTAGCAGTCAGCACAAGTCCTTTTGTGGGGCTGGATCGTGGTCTCGACTCTGACCCTATGGGCTGCTGTGCCCCGAGCATTTGAGGTGGGCGAAGGAAATTTGAAATCTCCTTACCCGGCAGAATTATTAAAAGGACTTGATGTTCCCCCTAATCTAGGGATCTGCACCCCGTCTGCTCTAGTCCTGGGGGAACTGACTTTGTATCCCCTCAGTGACCGTGTTCTCCTGTGTCCCACCAGATCCACCGGTATTGCGGTTCTTCTGTGTGGAACTGCACTCCACCAGCCTATGTCTGTCTCAGGCCGGCTCCTAACACCAACTCCTCATAACTGCGTTGTGTCTCTTCTCTTCCCTGGACATCATCTCTCCCCTTCCCGGGTCTCTAGACTAGTGGGTGGGAAGGCCCTTACCATTAGGCGGCCATCCATGTGACCCAATCCTAGCCTGGTCCCCAGTTAGGAAAAGGGCAATGGTGTGTATGTGTGGAATAAGCGGTGTGGAACCAGCACTGACCTCAACCGAAACCCGAGAGGACTACTGTACCTGGCGCCTAAAGCCTCAGGGGTGCCACACCAGCTCATAAACTAGGGTGCAATGTGACCATATGCTGGAACTCCACATTACACATGTTAGCAAGGCTTTGTGAGCAGCAGAGGACAGTAATTGAATGTCAGTTAGAACACGCCTGTTGGTATTCTGCTTAGCCTCCACACATAACAATCGATGAGTAGGCATGGATATCTGACATCTTTGAGGTTCTACAAAGCTTTGAGGAATCAAGTAAGATGGGCAGTGGTGATGATGCCATAATGCGCATAAAAATAGGTATTACCAGAAAGTGAATGGTTTTATGCAAATGGTAATAAAATATAACTTTTATTTTAAATTAAGTTAAAAAGACTCAAGGTCCTCATACACACCCGTGATACATATGCCACTAAATTATGGACACATCAATTTGAGTGTTTAATCAAGGAGATTATAGGCCTATCTGACCTTCTCCAAATCAGTTAGTAAGGTTTTTTTTTGTCTATGTGACTTCACTGTTGGTTATTGACATATAAATCATATGACTTATTATCACAAAATCTGAAAGTTTTACCTCAAATTGCTAATCAAACGTCTGGCAGGAGTGGAGTGTCGTGTTATAACCCATCCTCACTGTCAGGATCATGCATGGATATTACCTTAAGGATGGGGCACAGAGTATGGGGAGATTCCACATTATCACAATCAACCCAAGGAAACATCCAAAATGCTCAATGCTCTCCTTCCCTTCCCAACGCGTTTCCTCAATTATGATTCATCAGGGGATTTTTTGGAGGATTGTCATAGGAGCATAAGGCTTATAGATTCCCTGTGCATGAAATGCCTGTCACGCTAAACAGGGGCCGTACTTCTTGTAGAGTCCACGTGGAGAGGACTAGTAAAATGGTGCAACATTACAAAGCCCTAATTGATCAATTAGCACAAAAATTACCATCTGAGGATGCTGGCAACAGAAGTCATAGTTCCTTAGGCCACCAAGGAGGCGAGACAAGGAAGACACACACAAGGGTCAACACAGGCAGTGTCAAAAGTCTGGGATATTTTTATTAAATCCTCCCAGGGCCCTGGCCCTGATGCGCTGGGTAGTCTGACAAGAAGGGAAAAGTTTACAAAGATTGTGAAGGAGTAGTTAGCCGACCATATCAGTATCCTCTGTGATTCCTCTGTGCCGTACAACAATTGGGTACACCAGCTGGACACATGTCATGAACTGTTCCTCAACGCCTGTAAGTTTCCATTCTGCCCTGTTGCTACTGCTTTGTCAGAATGGGATTTTAATGCCACCTGGGGCATAATAAATGATCATCTGAAAAAAGCTGACAGGGTTACTTTTCTCAAAATGAACAACGCCGTGATTGGCCCCTGTAGAGTAATGAGGGTCAGTGGGTGCTATCATCTCCTGGGCAGGCTGTCTTCAGAAAAACTGCATGGACCAGGGCTCAACCCACTTAACTCCTTCCCCGTGGGCAGAACACTAATCAAACAACACAGGGTTCCCGTACCATTCATCATTGGTAATACTTTACTGCTTCACCAACAGGCAAAAAGGGATCGTACACTCCCAACAAGAGCACAAGATGATACAAGCGACAGAGTTTCACCCTTTCACTGACTTGCCATGGATTAGAATCTCTGTGACTTCAGGGCTTCCAAAGCCGACTATCCCAGTCTAGCAGCATCCTGTTTTTGGCATACGCCCACTGAGAAAAGATAGAGGCAATCTTAGGAAGCTGACCGTGCACTGCAAAATATGTAGCCAGGGGACCAAGTTTGTCCCAACCTGAGCTCTTCAAGCAAATGTGTGGGTTCAGTATTGAGCAGTGAAGCAGTTCTGTGATCCTTCAGCTTGACCCTTAACTCCTAAGCTGAAATCCTGTAGAATATCCGAAGTGACACAGTTCTGGGATTCCCGAGCTGGAACCAAAGCTCCTCCATTGAGGTCATGTAGAATACCTCCTTGGTGACAGAAGTAAAGCCCTTTATACCGCTCAGTTGTCTTACAGGATTGGTGGAGGTGGCTGCTCTCTCATTGATCGCTAGTAGTGATGGGCAGACTCGCAAATAACTAGGACTGGTAGGTCTAACAGGGTCAAAAAAAATCCTGGTTCTGGTCCATGATTGGTCCCGGTTAGCGGGCCATATGCCGGTTCCCATATAAGTCTATGGGGATGAAAACCGGGCAATTAACAATGGTGGTAGAAGGGATAGAGCGATGGGAGCAAGCGCTTTTTACTTACCAAGGCTCCGGCATGAACATAACTGCTTCCAAGCCGTTTCCGGGGCGCTCATTATCGCTCATCCATATGCACTGCTTTCCCCGCCCACCGGCCATCCTGGTATCTGTAATTGGTTGCAGTCAGATGTGCCCCCAGCCTGTGTGACAACTTCTGACTGCAAATAAATCACAGGCACTGTCTGAGGGTCACTATAGTGGTCCAAAGTAAATAAATAAAACTTTTGGCATAGGGTCCTTCCATATTATGATACCCAGCACACATAAAGCATACGGATACAGGTTGCAGCTCCCAGCCATGTGCTTATCTTGAAAGTTATTCAAAATAAGAAGAATCACTTGCAGATTTTATTTTTTTTTAAATATTTAAACAAATTTTAAAACAACAGCATGTAGTACCTCTAAATTTTGATACCCAGCCATGATAAAGTCTGACAGGTGGGGGATGGTATTCTCAGACTGGGGAGGCCCATGTTTATTGAGACACCTCAGCCTAAAAATAGCAGCCAGCAGCTGCCCAAGATTGTCGCATTTATTAGATGCGATAGGCCCGGCACTTTACCCGGCTCTTCTCGTTTGCCCTAGTGTGGTGGCAATCGGGGTAATAAGGGATTCTCTTGCGGTCTCATCACTTTTTATCAGATCTAACAAGGGAGCGCACTGTCACTCTCCATTAAAAAAAATATGGCACAGTGACAAGATCTTGCTGAACATACGCCGGAATTGACAACTAATTCATGCTCAGTAGAGCAGGGACTAGTTCAGGCCCTAATATGGATATGATGACACTTTGTTTCAGAGAGGGGGCCGGGGTTACAGCACAGTGACCACAGCTTCTGCCTTTGATGATGTCCTGTTTGGGTATAGAGTATAAAGCTGGGTTCACACTAAGCGACCATTTTCTGTGACGTAACAGCGACCTTGTAAGTCGCTGTTATGATCGCTGCTTAGCTGTCAAACACAGCAGAAGCAGCAGCGATCATAACGTCGCTGTGCTACATGTGCAGAGAGCAGGGAGCCGCGCTTAGCGCTGGCTCCTTGCTCTCCTAGGTACAGTACACATCGGGTTAATTACCCGATGTGTGCTGCAGCTACATGTCACAGTGCAGAGAGCAGGGAGCCACGCACACTGCTTAGCGCTGGCTCCTTGCTCTCCTTGCTACAGTATACATCGGGTTAATTACCCGATGTGTACTGCAGCCACATGTGCACAGAGCAGGAGCCGGCGCTGGCAGCAAGGGCGGAGGCTGGTAACGAAGGTAAATATCGGGTAACCAGGGAAAGGGCTTCCCTTGGTTACCCGATGTTTATGCTGGTTACAGCTTACCGCAGCTGCCAGACGCCGGCTCATGCTCCCTGCTCGCTTCATTTCGTCGCTCTCTCGCTGTCACACACAGCGATGTGTGTGTCACAGCGGGAGAGTGACGACCAAAAAATGAAGCTGGACATTCAGCAACGACCGGCGACCTCACAGCAGGGGCCAGGTCGTTGCTGGATGTCACAGACAGCGACGGGACGTCGCTGCAACGTCACAGAAAATGGTGATGTAGCAGCGACGTCGTTGTCGTTGTCGCTGTGTGTGACACCAGCTTTAGTGTTACTATTTTACAAAGGGTTTACATAAGGATTTAGAAGATGTTAACTGAGTGGTGGACAACTCCTTTAAAGGGTACCTGACAACTTCCCTAAGCCCCCTAAAATGTCATATAACCGTTATAACCTTTTTCGACATACTAATTAGCCCCTTTTTGTTGGTTAACTGTTGCTGAATAAATGAAACATGAACTATAAACTTGTACTCGAGTGATGTAAATAAGTGACTAGTCAGGGGGCATTGATTTCCCACCCTCATCATATAAGATCGCCCCTGTAGGTGTGAGTGACATGATTTGTAAGAGCAATGTCGCCTCCTACACTTTGCAAATCATGGGCCAGCCAAGTCTTGTCTCACTGTTCCCTCCCTGGGCACGCTCAGTGAACCAATGAAGCTGGTGAATATACACAAAGGGGAATCAGTGACATCTGCACATCATGTTACTCACGACTCAGGACATGTATATGTGCTGACCCCGTGCCAGCAGCCGGGCTGCTCGGATCCGGATCCGCGGTGTGGCTTGAGGGATCTCCGGACCCTGGGGTCTCGCGGACACTTCAAATAAAAAGGGGGAATTGGTTGTATGTGGAATTTCTATATTGTCCATGATGCCACCCACGGTGTGTGGTAACATGGGGTACCACGCTGCTAATAGGGAGCACCTGGGGTGTTGGGATGGCAGCTAGTTGTTTTAACCCTCCGTGGGTAGGGGTGGATGCGTCGGGGACCAGTATTGCTGTGCTGAGGATGGTGGCTGCAGGCCGGCGCGCCCGGTTGGATCGGGGGATGTTAATGTACTCACAGTCAAAGAAATCACACAAGTCCAGCGGTAAACCAAGGTACCAGTGGCCGGCCGCCGCAGCCGGGTGTATTCTGATCCCTGACCCGGGGTGATGGTTTGTGTTGCTTTCCTCTGCACTGTTTTAGTTCTCTTTGGACTTCCCGGTGTGGAACACTGGAGTCCGCTCCCAGAACTACGGGTGGGAGCCTTGCCCGCAGACGCTGACCCTTGGGATCCAACGGGCCCTGGCGGATGCCCTATCCCCCGCGGTGGGCTGCTTGTCTGCTCTTGTGGGACTTTGGGTGGGACAGGACCTATAATCCTGTCCTCAATTGGTGAATTAACAAAGCTGGCGGTTCCGGTCCTTGCTTCAGGGTCCAGGTGCACGGTTGCAGGTGCAGGTCCCTCTGTGCACGGTTTGCGGGTCGGTTCTCCGGTGTCAGTACCGGCAGGCTCCTACCTTGTCCCGGTCCACCTCGGATGTCCGGCAGCCGTCTTCCTGTCTTCTGACAGACACTGACCACTGTCTGCCACCTAGCCAGCACGCCGGGGCTCCAACCCCGACGCCTTTCCTCTCTGGCTTGCACTTTCACTTCACTTTCTCCTCTCTCTGCACTCTCCAACTCCAACCTCTCAACTCCACTTCAACTTAACTCAACTAACTCCACTTTTTCCCACCCCGGGTTCTCTAGACCCCTAGGTGGGCATTTCCCTTCCGCCTGGTCCTGCCCACTGGTGTGCCTTTCCTACCCTGCGGGGGGTGACTAGGGTTTTGTTGGCTGGTGTAACCCTGTGAGGGAAGGTGTTATGTGGGGGTCTATTTTGTGTGTGACCACCTGGCAGCGCCAGGGCGTCACAAATATATGATAAGATGGAGGATTGATCCAAGGAAATCAGTGCCCCCTGACTAGTCACTGACTGATTTTTATAGCGTGAGCGCAAGTTTTAAAATAGTTTTACATTTATTTGCACTAGCTAAGCAACAAAAGGGGGCTTTTTAAAATGTAAGAACAGAGTGCAACACAGTCATGGTGGTCATTTAGCGGGCTAGGGCAGCTGACAACTTCCCTATAGGCCTCCTTCACACATCTGTATAAAACACATATGTGAAAAAGCGGTAAAATTGTCATCAGTGTTTTGAGTGTGTCATCCATGCATCCGTGTTTACCATCAGTGTTTTTCCGGTATTGATAAAGAAAGAAATTACAAAGCTTCTCCTAGATTTTGCAATGTTAAACATGTAAAGCACACTGATTGTACACTGATGCCATCCGTGTGCTGTACAAGTTTTTCACAGACCCACAGACTTGTATTGGCCCCTGTCATCTGTGCTGCTGGAAAAAAAGTGGACTTGTCTTCATGTTTTGCACGAACACATGGTCTGTGTGAAAATACCGATATGTAACGAGCACCATGGGTTATATTGGGGAAGTCTGGTATCTGTGTAAAAACAGATGCCACATGTACCGGAAACACGGACCTGTGAAAGAGGCCTTTTAATGTGTATTGTGGGTTTTTGTGAGCAGGAATCTGTGGCACTGCTTCATGGATTGTGTCAGATGGAACAGCACTGACCTCTCCACATCAATTAAGAAATGTGCTTCTCAGAGCATCTGGGGTCATCCCAGCTCTGGACCAGACCTCAATCACAGGTCAATAAAACTTTCACACTGCTTATCTATGAACTGCTGCAATATTTATGGCCACAACAGTTTGCCCCCTTGCCATTGTGATAGTTCTGCTTCACATAACTTGTCTTCTTTACTGCTCCATTCTATGTCCTGTTGTGTATAAATCAATGTATCAACCACTGAGGACTCTCAGTTCTTTTAAACAATTTTTTATCTCTACTGGCTAACACGGTACAAAGCTATATTTTGCCTGGGTTGATATATTGAAGAACATTCATTAAAACTAGACCTGAGTTTTATACCAAGCCTCCTCCCTTCTCCTCCCTGAAATCACTAATGCAGCTTATGACTATTTTCATTTCCATGGTCATCCCCACTATACTGGCAAGTCATCATGAATTCAGTCTTATAAAATCTTCTCATGTCCTGCAATGATTCATCTTTAGTTTGATGATTAGGCCGGTTTCACACATCCAGCTTTTCGCCCGTTTACCGGATCCGGCGCTCTCCCATACAGTGACTACAGTACAGTGACAGCGCAACAAGCGCCGGTCACATGCTGTCATGTGACCGGCGCATGTGACCCGGAAGTTACAGCGCTGTCACTGTACTGTATTGTCTGTACGGGAGAGCGCCGGATCCGGTAAACCGGCGAAAAGCCGGATGTGTGAAACCGGCCTTAGTGTGAAGTATTCTAGCTATTAAACATAATATGTAATTTAATCTTTTCTTGAATTTTCCAGGTTATAGGCTGGTGCCTCATTGCTGTCCTGGCTTCAATTTCTCTTCTATGTACATGTTGGTCTAGTTGCAATTCTAAAATAAGTTCCATCCAAATGTCATTCTGGAGAATTTATATTGAGAAAGAAAAGGAGAAGTTTGATCTATTGGCTCAAGAATATGCAAATAAACTTGCGGAAAGGAATCTTAGAAGTTTCTTTGAAAACAAAGAACCAACAGAATTTGAGTTGCCCAATAACAAGGCATGGGAGAAGATCTCTGCGCTATATACCTTTAATCCAGATCATCAATACTACAGTACTCTCCATAAATTTGTGGACCATGGAGACAGCGAACATTTCAACAGAAAAGAAGTAATGATGGACTTTGTAGATGCGCAAGTATGATGAGCTTTGGGACATCAAATAAGAAAATGTTAACGCTTCAAAGCTTACTGTACAAATTGATGTGTTCTACATCACTTTAAACAAAACGTAATAATATTACTACACCTTATGATTTTCTCACCTTCTTAAAGGGGTTTTCCCATTAACAAAGTAAATTTTAATCAACAGATCTTGCAATAAGAAGTTCCACAATTGAATGTGTTAAAAAATGTCTTATAATTGTGCCTCAGCAATGTACTGTGCAAAGGTTATTTCTGACTATGCAGAATCTTTATCTGAACATACCACAGTTGCTGGAGAGAGGAGAAAGCAAAACAGAGTATTCAGACATTATAGTTTGGGATCGCAGATGCTGCTTTCTGTGAGGTAAAACAGTTCCCTGCCTCTTTGTTAATGTTTTACCTCACAGAAAGAATCAACTGCAATCCCATACTGTCCTGTCTGTAGACTCCTCTACTTCCTCCCCTTGCGGGAGCTGTGGTGGGATGGTGTTCCTGCACGGTTCCTGCATTGTCAGACAAAGCACAGTACATACCTTTGAATGTTTATAATATTCAATGGCGGACATAGACAGAAGAGGGCCCCTTTGCAAGAACAGTATATGAGCCCTACTTAGTGTCTGTGACAAAAGTTGCTTACTGCTTTGGAGGTATAAATGGGTTTCCTTATCTCTGGGCCCCTGTGCGGCTGCACGTGTTGCACCAATGGTATGTCTTCCCTGATAAGGTTGCCTCAGCAAAGGAACATTTTTTTTAACACTTTCTACTGTGGAACTTATTTTTATTCCAAGATCTATAAACTTTGTTTATGGAAAATCTCTTTTAGTTACAAAAGATACAATATTTAATTACCGTATTTTTCGCATTATAAGACGCACGTTTATTCCCCCAAATTTTGGGGGAAAGTAGGGGGTGCATCTTATAATTGGAATACACGGATTATATACTGCAGGGTCCAGGGGAGGTGAGGGCATCTCTGGAGCGGTGCTGGAGACTGGTGGAGGCTGGTAGATGATGCAGGTGGCAGCGGGAGATCTCCTGCTCCCGCTCATATAATATGCACTGCCGCTGTCCATCACCGTGGAGCTGAAACCGCACCGCGGAGATGGGCTGGGGGAGCAGCGCATATTATTTGTACCTGCGCCCCCCTTTGATCGCACATGCCCCCCCCCCATGTTAGATATGGCCCCCCATGCTGCTGCCCATCCTAAAATAAAAAAGCTTTACTTACCTCCTCCAGTGTGTCTCCCGGTGTCTCCCCAATCTCACTGCTGCCGCTGTGATCAGGCACGCAGAGATCATGTCACTCTGCTGTGCCGATCACATGACTGGCACCGAGAACCAGAAAGTGCAGGAGCTCAGCAGCACGGAGGGAGACACGAGGGAGGGCAGTGCTGGAGAAGGTAAGGAAAGAGTGTTTTACTATGGGCGGCAGCATGGGGGCCATATCAACCACAGGGGGACATGTGCCATCCATAGGAGACCTTTGCAGCTGTAGGAGATGTGTGCCATCTATAGGAGACCTGTGCCAGCTGTAGAGGACGTGTTCCAGCAATATGGGATGTGTGCCAGCAATAGGAGACTTGTGCCAGCTATAGGAGACTTGTGCCAGCAATAGGAGACTTGTGCCAGCACAGGGGGGACGTGTGCCATAAATAGGGGATGTGTGCCATCAATAGGAGACATGTGCCATCAATAGGAGACGTGTGCCAGCAATAGGGGACAGTGCCATCAATGGGGGACATGAGGCATCACTGGGGGATGTGTGCCAGCACAAGGGGGCTATATTCAACATAAGGGGGCCATATCCAGATTAAGGGGGCTAATTTTAGGATGGGGGGCTATAAGCGACATATACCCTATATGATTTGTTAGACAGACACTGGCGTTATAAGACGAACCCCATTTAACATTAAAAAATAATTCTCTTTTCCTTCACCAAATTTGAGGGTGCGTCTTATAAAGCGAAAAATATGGTAACTTGTTTTTTCTATGCTATTGTAGCTTAGCCAAATTCATTTGCTAAGCTTCAATACGAGTCACAGTGTATGGAATGAATGTATCATAACTTGTACATACAAAAAATGCATTGTTTTATAATAAGTAAAAAACAATTTAGAAATATTTATATTTGGACTTTAGAATATTCGGTTAATACAATACACTGCGAATATAAATAATCCTTATTTTCCTTTGCAACTTAACCCAAAGGTACTCATTGGGAAATTATGTTATATTACTATTACAGTTGAGTGTATTGCTCCGATGAGGATAAAGTTTAAGTTGAAGTTTCTGAAATTTACAGTTTCACACAAATTCAAATATTTACTTAGTTTGCAAAAAAAAAAAGAATCTGGCCAGGTACCATTTTCCACACTACTGAAGTATCAGAAAGAAGGCTAATTTCTTTTTGCATGACCATGCGGTCCTCCACATAATACTCTGCAGCTATGACATTTTATGGATTTTACTTTGTACAGTGGTAAGGTCCTGGATTTCCTAGTGGAGCACAGTTTGCATGGAAGTTATTTTCTATCTCCAGAGTCACTGAGTGTCTCCTGTAGAGTGTAAAGGTCCAGTCACACTAAGCAACTTACCAGCGATCCCAACAACGATAGGGATCGCTGGTAAGTTGCTAGGAGGTTGCTGGTGAGATGTCACACTGCGACGCTCCAGCGATCCCACCAGCAACCTGACCTGGCAGGGATCGCTGGAGCGTGGCTACACGAGTTGCTGGTGAGCTCACCAGCAACCAGTGACCAGCCCCCAGTCTCCTAGTTACAGCACACATCAGGTTAATTAACCCGATGTGTGCTGCAGCTAAATGTGCACAGAGCAGGGAGCAGCGCACAATGCTTAGCGCTGGCTCCTTGCTAGTTACAGCACACATCGGGTTAATTACATGATGTGTGCTGCAGCTACATGTGCACAGAGCAGGGAGCAGCACACAATGCTTAGCGCTGGCTCCCTGCTCTCCTAGTCACAGCACACATCGGGTTAATTACCTGATGTGTGCTGCAGCTAAATGTGCACAGAGCAGGAGCCGGCAGCACAGGCAGTGAGAGAGGCGGAGGCTGGTAACAAAGGTAAATATCGGGTAACCAAGGACAGGGCTTCTTGGTTACCTGATGTTTACATTGGATACCAGCCTCCGCAGAAGCCGGCTCCTGCTGCCTGCACATTTAGTTGTTGCTGTCTCGCTGTCACACACAGCGATCTGTGCTTCACAGCGGGACAGCAACAACTAAAAAATGGCCCAGGACATTCAGCAACAACCAACGACCTCACAGCAGGGGCCAGGTTGTTGCTGGATGTCACACACAGCAACATCGCTAGCAACGTCACAAAAGTTGTTCGTTACCAGCGATGTTGCTAGCGATGTTGCTTAGTGTGACGGGGCCTTAAGCTATTATGATCAGCAGTGTCCTGTGTGGTTCTCTTTATCTCCTGCAGAGTGTAAGCTGTTATGATCCGCAAGGCTTTCTTCTCTGTAGTGTACATTTTTATGGTCAGTGTGGTCCTCTCTCTCTCTCTTTCCTGTAGAGTGTAAGCTCTTATGATCAGTGGGGTCTTCTCTCTTTTCTATAGAGTGTAAGCTCTTATGGTCAGTGTGCTTCTGTCTTTCTCTCTTTCACTCCTGTAGTGTGTGCGCTCTTATAGTAAGTGGGTCCTTTCTCTCTCTCTCTCTATCTCTCTTTCTCTTTTTTACAGTGTACGTTCTGATGATCAGCAGGGTTCTCTGTCTTCTTCTATGGAGTAAGCTCTTATGATCAGCGGGGTTCTCTCTCTCTCCTTTAGGCCTAAGACACACGGCGTGAAAATAGGAGCGAGTGGGATGCGATAAAACATCGCATTCCACTCGGACCAATATCAGCCTATGTGTCAGCACCCATGAGCGATTATTTTATCAGGCCTAATCGGACCGAGAAAATCGAGCATGCTGCGATTGTAATGCTATCCAGGTTTCTCTCACACCCATTCAAGTCTATGGGGTGAGAGAAAAATCGCACTGCACTCGCAGTACACCGGTGTACCGCGAGTGCAGGGCGAGAACGGCAATAGCCGGCTATGGAGGAGAGAGGGAGATAAATCCCTCCCTCTCCTCCGTAGTGCTGGCCCTCTCCTCCTCAGAGCAGTCACACCCGTCCTCAGAGCCGGCCCACCCTCCGCAGCTGAGGTCTGATCGCATGATTGAACCTCAGACGCAGTGACACTCACATGACACTCGGCTCCTGCTGGGCTGCCGGTGTGAGCCGAGTGTCATGCGAGTGTGGCGCCCTGGACAAGCCAGGTCGTCACAGGTACTACACCAGCACACCGTACACCCCGGCTAGGCACACCGAAGCCAAACACAAAATCCTTGTTGCCTTCCTCCAGGGGCTGATGTCCACACCAGGGGGGTGGGCCAGGTGGTTGGTCCTGCCCACCGAGGAGTTCACAGTCCTGGAGGCGGGAAAAGGAGACAGATAAGTTTTGGAGAGGAAAGTGGTAGCAGAGGAGACTGACCGTGTCCGGGTGTGTGGCCCAGGCACTCAGCAAGGTTGGCAGACGGTGGTGACCGTCTGCAGGAGAGGCTAATCGGAGCAAACCGTATGGACCGTGGACGGGCGGTGGCCCGGCGGTACCGGATCGGAGAGTAAAGAGAAGCCAGCACCATCCGGCAGGGCCTACGGACCCTGACCAGGCTAGGAGTCACCGTAAAACCGGTCAAATCCGTTAGCGAAGGGAACCTCCGGGGTTTCCCAGCAGCCAAGACCCGATTGAAGGCAACAGCTCACACCGTAGAGGGAAACACAGTCACCGCCAAGGCTACAGTTCCCAGGGCCAAAGCCTGCGGGCAAAAGGGCCTCCCTCAGCATCCATCCAAGCTGGGGAGCGAGTTACCGGTGGGAAGCCATTGGAACAATAACACAACACAGGTGCAGGGAAAGGCAGTCACCATCAACCTGCCGGGAAGAGAACAACCGCAGCCGCCTGTGGGACCCGTCCATCCAGCCGTTTGTTTGACCAGAGACTCTGTGTGAATTACTGGCTGAGTGAGTACCACCGTGCCGTGCGGCACAGCGCTGACCACGCAACCCTGCACCTCACAAGGCCCCGTAACCCGCCTGTCATCCCCAAACCCTCACCGGGGCCCCGGGACAACCAACCCCCTACCCATGGAGGGGAGAACCAACATCCAAGTTGCTCCCTGTCATCGCTCCCGGGATCCCCGTCCAGAGCAGCGGTGGTGTCACAACCTCACCACAACCGTGGGTGGCGTCACGGACAATATCCCCAAACCACACACCAACTCCCTTTCACTCACGGGCGAGGAACGCCGCTCGAGTCCCCGGGATCCGGCCCACCGCTCGAGCCACCACTGAGCAGCAGCAGCAGCCGGACCTGAGCAGTGGGTGAGCGCAGCGTCACGTCCTCCGCCCGCGACACGAGGATCACAGTAGATCCCCGTGTGGCTCCGGCCTAACAGTGTAAGTTCTTATGATCAGCAGGGTTCTCTGTCTTCTTCTATAGTGTAAGCTCTTATGGTCAGTGGGGTCCTCTCTTTCCAGTAAAGTGTAAGCTCTTATGATCAGTGGAGTTCTCTCTCTCTCTCTCTCTCTCTCTCCTACAGTGTGTAAGCTTTTGTGATCAGCAGGGTTATCTCTCTCCCTCTCTCTTGTAGGGTATAAGCTTTTAAGCTCAGTGGGATCCTCTCTTTCTCTCTCCTTCTCCTGCTCTCCCCCTCTTGTAAAGTATGACCAGAAGGTTACTCCGTCTCTCTCTCCTGTGCAGTATAAGTTCTTATTTCTTATAATCAACAGGGTACTCTCTCTTCTATACAGAGTAAGTTCTTATATTCAGCATGGTACTCTTCCCCTCTTATAGAGTGTAATTTCTTATGGTCAGCAGGGTCCTCTCTCTTCTGTAGAGAGTAAGTTATGGTCAGCAGGGTCCTCCCTCTTCTGTAGAGAGTAAGTTCTTATGGTCAGCAGGGTCCTTTCTCTTCTGTGTTTAAAATATTTTTTATTTTGAAAATTTGTGGGGAAGTACAAATTTGAAGGAGTTGTATTGTCATTGCATTAATCATTCTTATGTTCTATAATCTTACCATTTAAGTACTATAAAAATGTGAAAGGGAGTAAGGATAGGAAGAGGAGTATGGGGTTGAGGAGAGAAGTGAAATTTTTATTGGGAAAACTGGGAAGAGGGGGAAGGAAAAAGGGAGGGAAACTGGGAAAGGGAGAACATCTAATAAGTTGGTTGCAATATGAGAGAGAATATGAGGATTAAACATATACAACAGTTATAATTGAGAACTATGAAATATATCACATTTGTCAACGTCTAGAGGATTTCAATATTATAAGAAAACCCGAGCTGAAGGCTAAATAATAAGATGAACACAAAGACAACCACATGTTAGAATTCAATTAGTAGGATCATCTGATCTCATGTAACGCCTTGGCGGTATTGATTCCATGGATTCCAGTGCCGGAAATATTTAGGGAAATTATTGTTAACTAGAAGGTGGCCCGATTCTACGCATCGGGTATTCTAGAATTTACGTATTGTGTAGTTCATGTATGATTTTTGTTATATATATAGATGTTGTTGTGTGTAGTTACCAAGTGTTTGTGTAGGGCGCTGTACATGTTCTGAGTGTCGCGGGGGGTGAGAGCGGTGTTGTATGTGTGTTGCGTGTGTTGCGTTGTTTGTGGAGCGCTGTGTGTCTGTAGCGTTGTGTGTGTGTGTGTGTTGTGCGGTTTGTGTGGGTGTGGTGTGTTTTGGGGGGAGGTATGTTTTGAGCAATGTGTGTGTTGTGCAGTATGTGCGTATATTTGTGTGTGCAGCGTTGTCTGTGTGTGTGGGTGTCTGTGTAGGGCGTTGTTTGTGATTCCTAGTGTGTGTGTGTTGTGCAGTGCGCGTGTGTGTGTGTGTTGGGGGGAGGTGTGCACCTCCCATCGTGCTCCATCCCCCATGCTGCGCACCCCCCATCGTGCTGCATCCCCCATGCTGCGCACTCCCAAACGTGCTCCATCCGCCATGCTGCGCACTCCCAAACGTGGTCCATCCGCCATGCTGCGCACTCCCAAACGTGCTCCATCCGCCATACTGCGCACTCCCTATCGTGCTGCATCCCCCATGCTGCGCACTCCCAAACGTGCTCCATCCGCCATGCTGCGCACTCCCCATCGTGCTCTATCCGCCATGCTGCACACTCCCAAACGTGCTCCATCCGCCATGCTGCGCACTCCCAAACGTGCTCCATCCGCCATGCTGCGCACCCCCTATCATGCTCCATCCGCCATGCTGCGCACTCCCAAACGTGCTCCACCCGCCATGCTGCGCACTCCCAAACGTGCTCCATCCGCCATGCTGCGCACTCCCAAACGTGCTCCATCCGCCATGCTGCGCACTCCCAAACGTGGTCCATCCGCCATGCTGCGCACTCCCAAACGTGCTCCATCCGCCATGCTGCGCACTCCCAAACGTGCTCCATCCGCCATACTGCGCACTCCCCATCGTGCACCATCCGGCATGCTGCGCACTCCCAAACGTGCTCCATCCGCCATGCTGCGCACTCCCAAACGTGCTCCATCCGCCATGCTGCGCACTTCCAAACGTGCTCCATCCGCCATGCTGCGCACTCCCAAACGTGCTCCATCCGCCATGCTGCGCGCTCCCAAACGTGGTCCATCCGCCATGCTGCGCACTCCCAAACGTGCTCCATCCGCCATGCTGCGCACTCCGAAACGTGCTCCATCCGCCATACTGCGCACTCCCAAACGTGCTCCATCCGCCATACTGTGCACTCCCCATCGTGCTCTATCCGCCATGCTGCACACTCCCAAACGTGCTCCATCCGCCATGCTGCGCACTCCCAAACGTGCTCCATCCGCCATGCTGCGCACCCCCTATCATGCTCCATCCGCCATGCTGCGCACTCCCAAACGTGCTCCACCCGCCATGCTGCGCACTCCCAAACGTGCTCCATCCGCCATGCTGCGCACTCCCAAACGTGCTCCATCCGCCATGCTGCGCACTCCCAAACGTGGTCCATCCGCCATGCTGCGCACTCCCAAACGTGCTCCATCCGCCATGCTGCGCACTCCCAAACGTGCTCCATCCGCCATACTGCGCACTCCCCATCGTGCACCATCCGGCATGCTGCGCACTCCCAAACGTGCTCCATCCGCCATGCTGCGCACTCCCAAACGTGCTCCATCCGCCATGCTGCGCACTTCCAAACGTGCTCCATCCGCCATGCTGCGCACTCCCAAACGTGCTCCATCCGCCATGCTGCGCGCTCCCAAACGTGGTCCATCCGCCATGCTGCGCACTCCCAAACGTGCTCCATCCGCCATGCTGCGCACTCCGAAACGTGCTCCAACCGCCATACTGCGCACTCCCAAACGTGCTCCATCCGCCATACTGCGCACTCCCCATCGTGCACCATCCGGCATGCTGCGCACTCCCAAACATGCTCCATCCGTCATGCTGCGCACTCCCAAACGTGCTCCATCCGTCATGCTGCGCACTCCCAAACGTGCTCCATCCGCCATGCTGCGCACTCCCAAACGTGCTCCATCCGCCATGCTGCGCACCCCCCATCATGCTCCATCCGCTTAGGAGTGCGCAGCATGCCGGATGGTGCACGATGGGGAGTGCGCAGTATGGCGGATGGAGCACGTTTGGGAGTGCGCAGCATGGCGGATGGAGCACGTTTGGGAGTGCGCAGCATGGCGGATGGACCACGTTTGGGAGTGCGCAGCATGGCGGATGGACCACGTTTGGGAGTGCGTAGCATGGCGGATGGACCACGTTTGGGAGTGCGCAGCATGGGGGATGCAGCACGATGGGGAGTGCGCAGTATGGCGGATGGAGCACGTTTGCTCAGCCTCTCTCCTTCCAGCCTCCCTCAGCATCAGCCCCCCCCTCCCAGCCTTCCCCAAGATCAGCCTCTCTGCTCCCAGCCTCCTCCAGCACGCCGTGCTCCTCTGCCGACACTCACCCACACCCGATCGCATCCACTCACCCACACAACTGATCGCATCCACTCACCCACACAACCGATCGCATCCACTCACACACACAACCGATCGCATCCACTCACACACACAACCGATCGCATCCACTCACACACACACCCGATCGCATACACTCACACACACACCCGATCGCATACACTCACACACACACCCGATCGCATACACTCACACACACACCCGATCGCATACACTCACACACACCCGATCGCATACACTCACACACACAGACACTGACGATATTGCACATACGCGCTGATACTCACAACATCCGGGGATATCACATGCTTCTGGCCATGTGATCCTCCGTCAGGTCCTGGAAGCTCACAGCACAATATCGCCGCCGAGAAGCAAGCGATATCCCAGGATGTTGTGAGTATGTGGATGCGATGTGATGTGTGTATGTGAGTGAGTGTGATCTGATTTGTGTGTGTGTGTGTGTGTGTGCTGTTATGTTATGTATGTTCTGCAGCTGCAGGACCTTGATGTGTGGATGCGATGTGATGTGTGTGTGAGTGTGAGCCGGTGTACACTGGTAACTATGATACACATCGGGTAACTAAGGGACCTTAGTTACCCGATGTGTATAATGGTTACCAGCTTTCACGGCCTCCGTTAAGATCCCAGCATCGCAAGGTTATGTCTGGCGCTGCCGGGATCCTGACGGAGCCGGTGTAGAAGCAAGCGATATCCCAGCATGTTGTGAGTGTGTGGATGTGATGTGTGAGAGTGAGTGTGAGAGTGAGTGTGATCTGATGTGTGTGTACTCACCTGGGAATCGGAGCCCCGTGTCAGTTGGGCCACAGCGAGCGTGCATTGCGTGAGGGGGCGGGGCCTGCAGAGAGCCGGGGCGAGAGGCCAATCCGTGTGGGGGGGCGGGGCCATGGCGAGCCCAGCGGCCAATCAGCTTTGTGTCACCGTAAGGACACAATTTCGGAGCATGACAGACAGACAGACAGATAGACAGACAGACAGACAGACAGACAGAATAAGGCAATTATATATATAGATAGTGGCATAATGTTTCTCAAAATTGTTGTTTTGGGCTAATGCTTCAATAAGTTGTGTAATAGATGGAGGGAGGGGATTTTTCCAGTTGGCTGCAATAAGGGATCTGGTGGTGAGGAAGATGTGGATAATAACAAATTTGAAGGATGGATCAATCTGGTCAAGGTCTAGAGAGAGGAGAGCTAATTGGGGGGTAATAACTATGTTGGAATGGGTGATTTGATTAATTAGTTTGGATATTTCTATCCAGAGGTTTTTTAATATTGGGCAATCCCAGAAAATGTGCAGTAGGCTACCAGTGCCGTTACAGTTCCTCCAGCATGAGGAGGAGTTGTTTTTATTAATTTGGTGGAGCCTGAGTGGAGTAAAATACCATCGGGTGAGAAGTTTGTAGTGGGATTCTAAAAGAGAAGAGCAAATAGTTGAGGAATTTGTTGCTTTTAAACCGATCTGCCAATTCTCTTCAGAAAAGGATTGTTTTAGGTCCTTCTCCCAATCCAGCATGTATTTCAGTTTCTCGAAATTTAGATCTTCTATTAAATGTTGATATATTTTTTGTTTTTTCCAAATAGGCACACTATTTGGGTTGCAGAATAATGTATCAATTATCTCTGGGAGGGGATTGTTATTATTAAGGATTTTACGCAGGGATTCTCTAATGGAAATAAGAGTTTTGAAATCTGAGTCGGGTATTTTATGCTTAATTTTAATATTCAGAAAAGAGATAAAATCCAAACCATCATGAATGTCGCTAATTTTGTTTAGTTTTGAGTTGTGCCATGAGGTCGGTATCTTCTGGTTTGCGATAATAGCTAGGAAGTTGAGACTAAAGTTTCTAATTTGGTTATATTTGTTTATTTTAGGAGTTTTGTTAGCAAGGTGTTTCCATGCCTGTATAGAGGCTCTCAACGTGGGGGGATCAGGTGAAGGGAGAGATGGGTTGAAAAGATGGGATAAAATAAGATGTTTAAGGGGACGATAGTTGTTAAAGAATAATTCCAAATCCACCCAGGGAAATGTGTATGAGTCTCCCACCCGTTGACTTTGTTTGATTAAATATCCTCTCTCTTCTGTAGAGAGTAAGTTCTTATGGTCAGCAGAGTCCTCTCTCTTCTGTAGAGAGTAAGTTATGATCAGCAGGGTTCTCTCTTTCCTTTAGGGTGTAAGCTCTTATGGTCAGTACGGTCCTCTCTCTCCTGTATAGTGTAAGTTATTATGGTCAGCGAGGTCCTCTCCCCTTTTGAAGAGTGTAAGTGCGTCACCCAGAGAAGGGGGTACTCAGTCCCAGGCAGTAACAAATGGGAATGTCACTCTGGTGGCCGTTGCCCTGGGGACACTTAATGAAATGGCAAGGACTATTTATAAGGAATAATGAAATTAATGTTCGTGACGCCACCTGTGGTAGTGCGGCAAGGGAATAGGTACCGCCGCTGCTGCTTATGAGGTACTGGGGCTGATGGAATTGTGGCGCCCCTGACCTGGTCAGGCACCACTGAGTACTGCACCCATGCTGGGGACAGTACAATACAGGTAATCCAGAAGGCTGACCGGGGTGTGGAACACAGGCGCATAGTGATCAGGTCTCACACATGTACCCATGAGAGGACCCCTGGGGATCCCAGGAGGGGGCAAAGCCTATACCTCCACTGGAATAGTGGCAGGGGGTTAAAAGCCTCCATCTCCTCTCAAGGGGTGTGGTGGAGAGTCTGGTTGCTAGGTGGCGTAGGCAAGAACAGGAGAGGAGGAGCAGTGAGTCAGTTAGAGCAGAGAACTCCAGAGGGCTCAGTGAGGAGCAGACCTGTGGGGCTGATGCTGTCTAACAGCGCCCGCGCAGTGACTACAGACGGGGGAGAACGGTCAACTAGGAGTGCTGCCTGAAAGCCAGCTTCAGCTAGAGAGTGCACGGAGTGGGAAGTAAGGAGACTTCTAGAGAGCACCAGGCCCAACCGGGCGGCAGATCCCGAAGCGAGGATAGATTCACCTTTCCCTGCTAAACCTGCCGGCGTGGGGCTCTTACAGCCCACACCACAACAACCAAAAGCCGCAGCCACGTAACCGCAAGTAGGGCCCATAGGTCACAGGAGGCAAGAGGCTGGAGTGGCCTGGCCCGGGGAACAAGCACACGGCAAAACAAGAAGGGGAGAGAGGCTTGGAGCATCTTCCCTGGGTGACCCCCATAGGGACTCAAAGTCGGGGTCACCCCAAACCACCAAGGGCTAAGGAAGGCGAGTTTGTAGTCACCCTCATACAGTCAGCCGGAAGGATACCTGGTTCCCACCTGGTTCATCCCAGCTACGCCCGGGTTACTCACCCTGCCACCTGAAGTGAGTAAAAACCCTGAAAGACACTTTGCCTGTGTGTGGTCATTCTGCGACTTGTGGTACTACAGCTTTACAAAGGGCCCTGGGGCTTGCCTCACTCTCAGGAGGCTACTACACCCGACTGCACCCACCATCAGCCCCAGGTGCCTCCTAATCTGCAGTGGCGGTCCCCTCTGACCGCAAATCTGAGAGTGGCGTCACGATCAAAACTGAAGATTCCCTACCTGTGACCAGCACCAGCTACGTGGAGTCCCTGAAGGTATGCACTGATACAACACCGGCGGGGCTTCACATCTGGCGTCACGAACAGGATAAGGACTAGACCTGTTCAGACAGGTGACTATGTGCCTAGGCGGTCCGCTTGAAAAATTGGAAGCGCCGCCATATTGCCACCATGAAAAGCGCGCTGAAAAACAACAGCAGCCCGCGCTGGAAGAAGTTACCGCCCACGAAGAGGTGTGGCTACCCAGAGATCCCCTGCAGAGTTCTGACCTTGCCAGCTATGAGAGTGGAAGCGTCGAGAGACGGCGGGAAGGAAAGGAAGCCACAAGCCTGCTGCTGGGAGAGGAGCTACTGAAAGAGGCAGAGCAGAAACTGGACAGCTTGTTACAGGAGGCAGCGAAGAGTCCACTGCTGGGAGACCGTGCAGAAGACGGCGCAGAAGAAATGGCGTCTGACCGCAGGAACCCAGAACCAGGCTCCGCTGCCTGGTGGTACCGAGAGCTGGCCCAGTTTTGCAACCGGCTGGAGACCCGGGTCGTGGAGCAGATTCGGGAGGAACGGATGGAACTGCAGGAGATGACCGCGGCGGTTCGGGCCTATGAAGGGAGAGCTGCGCGCCGGGTGTCAGGCGGGACGGCGACGACGCAGACCCCAGTGCTACCAACAACGGGTGAGTCGAATGATGCCCCGGCCCGCGCAAGTGCCCCGACCCCTGCTGCCACGTCCGCGGTCCCTGAAGAGGCGTCCGGCGCGGCGACGCTGAACCAGGCCGCAGCCACGCCAGGTGCGGCCCGCCAAGCCCCGGTCGCCGCAGCGATGCCCTGCTCGGCCCGCCAAGCCCCGGCCGCCGCAGCGATGCCCTGCTCGGCCCGCCAAGACCAGGCCGCCGCCAAACAGGGCGCGGCCCGCCAAGACCAGGCCGCCGCCATGCCGGGCGCGGCCCGCCAAGACCAGGCCGCCGCCAAACAGGGCGCGGCCCGCCAAGACCAGGCCGCCGCCATGCCGGGCGCGGCCCGCCAAGACCAGGCCGCCGCCATGCCGGGCGCGGCCCGCCAAGACCAGGCCGCCGCCATGCCGGGCGCGGCCCGCCAAGACCAGGCCGCCGCCATACAGGGCGCGGCCCGCCAAGACCAGGCCGCCGCCATGCCAGGCGCGGCCCGCCAAGAAAAGACTACCTCAGCATTTACCCCGGCCTGTAAGGCCAGAGCTGACACTGCTCCCCAGTCCCCGGAGGTCTCTGATAGGAAGCCCACGCTGGAGGAAGAATACTGGCAGATGAGGGCCGACATGGAGGCCAAGTTTCCCCAGTGGTTGGTGGATCTGTACCTGCGCCCCCCATGCACCCCTGAGGAGATTCAGATAACCCCTGCAGCTACACCAGAGAGTCCCCCGCATGGGCCAGAAGGAGAAAGTCCATCCCCAGTCCTGCCATCAGAGGAGTGCCAGGAAGAACTAAGGGGGAGAGGAGGCCAGGAGGCAGAAGGGCTAACTCCGACGCCAGCCGCAGCAGACTCCTACTCAGAGCCGGAGATGCCGCCATACTCCCGCTGGGACGAGGAGGACCTGACCCCCTCTGCAGAAGAAGAGCTGCCTAAGAGCCTCACCTGGGAGTTTGTGAGCTGCCCGCTACAGAATCCAGCCCGCAAGACACGGCGCAGAAGAACACAGTTTGCTCCAGCACCACAGTCTCCTGAACAGAGAGCAGTCACCGCCAGAGACCTAAAGGAGAAGCGTTTGTTGAGAGAGTCCAAAGCCCAGGCTAGAGGACCCCTGTGTTATGGCGTAGTGGAAGATTTCAACTTGAAAAGTGGCTATGGATTCATTGTAGCACCAGGAATAAAAGAAGGGATATTTGTAAACCGCAGAGATGTGAACGCTCATCTGCCAAGAGGACACCCTTGCAGAAATCTAAAGATGGGAGATTCCGTTCAGTTCACCCTGCATCAAGGCGAAAGAGGATTGTATGCTCTGGACGTAACGCTATGTCCCAACAAACCTTACAGCCATCCCCTGCAACAAGAAAGACAAGAAAGACAAGAAAGACAAGAAAGACAAGAAAGACAAGATAGAGATAAAGAACCAGATGTAGAAACAGATGAAGACCAAGAACGGAAAGATAAAGATCCTACAGATGAAGAAAGAGACAAAGAACAAGAAAGTCACAGGTGCCAGTGCCCGACGTGCCCTCGCCCTAGTGAAAAAGAGGAGTAAAAAGTAAAGTAGAGTAAAGTAAGAAGTTACTGTTTTGACCAGTTTTGAAAAGTTCTGTTTGCAACGTTAACGTTAAAGAAATGCGCCCACAAAAACTATTGTGAGAAATAAACTTTAAGGCTATGAACTTGCTATAGCCACAAACTCTCGCAGTGTAAATAGTTACACCAGTGGCACCACCACCAGGGCCAGCCTGTTTAGGGGCTTGGCTCGTCTGCAACCAGGGGGGCCCGTCCGTAGAAAAGGGCCTTGGCTCACCACCACAAAGAGGGAACCTGGTCAGCACCAACTGTGGAGGCCGCCTCTGCATCCTGCCAGAAGAGGCTGACGGCGCGGATCCACCAGGCCAGGTATACCCTGAAACCACCAGCCCATGAAAGCCGCCTCTACATCCTGCCAGAAGTGGCTGAAGTCGCGGCCAACGGGAGAGGAAGATTGGAGGAAAGGTCTGGGGAAGTAGATGGCCCAGATCTGGTTACCAAAAGGACCGGTGACCTGCCTCCTGAGAGGGTTTTGGGTGGGTTAACGGACTTGTGGGTGGAGGGTGGTGATGTCTGATACCTGGTGCTCTTAAAAATGTTTTACATGTTTTAATGTTTTATGCATTTTAAAATGTCTTGCAGCCCGAGGACGTGCTGGTGATAACTAAGGGGGAATGTGGCGCCCCTGACCTGGTCAGGCACCACTGAGTACTGCACCCATGCTGGGGACAGTACAATACAGGTAATCCAGAAGGCTGACCGGGGTGTGGAACACAGGCGCATAGTGATCAGGTCTCACACATGTACCCATGAGAGGACCCCTGGGGATCCCAGGAGGGGGCAAAGCCTATACCTCCACTGGAATAGTGGCAGGGGGTTAAAAGCCTCCATCTCCTCTCAAGGGGTGTGGTGGAGAGTCTGGTTGCTAGGTGGCGTAGGCAAGAACAGGAGAGGAGGAGCAGTGAGTCAGTTAGAGCAGAGAACTCCAGAGGGCTCAGTGAGGAGCAGACCTGTGGGGCTGATGCTGTCTAACAGCGCCCGCGCAGTGACTACAGACGGGGGAGAACGGTCAACTAGGAGTGCTGCCTGAAAGCCAGCTTCAGCTAGAGAGTGCACGGAGTGGGAAGTAAGGAGACTTCTAGAGAGCACCAGGCCCAACCGGGCGGCAGATCCCGAAGCGAGGATAGATTCACCTTTCCCTGCTAAACCTGCCGGCGTGGGGCTCTTACAGCCCACACCACAACAACCAAAAGCCGCAGCCACGTAACCGCAAGTAGGGCCCATAGGTCACAGGAGGCAAGAGGCTGGAGTGGCCTGGCCCGGGGAACAAGCACACGGCAAAACAAGAAGGGGAGAGAGGCTTGGAGCATCTTCCCTGGGTGACCCCCATAGGGACTCAAAGTCGGGGTCACCCCAAACCACCAAGGGCTAAGGAAGGCGAGTTTGTAGTCACCCTCATACAGTCAGCCGGAAGGATACCTGGTTCCCACCTGGTTCATCCCAGCTACGCCCGGGTTACTCACCCTGCCACCTGAAGTGAGTAAAAACCCTGAAAGACACTTTGCCTGTGTGTGGTCATTCTGCGACTTGTGGTACTACAGCTTTACAAAGGGCCCTGGGGCTTGCCTCACTCTCAGGAGGCTACTACACCCGACTGCACCCACCATCAGCCCCAGGTGCCTCCTAATCTGCAGTGGCGGTCCCCTCTGACCGCAAATCTGAGAGTGGCGTCACGATCAAAACTGAAGATTCCCTACCTGTGACCAGCACCAGCTACGTGGAGTCCCTGAAGGTATGCACTGATACAACACCGGCGGGGCTTCACAGAATCAGCAGCAAGTGTGTTAACCCCCTTCGCAGGTAGGGTAAACCTCAGTGTCCTCTAAGTGCTGGATGAGGTAGATAGTGCAGGAACAGGCTATGAGACCTCTTGGTGTTGGATGAGGTACACAGTGCAGGAAACAGGGACACACACTGCTGGTTACCGTGGTGCTGAATGAGGTGCAGGCTGAAAGGAATCCAAACAGGCAAAGTCCAAGTGAAATAGGGAGTCTTTCCTGAAGATTTACTCACAGGTTACACTCCCCTGGTGCTGGGGACAGATTCCTGGTTCCCTTTGTCCAGGCTCTGTCTGTGTAGCCTGGCTATGGCCCCCTCCATGCACTTCTCTTGCACAGCTCTGTCAGAGTCCCTTGCAGCTTCCTCTCCCCTGGGCACCGTGCGATAGATCCTCAGGCGTCGCACCCAGACCTGACACCCAGCCGGGTGTCCTCCTCCTTCCTTCTCCTCTCTCTGTCTCTGACTGGACTTGTCTGATTTTCTCCTCCACTTCACTTACCAACCCCTCCCCTCCCCTCTAGGGACCTAGCTACAGGAGGGTTGGATTTACACCTCCTAGGCAACCTCCACTTCCTGGACAGGCTTTACACCATAGGACGGCCAATCCTCTGGTGTTTCAGGGTTGTGTGTTTTAGGTATGTGCAGGTTTAGCCAGAGCTAGGACTCCAGGAACCAGGTTGTAGATCTTAGGGGTGCTACATAAGCTCTTATGATCAGCGGGTTCCTCTGTCTCTCTCTGCTGAAGAGTGTTAGCTGTTATGATCAGTAGGGTTCTCGATCTCTCCTTTTAGTAAAGTGTACGTTTTTATGGTCAGTAAGGCCCTTTCTCTTTTTCCTGTAGAGTATAAGTGCATGGTCCTATCTTTTTCTGTCTGACTCCTCTCCCCTCCTGTGAATTTTCTGAGCAAATACTAGCTTTCCAGTGTTGGGATTTGCTTAACTTTGGGAGGAAAATTTGGTGAAGGCAGCAAATTCGAATTTAAAAAAAGCTCCTCATCTCTAGTTAATACTGTAAGTTTACATATGATGGAAGATAACATAAACAAAAACAACAGAAAAATGCAACACAGGTGCAAAATACTGATGAAATAATCATTTATATGTGCCGCCCTCGTGCCAGCAGCCGGCGCTGCTCGGATCCGGGCCTGCTGGGGTAGTGGCTCGAGGGGGGACGTAGATGTACGGGCTAGACCGTATTAAGTTCGTGACGCCACCCACGGTGTGTGGTGAGTTGGGACACCACCGCTGCTATGATGGGGAACCTGGGGGCGATGTAGTGACAGCTGGATGTTAACCCCTCCGTGGGTAGGGATGGTTGCCCCGGGGCCCAGTGTCTGGTGCAGGGGATAGCGACGGCAAGGAGGAGATTTAATTACTCATAGTCAATAAATCACACAAGTCTCTGGTAAACCAAGGTGCTGGTGGCAGGTGCCACGGCCGGTTGCATTCAGGTCCCCCACGCGGGCTGGTGAGCTCTATCCTTTTCCTCTGCACTGTTTTGTGTAAGGTGGACTTCCTAGTCTGGAACTCAGGAGTCGGCTCCCGGCTGGATGTGGCCTAAGGAGCCGTGCCCGCAGATGCTGGCCCGTGGGATCTATGGGCCCTGACGGTGACCTCTTATCCCTATCGGTGGGCTGTTGTCTTCTATGAGGGACTTTGGGTGGGACAGAACCTCTAGTCCTGGCCTCAATCAGTTAATTAACCAGGCAGCTTGTTTCCGGTCCTGGCTTCAGGGTCCGAGTATCCCCCTTTGTGCTCCGGTTTCCGTGTCGGTTCCCCGTGTCGGTACCGGCGGGCTACAACCCTGTCCCTGTCCACCTTGGTTATGCCGTCTTCCTGTCTCCTGCTGACGGAGATGACCGTCTGCCTCCTAGCCAGAGGCACCAGGGCTTCTACCCTGGCACCGTTCAACTTGGCCTTTTCCTGCTGGAGCTACATTTAGCTCCAGCCCACACTCCTCTCCAAACTGAAATTCAAACTCTTTCTGCTTGTTTTCCCGCCCCGGGCTGTCTGGACCCCTGGGTGGGCGTGTCCAACTGCCTGGTCACGCCCACTGGTGTGTCTATCTTTCCTTAAGGGGGGGTGACTAGGGTTTCAGGTCAGCTGTGTGTTTCCTAAGTGGGGGCTGGTGTTTTGTAGGGGCCTATCTGTGACTACCTGGTTTTGCCAGGGCGTCACATATAAATATACCAATTCATAGAGGTGGTGTTTGTCTAGTATTAGAATTGCACACAGATAAGGCTTGTATAGAGTGTTGTCATACAGATGTGGTGCACAGTACCTGGCTTACAGACTATTTATGAGGCCCATATTGTTAGAGCAGCTGTGCTGCTTTTGATTTTAGTGTAGGGCCTCTTACAAAAGTGAGAAACCTTGATCTGTTTTGTCATCATATGTATATTGGCCAAAATATTAACCAATATCTCATGCATATTATATATATTTTGCTGTATTGTTTTTTATTTTTATGCAAGATGCAATCAAGCCCATCAATATTGGACTTGTAAATTGCCCTGTCTGTCCCTGAATTTTTGTGTCCTTTTGCTATTTTTTTTTCTGCTTTGAAAACAGATGAACAGTTAGTGAAAACTATTGTACAATGACAAGTATGTGATGAGCAAAAGGGTAACAATGTTTTGAACTTTTGTCTTTCAGGCTCCATATCTCACCATTCACTACAGCTTTGAATGTGAGATTGCCTTCATTTTATAGAAAATCATCTTGGCTATTTCATACATTAATTTAACTTGCAACTATTTAGCATATTATTAGTTATATAGATTCTTGTCATGTCAGTGCATTGTTACTGTTTTGCTCCTGAAAATCTAAAATAAACCTTTTTTTATTTAGTTAGTCTGTCTTAGCCTCTCAACCATCCCGAAACACTGTGTCGGCAAATTGAGGTTCTGACTGACATAAATCCAAGGTTTGTTAAAGGGTCGATTTATACTATTAGCACTGCTATCTCCAGTAGGTGGTACTAGAGTTCAACTACGTCCTCACTGAAGAGACAATCAATTTGCATATTATTTTGTAAGTATTTTGTAAATACACCTTTGGCTTTCAACACTGAATCCTGAATCCTTCTGGGCATGCTCTTGATCAGATTCAGGCATGTCTCAAATGAAATCTGATCCCAGGTTTCTTCTACATGTTTACAATGTTGGTGCATACTGGTCAACTCACTTAGGTATGTAAATAGCTTTTTCTTCAACTATACCCACAAGTGTTTCATTGGGTTGAAGCCTGGGTACCGTGAGGGCCAATCCAGCACCTCTAATTCATTATCAATTAATCATTTTTTCATCAAACTTAACATATGCTTTGGGTCGTTGTCCTGCTGAAACATTGTCATCCTTTTCATACCCATAGTACTCAAGTATATGAAGTAACTCGCCTTGAAGGATACTTAGATACAGTTCAGCATTGAGACCACAATCGATCCTGGTTATGTATCCAATGCCTTTGCTTTTGAAACAACTTCAAATCTTCAGATTTCCTCCACCAAACTTGACAGTTCCTTCGATTTCTCGATTTGTTACCCCCTTTTTAGCCAGTTTCTTCTAGATGCATTTGCACCCATCACTGCCTAGTCTATTGACATTCATCTCATCACTCCAAATCACCGATTATAAATCTTTTTCTATCCACTTTTCGTACTTCATTGCAAACTCAAGCCAACACTTCTAATGATGATATTGTAGTCGAAGCTTCATCACCTTTTTCCGGCTGCCGTTCCAAACTTGTGTAACATGCGTCTCACAGTGCTTGCATGGATGCCTGTGACTTCACTATTATGAAGCATATGAGCTACACTCCTGTGTTTCTTGCGCCAGAACTGATGGACCTTGTGATAACTTGGTGACTGCTGATATTTTGCCTGGATGTCCACCTCTTTTCTTTTGAATTCATGAACATGTTCTTCAAATTGTCATGGCACTCACATGATGTAGTTTGGCAATTTTCTTGGCCAAGATACCACTATCGATGAGTTGGATTATACTGTTTCTATTTTCTTGGGAAATCTTCATTGCTGCTCCTCGATTTGAACCAGTGAGCTTTAGCTTGGGAATCAACCTAGTAAAACACTGCGCCATTAGGGAATGTGAGAAAAGGTTGTAATTTGCAGTATACAGTAAGAAAAAAATTCAAACACCTGGAGCAAAACAGTAACAATGCAGTAACATGACAAAAATCTGCAGAAATAATCATTTGCCAAATTGTTGAAAGTCAAATTTAAAGATAATTGTCTATCAAATTAAGGTATTCTCACACTCAAAGAAGTAGTTGATGGTGAGATGTGGAGCCTGAAAGTCAAAAGTTCAAAATATTTTTGCCCTTTTGATTGTCACTATATACTAGAATATGACTAAGCTAAAGGACCTTTATGATGGGTGTAAGTTAGAAAGAAAAGGCACAGTTCAACACTCAACCATGTAAATGTCGCAAGTAGTGATGGGCGAACCCGTACTGTAAAAGTTCGGTTTCAAAAGTACCCAATTGTTGGACCTGGGCAAGGAGTTCTCAGGGAACTCGGGAAGTAAAAAAAATAAAGGAAAACTAAACAAAATAAGAATAAAGCAAATGTACTATACTTATCGAGTCTCCGGCATGGCTGTAACTGCTCCCAGGGCCGCTTATTATCGCTCATCCATAAGCACTGCTTCCCAGGCCCACTGGCAGTCCCCATGTCTGTGATTGGTTGCAGTCAGACAGCATTCCCACACTGTGTGACAACGTCTCTGACTGCAACCAATCACAGACCCTATCTACGGGTTCCTATTGTGCAAAACAAAATAAATAAAAACAAATTGGCATAGGGTCGCCCTTTATTATGATTCCCAGCACAGATAAAGCATACGGGTACAGGCTGAACTCCCCAAAAATGTGCTTATCTTGGCTGTGTATCAAAACAAGAGGAACCGCATGTGGCCTTTTAAAAAAAATATTTAAATCATTTTAAAAAACGGCATATGGTCCCCCTGAATTTTGATACCAAGCCATGATAAAACCCGACAGCTGGAAGCTGATATTCTCAGACTGGGGAGACCCATGGTTATTGGGCCTTCCCGATCCTAAAAATAGCAGCCTGCAGCTGCCCAGGATTGTCACATCTACTAGATGTGACAATCCCAGAGATTTACTCAGCTCATCCCGATTGCCCTGGTGCAGTGGCAATCAGGGTAATAAGGGGTTAATGGCAGCACACAGCTGCCACTAAGCCTTAGATAAGTAATGGGAGGCATCTATCAGACCCCCCCCCATATTAAATAGTAAGGGAAAAGAAATAAACACAAACATCGAAAAAATCCTTTATTTGAAATAAAATACAAAAAAACACCCTCTTTCACCCCTTTATTAACCCCCAAAACACCCAGGTTTGACGTAATACACAGGGGGTCCCACGACAATTCCAGCTCTGCTACAAACTGAAGGAACAGCATGCAGCCATAGGCCATAGAACATGACTGTCCGCTGTGGGCTCCAGGAAGAGACAGTCATGCAATGAGCAGTGACATTACTCAGGCTATTTGCAGTCACAGGTTTCCACGGTCCTCTACCTGTGATTGCAGGTAACCTGACCTCAGTAAACTCAGTTACCTCACTTGAGGTGAGTTCACAGACCTGCATCTCCTGGCAGAAAACCGCATTTTTTTTGCCAAGAGATGCAGATTTGGTGCTGAAATTTCTACAGCATATTCATTCATGCAATCTATACCTCCTGGCAAAAAATGCATTACTCCAAAAGAAGCCATTACTCAAAAAAAAAAAAAAAGATTATGAGGAAAGACGATTATGTGGCAATACTGATACTATTATGTGGCAACATCTCAAGACATCAGTCAGAAACTCAAAGCTTGGGTAGAAATGGGTTTTCCAAATGGACAAAGACCCAAAGCATACTGGCAAACTGGTTACAAAGTGGCTTAAGGATAAGAAAGTAAATGTTTTGGAGTGGCTATTACAAAGTCCTGATCTCAATCCTATTGAAAATTTATGGGCAAAGCTGAAAAGGCAGGTGCGAGCAAGGCAACCTACAAACATGGCTGAGTTACACTAGTTCTGTCAAGAGCAATGGGCCCAAATTCCTACCAACTATTGTGGAAGGATATGCTAAACGTTTGACCCACGTCATACAGCTGAAGGGCAATGGTACCAAATACTAATGAAATGCATGTAAACTTTTGACTGCAGAAAGTAATAAAAATGCCTTAAACATTCTCTCTCTCTTTATTCTGGCATTTAGCAAATATAAATAATTTTTGTAATCCTAATTGACCTAAAACTATTCTGATTTCATGTAAGATAGTGAGAAAAACATGCATACAGTGGGGGGAAAAAGTATTTAGTTAGCCAGCCACCAATTGTGCAAGTTCTCCCACTTAAAAAGATAAGAGAGGCCTGTAATTGACATCATAGATAGACGACAACTATGAGAGACTTAGTGAGAAAAAAAATACAGAAAATTACCTTGTCTGATTTTGCAAGATTTAATTTGCAAATTATGGTGGAAAATAAGTATTTGGTCAGTAACAAAAGTTCATCTCAGTATTTTGTTATATATCCTTTTTTTGGCAATGACAGAGGTCAAATGTTTTCTGAAAGTCTTCACAAGGTTGGCACACACTATTGATGGTATGTTGGCCCATTCCTCCATGCAGATCTCCTCTAGAGCAGTGATGTTTGGGCCTGATGCTGGGGCAGCACAGACTTTCAACTCCCTCCAAAGGTTTTCTATGGGGTTGAGATCTGGAGACTGGCTAGGCCACTCCAGGACCTTCATACGCTTCTTATAAAGCCACTGCTTCATTGCTCTGGTGATGTGCTTGGGGTCATTATCCTTCTGAAAGACCCAGCCACATTTCAATTTCAATGTCCTTGCTGATGGAAGGAGGTTTGCACTTAAAATCTCACAATACATGGCCCCATTCATTCTTTCATGTACACAGATCAGTCGTTCTGTTCCCTTTGCAGAGAAATAGCCCCAAAGCATGATGCTGCCAACCCCATACTTCATAGTAGGTATGGTGTTCTGTGGATGCAACTCAACATTCTATCTCCTCCAAACAAGAAGAGTTGTGTTTCTGTGTTTCTACCAAACAGTTCTACTTTGGTACATCAGACCATATGACATTTTCGCAATACTCTTCTGGATAATCCCAATGCTCTCTAGCAAACTTCAGACCGGCCCGGGCATGTACTGGCTTAAGCAGGGGGACACAACTGGCACTGCAGGATCTGAGTCCGTGGCGGCTTAGTGTGTTACTAATGGTAGCCTTTGTTACGGTGGTCCCAGCTCTGTGCAGGTCATTCACTAGATCCCCCCGTGTGGTTCTGGGATTTTTTCTCACTATTGTTGTGATCATTTTGACTCCACGGGGTGAAACCTTGCTTGGAGCGCCAGATCACGGGAGATTATCAGTGGTCTGGTATGTCTTCCATTTTCATATTACTGCTCCCACAGTTGATTTCATCATACCAAGCTGCTTGCCTATTGCAGATTCAGTCTTCCCAGCCTGGTGCAGGGCTACAATTTTGTTTCTTGTGTCCTTCGACAGCTCTTTGGTCTTCACCATAGTGGAGTTTTGAGTGTGACTGTTAGAGGTTGTGGATAGGTGTCTTTTATACTGATAACAAGTTCAAACAGGGTCCATTGCTACAGGTAATGAGTGTAGGACAGAGGGGACTCTTACAGAAGAATTTACAGGTCTGTGAGACAGAAATTTTGCATGCTTTTAGATGACTAAATACTTATTTTCCACCATAATTTACAAATAAAATCCGGCCAAATCAGACAAGGTGATTTTTTTTATTTGTTTTCTCATTTTGTCTCTCATAGTTGTGGTCTGCCTATGATGTCAATTTGAGGCCTCTCTCACCATTTTAAGTGGGAGAATTTGCACAATTGATGGCTGACTAAATACTCCCCCCCTCAATGTATGTGTCTTTTTAGATAGTGTATAAAAACTTCTCTTTACAGCTGTACATAAGTATATAGGGGAACTTAGCTCCTACAAAAGTCAAACATGTAGTTGAGTTATTAGTGGTTAAGCACCTTCAATTTGCATACTTCATATCTTCCCAAACGCATAAGAAAAAAATATAAAAAAAAGCCAGACAAAACAATAAAATAGTTTAATTTTATTAAATGATTGTTAAAATATAAATAGAAAAAGGAGGTCATCAATAAGAGCCCTAAAAAAAGTGCCTCAGACCAGGCCATTTAAACAAAATGAATTATCACTGCTCCCACCTCCCAACCTCTGTAATGGTGTCTATGATTGATTGCAGTCAGCCTGCTGTATTCCTGCAATCCTCTCACTGGCTGTCTGCTCTCCTAGAGCTAGAGTGAGAGTTGCAAGTGTAGTGTAAAAATAAATAATTAAAAAAAATAACATGGGGTTCCCCCTATTTTGCTAACCAGTTAAGGGAAAGCAGACAGCTGGGGACTGATATCAGGCTGGGAAGGGGCCGATATCTCCATGGACCTTCCCAGCCTGATATACAAACCCTCAGTTGTCTGCTTCACCTTCGGTGTTTAGGAAAAATAGAGGGGACCTCATTTCTTAAATAAATACATTTTTAAAAAAACTAAATGGGGTCCTGCCTAGTTTTTATAACCAGCAAAGGTAAAGCAGACAGCTTGGGGCTGCTATTATCAGGCTGGGAAGGCCCATGATTAATTGACCCTCCCTTTCCAAAATATACCAGCCCCCATTTCTCCATTGAAAGAATTAGATTTTTGCAGATACATAATTACTCTTTGGCACTCTCGATTCATGTGTAGCAACTCTACAACTCCAAGTGCAAAAGGTTTGCTACACTTTGTATAGTCAGGACATTTCATTCCTAACTAAGTACGTTCATCCCACACTGGTGTTTTCTTTTCTCTCTCTTTCCTGCAAAGGAATCTATTTGGATATACTTTAGGTCAACACTGTGTTGAATCATTATAGATGTCTATAAACCACGTATTTTCATTTTTTCTTTTTTACTCTAAGTGTTCAAAATTTCCAGAACCTTAACTCCTCTTTTTTCCCATGCCTATGTCACAATATTTCTATTAAAGTTCTGTGAACTCGATCAGGTATCTACATACATGTGATGTTTTGTGTTTCCTGCAGCTTGAACTGTGTCATCAAGTCATGTGTCCTCCTTAGGCACTTTTTTCAAACAACCTGTCTACATATAGACCTATGTACCACATTTTTGTGTAATTTGGTTGTATCCTGAGTAAGATGTGGGAGCACTTCAAAACGCGTTGATTAAAAACGCATTGTCTTCAGTTTCCATGTGCACTGCCCTTTTTATCTAATCAATTCTGCAGGAAGGAGATTCCACTTCCATTTTGGGTTGTCTGATGGATTTGAAGTTACATTTTTTACATTCCCATTTAGACTACTTTCCTGAAAACTTTAGTGCTGTTAGCGAACAGCAAGAAAAAATATTTAATCAGGATATCAAGGAGATTGGAATGACAATACCAAGCTAGATGGAATGTATACATTATGAGGGACTACTACTGCATGCTTCACAGAGAAGATCCTCAGGCCTTCTATAAGATAAAAAGTATCAAGAGAAGCTTTGAAGAGAAAAGGAAAAGCCACAAAAATAAATTTCTAACTCCTTGAATGTTAGTGACCACTACAGCCCCATTGTAACACCCATACTGGCATCCCCACACTATACTTCTTCCTTCTCCCGGTGGGGATGCTAGCGCACTCATCATCCCAGTGGCTCAGCATTGGCATATGTCCCTGTTACTTTTGCTGGTTTCCAGGTGCCTGCACACCCTGCACAGGTTTCCGGGGAGTGCACACACGCGCCTGTCTGCTCTTAAAGGGCCAGCGTTCCCCAACCCAGAAGTGCCTCTCAGCCTATGACTGAGAGGCACTAAATATTTAAAGAATGCTCCTCGTTTGGGAGGTGCATGAGCAATGTGGTCGTACTGCTAGAGACTCGCTGCTCGTTGTGAGGTCCTGTTCTATTCCCTGTATCAGTTATCTGCTAACCCATACCTATGTTCTAGAACTTGCTGTACCTATCGTACCTGCAGTACCCACTGTACCTGCCATACCTGTTGTACCTGCCATAGCCTCTGCACCAGCCTGAATCAGCCATCCAGACTGCACCAGCCTGAACCAGCCATCCGACCTGTGGAACCTTCTGCACCTGCTGTACCTGTCATACCCTTTGCATTAGTCTGAACTAGCCATACAGTCTGCACCAGCCTGAGCCAGCAGTAGTATGCACCAGCCTGAACCAGCTGTCCAGTCTGCACTAGCCATCCAGTCTGTACCGGAGCCCGTCCCTGCATCCTCGACCCCTGGGGACAGCTGACGCAGTGCTCTGATATTCCCTGGAGTAACACCTGCTGGCTACCTCACAGCACAAGCCTAACCTCACCCTGAGAGGCTCTAGTGAAGACGAGGTAGTCACTTAGTTATGTCCCTCCAGGTTGAGCCGCTGCTGTGGCATATTGGGTCCACAGTCATGAGCCTAACAGTTTGCTCAGGCCATGGACTCCACAACTCTGGGTTATGATCCAGGTCCAGCAACTCAGGTAGTAAAAAAAAAAAGATAGAAAAAAGAAAGAAAATACGTATAAAGCAGGTGCGCTATACTTCCCGAGTCTTTGACGCGGCTGTAACTGCTTCTGGGGCCACTCATTCTACTTCTGAGGCCACCCATTAGTTTCATACATATTTACTACTTCCCCTGCCCACTGGCAGTCCTGGCATCTGTGATTGGTTGCAGTCAAACTGTGCCCCCAGCCTGTGTGACGTCTGACTGCTTGCAATCACAGTCCCTGTCTCCATCTCTATCGTGGTATAAAAATGAATTAAAAATTTGGCGTAGGCTCCCCCCAGTATTATGATTCCCCACCCACCGGTGTCTGTGATTGGTTGCAGTCAGATGCGCCCTCACCCTGAGTGACAGCGTGTCTAACGCTTCCAATCATAGACGCAGTGTGCATCTATCGTGGTATAAAAAGAAATATAACATTTGGTGTAGGGTTCGCTGTATATTGATACCCTATCAATATAAGAACCAGCTTTGATACCGAGCCATGATAAAGCTGACAGCTGCAGTTACAGCTGCAATTGAGATGGTTCACTGGCAAAATTTTAGCAGACACTAAAAAGTAGCAATACCTATTTAGATCATTCACTGGCAACTCTTTAGCAATCCCTATTTATGTCATAAAAATGCTGATTTGTGGCACACATCTTTCTCTACACTGAACATCACTATTCTACAAAAGATGAGGATGTCCAGCTCTTCAGGCAAAAAAATCACGTCTTTATTTTATCATGCAGACACAGAGAATGACATGACCAGCACAACGCGTTTCAGGTGAAAGCACTCACCCTTAATCATGATTAAGGGTGAGTGCTTTCACCTGAAACGCGTTGTGCTGGTCATGTCATTCTTTGTGTCTGCATGATAAAATAAAGACGTGATTTTTTTGCCTGAAGAGCTGGACATCCTCATCTTTTGCATTATTTTGGGCTGTGGCAGTGCCTGTCCGTGCTCCAGGACGAAATCAAGACTGAGCTTTTTCCACGGTGAGCTGATTCATACTATTGAACTATCACTATTCTACACCATCACTCTTCTATCTACCTCAATTACCTATGATTAAACCCCTAACTAAACTAACTGTCTAGCAGCAGAGGCGGCAGCACCTTCCCTAAGCTTTAACAATCACAAAATGGCGTCAATGCTGCATGTCCGCATTTTATATGTCCTTGTGTCTGAGCCTTGTGGCTGTTTTCTGCATTGTGAATATTTGTGGATGTTCCTGCAGCCAAAGTTAAGAAAAGGAAAAAAAGGTGCTCCGCTCCTCTGGCCTCTCCCCACCCCATCCCATCATGAAACACATCCCCTGTTCATCATACAGCACCGCAATCCTATCCAAAAGCATCATATGTTATTAAGAAGCATTTTGGAAAATGAACATAGTAAGTCATTAGCAGGTTTGACCAAAAAATGCTTAGATACATGACCTAGAATCAGACAGGGAGATGCTTGTGTAAGGGGTGGGCAGACCCCTTACAAGGAGGTGCAGTTTCCCCCTGAAGATACCTCACTCTGGGGTAGTTACTGTTGATGTTATTAATAAACATGTTTTTACTGTGCAGTGGGGTTTCCCCTAGAGCCCGGGTGGGACGGCTGTCCCCATAGAAACAGGGCAGGAGAGAGGAGGAGCCGGCAGCTTAGAGAGAGAAGTGTGTGTGTGTTGAAGTCAGTTGATTCCAGGATGGGGGAGAAGGAACAGCCAGGGGCAGAGTGTGGAGCTGAGTGGGCAGAAAGAAAGAAAGAAAGAAAGAAGGGAAGAAGAGAAGAAGTGTCCTCAAGGGTGAAGCAGAATTGGTGTGGGTCCAGTCTGTGTTAGCCGGAGTGGGAGCCTAGGTGAAGTGGAGTAGCCGGGCACATCCCCACTAGAGGAGACAACAAGGAAAGATTTCCCCGAAACAGGAATTGTAACCGTGCGCTACAAAATCCGTGCATTGAGCTGTCTGTGAAACTCTGTGCAATAAAGATGTCGTCTGGTTTATCTGATCCCTGCCTGAAGAGTCTTCCTGCGGCTGAAAGTATGCTCTTTTACACCACACTCTGCCCCACAGAACAATCCCCTGTCCCAGTAGTGACGGCGGAGCCGAGGGTTGGCCTGAGAGAAAAGGGGGCCACGACTACAAGCCCCGAGGCACCCCCGGCACCCCGTTACATGTGGCGTAGTCGGCAGGATCCGGATTATCTGCAGGGGGTCCCGATCCAAGAAGATGGAGACCAAGTGGTGCCTAAGGCGTTGGACCAGGCACAAGACGGCGGTAAGATGGCCGCCGTCTTCACGAGTACAGTGAGCGCGCGAAGAATTGGCGCCAAACGAAAGACCCTGAGTTGGCCGGCGAAGAAAAAGAAGTACAGAGTACGCCGTCCAAAGAGGGGAGGTGCTGGCCCTAAGATGTTACTGAAAACATGTGGAGAGGGTGGCAGTACAGAGAAAAAGAAGAGTCGCCTATGCTGGGTCGATTTAATGTGTGAGACTGGGGGTGGAGCGTATACAAGAGCGGGAAAAGAAGGCCCGCCTCCACCTTCCCCAGCATCTCCACCGTCCCCGGCGCCATTACAGGAAGGTCTGCAAGAGATCGGATGGGAAGAGTTTCAGTACCGGAGACGTACACAGCAGAGACCGGTGCTGGCTGAGATTTCCCGGCCGAGAAACACGCTGGCGGTGTCGCCAGAAGTCATGACAGGACTGAGTGCTGACCCAGACAAGGGGACACCGGCAGTGTTAGCGATCCACCAGAGTATGGTCACACACCCGGTGATCATCGTGGGTAGTCCCCGTCCGTCCCGTTCAGCGACCCCGTCACCCCCGTCGGGGGTTGAAGAGGCAAAACCGGAGACAGAGGCGCCAGAACCACCAGTCAACTACGAACCGTTCCGGAGGCTGCGCCGCTTGCCAGGTCAGTCCCTTTCCGATTATGTGAGGGCTCAGCGGGCCGAATGGCAGCGCGCTTACCATCCCGAGTGACCCGTAACGACCGGAGGTGATGGACATGTTCGTGTTGAAGACCGGTGTTGTTAAGGAGCCGGAAAAGTTCCACAGTTTGCAACCATGTTTAAGTTACCGAGCCCGGAAGGAGCCTGATGCTGGACTGAGCCAGGGGCTCCCTCCGTGATGTTAAGGAAGACTTTATTGTTTGTCCTCCTATCTACAAAGACCGGGAGTGCTGTGAAAGCCTCCGGGCAGAAGACCAGCAAAGACCGGGAGTGCCTGCTGAAGGCCTCCGGGCACACTGCCTACAAAGACCGGGAGCTCCCAGGAGGGACTCCGGGCGCAGAACTTGGGCGCTCAGTGGTTGACTTTGTTTATGAAGGTTTTAAAGTTTTTATCCAAAGTTTGCCTTGCTGCTAAATTGTGTTTTACAGGTTCGAGCCTTGCCGGGAGGCTTAGGCTTAAAGAGGGGAGGAATGTAAGGGGTGGGCAGACCCCTTACAAGGAGGTGCAGTTTCCCCCTGAAGATACCTCACTCTGGGGTAGTTACTGTTGATGTTATTAATAAACATGTTTTTACTGTGCAGTGGGGTTTCCCCTAGAGCCCGGGTGGGACGGCTGTCCCCATAGAAACAGGGCAGGAGAGAGGAGGAGCTGGCAGCTTAGAGAGAGAAGTGTGTGTGTGTTGAAGTCAGTTGATTCCGGGACGGGGGAGAAGGAACAGCCAGGGGCAGAGTGTGGAGCTGAGTGGGCAGAAAGAAAAAAAGAAAGAAGGGAAGAAGAGAAGAAGTGTCCTCAAGGGTGAAGCAGAATTGGTGTGGGTCCAGTCTGTGTTAGCCGGAGTGGGAGCCTAGGTGAAGTGGAGTAGCCGGGCACATCCCCACTAGAGGAGACAACAAGGAAAGATTTCCCCGGACAGGAATTGTGACCGTGCGCTACAAAATCCGTGCATTGAGCTGTCTGTGAAACTCTGTGCAATAAAGATGTCGTCTGGTTTATCTGATCCCTGCCTGAAGAGTCTTCCTGCGGCTGAAAGTATGCTCTTTTACACCACACTCTGCCCCACAGAACAATCCCCTGTCCCAGTAGTGACGGCGGAGCCGAGGGTTGGCCTGAGAGAAAAGGGGGCCACGACTACAAGCCCCGAGGCACCCCCGGCACCCCGTTACACTTGTACCAAATTTGAAATTGATAGACGCGAAATGAACAAGTTCACTCATCTCTACATGTAATGATCCCTCAAACACCATATTACAGAGCTATTTTTTTCTAGAAGCATTCTCTACGGGAGAATCTTAGTAACATATGGCATCAGTGATGGGCTGCAGAACCGTTGACCTGACATCAGCGCTGCATTCTGCTAACTAAGATCACAGGCAGTAGTGAAGAGTCACTACTTGTGAATGGAAGGGTAAGTAAAGCTGCATTTATTATTTTCACCCAGTGGGAAAATATGAAGTAAAAAAACTAATTTGTCAAGAACCCTTTTAATAAAACTATGGAGTGAACCTTCATGGTTACCAGAATACCGAAATGAAGAATGCCTTTTATGACAATTTTTCGCCCATTGGCCTGCCTGGAAAATTCAAGAAAGCTGAAATTAAAGTGTTTTCTCACATTCACTGTAAATGTCACAAGAACCTTCAACAGTAGATTACCTTTGATATAAAGGCTTCTGCCTAGAAACAGTCTACTTTTCCTTAAGTCAGCACACTCAAAATTTGATGACTTTCTAAATGGTAGTATTCTAAGCCAGTAATCTCCCGAAAAGATCTAAGGCGGCATCAAAGAGTTGTTAAACTGCGTCTTCATACAAATACTGTAATGACTTAAAATCTGGATAAACAATATATTTACAGAGCTACATTCAGGTAATTGCATGGTTTTTGATACAAAATGTGAGTCTGAGGAGGTCTTAAGGTGTCACGCTCCCCGGGTCCTCGGTTCCGCTCCCCGGGTCCTCACCCCCGCTCCCCGGCTCACCTGCCACGCTCCCCGCTCTCCAGCCTCCGGTGCCCGTCCTTCCCAGGCCCCCTGGTCTCCGATCCCGGCGCCCGACGGCTTCCCAGGCCCTGGCCGGCTCCCCTGCGTCCTCCTCTCAGCTTCCTTCCCTGGCTTCTGGCACCCGGGCGGCGCGCATGCGCATTAGGGCGCGCGCGCGGTCACTGACCCTTTCTTAAAGGGCCAGCGTCCATTAACAGGAAATGAGGCTAAACAGGTACAGGGTATAAAGGGGGTTATTGTCCAAGGGGGCGGGGCCTGATCTTCGTGTTTCCTAAGCTAGGAATCAGGTCTCCTGGTGTCTCTGTGCATATACTCACCTATCTCTCTTGTAGAGCCGTGCCTGCCTCGCCATCCAGTCCTGCCGTATCCTGAACCCCGAACGCTGTCCATCTGCCATCCTGACAGTCCGCACCATCTCGGATCCCTGCGGTGACCCGTCATCTCGCTCCAAAGGTTCCGGACCCCGCCTGACATCATCTCGGCTTCCGAACCTGAGCTGCGTCACCCGGACTACCACCCGTGACTCCGTGGTCCCAGGGACTTCTCCGCTATACTCGTGTGCACGGACTGTTCTGCTGTTTATAGTGTTCCAGCTACCGGACTCTCTACTACCATCTAGGAGTTCGGCCCAGTGGATCCACCTCCTGGGTCTGCCCGTCCACCTGGCCGTGACAGTAAGATCAGGCCATGGATCCCGCTGCAGCACTAGCAGCCGTACAGGAGGAACTCCAACGCCAGCGTGAAGTCCAGACCCGCATGCTGCAATTCATGTCTTCTGTGGACGCCCGCCTGAACACGCTACAAACGGCAGTTACGACTTCAACATCCCGGGCTTCCACTAGTCAATCCACGGATCCAGCTCCTGTGGCGACTTCTTCAGATACCACCAGACTTCGGTTGGCTTCACCACCCCGGTACGCCGGAGACCCCAAGACCTGCAGGGGATTCTTAAACCAATGCTCCCTCCATTTCACGCAGCTGCCGCATTTGTTTGCCTCCGACCAAGCCAAGGTCGCCTTCATCATGTCCCATCTAGAGGGTGAGGCACTGGCGTGGATGAACCCCTTGTGGGAGAAGGGGGATCCTGTGACCACGAACATCCAGGACTTCCTGCAGGCATTCCGTGGTACTTTTGATGAGCCCGGACGCGCCTCCGCGTCTGCTTCGTCTCTTCTCCGGTTACGTCAGGGGACTTTGACGGTGGGTCAATACGCGATCCGGTTTCGCACCCTGGCCTCAGAACTCGGGTGGAACAACGAGGCTCTAACCGCCGTCTTCTGGGAAGGACTCTCAGGGCGAATTAAAGACGAGCTGGCGGGTCGTGACGTACCGACCACCCTGGATGCCCTGATTGCCCTAGCGACTCGAGTGGACATTCGCTTTCAGGAGCGATCCAAGGAAGTGTCCCGTGAGAGACGTCCAGTACGGCATTCCTCTCCTCCGCAGAAACCCTCCGTACTTCAGTCATCGACAGCTGGGGCTCCCGTCCACGAGCCCATGCAGATCGACCGAGTGCGTCAGTCTGAACAACGTCGAGCAGAGCGGCTCGCCAAGGGTCTCTGCTTTTACTGCGGTGAGGGCACACACCTGCTACGCTCCTGTCCAGAGAGGCCGGGAAACTCCAAAGCCTAGGGTTGGTAGGAGAGGCCACCCTAGGTGCTGGGACTCTCTCTGACCCGGTTACATGGACAGTGCAAGTGACAACGGGAGAGACGCGGTTCATGGCTGAGGCATACCTCGATTCCGGGGCAGCAGGCAATTTCATCCAGCAGGCCACGGTGGACAAGTACCGGGTGCCTGTTATTCCACTCGACAAGCCCCTAGTGATTGCCTCGGTGGATGGGAGACCCCTCTCTGACACCATCTCCTGGATCACCAGGCCGGTCGAACTGCGTATCGGTGCCCTTCACACCGAGAACATCGCTTTCTACGTTCTCCCACACATGTCCCACCAGATCCTGCTGGGACTGCCATGGTTGCGGACACACGAACCATCAGTTAGCTGGGGCACTGGCGAAATCACTCGATGGGGCTCTTCGTGTCATGAGAGGTGCCAAAAGTCCATACAACCCATCCGACGACCTCCGGTTCCAGAGAACCTACCGGGGCTGCCCTCGGCCTATTGGTCCTTTGCAGATGTCTTTGATAAAAAGGAATCCGAGGTACTGCCGCCACATCGTCCATACGATTGTGCCATCGACCTGCTCCCAGGAACAACACCACCACGAGGACGCATATATCCTTTATCTCCAGCCGAAACAAGGGCCATGTCTGCTTACATCTCAGAGAGCCTGGCAAGGGGGTTCATTCGGAGATCCTCCTCTCCTGCTGGAGCAGGTTTCTTCTTTGTCAAGAAGAAAGAGGGCGACTTACGCCCATGCATAGACTACCGGGGTCTGAATCAAATCACCGTAAAAAACAAGTACCCTCTGCCGCTCATTCCCGAATTGTTTGACCGGCTTAGAGGAGCTCGTGTGTTCACCAAGCTGGATCTTCGGGGTGCTTACAATCTGGTACGCATCCGCTCTGGTGACGAATGGAAAACCGCGTTCAATACGCGCGATGGACATTATGAATACTGCGTGATGCCCTTCGGCCTGTGTAACGCTCCTGCCGTCTTTCAAGAACTGGTGAACGACGTGTTCCGGGACCTTCTCTACATCTGTGTGGTAGTGTATCTAGATGACATCCTTGTCTTCTCTCCGGACCTCCAAACCCACAGAGAAAACGTACAGCTGGTTCTACAAAGACTGAGAGAGAATCGTCTGTACGCAAAGTATGAGAAGTGTGTCTTTGAGCAGTCTTCTCTCCCCTTTCTGGGGTACATCATCTCTGATACTGGACTGCAGATGGATCCCAAGAAGGTCTCCGCCATTCTCAACTGGCCTCCTCCTTCTGGACTGAAGGCAATCCAACGCTTCCTGGGATTCGCCAACTACTACCGCCAGTTTATCCCTCACTTCTCTGCCTTGACTGCTCCTCTCTCCGCTTTGACTAAGAAGGAGGCTAATCCAAAGGACTGGTCACCTGCGGCTGACGCCGCGTTTGGCTCTCTGAAGCGGGCTTTTGCTTCCTCTCCTGTACTCCACCGTCCGGAGTTAAACCGCCAGTTCACCTTGGAGGTGGATGCCTCCTCCTCAGGAGCCGGAGCAGTGCTCATGCAAAAGTCCTCCTCCGGGAAGATGGTGACTTGCGGATTCTTCTCCAAGGGCTTCTCAGCGCCTGAACGCAACTACACCATCGGTGACCGAGAGCTCTTGGCAGTCAAACTGGCTTTGGAGGAATGGCGCTACCTCCTGGAAGGTGCAGTGTACCCCGTGATTATTTACACGGACCACAAGAACTTGGAATACCTACGGTCCGCTCAGCGTCTGAACCCACGGCAAGCCAGGTGGTCCCTATTCTTTGCCAGGTTTGATTTCCAGCTTCACTTCCGACCCGCGGACAATAATGTACGCGCTGATGCCTTGTCCAGGTCTTTCATGCCCATGGAGCAGGAGGAAGAGACTACCCAACCCATCATTTGTCCTAGTAAAATCATTCCGGTGGCCCCTGTCACCCTGGCCCAGATACCGCCCGGGAAGACCTATGTCTCCGAGGTAGACAGGGAAAAAGTGTTACACTGGGGTCATGCCTCGAAAACAGCCGGTCATGCTGGTCAGAAAAAGACATGGGGTGCGATTGTACGTCATTATTGGTGGCCATCCCTTCGCACGGACGTCGCTGCTTTTGTATCCGCCTGTTCCTCTTGTGCCAGGAACAAGACGCCCAAACACCTTCCATATGGCCGTCTTCTGCCTCTGCCGATACCCTCAGTTCCGTGGCAACACATAGCAATGGACTTTATTACGGACTTGCCATTGTCCTCCGGACACACAGTCATATGGGTCGTGGTGGACTGGTTCTCTAAAATGGCCCATTTCGTCCCTATGGCTGGACTGCCCTCTGCTCAGGAACTCGCGGACGCCTATATACAACACATCTTCCGCTTGCATGGCTTTCCATTACACATCGTATCCGACAGAGGAACTCAGTTCACCTCCCGCTTCTGGAGGGCTCTCTGTAAACATCTGGGAGTGACTCTGGACTTTTCATCTGCATACCATCCTCAGTTTAATGGCCAGGTAGAGAGGGTCAATCAAATCTTGACCTCTTTCTTACGTCACTATGTTAACGCCCATCACGACGACTGGTCCGCTCTTCTTCCTTGGGCTGAATTCTCCCACAACCACCACATCAGTGAGTCGTCCTCCAGCTCTCCCTTCCATGTCGTTTACGGACTTCAGCCTTCCATCCCATTGCCTGTATCCCCTTCTTCGGATGTCCCTGCTGCAGATACAGTAGCCCGTGACTTTGCAACCATTTGGGACTCTGTCAAAGCGTCCCTTGGGCGTGCTTCCCTGCGGATGAAAAGACACGCAGACAAGAAACGTCTGGACCCTCCGTGTTTCTCTCCTGGAGATCTCGTCTGGCTTGCTTCCCAGTACGTCCGCCTGAAGATACCATCATACAAGCTGGGTCCTCGCTACATTGGGCCGTTTAAAGTCCTCAACAAGATCAATGAGGTCTCCTACAAGCTACAGCTCCCGGCCACGATGAGGATACCCAACTCATTCCACGTCTCCCTGCTCAAGCCGGTTGTCCTTGGTCCCTTCTCCGCTGCTGCCAGTCCGGCTCCTCCACCTATTGCCGATGACGACATCTATACGGTAAGGGATATCGTGGCCATGAAGACCGTACGAGGTCGACAGTTCTTCCTGGTGGACTGGGAAGGGTATGGTCCTGAGGATAGGTCCTGGGAGCCCAGGGAGAACGTGGGCACTCCTCTGATCCGTGCCTTCATGTCCCGGTTGCGGGGAGGGGGGCGTGGGGGGGGGGTACTGTCACGCTCCCCGGGTCCTCGGTTCCGCTCCCCGGGTCCTCACCCCCGCTCCCCGGCTCACCTGCCACGCTCCCCGCTCTCCAGCCTCCGGTGCCCGTCCTTCCCAGGCCCCCTGGTCTCCGATCCCGGCGCCCGACGGCTTCCCAGGCCCTGGCCGGCTCCCCTGCGTCCTCCTCTCAGCTTCCTTCCCTGGCTTCTGGCACCCGGGCGGCGCGCATGCGCATTAGGGCGCGCGCGCGGTCACTGACCCTTTCTTAAAGGGCCAGCGTCCATTAACAGGAAATGAGGCTAAACAGGTACAGGGTATAAAGGGGGTTATTGTCCAAGGGGGCGGGGCCTGATCTTCGTGTTTCCTAAGCTAGGAGTCAGGTCTCCTGGTGTCTCTGTGCATATACTCACCTATCTCTCTTGTAGAGCCGTGCCTGCCTCGCCATCCAGTCCTGCCGTATCCTGAACCCCGAACGCTGTCCATCTGCCATCCTGACAGTCCGCACCATCTCGGATCCCTGCGGTGACCCGTCATCTCGCTCCAAAGGTTCCGGACCCCGCCTGACATCATCTCGGCTTCCGAACCTGAGCTGCGTCACCCGGACTACCACCCGTGACTCCGTGGTCCCAGGGACTTCTCCGCTATACTCGTGTGCACGGACTGTTCTGCTGTTTATAGTGTTCCAGCTACCGGACTCTCTACTACCATCTAGGAGTTCGGCCCAGTGGATCCACCTCCTGGGTCTGCCCGTCCACCTGGCCGTGACATAAGGGAAATACGTATACAGACAGGTTTAATGTTTATGTTGTGCTTGATGATCTGCTTTATAGGTTAGGCGTTACTAAGCTGAAAAAGCAAAATGCTATTACATGAGTAATCTTGGATACAAAATTTTATATAAAGGGGCTTAGTTTGATATTTTCTAAACCATCAGGCATCAAGGTTCATGCTTGATTATACATTATAATGTTTGGGATACCCACAATTAGGAGAACAAAAACATACTAGTGTGGGACATTTTATGACCATTTAAAGGTGTCTAACATAATTTTGTGAAAGGGCCAGTTGATTTAAACAGAATATAAACCTGATAAAAAAAACTAATGTGCTTATTTAGGTAATAATAATAATAATAATAATTTGTAGCCAAAATCTGCTGTAGGTGAAGGAGCTCACATCTCACATATTTACATACCACGGTAGGACAAATAAGAATAGAAAAGGACAGACTTGCCACCTGTTCATAGACGCTATGATATTGATTAATAATAGGAGTGTTCATGTAATAATTGATGTGTCCTTTAGCAGTTTGTCATCATTTTACATTTCACAATTAGTATGATATTAAAGTCTTGTTGTACAACCCTATCCCATATGACCATAGCTATGTGCCAACGCTGCGGAAAATTCGTGGAATTTGCTGCAATTTTCTCACGGAAATTCTACGGATTTCTCAAAAATCCGCAGTACAGCGAGTCCCCAGCCATTTCTATGGCATTTTGGAACTGCTGTGTCCATGGTGCGTTTTTTTCCGCAGCCGAAATAATGCGGATTTCCATGTGGAAAAATCTGCAGCATGTAAATTATTCCTGCGGATTTTTCCGCACGAACCTATACTTACCTGACTTGATTGAAGACACTGGAGTCACTTCCTCCGGTGCAGAGGAGCGTGGTAGAGCCAGGAGCAGAAAGCAGGAGGTGGGCGGGGCCTGCACAAGCTCTGGTCATGTGACAGCCAGAGCTAGTTTAGACCCTCCCACCTTCTCCTGCAATGTGCAGACAGACACGGCTGGAGAGAGAAGTGCTGCGTGATGGAGGTAAGTATGAACTCCCCGATCACTCCAGCATTTGTTATGCATTGAGGATGCAGTGCCGAAGCCATGGTACTGTATCCTCAATGCAGAATGCCCGCAGCATATCCGCAGCACATTCCACAATAAAACCGCAGCATTGAAACAGACAAAGTTGTGCTGCGGTTTTCTAGGAGCTCCTGCGGAATGTCCTGCAGATGTATCCGCAGGACACTTTCCCCGTGGGCATATAGCATAAGCCATATGCAATTCCTTACCTCTGGGGTCCATTTGTGTGCTTGGAGCTCTAGAGGAGATCTTCTTCCACGCGTGTTATACGCTTGTTAGATTACAAAGCCGACATCTGTCTCTAAAGGGTACTTTGCACACTAAGACATCGCAGATGCGATGACGGTGGGGTCAAATCGAAAGTGACGCACATCCGGTGTCGCTGTCGATATCGTAGTGTTTAAATCCTTTTTGATACGATTAACGAGCGCAAAAGCGTCGTAATCGTATCATCGGTGTAGTGTCCGACATTTCTATAATGTAGTTGCAGCGACGGTCAGATGTTTTTCCTTGTTCCTGCGGCAGCACACATCGCTGTGTGAGAAGCCGCAGAAGCGAGGAATATCAGCTTACCTGCGTCACCGCGGCTCACGCCAGCTATGCGAAAGGACGGAGGTGGGCGGGATATTTACGTCCCGCTCATCTCCGCCCCTCCACTTCTATTGGCTGCCTGCCGTGTGACGTCGCTGTGATGCCACACGACCCGCCCCCTTAGGAAGGAGGCGGGTCCCTGGCCAGAGCGACGTCGCAGGGCAGGTAAGTGCGTGTGAAGCTGGCATAGCGATAATGTTGGCTACGGCAGCTATCACAAGATATCGCATGTGCGACGGGGGCGGGTACTATCGCACTCGGCATCGCTAGCCGATGCTAGCGATGTCGCAACGTGCAAAGTACCCCTTAGCCTTAGAATACCAAAAATTTCTCCAGACGTCATGGGCAGATGCTAGGTATCTAGAATGGCGTCTAGGCCGGAGAGGAGTCCTGGGAGACAGACACCTCCGGGGGTGAGGGCGAACGGTCCAAAGGCGTCTCAGGTACAGTGCAACCTCGACGTCTGACAGTAGCCCCGCCTAGCTTCCCCCCATTCCGACGCTCAAAGGCAGAAATGAGGTCAGAAGCTTGAATATTCTCCACAGGCTCCCATGTCTGATGCTCAGCACCAAGGCCAGCCCAATAAAACTTCCTTTCATGTACCACCTTAGACCCGAAGATAGCCTGAACCTCAAAATCATCCACAGATGAGTCAGAGTTGAAAAGGCGGGGACTATCGCGCTCGGCATCGCAAGCATCGGCTTGCGATGTCATAGTGTGCAAAGTTCCCCTAAGGCTAAGACCGCACTTTGCGTTTCCACCTGCGTTTCAGGTGCTTTTAGGTCCATTTTGAGATGCACCTTTTTCATGCCAAAAGGCATGCGTTTTGATTTTCCAGCAAAGTCTATGGAAAATGGGGATTTCTAGACTGCACTTTGCGTTTTAAAACGCTGCGTTTAATCTGCATATTTTGTGGCAAAAACCATGCGTTCAAAGAAGCAGCATGTCAGTTGTTTTTGCCATTTTGGGTGTGTTTTGCTAACATTGAAGTAAATGAGAAATGGCAAAAACCAAGAAACTTCAAATTTCCTGCTTTTTAGGTGCTGAAAACATGCGTTTTTGACTTCAAAAACGCATGCTTTTCTGACATTAAAATAATGGATTAATATGTCCCTTTACACACACACATAGTCTGACAATGAAATTAAAGAAAATTTTGATTTTATTGCTATTTTAACATTAAATATTATAAAACCGCTATAATTTCATGAAATATAAATATTTTCTTTATTAATTCCAAAATTATATATGTTTTCCTTTTTTTTATCTTTTTTCAAGATGTTTGACTATTTAATCTTTATTTAGCAGTGTCTTGATGTTCAAAACGCATCCGTCAAAAAGCAGGTGAAAAAGCATGTAATAAGCGCTGAAAACGCATCTAAAACGCGGTAAATACGCATGTGTTTTTAGCGCTAAAGTTCTGAAAAAGGCAACTTTGGTCAAATCAATTAAGCCCAAAACGTGTGTTTAGAACTGCAAATAGGAGAACGCAAAGTGCGGTCTTAGCCTAACAGCAGTGTCGAAAGCTGAGCTTTGAACAATGCTGTTAAACATTTATATGCCGCTTAAACATTTATATACAGATGTTAACCATTGATTTGCAGCAGCATTTAAATTACATAAATAACAATGTAAGTCCACCTCAGTAATCGAAGAGCACCAATAGTAAAATATGGCAGCTGAGTGCCTCCGAAAGACCCACATAACTGCTGTCTTAGTTTTTTTGTGAAGAGCAGTCAGAGGCAGAGCATCATAGAAGACCACAATTTACATTATATACTACAATGTAATAGTATTGCAGTAAAAATTGGTCAAATGATGGCAGGTTTAATTCCCCTAAAGGGGGCTTTACACGCTATGACATCGCTAATGCAAACTCGTTGGGGTCACGGAATTGGTGACGCACATCCGGCCGCATTAGCGATGCCGTTGCGTGTGACACCGATGAGCGATTTTGCATCGTTGCAAAAACGTGCAAAATCGCTCATCGGTGACATGGGGGTCCATTCTCAAAAATCGTTACTGCAGCAGTAACGAAGTTGTTCCTCGTTCCTGCGGCAGCACACATCGCTCCGTGTGACACCGCAGGAACGAGGAAGCTCTCCTTACCTGCCTCCCGGCCGCTATGCGGAAGGAAGGAGGTGGGCGGGATGTTACGTCCCGCTCATCTCCGCCCCTCCGCTGCTATTGGGCGGCCGCTCAGTGACGTCGCTGTGACGCCGCACGGACCGCCCCCTTAGAAAGGAGGCGGTTCGCCGGTCACAGCGACGTCGCCGGGCAGGTAAGTATGTGTGATGGGTCTGGGCGATGTTGTGCGGCACGGGCAGCGATTTGCCCGTGTCGCGCAACAGATGGGGCGGGTACCCACACTAGCGATATCGGGACCGATATCGCAGTGTGTAAAGCCCGCTTAAGGGAACTGAAAAAAAAATGTAAAAAGAAAATTAAGATTATAAAATAATATATTTTAAAAAACAAACCACCTCCCTTTTCCACCATTAAAAATAAAGAAGCTAAAAATGTTAAAAAGAAACATGTTTGGTCTCACCATATCCATTAAAATTAAGTCTGTCAGAATAATATTAAATAACCCATGCATTAAATGCTGAAAAGAGCTCAAAATGCTAGAGAATCATTTTTTGGCTACTACAACTTCACAAAAATACAATCACAAAAGCAATCAAAATGTCATATGTACCTCAAAATGGAATTTACGTAAACATCAGCTCACCATACGAAATACATGTTAACTTATTATCAAATCTATCAGAACTCTTGCTCCTGATTTTAGTGGTTCTCTCTACTGTCCTCAAATGAAGAGTGAATGTGCTTGCCATTGCTCGAAAATCGTTGGAGCATTGGGGTGCTCAGGCACTATGAGTGGCGATTAGACAGCCAAATAACATGCAGGGATTGCATTCTATTCATGTTAATGCTAAAGCCATGTTGGTTACTGGCATTACTGTGATTGACCTGCCGTATTCAGTTATTGGGTCTTACATAGGACCTGGTGATGCAATGCTCGGCAAACTGTTCTCTGGAAGCAGTTGAGGGAGAGAGGAAGAAAAGCTGCTGCATCATTAAAACAAAAGTCCTTTTTAAGGCTACCTACTATCCTTTGTCTAGTAAAACTGCTGTTACCTGCATTGAGTATAGGAATAGCTGGTGTGCGTTAAGGGATGTGAAGTGGGCAGTGCTCATGGTGTATGTAGAGGCAGAGACAGAGGCCATGGGCCAGGTAAAACTGTGCCTCTTCCACAAGATGCTCATCCACAAGATGAAGCTTCCTGTCCCTCTTTGCAGGGGCCAAGTGATACCACTCTTGAAGCCAGGAACATTGCGAACAGGTGGTCAGTTGGATTGCAGAAAATGCTTCCAGTATGTTTCCCAGCACCACCCTGTCTTCCAGACATTCAAGGCTCACTAGCCAAGAGTCTGAACTACAAAATTCTCACCCTGATCCTCCTTCCTCCCACCATCTCGAGTTCCAGGAGACAAATGATCCCACACTCGGACAATTCTGATGAGCTATTTACCTTTGGCCTCTCGCCCTGCACGTTTCAAGAGGAATATGAGGTGTGTGTAGTGATACCCAAATATTTGAGCAACCATGGTCAGAAGAAGACAACAGTGGTGAACTGCAATTAGGGTCTCAAGCGTTAGATGGTGATGACACACAGTTGCCAATAAGTAATGTTGTTAAGTCAACAATTCAGGAGGACCAGAGTGGGGAAATGGAATACAAGGTGGTGGACAATGAAGTCCCTGACCCGACGTAAAAAGGTGGCCTGCTGAGCGAGGACAGCAGCGCAGAAGTGGTAGGGTCTGCAGCACTGCAACAGGCAGGAGAAGACAGTGGGGTGGCCAGAGGGAGAGGGAAGGCAACTGTTCACCATAGCACCCACATGCAGCAAGTTCTCAGGCCAAGGGTTTGGTGATCCCCAGTCTGGTGCTTTTTTCAAGGAAGTACAAACGATAAAAGAACAGTTAATTGCAACCCGTGCCATAACAAGATCAGGAGGGACTTGACCACTAGCAGCCTGACCACAACCAGCATGCTCAGGCACATGTCATGAAAGCACTCTACTAAGTGGGCCAAATGCCTAGGTCCACAATCAATATCTGCAGGTGTCTCTTCCCTGTACTATGTGCTTGCCAATCTCCTGTCCAGGACGCAGGCGTGGATGCCTCCTGCCCTGCATTTGTTGTTGCACAATCACAACCAGCATCAGCAACTAAGTCTGATTTTTTGTACCAGTGCAGCGTTTAGCTGTCCCTACCCCAGCCCTTGGAACACAAATGTAAATACCAAGTCACCCACCCACAAGCCCAACATTAAACAGTCACATTTCCAGACTGCTTGTACTAAAAATGTTGCTGCTTAGGAAGCTGACCGAGCAGAGCAAAGTAAGTAGCCAGGCAACCGACCTATCCTAACCTGGGTTCTCCAAGTGAATTTGTGGGCTGAGTTTTGATCAGTGATGCAGTTTTGTGATCCTTCAGCTAGAACCGTGGATCCTAGCCTTAAATCCTGTAGAATGAATCTCAAAGCTTTTCTATCATCCTCCAGCTGGAACTGTAGCTCCCAAGCTGAGGTCATGGTGAATATTTCTTTGGTGACAAAACCAAGGATCTTTTATACCACTCTGTTCCCAATTCAAGGTATTGGGTCTTGCAGAATTGGTTAGAGATGGCTGTTCTCTCATTGTTTGCTAGTTCAATCCTACTGCACCATTTTCCTCTGAATTATGTAGTCAAAGGAGCTGAAACAATACACATTTAACAGACAATCCACATTTAACATACAATAGGGATCCGATTAGTCTGATCAGAGACAATGGCTAACTTCTCCCAATTTACAAAAGAAACCATGCATCTGGCCTAATTAAGAACAGTTCACCCCCACATGAGTGGCCAGACGCCGAGTCGTCACATTGCTCCGCCTTCTTAATTAGTCATAAAAAACTGCTGGATCCCTGTTGACAGGGCGGTGAGACATGATAGGCCTCCGATCATCCCATTCCTCTTCTCGGGACAGTCCATTGACTGAGGTCAGCAAGCAACAGAGGCTCCCATCTATACACCTTCCCCTGATTTCTTCCCCAAGGTCGGCAGCCACACTGTGGACAAACTCTAAGGTGGGGTCCATGAGTTGGGCTTCTCCAAACTCCTTACAATCTATGTCTCTCCATTCAATGGTTAGGTGTACTCACTATCATTAGCTCAGAGAAGGGTGATGGAGGCAGGGAATGTGGGTTATCCTAGGAAGAGGTGGCAGAAGGATCCACATCAATGTGGTGATTGGCTTGGTTGCGGGTGATAGCTGCGCCAAACTGACTGGATAGTGCATGTCCTAGGTCATTCCCCAAATAACAGTTGTGGTGAGGCCATCCATGAGCCAGACTTCAACCGCTTCAGGGTCGATTCCCCAGTCCAACTGCACACATGCCAGAGAGATGTCCAAGCACTGTCTGCCAGCCAGGAAAGTGGTCACTTGGTGGCCTGGTAAAGGGTGTTGTGGGTCACCAATATCTGGGATGACCAGGGTGATGGGAAACTCAGGTCTCTGAGTCTGTATGTCACCAACCTTGACATGCTGGATGTGAAATGAAGGTTGGCTGTGGAAGGGTGTCCAACTGGGTAGATCACTTCCTCTGATGCTGGTGTATCCTAGGGGTAGCATCACTCAGACCCTGATAGCTTGTCTCAGCCAATGTTGGCTGGCTGGGCCAACAACTGGGCTCCAGAAGTGGGGCCCTGACTTTGATGACAATCTTTGTCCATATGTGCAAGGTGCCCACATGTACAGTTAGGTCCAGAAATATTTGCACAGTGACACAATTTTCGCGAGTTGGGCTCTGCATGCCACCACATTGGATTTGAAATGAAACCTCTACAACAGAATTCAAGTGCAGATTGTAACGTTTAATTTGAAGGTTTGAACAAAAATATCTGATAGAAATTGTAGGAATTGTACACATTTCTTTGCAAACACTCCACATTTTAGGAGGTCAAAAGTAATTGGACAAATAAACCAAACCCAAAAAAAAATTTTTATTTTCAATATTTTGTTGCGAATCCTTTGGAGGCAATCACTGCCTTAAGTCTGGAACCCATGGACATCACCAAACGCTGGGTTTCCTCCTTCTTAATGCTTTGCCAGGCCTTTACAGCCGCAGCCTTCAGGTCTTGCTTGTTTGTGGGTCTTTCCATCTTAAGTCTGGATTTGAGCAAGTGAAATGCATGCTCAATTGGGTTAAGATCTGGTGATTGACTTGGCCATTGCAGAATGTTCCACTTTTTTGCACTCATGAACTCCTGGGTAGCTTTGGCTGTATGCTTGGGGTCATTGTCCATCTGTACTATGAAGTGCCGTCCGATCAACTTTGCGGCATTTGGCTGAATCTGGGCTGAAAGTATATCCCGGTACACTTCAGAATTCATCCGGCTACTCTTGTCTGCTGTTATGTCATCAATAAACACAAGTGACCCAGTGCCATTGAAAGCCATGCATGTCCATGCCATCACGTTGCCTCCACCATGTTTTACAGAGGATGTGGTGTGCCTTGGATCATGTGCCGTTCCCTTTCTTCTCCAAACTTTTTTCTTCCCATCATTCTGGTACAGGTTGATCTTGGTCTCATCTGTCCATAGAATACTTTTCCAGAACTGAGCTGGCTTCATGAGGTGTTTTTCAGCAAATTTAACTCTGGCCTGTCTATTTTTGGAATTGATGAATGGTTTGCATCTAGATGTGAACCCTTTGTATTTACTTTCATGGAGTCTTCTCTTTACTGTTGACTTAGAGACAGATACACCTACTTCACTGAGAGTGTTCTGGACTTCAGTTGATGTTGGGAACGGGTTCTTCTTCACCAAAGAAAGTATGCGGCGATCATCCACCACTGTTGTCATCCGTGGACTCCCAGGCCTTTTTGAGTTCCCAAGCTCACCAGTCAATTCCTTTTTTCTCAGAATGTACCCGACTGTTGATTTTGCTACTCCAAGCATGTCTGCTATCTCTCTGATGGATTGTTTCTTTTTTTTCAGCCTCAGGATGTTCTGCTTCACCTCAATTGAGAGTTCCTTAGAACGCATGTTGTCTGGTCACAGCAACAGCTTCCAAATGCAAAACCACACACCTGTAATCAACCCCAGACCTTTTAACTACTTCATTGATTACAGGTTAACGAGGGAGACGCCTTCAGAGTTAATTGCAGCCCTTAGAGTCCCTTGTCCAATTACTTTTGGTCCCTTGAAAAAGAGGAGGCTATGCATTACAGAGCTATGATTCCTAAACCCTTTCTCCGATTTGGATGTGAAAACTCTCATATTGCAGCTGGGAGTGTGCACTTTCAGCCCATATTATATATATAATTGTATTTCTGAACATGTTTTTGTAAACAGCTAAAATAACAAAACTTGTGTCACTGTCCAAATATTTCTGGACCTCACTGTATAACAGTGCCATCAGTTGGGAAAGTCACAGGCCCTGTTTAAAAACCATTGTCCTGGTGGGGCTTTTGCACGGTAGTGGGATAGTCCTGCTCGAGTAGCTGGCAGTAGGTAAAATGGAACTAAAAAAAAAAAAACTAAAATAAAAATGATTCCAGAACACAAGCATTCGCCTCACTTGAGGCTTTGGGCCCTATTTCGGCCAACAACTCATGGATTTAGGCTGTTATTGATTGCTGACTGCAAGGAATCCTTGATCTGGCACGCAGTTTAATTCCTCTGTTTCACCCTCGTCAGGATCTTCATAGTCCTCCATGATGTTCTGGGCATCCCAGGGGACCAATTTCTGGATCAAATCTGACTGGGTGTTGGTGACTCTGTATTCAATATGTAGAATCTGGCACAGCTCCTGTAGTAGCCGTTTACTGCTGAGGCTGTATGTACACTCCGGTCCTCTTACCAAGGCCGAGCTGGTGGGTTTGGATGTACGAAAGCTGTATGCCTCACCTTTGGCCTGCTGGCTGTGTCTCAATGCCTCTCTGGTAGTTGAGCCCTTGGACGGTGTCTACGAACACCATTCCCCTGTAGCTCCCCTGGATAAGCCTGGCTGAGTATTATCCCACTGCTGCCACCAGTTGTAGAGACAAAAGGGAAAAGGGTCATGGTGTGCTTTATGTCTGCTGGCCTGGATGTCTTCAGAATGACCACACGTACAAAGGCTTATCCCACTGGACGCCCGCACTATTTTCTCATGGGCAGAACACTACTCAGACAACACTGGGTGAGGGAACCATACTTTGGTAAAACTTTATTATTTCGCTAACAGACATAAACATTAGAGATGAGCGAACCGGCCGTGGTTCGGCTCGAGTTCGGTTCGTTGAACGTTCGACGAACCGAACTCGAACCAATAGGATATAATGGGAGGCAATCACAAACACATAAAAACGCATTATAAATGTACACATACAGTTAATAAACATTGCCATAACACTTACCGGTCCCCGCGATCCCTCCTGCACTCTGTCTCCTGCCGCTATTCCATCCGATGATCACTGAATCCTCCCGGTGACCAGCACTGCCAGCAGTGATGCAGGACCTATCGTGACGTCAAAATAGCCATGTGACCAGTCACGTGGCTATTATCTCATTGGCTACAAACTGGTCACATGACTATGACGCGTCATGTAGGACCTGTCATTGCACTTTCCGGTACACGGTGCACATTTGTGTATCGCCATGTACCGGCGACATGCTCTAGCACACGGTCGACTCCCCATTCCATTACGGACCGGCTGACACAGCCGGTCATTAACGGAGATCACCGTTGCCGTAGCAACGCAGTTAGCGGTGACGTCACCGCTAACCGCGGCTCCAGGAGCACCGTTGCTATGGTAACGCGTCTGTCAGCGTTACCGCTGTTACCGCTGACAGCCAGCGGCACTGATCACTCACGGAGTGAAGGCTGCACCCTGCTTTCCGTGCAGCCTTCACGGAGTGAAGGCTGCACGGGAAGCAGCGTCTTCCCCCATGCAGCAGTGATGGAGCAGAGCTGCATTTGTTGAACGAGAAAGACAGAAGACCATGGATCATGGAGGGCTGACAGGGGGTAATAAAGATGGAGTCTCTAATGTATCTGTGTATTTATTTCTATTAAAGTATTTTTTCTCTGTGTGGTGTCTTTTTTTTAACCCTTTATTGGAGATTCTTAATGGCCGGGTCAAACGTGCCTGACATTAAGAATCTCTGGCTTAATACTAGCTAGTAAAACAAAGCTAGTATTAACTCATTATTACCCAACAACCCACCCGGCTTCAGGGCTGTTGGAAGAGTTGGATACAGTGCCAGATGATGGCGCTTCTATGAAAGCGCCATTTTCTGGGGCGGCTGCGGACTGCAATTCGCAGCAGAGGCGCCCAGAAACCTCGGGCTAACCTGTGCTGCGGATTCCAATCCCCAGCTGCCTAGTTGTACCCGGCTGGACACAAAAATGGGGCGAAGCCAGCGTCATTTGTTTTTTAATTATTTCATCAAATAAGTGAAATAATTAAAAAAAACGGGCTTCCCTATATTTTTGGTTGCCAGCCGGGTACAAATAGGCAACTGGGGGTTGGAGGCAGCCCGTGGCTGCCTGCTGTACCTGGCTAGCATACAAAAATATGGCGAAGCCCACGTAATTTTTTTGGTGGGCAAAAAACTTCTGCATACAGTCCTGGATGGAGTATGCTGAGCCTTGTAGTTCTGCAGCTGCTGTCTGCTCTTCTCCATACAGACAGACAGCAGCTGCAGAACTACAAGGCTCAGCATACTCCATCCAGGACTGTATGCAGAAGTTTTTTGCCGCCTGAAAAATTATGTGGGCTTCGCCATATTTTTGTATGCTAGCCAGGTACAGCAGGCAGGTACGGCTGCCCCCAACACCCAGTTGCCTATTTGTACCCGGCTGGGAACCAAAAATAAAGGGAAGCCCTTTTTTTTATTATTTCATGAATTTCATGGGAGGAAACCGGAGTACCCGGAGGAAACCCACGCAAACACGGGGAGAACATACAAACTCCTTGCAGATGATGTCCTTGGTGAGAATTGAACCCAGGACCTCAGCGCTGCAAGACTGCAGTGCTAACCACTGAGCCACCGTGCCGCCCATTTAGCTTACAGATGCATAACCACCCCTCACTGTGTCTGAACACAGGAAGCTGAGCTGACAGCCGCTCTGTGCATGCGGCAGCGTCTATTGTGAAGGAGAGGGCCGTGGGGGGATCAACGCTGCACAGGTACCGTGGGACACCGGGGAACACCGGTGGGGCTATAGGGGGTGACCTGGCAGGGCCTGGGGAGGAGTTTTCTGTCGCATGTGTCATCAGAGGAGTAGGGTGAATGCGGCCGGCACGCTGCTGTGCGCGCGGCCATCTTGGGTTTCTGGGAGGGCATCAGGGGGGGCACGTTGGCGACACCGGGGGACCGGAGGGGACCGGGGAGGAGATTTATCATGTTTGTTCATGCCAGATGGGAGATAAATAATTTTTTTACCGGCGCTGTCATTTACTGTAACGTGATCATCGGTGTACGGTGTATACCTGTGATCACGTGAGCGGAGACCGGAAAAACCGTCCTGAATCATGATCTCCAGGGTCTCAGCTAGCCCTGAAACCCCGGAGATTTTCTGACGCTGGGGGGCGCTATTCACTTATTTCTGCCTGCTGTTTATAAACGGCAGATTAGAATAAGGCTACATTAACACGACCGATCCATTTTTGCGGTCTGCAAAAAACAGTCCGTTTTTTTCACGGGTGCATCCGTGTGGCATCCGTTTCCGTTCCATAAACGGTCCGTATGTCATCTGTTTGTCATCCGTGTGCCTTCCGTTTTTTTTTGTGTACTGCAAAAAAACTGAAGGAGGGAAAATGCATAAATTTACCCAGGATCCATAGCTTCATCCCTCATGAGGCGGTCACATGTTCACTCCAGTGCCATTTTCTACTGCTTTTCACAGCGTAGAGCGCTCTGGTGATTTTCCTGTGCTTGTACACTTCATATCAGTCTTTTCTGTCATTATAATGGCAGAAAGACACATAATGTCCCACTCTCCTGCATTTTGTAATTTTGCACCCTTTGGTGCCTTTCATGTGGCACTAAGGGGTGCTTAGCTTTGTATTTAGCCAAAAAATGAAAAAAAAAATGACGTAGGGTTCCCCCTATTTTTGTAGCCAGCTAGGGTAAAGCAGACGGCTGCAGCCTGCAGACCAAAGCTGGCAGCCTCACCTTGGCTGGTAATCCAAAACTGAGGGCACCCCACGCTGATATTTTAAATTAAATAAATAATTGAAAAAAAAAAAACACGTAGGGGTCCCCCCAAAATTGGATCACCAGCCAAGGTAAAGCAGACAGCTGGGGTCTGATATTCTCAGACTAGGGAGGTCCATGGTTATTGGACTCTCCCCAGCCTAAAAATAGCAGGCCGCAGCCACCCCAGAAGTGGCGCATCCATTAGATGTCCCAATCCTGGTGCTTCGCCCCAGCTCATCCCGCGCCCTGGTGCTGTGGCAAACGGGGTAATATATGGGGTTAATACCAGATGTGTAATGTCACCTAGCATCAAGCCCTGGGGTTGGTGAGGTCAGGCGTCTATCAGATACCCGACATCACCAACCCAGTCAGTAATAAAAAAAAATAGACGACAAACACATTTTTATTTGAAAAAACACTCCCCAATACATTCCCTCTTTAACCAATTTATTAGAAAGAAAAACAAATCGAGGTCTGGTGTAATCCAAGGGGTTGCCATGACGATCCACACTGTCCCAGTCAATGAAGAGCAGGATGTTCCCCATTGGCTGGGAGAGCAGTGCAGTGACCTGAGCTAACATCAATGGGTCAGCCCAGGCCACTGCAGGGGATGACAAGTGCTGCTGTCAGCGAGGTACATTACCTTCGCTGATCTCCTGCACTGCTGACAGCACCTGTCACTGAGTTCAATGACCGCCGCCTTCACAGCCAAGTATCGCGAGCGGCCCGTGACGTCACCGGTAGTCAATCTCGGGTCGGAAGCGAGAGAAGGTGATGTGACAAGCGGAGGCCATGGAGGACAGTGACAGCGCTGAGGTCGGGACTTCATCACCGCAGGTAAGCCGAGCGGGACCATGTGTGCAGAGTGCAGGTGGGCGGAGCCATGTATGCTGGCGGCGGAGTGCGAAGTGGGTGGCGCTGAGGACGTCAGTGTCGTGGACTGCTTGGCTGGGGACAGGTGAGTGTGTGTGTGTGTGTGTGTGTACATGCCGCGTGCAGGAGGGGGTGGAGTGAGCTGAGCGGGGAAGTGTGGGCTTCCTGCACGTAACTAGGATAAACATCGGGTTACTAACCAAAGCTCTTTGCTTGGATACCCGATGTTTATCTTGGTTACCAGCTTCTGGCAGGCTGCCAGCGATGGCTCCTGCACACTGTAGCTGTAAAAAGCCCTGCTTTTTGCTGCTAGAACCATTCTCGAACGTATCTAGAACTATCGAGCTTTAGCAAAAAGCTCGAGTTCTAGTTCGATCTAGAAAAGCCCCCAAAATCACTCAAGCCGCGAACTGGAGAACCTCGAACCGCGCTCAACTCTAATAAACATATTGTACATACCCAAGAAGAACGCAAGATGATACAAACAACAGAGTCTCACCCTTCCATTGGCCCACCAGGGAGTACAATCTTTGTGACTTCAAGGCTTCCAGGGTCAACTATACCAGTCAGAAGCAACCTACTTTTGGCGAGCACCCACTGAGAAGATATAGTGGCAAGCTTAGGAAGCTGGCTGAGCACAGCAAGGTATGTAGCCAGGTGACCGAATTTTCCCAACCTTGGTTCTCAAAGTGAACTCATGGGCTAAGCTTTGATAAGTGAAGCAGTTCTGTGATCCTTCAGCTCAAACTGTAGCTCCAAGGCTGTAATCCTGAAGAATAAATCTTAAAGCAGTTCTAGTATCCTCCAGCTGGAACCGTAGCTCCTCGGTTGAAGTCATGTAGAATATTCAAAGGGAAGCAGTTCTGTGATCCCCAGCTGGAACCATAGCTCCATGGCTGAAGTCATGTAGAATATCCAAAGTGAAGCAGTTCTGTGATCCCCCAGATGGAAATGTAGCTCCTAAGCTGAGGTTAAGTAGAATAACTCTCTGGTAACATAAGTAAGGCCCTTTTATACCACCCAGTTCTCAATTCAGGGTATTGGGTCTTACAGAATGGGTTGGAGATGGCTGCTCTCTCATTGGTCACTGGTTCAATCCAACTGCATAATTTTCCTCTGAATCATGTAGTCACAAGGGCTGACGCAATCCACATTTACAGACAATAGGAGGGCTCCAATCAGTCTGACATAACATAATAACTTCTCCTGATTTAACAAAATCAAACAAAGGAATTATATGTCTAGCCTAATTAAAGAACATTTCACCCCACCCCTCCCTCCCACAAGTGGCCAGATGATGAGTCGTCACGCTATCAAAAGTTTGGGACATTAGACCCTCCCAGTGACCAGGCCTTGATGATCAGGATTGTTGGAAAAGGAGGGAATAGTTTTGGAAGATGGTGAAGGAGGGAGTACCAGCTGACCATACCTGTGTCCTCTGTGATTCTTGATTCTTCGTGGTCCTTATAATAACTCCTTTCATTCTTCCCTTTTAATGAGATTAGAGGGTTCCTTTGGACATAGTTGAGGTGAAGTTGGAGGAGGAAAGAAAGTATGAGGTAGAAATAGTTCTGCATTCCAGGCACAGGTTGCAGTATCTTATCAGCTGGAAGTGTTATGGTCCAAAAGATAACTCCTGGGTTGATGAGGAGGATCTTCACGCAGATCGCCCGGTGAGAGAGTTCAGTCAGCTTCGTCGGCGGATGGGGATTCTAAGGGTTCAGTGACCTCTCGCAGAAGGGGATACTGTTGTGCCTCAGCTTCAAGACTCAATCCAGTGACCTTGTGCTGCATGGTCATAAAGTAGTAAAAAATGAGTTTGTGAATACTAATTTGATAAATATCCAGTATTCAGTGATGGTAAGGTGTCACGTGCTATGAGGTAGTTAGAAAAAATAAAAAAATATATCACTACGTACATGTATATCTAGTATACTGTAGGTATTAGTATAGGGGATAAAACTGATATATAAGTATAGAAACAGGTCTTGTAAGAGACCTACCCACAAAACAGCTACAGCAGCACAGACACAGTTGGCCAGCCAATAACTCAATATGGAGCATAAATCAAGTCAAGAGAAACCAAAGTATGGAGAGCTTGTATTATAGCTGAGGCTGACATGACATAGATTTCAAGGCTCACTAGCCCAAAAATCAGTATACAATAAAGGGTGCTTTACACGCTGCGACATCGCTAACGATATATCGTCGGGGTCACGTTGTTAGTAACGCACATCCGGCGCCATTAGCGACATCGCAGCGTGTGACACCAAGGAGCGACGATCAACGGTCGCAAAAACGTCAAAAATCGTTGATCGTTGACACGTCGCTCCTTTTCATAATATCGTTGGTGGTGCATGCCGCTGGTTGTTCGTCGTTCCTGCGGCGTAACACATCGCTATGTGTGACGCCGCAGGAACGACGAACATCTCCTTACCTGCATCCATCGTCAATGAGAAAGGAAGGAGGTGGGCGGGATATTCCACCTGCTCATCTCCGCCTCTCCTCTGCTATTGGTTTTCCCTCCTCAAAGGACCACTGATTCACTCGTTGGGCCCGGAGATAAGTGTTAACCCCCATTCGTGCAAGGATCTCACCTTTCAGTATGCCATAGTCCTTGGCATCCTCCGTGCTGAGATCCAGGTAGGCTTTTTGGGGTTCACCTACCAGGAACGGGGCCACGACATCAGTCCAACGGTCGGTAGACAATTTCTCTCGCTCAGCGGTCCTCTCAAACACGGAGAGAAAGGCTTCTGGGTCATCCTCTGCACTCATCTTCGTAAGTGCCGCCCTTACTCTGTCCTGGGCCGCAGGAAGGAGTGGATGACCTGGAGTTACCGCTGGGAGCGCTTCTCGCAGAGCAGAAAGCTGCTTAGTCAACAAGCTGTTTGTCTCCTGTTGCTGAGCTAACGCCCGCTGGTGCTGAGCATTAGCTTGTTGCTGCTGTGCACTGGTTTGTGCAAAAACCTGCTGTCGTTGAGCAGTAGACTGGGCCAGCTGCTTTACAAGATCCTCCATAGTGGCTGCTGAGGTAAACTGTAACTTTGCAGGCTTGATCATAAACATGTGAAAACTGGGTTGTTGCCCCTAGCAACCAGGCTGCAGCGCCTGCAGGCTTCGTGGACCCGCCGATCCACCGCAAACAGTCAGTAGAAAAAAAACATTTTTTTTTTTTTTTCCGGGTAAGTACCTCTTAGGCCATTGCCCTTAGCAACCAGGCTGCCATGCCCGCATTCTCCACCATAATGTGAGGTAGCAGCGTTGTTTGGGCAAAAACGTGAGGCAGTGAGGCAGCAGCGTGTTCACACCAACAGTCTATTTATTGTTGCAGCATAAATAGATCCAATTTCCCACAGTCAAAGTCTCTTCCGGATCACAGCCGGTGCATATAGACAAATTCTTTGCATCAAAAAGTCTTGTTACCATAGGACCCCGATAACCGCAGGGATCTGTATAAGGTTCTCCTAGGCTGACACTCTTGGCCTGTGTTCACTCCACACAGAGCCAGCCCAGCTCACACGGCATGTATTAGCTTCACCAAGCCTGGCTCTCAACTGAGACACACCCTGCTGTGCTCTGCATGAGTTTAAATGAAAATGCTGGACATGAGAATTGCTACAAAACCTGGACTGGGAGGAGGGATCTGTCTCCCTGTTACCCTTTGTGCTATACTCCCAGTAATAGCTATAGCAAACTCAGAGGGTTTCCAGACACATTCTGGGGGACACATAGCGGTCTTCAAATATTACCCCTGTCACTGCCTCACAATATATATATATATATATATATATAAATTTATCTGTTTGTGTGTGAAAATATGAGAAAAGTGTGGAAATATATAAAAATGCTGGCTATGTTTCTATGTGGATTACTGCTAAGGGCTTCCAGCCCTGCAGGTAATGGTTTCGGCAGAGAGCAGTGTTGTTTTCTCTGTGTTTTCTCATTTGCCTTTCTTACACCTATTTTTTGTTTCCTGTTAGGTTGTAAGAGGTTTACCCTTGGTTGTATTTATTATTTTTAATTTGTACATTTGTACATGTGTTATATGTTTCCACACCTTGGGTCCTTGTCACTTTCTGCACGCTTACCCGATCTTGATTTGTAGTGGTAGTAACCTCCCCTCTGGTTCCTCAGGGGATGTGAAAAAAAACTTGATGGTATTCAGACAGGTCTGAGTTGTGCGTTTCTAGTTGTGCAGCTAGGGATATGTCAGTCTGTAAAAGGGCCAGACGTGTGCGGGTGCAGGTGCAGTGAAATAGGCTATATTACCTCTTTAACCGTGTTGGAATACTTATGTGCATAACACAATTCACATGGAATAGCCACAACTAGAGGATTAGTATAATTCATGTGAGCTTAAATCAATATAGGTTTCTATGATCATCTAAATACGATTTAGAAGACCAAAACAAGCATTCTGGGAGTTGCAGCTGTAAGGCTATTGTCACATCTCCACCAGAATCTGCTCCTGCAATGGCTGAGTCTGTCATCAGGCACCGCTGTATTCACTCTGTGAGTGGCGCTTGTGATAGAAGAGATGTCAGAACCAGAAGCTCTGGATGGCGCAAACTCTGTCCAGCCACTAAAGTTAGAATGGCTAGGACCTGCAGCGCTTTCCAGTCTCACAAAATGGGTGTGTGCTGTCCAGCTAAATTTATCAGCTTCTTACATCAGCTTATTGGATAGCACCACATTTTGGAAGCTACTAGATATAGTCTGGTGCTGCTCAGATTCAGTCCTCTCTTCTTATGATTGTTCCTTGTTTTTACCTCGGTTTACTTTTTCTGACTATTTTTACAGATCTTGATCTTATCCTCTATGTGACTTCTTGGCTTTGAACCTGCATGGCAACCATTCCGTTGTCTGGTTAGTACTTTCGAACAGCAGCCCTTCTATGTGTAGCACTCAACTGGATTCTGTTGTAAGTCCAGATCCCTGTATAGGTGTTAAAGGGTATCGGGGTATCTCTGGGATCTTCCAAATGGAGTGGCTTATGCCAAGTCTGTGCGAGGTAGTCTTTTTGAACCGGTGGCCTCAGACAGATGTTCCAGGTATATTCACATACAGCATATATTTCTAAATTTCATACATTTCTAAAGCTGTCCCATTAATCTTAAATGCGGATAAAGAAATCTATATACCTGTTGCATGTGACCAAAACCTAATGTAAACTCTAAAATGTCTGAAATGAAACAACTTATTCAACATGTAAGTCATAAGTATGTAGATATTGTACCTTTGCAATTATATCCACTGTTTCGCTATAGCTTCGACACTTCTTAATCCCAGAGTTAGCCAAAAAGTCTTCTACTAGACGAACTCCAATATTATATCCCCTAGAAATAGAATAAATAATGTTTGATGGAATTAAAATGGGAAAATAAATGAAAGACGTAAAGAACTGTACACTATAAAATGTCAAATGAGTAAAGGAAGGTAGCCTATCAGTAGCATAACGATTGTGGTCAAAGAGGTAGCAACCCCGAAAGGGCCCTGGGGTGCAGGGGGCCCGCTGACATCAGTACCTGTTTCAGCTGGATGTGCGTCAGAAGACGTTCAACCAGTTGAAATGCATTGGTGCAAAAGACCTATCAGGTCCCTGCTCGGCAATATTTGCCACCAGCCAAATAGAGGTCGGCAGCTGACGTCAACATGCTAGTGACTGGGGGTGCATAATGTTGAGGTCATGCATCGCCATAGTGGGCACAATGATGTCAGATATCAGCCACTGAGCTGGCTACAGAGGACATCGCACATTGTGGGAGCAGAGGAAAGAGAGTAGAATGTGTTTGGATTTTTGTATCCATTTGAGCTGGACGGGGACATATAGAGAAGGAAATGGCTCAAGATAAAGACATATACCAGCATGGGCCCCAGGATAAGGACTTATATGCCAAGATGGGAGACATATATAACCGGATAGGGACATATATACAAGGATGCGCTCATATATACCAGGAAGGGGCCCAGGATGGGGGACATTACTACATATTGAAGGAGGGGCACATATGTCTTAATAAGATTTAGAATGCTACAATGACCCATACAAATATACCTTTTATATATAAACTAGAAGGTGGCCCGATTCTAACGCATCGGGTATTCTAGAATTTATTGTGTAGTTAATGTATGATTTTTGTTATATATGTATATAGATGTTGTTGTGTGTAGTTGCCAAGTGTTTGTGTAGGGGCTGTACATGTTCTGGGTGTTGTCTGGGTGTGGCGGGAGGTGAGAGCGGTGTTGTATGTGTGTTGCGTGTGTTGCGTTGTTTGTGGAGCGTTGTTTGTGTGTGTTGCGTGGTTTGTGTGTGTGTGGTGTGTTTTGGGGTGAGGTATGTTTTGTGCAATGTGTGTGTTGTGCGGTATGTGCGTATATTTATGTATGCCGCGGTGTTTGTGTGCTGAGTGTTGTGTGTGTGTGGCGTCTGTGTAGGGCGGTGTTTGTGGTTCCCAGTGTGTGTGTGTGGTGTGTTGTGCAGTGCGCGTGTGTGTGTTGGGGGGAGGTGTGCACCTCCCATCGTGCTCCATCCCCCATGCTGCGCACCCCCCATCGTGCTCCATCCCCCATGCTGCGCATTCCCCATCGTGCTCCATCCCCTATGCTGCGCACTTCCAAACATGGTCCATCCGCCATGCTGCGCACTCCCAAACGTGCTCCATCCGCCATGCTGCGCACTCCCAAACGTGCTCCATCCGCCATGCTGCGCACTCCCAAACGTGCTCCATCCGCCATGCTGCGCACTCCCAAACGTGCTCCATCCGCCATGCTGCGCACTCCCAAACGTGCTCCATCCGCCATGCTGCGCACTCCCAAACGTGCTCCATCCGCCATGCTGCGCACTCCCAAACGTGGTCCATCCGCTATGCTGCGCACTCCCAAACGTGCTCCATCCGCCATGCTGCGCACTCCCAAACGTGGTCCATCCGCCATGCTGCGCACTCCCAAACGTACTCCATGTGCCATGCTGCGCACTTCCAAACGTGGTTCATCCGCCATGCTGCGCACTCCCAAACGTGCTCCATCCGCCATGCTGCGCACTTCCAAACATGGTCCATCCGCCATGCTGCGCACTCCCAAACGTGCTCCATCCGCCATGCTGCGCACTCCCAAACGTGCTCCATCCGCCATGCTGCGCACTCCCAAACGTGCTCCATCCGCTATGCTGCGCAATCCCAAACGTGCTCCATCCGCCATGCTGCGCACTCCCAAACGTGCTCCATCCGCCATGCTGCGCACTCCCAAACGTGCTCCATCCGCCATGCTGCGCACTCCCAAACGTGCTCCATCCGCCATGTTGCGCACTCCCAAACGTGGTCCATCCGCTATGCTGCGCACTCCCAAACGTGCTCCATCCGCCATGCTGCGCACTCCCAAATGTGGTCCATCCGCCATGCTGCGCACTCCCAAACGTACTCCATCCGCCATGCTGCGCACTTCCAAACGTGGTTCATCCGCCATGCTGCGCACTCCCAAATGTGCTCCATCCCCCATGCTGCGCACTCCCAAACGTGGTCCATCCGCCATGCTGCGCACTCCCAAATGTGCTCCATGCCCCATGCTGCGCACTCCCAAACGTGGTCCATCCCCCATGCTGCGCACTCCCCATCGTGCTCCATCCCCCATGCTGCGCACCCCCCATCGTGCTCCATCCCCCATGCTACGCACCCCCCATCGTGCTCCATCCCCCATGCTGTGCACCCATCGTGCTCCATCCCCCATGCTGCACACCCCCCATCGTGCTCCATCCCCCATGCTGCACCAGCATCAGCCTCTCTGCCCGCAGCATCAGCCTCTCTGTCCGCAGCATCAGCCTCTCTCCTCCCAGCATCAGCCTCTCTCCTCCCAGCATCAGCCTCTCTCCTCCCAGCATCAGCCTTTTCTGTCCCCAACATCAGCCTCTCTCCTTCCAGCCTACCCCAGCCTCAGCCTCCCCCAGCCTCTCTTCTCTCAGCCTCCCCCTCCCAGCCTTCCCCAGGATCAGCCTAGTCTACCCCAGCATCAGCCTCTCTTCTCTCAGCCTCCCCCCTCCCCCTCCCAGCCTTCCCCAGGATCAGCCTTTCTCCTCCCAGCATCAGCCTTTTCTGTCCCCAGCATCAGCCTTTCTCCTTCCAGCCTACCCCAGCCTCAGCTTCCCCCAGCCTCTCTTCTCTCATCCTCCCCCCTCCCAGCCTCCCCCTCCCAGCCTTCCCCAGGATCAGCCTAGCCTACCCCAGCCTCAGCCTCTCTTCTCTCAGCCTCCCCCCTCCCCCTCCCAGCCTTCCCCAGGATCAGCCTCTCTCCTCCCAGCCTCCTCCAGCACGCCGTGCTCCTCTGCCGACACTCACAGATCCGATCGCATACACTCACACACACACACACACCCAATCGCATACATTCACACACACCCGATCGCATACATTCACACACACCCGATCGCATACACACCCGATCGCATACACTCACACACACCCGATCGCATACACGCACACACACGATCGCATACACTCACGCACACACACATTGACGATATTGCACATACGCGCTCACACTCACAACATCCGGAGATACCACATGCTTCTGGCCATGTGATCCTCCGGCAGGTCCTGGAAGCTCACAGCACAGTATCGGCGCCGAGAAGCAAGCGATATCCCAGGATGTTGTGAGTGTGTGGATGCGATGTGATGTGTGTGTGAGGTGTGTGTGAGAGTGAGTGTGATCTGATGTGTGTGTGTGTGTATGTGTGTGTGTGTGCTGTTATGTGTGTGCTTGTGTGTATGTTCCGCCGCTGCAGGACCTTGATGCGCTGGTAACTATGCTACCATGGTTACCAGCGTATCCCGTCCCCCGCTCGCACGGGAGCCCACACCAGCACCCCCCCCTTTCCCTCAACATTTGGGGGAAAAAAAGTGAGTCTTATGCTCCGAAAAATACGGTATGTTCAAGATTATTATGTCCATCCCCTTATTTCATCCATTCTTTTTCTCTAGTCTATTATGTTTTTAACCTTTATTTTTTTTGTGCAGTTTGTTGCCCAAAACTGTATGTCTTTCTTTGATAGATAGTAGAAAAAAAAACCAAAACAAAAATGTGGAATTATCATATTACATTATATTAAAACAATTGTTCCTCCAATCAATATGTATAAAAAAATGACATATACTAAATACTTACATTGCATCCAAGTATTTGTTAACTTCCTCATCATTGTCGTAATCTTTGCACAATTGTGCCACAAAAGCACCGTAAGTGAGAACAAAGAGATCTCTGCTCTACAACAAAGGAGAAAAGGTAATAATAATAATAATAATAATAATAATAATAATAAAGGTTATACAACATGCAAATTAGTAATATCAAAATATAGTCAACAGTAAATATTTGCTACTTATTCAAGATATTCTTGTGTGAATGAGACCTTAGATAAGTTATTGTAAATATGATGTGGCAAAGCTTTCCAGCATTTCTAATATGCCAGAGCAACCTCTTTTAAAACATTTTCATATGACAACATGCCTCATCATGTTTGCAACTGACAGTCCAATGAGTACTGGTAATGTTTTTATACTTGACCCCTGGAACTTCATCAAACACTTTTTTTCTGACCAGATGTTACATAATTCAACTATCTGACCACAGAAGCTCCCTACTGGCCACTTGCCATGACAGCTATAATGTATCATCTTGGTCTACTAAAGAAAGTTTATTGTGAACAAGATTGTACAGCTCCGTAGGATAGAAAGTCTCATAGGGATTATAACCAGTCTAAATATTAATATATAATATCCCTCATACAGCGGTGTTATTCTTTGGTTGTATTTACACAGTGCAGTTCTGCCACAGCTTTCCTAGCCAAAATTAAAATTGCCAATTACTATCTTTATGCTATCTAATCCTAGATTTGACTAAAATAGGCTTTATTTAGAACTTCATGTACCAAAACTTTGTATACAAGGCTGTGTGCAAGAACGGTCTGCCTCCGAATGGGGCAACATAGTATATTGGAGTGTGTTCTACATGTACTAATTTTATAATGTTTTGGATTCCACTGCATTCTCCCAAAATGAAGAGACATAGCAATGTACTAAAAATCACAAATCATTACAATGCTACAGTTAAACACTGTCGGTGACAGTGTTTATAGATTTTTTTACCAGGTTAAAATGTGCAACAATGTTTTTTTTCTGTAAAGAAAATTTGGCATTCAGGTGAACCTTCCCTACTTCACTATATACCTCTAATAATAATAATAATAATAATAATAATAATAATAATAATAATAGAGATAGTAATAATAATAAACATTATTTAAAAATAAGTGAATATATAAATAAAACAACTGCCAACTTTTAATACCACATTATACTGGAGATGTACTTACAATGTTATGTGCCGAAGCAGAGGAAGAGATAGCTGGTAAATTCCAATCCTGAAAATATTAATGATAAAACAATTTAAAATGCTAATAGAAAGGCTTGAGATATACACAGACATGCAATTCAACAGTTGTGCTTAACACTGCAGGGATATTTTCACACACATATTGTTGTTTTTTTTTTATTTATTTTTTTTTGTTTTGGGTTTTTTTTTAAATAAAAAATATATATTGTAGTTTTTGTTGTATTTTGCTTACGTAAAATCAGAAGTAAATGAAAAAGTAAAGAGAAATGTAAATGAAGGATTCATACTTGTCCTTCCTGATGGATCCCCGCTTAGTCTTGACTCAAACAACTCAAGTTTAAAGGGAATTTGTCAGCAGGTTTATGGTATGGAAGCTGAAGACTACATGTACAAGGGTTACATAGAGAATTCAGGAATGCTTGTCTTGTCAAGGTCCGATCTGTGGTTTATTTGCTATGCTTGTTTAAACAGCAGGACACAGCAAGACTTCTCATTGCTCAAACTTCTATGTCACGCCCAGGACAGTACAGCATGCCCCCTCTTCTGAAAAGCCTATAATGACAGCCTGGTGTGGGTGGGGACAGCTCTCTCAGCTCTGCTACATGCCAAATCTAAAAATAACGGTTGCACCCAGTAATCTAAGTGACTGATCATTGGATTCAGTCTGTTTGCCTGTATCATGCTGCTATCAGATGAGACAGCAAAAACCTGCTGATAGATTCCATCTAATCCCTTACCAACATGGGACGTACTAGGTACATCATTGTTGTTAGTGCCTTAGCACCACATGACGTTCCCAGTACATCAAAGTTCGGGTTCCGAGTTCGGGTGCTTTACCAATGCAAACCTCTCACACAAGTATCGCTGTGGTTGGGTATGCACGTTGCTCGGCCTGGTGCGAGCAGCTTGCAGTATTTGAACAGCTCACACTGTCGGTAAAAACAGTGTAATCAAATATAGTGTGCACCCCCAATAAATTGAAAAAACCCCGCCTACCCTCCCCTGGATGTATCCTGTTTATGGCTTGCTGTATGTGGGTGGAGAGCCGAACTGCCCAATCAGTGACTTCAGATGTAGTTCAGTTCAAGTCCTGGTCCAAAATTGAACCTTAAAAAAGTTCAGCTGGACCAGCAGAACCCGAAATTCCACGGATCCCCTCAGTTCTAATCGCAACATTTAGGTGGCAGGGAGAGAATCACACTCCTCTCCCAAGTGATCAGGTTCCTGTAATGCGATCTCAGGAACTCGATCGCTGCCATGGCAACCCTGGATCATCACCATGATGAACTTCGGGTTACCCAGCTAGGGAAAGCCTCACACACTATACCAGATGCATGGTGTGTAAGGCAAAGGGTAGTGCAGCACTGACATATAATATACTGATAATACAATGATCAATCATTGCAGTGGATTAGATCAGTGAACAGAGCACTGAAAGTTAGTGTCACAAAAAGGGACTAAATAAAAAAATTAAAAAGATTGGTAAAAATCTAAAAAAAATCTGAAAATAAAGAACCCCCCAAAAATGATTCCAATAAATATTTAAATTTATGTTAAAAAATACACATATTTGGTGTTGCTACATCCATAACAACCCGATCTATAAAACTGTCATACTAGTTTACCCCTTTAGTTAATAGTAAAAAAATAAATAAAAATTTTTGCAAAAACAGTGTCTTTTCATCATATAGCCGACAAAAAAAATGGAATAAAATGTCACATATGGAGAAAAATGGTACCACTAAAAACATCTTATCAAACAAAAACAAGCCACCATACAGCTACGCCAGTAAAAAAAAGCTAAAGCTCTCAGAATACAGCAATGCAAACACTATTTTTTTTGGTCTAAAATTGTTTTTATGGTGTGAAAGCTTACACTGGGGAGTACATGTAAACCTCTGAAAAACGGGATTCAGACAAAATTACCAATGGAGAATTAACTGTAATGAGGCAGAGTGAGTGACTTTGAACCCCCCTTCTGGCCTATGGTGTGGCAGCTTCCACCTTTTTACTTGTCTTTTTTGACATGCAAAAAAGTGCGGTCAGCTACAGTTTTGTTCACCTTTGAAAAGACAGACACCGCTGACCAGAGACCAAACGGAGTGCAGAGTAACTCTGCTGCCTTATTAGTGAATGGATATGTTGGGGGTTTCACCTGAATCGTGTATTTTGGAGATGTAAATGATAACCCTGATGTAAGCGCTCAGCATAGAGCACAGGATAAATGTGAACTGATTCAAAATGTTCTGTACCCAAATCGCCACCAAATAGCATTCAACTCAACCCACAAAAAGACAAGTCCACACTCAGGTCCATCATCTGTTAATGGAAACATAAGAGGCTTGCACAATAGTGGTAACACAAAGGCTCTGGAAAAACCCTATGGTTCCTCCTCAAAAAAGAAATCCAGCAAAATCTGCACTTCCAAATTAAAATGTCCCCTACCCTTCTGAGCCCCACAATGTGCCTACACCACAGTTAGCATCTACATGTTTGGCATTATTGTAGTGAGGAGAATCCGCTTAATTTACGCAGTGCAACTCTCCAGAAGCACAAGCTGGGCACAATTTACGGGCACTGCAATGTATTCGGCATGACAAGGGCTTATTTGCAATTTTTAATTCTGCAACATTCACTGCATTTGACACAGTGGGCGTTTTCCACAGACTAAATCATCACTAAATCCATAGATGAATTCCCAGAGGAGTGTAATTTCCAAAATGTGGTAATTTGAGGGGGGTTCTGTTGTTCTGTCATTTATGGGCTCTGCAAATGGAGTCTGCAAACTATTCTAGAAAAATCTGTTCTTCAAAAATCAACACTCTTTCCCTCACGAGCCCTGCGATGCGGCCAAACAATACTGTATAACCACATGTAGGGTATTGCCATGTTCAGGAGAAACTGTGTAACACAATTTCCACCATTTTTTATTCCCCTTGTGAAAATTGGAAATCTGGTGTTGAAACAATATTTTAGTGTGATTATTTTTCTTCATTGCCCAATAGTATAACATTTTGTGACACACCTATGGTGTCAATATGCTCACTGCAGCCCTAGATGAATTTATTGAGTGGTAGTTTGTAAAAATGTCGTCTCTGGTTGGGGCTTTCTGCTGTTCTGGCGCATCAGGGGCTCTACCAGTATTGCATGGCATTCCAACTAAATTTGAACTAAAATATGGCGCTCATTCCCTTTTTCACTTTGCACTGTGCCTCAAAAGTAGTTTTCAACCACATATGGGGAATTGGTGTAGTCAGAAGAAATTGGACAACAAATTGTATGGTTCACTTCTTCCTGTTATCCTTACGAAAAGGAAAAAAATTGGGGCTAAAACACATTTGTGGTTAAAAATGTATTTTTCATTTTTACAGCTCAAGGTTACAAAATTCTGTTAATCACCTGGAGGTTCAAAGTGCTCACCAAATATCTAGATAAATTCCTTGAGGTGTTTAAAAAATGGGGTCACTTCTGGGGGGGCTCCACTGTTTAGGCACCACAGGGGCTCTCCAAACGTGACATGGCGTCTGGTAACGATTCAAGCTAATTTTCCATTCAAAATTCAAATGGCACTCCTTTCCTTCCATGCCCTGCCATGCACCCAAACAGTATATTTCCACGACATGTAAGGTATTAGTGTACTCAGGAGAAATTGCACAACAAATTGTATGGTGCATTTTCTCCTGTTACCCTTGTGAAAATGAAATATTTGAGGTTAAAGCATTTCTGTGGTAAAATGCATTTTTTTTTTCTATTTTTACTGCTCAATGTTGCAAAATTCTTTGCAGCACCTGGGGTTCAAAGTGCTCACCAAACATCTAGATAAATTCCTTGAGGTGCCTAGCTTCCAAAATGGCATCACTTATAGGGGAGCTCCACTGTTTAGGCACATCAGAATCTCTCCAAATGCAACGTGGCATTCGCTTACAATTCCAGATAATTTTGCACTCAATAAATCAAAAGGAGCTCCTTCCCTTACAAGCCTTGCTGTGCGCCCAACCAGTAGATTTCCACCACATGGTCAGCAACAGTGTACTCAGGAGAAATTGCACAACAAACTGTAAGGTGCATTTTTTTCTTGTTACCCATGTAAAAATGCAAAATTTGGGGCTAAAGTAACTTTTTAAATTAATTTAATTTTTTACCTTCCTTCCATGTTGCTTTAGTTCCTGTGAAGCACCTAAATAGTTAATAAGCTTCTTGGATGTGATTTTGAGAAGTTTGAGGAGTTCAGTTTTTAGAATGGCGTCACTTTTGGGTGTTTTCTGTTACTTGAGCTTCTCAAAGTCACTTCAAATGTGATGTGGTCCCTACATTATGCAAATTTTGTTGAAAAAATTAGAAGTTGCTGATAACCTGAACCCTTTCAAAATTTGCGCTGATGTAAAGTAGACATGTGGGAAATCTTATTTATTAGCTGTTTTGTGTGATATAACTCTGAGATTTAGAGGAATAAAATTTAAGTTTGAAAATTGAAATTTTCAAAATTTTTGTTAAATTTCTCATATTTTCACAATTAAATGCAAAAATATAATTTTAAGTTTGCCACTATCATGAATTACAATGTCATAAAAAAAATCTCAAAATCACTGGGATCCTTTGAAGGGTTCCAAAGTTATACCCTGTCAAAGTGACATGGGTCAGAATTGAAAAAAATGGCCTTGTCAGGAAGGTGAATACAAGACTTTAGGGGTAAAGGAGTAATAAAAAAAAATGTTGGTAGAACCACCTTACGGTACTGTTTTAAAGCATTTTCTGAAGCTCAAACTGGGAGTGATAAAAAAAGAGATATAGAATCTTTCCTATTTACCGTCCTTCCCCCTCCTTTTATTATATCCACTTATCCACTTCTTAGGGCCCATTCAGACATCAGTTTTTCTCCTACAATTTCTAGCTGTGTTTTTCACAGATAGAACTCTTAACTAATTACTATTACTAACTAATAACTATTGTCATCAATTGGGCTGTTCACATGTCTATGTATTTTTGCAGACCGAGCAGTTGGCATCAAAAAACGCAGACATGTCAAGAATCAAGGATGCGCCCATAAGTCCGAGAACTATGTCACACAAAATAGTCAATAAATAACATTTCCCTCATGTCTACTTTACATCAGTGTAATTTTTGAAACATATTTTTTTTTGTTAGGAAGTTAGAAGGGTTCAGAGTTCATCAGCAATTTCTCAATTTTTAAACAAAAATTACAAAACAATTTTATTTAGGGACCACATCACATTTAAAAAACGAACTAAATTTTTTTCTCCGGTGATGCACCACAGACTTGAGGATTATTTCAAAATTGCACTTTTATTAACTAACAATCATTCCATCAGTCAACAGTAAAAAAAAAAAAACACTCCACGCAGGGAGGGGGACATGTGCTATGGCAGATTTAGTTGGAATGGTTTGTGGGTGCCATGTCACATTGGCAGAGCCCCTGAGGTGCCAGAACAGCAAAACCCCATGACAACTAATCCCATTTTACAATCTGTACCCCTTAATGAATTTATCCGGGGGTGCAGTGAGCATATTGACACTACACGTGTGTCACAAAATTTTATACAATTGGGCGGTGGACAAAAAATAATTACATTTTTACCACTAAAATGTTGTTTTTAACCCCAGATTTCCAATTTTCACAAGAAGAATAGGTTAAAAAGGCCCCATAATGTGTTAAACAATTTCTCATGAACATGGCAATACCTCATGTGACTGTACAGTACTGTTCGGTTGCACCACAGGGCTCGGATGAGAAGGAGCGCCATTTCATTTTTGGAGCACAGATTTTCTTAGAATAGTTTTGGACTACAATTGGAGAGCCCCTAAGTGCCAGAACTAAAGGAAATCCCCCTGAAGTGACCAAATTTTGGAAATTGCACCCTTCTGGGAATTCATCTATGGGTGTAGTGATGGTTTAGGGAGGGAGCCATAGTATTTTTCCAGAGCCTTTGTGCTACATGTAATGTGGAAGCCCCCTATATTTCCGTTAACCGATCATGGACCTGAATGGGGACTTGTGTTTTTGTGGGTTGAGTTGAATGCTATTTGGTGACGATTTTGGTACACAACATTTTGGGTCAGTTCTCATTCATCCTGTGCTCTATGCTGATCACTTACATTGGGGTTTCCATCTACATCTCTGAAATACGTGATTTAGGAGAAACTCGCAATGGATCCATTCACTAATGAGACAGCAGAGTTACTCCAGATTCTGTTTGGCCTCTGCTCAGCAGTGTCCGTCTTTTCAAAGGTGAACAAAACTGTTGATGACCATGCTTTTGTGCACACCTAAAAAGAAGAATTTAAATATGGACATCGCCTGACCACAGGCCAGACATAAGGTCAATGTGACTCCCCCTGCCTCATTACAGTGAATTTTCCATTGGGAATTTTGTCTGAAGCATCTTTTTCAGAGATTAAGGGTATGTGCCTACTATCCTCACACGGTGTGTCCTGGACGCAGTGTGTCTTCTCCTGCAGAGATGCAAGTATTCTTTGCAGGAGACTGTAGCTGCTCATGCCCACAATCAGGGTTTGGGGTTCTGTGGACATTTGCTCTGCTTTCCTAGGTGAGAACACTCGAGTCTCCGCAAGTATAAATTGACAGGATGGTAAGCTGCACCAAATGTCAGTTTACGCTGTGGAGAAAAGAAGCACAGTTGGCAGGAGAGTGCTATAAATCCCATCCACTGTGCTTGTACTGTACAATGCTGCGTTTTAGACGCAGCGACAATATGCTGCATCCAAAATGCTGCCATTCCCGATTATAGGCACATACCCTAACATGTAATCACGGGTGTAAGCACTCAGCGTGTAGCGCACGATAATTATGAGCTGTGCCATACTCCTATCATTTAGAGGCAGAATGAACAAATCAATAGCAGTTGAAGAATTGGCTTTATTTATTTTTTACGCTGTTCACCATGCGATATAAGTGATTTGGCGGCTTTATTCCTCAGGTCAGTATGATTACAGTGATACTAGATTTATACAGTTTTTCTATGTTTGGCTACTATCACACTAAAAACGCTTTTTACAAAATAAAGTTTTTTTGCATCACTGAATTTTGAAGGCTATAGTTTTTTTTATTTTGCTGTTAACTGAGTCATGTGAGGGATTATTTTGTGCAGAATGAGTTAGAGTTTTTATTGGTATTATTTTGGGCCACATAATATTTTTTGATCGTTTTCTATTCCACTTTTTGTGAGGTAGAGTCATGAAGAAACACCAATTTATGAATAGTTTTTTGTTTGTTTTTGTTATGCCGTTCACCTTGTAAAGTGATGACAGATTTATTCTTTGGGTCAATATGATTACAACGATAGCACATTTATCTAGTTTTTTTATGTTACAGCATAAAAACAATTTTATATATAAAAAAAGATTTCACATTGCTGTATTGTTTTTCCACTAATGGAGCTCTATGGTGGTTTGTGTTTTGAGGGACATGATGACGTTTTTAGTGGTAACATTTTTATCTATATATGACATTTTATTCCACTTTTATGTCAGCTATATGATGAAAAAACATAGTTTTTGCATCATTTTTTTTTACTGTGTTTACTGCAGGGATTAACTAGTGTCACAGTTTTATAGATTGGGTTGTTATGGACGCGACAATACCAAATATATGTACATTTTGTGTTTGATTTTTTATATATATATATATATATATATATATATATATATATATGCATACATTTACACTGCAGTGGATTATAAGTTGCAGACCTGCAGCGGCAGCTCTGACACTTTACCTCGCACCGTGCATCTAGAATGGTCTGTGAGGCAATTTGGAGCTCAGTAACCTGGGATCATCATGGTGACGACCCTAGGTTACAATGGCAGCAATCGGATCCCTGTGATCGCATTACAGTGATTCAATCGCCAGGGAAAGGTTTGCTTTCTCTGCCTCCTAAACGCTGCGATCGCATGTATGTAAGAGAATACCATGACGAGGTGTTGGGGCTCCGTTGTATTGATCAATTCAATAGCTAAATTTCTCTTTATTCTTAAGTTCATGGCAGTTATGCAGATTCCATTGTCATATTTTCATTCTCACATATAGCTATTGTATTTTTCATGCCAGTATTCATACAGCAGTTTATGCTTTATATTTATGCCCGTTGCACACTGGTCACTGGTGTGCAGCACTTCTCTTTATATTGTGAGGCAATTTGTAGCTCAGTAACCCGGGATCATCATGGTGACGACCCTAGGTTACCATGGTAGCAATCGGATCCCTGTGATCGTATTACAGTGATTCGATCGCCAAAGAAAGGTTTCCTTTCTCTGCCTCCTAAACGCTGCGATCACATTGATCGCAGCATTTAGGGGGTTAATCTGCTGGGAGCAGCACGGGGACACACTCTTGGCAGCGAGAGCCGGGTCCCGGCTGTAACATCAGCCGGTGACCCGACGGTGATCACGGGGGTACAACGCAGGAACCCCCGCAATCACCATGATGTAACTGTACGTCATAGGTCGGAAAGGCACCAATTTCCATGATGTACAGTTACGTCAAGGGTCGGGAAGCGGTTAAAATCATTAATATACCATTAACTGTGGTGTTAGCTGGTTAAAAAAATGATATAGTCTGTCGGCCCCTACCACATGCAATTCTACAGAGGATTAAAGGGGTATTCCCATCTCCAAGATCCTATCCCAATATGTAGTAGGCGAAATAATATTATCAAATACCTCCAATTAGAAATGTAGTATAGTTCTCCTGATATAGCCATTAGCCATGTTTCCCATGTCTCTTACCTCATGTGCAAGGCCTTAGGCATCCATGTTTATAACCACGAGCAACTGACTGTCACTATATAAGTGGACGTAACCATGTATACACCTAAGGCCCTACACATGAAGTAAGAGACATGGGAAACATGGTTAATGCCTATATCAGGAGAACTATACTACATTTCTAATTGGAGATATTTGATAATATTATTATTACTACACCTACTACAAATTGGGATAGGATCTTGGAAATCTGAATACCCCTTTAACTAAGGTCTTGGGCCCAGTGCAAAATCACTACTTCCGTATGATGTTAATAATAATGGTGTCCTGTTATCAGAGTAGGTTTCAGACAAATTGTAGCCCTGGGTTGTAGCCCTGGGAAAAATTAGACAGGGCCCCAAGTGCTCATGTGGCGCCCTGGACAAGCCAGGGGCCACAGAGAACAACACCAACACACCCCACACTCCCGGTCAGGCACACCTAAGTCAGACAAAAACCCTTGTTGCCTTCCTCCAGGGGCTGATGTTCACACCAGGGGGTGGGCCAGGCGGTTGGTCCCGCCCACCGAGGAGTTCACAGTCCTGGAGGCGGGAAAAGCAGGCAGATGAGTTGAGGAGTGGAGAGAGATTGAGTTTGGAGTTGAAAGTGGAAGGAAGGAAAGTGGTAAAAGAGCAGCCTGAAGTTGGTACGGGTGTGTGGCCCGGACGGATCAGCAAGGTTGGCAGACGGTGGTGACCGTCTGCACGAGTGGCCTATTGGAGTGAGCCGTAAGGACCGTGGACGGGCGGTTGCCCGGCGGTACCGGACCGGTACGCAAAGAGAAGCCAGCACCATCCGGCAGGGGCTTACGGACCCCGGCAAGGCTAGGAGTCGCTGTGAATTTGCCAAATCCGTTAGCGAAGGGAACCTCCTGGGTTTCCCAGCAGCCAAGTCCCGTCAGAAGGCAACCGTCCAACCGTTAGAGGGAAACACAGTCACCGCCAAGGCTAAAGTTCCCAGGGCCAGAGCCTGCAGGCAAAAGGGGCTCCTTCAGCCCATATCCAAGCTGGGGGAGCGGGTTACCGGTGGGAACCCATTGGAACCGTACACACTTTACACAGGTGCAGGGAAAGGCAGTCACCATCAACCTGCCGGGAGGAGAAACACCGCAGCCGTCTGTGGGACCCGTCCATCCAGCCGTGTGTTTTACCGAGAACTGTGTCTTCATCATTGGCTGAGTGAGTACCACCGTGCCGTGCGGCACAGCGCTGCCCCCGCGACCCTGCACCTCGCCAGGCCCTGTAACCCGCCTGCCATCTATCCCTACCCCATCACCGGGCCCCGGGACAACCAACCCCCTACCCACGGAAGGGAGAACTAACATCAGGCTGCTCCCTGTCATCGCTCCCGGGATCCCCGTCCAGAGCAGCGGTGGTGTCACCAATCTCACCACAACCGTGGGTGGCGTCACGGACAATAACCAAATCCCCACAATCCAATCCCCACCCTTTTCACTCACGAGCGAGGAACGCCGCTCGAGTCCCCGGGATCCGGCCCACCGCTCGAGCCACCACCGAGCAGCAGCAGCAGCCGGACCCGAGCAGTGGGAGAGTGCAGCGTCCCCTCCTCCGCCCGCGACACTCACATATTGAACCATCACAGAAATATTCAGGGTGCATTTACACGACCTGATGTCAGAATGAGCATCAGTCTATTAAACTCAAGTCATTCAGTGCATGATTGCCAATCTCTTTACACAGGGTGATGAAGAATAATTAATGACCGCTCTCTCCCTTTACAGTATCATGTTACAGGCAGACTATACCCTGTTTGCAGGCTATGTGCTGCCAATAATGAGGATTTTCATTTTGGCAAACAAGATTAAATCACCTGATAAAACAGCATCATCTTGCTTGTTTCTAGGGTGTTTGCTGACATGTTTATGTGACACCCCTGGACTAGTCAGGGCGTCACAGGGGACGGAACGCTGTTTATTCTTAGTGCAGGACTCAATCCCTCTTGGTTCCGGGTTCCTAACCTGCAGCACTGCCTCAATCAGCATCCAAAAATCCCAATCACACCTTGCACCACACCCTGTCAGGCACACCAGTGGGCTGCTAAACTAGAATAGGGCCGCCCACCTAGGGGTAAGGCAGGGAGGTGGGAGGTGACTAGTCAGTTGACTCCACGGGAGCGAAGGGAGAGTTGAGTGGTAGCCCTCGAGCAGTGAGGAGCTAGGAGGGAACATGTGGCTTCCGGGGAGGAGAAGATTGGGTTGCAGACGGTGGTCTGGACCCGGAGGAGTCAGAGACCCGGTCGCAGGATATTGGGACTGGGTACCTGGACTTAGTCTTGGAGGACGGTCAGTAGCGCAAGTACAATGGCCGGTCTGGGACCGAAAGCACGTCAGGGTACTGGACCCTAGGTCGGGGAGAGGCTCAAGCAACCCAGCACTTAACCTGCGGAGGATAGGGCCTTTATGGACTGTCCCCACGAAGCTCAGAGATCGTAGACACTAGCGCAATGAGGGGGATAGGGCTTTCCAACCAAAGCAGCCCACTGAAATCCCAAGCGTGAGCTCCTGAGAGCACAGCTCCTTCACACCAAAAAGTGGGGATTGGGGCCTGGACAGCTTCAAACTTACAGGCCACTTGGACACTACTAAAATTTGTGCACAGAGGCAGGCTCCGGACAATCAGGCAGTACTGCAGGGGATGGAGACCCGGGCGAGCTCCCCCAAGAGGGTAGCGGCACCCGGAGACTTGGTTTACTATGTTGTCCACATCTGCTTTCCTTTTGAGTGAGTACCTGATCACCCCCTGCTCCCAGCGAGCCTGCGCTCCCCTGCAAAACCCCCATCATCCAGAGTCCCGGGGCCATCCCTACCCGTGGAGGGTAATGTCATCTGGCTGCCCCCGTTCCATCAGCCTGGGTACGGTAATGGCAGCGGCGGACTCTCTATTACTGCACACCATGGGTGGCGTCACAAACTATCTAATACCTTGTAAATAAGCCCCCTTTACATTTGAGTTGCCGCAAGCCCCCGGGTCCGGAGACCCTCGAGTCACAGCAATCCCGGATCCGAGCGGTTCGACCGCTGCAGGAGCGGCACATTTACACCTATGAGCTCTGAACTGCGCTGCCAGGATTTGAAGATATGAATTCTACACACACTTTGTGTTGCATACACATACACACACACACACACACATACTCCATGTTACACATACACAACACAGAAAAATAATTATATTACACACATATTGGTATATAACACATACATCATATCACATACACATTAAACATCTTACAGTATTAGGTCTCGTGCGTACACTGTGTGTTTTTCCAGCATTTTTTCGGGTGCAGTTTTGGTCTCTCAACTGCATACGTTTCCTTCCCTAGCAAAGTCTATGAGATTTCATTTTTGCTGTGCGCGCATTGCAGTTTTTTTGGCTGCATCTTTGTGACTACAAAGATGCAGCATGTCAATTCTTTTTGTGTTCGGTCTCTACGTTTTGGAAGACTGGCAGATCAATCCCCCGCTGACTCGCGGTCGGCGGGGATTGATCCTTGGTATCTGGCCAGATGCCAGGGACCAGAATCCGGTGCAAAGGGGTAGATGAAAGCACTTCATACTCATCGATCATCGGTTCGGCTGTCACACTGCTCCCACTGCCTTTCATTCTTCTTCCCGGGCCACTCATTAGGTTCATACATACTCACTGCTTCTCCCACCCACCGGCGGTTGTGATTGGTTGCAGTCAGATGAACCTCCAGCCTGAGTGACAGCGTGTCTGAGGCTTCCAATCATACACCAGTGGGCGGGTCTATATCATACAGTAAAATAAATAAATAAAAAAATTGACGTAGGATCCCCTCATATTATGATACCAGAACAGGTAAAGCCCGATAGCTGGGGGCTAGTATTCTCATGCTGGGGATACCCATGGTTCTTGGGTGCCCCCCAGCCTAAAAATATCAGCCAGCAGCCGCCCGGAATTGCCACATTGTTCCGACACATTACCCAGCTTTTCCTGATTGCCCTGGTAAGGTGGTAATCAGGGTAATGAAGGACTTAAGGGCAGCCCACAGCAGTCGTAGATTAGTAATGCAGGCGTCTATGAGACACCCCCCATTACTAATCTGTAAGTGAAAGTAAATAAACACAAATACAGAAAAAATCCTTTATCTGAAATAAAAGACAAAAAAGCACCATCTTTCAACACTTTATTAACCCCTCAAACACCCCTGCAGGTCCGATGTAATCCACTCAAGGTTCCACGACGCTTCCACCACCGCTCACTTCAGTTGTTGTTTGGAGCTCACAGCGGACAATCATGTTCTATGGCGCTCACTGTGAGCTTCAGTTGTAGCGTTTTTGCCGCGGGTGCATTTTTTGGGGCCAAAAACGTGCATCTTTGTGGTCACCACAAAGATACAACGTGCGCACATAGCCTGAGAGTTTTTTAAGCAATGTTTATTACTTCACAAATCAGTATATGGCTGCTATACCACACATTCTATACTGTAACTAGAATCTCCTCTAAGAAGTAAGTACACCCCTAGTGTGCTACAAGTACTCACAGATCAGAGCTGCCATTTTAGCTGCATAGCCGAGTGCCTGCGCAGCTTGTAAACTCCATCCTGCCACGGTAGAGGCAAAATTTCAGATGGCTAAGGACCTCTGCTGACATCATGCCTGGATAGATGCTAGAGTGTCACATGATAGGTGCGTGTTCAAAATGTAGCCTGATGTTTCCAGACGGAATAAACATTATATTTTATATTTTAAATCCATGTGGTCATAGAGTTGTTTATAATAGAAGCAAGAATCTGAGGGTAAGACTCCCAGGAGGGGGCTTCAGGGGAACAAAGCATCCTCTTGCATGATTATAGTGGACAGGAGGAAAAATTGCCATGCCCACCAACCAATCCTGTCATGCCCAGGGCCACCATCAGAGCATGACAACTATGACTGGAGTATTGGCCTAGTGAAGAGGGGGGCCCGCCCAGGGACATGGTAATTACTTAGCTTTATTAAGCTCTGGGCTGGGCCCCCCTCTTCACCGGGCTCCAGTCACAGCTGCAGCAGAGGGGCCCGACTGTGTTGCTTCGGCCACTAAATATGGCTAATGAGAAATGCGAAGTGCTTCAGGGTTAATACATGCAAATTAGCCATGTGCTGGAGGCAAGGTCAGAAGAGCAGAGCAGGGTGCTGGTGCATCATCCCATGGACCAGCATGCAGCAGCGTTATGAGGTCATTACTCTGCAACCGCATCACACTGCTGCAAGCAATGCAGAGCCGCGGAAGTGGCGAGGACGCAACAATCAGTGGGAAAAGGTAAGCGCTCCGTGAGCTGAAGACAGAAGCAGAAGATCGCAGGGGGTGATAGGGAGGCCCTCCAACCCCAGTACCTGCTTTGCTTCAGCTGAATGTGCATCGGAGGGCGAAAATCAAGATTAAATGCATCGCAGCTTTGCAGCTCAGAGAGCTGAGGAGCGTGAATAAAATGTTTTGTTTTTTTTTCTTGCGGTACACATATATACTAGGAGCCCAGGAATGGGGCATATAAGAGTATAGCAGGAGGACATATATACCAGGAAAGGAACAGAAATCAGGATGGGGACAAATAAACCAGGATGGAGACATACTGTACAGACCAAAAGTTTGGACACACCTTCTCATTCAAAGAGTTTTCTTTATTTTCATGACTCTGAAAATTGTAGATTCACATTGAAGGTATCAAAACTATGAATTAACACATGTGGAATAAAATACTTAACAAAAAAGTGTGAAACAGCTGAAAATGCTGTATGTCTTATATTCTAGGTACTTCAAAGTAGCCACCTTTTACTTGGATTACTGCTTTGCACACTCTTGGCATTCCCTTGATGAGCTTCAAGAGGTAGTCACCGGAAATGGTCTTCCAACAGTCTTGAAGGAGTTCCCAGAGATGCTTAGCACTTGTTGGCCCTTTTGCCTTCACTCTGCGGTCCAGCTCACCCCAAACCATCTCGATTGGGTTCAGATCTGGTGACTGTGGAGGCCAGGTCATCTGTCGTAGCACCCCATCACTACCCTTCTTAGTCAAATACCCCTTACACAGCTTGGAGGTGTGTTTGGGGTCATTGTCCTGTTGAAAAATAAGTAATGGTCCAACTAAACGCAAACCGGATGGAATAGCATGCCGCTGCAAGAACTGTGGTAGCCATGCTGGTTCAGTATGCCTTCAATTTTGAATAAATCCCCAACTGTGTCACCAACAAAGCACCCCCACACCATCACACCTCCTCCTCCATGCTTCACTGTGGGAACTAGGCATGTAGAGTCCATCCGTTCACCTTTTCTGCATCGTACAAATACACCGGTGGTTGGATCCAAAGATCTCAAATTTGGACTCATCAGACCAAAGCACAGATTTCCACTGGTCTAATGTCCATTTCTTCTGTTCTTTAGCCCGAACCAGTCTCTTCTGCTTGGTGCCTGTCCTTAGCAGTGGTTTCTTAGCAGCTATTTTACCATGAAGGCCTGCTGCACAAAGTCTCCTCTTATCAGAGATGTGTCTGCTGCTAGAACGCTGTGTGGCATTGACCTGGTCTCTAATCTGAGCTGCTGTTAACCTGCGATTTCTGAGGCTGGTGACTCGGATAAACGTATCCCCCGCAGCAGAGGTGACTCTTGGTCTTCCTTTACTGGGGCGGTCCTCATGTGAGCCAGTTTCTTTGTAGCGTTTGATGGTTTTTGCCACTGCACTTTTTCGGACTGACTGACCTTCATTTCTTAAAGTACTGATGGACACTCGTTTTTCTTTACTTAGCTGCTTTTTTCTTTCCATAATACAAATTCTAACAGTCTATTCAGTAGGACTATCAGCTGTGTATCCACCAGACTTCTGCACAACACAACTGATGGTCCCAACCCCATTTATAAGGCAAGAAATCCCACTTATTAAACCTTACAGGGCACACCTGTGAAGTGAAAACCATTTCCAGTGACTACATCTTGAAGCTCATCAAGAGAATGCCAAAAGTGTGCAAAGCAGTAATCAAAGCAAAAGGTGGCTACTTTGAAGAACCTAGAATATTGTTAGGACCAGGTGGACGGGCAGACCCAGGAGGTGGATCCACTGGGCTGAACACCTCACCGAGGGCAAGGTGCCTGGTAGCCGGAGCACTACGGGTAGCAGGACAGTCCGTTCAGAGGAGTGGAGTGAAGAAGTCCCTGGGACCACGGGGTCTCTGAAGATAGTCCGGGTGACGGAGCTCAGGTTCGGAGGCCGAGATGACGTCAGGCAGAATCCGGAACCAACGGAGCGAGAAGGTGGGTCACCACAGGGATCGGTGATGGTAGGAACTGACGGGATGGCAGACAGTCACCGTTCGGGGTTCGGGTATCGTCAGGACCGGTTGGCGTGACAGGAGCGACTCTACGAGAGAGATAGGTAAGTATGGCACAAGACACAAGGAGACCTGACTCCTAGCTTAGCAAACACGAAGAACAGGCCCCGCCCACTTGGAAAGGATCCCCCTATATACCCTGTACCTGATTCCTCAATATCCTGTTTGAGGACACTGGCCCTTTAAGAGAGGGTCAATGATCGCGTGCGCGCCCTAATGCGCATGCGCGAGGCCCGGGTGCCAGAAGCCAGAGCAGGGAGCGGTGCACAGGAGGCAGGAGTGTCGGGCCGGCTCAGGACAGCAGACGGGCGCCGGGACCGGGGATCGGGTTGCCTGGAGGACGCAGGTGAGGGAGCATGGAGGCTGAGGAGCGGGGGCCCGGGGAGCGTGGCACGGGAGCGGGGATGCGAGGGCCGGGAGCGGGGGAGCGTGGCAGGGGAGCCGGTGAGCATGGCAGGGGAGCCGGGAAGCATGGCAGGGGAGCCGGTGAGCGTGACAAATATAAGACATATTTTTAGTTGTTTCACACTTTTTTGTTAAGTATTTCATTCTACATGTGTTAATTCATAGTTTTGATTTCTTCAATGTGAATCTCCAATTTTCAGAGTCATGAAAATAAAGAAAACTCTGAATGAGAAGGTGTGTCCAAACTTTTGGTTTGTACTGTATATACCAGGAGAGACCCAGGAATTGGACATATATACCATGAAGAAGACATATCTACCAGGAAAGGGACACATAAACAAGGATAGGAAATATATACCAGAATGTGCCAAGGAGGGGATATATATACCTGGAGGGGCCAAGGATTGGACATATATACCAAGATGGGGACTAATAAAGCAGGATAGAGACAGGATGGGGACATTATACAGAGAGGCAGTGTGTGTGGGATAGATATTATACAGAGGGGCAGTGCAGAAGAGATATTATGGAGAAGGGTGCTGTAGAGGGTGTATTATGGAGAGAGGCAGTGTAAAGAGCGTATTATGGAGAGGGGCAGTGTAGAGGGTGTATTATGGAGAGGGGTGGTGTAGAAGGTGTATTATGGAGATGGGTGTGTTATGATTCAGTGACCAAGGAGGATCAGAAAAAAGGACAAAAACTAGAAAACCCTGAATGTACCAGAGTGGTTGGAATCTCAGCAAACTGCAGACTACCACTAACACACAACTAGAAGTAGCCGTGGGACGTGCCTATGATGACCTGGTCGCCTTGACACAGCCGGAGAACTAATATCCTCCCTGGATTTCATCTAGTGGACTGGATCGGCTCCACACCTAGGTGGCCATCCATTGGATCCAACCCTAGCCTATAACCAGTCCTTGGGGAAGGGAAAAACAGGGATTAGTATGAATGTTTTGGTGTTACCGGCACTGGTCTTCTGGGTCCCTGGGGGTAGGCCCTGTATCCTGGATAGGATGCAGTTCCCTGTAGCTCCTGATGACTTCAGGGGCGCTACATAATCTACACAGGAAAAGAGATAAAACCATAGAGGTCCTCAAGGTAAGTTAAGTTATGTGTAATAACAAGAAATGACACAGGGGAAAAGTATTGAACACATGAAGAAAGAAGAGGTGTAAAAAGCCATGGAAAATCATGACAGCAGCTGAATTCTATCAGTAATTAGAAATCAATCCTGCAACTTATTAAGCAATAATAGCAGCTAGTTCAACTGATGGCCTATAAAAAGGTGTGCCATTACAAGGTACTGCACAAGAAACATCTCATGATGGGTAAAACCAGTGAGCTGTATCAAGACCTTCAGAATGTTATTGTTGCAAACATACTGATAGCATTCATTACAGAATTTCTAAACTACTGAAGGCTCCAGTGAGCACTGTTGGGGCCATAATCTGGAAGTGGAAAGAACATTATTTTTCCATAAGCCAGTCACGACTAGGTGCTCCATGCAAAATTTCAGACAGAGAAGTGAAAAGCGTTATCAGAAGAGATGTTGAAGAGCAAAGGACCACTTGTGGAGATCTACAGAAAGACTTGGAATCAGCAGATACAATTGTTTTAAAGAAAACTATAAGTAATGCACTCATCCTCCATGGCCCGTATACACGCTCACCATGCAAGACTTAATTGCTGAACAAAATGCATGTTCAAGTGCGTCTAAAGTTTACTCAACAACATTTAGACAAGTGTGTGATAAACTGGGAGAATATAGTCTGGTCAGATGAGACAAAATTGAACTTTGGATTCCATAATACCCACCATGTTTGGACACCAAAAAGCACTAGATATGACCCCAATAACACCAAATAAACAACAGTGAAGTTTGAAGGTGTGAACATCATGGTGTGAGGCTATTTTTCAGCATATGGCACTGTCATACTTTATATAATTGAAGGAACAATGAATGGATGATTCAAATTATTGGTCAGGCTAACAAGCATTAAATCTGTTTTTTTTTGTGGTATAAATTCTGACACATGATCTAACATGGAATGATAAAATAAAGGAATCTGTATAATAAGAATACAATGACTAACAATAATCAATTGTTCATAGTGACCCATTAATGTAATGTGCATACTGGACAGATCATCACATGATTGACGTGGGACTCTCATGCATGTCAGCATTCACAATGTAGGCTTTCAGATAGTACACTCATGTCAGAGTGTTGATAATTGGCCTCTATATGTGTGTCGTAAACCTGTGTGAAAGCTTCAAAGACTCACAAAAATGAATTTACTTAACGATCATCTTTCAAATTATATTTCATTTTTTACATTCCCCATTATAATTGGTGAAAAAAAATCATTTTTAACCCCAGGAATGTAAACACTGGCTTTAAAAATTAAATTATATACAATTATCACCAATCATGTAAAGTTTTATGTGACTGGGGATACAAATACTTTTGTCACATGAGACACATTTGTCACAGCTTCAACCTCCTTTCTATTTTCTTCCACATTTGCTCCACGTGACTTTCACTTATCTCAGTGTCTTAAACAAGGAGCAGTCCAACAAGTGAATGCTGTCTATACAGCCTCATGGAAATTGAGAACTAATTCTGCTTCTGTACATATATTAAATCTAGCTATTATTTTGTATATTTTTGGATCACATTTTTTAATATTTGTATTACAACAAATAAAATGTATTCTACTCAGGCTAAACATGCCGAAAATCAGAAAATAGATCATCATCATTTTAGTCATTGATTATACAACTGAAAAAGAGGCATATGAAGCAACAACATAGACCCCATAAGAGTTTACTTGAGCTGCATTACAGCTTTATACAATTCTTATCTTTATGATAAGAGTGTTTTTGTTACATTTTTAATGTCAGACATAATTCTGGTCTAAAGTATAGTGTTTATTTTCCAAGGCATGTGTTTACCGGCTATGTTAGTATTTTAAACCAAGTTTTGCATTATATATTGTGGATAGGTATCTTTGCTAGTGATGGGGGAATAGTGAAATATTTGGGTTCGGATTATTCGTCTTGAACATTTCATACTATTGTATTCGTTGCGAATAACATATCAAATGCAAGTCAATGGGAAACTCGAAAAAAATGTAGGCGGACCCTCCGAGGATGTCTGGTGGGGCTGTGAAAATGCTGAAATGGATAGAACAGTGCCGAAAATGAATGGGAACATTCTGTGAAAGATGCCCGGATGTAACTCTGAAACACAGGTTGCTTCTGGGAACAATGTAGTCAGAGTGGTACATCACTTTGTCGTGTGGGCCCATTCCTATTTCTCATACATTTAAAGTAGACAGCTGTGGGCTGCGGTCCCCAGCTGTGTGCGTTATCTTGGCTGATTATCAAAAATAGAGGCTCCCCCCACAATGTTTTTTTTTTTAATTCTGGCGAGAAGGTGACTGGAATCCTGTAGGAAAACTCTCTATTCCTTCTAGAAGTTTCCTGACTCACACATGTCCCTGAGCTCTCAGGCAAATTTCACTGCCCCTTATAAAAAGGCTGCAGTCTCTCAGTTTTCTCACTGACCATGAAGGCACCGATGACCTAGGGACTGACAAGTGTAGCTGGCCCCTCCAGAGGTTTGTAGAAATCACCCCAGGAGAGGACCTCTCCTCAGTAGGCTCCTCACTTCACCTCACACTGGCTCAGACTGAAATTTACCTAACAACTAAGCTCCTCCCCTTTCTTCTTTTAGGGCTCATCACTCAAGAGTTGGTTTTCTCTTAAGTGACAGCCTCACTAAGAGAGTGTATGAAAATGTGTGTTTTGTTGTGAGTAGTAGAGATAGCCAAAATACTCATTAAAGCTTACAATACATGTTAAACAGGTGGCAATATACATGTAGTTATCTCTGGCGACTAGGCACAGGGCGCCACACATTATTCTCCCCGTGGCTGCATGACTACTAAATTTACAGAATAGATCTTGATTACAATTTGCAGGAAGAATTACATTACAAGCTAGAGAGAATAATTATTGCCACCTAAAGAGAACCTGATAGGTGATACATGCTGCCCAATCAGTGGGCAACCACTGACTGTATTATCCCAGCCAGGCATGTTTGAGTCTGAAATGCTGTGACATTTCAGAGAAAAACATACTTTAAAGGGAACCTGTCATGTGATAAAATGCTAGTAACCTGCAGATATGAGGTTAATCTGCAGGTTAATAGCGTTTGCAACCTGCTTGCCTCCTGCACTTCGAACCCCGCTGCTGGGAATAAATTAACTTTATTCCTCCTGCCAGTATTTAGCTTTCAGCACTCTCCCCCCCTGCACTGACTGACAGCCACTCAGCATTAGGCCTCTTTCACACGTCTGTGCCTCCGGTACGTGTTTGGTCAGTTTTCTCACATACCGGAGACACGGGCACACGTAGACCCATTAAAATCAATCGGTCTGCTTTCACGTGCGTATTCTGCCATGGACTGTGTGTACGTGTGGAGCATATGTGTGCCCGTGTGCTCCACACGTAGACATGTCCACGTTTTCTCCGGCATCACGGGTGTCACACGGAACGCAAACGGGTCACACATAACACAAATGGACCACACGGATGTGTTCTGTGTGATACGCGCCAAAGAAAACACATGTATCTGCGAGAAAAAAAAACCTTTACTCACTTTATCCAGCCCTGCTGTCTCTGCCGCTGCTGTCACTTGCTGCTGACCGCCGCTCATTATGCTAATTGAATATTGACTTCACTGGGGCCGGAAGCAGAAGCAGTGGGGAGTCGGCAGGACCGGAGACCGAAGATCAGCACCACGGACAGCGACGCCAGGGACAGGTGAGTAGAAAGTTCCCGTTCTCCATGTATTATCACGGATAACACACGGAGAACACACGTGTGCCATACACACGGCACACCGAGGGCAATACGCACCTTTGACGTGTCCTTGAAAACGTGCGTGATTTTCACGGACGTGTAAAAGAGGCCTTAGAGAAGGCTGACAGTCAGAGCAGAGAGCACGGTTACAGCTATTATTCTCGATACGCAAAGCTGAGACTAAACCCGCACTGGCGCCTCCCCGATGACTGAAACCCAAACGTTGCTGGGAGGAATAAAGTTTATTTTCTTCCAGCAGTGGGGTTCGAAGTGCATGAGCCGGACAGGTTCCAAACTGAAGATTAGCCCAATATCTGCAGGTTAATATAGTTTTCTTGTGACAGGCTCCCTTTAAAAGCTGCCAGTTACCGAGTCACATTGTACAACAGTCAGACAGGGGGGTTGCCGGTGACATCTCTCTGCCCACTGCCCCAGACGGACAGGTCTCTGGCTCTGCCTATACGTGCAAAGTTCAGGGAGCCGTATGGGATGCCCCTATATGACTAATGCACATGGTGGCTTGGTACTAGCAGTTATTAAAGTTTATTAAAGTATGTTTTTCTCTAAAATGTTGCAGCGTTTCAGAGTTATACAGCCAGTGGCTAATACATGTTGCCCACGGATGGGGCTCATGTATCAGCTATTAAAAACTGAAGAAGCAGTTTTTTTTTCAGAGGGATATAGTTTTGTTAAATATTACAACTAAAAACCAGCACATTATGAAAACATGACTGCTAACAGCATTTCTTCACATCACCCATAATGCCTTTGTACTTTTATCAATATAAAGCCACATCAATATTTAACAACGTACTGAACAACTAAAAGCATTTGGATGTGACACAGCAATTTTTTCAGATATATTATGGCTTATTTTAGCTTCATGACTTGAAAATAATCCAAACTCTTGCCGCAGAGTTCAAGGTAAATGAAATGGCATTGAAGAAAGTGTCCAACCTATCAATGTCCACCACCAAGTTCTTTGGGATGATGTGACTAGATGGTTAGGTTTTCACTACTAATATTTTCAGAGATCATGTACCTGATGCATTAATGGGTTCATGTATATTTCCAACTTTCTTATGGCTACTCAGCAACATCCATATTGCAAAGCTTGTTCTGGAGTCCTCTACTGATGATATAAAGCTGTGGGTTCTCCATCTGTCTTTAGCAATTAATTTGCTATGTAGATACCACAACTTTGTTATTGAACTGCTTGTCAGCTTTAAGTATGTTAGTGGATATTTTAACCTTGTCAGAGCCAGCTCAAAGGCGCATCGCTGGAGCATTTGATGTGTTCTTCTACCCAAAACATCAGCAACAAGTCCATACATCACATCTTGTAGGTTTCCACATTTGGAAGCTTTTTACATGATGGACCATTTTAATATGTTGTTACTCTTATGAAACCACAAAACTTGAGAATTCACTCTGAGGGACAAGGTCATGGTTCAACAAGTTACAATCTTCTCTTCCAGCATGTTACAATTCTTCAAGGCATATTGAGACACAGTCTCAGTTTCGGTCTTACTGGTCCTGTATGTTGCAGCACAACCCAGTCAAATACTACAGTACAAGTTGTGACAGTCGCTTTTCCCTTACAGTGGCTCCACGTCTAGTCTCTTCGGAGGGGAGAGGATCGGTGGTCCTGTTGACATGGCTGGAGTAGAGCCTTGCACTCCTACACGCTTGAGGATCAACCGCTAGAGTAAGCTGACTTCGTTCACATGCCAGTTATGATTAACCCATTACCTTGACGATTAAGGGGCCTGACCACTAGGGTCATGCTCACATGCTCCTAATGTCTGGAGTCGCTCCGTTCGAGGATCAGTCTGTCATTTCAGTGCTGCTCTTACTCTGTGTTCCGGTCAACACTCAAGGTCCATGCTCTCTCATTTCCAGTCTTCTTTATTTCCTTTGCTGCCACAAACCGCCCATTGTATGCGACCTTCACGCCCTACAGACTATTTGTCCGTATTTTTTGCTTACTAGATCGTCACTCACTTCTCAAGAATGAACCATCCCTTTCCCTATCAGTTAACTCCTTCTACTGTGGGCCAGTCCCAATACTTAATCATTACTTACCCTGTAGTCTGATAACTTCCTATTTGAGTGCTATGCATTACATTACCACATAAAACCCACATAAAACACAGTATATACTATTCAGGCACAATGCATCACATTATCATCACAATTAACATAAAACAATATATGCAAAAAACACAATTCACATTACATTACATTACATGACATGACAAAACAATTATGCGATTGGTGTCTTCAGGGGAGGAACGCAATAGCAACAGTTCACCTCAAGTACAGACCTCTCAGGAATTTAGGAAAGACAGGTTTTGAAGTGAAAATTTAACCCAGTGGATCAGTGGAAGAAGATGTGAAAATTAAGGACAAATAACTGCTCATACATTTGGTCTAAATTCTCCCCCTCTTTAGTAACCATCTATGTGAACTGGTGGGAAGATAACTACATTTACACCAACTTGAATCCTTTCCTAAACCATCTATTTTGATATATACACTACATTGATGATGGCCTTATAATATGGTGCGGCTCGGAAACATCCATATATGATTTCATTGACTATATCAACAATAAACCCTCTAATATATCTTTTTCCTATTATTACAATCCAACTAGCATTTATTTGGATTTAAATATGCAAGGTAACACCGAAACTAATACCATTGAACGCACCATATTCCATAAACTGACGGCTGGAAACTAGCTAATATTTGCCACCAATTTGTCATCCCAGGCATATTAAACACATCGTGCCAGTGGGAGAATATATTCAAGCAAAGATGCTGTACTGACACAAATGCATATCTCCAAGAATATTCTGTCATAGATCGTTTTTTCAATCGTTGCTATTCTCTATCTTTAATTAATTGTGGAATATCCAGTGCCAAATTAGAAGACTAGACAAGAATATTTGTTACGTTTTGTATGGGTGAATACTAGGGATGATCGAATACCAAAATATTCGCTTCGACGAATATCCGACGAATAGGTTGCCGCTATTCGTGAATATTCGACGCTAAATGTAAGTCTATGGGAAACCCGAATAATTGCACGTTGGACCTAACAGCGAGCTGTGGTGACTGAGGAAAAGGCTGAAATGGATGGAAAAAGGCAGAAACAGTATGGGCACAGCCTATAGAAGGTGCTTGACTGCATTTCTGGTGTCTTGGAATAACGTGCTCAGAGTAGCACGCAGTTTTTACGTAGTCACCAGAACAGCTCTCAAACCATAAGGCTATGTGCGCACGTTGCGTTCTGGCGTGACAAATAAGCAGCATTTTGTCAGTGCACGTGCTTTTCAAAAAGCTGCATTTTGGATGCATTTTGAATGCATTTTGGATGCATTTTTGATAGTGCAGTCCCACTCGACTCTGCTACATCCCCATAGAACATGGCTGGCTGCGAGACAGAGCCACGGGATCAGAATGAACTCTGATGAACTTCACCCGACTTCATTGTCATCGCGCGGCTCTTTGTGTGTGCCGCAGCCTGATTTGCAATCACAGGTGAAGGACTCACCGGTGACCGCAAATCCCCTGAGTGACTGAAGTGAGCCGCGCGATCAGTGGTGCCGTCACTCAGGTTACCCACAGCCAGCTGCAGTCCTCCACCTGAGAGCGGTGGCTGTGGGTTACCTGAGTGATGTCACCGCTAACAGTGCAACTCACTTCAGTTGCTGCGTGAAGCTCACAGGAGCGGCGGTGTTCTATAGCTGCTCCTGTGAGCTTCAAGTAGCAGAGCTGGATCTGTCGTGGGACCTTGTGTGGATTACGCCGGACCTGGAAGGGTATTTGGGGATTTTAATAAAGTGGTGAAAGAGGGTGTTTTTTTTTTCTTTTATTCCAAATAAAAGATTTTTTCGGGTGTATGTGTTTATTTACTTTCACTTACAGGTTAATCAATGGGGGTGTCTAATAGACGCCTGCCATGATTAACCTAGAACTTAGAGGCAGCTATGGGCTGCCATTAACTCCTAATTACCCCGATTTCCATCACACCAGGGCAATTCTGGATGAGCCGGGTAGGGTCCCGGGACTGTCGAATGTAATGGATGCGGCAATTCCAGGCGGCTGCTGGCTGATATTTTAGGCTGGGGGACTCCCCATAATGTGGGGCTCCCTATCCTGAGAATACCAGCCTTCAGCCATGTGGCTTTACTTTGGCTAGTAAAAAAAATTGGGGGGGACTGCACGGCGTTTTTTTTTAATTATTAATTTATTTATTTTACTGCACTACATAGACCCGCCCACCGACGACTGTGATTGGTTGCAGTGAGACAGCTGTCACTCAGCGTGGGGGCACGTCTGAATGCAACCAATAATAGGCACCGTGGGTGGGGGAAGCATGGAATGCGAGATGGAATAATGAGCAGCCAGCATTTTCAAAAGCTGTAGAAGGCGCCGGAGCAGTGTGACAGCCATGCAGCACCGTGTCGGTGATCGTTTAGTGATTGGAGGAAAGTATGAGAGGGGGGGAGAGAGAGAGACCGACAGACAGAGAGAGAGACCGAAAGACCTGCTTTCTGTTTGTTAAAAAAGCGATTTATAAAGCTGCTAGCAGCTACTGGACACTGTGTTCAGCCCTTAGAAGGACTATTTATTAGTTATATCTACGAATGCTCTCCCGCACACAATACAGTCTATGTACACCGCCAGCTCGTATCACTGTGTGTTCATAAAATTGCCGCTTGCTTATATAGCCTCTATGACGCTTTGCAGCCAAGCCAATCACAGTAACACCACAACAAAGATGGCTGCGGCGTTACTGTGAGGGCAAGCAACATCAGATGTGTTCATTGGCTTGAAAACAGGCGCCAGGAAGTGAGAAATGAAAATGAAAGTATTGGAGCGGATGTTGTTTTATCCGTCGGATGCCGAATGGTGCAAATAGCATGTTATCCGTCGGATACCGAATAGTGGCAAATTAATTCGCTCATCCCTAGTGAATACCAGGCGAACGGCAAAATGAGGGGGGAGGAAAACTCTTTCTCTTACTCTTTCTAGGGAAAGGTGAAGATGATGACCCCTGACAAAACCTAATGCTGACCTCTGGGTACCCTGACGTCCCTAGATAGTTCTGCACCTATACGCCAATCAGGTTACCTAGGCCCTGGCTGACCCTGAAATAGGCCCTAGGTAGTGACTGGACGGGATGAGAGCTAGTCAACCCCACTATGACCTAAAGAACCCACATGGAAAACAACTTATCTGCAAGATGACTTTGGGAGAATGACAGCAACATACAACATGTTTCAACAGGAGATTTCAAGCCGACTGCTTGCAATCTGGACAGCATAGGAGTAAACTCTATCACCGGCAACAAACCAAGGGGAAATGCAGGTATATATAAACACAAACACAGGGAGTGGGGATAAGGATTTGAAGCTGAACTGCCAAGAAATCAGCAGGGTCCAGAAGGGGAAGTATTAACCCTAACAGGGAAGATACATAGAACTCCAGTCCCACCATGTAAAAAAGAATGGAATGTCAAGGCTCTCTCACCTTCCCAGCAGTGCTTACTCTGTCCCCAATCCATGCTGCTGTCTCCCAGGACCTGTGCACGCGATACAGGCCTCCTGGGAATGCTTGTAGGGTGCGCACATGGAAATGCTCCTTTTCTTAAATGGCTAGTACGCAGTGACCCAAAAGTCCCTCTCAGCTTGGCTGAAAGGCTTCAAGTATATAAGGCACCTTCCCCTTAAGGAGATGCCTGGGTAAAAGACTCCTAATTGCTAGTTCTCAAGTTCTTTGTGCTGCTGCTGCTGTCATTGTGCTGTATGCTATTGCTGATTCTTATCTGTGTTTCAGTGCATTACAAGTCCGCTGCTGCTGCAAGTATCCCAATCGGCTGCCTACCACAGTATCTGCTGCTGCTGAAAGTATCCACATCGGCTGCTGATGACATATCCATCCATCCTGGCTGAATCTGCAACGTCGGAAGCTGCTGCTGTTTCTTCAACCAAAGATTGTATTGTATCCATGGTGCCAGGTATCATATGATCGACTGATTGATTGACCTCAAGGGATCAACGTACCGGTCCTTAGTATTGTCTTTGGAAGGAATAAATCATGCGCTAGTCCTTTGTTTTGACCACACATGTATTTATACATATAAATCTGAGATGACCACCCCCTTTTGCAAAATAGGGACAGGATTTTCATTCACTTCCACCAAGGAAGCTCCGGGATATTGCATCTGTCTTGATATTTTTAATCCCTGGTAAAAAATAAAGACAATTCAACCTGCCTATTGTTGAGATGTTTGACAGACTTGAGGTATGACAGGTTTTTATGGTCTGTGATCACAGTAATGGGATGAACTGCTGCCTGCTGCCAATGATGCCATTCCTCTAAAGCTAACTTAATCCCTAACAGTTCTCTATTACCAACATCTTAGTTTATCTTGACAGAAGTCAATTTTTATTTTTTTTTTAAAAAAAGCACATGGACATCATTTACTAGGTGACAACACATTGAAGAACGTGAAAAAAATCCAACGATGTGGGAAATCTAGTGAGATGGACGTAAGTTTAACAGCTTTAATAACTGCAAGTAAGGAACATAGGTACACACAGTGACATCAAAATAACAGACAAAATGTCAAGGTGCACCGCTGAAATTCGATGCGTTTTGACAATGCCAGTGGCTATTCCTTAGTCATGGTTGGTGCATAGACCATGACATCTCCCCTTTAAATACAAGAAAGAGAAATGTCCATCTCATGCAGGAGAGCTGGTAACTTCCATCAGGTGTCAAATCAATTAGATTGATATATTCCACAGTTGTAGAAGTTTCGTGGTGGAGAGGAGAGCTTTAGTTGTTCACAAAAAGCAACATGAGTATTTTCCCAAATTTCGACTTGAGTCTCCAAGCATGAGATAAATCAACTGGCATATTATGTGTGCCACCCCCATATCAGCAGTCGGCTGCTCGGATCCGGATCCACAGTGGCTCGAGGGATTTCCGGACAATCAAATAAAAAGGGGCAATATGTGTACTGGGATTGTTGTAGATACTTCGTGATGCCGCCCACGGTGTGTGGTAAGGTGGAGTACCACCACTGCTGTTGGGGAGCACCCGGGGTGATGAAATGGCAGCTTGATGTTAACCCCTCCGTGGGTAGGGGTGGATGCCCCGGGGCTCAGTGTCCCGGACATGGGGAATGATGGAGGCTGGAGGTGGCACGCCGGGACAGACCGGGGAATGTTGGTGTACTCACTGTTGAATAATTGCACACAAAGTCTGTTGGTAAAACAAGGTGTCAGTGGCCGGCTGCCACGTCCGGGTGTACTGGGGTCCCACACCCGTCTGGTGTACTGATGTCCCTTCCTCCGGCACTCTGTAACTTTCTTAATTCTGAACAATCCCGTATGGACCGGGGAAGTCCGCTCCCGCTGCTGTTGTGGTTGGGAGTCGTGCCCGCGAAAACTAACCCTTGGGATTTCAGTGGTTGTTTGCGGATACCCTATCTCCCGCGGTGGGCTGCCGTTTCGCTCTATCTGGGCTAACACTTCTGGAACAATGTCTGGAACTTTGCTCCCGGCCTGGTTAATTAGAGAAGGGGCTTGCAACTATCTTCTAACTAGGGTCCAGGTACCCTGCCTGTGCACGGTTTCCGGACCGGATCTCCGATGTCGGTACCGGCGGGCTCCAACCCTGTCCCGGTCCACTTTGAATTTCCCGCGACCGGACTCCCGTTGCCTTTGGACACAGTCCACTGCTTGCCACCTAGCCAGTAGACTAGGGCCACTACCCTGGCTACCCTTCACTAGGCTCACTCCTTACTACCCCAAATCTGAACTTGAACTCTTTACTACTCGAAATCTGAACTTCAATTCCTGTGTTCTCATCCCCGGATCCTCAAGACCCCTAGGTGGGCGCTCCCAATCCGCCTGGTCCTGCCCACTGGTGTGTCCTTCCTACCCTGAGGTGGTGGCTAGGATTTTGTGGCAGATGGTACCTGATGTGGGATGGTGTTATGTCGGGTGAATTGTTCTTCTGTGACCACCTGGCGGCGCCAGGGCATCACATTTGCATAGAAAAAAAATCCCCAAAAGGTCATGCTAATGAAAAAATACAACCCAGACTCATACGGGCGGCACGGTGGCTCAGTGGTTATCCCTGCAGCCTTGCAGCGCTGGGGTCCTGAGTTCTAGTCCTACTCAGGACAACATCTGCAAGGAGTTTGTATGTTCTCCTGTTTGCGTGGGTTTCCTCCGGGTACTCCGGTTTCCTCCCACACTCCAAAAGACATACAAATAGGGAATTTAGATTCTGAGCCCCAATGGGGACAGTGTTGCCTATGTATGTAAAGCGCTGTGGAATTAATAGCGCTATATAAGTGAATAAATATTATTATATATTATTATTATTATTATATACAAATATAAATAAGAAAAATGGCAAGATACAAACAAAAATTGGAAATAAAAACAGTACATGAAAATGCTATATTAAACATTGCATATATATTTAGAAGCATCTACAAAGAATACAAAAGATATACCAGTTCTAGGGTAACTGGTAAGAATAGTAAAAAGATAAGACACTGATGTTTGGAAACAGAATATGTTGTATCTGAAGTGAGTCCATATGTATAGTATGACCTTTGACAGAGACCATATATATTCTGTATCCAACTAACTATGGTGATAATGGATAAGAATATCAGACTTGGGAAACTGCAGAACTAAGTGTATGATGTTGTTACATATAGAATGGCTTAACATAAGCGGCGGATTGAAAATGTCTGTAAATGCAGTATATACTAGATCCACTTAGGAAAAGAGTGAAATGAAAGAAAAATAAATATTGTATCATAAAAAATATTGTATCATAATAGCAAAAAGCAGTTGAATCGTGTAAATCCTTTCCCTATGGCCAAACAACAATAGATATCTTACTTTTCTAGACAGGGGTAAATGAACACATTAGATTTCATGATTGCTAAGTTTGTACATGAGAATTGGAACGTCTGGAGGTCATACACCACAGAGGTACTGCACCTCAGCCAGAGGTGAGGTATTCCATCATGGGTAAGGAGGAGGTCAACACCGGTTCACACAGAAGCACGACACCCAGACTCGGAAGCTCCTCATTAGACATGGCAAAGGGCGTGATTATACCCGGAGCCAGGCTAGTGGGGTGGAGTCTTAAAAGTGGGAACACATAGTAAAAGAGGGAACACAGTGTGAAGTGTGGAATTGCAGTCAGAGGAGCAGTAGAGGAGCTTAGAACCGCAGCCTGGAGCTGGTACCGCTCGGCCCGGGCACAGACTGAAGGGGTCCTAGAGACCGCGGGAGCTAAACGTCCGTGGCCCTGTTCCACATATAATCTACAGGTGGAAGGACGTGGCTGCAACACGGGGACTGGTCCCTAGGCTAGGGGAGAATAACCTATGGCTTTCACTAGCAAAACCAGCGGGTGAGGTGGCTGCATGCACCAAAGCTACTACCGCCATGAATACACTGGAAGGTGACCCTCAAGGACCAAAGGGATAGAGCTTCACGCTACCCCACAGGGTTCACGGGCACTGATACAGGGTTCAGTTAGCAAAGGTGCAATGCAGGAAGGAGAAGCAAGTGCAGGAGTCGGCCAGGAAAGGGAACACTTTAGAAAGATGTGTGACGCCCTGGCCAGGCCAGGTAGTCACAAATAGGGCCCCGCATTACACGTGTCCATCATAGGTAACAAACAGCCAAACATTTAAACCCTAGTCACCCCCCTCAGGGCTTGATGGACACACCAGGGGGCGGAACCAGGCGGTTGGAAGACACCCACCAAGGAGTCTCAGACAGCCTGATGTGGGAAAGTAAACAGTTTAGTCTGGAGTTCAAGTTGGAGAGGTGTATGGGCTGGAGCTGTGTGCAGCTCCAGCAAAGGAGAAAACCCAATTTGAGCAGGTGCCAGGGTAGGAGCCCTGGTACCTTTGGCTAGGAGGCAGACGTAGGCCTCTGTCTGCAGGAGCCGGGAAGATGGCTCGGTGGAACGGAGGTGGACCGGGACAGGGTTGTAGCACACCGGTACCGACCCGGTGGAACCGACTCGGAAACTGGAGCACAAAGTGGGGTACTCAGACCCTGAAGCTAGGTCCAGAAGCTACTGGGGGCTAGCTAATTAACTGATTGCGGCCAGGACTAGAGGTCCTGTCCCACCCAAAGTCCCAACTGAAGACAACAGCCCAATGAGGGGGATAAAACGCCACCGCCACGGCTCAGAGATCCCACGGGCCAGCATCTGCGGGCAAAGGGCTCCTTAGGTGACCACAAGCCGGGAGCGGACTCCTGAAGTTACAAGCGCAGGAAGTCCACCATCTTACACAGGTGCGGGAGAAAGACAGAAACCACCAGCCGGGTGGGGGACCAGACTGCAGCCGGCTGCGGGCACTGACCACTATTACCTTGGTTTACCAGAGACTCGTGTGTTTACTAATAGTGAGTACATCAGCACCCTTCGGTCGCCAATCTCCCTGTACCGCCAAACACCCCAACGGGTCCCGGGGCCACCATCCCTGCCCACGGATGGGTTAACAACTTGCTGCGAAACATCTCCCCCGGGTGCCCATAACTGCAGCGGTTGTGTCCATCTTCACCACATCCCGTGGGTGGCGTCACGAACTTAACAAGGCTTCGGCCGTACATCTACATCCCCAAACCACAACACCCCCTTTCAGTTGAAGTGACCGCGAGGCCCCCGGGTCCGGAGACCCTCGACCCACCCACTGAAGGTCCAGATCCGAGCGGCTCGACTGCCGAGCACGGGGCGGTACACCTCCACCGGACTCGACCTCTGAACTACCCGTGATCAGCTGGTGTCCATCACAGTGAATCCCGGTTTTCCAAAGGTGGTCCCTGGCATGTGCGTAAGCGGCTACAGTGAGTAAACACCTATTGACTGCACCCATGACTTAATCCGTTATTCACCTGCGCCCACCATAATAGACTACTACTACCACCACCATCCGCCCTGGAGCCCAGCTCTACCTGTGGAGAGCTATACCATACCAGCTGCGTCACCATCTGCCCCAGAGGTTTCTATTTCGCAGCAGCAGCACCAAACTTGCCGCATACCATAGGTCGCGTCACAAGTCAACCATTAACATCCCCTACATCTTTATTTAAACGACAACGAAAAAGTCACGGAACTGGGTCTAGCCACCGCGGCGTCCCAGCAGCAGCAATACCACGGCCCGGTAATGTCTCCCCAGGCCCCGGTGGGCATGTCACATGACTGACAGTCCTGTAGTTTATGGCTGCCACAGCTTTTGGTTACGCAAGCTGTTCTCTTTTTTTTTTGTAGTTGTGGGGGGGTGTTTTCATGTATCCCGTCACTGCTCTGGCTGTGTGGCTTCAGGGTCTATCCCCGGAGGTAGTAGACCTTCCTGTAGCTGCTCAGTTGCAGCAGCAGTCATAGACTCCACATTCGAGTGATTCTGCAGGTAGGCAGGCCCACCAACAGCCCATGATTGCTCTCACAGACAGGATTGCATGGAGTAGAGACAAATTTTTGGTGTTCAAAGAGGCCTATAAATTGTACTTTAGGCTTCGGCCTTACTTCTCCAGGGATGAGGGGCAGCGGGTAGGGATTGTGATCTCACTGTTGGATGGGTTCCGCAATCCTGGGCTCTCTCTTTTCCACATGGCTCTGGTTGCCTCCGTACGGTGAATGGATTTTTGAGGTCTTAGGTCTCATCTATGATGATTCTGACCGAATCTCCTTGGCTGAGTCCAGGCTGCGTCGCCTCGAGCAGGGAGATCGGTCAGTGGAGCCTTATTATTCAGAATTTCGCAGATGGGCCACTGACACCAGATGTAATGATCCGGCTCTTAGAAACCAATTTTGTCATGGACTGTCACAAAAGTTGAAGGATGCTTTGGTGATTTATGAGATCCATGAGTCCTTGGAGGTTGGCATTTCCTTAGCCATACGTGTGGTAAACGCCTCCAAGATAGAATAGTTGGATAGCTTACCCTGGAGACCCTCTATCGGGGCAGCACCCCATTGTCGGGGGGCAATCAGAGGGTAAATCATCAGTCATGGGTTTGGAGGAGCCCATGCAGCTAAATGGAGCCACTATGCATGTTTCTGCTGAGATCCACAAAAAAAGGGTTTGTTTTTTGTGGTAAAAAAGGTAATTTTATTGGAGTGTTCCCCTCTGTCTCTAAACAAAAATGAACATCTGGGACTCGGCTGACCCCTGGTGGCGAGGGGGTGGACAATCGAGGTGTGTGTTTGTCTTCTACATTTAATTCTCGGTTTGTCTTGACAGCAGAGGTGGTGCTAGAGAGGAGAACTGAGAAAATTTGTTTGTGGACAGTGAAGCAGGAGTCAGCATGGTGGATGCTCTGTTTGTAAGAATGCATGAGCTTACCTGTAGTATGTTAACTAATCCCATCTCCATCTATGCCATTGACTCAGTGCCGCTGGATTTGCCTCCCCATTGTCTATATGACTGTCCCATTAATCTGCTTCCTGGAACAAAACTACCCAAGTCAGGACTGTATGGTCGAGGAAACCCGCGCAAGTTCAGACTTTTACTGTCCGGGTCTGCCCATCACTACTCATGAATATGGAGGACAACCTGGCCACAGGTTTATTAGTCCTCTAGTGATAATCTGTGGAGAAAACAATGACTTTATAAAATCTACTCAAGCAACCTAGTAAGTGATACATCAATGAAATTAGGGTCTCTCACTAACCTGGTGATACATTCACTTCAAGCCAAGCTCCCGGCAGTGATAGTACAGGCACAGCTCCTGTGCCTGCATAATCCCCATCCCATGACATACCTAAATTTCATAATGTGGGAACACCTTGCTGATCTTGATATCCATGAACTACAATTGTTGGAAAGGGGCTAAAGGTAGTTAGGAATTGCATTCAATTTTCTTTCGATTTAATGTGTTCTATTCCTGGAGATGACCCTTAACCCCTTCACCCCTGGGCAATTTTCCATTTTTGTTTTTTGCTCCCCTTCTTCTGAGAGTTGTAACGTTTTTATTTTTCCATCAATCTTGCCATATGAGGGCTTGTTTTTTGCAGGGCAAGTTGTACTTTTAAATGAAACCATAAGTTTTACCATATACATAAAAATAGCAAAAACAATTCAAATGCAGAAAAATTGCAAAAAAAGTATGATTGCATGATTGTTTTTGGCATATTTTATTCACTGTATTAACTATATGGTAAAACTGATGGGTCAGTATGATGCTTCAGGTCAGTACATGTTTATAGATACCAAATATGTATAGTTTACTTTTATCTAAGGGGTAACAAAAAATTCAGAAGTTTGTCCAAAAAACGTTTCCGTCACCCAGAGGGTTCTCATTTTTCAAGATATGGGGCTCAGTGATGGCTTATTTTTTGCATCTCAAGCTGACATTTTTAATGGCACCATTGATGTGCAGATGCTATGTTTTGATCGTCTGTTAATTGCATTTTGCACAAAATTTTCGACAACCAAAAAAACTTAATTTTAGCGTTTGGAATTTTTTTGTTTCTACGCCGTTTACCAATCAGATTAATTGATTAAATATTTTGATAGGGCATTTCTGAGCGTGGCAATACCAAATATATATATACTTATACATGTAATTTTTTTTAACCGTTTCATTTTAAATGGGGCAAATGGGGGTTGATTTAAACTTTTAGGGTTTTTTATTTTTTTAAATTTTTACTTGTCAGCATCAGCATTTTACTAGTCAGGATCCTGTCGGCTGTAACAGGAATTACATCATAATAGCAACAGGAGTCATCACATGACCTGTCGCTACCACGGTAACCATCGGCTCCCCGTGATCGCGTCACGGGCCCCCAATGACTGCGGGGAAAGGCGATTTCCCCGCCGCGGCCATTTAAATTGCACTGTCACATTTTGACAGCACGATCTAAGGGGTTAACAGGCGCAGGTGGATTATGGATCCACTTGCGCCTGTTAGCCGCACATGTCTGTGGTTCAAATCAGTAGATATGTGCAGGAATTGCTGCCGACTCACCACAGCAGCCGGCGCTGATTACCCCTTCATGATTTAGAATGTACTGGTACGAGAATGGTAGCATTCCCATCAAAGTTTTTATCCTCTTAATAAATTGCAGTCATCATATTACTGTATATAACTGTGTACTTACAATTGCTCATTTTGCCCTTCTACTCAGTTATTTCTTCTGTTTTCCATTGGGTCTATGATATAATTTGATAAAAAAAAACATTAGCTGAATCCTCTAAAACTTTATGTAGAAATAGGAAGTCTCTTTTTTCTGCATGAGTCATGCCTCTCTTCAACTACTGACCCAGTTGCGCCACACTTCCTCCTGCCAGGGACTTTGCATTGATGACTCATGTAGGGAAAATAGACTTCCTGTTTCTACACAGAGCTAGTCTGTTTATAATCATGTTTAATATACAAATCTAATGGAAAAGAAAAGAATTAACTGGGTAGAAAAGCAAAATGAACATTTGTAAGTACACAGTGCTTAATATAATGGCTGCAATAAATTAAAAGGGTAAACATTTTGATGGTAGTGCTTCTTTAAATTGCTTTAGTAATATGAACGCAAAGCTACAGTAATTTAGTATTGGCAACAAAGACAGGTTTAAAATATGACAGTTTTTATGGAAGAGTTCTGAAAGATCAAAGATCATAAAAAGGAAGCACTTAAATCACAATTCATTGACACCAAGTATCAGTTCATTGTCCTATTGTAAGGGAAATATTTACACTTGCATCAATACTACCATCTGTGGAGATGAAAATGATCTATTGGGCGTTATTCATACATCCGCTTGTGACATTCGTACTCTATCCATGTTTTTCAATGATAGATGATGTAGCTATTATACTTTGTGGTGCTATTCGCATGCCCATGTTTTTTCTTTGCAGACTGGGTGTCTGAAGTGCCATCTGTTTTGTTTTGTTTTTTTTTTTTACTTTTTAATGGGTAGGAAAAGCTTTGAAATTCTCTTTTTCTTTATATGAGAATATGTTACTAGGATGGTAAACATGGATATGAAATGGCCAAAAATGGATTTAAATTGGATTCAACACCTTCATGGAAAATGGTCCTTTTTTTCTCCTATGAAAAACAGATACCTGAATGATGCCTACTGCAGTTGTTTAATATTTTTATCAGAACTTTATCTTTATAACATACACATCAATCAATCACCAGAACTGTAAGAGGTCATATATTTAGTAATACAACCTTCAAAAACTGAGGCTTGAGGTGTTTTCACATTCATTTTACCGTCACCTTTACAATAATGTGATCAATAGGATCCAGTGTGAAAAAGCAGTGTTCTTCTGAACTAAAGTCTAAAGTTAAATGCACTTGAGGTTTGCCACCTAATAAATAATGCATATTGAGTGTAGACTGAAAATACCGTACATGTTTCATTTATATTGTAACAAGGATTTACAAGCAAAGGAAGGTCAAAAATAAAAAAAATGACATTGCGTAATGTTGGTCCTATCATCTACTGCAACATTGTAAAAAGTATTGACCACCTTCTTTATGGCATTTTTCCGCTAGTTGAGCCTAATGTTTTAAGACATAAAAATAAAAAATGAAGTGTCACTGTGTCACACTTTGACTGACGTCCACCATCAGATGCCTTAACATGATTTCCACTTGTTTGGCCACCCTCCAATAATTGGAGAATGGTTGGAAATTCATTGGGAAGAGGGTTGGAATGGGGATAAACAAATGTGTCCTTGATTACTTTGTCTTTTGGCTCAACACAACATGAGATAAACAAGGTTTGTTTCTTTTTGTAAAAAATATATGATGTTGTCAAGAGACAGATAGGCAATGTGCAGTATATCACAAAAGTAAATACACCCCTCACATATTTGTAAATATTTTATGATATCTTTTCATGGGACAAAACTGAAGATATGACACTTTGATACAGTGTAAAGTAGTCAATGTACAACTTGCATAACAGTGTATATTTGGTATTTCCTCTAAATAACAACACAGAGCTATTACTGTCTAAACCGTTGGCAACAAAAGTGAGTACACACCTAAGTGAAAATGGCCAAATTAGCCATTTTTCCTCCTCTGTGTCATGTGACTCATTAGTGTTAAAAGGTCTCAGGTGTGAATGCGGAGCAGGTGTGTTAAATCTGGTTTGATCGCTCACACACTCTTTCATACTAGTTCAACACAGCACCTCATGGCAAAGAATGCTCTGAAGATCTGAAAAAACCCATGTACTCTTCCACCACCATGCTTTACTGTTGGGAAGACACACTCTTGCCTTTGTACTTCTCACCTTGTTGCCGCCACAGATGCCTGACACCATCTAAGCTAAATAAGTTTATCTTGGTCTCATCAGACCACAAGACATGTTCCAGTAATCCATGACCTTAGTCTGCTTGTCATCAGCAAACTGATTGCAGGCTTTCTTGTACATCATCTTTAGAAGAGGCTTCAGTCCGGACTGACAGCCATGCAGACCAATTGGATGCAGTGTGCGCTGTATGGTCTAAGCACTGACAGGCTGACCCCCCCCCCCCCCCACACACACACACACCTTTAACCTCTGCAGCAATGCTGGCAGCACTCATACATCTATATTTAAAAGACAACCTCTGGATATGACACTGAGCATGTGCACTCAACTTCCTTGGTCGACCATGGTGACTCCTGTTCTGAGTGGAACATGCTTCACTAAACTGCTGCATGTTCTTGGCCACTGGACTACAACTTGATATCAAGGTTTTGGCAATCTTCTTAAAGCCTATTATTTAGAGGGCACTCCAAATTTACACTGTTCTACAAGCTGTACACTGACTATCAAACTCTCATATCTTTAGTGTTGTTCCATGAAAAGATAAAATAAATAATTTACAAAAATGTGAGGGGGTGTACTCAGTTTTGTGATATACTGTAACTTAATTTAAGGACCTTTATGGTTTGATTTCTTTGCTTGCTTTGATTGGATGGGTTGTTACCAACAACAGGTGAGAAATTAATCTCAATAGAACCTTTAGAAACACATTTATTTACAAAACTGGTGTTGAGTCAACAGTTTTTTTTAAGGTTTGTCTAATTTTGCACAATAATAGTACATTAGTATTGTAAGTCGTGTGCAGGGTGGGCTCAGTATACAGCAAAACCACACACCAGGAAAAGGACTCTAGGCAGTTGGATTGGCAAATGATTGCTTTACTTTACAAAAAAAAACCAGGCATCAATAAAACAGAACAATAGAAATACAAGGCTTAAAGCTGGTGTCACACACAGCGACAACGACAACGACGTCGCTGCTACGTCACCATTTTCTGTGACGTTGCAGCGACGTCCCGTCGCTGTCGCTGTGTGTGACATCCAGCAACGACCTGGCCCCTGCTGTGAGGTCGCCGGTCGTTGCTGAATGTCCAGCTTCATTTTTTGGTCGTCACTCTCCCGCTGTGACACACACATCGCTGTGTGTGACAGCGAGAGAGCGACGAAATGAAGCGAGCAGGAGCCGGCACTGGCAGCTGCGGTAAGCTGTAACCAGCGTAAACATCGGGTAACCAAGGGAAGACCTTTCCCTGGTTACCCGATATTTACCTTCGTTACCAGCCTCCGCTCTTGCTGCCAGTGCCGGCTCCTGCTCTGTGCACATGTGGCTGCAGTACGCATCGGGTAATTAACCCGATGTATACTGTAGCAAGGAGAGCAAGGAGCCAGCGCTAAGCAGTGCGCGCGGCTCCCTGCTCTCTGCACTGTGACATGTAGCTGCAGCACACATCGGGTTAATTAACCCGATGTGTACTGTACCTAGGAGAGCAAGGAGCCAGCGCTAAGCAGTGCGCGCGGCTCCCTGCTCTCTGCACTGTGACATGTAGCTGCAGCACACATCGGGTTAATTAACCCGATGTATACTGTAGCAAGGAGAGCAAGGAGCCAGCGCTAAGCAGTGCGCGCGGCTCCCTGCTCTCTGCACTGTGACATGTAGCTGCAGCACACATCGGGTTAATTAACCCGATGTGTACTGTACCTAGGAGAGCAAGGAGCCAGCGCTAAGCGCGGCTCCCTGCTCTCTGCACATGTAGCACAGCGACGTTATGATCGCTGCTTCTGCTGTGTTTGACAGCTAAGCAGCGATCATAACAGCGACTTACAAGGTCGCTGTTACGTCACCGAAAATGGTGACGTAACAGCGACGTCGTTGTCGCTGTCGCTTAGTGTGAACCCAGCTTAAGACCGACACCCCTGTGCTGTGTCACCCGTAACGGTGATTTATTTTGCCTTCTCACCAACCTTTACCCAACTAAGAGACTGTCTGGTCACCTAATATCTAGTAATTGCTCTGAGAAGCATGAGTACCGTATTTTTCGGACTATAAGACGCACCGGACTATAAGACGCACCCTGGTTTTAGAGGAGGAAAATAAAACTTTAAGCAAAAAATGTGGTCATGACACACTGTTATGGGGCGAGGATCTGCTGCTGACACTGTTATGGGGGTAATGTCCCCAAATTCTCTACTAAGGTACCCCATCCTGGTAATGATCCTTGTATATGATCCTGCTATAAACCCCCATCCAGCCTGTTCACATACCCCCCCATCCAGCCTGTTCACATACCCCCCCATCCAGCCTGTTCACATACCCCCCATCCAGCCTGTTCACATACCCCCCATCCAGCCTGTTCACATACCCCCCCATCCAGCCTGTTCACATACCCCCCCATCCAGCCTGTTCACATACCCCCCCATCCAGCCTGTTCACATACCCCCCCATCCAGCCTGTTCACATACCCCCCCATCCAGCCTGTTCACATACCCCCCCATCCAGCCTGTTCACATACCCCCCATCCAGCCTGTTCACATACCCCCCCATCCAGCCTGTTCACATACCCCCCCATCCAGCCTGTTCACATACCCCCCCATCCTGTTCACATACCCCCCCATCCTGTTCACATACCCCCCCATCCTGTTCACATACCCCCCCATCCTGTTCACATACCCCCCCATCCTGTTCACATACCCCCCCCATCCTGTTCACATACCCCCCCATCCTGTTCACATACCCCCCCCATCCTGTTCACATACCCCCCCATCCTGTTCACATACCCCCCCATCCTGTTCACATACCCCCCCCCATCCTGGTCACATACCCCCCATCCTGTTCACATACCCCCCCCATCCTGTTCACATACCCCCCCATCCTGTTCACATACCCCCCCATCCTGTTCACATACCCCCCCATCCTGTTCACATACCCCCCCATCCTGTTCACATACCCCCCATCCTGTTCACATACCCCCCCATCCTGTTCACATACCCCCCATCCTGTTCACATACCCCCCATCCTGTTCACATACCCCCCCATCCTGTTCACATACCCCCCCCATCCTGTTCACATACCCCCCCCATCCTGTTCACATACCCCCCCCATCCTGTTCACATACCCCCCCATCCTGTTCACATACCCCCCCATCCTGTTCACATACCCCCCCATCCTGTTCACATACCCCCCATCCTGTTCACATACCCCCCCATCCTGTTCACATACCCCCCCATCCTGTTCACATACCCCCCCATCCTGTTCACATACCCCCCCATCCTGTTCACATACCCCCCCAGCCTGTTCACATACCCCCCCAGCCTGTTCACATACCCCCCCCAGCCTGTTCACATACCCCCCCAGCCTGTTCACATACCCCCCCCAGCCTGTTCACATACCCCCCCCAGCCTGTTCACATACCCCCCCCAGCCTGTTCACATACCCCCCCATCCAGCCTGTTCACATACTCCCATCCTGCTATATGCCCCCATCGTGCTCATATACCATCCTGGTATATGGCCTGTATCTTATAGCACAGAGAAAAAAATAAACGTTTATACTCACCTTTTCCTCACTCCCTGCAGCCGATCATCTTCCTCTGTGCGCCACTGACCTGTGTGTGTGTGTGTGTGTGTGTGGAGCCGTTCCCCTGCTACATCGCGATGTCTTCCTGTCTGTGCCGATCAGCTGACCAGCACAGATCAGCTGACCGGCACAGACAGGAAGACATCGCGTGCAGCAGGGGGACGGCTCCACACACGGGGACGGGTGAGTGTACTGATTCACTGCACCCCGCGCTGGTAATGACGCGCGGGGGGCAGTGAATACAGCCGCACATGATCACTCCAGGCTGTAATTGCCAGGGGTGATCATGCGGCCGGCTCTTTACTATGCGCGCGTCCCCGCTCATCCTTCCGCCCACCTGTCAGTGCCGGCTTCAGCGCTGAGAGATGGGCGGGAGGATGGGCGTGCATATGTAATGAGCGGGCCCACGTGGTCATGGCAGGCGCTGCTGCTGCCTGCTCGTGCCCCCAATGACCTGCAGCACCCTCATTCCCAGCCGCAGCCCTATAGTCAGACCATAAGACGCACCCCCAACTTTCCCCCAACATTTGGGGGGAAAAAAGTGCGTCTTATGGTCCGAAAAATACCTTCCAGTGGTGCAGCACAAGAGTTCATAAATTATCCACCTAAACATAAACAAATCCCATGAACCCCCTGAATACTCTTAATTGCTGAAGTCTCATATAGAAGGCAAATGGTAAAAGTTGGAAGGCAAACCACACAGCTCAGCAACACAGCCCTGGAAATCTTAGAGAGCAACAGTCAATGGAATCGTGCGGTGCTGTCTCTTAAAGGTTTTAAATGTAACTGTAAAAACTGACACAGCAGAGTCGGCAAGTCTTACTGTGTGCATATAATTGGCTTAACTAGAACAGGTAGGTGTTTTGGTAAAGTGTAGCATGCACACGGTCCTGAGCCAGCCTACCATACCCGAGTACTATGGTGTACAGCTGCCATAATAAGAGACTTGGAGATCCTCACATGGTGAACCAGTATAGGCAGCAACTGCAGAATGGTGATCTCTGGCACAGGATGCTGCTCACATGCGTTGCAGTTCTCCTCGCTAAACTCCAACACGAATCTTCTCCCAATTCATTTAAGTGTTTCTGCGGCGGCTCCTTTTCATTACGCACACCTCTCGCTTTCTCTGCAGCTCACCCTCCTTATCCCTCCAAGTCCAATGAAGTCATCAGTTGAGATATTGCTATAGTAACTAAACAGTCAAATGCAGATGCAAAACAGCGGCCTTTTGTGGCTGGTCAATAAAAATGCATACAATGAAAAAGTAAATAAATGTTTTGCAGCATTTCACAGTGGATAAAGGTCACTAATACACGCTCACCCTCTCAGATGCCACCCCACTTGAGGTTGGCGCCCCCGACACACCTCCCCAAACAAACTCATGTTGTTCATAGTGCTGTGGAGGAACACTCACTGAAGACCTAGTGGTCCTTTGCAGTGGTGGAACATCCACCTGCTCTGGGACATTATCTGTTAGGAGAACCGCAGGTGGTATAACACTTTCTCTGTGGAGGAGTCGGTATAACCCACCAGTCAGCATCCACTGGGAGTTCCACTCCCATCTCTTCAGGGTTAGGTTTCGCTACTGCAGGTGCAGGATCCTTAAATTGACACCTTCGAAGCATGTTACGATGGAAATTTATGGTCGGACCCCCAGTTCACACTGGTTCCACCTTATACACAGGAATATCAGGTCCTACCCTCCTCTTTACCACATACGGTACTGCCTCCCACTGATCATCTAGTTTTCCAGACCGTCTCTTAGTCCTAACCAGTACCCTTTCACCCGGAACAAACACATCCTCCTGTACCGGTCCCAGGTCAGGGTGTACAATTTGTCTCAACTGGTAACCTGCCACCCTATGCTCTGTTCTTAGCTGACGTCTGTGCTCCTGTGCCCATGCGGAGGTGGTCCAAGAAGGGTCAGCCACGGGGTCAGGCATATGTAAATCCTCAATCTCTTACCTGACCTCCCGAACATTAGCATGTGGGGCAAGTACCCTGTTATGCGATATATTCGGTTATTATACACCCACATGAGCTCAGGCTGATATTCCATCCTCCATCCGGTGTGTTTTTTGACCCTCTTCTAGAGTCCATAGCATCTGTAGAAGTATGCAATTGAAATGTTCACACACTCCATTGCCTTGTGGATGATAGGGCATTGTCCGGGATCGTTCGATCCCGTACAGATGGTACAGCTCCTTCATCAAGGCACCCTGGAAACATGCTCCCTGTTCAGAGTGGATACGCCATGGACACCCAAATACCTGAATGAAATGATGATATACTGCCTCTGCGGTCTGGTCTCCAGTTGGCAAAACAAGAAAGCTGCGGACACCATCACATGTTTCTCAACGCTGGCAGCAAACTAGCCAGGTCTTTCACCGGGAAGGAACAACCACGGGAAGGGCAGTCTCCAGTCAAGGAAACCACCTATGCCAAAACATGGTATTCATCCACAGACAGCTGTTTTGGGGTATTTGCCCTCATCAGTGTGGAGTAGGAAACTGGCTAGTGGTAGCAATGCCTAGTAGAAGTCTAAATAGATAAGGATGGTTGACCTTAGGGAGATCAACATCCAGCACCGCGGAGATACCATCACGTGTTTCTCAACGCAGTGATTCTAGAGCAATGCCACCTGGGAAATATGCAAAACAAGAAAGCCGCGGAGACACCATCACATGTTTCTCAACGCTGGCAGCAAACTAGCCAGGTCTTTCACCGGGAAGGAACAACCACGGGAAGGGCAGTCTCCAGTCAAGGAAACCACCTATGCCAAAACATGGTATTCATCCACAGACAGCTGTTTTGGGGTATTTGCCCTCATCAGTGTGGAGTAGGAAACTGGCTAGTGGTAGCAATGCCTAGTAGAAGTCTAAATAGATAAGGATGGTTGACCTTAGGGAGATCAACATCCAGCACCGCGGAGATACCATCACGTGTTTCTCAACGCAGTGATTCTAGAGCAATGCTACCTGGGAAATATGCAAAACAAGAAAGCCGCGGAGACACCATCACATGTTTCTCAACGCTGGCAGGAAACTAGCCAGGTCTTTCACCGGGAAGGAACAACCACGGGAAGGGCAGTCTCCAGTCAAGGAGACCACCTATGCCAAACATGGTATCCATCCACAGACAGCTGTTTCGGGGTATTTGCCCCTCATCAGTGTGGAGTAGGAAAGTGGCTAGTGGGAGCAACACCTAGTAGAAGTCTACATAGGTAAGGATGGTTGACCTTAGGGAGATCAACATCCAGCACCGCGGAGACACCATCACGTGTTTCTCAGCGCAGTGATTCTAGAGGAATGCTCCCTGGGAAATATGCAAAACAAGAAAGCTGCGGAGACACCATCACATGTTTCTCAATGCTGGCAGGAAACTAGCCAGGTCTTTCACCGGGAAGGAACAACCATGGGAAGGGCAGTCTCCAGTCAAGGAGCCAGTTTCCTACTCCACACTGATGAGGGGCAAATACCCCGAAACAGCTGGTGGGTATTTAAGGGTATCATACAGTGTGGAGGTGACTTGAGGAATAATATTGTGTGTGCGTGCATCATACAGTGTGTGGAGGGCAGTGGAGGTATGATACTTTGTATGTATACAGAATTATATAAATACAAAATGAAATTTTAGTTATTCTATAAGTCCTCTTCGAAAAACAAGTCTCCAGGAAAGGGGGCATTATAGGTGCAAGATGGAATCTGCTTTGGTTCTGTCATAGCAATTGTGCCGGTAAACAAAACAATATTTTCCATTTTTATTGTTCCGTGAGATCAATATTATGGTCACCTAGAGACAGATTTCCATTTCTTCCCAATCTTTGGCAAGGCATCCTACATATTAGTTTTTCACATTCTGATAATAGATAAACTTGAAGGACAGAATATTTCTTGCTCCTAAAAGTCATCAGGATGTTTTATTAGTTATAAATAGTGATGGGCGAGCCCAAACTGTAAATTTCGGGGTCCGTACCGAACACATAGTGTTCGTGCATACGATCCCGAACATGAGATTTCCTGGGAAGCTCGTGTTACAGTTCGGGTCCAGGGGCTGTAAAAACAAGCACATTATTAAAAAAAATTATGATTACTTACAGGTCCTGCGACGCATCCTGCAGACCCACTCAGCCGCTGTCTCCCGGCTGCTTCTGCTTCTGAGTCCGATCATTAACTTCCGGGGGTATTCACTGCACTGCTGTCCCTCGGCAGTCTTCAGCTGTTTCCGGCCAGAAGGGGGATGGAAGGTCGGCTGCATGTTTTTCCATGCAGCGGAGGCGCTCTTGTCAGGAGAGTGTCTGTCACGCTGGTTTCTTTCCAGCGAGACTCGTCCTGATTTATTTGGCCGTTTTTTTCCTTTTAGCACCTGAGGGGTTAATGCTTCATTTGCAAGTCTGCTGAGAGGCATTTCCTCAGGTGCTCTGAGTTATTTATTAGTCTGGATCTTTAGGCCATGTGCGCACTTTGCATTCAATTCTGCTGCGTGTAAGTCACTGCCTGTGCGTCTCAGAACGCAGCTGAAAAAGCTGCGTTCTGAGACGCATTCGGCAGAACGCAATGTGCGCACATTCCTGGAGAATTCATGCATTCTGGATGCTTTCTCTGCCCTAGACAGAGTGGGAAAAGCATCCAGAACGCACATTTTTCACAGTGCGGTCCCACTCGACTCTGCAGCATCCCCATAGACTTGCAGCAGAGCCGAGTGGAACCGCACTGTCAAAAAGAGCATGGCTGGCTGTGAGATAGTGCCGCGCAATCAGAATGAACTCGGATGAACTTCACCCGACTTTATTGTGATTGCGCGGCTCTGTACGTGTGCCGCAGCTTGATTTGCGGTCACACGTGAAGGACTCACCTGTGATCGCAAATCCCCTGAGTGACTGCAGTGAGCCATGCGATCAGCTGTGCTTTCACTCAGGTTACTCGCGGCCACAGCTGCAGTCCTTCACCTGAGAGCGGTGGCCATGAGTAACCACAGTGACAGCACAGCTGATTGCGCGACTCACTTCAGTTGCTGCATGGAGCTGACAAGAGCGGCGGTGTTCTACTGCCGCTCCTGTTAGCTTCCGATATAGCAGAGCTAAAAGCGTCGTGGGACCTTGCGTGGATTACGTCGTACCTGGAGTTGTTTTTGAGGGGTTAATAAAGTGGTAAAAGAGGGTGTTTTTTTGTCTTTCATTCTACATAAAGGATTTTTTGGATGTCTGTGTTTATTTTCTTTAACTTACAGGTTAATCATGGAAGGTATCTCGGGGAGACGCCTGCCATGATTAACATAGGACTTAGTGTCAGCTATGGGATGCTGCCATTAACTCCTGATTACCCCGTTTGCCACCGCACCAGGGCAATTCAGGATGAGCCGGGTAAAGTCCCGGGATTGTCGCATCTAATGGATGCGGCAATTCCAGGCAGCTGCTGGCTGATATTGTTAGGCTGGGGGGCTCCCGATAACGTGGAGCTCCCCATCCTGAGAATACCAGCCTTCAGCCGTGTGGCTTTACCCTGGCAGGTATCCAAATTGGGGGGACCGCACGTCGTTTTTTTTTTCAATTATTTATTTATTTTTTTACTGCTCGATATAGACACGCCCACCGACGGCTGTGATTGGTTGCAGTGAGACAGCTGTCACTCAGCGTGGGGGCGGGGCATGGGAATACGTGATGGATTAATGAGCGGCCGGCATTTTCAAAAGAGAAGAAGCCGCCACAGTGTGAACGCCGTGCAGCGCCGCGCCGGTGGTCGTGAATCGGTGAGTATGAGAAAGGGGGTGGGAGGGAGAGAGTGACATGGACAGAGAGAGAGATAAAGACATAGAGATAGAGAGAAACCGCCCGACAGACCGACCGACAGAGAGAAAAAGACGAAAGACCTGTCTTTGTTATGTTCAAAAGGCATGCGGATCGCAACAATAGTGCAATGCAAACACACTGCTTAACATTTTGGCAGCGATTTTCTACAACTCATTGATTTCAATGGGTATAGAACGCAGGCAAAATTGCAAAAACAATTGACATGTTGCTTCTTCAAACGAAGAGATTTTGACAGATTTTTGACTATCAAAACGCTGCGTTTCAAAAAGCATCGTGCGCACAGATTTTGCATGATTCTCATAGACTTTGCTGGTGAATCAAAATGCATGCATTTTGACACAGTGCAGTTGTAAACACAGCCAAAATGCAGAAAAAAACGCACATAGCCTTAAACGGTTCCTGCATTCCTTCACACAATGCCGGTTATTTTCTCTCCACAGTTGATAGAGACAGCCTGTGTGTTTGGTCGTGTTATATCCTAGTTCTTGTAGCCTTCTGCAAACAAGGTGAAGTTTGCAGAAGCGACGTTTTTTTGGTTGTTTTTCTTTATTTTATTTTGTTTCTGCTGTTTCCTGGAGTTGTCCCGTTGAACAGGTAAGGGGTCTCTAGACCAGGGTCAGTGTAGGAGACAAGGACAGGTCGGAGGGTCACGCCTTGCTACCTTCAAGTGTACCCATGGCTTGAGGGCAAGTCAGGCTTCTCTAGCTTACAGGGTCAGAGAAGCCCCTGTCTCTGGGTAGGTGTCCATACGCGTGACAGTGTCAGGCTGTGCAGGGTGATGCAATGCGAGACTCGCATTAGTCATACGCAAGTGAAATCATACCCCCCACTGTCAGCCTGCTTCTTACTGTGTAGAGACGCTTGCCTGAACAGAGCGATGAAGCAGAGCTGACATGGCTCTCGCTGTGGACTATGTCGGACTAAGGATTTTTTTTTATAATAAAGAAGGAGTCTCTAAATGTTTATATTGTTTTATTTCTAATAAAAAAAAAATTTCTATGTGTTGTGTTTTTTTTACTGCTTGCTAGAAATTCATGGTGGCCATGTCTAATTTGGTGTGAACAACACCATGAATTTTGGGCTTAGTATGAGCTGAGAATATAAAGCTGGTATTAACCCCTTTATTACCCAGCATGCCACCGCCATCAGGATCACTGGACAAGCCGGGTAAAGCGCCTGGAAATGGCGTTAAGAAACAATGCGCCATTTCCAGGGATGGCTGCAGGCTGAGGTTTTTAGCATGAGGATCCCAGAACGCTTGGGCCTTACCATGCTGAAAATGTCAGCCCCCAGCTGCCTGGGTTTATCTCATTGGCGATCAAAATACGGCGGGAGCCTACGCATTATTTTTACTTATTTTTTTAAATGATTAAAAAAAAAATAAATGGGCTTCCTGTATTTTTATTGCCAGCCAAGGTAAAGCCAGGCAGATGGGGGTGTCAGCCCATAGCCATCTGCTTTATCTGTGCTGAAAATAATAAATACCACGGAGCGCTAAGTCATTTTTTTAAATTATTTATTTTTACACTACTATATGTGTGAGGGACCCAACAGCCAATCACAGACTCTGTCATGCAGAATGGGTATCTGTGATTGGCTGTTGGCGTAACCTAGAATCTGCCCATATATTCTAGATGCTAGAATGTATGCATACCTCCCAACCGTCCCGGATACAGTGGGACAGTCCCTCTTTTGAGCCTTTGATCCCGAGTCCCGCCCGTGGGCCTGAGTGTCCCGTGGCTCCACCCACCCACTGTAGCCCCGCCTCGCTGTTTCTCCCTTCTATTCATTACAGAGTCGAGCGCGCACCTTGAAACTCCTGTGACTGCTGCTGAGGTATGAATCACCCCCTGCAGCAGAGCGACCCCCCCCCCTGCAGCAGAGCCGAGCCCCCCCCCTCCCCCAGAGCGGACATCCCAGCCCTGGAGTGGATCCCCTGCACCAGAGCCGACCCCCCCTCCCCCAGAGCCGACATCCCCAGCCCCGGAGCTTCCCTGCAGCTGTTCTCTCTGACTCCCCGTGTGCGGCTTCTCACTGCTGCAGACACACGGGGAATCAGGAAGCTGAGGAGAAAGTGCAATCAGCACTTCTCTCTCCTGCAGATAGCACTGGCCAGTAATAACCTATGCAGAGTTACATCTGCAGACTTCTATTAGCTTACCGATCAGTGGTCTCCTGCCTGTGGAGCTGCTGGGTCCTAGCTGCCCAACAACTTCAGCTCTGCTTTATCCTGGCTCCCCTACCAGTTAAAGGGAACATGTCAGCAGAAATTTCACAATGAAAGTAATAGATTCCCCTCTGCAGCTCCTGGGCTGCTTCTAGAAAGGTTCCTGTTGTTATTGTGCCCCCTTTGAGACCTACAAAAATACTTTATGAAGTCTTACCTTTTTGTATGCAAATGTTTTTTATGGTCACGGGGGCGGGCTGTCTAGTGTCCGTTATTCCCCCTCCTGCCGCTTTACGCAGTCCCCCATTGCTCATTTACATACACAAGGACGCCTTCCTCATGTAACTGTCCCTCCCGAAATTTTGCGCATGTGAACGCTTTTTCAGGTGATTGCGCAGGCGCGAGATTATGGGCGGCGCTGTGATTGTCATCAGCAGCGTTATCCAAGTACCCGCCCATAATCTCGTGCCCGCACTTTTCCCTCTGACTCCACTGTTATGCGCAAGTGCTGGCCATATGAACCATGTTACCTATTACCGCTTGCACGAGATTATGGGCGGGTACTTGGATGACTTTGCTGATGACAATCACAGCGCCGCCCATAATCTCGCGCCCACGGTAATAGGTAACATGGTTCATATGGACAGTGCTTGCGCATAACGGTGGAGGCAGAGTGAGAAGCGTGGGCATGAGATTATGGGTGGGTACTTGGATGACTTTGCTGATGACAATCACAGCGCCGCCCATAATCTTGCGCCTGCGGTAATAGGTAATGTGGTTCATATGGCCAGCGCTTGCGCATCTTTGGTGGCTCAGAGCGATCACGGACAGCTTCTGCAGTTTCAGTTTGCTGAATGGGTGTGGATGGGGAGTGGATATGGGCGTGACTGTGAAATGGGTGTGGTTAGGGGGCGTGGCCTAAAAATTTGCGCCGCAAACTTTGTCCCTCTTTTCCTTCTTCAAAAGTTGGGAGGTATGTGTTTGGACTGGTTTTAGGTTACTCCAGCATCCAATCACAGACGCCCACTCTGTGACAGTGTCTGTGATTGTTATTTTAACAGTAAAATAAAACAACAACACAGAGAAAAAAATTTTTTATTAGAAATAAAACAGAAGACATTTAGGAATCCAACTTTATTACCCAACAAAATCTCTCTGATGTAGTCGAAAGGCAGGTGAGCATCTTCAGCTTTGCTACATCTGTGTGAGGAGATAAACACATGTCTGCTCACACAGACTCAGCTGAGAGCTGTCAGAGACTTCACCCGAGTGTATAGCTGAGGCTGGTCAGCTGTGCCCCCAGGTAACCTACACTGACTACAGGACCTTCCATGACGTCATAGTCATGTGACCAGTCTGTGGCCCACGAGGTAATACAACACTCACACCAGCCTGGTCACATGGCTATGCCGTCATGGAAGGTCCTGTAATCAGTGGTGGTTACCCAGGGGCACAGCAATTATCGGACCCGGAAGCAGAAGCGGCCAGGAGACAGAGTCTGCAGGACGTGTCGCGGGACCTGTAAGTATAATGTCAATGTTTATTATTAACTATATTCTTTATTTTATAGCTCTCCCCCCACCCCATCATATAACTGTAAAGTCCAAGTTCGGGGTTCGGACACACGTTCGTGTTATCTTCAGCCCCGAACTTGAACTTTGCAAAATGTTCGGCTCCCCCATCCTGAACTTCAGGGGGTTTCGTCCATCACTGGTTGTAAACACTTTTTGACTTTTTGTGCACAGATCCTGCCACCAGTTTCTCTTATAGTGAAAAGTTGAAGTGTGGGAGTAAACCAGAATAGAGAGATGACAGGAGGCAGGGGCAATGTGTGCTGCTCTGTGTGGTGCTACTATGTGTGGTGCGCAGGCGGCCTTGCTCTGTGCGTCAGGCGGATGCTGCTTTGTATGGCAGGTAGCAAGGCTCTGTGCGGCGGGCAGTGAGGCACAGGTCATTCTGAAGATGTTGACAGTAATGGCTTTCAAATAATGGCACCCAGAGTCGGCGCATCTGCAGATGGAGTTCTCGGCTCAAGCTCTCATCTAGGCATGTGCCAACTCCAGCCGCCAATTCCTTGAAACCCGCACTGACGACATCTTTAGAATGGCCCGTGCCTCACCGCTCACACTAAGCACCAGCACAGAGCAACGCCGGCTGCCCCAAAACAGAGCAGCGTCGGCTCCACCAGGACAGAGCAGCGCCGGCTGCCCCAGCACAGATCAGTGCCGGCTGCCGCAGCACAGCACCACAGCCAGCAGTGAGTATCTGGGCCCCCTCTGTACCACCTGTAACATTGTCGTACTCTTGTAAAGCCCCTGCGCCTGTGACCCCTGCACTACCACCGCTGCCGCCCCACCTCCCCGGTAAGACATCACAGGATTATGAAACAAACCTCATATTTTCTTTTTACCTTTTTTATCTCTAAATTTGAGGTGAATCTTATAATCCGGTGCGTCTTATAAAACAAAAAATACGTTGTTTATTCTTTAGTCTAACCAATTGACTTTTTCATTCATTTAGACTAAAATTATATCTGCTGGCATCCAATCAAATTGTTCATGTATATCTATGTGTAAGATAGGAAAATAGGATTGTGAAACCCTACTGGGAAAGAGACTGATGTACTGCTGTTGAGTTAAAGGGAGACTGTCAACCCAAACTGACAGTATAGCTTTCTAAAGGACAAAGCCCCAATAAAAATTGCACCTTTAGGGCTTGTGCGCACATATATGCTGACATTTCTGTAGCGATTTGACAGCACATGTGTGACACCCCTGGACTATCGGGTCGTCACAGGGTACTGCAGAAACTGCCCTTCTGTGCGGTATTCCACCTCCCTCTTGGTTCTGGGTCCCTATCTTTGTGGTGTTTCCTCCAACAGCAAATCAAATCCTAGATACACCCTGCACCACACCCACCAGGCACACAAGTGGATGGCTTGAATGGAATAGAGTTGCCCACCTGGGGGGTCAGGGAGGGGAGGTGAGGAGTGTAGTCAGGGAGAGAAGAGAGTTGAGAGAAGAGGGTGAGAGTAGGAGTAGGAGTAGAGAGAGTAAGTCGGGAGCGATGGATCCTGGAGAAGTTATCTAGGTTGCAGACGGTGGTCTGGGCCTAGAGGAGTCGGACCCCCGGTCGCAGGGGATTGTGGCAAGATGTCTGGACCTGTCAAGGATGACAGCCGGCAGCCTAGCACTGTCACCGGTCCGGGACCAAAGGCACGATGGGGTACACGGACCCTAGGTCGGGGAGTAGCTTCAGGCAACCCGACAATTCACCTGAGGACAATGGAGCCTTTATGATCTGTTCCCACCCGCTCCAGAATCGGGGTACTAGCGCAACAAGGGGGATAGGACTTTCCAACCCAAAACGGTCCAGAAAATCCCAAGCATGAGCCCTGTGAGCAAGCTCCCACACTTAGCCACAGTGGGGAGCGGGGCCCAGCTAGTTCCATACTACCGGGCCATCGAGTTGAAGCTAAACTTAGTGTCAGGAGGCAGGTCACGGATCACCAGGCAACACCATAGGGGACGGGACCCGGAAAAGCTCCCCTCAGCGGCAGCGGTACTTAGAGAATTGGTTTACCTGGTTGTCAGCGTCTGCTTATGAACTGAGTGAGTATGAGAGTGACCCCTGCATCCCACGGCACAATCACCACCCCCACACCAAGTCCCGGGGCATTCCTACTACCCATTGAGGGTAATGACACCTTGCTGCCCCACTTCATCACTTCGAGTACTCCCAACGGCAGCGGCGGTACTCCCAAATTACCGTACACTATGGGTGGCATCATGAACTATACATTGAATCCCCTGTAAATACTTCCTTTCATTTGAGTGGCCGCACGACCCCGGGTCCGGAGACCCTCGAGCCACTGCGAACCTGGATCTGAGCAGCTCAGCTGCTCCCACGGGGGCGGCACACATGTGCGCTTCAAATCGCTGCAGAAACACTGCGTAATGGATGCAGTGTTTCAGAAGAATAAATGCCGATTTCATGCGCTATGGATGCTGTCTCTCCCATAGACAGAGTAGGAGCTGCATCCAAAGCACACAAAAGAATTGACATGCTGCATTTTTGAACGCATGGATTTGGGTCAAAATTTTAGCATCCAAATCGCTGTGTTCAAAACAGCATAGTGCGCACAGATTATGTACAATCTTCATAGATTGTGCAGGGGACGCAGGACACATGCATTTACGCTGTAGTGCAAGACACTGCGTAAATGCATGAAATTACGCAACGTGCGCACATGCCCTTAGTGTTGTAATTGCTGCATAAAATTAAATTTAATTAGGGTCCATTATTGACCTCTGATATGTTGAGTGGCTCCCGCACAGATACAAATGAACACACAAATGGATATACAGAACCGTCGGCTCCCTGCACCACCATTTATCCTGTGAGTTTGAATGCAGCAAGTGTGATGATGTCACTGGATTGTGCCTCCTGTGCGAAGCCTCAGTTCACATTCTGCACAGAGCAGAGCATCGCAATAGGGTTAGGTTATTTATTTATTTTATCAGTTACTACTTCTGAAGGGGGGATTTAGTGCATCATACTCTGTGAGCGGCTGTGGTTGCATCAGACTATGTGTGGATGGAGGCCATGGGGGTATTCTACTGTGTAGGGGAGCTGTGGAGGCCTCATACTGTATGTGTGAAGGCTGTGGATATTTAATATATTGTGGAGGGCTGTGGTTGCATTATAATGTGTGTGGTGGGAAGTAGGGTATCATACTGTGTGTGAGGTAGTGGGAATATCATACTACGTGGGGAGCTGTGGGAGTATCATAATGTGTGGAACTGACTAGGGGCATAATAGTGTGTTTGGTGGCTGTGGAGGTATCATACTGTTTGGTGAGATGTAGGGGTATCATACAGGGAGGAGGTGATCTGAGGAATAATATTGTGTGTATGTGCATCATACTGTGTGTGGAGGGCAGGGGAGGTATGATACAGTGTGTTGGTATTTAGGGGTATCATACAGTGTGGAGGTGACTTAGGGAATAACATTGTGTGCATGTGCACCATACTATGTGTGGAGAACAGTGGAGGTATGATACTGTATGAGTGTAAATAGGGGTATCATAGAGTGTGGAGGTGACTTGGGGAATAATACTGTATGTAGGTGCATCATACTGTGTGGAGGGCAGTGGAGGTATACTGTGTAGGGAGCTGTAGGCGTATCATACTATGTGGGGGCATCAAACAGTAGGGGGAGGAGTTCTTGGAGTCATCATACTGTGTGTGGGGAACTGTTGTTCAAAGCACATATATACTTTTAATATATACTTAAAGAGAAACTGACAGAAAAATTGACACCTCTAATCTAATTACATCATTTTGTCTTTTAAAGTTGATCACAAACAACTCCATTGTGAGGAATAAGCTTACGATATATATTGATATTTATTTTATAAAACTTCTTTTGCCTCATATTCAAATGTCCAAACTAATGAAAAATAATAATAATATTGAAAATATTGAGCAAAATTAAGTTCAGCTAGTTGATTTGGCCTTCTGCTGCAGTCACTGTCTCTCATTTGGCCCCTTGGGAAACTTAATTGCCCACTCCTACTCTATACTGTTCTCTACATTTCAGATGAAGAAAATCCATACTCTGTTAACATTACTGTGTATATATTATACAATCCACCACAGAGAATATGTAAAAACATACTGTATATATATATATATATATATATATATATATATATATATATATATATATATATATATATATATATATATAAAATACATATTCATATGGTAACATATTCAGAAGAAAACATAATAAGGCATTGCTATATACAGGTTGATGCACTGTTCTCCTTAAGACATGTAAGCACAATGCTACAACCATCCAAAGATGTAAATGGAGCTTGCATCAGTCTTACTATTTTGAAGATTTCTTGCTTTCGGTTTGATGACCTTGCCATCTCAGGAATCTGGGAATAGGATGAGAATGGTGATGACTGGTGTCGGCGGTACTTTGTCTGTATCCTATGTCTGTCTTTCGTTCATTGCATTGATCTTGTGTTTTGCTTCGTCTTCACTGATGATGTACACTTTGCTGCTCCTCCTACAATGTGCATGCATTTAGCACTGGAAAGCAAATTGATTGCCAGCAAGATGGTTTGAAAGCACAATAACCTGACTCAGATTAAATAATGTGGCTGTTCCATTTAGGTAAAAGGAAAAATAATACTAAATTACCCCTAAGCATTCAGTTTCCTGCAGCTATTATATGATCTACAGTTAGAAACCGAAGGGCCTTAATGGATTCTCAAATATACTAAAAAGGTCATTGATAATGATGGCTAGGACAATAAATAGGACTTCTTCAAGAAAATTGTCTGAAAGTTTCAGCCACTAAAATAGCTGGGAAAAAGGTCATTCAGCTAAAAAAATTGTAACCAACCAGAATACGATTTCTTGATGAGTATTTTGTGTGCTGTTGATGCTGCAACAACTGGTTATCTAGGCTACTTGCATTTTTTATTGTACTACGTGAGTTCGTTTTAAACACGTTTTTATTGCGTTTTTTCAGCTTTGTTTTTTTCTCTTTTTGGTAGGACTATTTTGCTTTGGCAATCTTCCTGTTTGCTCCGTTAACTAGCATTGATAATACTTTCTTGCTAAAGACATGTTCAAATTACTTGCTTGCGGAAACCCGTTTAAATACATGTGTCTTTTACCTGTGGATTTTCCACATCTCACTCAAGGCTATGGGGACAATGTGCAATTCGCTCACATTGCATTGCATTCCCACCAATGTAAAACAATGAGGCAGTGCTGATCTGTCATTTTCCCCGCAGCTGTTTTTTGCCTGAAGAAATTATTGTAGCATGCTGTGTATGGTCGCCCAAACTCGCCAATGCTAGTCTATGGGGTAAAAATGCACAGTATAAGGACACCTGTATGCCATCTATTTTTTACAGATGCATTACCATTCTGTATCATAGGACATTGTAAATGGTCCTGTAGAATAATAGCTGCTGAGAAAAACGCATTGAAACGGATGGCATATGGATATCATACAGAGGCTAGGTAAAAAAAAATAAATCACGCACTCGCATAGCACTTACATGATATGTGGAATGCTAAATAGATTTCACTTGTCCCACTTTCCTGGATGACAATCAGATGTGCACAAACTCTAAAATGCATATTTTCCTCAAGAGAAATTGACAAGCTGCGAATTTAAAAAATGCCCTGCAGGTCAGTTTCCACAGCACAGAAAAAAGCACAGTGTGCATGAAATTTATATAAATCCCATATTCTTTAATATTCTGCAGTGTTTGCCCACAAGAATATGCAGGAGAAAAATGCACCAAAACGTATTGTGGGAACTTAGCCTTAAGAGATATTCCCAATATTGATGTTTTCACCTATTCAAAGGATAGCTGATAACTTACAGATTAGGGAAGGCCCAACCACTAGGACAATAACCAATATTAAGAAAAGGGATCTGAACTGCTAAATTAGAATGGAATGGTACCACTGCTCCACTCTGCCAAGTGCTCCATTCTGATAGCAGACGACAGAGACCTGTTCTCGAGATTGTCAAGGGTCCCAACAGTCTGACCCCCAACGATCCATAAGTTATCACCTGTTAGATAGGTAACAACTTTATATGTCAGAAATAACCATTTAAACTCTTCTCACACCCTACTGTATGTACAGGTTTGTTATGGTGAATTGTTATTTAGTACACCAGTCACGCAGTGACTGTCAGTCTTCTACCAGGTACACGGGAAGCCCCGGCAAGTGCCGCAACACACAGGGTACACGTTATAACGGTGGGCCCTTGCACTAGGGAATGGGGAGCAGGGTCACCTCCTAAACTCATCTGAGACTGATCCTTCCACTCTCTAACATCCCTACATGGGATCTTTCATCATGTCACCAATCACGTGCCTATCCCTGTCTTTCCCTGGACTCAGCCCTACATAATGCATAGTTTAGTCCCGCTAGTCCCGCTCTAGGTTAAAGACACAGAGAGGATAAGACACAGGGGTAAAATAAACAGCAATCATACAAAGCACTTGAAACAAGAGGTAATAATGAGGAAAGGACCAGAGAGGAAAAACCAAAGAGGAATAAGGAAGGGAAAACAATACAACTTTTACACAGGAAATGTTCTCTGAATGGTTTCCTCTCACAGGTTCCCTCTAGAGGCAAGTAAAGCAGAAACTATCACCAATGATTACCTGAGCTAGGAGGGAACTCTTTATAGCAGAGCTAATTAGCAACAGAGAACAGCTGACTATTGCTTACACTCAGAGTTTCAGGAGACCAGGGGATGTACTTACTCCTGGCAGCGCTGGATAAAGGACAATCTGCACAGCAGTATTAACCTGAGCAAGTGTGTATGAAGCCCTGAGCTGTGATCTCTTGACACCAGAAATAGGAGGGACCACTCTCTGTCATGCTTCCCTCGTGACAACACCACACTGTACATGTACATTGCTAGCCAAAAGTGTTGCCGCCATTGAAATTGTTCCAGAGAATGAAGAATTTCTCCTAGAAAATTATTTTACTAACATGTTTTGTCATGCACACGTTTATTTCCTTTGTGTGTATTGGAACACCACAAAAAAAAACTGAGGAAAAAAAAGGTAAATTTGATAAAATTTCACACAAAACCACCAAAATAGATTGGATAAAATTGTCGGCATCCTCAACTTAATATTTGGTTGCACACTCTTGGGAATAAATAACAGCAAACAATTGCTTCCTATAACCATCAATAAACTTCTTACACTTCTCAACTGGAATTCTGGACCACTCTTTATTTGCAAACTGCTCCAGGTCTCTCATATCTGAAGGTGCCTTTTCCCTACAGCAATTTTAAGATCTCTCCACAGATGTTCAGTGAGATTTAGATCTGGACTCATTGCTTGCTACTGCAGAACTCTTGAACGCTTTGCTTTCATCTATTTCTTGATGCTTCTTGAAGTATCTTTGGGGCCATTGTCCTACTGAAAGACCCATGACCTAGGACGCAAACCCAGCTTTCTGACAATGGGCACAAAGTTGTGACACAAAATCCCTTCGTAATCTTCAGATTTCATGATGCCTTGCACACAGTGAAGGCACCCAGTGTCAGGGGCAGCAAAACAACCCCAAAACATTTTTGAGCCTCCACCATATTTTACTGTAGGTACTGTGTTCTTTTCTTTGTAGGCCTCATTCCAGTTTTTAATAAACCATAGAATGTCCGTTCATAAGACACTTTCCCAGTAGGATTTTTTGCTTACTCACATACATTTTAACAAACTGCATTCTAGCTTTTTTATATCTCTGTGTCAGCAGTGAGGTCCACCTGGATCTCATGCCATAGCATGTCATTTCTTTCAAATGTCGACCGATAGTTTGCTTTGACACTGATAAACCCTGAGCCAGCAGGACAGCTTGAAATTCTTTGGAACTTGATTGGGGCTGCTTATCCTCTATCTGGACTATCCTGTGTTGCAGCCTTTCTCTGCAGCTCACATTCAGGGAGATTTACTACAGTGCCATGGATTATGAACTTCTTGATTATTTTGCGCACCATAGAGAAAGGAAAATCAAGCTATCTGGAGATGAACATATAACCTTGAGATAACTGATATTTTTCAACAATTTTGGTTCTCAAATCCTCAGACAGTTCTCGTCTCCTCTTTCTGTTCTCCATGCTTAGTGTGGCTTACAGACACACAAAGCAAAGATTGAATCAACCTCTCCCTTTTTATCTGGTTTCATATTGCCCACACCTATTACTTGCCACAGGTGAGTTTAAATGAGCATCACATGTTTGAAACAAAGATGTTTACACACAATTTTGGAAAGGTGCCAACAATTTTCTCTGACACATTTTTGGGGTTTTGTGCAATTTTATATCTAATTTGCCTTTTTATCTCTTTTTTCATATTGTTCCAATACACACAAAGGAAATAAAAATGTGTATAACAAAATGTGTAATTGCGATACTTTTCTGGGAGAAATACTTAATTTTCTGGAACAGTTTCAAGGGTGCCAGCACTTTCAGCCATGACTGTATGGCAAAACGATGGAGCAGGTACAGGAACTGTGCCTTTACTAATTTGCAGTGGGAGCCGGTTGTTATATACAGGTGGTCTTCCAGTGCAACAGCCATGATCATAGCTATGGATGATCCGGCTGCTTAACTCTTTATAAATCACAGTAGCTAATGACCTCACATAAATGGGGTTTGACAGGGATAAAACGCAAATGTGGGGTGTTGATGGGCTCCTATCAAACTACAGAATAAAGCTGCACCTTAGGTTTGTTTTGGGGCCAGGAGACTTGCAGTCCTCCTGCCCTTCGGATTCGGCCACCAGGTAGGATTTTAGGCCCTGGCGGCCACAGACTCTGATGTCTAGTTCTCCTCTGCGCCTCTCTGCCAATCCTGCTTCACTGGGCTAAGCTATTCCAGCTCCAGACCCCAGTCCACAGGACAGCACTACTCTGCGTCTTCACTCTCCAAACTTTCCTCTCAGACTGAACACTAACTCCTCCCTCAGGTCAGGCTTGAGGAATGCTCCCTGGAACTCCAGGTTCAGAGCTCCCTCTGCTGGCCTGAGGGAGAAACTGCGTTGGATGTTGCTACCTACTGGCCAATGATTTCCCCAATTACCTCCAGGCTCAGCATTAACCCTTTGGAAGGGCAATGCTGTTGTGGCGAGCAGGTCCTGGGGCGCCACACTCCCCCTTAGTTAAAACCAGTACTCCCGGACTGAGGAAACAAAAACATGAATATTTGAACATTTCATCCCATGGTGGGAGGCACATTTTCTTAAACGTCACAACTTAAATAACAACTATAATGAGTCTAGTGTGGCTCCCTGCCAGGTGTCCATTACACTGCTCCATGGGGGACCCGTCGCGATAAAACCCCCAACGTAGGCTCTGGGCGTGCGTCAGAGCATTGATGACCCCTTTGTATGCACGCTGGACGGGTTTTTCTTCTGGGGTGTTGAGCACAGTGGTGCTAACTATGTACAATTAAAGTGTTGGCCACCCATAGTCCAGTGGCCCAATTGTCCATTTACTTAACCTAAAATCAAAAGCATTTTATACGAGACATTTTAAATAACTATATACACTCTGTTAGGTATTCTATTTTCTATGTTCTATACCTTGGAGGGGGCTGTCCCCGAGTGCTACGTTGGGACCTGCGTAGCTCTGGTGTTTGTCCCTGACTACTTGGAGTGTCTGCTACCTCAGTGCTACTGGTAGGCCTAACCCTGATAGGTATGCGTGATGGTTGCCTATGGAGTCTTAGATTCGCCAAGGGTACGACAGGTTCACCACTGGCAGGGGGTTGATTCTCCTGTTCCACTGCTGGCATGACATCTATTGTTGGGACCGACTTGTCTTCAGGTGGATCCGAGACCTCTTCTGCTGCTGGTTCGACCATTTGCGGGAATGTCAATACTGGTACCACTATAGCATTATTTATTCGGGTCCATGTTTTGGGGAATTTTCCAAGTATTGTTTGGATCATCTCTTCCTCTTTTTCTTGAATTTGGGGACTTTCTTGTACTTCTACTTCCTTTAGGATTTTGCACCGTTCAGGGCACACTTTCAGGCGGTCTCTAGAAACTGCTTGATAGGTCTTGCCTTCATCTTTGCTTATGAGACACACTTTACTATTGTCAAAATTGGAGGGAATAATGGTGTATGGTTCATTCTCCCACTGATCATCTAATTTATGCGTTCTCCGCTTTTTCTTGAGGACCTATTCTCCAGGTGCTAAGGGAGTTGCTGGGGCTGTTTGATTGTAGTTCTTTTCTTGTCTCATTCTGGCTTGGGACAGGTTCTTTTCCACGCATTCCTGAACTTTGCGGTACTGTTGTTGTCGCTCTGTATCCCAATCTTCTATCTCTTGAACCGCTTCAGGTGACACAGTTCCCATTTCAAAGTCTACAGGTAACTTGCCAGGTCCTGCTCGCATCAGGTAAGCAGGGCTGCAGTTGGTCGAGTTTACTGGGATATTATTGTACAAGTCCACTAGATCTGGTAACTTCTCTGGCCATTGGTTTTTTTCTTCCAGAGGTAGAGTCTTGAGCATATCAATAACCACATGGTTCATCTTCTCGCACAATCCATTGGTTTGGGGGTGGTACGGTGTTGTTCTTATTTTCTTACAGCCGTACATGTTACAGAACTCTTGGAACACTTCTGCCTCGAATGCAGGGCCTTGATCAGTCAGTACCCTTTTAGGATAACCGTGAGGTCAACAAAAGTATGCTTGAAATGCTCAAGCTGCTGTTCTGGCTGTCTGGTCTTTCACAGGCACTACTACCAGGAAACGAGAGTAATGGTCCACAATGGTGAGGGCGTAGACATATCCTGACCGGATTGGTGTTAGTTTCACGTGGTCCAGGGCCACCAACTCTAGGGGCTGCTTCGTGACAATTGGCTGTAGGGGAGACCTCTGGCTGGTATCATCCTTCCGCCTCAGGTTACATGGACCACAGTCTCTGCACCACTTCTCGACTGCCTTTCTCATGTGCACCCAGTAGAACCGATCACGGAGTAGGACCTCCAACTTCTTCCACCCGAAGTGTCCTGCTCTGTCATGGTAAGCTGCTAGGACCATTGGAGGACCACTATCTACCAGACAAGTTCATTCGTTCGCCAGTTGACATATCTCTTGCAGAGCTTGCCTTTGTAGAGAAACAGTTTTCCCCTCTCCTTCCACAGCTGTTGAGCTTCTTGTGGAGCATCGGGACCAAGATTGGTTTCGGCTTGTGCCGGCTTTTCTTTAACTAATCGGACGGCCGGGTCAATGTCCTGGGTTTCTTCCCATTTATGGTGGAGTAATGGGCTGATAGAAACCTCTTGCTGACTCGAGCGCTTTCTTCTTACAGCATGCTCACACTGGGAGACACCTTGTCCCTGGAAAGCTGGTAACTCTATCTCTTCCAGTTCATCCAGGTCTTCTCCAGACTCGAGTAAGTGAGGCATTCTGGACAGCGCATCCGCATTGTTATTCTTCTTGCCAGCCAGGTACTTGATGGTAAAGTCAAAGTTGGACAGTCGAGCCATCCATCGCTGTTCTAGTGCACCTAGCTTAGCTGTTGCCAGGTGAGTCAACGGATTGTTGTCCATGAAGATGGTAAACTTGGCCGATGCCAGATAGTGCTTGAAGCGGTCAGTCACTGCCCAGACAATCGCGAGGAACTCCAGCTTGAAGGAACTGTAGTTTTCTGGATTCCTTTCTGTGGGACGAAGCTTCCTACTGGCGTAAGCTATCACCTTCTCTCTGCCTCCCTGCACCTGGGACAGAACTGCTCCCAATCCCACGTTGCTGGCGTCTGTGTACAGTACAAATGGCTGGCTGTAGTCAGGGTAGGCCAGAATTTCTTCTCCAGTGAGAGCCATTTTCAGCCGGACAAAGGATGCTTCTATTTGGCTGTTCCATTCAAATGGAGGGCTTTGCTTCTTAGCCTTCTTTGGCTGGCCCACCAGGAGATCTTGAAGAGGCGCTGCTATCTTTGTGAAACCATCTATGAACATTCGGTAGTAGCCCACCAGCCCAAGGAACTGCCGCACCTCCTTTACCGTGGTGGGTCTTGGCCAGTCCTTGATTACTGTGACTTTCTCTGGATCAGGTGCCACACCTTCTGCACTGACCACATGACCCAGGTACTGTACCTTTGGCTTCAAGAGGTGACATTTGGACGGCTTTATCTTCAGGCCATACTCTGACAAGGACTCGAACACTTCTGCTAAGTGCCTCAGGTGTTCTTCATAGGTCTTGGAGTAGACTATGACGTCATCCAGGTACAATAGCACGGTTTCAAAGTTGTAATGGCCCAAGCAGCACTCCATCAATCTCTGAAATGTTCCTGGGGCGTTGCAGAGCCCGAATGGCATACAGTTGAACTCGCAGAGGCCCATTGGTGTCGTGAATGCAGTCTTCTCCTTGTCTGCCTCTGCCACGGGAACCTGCCAATACCCACTGGTGAGATCCAAGGTGGAGAAATAGTTAGCTGATTTTAAAGCTTCTAATGACTCTTCTATTCTGGGTAGTGGATAAGCATCTTTAGGTGTAATGCGGTTAATTTGCCTGTAGTCAACACACATTCTCATTGTGCCATCTGTTTTCTTTACAAGCACTAGGGGAGCTGCCCAGGGGCCACAACTATCTCTGATAACCCCAGCCTCCTTCATTTCCCATAACATTTCTTTGGCACGCTGATACTGTGCTGGGGGTACAGGGCGGTATCTCTCTTTAATGGGATGATGGTCACCAGTGGGGATTTGATGTTTAACCCCTTTTACCTGCCCAAAATCTAGGGGGTGTTTGCTGAAGACCCGCTCGTATTCCTGTACCACCCGGTAAACCCCATGCTTTTGGTGTGAGGGGGTGGAGTCGGTGCCCACATGTAATTTTTGGCACCAGTCCTCCAGCTGTCTCTTGGAGCCATAGCCTTCCGCCTGGTCGGACGGGATCAAGGGTTCCACTGCTTTGATGGTATTGTTACTGACAGTGTACAGTTTTGCTACAGTGGCATACCGGGGCAATTTGGCCTCCTCCTCCCCACAATTCAGGATGCGGACGGGCACTCTTCCCTTGCGGACGTCTGCTACCCCTCTGGCTATCAGGACTCCAGGCCTACTGCCTGAATACACAGGTTCCACCAGGGCCTGGTAATCTTGACCCTTGAGGCCTATTGCTGCCCGGCACCATATCAACATTTCACTTTTTGGGGGAACTGCAATGGGGAGAGGGTCACTTACCCTTACACTGCCAATTTCTCCTCCAGCCAGCTCTACCTGCTGCCTTCTCATCAGGGCTCTGATCTCCCTCTGTAGGGCACGCTGCTGCCCGGAGCTGGCATTTTCGGATGCCTGCTGCAACAAAATTATCACTTTGGCAAGACAATTTTCCATCACATTTGTACCAATGGTTAGCAGTAGGTTAGATTCTTTGCGATCAATATCTACAATTATCATCCCCTGACATGGCAATTCTACCCGCCCCACTTTAATGGTTACTTCCTTATACCCAATTTGAGGCAAGGGCTGACCATTACTGGCCACAATTGTTAAATCATCATCTGGGCCATGGTCAATGTCTGAATCAGCCCAATATCTTTTGTACAGTTTATAAGGGATGGTTGTTACCTGGGACCCCGTATCCAGGAGGGCATTCAAAGGGATCCCATCCAGCACAATAGGAAGGACCGGTCATCCTCCCACAAACTTGCAGCGACTGGGAGTTGAGCCGGGCTTCCTTACACCTGGGGGTTGGCTCCTGGCCCCAGGTTCGGCCCATTTAAAGGACAGTGCCTTGCCAAGTGACCCGCCTGGCTGCAGTGGCGACAGATCGGTTGTCCAGCAGAATCATACCGGTCTGTATCTTTTCCTCTGGTCGGCGGAACCCTCCTTTGTCACATCCACGGGACGTCATCTGAACTGGAGACCAACTCGATTCTCGCCGGCGGTGGGGTCAATTGTAGAGATTGCACGGTCTTTGCAAGGGCAGCCACAGTCTTTGCAAGTTCTTGGACCTGTTGTCTCAGCTCCGCAGCGGGATCTTTATCCAGGGTCTGCGGCTCAGCCCCTGCAGCGGCTTGTGTTGCAGGCACCACCTCTGGGTATGTGATAGCAAGAGGCCGGAGGGGTACCGTGTCATTCGGTGTAGATTCTCTCAGTACCCGGATGGCCTGGTCCTTAAACTTTGCAAAGTCCAGAGCAGGGTTCTGCAGGACCATGATACGCAGCTGGGTCCTGTGGGCGTCTGACAGGAGCCCTTCTATGAACTGCTCAGTTAGGAGCTTGTCTTCTTCACGTACACTCTCTTGGTCCACCTGTTTAACTGCTCTCAGGGCCTCTAGCAAGTTTAAGGCATAGTCCCGTATGCTGTCTGTGGCCCGTTGCTGGCACCCAAAGAATCTCATTTTTATTTCTGCTGCGGTGCGGGTGTCAAAAGTACTCTTTAACTTAGCCAGTATCTGGGTTGCTGTCCCTTTATCTGTGTCAGGCCAGGACTTCACTTCACGCTGGCCACACCGGCTAGCTGCCCCATTAATATGCCCACCTTTTGGCTCTCAGTCAAAGGATACACTCTAAACAAGCTGTGCAGTCTTTCTCTGAAGTCGCTCAGGGTATGTGACTCCCCGGAGTACTGCGGTAGCCAGTCCGCTCCCGGAAGGTATGGCATGGTGAGCGGCATTACAGGCGCTGCAGCGGGGGCTGGGGCGACGGTGACTGGGATCACATTGGCCGATGCTGCTGCGTCTTGAGCTATCACAGCCACCTGTTCTCCCTCTGAATCGGACATCTTCCTTCCCCCTTAGTGGACCTTACCAGGCTCCGCTCCCTTTTCAAAATCTCTTTAGAGTCGCGCGGGGTTAACGGCTCTCCGCTCTGCTGGCGCGCTCTCTTCGCGCCCTTTTTCGGGCACGCCCCTCTTCTTCCCACGCTTTGCAAGCTGTAATGGCGGCGGTTTTTCACAGTAAAGCAGTCTTTAAACACAGTCCTTCAGGCGCACAGTATCCGGTGGGGGCTGGGCACGTTATCCTGTTCGTGACGTCAAAGTTGACTCGCCCACCCCAGGGCTATGGGACAACCGATGCCGGGCCGGACTAGTCCGGGGGACGTCAGTGGTGGCTGGGCCCGACTCCATACCCTGGTGGGGTCAATTAATATGGCTGGTGACTTGGGGGTGATTACAGTTTATAATTTTCGTGACGCCACCTGTGGTTTGCAGCTATTAAGCCGCCGCTGCTGTATGGAGCCTCCGGGGTGATGGAACGGCAGCAATGGTGGTACTGCTCCCCACAGGTGGAGCTGGACCCCGGGGCAACAGTTGGTGCTTTTAAGTGTCGATGTAGTTGCGGTGTAATGCAGGGCCGACAGGGCGGTGAAAGGACCAGACACAAACATCAGTCTCTTTACCTTCTCCTCTTTTACTGTGCAAACGGTTAGTCCTCGGAGACCATTACAGGTGGTAGAGGGCTCCGACTGGCCTGGAAGTAACTGAGGTATCTTTTTGGCCAGCTGAGTATGAGGCCTACTCCCTGTTCTTTCTTTGCTTTTACAGGACCCTGCACTCTGGATGTAGCAACGTCCCTCTTCCTGCTGGGACCGGTGGTTCGTCCCTTTTTCTTAGGATAGGCTGCGCAGACCCTCTCTGATGCCTCCCCTCCGGGGTCCGCACCGGGCCCTGGTGATGTAGCTGCACCTTAGGTTCGTTTTGGGGCAAGGAGACTTGCAGTCCTCCTGCCCTTCGGATTCGGCTACCAGGTAGGATTTTAGGCCCTGGCGGCCACAGACTCCAATGTCTAGTTCTCCTCTGCGCCTCTCTGCCAATCCTGCTTCACTGGGCCAACCTATTCCAGCTCCAGGCCCCAGTCCACAGGACAGCACTACTCTGCGTCTTCACTCTCCAAACTTTCCTCTCAGACTGAACACTAACTCCTCCCTCAGGTCAGGCTTGAGGAATGCTCCCTGGAACTCCAGGTTCAGAGCTCCCTCTGCTGGCCTGAGGGAGAAACTGCGTTGGATGTTGGTACCTACTGGCCAATGATTTCCCCAATTACCTCCAGGCTCAGCATTAACCCTTTGGAGGGGCAATGCTGTTATGGCGACCAGGTTCTGGGGCGCCACACACTCTATGGTAAAACTTATGATTTAATTTAATAGTACAACTCGTCCTGTAAAAAACAAGCCTCATATGGCAGAATTGACAGAAAAATAAGAAAGTTATAGCTCTCGGAAGAAGGGGAGCAAAAAAAACAACCAAAAAACGAAAAGAGGAAAATCGGCCAGGGGTGAAGGGGCTAATAAAGTGTTTCCCTTGCAATAAAAAAATAGACGACATCTACAATAAGAATACAGTGTGACCAAAAGTTTTGCTTTTTTTTTTTTTTTTTTTCTTAAGTGTGATTACTAAGGATGATCGAATACTAAAATATCCGACTACGCGAATATCCGACGAATAGGTTGCCGCTATTCGACTATTCGCGAATATTCGATGCGCAATGTAAAGTGGCCTTTACATGCTACGAGATCGCTACAGCGATCTCGTTGGGGTCACGGATTTTGTGACGCACATCCAGCCGCTGTAGCGATCTCGTTGTGTGTGACTCCAAGGAGCGATTTTGGATCGTTACAAAAACGTCCAAAATCACTCCTCGTTGACATGGGGGTCACTTCGCAAATATCGCTGCTGCAGCGTGTACGATTTAGTTCGTCGCTCCTGCGGCAGCACACATCGCTCCGTGTGACGCCGCAGGAGCAAGGAACCTCACCTTACCTGCCGCCACCCGCAATGCGGAAGGAATGAGGTGAGCCGGATGTTACATCCCGCTCATCTCCGCCCCTCCGCTTTGATTGGGCGGCCGCTTAGTGACGTCGCTGTGACGCCGCACGGACCGACCCCTTAGAAAGGAGGCGGTTCGCCGGTCACAGCGACGTCGAAGAGCAGGTAAGTAGTGTAGCGGGTACCGGGCGATGTTATGCGCCACGGGTAGCGATTTGCCCGTGTCGCACAACCGATGGGGGTGGGTACCCATGCTAGCGATATCGGTACCGATATCGCAGCGTGTAAAGTGGCCTTAAGTCTATGGGATAACTGAATAATTTCACGTTGGACCTAACAGCGAGCTGTGGTGATTGAGGAAAAGGCTGAAATGGATGGGAGAAGGCAAAAACAGTATGTGCAGTCCCTGAAGAAGTCACCACACGAAACACGTGTTGGGACTATCCCCGTGTGTGCCTGCATGCTCCTCTACGCTATTTGGTAAGCTCAATACTGGCTTTTGGTTTGTGCTGTGTGGATTGTGTACCCTCTTTAACTGGTACGCCGATCTTTTCAGCTGTTACCCTTCAGGTTTGCATCATGATATATATTAACCCTTTTCAGCACTGACCATACCAGTGAGCTACTGTTAACTATTTTGTATGTTCCTGCATGCAGCCACATTCGTTTCATACTATTGTCTGATTAATAAAAGTAAATTTTTTATCTGCACACTTGTGCTTATGACTATTTATCGTCTCTGATTGAGGTACAGTTAGGTCCAGAAATATTTGGACAGTGACACAATTTTCGCGAGTTGGGCTCTGCATGCCACCACATTGGATTTGAAATGAAACCTCTACAACAGAATTCAAGTGCAGATTGTAACGTTTAATTTGAAGGTTTGAACAAAAATATCTGATAGAAATTGTAGGAATTGTACACATTTCTTTACAAACACTCCACATTTTAGGAGGTCAAAAGTAATTGGACAAATAAACCAAACCCAAACAAAATATTTTTATTTTCAATATTTTGTTGCGAATCCATTGGAGGCAATCACTGCCTTAAGTCTGGAACCCATGGACATCACCAAACGCTGGGTTTCCTCCTTCTTAATGCTTTGCCAGGCCTTTACAGCCGCAGCCTTCAGGTCTTGCTTGTTTGTGGGTCTTTCCGTCTTAAGTCTGGATTTGAGCAAGTGAAATGCATGCTCAATTGGGTTAAGATCTGGTGATTGACTTGGCCATTGCAGAAGGTTCCACTTTTTTGCACTCATGAATTCCTGGGTAGCTTTGGCTGTATGCTTGGGGTCATTGTCCATCTGTACTATGAAGCGCCGTCCGATCAACTTTGCGGCATTTGGCTGAATCTGGGCTGAAAGTATATCCCTGTACACTTCAGAATTCATCCGGCTACTCTTGTCTGCTGTTATGTCATCAATAAACACAAGTGACCCAGTGCCATTGAAAGCCATGCATGCCCATGCCATCACGTTGTCTCCACCATGTTTTACAGAGGATGTGGTGTGCCTTGGATCATGTGCCGTTCCCTTTCTTCTCCAAACTTTTTTCTTCCCATCATTCTGGTACAGGTTGATCTTTGTCTCATCTGTCCATAGGATACTTTTCCAGAACTGAGCTGGCTTCATGAGGTGTTTTTCAGCAAATTTAACTCTGGCCTGTCTATTTTTGGAATTGATGAATGGTTTGCATCTAGATGTGAACCCTTTGTATTTACTTTCATGGAGTCTTCTCTTTACTGTTGACTTAGAGACAGATACACCTACTTCACTGAGAATGTTCTGGACTTCAGTTGATGTTGTGAACGGGTTCTTCTTCACCAAAGAAAGTATGCGGCGATCATCCACCACTGTTGTCATCCATGGACGCCCAGGCCTTTTTGAGTTCCCAAGCTCACCAGTCAATTCCTTTTTTCTCAGAATGTACCCGACTGTTGATTTTGCTACTCCAAGCATGTCTGCTATCTCTCTGATGGATTTTTTCTTTTTTTTTCAGCCTCAGGATGTTCTGCTTGACCTCAATTGAGAGTTCCTTAGACCGCATGTTGTCTGGTCACAGCAACAGCTTCCAAATGCAAAACCACACACCTGTAATCAACCCCAGACCTTTTAACTACTTCATTGATTACAGGTTAACGAGGGAGACGCCTTCAGAGTTAATTGCAGCCCTTAGAGTCCCTTGTCCAATTACTTTTGGTCCCTTGAAAAAGAGGAGGCTATGCATTACAGAGCTATGATTCCTAAACCCTTTCTCCGATTTGGATGTGAAAACTCTCATATTGCAGCTGGGAGTGTGCACTTTCAGCCCATATTATATATATAATTGTATTTCTGAACATGTTTTTGTAAACAGCAAAAATAACAAAACTTGTGTCACTGTCCAAATATTTCTGGCCCTGACTGTATGTGGCTACTTTGGCAAAATGAAAGACTTCCACTCTCTTTGTATTTATGCATTTCCCCAGAAGTCGTTGCCTTTTACTGCTGCTAAGATCCAGTTGTACTGTTCTACGGTTTTCAATTAAGTCTATGGGAAACCTGAATAATTTCACGTTGGACCTAACAGCGGGCTGTGGTGACTGAGGAAAAGGCTGAAATGGATAGGAGAAGGCAAAAACAGTATGGGCACAGCCTGTAGAAGGTTGGAAATCGTCTTGAATCATGCCTGGTCTCTCTCTCTCTCCTCATTCATGTTCCCTTTCTCATGCTTTACACTGTAGCTCTGCTCATTCACGTTCCCTTTCTCATGCTTTACACTGCAGCTCTGCTCATTCACGTTCCCTTTCTCATGCTTTACACTGCAGCTCTGCTCATTCAAATTTCCTTACTCATGCTTTACACTGCAGCTCTGCTTATTCACTTTCCCTTTCTCATGCTTTACACTGCAGCTCTGCTCATTCCCGTTTCCTTTCTCATGCTTTACACTGCCGCTCTGCTCATTCACATTCCTTTCCTCATGCTTTATACTACAGCTCTGCTCATTCATGTTTCCTTCCTCATGCTTTACACTGCAGCTCTGCTCATTCACATTTCCTTCCTCATGCTTTACATTGCCGCTCTGCTTATTCACGTTCCCTTTCTCATGCTTTACACTGCAGCTCTGCCCATTCACGTTCCCTTCCTTATGCTTTACACTGCAGCTCTGCCCATTCACGTTCCCTTCCTTATGCTTTACACTGCAGCTCTGCTCATTCACGTTCCCTTCCTCATACTTTACACTGCATGTGCGTTTCAAAAAGCATTCAAAACGCTGTATTTTGGATGCAGTTTGAATGCATTTTGGATGAATTTTTGACAGTGTGGTCCCACTCGGCTCTGCTAAATCCCCATAGAGCATGCGAGACAGAGCCATGCGATGAGAATGAACTCGGATGAACTTCACCTGACTTTATTGTCATCGCGCAGCTCTGTCTGTGTGCCGCGGCCTGATTTGAAATCACAGGTGAAAGACTCACCGGTGACCGCATATCCCCTGAGTGACTGAAGTGAGCCGCGCGATCAGCAATGCCGTCACTCAGGTTGCCCGCGGCCAGCCACCAGAGAGCGGTCCTCCACCAAAGAGTCCTCCACCAGAGAGCGGTGGCCGCGGGTAACCTGAGTGACATCATTGCTGATAGTGCGACTCACTTCAGTTGCTGCGTGGAGCTGAAAGAGAACGACGGTGTTCTACGGCCGCTCCTGCCTGCAGCATGTAGCAGAGCTGGATGCGTTGTGGGACCTCTTGTGGATTATGCCGGACATGGAGGAGTATTTGGGGATTTTAATAAAGTGGTGAAAGAGGGTGGTTATTTTTTAGTCTTTTATTCCAAATAAAGTATTTTTTTCGGGTGTGTTTATTTACTTTCATTACAGGTTAATCATGGGGGGTGTCTCATAGATGCCTGCCATGATTAACCTAGGACTTAGTGGCAGCTATGGGCTGCCATTAACTCCTTATTACCCCGATTGCCACCGCACCAGGGCAATTCGGGATGAGCCAGCTAGCGTCCTGGGACTGTCGCATCTAATAGATGCGGCAATTTGGGGCGGCTGCTGGCTGATATTTTTTGGCTGGGGGGCTCCCCATCCTGAGAATACCAGCTTCACTTTGGCTGGTATCAAAATTGGGGGGGACAGTACGCCAGTTTCTTATTAATATTTTAATTATTTATTTATTTTACTGAACTACATAGAACTGCTTGCTAGCGGCTGTGATTGGCTGAAGTGAGACAGCTGTCACTCAGTGTGGTGGCTTGTCTGAATGCAACCAATCATAGGCGCCGGTAGGCAGGGGAAACAGTGAATACGAGATGGAATAATGAGTGACCAGCATTTTCAAAAGCAGGAGAAGCCGCCGGAGCAGTGTGACAGCCGTGCAGCGCCGCGCCGGTGATCGGTCAGTGATCGGTGAGTATGAGAGAGGGAGAGACAGTCAGACGGAGAGAGAGACAGAGAGAGCAACTGAAAGACCTGAGTTCTGTTTGTCAAAAAAGCATGCAGAACTCAACAAAACACACTGAATTGTCACTGGCTGGGTCCACATTCACAGATTTACGGTCTGGCGATTTATGGAGCTGCTAGCAGCTAATGGACACTGTCTTCAGCCCTTAGAAGGACTATTTATTAATTGGATCTATGAACGCTCTCCCGCACACAATACAGTCTATCTACACCGCCAGCTCCCCAATGACTGCTTGCTCACAAAATGGCCGCTGGCTTATATAGCCCCTATGACGCTGTGCAGCCAAGCCAATCACAGTAACACCACAATAAAGATGGCTGCGGCGTTACTGTGAGGGCAAGCAACATCAGATGTGTTCATTGGTTGGAAAACAGGCACCAAGAAGTCAGAAATGAAAATGAAAGTATCGGAGCGGATGCTGTTTTATTCGTCGGATACCGATTGGTGCGAATAGCCTGTTATCCATCGGATACCGAATAGTGGCGAATACATTCGCTCATCCCTAGTGATTACTTCTGCCTGGTTGTTGTGATGCCATTTTACTGGTGATGAAATGAAAGTGCATGAAGTTATCATCATGCAGGACTTTAATTTTAAGCAAAATGCTTTGGAATATAGGTATGGTCATTTAATTAAAGAAAACTGACTGTCAAAAGCATAAACTCTTTATTGATAGAGAGAAATTCACTGTTTACAATGCCATAACTTAATATTTTGTAGCATAACCTCTTACTTTAATTACTTCACCACACCGACGGGGCATTGAAGCCATTAGGGTATTCAATACATCTTAAGGGATCTTGCTCCATTCCATTTGCAAATAATTTATCTTTATTGCTATGGGTACAGGCCCCAACTTATCACCCTAACTCCTCCCAAAATGCTCTATAGGGTTTAACTCAGGTGATTGGCTTTGGCCATTGCAACAGGTGAACATTTTCTTTTTTTGACTAAATTAATGTGTACTTAGAATCATTGTTGTGATGGAATTTCCAGCCCCTGCTTACTTTGGTTTTACCATGTGGCAACATTACATTCTCTAGTATATCCTTGTACATGGTAGCATTCATCAATTCTATGCAGATGACCAATGGCAGATGCAGAAAAGCAGCCCAAAAGCATGACATTGCCACCACCATGTTTCACTGTACGTGTTTGGTACCTTATATCACTATGTTTTCCAATTGGGTAGTTTTTATAGTGCTTGCCATCACTACGAACAGATTGAATTTGGATTCATTCAACCATAACACCTAAAGCCTGCTTTACACGTTGCAATTTCGCATACGATATCGTATATGATTTGCAACGCCCCCACCATATGTGTGGCATGTTCAATTTGTTGAACGTGCCGCACAAACGATTAACCCCCGTTACACGTACTTACCCGTCCATACGACCTCGATGTGGGCGGCGAACGTCCACTTCCTGGAGTGGGAGGTACATTCGGCGTCACATCGACGTCACGCGGCAGCCGGCCAATAGAAGCGGAGGGGCGGAGATGAGCGGGACGTAAACATCCCGCCCACCTCCTTCCTTTCGCATTACCGGCCGGGAGCCGCAGGAAGCAGGTAAGATCTGTTCAATGTTCCCGGGGTGTCACACACTGCGATGTGTGCTGCCTCGGGAACATTGAACAACCTCACGTTCAATTCTAGAGAAATGAACGATGTGTGTGCGATGAACGTTTTACCGTTCAATCGCACGTACCTGTCACACACTGCAATGTACCTCACGATGCCGGATGTGCGTCACTTACGACGTGACCCCGCCGACACATTGTAAGATACATTGCAGCATGTAAAGCGGGCTTAAGACCAATCTGTCTCTTTCCATTCGCTGTGTTCTTTGGCAAACTCAAGTCAGATCTGATTCTTTGTAGAGATGAAAGGCTTCTTAACTGGAACTTGTGCTCTTAGCCATCACACAACGGTTTGGTGACTCACTATGACCCCATATTCCTCATTACTTTTGTGCAAAACCTGTACAGCACTTTTATGGACATCAGAGTTTCTTAATAATGTGATCAACTTTGGAAAAAGTTTTCCGTGGTGGTCTACTCCTAGGTTCGTACACTGTTCCATATTCTTCTTTTTCTTTCTTTAATATATGTGACACCTTATTCTGAGAACAGTTGAATTCCATAGCTACTTCTTTTTGTCTTTTTCCTGACTTCACTCTCAGAATAATATGCTTCCTGACATCTGGTGATAAATTTGTCTTTGACATGTTTTATCCAAAAACACAGACACTCAAAAAAATGTAGATAAAATTAGACTACTAATGACAAAATATGCAAAGCATTTTGTCGCGGGCGGGGAGGAGGGTGTCAGCACACCGCGCTCACCCCTTCTGCTCGGGTCCGGCAGCTGCTCAGTGGTGGCTCGAGCTGTGGGCCGGATCCCGGGGTTTCTCGAGCGACACTCCTCGCCCGTGAGTGAAAGGGAGGATTTTGTGGTTGGGTGTGGGGATTGTTATAGTTCGTGACGCCACCCACGGTTGTGGTGATTTCACCACCGCTGCTCTATACGAGGCTCCCGGGGATGGTGATGCGGAGCAGCCAGGTGTTGTGTTGCCCCTCCGTGGGTAGGGGTTGGTGATCCCGGGGCTCGGTGGAGGTTTGTGAGGTGCGGGACCTGGTGGGCGCAGGGACGCGGGGGCAGCGCTGTGCCTTGCGGCACTGTGGTACTCACTCAGCCTGAGACGTAGACACAGTTTGTACGGTAAACCAAACGGCTGGTAGGACGGTCCCACAGACGGCTGCACCTGCACTCCCGGTAGGTGACGGTGATGTCCCTCTTCCTTGCACCTATGTTTGACTTGTGGTAGCGGTGGATTCCCTCCGGTTACCCGCTCCCCGGCTGCAATCTGGGCCGGAGGAGCTGTACACTTTGCCCGCAGGCGCTGGCCCTGAGAAACTGGTGCCTTGGCGGTGGCGGTGTCTCTCCGTTTCAGGTTGGGCTGTTGCCTTCAATCGGGACTTGGTTGTTGGGGGATCTGCGTCCCCGTCACTGACGGATTCGGCAAATTTGGCGACTCCTAGCCTTGCCGGGGTCCGAGAGGCCCCTGCCCTGGTGCTGACTGTCCTTCGGAACACTGCTCCAGACCACCGGGCACACAGCCAACGGGGTCCTTCCAGGAACTTCCAAATGGTCCCCCTCCAGACAGTCACCGCCGTCGCTGACCTTGCTGATCTGGCCCTTCACCAAGCTGGACCCTTCAGGCTTTCCTTCTTTACTCTCACTTCACTGGTCTTCCTCCTTTACTACTTTCTTACTTTCACTTCTTGTTTACTCTCTCTCTCTTAGCTCCTCACTCCTGCTCCTCCCTGAGCTGACTCCTCGCTAGCCCTCAGCTAGACTTCAACTGCCTGATTTTCCCGCCTCCAGAGTTGTGAGCTCCTCGGTGGGCAGAGCCAACCGCCTGGCCCACCCCCTGGTGTGCATCATCAAACTCCTGGAGGAAGGCAACAAGGATTTCTGGTTAGCATTGATGTGCCTACCTGGAGTGTGGGGTGTGGTGGTGTTGTGACCCGTGTCCCCTGGCTTGCCCAGGGCGACACATTCCCCCTTAGCAAAATGCAGACCGTCCGCGGGCTGCCGTCCTACACCGGTTTTATTTTTCTGAAAAAAGGGGTAACAAGGTTAAGAAAACATGAATAACATTTTTAATCAAAACTCTTCCCAAGACGGGAGGCACATTTACTTAAACGTTGCAACGGTTTACGGTCACGGTTTCCGCTCTCTCCCACCCAAGCAACCTGGCCCTGATGCTGCCCCTAAAGCCCAGGCAGCACCCCTTGACCCACAGTCCAGCACAAGTTACCCGAGCGGGATCTGTCCTTCCCCTCCAGAGGGTAGCCACCGGTTCCTTTGGTGGCTGGGCCCTAGCCTGCTCTGCTCAGGGCCCTCCCTCCAACCTGCCTCTCCGGAGACGGCATAGCGAAAACGGTAACGGTAACCAACATATTTACAAGCCACTTAACGTTTGTGGTGCCCTGCAAGTTCACGGGCTTGTCCATGAATAGTTCCCATGCAAAACTTAAACGGTCCCCACGGGGACAACGGTGCCGGCTCCTGCCGGTTCAATCACAAGCAAATCAGGTGAAACTTCGGTAATTTTCATTTTCCTTATCATTTGCAACTTTCAAAACTTTTAAACAACAACAAACACTCTTTTACATGTGCGGACCCCTCTTACTCATAGAACAGTCTCCCTGTACCTAAGTGGGGGTCTACCTAGGTTGGAACGGGTGGACCTTCGGGGCCCGGTGTCAGTGGTGCTAGACAGTGGGGTAGAGGGAACAATCGGTTCCTCCTCCCTGCTATAGTGTGGAGCAGGCGGAGGTGCAGGGGGGCTGGGTACAGATTCATCCCTGGGCACTGGCACTGGTTCTGGCTCACGGTTAACCGCTTCCACTACTTCTTCATCCACGGGTTGTGGGAACAGTATCACTGGAAGAATCACCGCGCCGTTCTGTGTAGGCCAGTTTGCTGGGAAGTCACCCATTACAGTGTGGATTACCTCTGCTGCCTTCTCCACTGGTGGAGGAACCGGTACTTCAGCCTCTGCCTTCAGCGCTGGGGGGCATTTTTTTAGATGGTCCTGGGAAACTGTGGCTAGGGTGCCCCCTTGGTCACGACTGATCTGGTAGGTCTTCCCATCTCCCCATTCTGTGGGTTGTATGACATAAGGGACTTGCTCCCACTGATCATCCAGCTTGTGGGCTTTTCTCTTCCGTTTCAGCACCACATCTCCTGGCTGGAAAGGACCTGCGGGCGCCTTCTGGTTGAACCGGTGCTCTTGCTGCTCTCAACTTCGACTGAGGTTTTTCTCCACATACTCCTGGATTTGCCGGTACTGTGCCCTCCTCCGACTTTCCCACTCCACCGTTGAAGGGAGTGCTTCCGGGGCTTCCAACCCCATCTCCAGATCCACCGGCAGGCGGCCAGGCCGAGCCCTCATCAAATACGCTGGGGTGCACTTCGTCGAGCTGGACGGGATATTATTGTACATGTCGACCAGGTCAGGTAGCTTTTCCGGCCACATGTTCCGTTCTTCCAGCGGTAACGTCTTGAGGAGCCCCAGGACCAAGTGGTTCATTTTCTCGCACATGCCGTTGGTTTGGGCGTGGTACGGAGTGGTCCGGATCTTCTTGCAGCCGTACAACTGGCAGAATTCGTGAAACACCTCTGCTTCAAAAGCCGGGCCTTGGTCAGTCAGCACCTTCTCGGGGTACCCATGGGGTCGGCAGAAATAAGCCTGGAACGCTCGAGCAGCGGTTCGACCAGTTAGGTCCTTGACAGGGACTACCACCATAAATCTTGAGTAGTGGTCTACCATGGTTAATGCGTAGGTGTACCCATTTCGGCTAGGGGTGAGCTTGACATGGTCCAGGGCGACCAGCTCCAGCGGCTGATGGGTGACTATGGGATGTAACGGTGCCCTCTGGCTAGTCTCGTCCTTTCTCCTCAGTGTACAAGGACCGCACTCTCGGCACCAGGCTTCCACCGATTCACGCATCCCACTCCAATAGAACCGCTCCCTCAACAGCATCTCCAGCTTTTTCCACCCGAAGTGGCCAGCACCATCATGGTATGCCCGCAGGACAGTAGCGACCTCAGCTTGAGGAACGATTAACTGGCATATTTTCTCATGGGTCTTTGGGTTGATCAGCTCACGGTACAGCCTCCCTTGGTGTAGGTAGAGCCGTTTTCGTTCTTTCCACAAGCGTTGGGCTTCGGCTGGAGCGCCAGGGTCTATTCCCATAGCGCCTTGTTCCACCAGAGTCTTGACAAGGCGGACAGCCGGCGCTTGGTCCTGGGCGTCCTGCCACTCTTGACTGGGCTGCGGGTCCAGATCTACCCTCTGCTGGCATACTTGTACCCTCTCAGTAGGCGGCTGGTGAAACGCAGGCAACTCGATCTCCTCAAGGTCGTCATCCTCGCACTCCTCTTCTGACAAATGGGGCATCCGGGAGAGGGCATCAGCATTTATGTTGACACGACCAGCTCGGTACTTTATGGTGAAATCATAGTTGGCTAGCCGGGCTACCCACCGCTGCTCCAGCGCGCCCAACTTGGCCGTGTTCAGGTGAGTCAGCGGATTGTTGTCCGTAAACGCAGTGAAGGTTGCTGCCGCCAAGTAGTGGCGGAACCGCTCCGTGATAGCCCATACCAACGCCAATAGCTCAAGCTTGAAGGAGCTATAATTCTCGGGGTTCCTTTCGGTCGGCCGGAGTTTTCGGCTAGCATAGGCAATCACCTTCTCCTTTCCATCCTGGACCTGGGATAGGACCGCTCCTAGCCCCACGTTACTGGCGTCCGTGTGGAGGATGAACGGGCGCCCATAGTCAGGGTACGCCAGGACCTCTTCTCCGGTCAAGGCCACCTTCAACTGGCAAAAGGACTCCTCATGCTTATCCTCCCACGACAGTGGGGCTCCAATGGGTTTACCACCTTTGGTCTGTCCCACGAGGAGATCTTGCATGGGGGCAGCCATCTTCGTGTACCCTTTTATAAAGCGCCGATAGTACCCCACCAGACCCAGAAACTGCCTTACTTCCCTCACTGTAGTTGGTCTCGGCCAGCTCTGGATGGCAGTAATCTTCTCAGGGTCGGGAGCGACACCATCCGCACTCACCACATGCCCTAGATACTGCACCCTGGGTTTCAGCAGGTGGCATTTTGAGGGCTTCAACTTCATCCCGTACTTGGAAAGGGACGCGAACACCTCGGCCAGGTGCTCCAGATGGGCTTCATACGTCTGGGAATAAACAATCACATCATCCAAATACAGCAGGACGGTCTCGAAGTTTAAATGTCCCAGACAGCACTCCATCAACCGTTGGAAGGTCCCGGGGGCATTGCACAGCCCAAACGGCATGCTATTGAATTCGCAGAGCCCCATCGGGGTGGTGAAGGCGGTCTTCTCCCGGTCCTCTGGGGCCACGGCCACTTGCCAGTATCCGCTGGTGAGGTCCAGGGTCGAGAAGTAGTTTGCAGTTCTTAGTGCAGCCAAAGACTCTTCAATACGAGGTAATGGATAGGCATCTTTATGGGTTATCTGGTTGATCTTCCGGTAGTCCACACACATCCGCATGGTACCATCCTTCTTCTTGACCAGTACCAACGGAGCAGCCCAGGGACTACAGCTGTCCCGAATAACCCCTGCCTCCTTCATATTCCTCAACATATCTTTGGCACACTGGTAATGTGCAGGGGGAATAGGTCTATACTTCTCTATGATAGGGGGATGTTCACCCGTTGGAATGTGGTGTTGGACCCCCTTGATCTGCCCAAAGTCTAGGGGGTGCTTACTGAAAACCTGTTCGTACTCCTGCACCACCCGGTGTACCCCGGCCCTGTGATGTGTAGGGGTATCATCAGTGCCTACATGTAGCTGTTGGTGCCACTCCTTTGTGTCCCCCTGGGGTGGGGAAGTGCTGGTGGTAGGTGGGAGTGTGGATGGACTGGCTTCATGGATAGTGTGAGGGTCCAGGGTGAGCAGCTTGGCAATGGTGGCATACCGGGGGAGCCTGACTTCTTCCTCCCCACAGTTCAACACTCTCACGGGCACTCTCCCTTTCTTCACATCTACCACCCCTCGGGCGGCCACTACAGTGGGCCAGTGCTCGGAAGGCATGGGCTCCATCATCGCAGGGTAGTCACGCCCCTGAGGCCCTACTGCTGCCCTACACCAGATCATCATCTCACTCCTAGGGGGCACAGTCAATGGAGCAACATCCATCACTCTAACTCCACCAATCTCCCCTCCTGTTGAGCTTACATGCTGGCTGGCGGTACATCAGGGCGCGGATCTCACACTGCACAGCCCTCTGTCGGCTCCCCGCCGCTGTGGCGGCTAGCTGTTGCAATAGGTTCAACACATCAGCCATGCAGTGTTCCATCACATTGGTTCCCAGCACTATTTTCGGGTTATGATCACTGGGTTCATTCAAGATCACAATCATACCCTGGTGTTGCAGTTCAGCTTGCCCCACTGTCATAGCCACTTGTTTATACCCCACCTGGGTCAATGGAAGTCCATTAGCGGCAATCAAATTTATACTATTGTCTGGAGGCGCCAGCTCGTCTGTGGCCCAATACCGCTGATACAACGTGTACGGTATGGTAGTTACCTGCGATCCAGTGTCCAAGAGAGCCATCACTGGTATGCCGTCCACAGCCACGGGGATGATAGGGCGGGCCCCGATATATCGGTCCCGCCAGTCCGGGGGGCCACGGTGTTCTACTCCTGAGGATTGGCCCGGGGCCCCAGGGGTTGCTCGTTTAACGGGCACTGTCGGTAGTAATGGCCCGGCTTACGGCACTTGTAGCAGATTGGAGGTCTGCTCCGCGGGTTGTTAGCGCCTATCCGCTGCATCCAGGGAACATCCTTGGGGCTGTCAGCAAGCTGTATCGGCGCTGGAGGCTGAGATCTGGTCAGAGGTTGCAGTGCAGCAAGGATTTTGGCAAGGTCTCCGTCCATGCGACGGACCTGGGCTGCCAGCTCTTCTACTGTGCTGCTCGGTGCTGCAGGTAAGAGGTTGGTTTGGCTGAGGCCGCCACAACGGGAGCTGTCTCGACGGGCCACGGGACAGGTTCCAGAACTTCAGCAGCTGGGGGCTGTAGTGCTTTGATAGCCCGCTCCTTTAACACAGCAAAGTCCACATCAGGGTGTTCCAGGGCCCACAGCCGGAGTTGTTTGCGATCCTCAGGGGACCTCATCCCCTGCGCAAATTGCTCCACTAACATCTTGTTGCTATCCGCCTCATTAATAGAGTTCACCCGCTTCAGCGTGCGGAGGGCGGTCTGCAGACGTAGAGCATAGTCCCGAATGCTATCCCCAACTCGTTGCCGGCACTGGTAAAACTGCATCCTCAGCTCAGCTTCAGTCCGGGTCTCGAAGGCAGTCTGTAGCTTCTCGAAGATGGTGGCTACAGAGAGCCGGTCCCCCTCGGCCCAGGTCTCCGCTTCCTGCTCCGCCGCACCGGTTAGCTGGCCTAGTACTATCGCTGCACGTTGCTTATCAGTCAGGGGGTACAGCTCTAGCAACGGGTTAAGCTTTTTCCGGAAGGCCTGTAGGGCATCCGGTTTCCCGTCATACTGCGGTAGCCAGGCAGCTCCGGGCGCATAGGGCAAGGAAAACGGCATGACCTGAGCAAGCGCGGGGGCCGCGGCACCTCCCGCCGGTACCTGGGCAGGCCCATTCCCATCCGCGGGTGCCGCTGCGGCTGCGACCACCGCTCCTCCAGCGGCTCCGTCGGGCGCAGACATCTTGTTTCCGTCCCCCTTAGCTCTTTCCGGCCCCTCCTCTCTCGGGGCGGGGTTTTGGCCTTCGCGCCTCTACTGCTCGAGAAGACGCTCGAGCGGGAACTTTTCGCGCCAAAGATGGCGGCTTCTGAAATTTTTCTGCCGGATACCTCCGGCGGTAACAAGGCGCACCTCTACCAGACGGCAGAGCGGTAAGATCCTGTTCGTGACGCCAAGTTGTCGCGGGCGGGGAGGAGGGTGTCAGCACACCGCGCTCACCCCTTCTGCTCGGGTCCGGCAGCTGCTCAGTGGTGGCTCGAGCTGTGGGCCGGATCCCGGGGTTTCTCGAGCGACACTCCTCGCCCGTGAGTTAAAGGGAGGATTTTGTGGTTGGGTGTGGGGATTGTTATAGTTCGTGACGCCACCCACGGTTGTGGTGATTTCACCACCGCTGCTCTATACGAGGCTCCCGGGGATGGTGATGCGGAGCAGCCAGGTGTTGTGTTGCCCCTCCGTGGGTAGGGGTTGGTGATCCCGGGGCTCGGTGGAGGTTTGTGAGGTGCGGGACCTGGTGGGCGCAGGGACGCGGGGGCAGCGCTGTGCCTTGCGGCACTGTGGTACTCACTCAGCCTGAGACGTAGACACAGTTTGTACGGTAAACCAAACGGCTGGTAGGACGGTCCCACAGACGGCTGCACCTGCACTCCCGGTAGGTGACGGTGATGTCCCTCTTCCTTGCACCTATGTTTGACATGTGGTAGCGGTGGATTCCCTCCGGTTACCCGCTCCCCGGCTGCAATCTGGGCCGGAGGAGCTGTACACTTTGCCCGCAGGCGCTGGCCCTGAGAAACTGGTGCCTTGGCGGTGGCGGTGTCTCTCCGTTTCAGGTTGGGCTGTTGCCTTCAATCGGGACTTGGTTGTTGGGGGATCTGCGTCCCCGTCACTGACGGATTCGGCAAATTTGGCGACTCCTAGCCTTGCCGGGGTCCGAGAGGCCCCTGCCCTGGTGCTGACTGTCCTTCAGAACACTGCTCCAGACCACCGGGCACACAGCCAACGGGGTCCTTCCAGGAACTTCCAAATGGTCCCCCTCCAGACAGTCACCGCCGTCGCTGACCTTGCTGATCTGGCCCTTCACCAAGCTGGACCCTTCAGGCTTTCCTTCTTTACTCTCACTTCACTGGTCTTCCTCCTTTACTACTTTCTTACTTTCACTTCTTGTTTACTCTCTCTCTCTTAGCTCCTCACTCCTGCTCCTCCCTGAGCTGACTCCTCGCTAGCCCTCAGCTAGACTTCAACTGCCTGATTTTCCCGCCTCGAGTTGTGAGCTCCTCGGTGGGCGGAGCTAACCGCCTGGCCCACCCCCTGGTGTGCATCATCAAACTCCTGGAGGAAGGCAACAAGGATTTCTGGTTAGCATTGATGTGCCTACCTGGAGTGTGGGGTGTGGTGGTGTTGTGACCCGTGTCCCCTGGCTTGCCCAGGGCGACACAATTTGGCCCAGCAAATGTGGAAAACTAACACATAAAGGCATAAAACAACGCCAAACACAAATTTCATCCTTAGAGCTGACAACCATTTGCTTCTGGTTTACTAAAAGGAAAATGGCATCACAACAACCAGACAGAAGTAATCACACTTAAAAAAAAAAACTAAAGTAAACTTTTGGTCACCACTGTATAGATATTAATCAGCAGAATATTTTGAGTTCAATAGACACATTTAAAATTTGGGTGAAATTTAACTATAAACCAAACACAGAACTGAGTTTTGAAGAAGCCAACAACCTGATGATGATGGACCATAGACAATAGATTTATGCTATAGCAAATGTGTTAAGTGAAAAGTTTTAAAGAGTTTCAGTGTACCTGTCATTTCATCAAAATTTGAAATAGATATATAAATTTGTATTAAGGTTACCTATCCTAAGCCCTCTGCAAAGGAAGAGTAGTGGGGAGGACTCAGTGAGAGATCAGGGAGACAAAGGTAGACAGTGCTGCAGATTTCAGCATATATGCAGTATGTAAATGGACCCTTACTCACAATTATACATATCTGATCAATTTCTAAGCAAACTGGTGCGTGTCAATGGTAATGAACACAGATCTCCCAAAGAATCTGCCTCCATTGCTCTTTTTAAATAAAAGGGGTGAAATCAGTGTTAGACATGTAATGACTGACAGTCTGCACTACTGATCTACATGTCTCACACTGGTAACGCCCCCTGTCATTTAAAATAATCTCTGGAGGCAGATTCTCAGGGAGATCTATGTCTGACCCATACATCTTTACAGCTCATTTACATATAAGAAAATGTGGATTTCTCTGGAATAAGACATTGGATCGCAGATATCCAGGTATCATTTTATAAAATTTTTATAACCTGCATGCTGGTATAGACAACTTAAAAGGGATGATCCTACTGACAGATTGTCTTTAATATAACCACTTAGGCTACTTTCACACATCAGTTTTTTGCCATCAGGTTCAATCCGGAAAAAAACGGGTAAAACGGATCCGGTACCGCATCCGTTTTTTCCCCATAGACTTGCATTGTTGCCGGATTGTACCGGATGGCTTTGCGTTGCATCCGTTTTTTTCCGGATGCGGCAAAATAATTGAATGCGGCGGCCGGATAGAACGTATCATGTAACGTTTTTTGTCCCCTTAAAATAACCGCATTCTGCCGGATCCGGCGCAATACGGCATTGTATACAATGGGTGTCTATGCATGCCGGATCCGGCGCAATGCGGTTTAAACCGGATGCGGTGACCGCATCCGGTTTGGTAAACAGAGCATGCGCAAATTTTTTTTTTCATCATCACAAAACTTATAAAAGGATCCAGCACATTCTGCACACTTCCTGCCGTTGGTTCCTGACTTCAACTTCTGCTGTCCTCCAGTCCAGTGCTCCAGGGAAGAGGTATGTCCACAGTACTGTCCACAGATCACTGCTGTGAGCTGCGTACATGTACTTAGACATTTTTTTTTCTTTTTTTGCAGGTGCAGTTTTGTTGGAAAATTTGAGGACAGCCAGTTCCTGTGTCCGTTTGCAGTCAGTGCGAATTTGGAGGACAGTGTTCCAGAGGTAATGTCCACAGTACTGTCCACAGATCACTGCTGTGAGCTGCGTACATGTACTTAGACATTTTTTTTTCTTTTTTTGCAGGTGCAGTGTTGACGGAAAATTTGAGGACAGCCAGTTCCTGTGTCCGTTTGCAGTCAGTGCGAATTTGGAGGACAGTGTTCCAGAGGTAATGTCCACAGTACTGTCCACAGATCACTGCTGTGAGCTGCGTACATGTACTTAGACATTTTTTTTTCTTTTTTTGCAGGTGCAGTGTTGACGGAAAATTTGAGGACAGCCAGTTCCTGTGTCCGTTTGCAGTCAGTGCGAATTTGGAGGACAGTGTTCCAGAGGTAATGTCCACAGTACTGTCCACAGATCACTGCTGTGAGCTGCGTACATGTACTTAGACATTTTTTTTTCTTTTTTTGCAGGTGCAGTGTTGACGGAAAATTTGAGGACAGCCAGTTCCTGTGTCCGTTTGCAGTCAGTGCGAATTTGGAGGACAGTGTTCCAGAGGTAATGTCCACAGTACTGTCCACAGATCACTGCTGTGAGCTGCGTACATGTACTTAGACATTTTTTTTTCTTTTTTTGCAGGTGCAGTGTTGACGGAAAATTTGAGGACAGCCAGTTCCTGTGTCCGTTTGCAGTCAGTGCGAATTTGGAGGACAGTGTTCCAGAGGTAATGTCCACAGTACTGTCCACAGATCACTGCTGTGAGCTGCGTACATGTACTTAGACATTTTTTTTTCTTTTTTTGCAGGTGCAGTGTTGACGGAAAATTTGAGGACAGCCAGTTCCTGTGTCCGTTTGCAGTCAGTGCGAATTTGGAGGACAGTGTTCCAGAGGTAATGTCCACAGTACTGTCCACAGATCACTGCTGTGAGCTGCGTACATGTACTTAGACATTTTTTTTTCTTTTTTTGCAGGTGCAGTGTTGACGGAAAATTTGAGGACAGCCAGTTCCTGTGTCCGTTTGCAGTCAGTGCGAATTTGGAGGACAGTGTTCCAGAGGTAATGTCCACAGTACTGTCCACAGATCACTGCTGTGAGCTGCGTACATGTACTTAGACATTTTTTTTTCTTTTTTTGCAGGTGCAGTGTTGACGGAAAATTTGAGGACAGCCAGTTCCTGTGTCCGTTTGCAGTCAGTGCGAATTTGGAGGACAGTGTTCCAGAGGTAATGTCCACAGTACTGTCCACAGATCACTGCTGTGAGCTGCGTACATGTACTTAGACATTTTTTTTTCTTTTTTTGCAGGTGCAGTTTTGTTGGAAAATTTGAGGACAGCCAGTTCCTGTGTCCGTTTGCAGTCAGTGCGAATTTGGAGGACAGTGTTCCAGAGGTAATGTCCACAGTACTGTCCACAGATCACTGCTGTGAGCTGCGTACATGTACTTAGACATTTTTTTTTCTTTTTTTGCAGGTGCAGTGTTGACGGAAAATTTGAGGACAGCCAGTTCCTGTGTCCGTTTGCAGTCAGTGCGAATTTGGAGGACAGTGTTCCAGAGGTAATGTCCACAGTACTGTCCACAGATCACTGCTGTGAGCTGCGTACATGTACTTAGACATTTTTTTTTCTTTTTTTGCAGGTGCAGTGTTGACGGAAAATTTGAGGACAGCCAGTTCCTGTGTCCGTTTGCAGTCAGTGCGAATTTGGAGGACAGTGTTCCAGAGGTAATGTCCACAGTACTGTCCACAGATCACTGCTGTGAGCTGCGTACATGTACTTAGACATTTTTTTTTCTTTTTTTGCAGGTGCAGTGTTGACGGAAAATTTGAGGACAGCCAGTTCCTGTGTCCGTTTGCAGTCAGTGCGAATTTGGAGGACAGTGTTCCAGAGGTAATGTCCACAGTACTGTCCACAGATCACTGCTGTGAGCTGCGTACATGTACTTAGACATTTTTTTTTCTTTTTTTGCAGGTGCAGTGTTGACGGAAAATTTGAGGACAGCCAGTTCCTGTGTCCGTTTGCAGTCAGTGCGAATTTGGAGGACAGTGTTCCAGAGGTAATGTCCACAGTACTGTCCACAGATCACTGCTGTGAGCTGCGTACATGTACTTAGACATTTTTTTTTCTTTTTTTGCAGGTGCAGTGTTGACGGAAAATTTGAGGACAGCCAGTTCCTGTGTCCGTTTGCAGTCAGTGCGAATTTGGAGGACAGTGTTCCAGAGGTAATGTCCACAGTACTGTCCACAGATCACTGCTGTGAGCTGCGTACATGTACTTAGACATTTTTTTTTCTTTTTTTGCAGGTGCAGTGTTGACGGAAAATTTGAGGACAGCCAGTTCCTGTGTCCGTTTGCAGTCAGTGCGAATTTGGAGGACAGTGTTCCAGAGGTAATGTCCACAGTACTGTCCACAGATCACTGCTGTGAGCTGCGTACATGTACTTAGACATTTTTTTTTCTTTTTTTGCAGGTGCAGTGTTGACGGAAAATTTGAGGACAGCCAGTTCCTGTGTCCGTTTGCAGTCAGTGCGAATTTGGAGGACAGTGTTCCTGAGGTAATGTCCACAGTACTGTCCACAGATCACTGCTGTGAGCTGCGTACATGTACTTAGACATTTTTTTTTCTTTTTTTGCAGGTGCAGTGTTGACGGAAAATTTGAGGACAGCCAGTTCCTGTGTCCGTTTGCAGTCAGTGCGAATTTGGAGGACAGTGTTCCAGAGGTAATGTCCACAGTACTGTCCACAGATCACTGCTGTGAGCTGCGTACATGTACTTAGACATTTTTTTTTCTTTTTTTGCAGGTGCAGTGTTGACGGAAAATTTGAGGACAGCCAGTTCCTGTGTCCGTTTGCAGTCAGTGCGAATTTGGAGGACAGTGTTCCAGAGGTAATGTCCACAGTACTGTCCACAGATCACTGCTGTGAGCTGCGTACATGTACTTAGACATTTTTTTTTCTTTTTTTGCAGGTGCAGTGTTGACGGAAAATTTGAGGACAGCCAGTTCCTGTGTCCGTTTGCAGTCAGTGCGAATTTGGAGGACAGTGTTCCAGAGGTAATGTCCACAGTACTGTCCACAGATCACTGCTGTGAGCTGCGTACATGTACTTAGACATTTTTTTTTCTTTTTTTGCAGGTGCAGTGTTGACGGAAAATTTGAGGACAGCCAGTTCCTGTGTCCGTTTGCAGTCAGTGCGAATTTGGAGGACAGTGTTCCAGAGGTAATGTCCACAGTACTGTCCACAGATCACTGCTGTGAGCTGCGTACATGTACTTAGACATTTTTTTTTCTTTTTTTGCAGGTGCAGTGTTGACGGAAAAGTTTGGCCCATCAAGTTGGTGTGCGTGGCCTGTAATAAAATATGTCGTCTTCTGGTAGCCCGACCTTCGGTTCACAAACTGAGGTTTTTTTTTTTTTTTTTTTTTAAAAAAAACAAACATTTTTTTAAATAAACGACATTTACACAGGTGGCCGAAACATCACAGGAGATGCTGCCAGAAGAGGACGGAAGGGGTGGAGAAATACACGGAGCGGGCGGTCAGAGTGTAAGTTTCATACAGGAATTGTTTACCACAGCACACCAAACACATAAGTAAATAATGTTTTTTTTTTTTTATTCACTAAAGGCTTCAACTTCTAGGGCTCACGATAGAGCTCCCCCAAGACCGTCCCAGGGTCGTCGTCGAGGTGGCGGTGGTCATACTGTAAGTTTTTTTTTTTTGTTTTTTTTTTCATGTCAGTGTGATTTTTTGTCTATTTTTTTTTTTAATTTCTTTTTTCTTTCTTTGAACAGGCATCACAGCGTGCTCCCGATTCTGACGGTGAGGAGGCCGGATTTATCAACATCGACCTCCTCATCGATGAAGTTAGAGAGAGGGAGCCGCTGTGGAACATGGCTGACCGCCGCCACGCTGATACTATCGTAACCCGTCGACTCTGGGACGAGGTATGCCACGCAGCGGTAGAAGGTTGGGGGGAGCTCAATTCTCGTGGCCAGAAGAAACAGCGTAAGTATTCACAGTTCAGTAGGTTATGCTGCAGGATGTAATGTGTTGTATACTAACCACTTTGTGTTTTCCACTTTCAGGTGACAAACTACAAAAGCGGTGGCGGTCTATCAGGGATCGCTTCAAAAAGGAGTTAAATCAAGAGATGCAGGCCCCGAGTGGATCCGGAGGACGCAGATCGAAGTACCGTTACTTTAGAGCGTTGTCGTTCCTCCGGACAACTATGGTGTGCAGAAGGTAAATATTCCCCAAAATATGTACAAAGTATAATATTTTATGTCTGATTTTTTTTGCCTTTTTTTTTTTTTTCTGTGGCACTGTATAGCAATTAAATTAATTATTATTTTGTTTTTCCTCTTTTTACCAGCACCGTCTGCAGCACTCAGGAGCCTGCATCGAACCCGACAGGAGCGATCCCTGAACAGTCCGCCACTGGTGAACACACGCACAGACCCCACCCATCTGAACCTTCCCTTCCATCTACATCTGTCCCATCCACCTGCGCTGGAGCTTCCCGTGAGACTTCATTACCTGAAGCTGCTGGTGATGAGATAGCTTTTCCCCTACCCCACCCCTCTGACACTGCTGCCCTCAGTAGAACACCTTTGGGTTCTGGGCGTCAGCGTCATAGGGGTCAGGAAAAGAGCTATGCGCCCGAGTTCTTGCATCTAAATGCAGCCTTCCAGAACGCCATTCAATTATTATCAGAACAAAATCGTGCATCTTTTAGCTTCATAAATGCCAATATGGAAAAAAATACACACGAATTGTGCACGCGTCTGGACAGGCTGCATTTAGATGCAAGTAAATCACCCAATCATTGTTTTTTTCAAGCCGTACTAGAGCGCATGGAAAAGCTATCTCTTGACCAGCAGATGCATGTAATGCAAGCCACACGGCAGGCTCTGGCGCAGGTTGACTCCCAACCACCTCCACCCACCCCTCCTCCAGCACCTGCCCCCCCTCCAGCCATTGTCCCTACTCCCTCTGCTGCCCAGTACCAGCCTGCTGCCCAGTACCAGCCTTCTGCCCAGTACCAGCCTGCTGCCCAGTACCAGCCTGCTGCCCAGTACCAGCCTGCTGCCCAGTACCAGCTCCCAACCACATCTGCCCCTACACTTCCTACCCACTACCACATCTCGCCTTCCACACCCGTCATGACCCCAACTCAAGCCACTAATTCACCCGCCACCTCTTCTGTCTCCCAATCCCTCCACTCCACCCCTCAATCCTTACCAAATCCCATCCCATCTCCTGGTTTCCCTCTTGGTTTCTCAACCACACCTTCACCTTCTGTTACTTCCCCACCACCACCACCAACACCACTTTCCACCCTCAATACTCCAACTGTGCGTGTGTTCCCACCTGTCAGCCCCTCCAGTACTATCTCCACCCCAAGCCCAAGATATACCAATTTATAATTTATGTTTGTAATAAAAATAAAAGTTTTTTGTTGAAAAGTATTTATTTGTTCTTGTTTTTTTTGGGGGTGAATATTATTTTGCAAGTTAAGTTAATAATAAGGTAATACAAAAACATAACATGTTGTAATTTGACGGTGAAAAAATTACAAATTTTTAAAGCGAGTGAAAGATTAAAATTAACAAAGTTAACAAGATATTTTTTAATTTATTTTTAACTATTTTTATTTGTTATAAAACTAAACAAAGATCTTACACCATTTGATCTTGCCAATCTACTCTACCTTCTGGGGACACAAAATAGTCAGCATATTTGTCACGGATTGTGGAACAGGCAACACTACTCCTAAATCCAGGACTGGTGTAGTCAGACAAAGCGGTGGATTCCAAACTCTGGTCATCCAAGGACAAAGGTTCCTTTGTTAAAACAAAATTGTGCAGTACCACACATGCTTTCACAATTTCATCCACAGTTTCAATGTTTAAATTAATGGCTGTTAACAACACTCGCCATTTGCTGGTTAGTATCCCAAAGGAGCATTCCACCATTCTTCTGGCTCTGGATAATCTGTAATTGTATATTTTTTGGGTTTGCGTCAATCCACGGCTTGCATATGGCTTCAATAGATGTTGGGAGAGTTGAAAGGCTTCGTCGGCCACAAAAACAAAGGGCATTGGGGGCTCACATGTGCCAGGAAGAGGTCTTGCAGGAGGGAAATCAAAAGTATTCCCATAGATTCGCCGCCCCATTGGGGACATTTTAAAGACCTGAGAGTCATTGGATCTCCCATATGCGCCAATGTCCACTGAGATGAATTTGTAGTCCGCATCCGTTATTGCCATTAGGACAATTGAGAAATACTTTTTATAATTGTAGTATTCTGACCCCGAAGCAGCTGGTTTCACAATTCTTATATGTTTGCCGTCCACTGAGCCAAGGCAATTTGGAAACTGACAAATGTTATAGTATTGTTCAGCAATTGCAAGCCATCTGTCCCTGGTGGGCTGGGGGATGAAATCATCATGGAGGCAATCCCACAAGGCTTGGCAAGTGTCTCTAATGATTCCCGAGATGGTGGAAATTCCTAGTCGAAACTGGTAGTGGAGGGATGAAAGCGACTCTCCAGTTGCAAGGAATCTGTAAAGGAAAGACAATAATTATAAAAAAATAATAGCAAACACATTACAGTTAAAAGTCAATTTACAGGAGGATACAATTTAAAAAAAAAAAACTTACCTAAGCGTAACCAGCAAACGCTCCTCGGGTGTTATAGAGAACCGGCTGTAGGTGTCCGTTTTACGGATGTTGTCCGCAACAAGGCCAAGGAGGACGTCAAAATTAATCACTGACATCCGGACATAGCTTGTGAATTTTTCATGGTTTCCACGGAGCTCCAGGTATAGGGTTGAAAACACCCCACGTGTCAGTCTCTGTGCAGTCAGGGGATGGATCCAAAAGCGTCGATGTCGCTGACGCCTCAGTCGCTGTCGCTCCTTTTCTCTGACGATGATAGCCAAGCGATTTGCCTCAAATATAAAATCTGCAGCGATCTTTGTGTAATTTGCAAGAATAGCATCCATGGTTTCTGCTTGCCTCTGTCTTCATTCTGTCATATATGCTTCAAAATACTGTATATATACTATATGTTCCCAATAGCCAATCAGAAGACGGAACTCGTTAATTGTTTGTTTAGTGTTTAAAAAACGGATCCGTCAAAAAACGGACATAACGGATGCAAAACGGATGCAAACCGGACCTACCGGATCCGTTTTTTAACGGATCCGTCCTAAACGGATCCGCTTAAAAACGGATCCGGTAGGTCCGGTTTGCTCCGGTTTGCACAACAAAAACGGAAACGTTGGATACGGCAAAAAAAAGGACTGTGCCTGAATACAGAAAACTGATGTGTGAAAGTAGCCTTACTGCCTCTTTCTGCTGGATCCAGCGCCATTCTGCTCCTCTTTTGAGTGACGTCACTGCTCTTCAGACTCGTCAGGTCACACTACGCTCTGTCTAACCCAGAAGTGGCATTTACTCTTAAATATATTGAGCGTCAGAAAAAGATCGTCATAAATTGACACTGTAAAAGCTACTTCTTGATCACACAGAGTGCAGTGTGACCAAGAGGGTCTGCAGAGTCACGAAGCCACTCAGAAGAAGAGCAGAAAGGTGTTGGATCCCAGCGAAGGCTGCAGTAGACGAGTATACTAATACACTCACACAAGACACTAATATACAGATTTAATGAAAAACCCCTTCATTCGAGTGCTTCATTCGTGGGCACACCAGACTAGAATGTGGATCTCAGGACATGCTAGGAGTTGTACTTTAGCAACAGCTGGCGAGCCACAGGCTGCAGACCAATAGACTTGGGATGGGCCATAGCAGCTTCACTCATCTCTGAAAGTTCTGACACTATCTAAGCCTAGTTTATTATATTTGTCTCCGTACAGATTTCAGAGTATAGGAGGTGTATGTAGTTTCATCGGATGGAGGAGGGCTCGTATGGGTGTAGTCAGTAAATAGCAAGGGGTGTATTTAAAAGATGGGGTAGGAGTGGTGATATCTGTAGTAGTATACACAGATCCCACACACAATAGGTACAGGAATTGGTTTGCAGGGCAGGACGTGTGTAGGGCACACCCAGGGAAGGCAGACAGATCACATAACATTGGGACACAGGACAGAGGAGTCCTCAGAACGCTGCAAACATGTCTTTAGCCTCCCTTATATCCTTCCTCAAAAGCAAAGAATCCATTATCTTCAATGCTATAGTGGCCCTACTGACAGTGGGAGGGCAGCAGCTCTTCTCTTTTTTCGCCTTTAGCTGCCCGTGTAGCCCCACAGAAAATCTGAGGTATGGACTGGCATTCCTGGGAGTACCAGCATTGATCCTGCTGATTGTGGGCTTCATATTCAATGACAATACATGGAGATTATTCACAGGCTCAACCTACGACTTCAGCATCCAGGAGAGAAGCCGGCAGAGCCTCCTCATGAAGTATAAACTGATCTGCTTCGTGCTGGGCAATATCATTGGCAGAGCTCTGGTAGCGCCAGTCACTTGGCTGGCAGTCACTCTGCTAAATGGGTCCTACTATGCCTGTGCGGTCAGCGAATTTGCCAGTGTGGATCGCTATGGTATCTTAAGGAATATGAGTGCTGACGTCAGGAAGTTCACCCTGGCACAATTTCCCTGTGCCCAGCTGGTTCCAAGCAATTTGTCCAGGGTCAGAGGGGAAGTGTTACTGGAGCTCAAGTACCAATCACAGGTATAAGTGGATTGTCTGGTGCCAGTCTTCATTTCTGCCAGGGGATGCCAATACTGGACAAACATTTTTCTGTTGTGGATTTTCACGCTTTTCAAATCTGCAGTAAATCTATAGCAAAATCTGCCTGGCTAGTCTGAAACCCATTTAGGCGATGCTCACACGCAGCATTTTTGCTAAGTTTTGCAGTGTTATGTTTTTTCTCTGCAGCTGAGTTAAACAATTGCATGTTTGTGCATTTTTGCTTATTTTTTGGAGCCATTTTTGGGTGCAGATTACATGTGTCCTTTGTCTACAGTATGTGTAATAAAGTTACATTTACTCACTAAAAACACTGCAAAAATGTTGGTTGCGGGTTTTTTTTTAGCGTTTTTTCACTTCTCATTGTTTTCTATGAGTGAAAAAACATTGGAAAAATACTGAAAGAATTGACATACTGCAGATTTCCAATTCAGTCACAGAAAAAAAACCACATGAGCTTGCCTGAGATTTCTGAAATCTTACAGCTTTTGCAGGTATTGTAAAAAAAAATGCTGCAAAAAAATGTGTAGCTAAGCCTATGTTCACACCAGTGCTTCTGCTGTTTGTTTCTCCAGCCAAAACCTGCTGCTTTAAAATGCCAGTTTTTTGGAGTTTTTGTGGTTTTTTTGCAGTGTTTTTGGGGTTTGGATTATGTTTGCTTATTCTATAGTACATGATTAATAAGTTTAGTTTTATTCACTTAAAACGGTTTAAAAAAAAATGCCGTGAAAATGCTGCAAAAATGTCTGCTGCGTTTTTTGTAACGTTTTTCACTCTTGCTTCCTATAGGTGAAAAATACTGCCAAAAACGCTGAAAGAAGTGACATGCTGCTCCTTTCAAAAACACAGCAGTTTTCCAATTTAGTTAAGAAAAAAAGCAATTTTATGCATGAGATTTCTGAAATTTCATTTTTTTGCTGGTACTGTAAGAAGCAGCTTTTAATTTTAATAAAAAAGCAGCAAAAAAAAACAAAACAAAAAAAAAATACTGCGTGTGAACACAGCCTTACTGTGGATGTTACACATACAGATTTTGCTGCAGATTTTCACAGAAATTTGGTGGAAAAGTCCAGTGTGCCTTAGAGTGTGAACAGTACTATGTCATACAATGCAAGCAGGGAATAACTGACCTCTGGATTACATAACATTACAGAAGTTACAAGTTAGGACATAAATAGGAAGATGGTTTTTGTGCAACTATATACGGTATATGTAGCTGAGCTAAGTTTGTCACTTGATACATGGGTTGATTGACACTATGCAGGTATGGTAATTGGTCAGTGAAGATATACAAAAACCTCAGCAATAACTGATAAAAGTATCTACAAATGGCTGAAACAGAATATCAGTCTAAGGGTAATACACAGATACTGTGGATAGATAATAACATAACACTGTCTATTGGTCGCGTTACTTTCACACTCGTTTTTGGCATCAAAATCTTGGAGTATGTTGGCTCTTTTCTGCTGCCCACCCAAAAACACAATAAATCGGTGTAAAACTAATCTTTTATATTTTCTATCAAGGTTGAACAAAACTCAAAATAGTAACTGATCCAGGCTCCCACCCCCCTCCCAAATTCATTTATAGATTCTTAAACTGTATATTAAAGGGGATATGCCATAAATATATAGTAGAAGCATGTGAGTTCCAAAATGAGTACAGATGCCCTAAGGGAAAACACTGTGAGTCAGAGGAAGGGTGGTCAAAATACAGCAGTACACCTCTTTGGTGAAATGTACGTTTAGAGTATAGCGATTGATTTTACAATACTGTGTATGTGACACGCCATCATTATAGTACCTGAGGTGATGTACCTTATTGATGAGTCACTGTAATTAATGCAGTCAAAAATCAAGAAAAACAGGTATGTATGAACCCAACCCAGGATGGCAGCAAGTGTTTACACATCCATAGATGCAGGGTGATAGTATTTGGGCCTATTCTTCAAAGATTTTATGCCAGGATTCTGGTGTAAAAAGCTTTGTAAAGTTGTTAAATTTTGGTACAACTGGTGACTGCATTAAAATTATGCAACTTTTGGCATTTTCTCATCATGTATGCACAATTTTTTCCAAAATGGGTGGAAGTGAGACGAGGGCATGATGACAACTGCTCATCAAATACATAACAAGCGTTGGCGGTGTTTTTTGGGCCACAAATCATAAAGGGAACCTATTAGGTCCCCTATGCGTCCAGAACCAGTTCTGGGTGCATATTTCTAATCCCTGACTAACTGTTCCAGCATATACGAGCATACATTAAGAGAGCTTGAGAAAAAGTATTTCTACTAGACCACTATGAAGCCGGGTGTACGCATCCCAGCTTCAGAGAGGTTTAGTGCGCATGACTGAAAGTGCTGGGAAGTCTGATCATGCGCACTGAGCCACAACCCGGCATTGGAAATGGAAACGGTGACAACCGACAGGTATGCCTGTGGTTATGAGTGCATTGGGAACCTAACATGTTCCCTTTAAGCCAGCAGGGAGTGAAGAAGAATCACACACACAAGGTATGTGCCACTTGTTTCACACTCTTGATTCATGAGTCAGGAAAGTCTGCTCATTGATTCATTAATGAACTGCAGCCATCTTCTTATTAATGAACTCCAGCCCATCTTCTCATTAAATTAATCCAGCCCATCTTATCATTAAATGAACTTCAGCTTATCTTCTCATTAAAAAAACTCCGCCCATCGTCTCATTAATGAACTCCAACCCATCTTCACATTAATGAGCTCCAGCTCATCTTCTCATTAATGAACCCTAGCCCATCTTTTCATTAATGAACTCTAGCTCATCTTTTCATTAATGAACTCTAGCCCATCTTCTCATTAATGAGATCCAGCCCATCTTCTCATTAATGAGCTCCAGCCCATCTTCTCATTAATGAACTCTAGCCCATCTTCTCATTAATGAAATCCAGCTCATCTTCTCATTAATGAACTCTAGCCCATCTTCTCATTAATGAGATCCAGCTCATCTTCTCATTAATGAGCTCCAGCCCATCTTCTCATTAATGAGCTACAGCCCATCGTCTCATTAATGAACTCCAGCCCATCGTCTCATTAATGAACTCTAGCCCATCTTCTCATTAATGAGATCCAGCTCATCTTCTCATTAATGAGCTCCAGCCCATCTTCTCATTAATGAGCTACAGCCCATCGTCTCATTAATGAACTCCAGCCCATCGTCTCATTAATGAACTCTATCCAATCTTCTCATTAATGAACTCCAGCCCATCTTCACATTAATAAACTCCAGCCCATCTTCTCATTAATGAGCTCCAGGTCCTCTTCTCATTAATAAACTCCAGACCATCTTCTCATTAAGGAGCTCCAGGTCCTCTTCTCATTAATAAACTCCAGCCCATCTTCTCATTAAGGAGCTGCAGATCCTCTTCTCATTAATAAACTCCAGCCCATCTTCTCATTAATGAGCTCCAGGTCCTCTTCTCATTAATAAACTCCAGCCCATCTTCTCATTAAGGAGCTGCAGATCCTCTTCTCATTAATAAACTCCAGACCATCTTCTCATTAAGGAGCTCCAGGTCCTCTTCTCATTAATAAACTCCAGCCCATCTTCTCATTAATGAGCTCCAGGTCCTCTTCTCAATAATAAACTCCAGCACATCTTCTCATTAATAATTTTAAGTCACTTTTCTTTTTTGAATTGTTGTTTACATTTACCTTGTTTACTCCAAATTCATCACTTGGCGCATGCAATTGATGAATTCTGCTCAAAGCCTTAAATTGTCTTTTTTTCTGTATTTAACTGGCCACAAAAAATGTGCTAAAATATCTGACAGACATAAAATCCCTCCAGAGATAGGGGCATGCAGAAAAATTGTCACATTTTGCAATTCTTTTTAAAAAAAAGTCACATTTTATGAATTTGGCTAAAATATCTGGAAGAGCCACATTAATGTAAAAAATGAACTAAGCCACAAAAGACAACTTGAAGAAATGTAGAAATTGTTGGATTTGTAGCAAATCAAAAAGTCACTAATTCAGAGGTATTCATGCCAAAAAAACTTGCTGAAATGTGATGATGAATCAGGCTTGATGTGATTAAAGTAATAAAGTTTTAAAGTAGATCTGTTACCTAAATATGCTGTCCAATACGAAATCAGCATATAACAGGAAAAAAATTCACTCACCTATTAGCCAAAACAGCAAAAAAAACACTCCGAAATATTTAGTTAAAATTAGAGCTGAGTGGACCCCAACAGTAAAGTTTTGTGTTCGAACCCAACACAGACTTTTTTGCAAAAAATCAGTGGTTGAGTTCGGAGTTTGGGTGATTTACGTATGCTGACTACTTGATTGAGCATCGCTGTGCTCGGGTATGCTTGGTGCTTGGCCCAGTGCGAGCTGCCTTCAGTGTTTGAATGCTTTGCACTGGGGGTAAAGACTGCATTATCGGATTTAGTGTGTGCATAAAATAAAAATAAATAAAAAACCGCCCTCCCTCCACCGGAAATGCTGTGTTTATTGCTGGCTGCATGTGGGCAGAGAGCTGAACTGCTCAATCAATGACTTCCAATGAAGTTCTTGTCAAGTTTGGGTCCAGGACTGAACTATATCTAATGTTCGGCTGAACCCGCCGAACCCAAACTTCTACAGGTCCACTCATCTCTAGTTAAAATGATTGCTCTAACATACTCATAAATATGAGTGCACGATAGTGAATACACTGCACCCTACTTATAGTGATTATCTGGCTGCTTTATGTTTCATACTGTATTTACGATGGCCATATACTTTTAATACTTTTAAATAGTTGTCTGAACGCTCATTATGACAAAAGCTATTCCTAACAAACTCTGCATACAATTTTACCTAAGATAACCTCTAGCATATTTAAAAAGTACTTTTCTATTTCACAAACCTCCTGTAGTGACTTATTTCCCTGTGAGAACAATACATGCAGATCATTCTTTTTCCACCAACATAGGCCACACTAATTGCCGCCTAATATGTCACATACACAAGATGGTAGACCAAAATGTAACATGTGATCCCATATTTGATTTGACCCTGTCCCTTTTTAATGCAGAAAGTAAAAATTTGGGTCTGACTCTACAGGGGAAATGTAATATTACATGGTGCCCATTAGGAAAAATGGATGAACATGCAATTCATGGCTTCATGTAATCTTCCAAAGTAGGTGGTGCATTTTCTTGGAGGCTCATCACCACTTTGGTTAGTGGAGAGGGTCCTAAGCACAGGTATCCATGGTATGGTATGGTATTCATCTATATACAGTTAGGTCCAGAAATATTTGGACAGTGACACAAGTTTTGTTATTTTAGCTGTTTACAAAAACATGTTCAGAAATACAATTATATATATAATATGGGCTGAAAGTGCACACTCCCAGCTGCAATATGAGAGTTTTCACATCCAAATCGGAGAAAGGGTTTAGGAATCATAGCTCTGTAATGCATAGCCTCCTCTTTTTCAAGGGACCAAAAGTAATTGGACAAGGGACTCTAAGGGCTGCAATTAACTCTGAAGGCGTCTCCCTCGTTAACCTGTAATCAATGAAGTAATTAAAAGGTCTGGGGTTGATTACAGGTGTGTGGTTTTGCATTTGGAAGCTATTGCTGTGACCAGACAACATGCGGTCTAAGGAACTCTCAATTGAGGTGAAGCAAAACATCCTGAGGCTGAAAAAAAAGAAAAAATCCATCAGAGAGATAGCAGACATGCTTGGAGTAGCAAAATCAACAGTCGGGTACATTCTGAGAAAAAAGGAATTGACTGGTGAGCTTGGGAACTCAAAAAGGCCTGGGCGTCCACGGATGACAACAGTGGTGGATGATCGCCGCATACGTTCTTTGGTGAAGAAGAACCCGTTCACAACATCAACTGAAGTCCAGAACACTCTCAGTGAAGTAGGTGTATCTGTCTCTAAGTCAACAGTAAAGAGAAGACTCCATGAAAGTAAATACAAAGGGTTCACATCTAGATGCAAACCATTCATCAATTCCAAAAATAGACAGGCCAGAGTTAAATTTGCTGAAAAACACCTCATGAAGCCAGCTCAGTTCTGGAAAAGTATTCTATGGACAGATGAGACCAAGATCAACCTGTACCAGAATGATGGGAAGAAAAAAGTTTGGAGAAGAAAGGGAACGGCACATGATCCAAGGCACACCACATCCTCTGTAAAACATGGTGGAGGCAACGTGATGGCATGGGCATGCATGGCTTTCAATGGCACTGGGTCAATTGTGTTTATTGATGACATAACAGCAGACAAGAGTAGCCGGATGAATTCTGAAGTGTACCGGGATATACTTTCAGCCCAGATTCAGCCAAATGCCGCAAAGTTGATCGGACGGCGCTTCATAGTACAGATGGACAATGATCCCAAGCATACAGCCAAAGCTACCCAGGAGTTCATGAGTGCAAAAAAGTGGAACATTCTGCAATGGCCAAGTCAATCACCAGATCTTAACCCAATTGAGCATGCATTTCACCTGCTCAAATCCAGACTTAAGACGGAAAGACCCACAAACAAGCAAGACCTGAAGGCTGCGGCTGTAAAGGCCTGGCAAAGCATTAAGAAGGAGGAAACCCAGCGTTTGGTGATGTCCATGGGTTCCAGACTTAAGGCAGTGATTGCCTCCAAAGGATTCGCAACAAAATATTGAAAATAAAAATATTTTGTTTGGGTTTGGTTTATTTGTCCAATTACTTTTGACCTCCTAAAATGTGGAGTGTTTGTAAAGAAATGTGTACAATTCCTACAATTTCTATCAGATATTTTTGTTCAAACCTTCAAATTAAACGTTACAATCTGCACTTGAATTCTGTTGTAGAGGTTTCATTTCAAATCCAATGTGGTGGCATGCAGAGCCCAACTCGCCAAAATTGTGTCACTGTCCAAATATTTCTGGACCTAACTGTATATGGTATGGTATCCATCTAGCCAAATAAGGCATATGGATAGATGTGATGGATTGTCTGGGGAAAGAAGAGGTAAATATAGTTTATTTTGGTTTTAATTGTTTTTCAGAATGGATAACTGCTTTTATGTGAACGTCTGAGTGGAGAAGTATTGACATGTATACTTAATCTATTTCTAACAAGAATAAGAAGTCTAAGTTCAAAGTAAATTGTTCAGGTGTGATCACTATCATGGCTTCATTTCTGTGATCTTGTTGCCCTGAGACCTGTTAAGTTGGTATGAATAATACATGAAACGTTAGGGAGTGTAGGCAATGCCTCCAAATTAGGCCACAAACCAGAGAAAGTAAAGGAAAATATGTTACATCTTGAAATCTTTAGACTGTGTGACTTTGTTTGCTGTACAAGAGGTGTGTAACATATATTATTATCGATTTGTACGGCTTTGAAACACCCATTACCTCTAATTGAAACACCCCATAGAAGCATTACAATTTAGGTTAGTCTTGGTTCACATTTAGATGGCTTAGATTAGAGAAGTTTTCACGCGAAACAGCTGTAAATCAATTTATCTCTATATTCCCTGATATATCACAATAAAGTGAAAAAAAGGATTTTACATCAAGTAGTGAGTGACCATTTTTAGTGATGATTGTCCCTTATTACTGGTGAGTACCCCTGTTAGTGCCGAGTGTCACTTCTTAGTGGCAAGTGCTCCTTGTTAGTGGTGCGTGCCCCTTGTTACTGGTGAGTGCTCCTTCTTAGTTTTGATGGTCCCATCTTAGTGGCAAGTGCTCCTTGTTAGTGGCAAGTGCTCCATGTTATTGGTGAGTGCCCCTTGTTAGTGGTGAGAGCCCCTTGTTAGTGGTGAGTGATCCTTGTTAGTGGTGAGTGTCCCCTATTAGTAGTGACTCAGTGCCTGTTAGTGTCTTCTGGAGTTCTGCTATTCATAGACTATATATTCCTAAGGTTGAGCATCACAGAAGATGATCTTGAATTTGCTGACTTATATGCCATATTGTAATTTAGAGCAGTGAGACTGTCTTCTTTTTGCTTTTCAGGTTAGGTTTACATAGGTTTCCATTTAACCGCTGCTCTACACTGAGCACTACACCAGGTTCTCTATCTAAATCTAGAAAAAATTGTTATTCAGCTGTAACCCCCAATGAAACCATTCAGTATAATGGGTCAGATTGTCATTTTGGACATACACTGACGAGCAAAAGGGTAACAATGTTTTGAACTTTTGACTTTCAGGCTCCATATCTCACCATCCACTACAGCTTTGATTGTGAGATTACCATCATTTTATAGACAATCATCTTGGCTATCTCATAATTAAATTTGACTTGCAACTATTTAGCATATGATTAGTTATGCAGATTCTTGTCATACAATAATACTTACATCAATATTAGACTTATATAAGAAACAATCAATGGTTTGGTGGAAGATCAACACCTGGAACCATCACCGATCAACTGTTTGACTGGATCACTCGAATTGTACAAAGCATAGACGTCACTAAAAGTATTGCAGGTGCAGTACCAAGCAGTATACTGTACATAGTAAAGTGGATTTGGAGCTTGCAGGAGCCCATGTGGCCCGCTTCAAACACTGATCAATATGAGTTTATAATCTTGCTTGACTTTGAAACTTAACGAATTACCTCAACGTCTTCCTCCTTCCCTTTCTCCTCCCCTTTATATTCCCTAACTCCTTCCATTCCCACTTCCCCTCCAATACCCCTTCCCACCCACTTTTAGCCTACCCTTTATTCCCTTCCTCTTCCCCTTCTATGTTATTTCAACAATATTTTTAAGAATGCATTTTAAATACTTCAATTACCCCCTCCCCTGTTATTGTAAACCCCTTAAAATTTAATAAAGTATACAAACACTGATCAATGAGTTTCAGAGAGCCAGGCCCCTACCATGATGGTTGCATGCAAATACATTTCTTGTAACAGTCAAGTAAATGCATACTTTAAATGGTAACTTTATCCTATTTCACTTAATGTGCTGTACATTATATCTCAGATATTTCCAGGCTATTTAATGAAGAATTATATATTTACTTGTTCTTTCTTGTGATTTCTTCCAGGTCAGTGGATGGCTCCTGATAGCATTTGTGGCTATCCTCTTCTTCATGACCCTGTGTGTCGCTAGGTGTTGTTCTCCTCTTACTTACCTGCATTTGAGGTACTGGACCAGCTACGTCACCAATGAACAGACCCTGTTTGAGCAGGCAGCAGATAAGCACTCAAAAGTGTATGCAATGCAGAACATCAAGAAGTTTTTTGGGTTCTCGCCTGGTAGTAAAAATATTTCTGAAATTCGCATTCCTTCACGTATGGACTGGACGACAATCTCTGGCCTTGACCTGTTAAAGGTAGTCAATCAGGACTATTGTCATTACAGTCTCCTTCATGCATGGGCAGATGAGGAACCATCCGATGGGAAAGTCATTCCTATTGATGTAGGACAAGTCCCTGTAGATACGACTTCCCCAGCTGGAATTTCCTAAAATTCTTATAGTTTACTATATTGGTCGAAGAGTGGCTCAGTGAGTCAATTAGTATAGTTTCCTGGACGTTTGCATGGATAGGGGCATGGTTGTATGTAAATCATTTCCCACGTGAAGAGACTGTGAACAGAAATGATTGGCTTCAAGCAATAAAAATGTTTTAATCTCATCACACGTTACTTGTATGATATTTACATATCACCAACCAGGTCTTACGACTATAAATTAAAAATGTAATTTACCTTCACCTAATGATGCTGATCTGAACCTAATCATGAGGGAGAGAAAGAGATATGACTGGCCTCTTCTGTTTTCTTTACAAGTAGTCTCACCTTTGAGGTACAGTGTTCTAGGAATACAGTAATATCAATTTCCTAAGATTCTGTTAGCTGAAATACTCACTGACACCTACAAAGCTTTCTCTCTATATTGGATGGTCAGGTAACGATATCAGAATCCACATACAAGCCCATCTCCACTGACAACAGGCATACTGTGGTTGGCTTATGGGACTACAGACTGCTATAGATTCAGGTGTCTGTGCAAGTGCAGCTCTTCTTCACTAAATGTAGACGCCTAAGAGGGGCAGATGCATCCATCACTTTAACATCATCTTCTATTGAATATTTACTTTGGTGATAAGATAAAACCTCCCGCCATTACAATAATGAACAATATTCTTACAGCAGCGACTTTGCAGCATTATTGTTAGCCTTTTTCACTTTCTTTTTTATTTTAACACCACTATGAAGCTAGAATTAAAAGAGGACTTATTACTTAAAGGGGTTATCCACTACTTTGATATTGATGGCCTATCCTTAAGGCAGCTTTACACGCAGCAACATCGCTAGCGATGTCGCTCGTGAAAGCACTCGCCCCCGTCTTTTGTGCGTCATGGACAAATCGCTGTCGGTCGCGTCGTGTAGGCGCCGTCACACATACTTACCTTCCTAGCGACATCGCTGTGGCCGGCGAACAGCCTCTTTTCTAAGGGGGCGGTTCGTGCGGCGTCACAGTGATGTCATATGGCATGCGTCCAATTGAAGCGGAGGGGCGGAGACCAGCCGCATGGAAGTCACACCTACCTTGTTTCCGGAGGACGCAGGTACGGTGTTGTTCTTCGTTCCTGCGGTGTCACACGTAGCGATGTGTGCTGCCTCAGGAACGACGAACAACCTGCGTCCAGAACAAGGAACGACATTTGACAAATGGACGACGTGTCAACGATCAACGATTTGGTGAGTATTTTGCATCGTTAGCGGTCGCTCGTACGTGTCACACGCAACGACGTCGCTAACGAGGCCGGATGTGCGTCACAAATTCCGTGACCCCAACAACATCTCGTTAGCAATGTCGTTGCGTGTAAAGCCCCCTTTAGGATAGGTCATCAATGTCTGATCGGCCAGTGCCCGACACGCCAATCAGTTGTTCTCGGTCCTGGTGGCAGCAGCAAGAGGCCGGAAATGCTCAGTTCCGGCGCTGCCCCATTTTTTGATAGTGGCTACGGCCAAGTACTGCACATCCGCCTCCTATTCTAATCAATACGAGGCGGATGTGCAGTACCCAGCCGCGATCAGTAGACGGAGCAGTGCCGAAACTAAGCATTTCTGACCTCTTGCTGCTGCCGCCAAGACCAAGAACAGCTGATCGGTGGAGGTGAGGCATGTTGTACCCTGGCCGATCAGACATTGATGACGTATCTTAAGGATAGGCCATCAATGTCAAAGTAGTGGACAACCTTTTAAATCAGATTTTTCTGTTATATGTATTTCTTAAAATATAATAATCTTGCAATTTGACCTAAGGCCACTGGGGCTTTTAGAAACTTGTACTTCCTGCCCTGCCAGGAAGAGTTTACAGAAAGGTTCCCTATCATCAGAGGCAGGATTACAATGACCAGTAACACCTCTATACACAGCTAATAATATAGGATCCAGGGCTGAGCTCCCTGCACACATGTTAGATGATGGCTCTGTTATATAGCAGTCATCTGTGTCTAACAGCAGAGGGCAGAGCTGAGCTCCATTTGCAACTATTAACCATTTGATTGCTGCTTTTACATGCAGCAACATGAGAAATAGAGCCGGCTGAAGGTGCCCCATAGCTGTCATCTTGGTACTCCTGTGAAGTAGGACTGCGATTTACACTATATACTACAGAACCATTTATATCATAAGTGATCTGACAATCAGCAGGTATAAGTCCTCTAAAGGGCCTAAAAAAGTAAAACATTTAATGTTTTAAAAATATATACAGTATATAAAAAAAGAAACATTTTTGATACCGCTGTGCCTGTAAACGTTTAATCTATAAAAATATAAAATGAATATGTAAAAGCTGTAAAAACAAAAAAAAAATCAAAATGCCAGAATTGTTTTTTTTTTTTGTTACAACACCTCCATAAGGAAATGCAATCTAAAATATGTACCCAAAATTTGTAGCAATAAAACCTTCAGCTCAGAAGCAAAACACCAGCCCTCACACAGTTCTATGAACACAAGAACAAAAGCATTATAAGTATTGGAAAAAGCAATATAAAAATAATTTTATTTTACAAACTGGTTGATCAAGCTGTGTAATGCCTTAATTTGTGCAGGGTGAGACAAAGTTTTTATTGATAATATTTTGGGATTAATATGATGTTTTGATAGCTTGCTACAGCATTTTTTTTTTGGCTTGGCAGAGACCCCCCAAAAAGTAATTTTGGCTTTCTTGAATTTTTTGTGTTTATGGTGTTTATTTATTGGGTTAATTATTTTTATATCTTGATTAGCAATGGGCGGACCCGCTGATATCCGGGATCGGCGGATCTGACTGGGTTTTAAAAAATACCCCGGTTCTGGCTCAGAATTGATCTTGGAGATCTGCTGGAGGTTCCCATGGTACCCCAGTCTCTGCCTGAAGCCCACAGCATGCTATGTCCTGTGCCCATGCGCTGTGCCCTCCGTATGTATGTAGCAGAGCTGGATTTGTCGTGGGACCTTGTGTGGATTACGTTGGACCTGCAGGGGTGTTTTTGCAGTTAATAAAATGGCGAAAGAGGGTGTTTTTTTAAGTTGATTTTAAATAGGGCGGTATGGTGGCTCGGTGGCTAGCACTGCAGTTTTGCAGCGCTGGGGTCCTGGGTTCAAATCCCACAAAGGACAACATCTGCGAAGAGTTTGTATGCTCTCCCTGTGTTTGAGTGAGTGTTCTCTGGTTTCCTCCACACTCCAAAGACATACTGATAGGGACCTTAGATTGTGAGCCCCAATGGGGACAGTGATGCTGATGTATGTAAAGTGCTGTGGAATTAATGGTGCTAAATAAATTAATAAATATTATTATAAATAAAGGACTTTTTCAGTGTTTGTGTATATTTCTTTTCACCTACAGATTAGTAATGGGGAGGGGGAAGCAGTGCATATGTATGAGGTTAATGAGCAGCTCGGAAGCAGTGTTACAGCCGCACGGGATACTCAGTAAGTATAATGTGGCTGCTTTCCCCTGTTTTTCCTTTATTTATTTTTTTTAATTACCCAAGATTCCGGATCGTTACCCGGAGTTCCTTGAGAACGTCGAGCTTGGGGTCAGTGCTTGAGCACTTTTGAACCAGCGCGGATCCAGACTTTCACACTCTGGGTCCGCCCATCACTAATCTTGATAGATCGGACTTTTCTGGATGTAGTGATACAACATATGTGTATTTTTTATTATCTTTATTTTTGATGGTGGAAAAGGCGAGTGATTTGAACTTATATTTTTATAACTTTTTTTTCACTTTTAATTGTATTTATTAGTGTTAGAAAAATTAACTCTTCTAACAATTAGTACCCTTAGAGGACTATAAACTGCAATAGCATTGCTGTATATAGCAAAAAAATCAGTCTCCTTTGATTCCCGGCCACTGGCAGGATCACGTCACGGGTGTGCCGATGGGCACCCAGAATGATTTGCCCTTGTGTCAGCGTGCTGTTTTAACATCTTACCGACATTGATCATACTGGGTGCGTCCTGGCTGTCAGTGCCTTAACGACCAAGGACATACCCAGTACGTCCTGACTTTCATGCGCTCATCATGACAGCGATCACATGAAAGTGCCTGCTGACTCCTACCACGAGAAAGGGGGAGGGGGGTTCGTTAGCCCCCAGCAACGACGATCACTGTAATTGGCTGTTCAGTTGATGTCAAGCTATGATCGCTGCCATAACAGCGCTAATCATAGGCTGGAGCTGGGAGAGAGCAGCATCATCAGTCCCAGCAGTGATTGGAGCAGTCATCTTGGGACATGCAATTTCTCCAAAGAGTGAGCAGCTCTGCGGTCTGACCTCTCAGTGACAGCTCTGCTCCACCTCAGTCCCCTTTTCAGACATGTGCAGAACGGTTCTCTGATGTTCTTTCTGCTGATCTGCTGGGCCTTGTGGTGCCACGAGCTTTTTTTTGAAGACTGTGCTACCACTGCTGCTGCTCCCTGCTACTGTTCCTCAATGAAGAGAGAAAATCTTCTATACTATTCCCGACCTCTTCCTGTCGTTTTCCTTTCTTTTTAGCTTCGATCTCTCTCTGTCCCTCCTCTCCCTATCCCCTTCTCTATCCCTCCCTTCTGCACCGAGCAATGATCAGTATTTGATCGCTTGATTTTTGGCAGGTTTATTTTTCGGCCATGTCCGTGCGAGTGTCCTGCAGCCACCAAACCCTGTTCAGTGACTCACGTCACTGATTGACGTCCATGCCGCTTTTGCCAAGACATTTTCTTTTTTATGTGCATTACCCCCTATTTTTCCCCATACCCATGCGTGCATCCTGCAGCCATTGATCAGTAACTCACATCACTGATCGGCATCCATGCTCACCTTTAGCCAGGACTTTTATTTTTCTGTGCAGTGACTCCCATCATCACATCAAAAAAGTAATCTAAAAATCAAATAAAAATTATTTTGCTTAGTTGATAGGCTTAGATTAGAGACAGTAAAAATATAACGTAGTATTCGCCACTTACCACCATATTTTTTACTGACTCAAGTCAGGGTCAGCGTCAGATAGTTAACAGGTCTATGTTAGGTACTGTGAAAATATACCATAGTATTTTCCATTTACGTATTTTTTAGGGTGCTTTCCCACTGCAATCCTCTCCCCGTTCAGTGGTACACTGACTATAATGGTGCAGACAGAGTCACCATGTGCTCTGTCGTACATTATTTTCGGAGGTATACGCTAATTGGAGGTGGACACCCAGACGTAGCAGACTGCGTCTTGGTGTCCGCCTCCAGTACGCGTATTCCCCGAAAATGGTGCATAACAGAGCACATGGTGACTCCGTTTGCACCATTATAGTCACCGGCTCAGTCGGTGTGTTAAGGAGCAATTCCATAGTTTTCAGGAAATCTCCTTCTTAACAGTGAATGTCTGCAGTAATCTCGATTTAAAGGTCGCTGAGAGGTGGCGGAGAAATTCAGACCACACAATATAGCTGGTATAAAAAATTTTCTCAGTTAGGTGCACACCTTTGACGTGCTTTATTATTAGAAGTCTTTTTATAGAACAGTAATGGGATAATCTTTTAGCAAAATTCGTAAGTATGCCATTGGCTATATTAAAAACATATGCCGAAAGCCTGTGACATTTATGCATTTTTTGGAACTTCCTCTACAGCCCCTCCTGTTTTCCGACTCTATAACTTGCAAAGTCTTTGTCACGTAAGGGGTACTTTGCACGCTGCGACATCGCTAGCTGATGGTAGCGATGCCGAGCGCGATAGTACCCGGCCCCGTCGCACATGCGATATCTTGTGATAGCTGCCGTAGCGAACATTATCGCTACGGCAGCTTCACACGCACTTACCTGCCCTGCGACGTCGCTCTGGCCGGCGACCCGCCTCCTTCCTAAGGGGGCAGGTCGCGCGGCGTCACAGCGACGTCACACAGCAGGCAGCCAATAGAAGCGGAGGGGCGTAGATGAGCGGGACGTAAGCATCCCGCACACCTCCCTCCTTCCGCATTGCCAGCGGCCGCAGGTAAGCTGTGTTCATCGTTCCCGGGGTGTCACACGGAGCGATGTGTGCTGCCTCGGGAACAATGAACAACCGGGCGTTCGATTTTTAGAAAATGAGCGACGTGTCAACGAGCAACGATAAGGTGAGTATTTTTGCTCGTTCACACTCGCTCGAAGCTGTCACACGCTATGATATGTCAAACAATGCCAGATGTGCGTCACTTACGACGTGACCCCGACGACATATCGTTTGATATATCATAGCGTGTAAAGCCCGCTTGACTCTTGAGGCCAGATGGATGGGCCAGAGCCTGGATCAGTAAAGGGCAGAGAGCTACACTCTGACTCAGATGCCAGCAAGGTGGAGGTGGGGTACTGGTATGGGCTGGTATCAGAATTGAATATAACAAATGGCACTTCCTTGAAATGGTGAATATTATGTAGATGGAAAGGGGTGCACTTATTAGGTTCCAAAGCCAAGAAACTAAATATAGACACAAGGCTTCGGCAGCACATATACTATTTATGCACATCCACTGTTTAATAAAATCACAGCATCAAGAATTTTGGGAGTGCCTTGTGTCTATACTTAGTTTCTTGGGCTGGTATCAGGGCCGGACTGGGACTAAAATTCAGCCCTGACATTTGGGGGTGCACAGGCCCACTTTTTGCATGGTGAATGTGTAATATCTTTGTGCACTTGTAGATTGTGTAACACGACCATATAACATGTAGTCACGGCTGCGTCCAGTATTACAGCTCAGGCCTATTTATTGCTCTTAGTAGCAGGACCTGGTGAAGCCGCTATTTTCCCTACAGAGCTGGGTCTCGCAGATAATGAAGAGGATGCTGCTCTCCACATAATGCTGCTGTCATATAGGGATACAAAATCACATCCCCCTGAACTAATATTGATGACCTATTCTACAGATAGGTGATCAGGGAAGCTGTGGTTTTCACTGGTGATAACTTTGGACACATACCACTTAGGGTATGTGCAATGACATTTTTGGGGGCAGATCCCACCATGGAAACTACTATGAAAAATCCTCGAATAACCATATGCATCTACTCGCTGTGCACAGGTTCAGGCTTTTGAGCTTCTTTTACCCACTTCAGGTTTCTAAAACCATAAAGTGATTAAAAGAAGTGACCGCTCCATTCTTCTGGTGTTTTCCACTCGGAAAACGCTCTGTATTTTACAATGCAGAACAATGGGAAGGCTCGGTAGGTGCCGGAATCTACAACTCCCAGCTTGTCCTTAACAATGGTAAGGAGATGCTGAGAGTTGTTATCAGACTGCGGACCATACAAGAACCACAATACTGATAAGACGCAGGCAGTATCACAAATAATCATTTACATCAAGGCACCTTTATAGGTGACATCTTCTGAGTCGTTCCCATCCTTTTTGTCTCCCCGCAGTAGAGATCCCATGATGAGGTTTCGTGCCCACTGCTCGTCTCTGAAGCCCTCCCTCTTTATTCTTCAGCAGCACTTCCCCACACAGCACCTTTAAAAATAAAAGTATCATTATACTGCCCCATAAATATAAATATCTCCCATGCTGTGCCCCTGAATAAATAATTGCTGTGCTTCCTTCACAAAATATCCCGCACACACTGCCCTTATCCAAAATACCTCCCACACTGCCTCTCTTCTTAATATACCCCCACACTGCCTCTTTCCATAATGTCCCCATACACATCTTCTCTCCATAATGTCCCCTCCACACTGCTCTCTTTATAATATACCCCCATAATGCCCCTTTATTATTATTATTTATATATTCCCCCCAAACTGCTCTTTTGTAATCCCCCACACACACAATACACCCTCTATTACCTCTCCCCCACACAGACACAATACAATGCACCTCCATAACCCCTACACACACACACTACAGTGCACCTGCACCCTCCATTACCCCTCCCCCCACACACACACACAATAGAATGCACCCCCATTACCCCTCCACACACACACAAACACACACACACAATACAATGCACTCTCCATTACCCCTTACTCCCACGCACACAATACAATGCACCTCCATTACCTCTCCCCTACACACACAATACAATGCACCCCCATTACCCGTATACACACACAATACAATGCACCCTCCATTACCCCTCACCCCCCCCCCACACACACAATAAAATGCACCCCATTACCCCTACACACAGACACACACACAATACAATGCACCCTCCATTACCCTCCCCCCCCCCCACACACACAATACAATGCACCCCCATTACCCCTACACACACACACACAGACACATACACACAATACAATGCACTCTCCATTACCCCCCCCCCCCACACACACACACACACACAATGCACCCCCATTACCCCTACAAACACACACACACACACACACAATACAATGCACCCTCCATTACCTCTCCCCCCACAAATGCGCACACAATACTATACACCCTCCTTTACCGCTCCCCACATACACACACAATACAATGCACCCCCATCACCCACTACACACACACACAAATACAATGCACCCCCATCACCCCCTACACACACACTACAATGCACCCCCATTACCCCTCCCCCCACATGCAATACAATGCACTCTCCATTACCCTCCTTCCCCCCACTCACACACAATGCACCCCCATTACCCCTCCACACACACACACACACACACACACAATACAATGCACCCTCCATTACCTCTCCCCCCACAAACGCACACACAATACTATACACCCTCCTTTACCGCTACCCACATACACACACAATACAATGCACCCCCCATCACCCACTACACACACACACACACACACAAATACAATGCACCCCCATCACCCCCTACACACACACTACAATGCACCCCCCATTACCCCTCCCCCCACACGCAATACAATGCACCTTCGATTACCCCCTCCCCAGACATAATACAATGCACCCCCCATCACCCCCTACACACACAAATTACACTACCCCATCATTACACACTCCTGCCTCCCCTCCTCCCTCGGAATACAGTAACCTCCCCTGCCTGTCACAAAGCTGTGTTCCTTCACAAATGTTCCCCATTGTGTCCTGAGCCCCTCCCCACTCATCCCCATTAATTAAACCTGTTTCTTCGGCTCCTCCATGGAGAGCTTACCGCTGCCTGATGTATCCTGTGTGGCGCCAGCAGCACTGTGATGATGTCAGCAAGGTGCTGATCTCATCACGTTGCTGCACGTCGGAGGCGGGGCCTAGTCTTGGCACACTGTTCAAATGTATTTACGTCTGGAAGATGCAAATACATTTGATTTGGAAGGAGGAAGCTGTGGTCACCGGCACCGCCATGCTCCTCAGCAATGTGTGCATGCAGCACACAGCAGGGCCGGCACAGTGTGCTGCCTCCTGGTCCTGCTGCAGCTAGTGTGCGCACGGCTGATAATACTGCCCGGCTGCACACTGCTGAGCAGAGCGGCGGTGACTGCAGATAAGGCGGCCCACTACAGGGACCAGCCCATCTGGCATTTGCCAGAATTGCCCTGTGGTCAGTCCGGGCCTGGCTGGTATCATCAAAGATAAACTTGTGGGACCTTTTCGGGTTGAGGATGAAGTGAAGCTCAACTTCCCAGACCTACTGCCAGTTTCTGGAAGACAACTTCTTCAAGCAGTGGTAAAGGAAGAAGTCGGTTTCGTTCAAGAAAAACATGATTTTCATGCAGGACAATGCTCCATTACATGCATCCAATTGCTCCTCAGCGTGGCCGGCCAATAAAGGTCTAAAATATTGAAAAAATAATGACATGGCCCCAATGTTCACCTGATCTGAACCCCATAGAGAACCTGTGGTCCCTCATAAAATGTGAGATCTACAGGGAGGGAAAACAGTACACCTCTCGGAACAGTGTCTGGAAAGCTGTGGTGGCTGCTGCCTGCAATGTTGATCGTAAACAGATCAAGCAACTGACAGAATCTACGAATGGTAGGCTGTTAAGTGTCATCATAAAAAAAGGTGGCTATATTGGTCACTAATTTTTCGGAGGGGGGGGTTGTTTTTGCAAGTCAGAAATGTTTATTTCTAAATTTTGTGCAGTTATATTGGTTTACCTGGTGAAAATAAACAAGTGAGATAGAAATATATTTGGTTATTATTTGCCTAATAATTCTGCACAGTAATAGTTACCTGCACAAACAGATATCCTCCTAAGATAGCCAAATCTAAAAAAAAAAACACTCCAACTTGCAAAAATATTAAGCTTTGATATTTATCAGTCTTTTGGGTTGATTGAGAACATAGTTGTTGATCAATAATAAAAAATATTCTAAAATACAACTTGCCTAATAATTCTGCACACTGTATAGTAACACCAAAAACATTAAATTGACCTTTAAATATGGAAAAAAATTAGATTTTTTTTAGACATATTTATTAACAACTTACCGAACGGGAAAATCTCGACAGACATATAATGCATACCAACTTCTACTAATTCTTTGCTCTCCGCAAATTCCTCACATCCACAGTCAACCATCCATGGTATTCCAATGGGACCCTATCCTATTTTCATGCCTCTCTTGGACTAAAAGTCTACACATATATGAGCCCATCAACTGCGGCAAGGTTTTGTCCAAACCTTGATGGGACCATTCTTTGACGGGACCCTATCCTATTTTCATGCCTCTCCTACACAAAAAATCTACAAATATATGGACAGCTAGGATCTGGCACTAACTAAAACACTGAATCGGCCAATTTGCGCTTTAAGTATCTTCATTTTTCTAAGTATATTCCATATAACATTAATGCATTTTAAATTATACATATTCCATGTTTGCATATATCTTACAGCTGAGTGTTGCTACAGTCATATGAAAAAGTTTAGGCATCCCTATTAATGTTAACCTTTTTTCTTCATAACAATTTGGGTTTTTGCAACAGCTATTTCAGTTTCATATATCTAATAAATGATGGACTGAGTAATATTTCTGGATTGAAATGAGGTTTATTGTACTAACAGAAAACGTGCAATCCACATTTAAACAAAATTTGACCGGTGCAAAAGTATGGGCACCTCAACATAAAAGTGACATTAATATTTTGTATATCCTCGTTTTGCAAAAATAACAGCCTCTAGTCGATTCCTGTAGCTTTTAATGAGTTCCTGGATCCTGGATGAAGGTATATTTGACCATTCCTGTTTACAAAACAATTCCAGTTCAGTTAAGTTTGATGGTCGCCGAGCATGGACAGCACGCTTCAAATCATCCCACAGATGTTCAATGATATTCAGGTCTGGGGACTGGGATGGCCATTCCAGAACATTGTAATTGTTCCTCTGCATGAATGCCTGAGTAGATTTGGAGCAGTGTTTTCCTGAAATATCCATCCCCTGTGTAACTTCAACTTCGTCACTGATTCTTGCACATTATTGTCAAGAATCTGCTGATACTGAGTTGAATCCATGCGACCCTCAACTTTAACAAGATTCCCGGTGCCGGCATTGGCCACACAGCCTTAAAGCATGATGGAACCTCCACCAAATTTTACTGTGGGTAGCAAGTGCTTTTCTTGGAATGCCGTGTTTGTTTGCCTCCATGCATAACGCCTTTTTGTATGACCAATCAACTCAATCTTTGTTTCATCTGTCGACAGGACCTTCTTCCAAAATGTAACTGGCTTGTCCAAATGTGCTTTTGCATACCTCAGGCGACTCTGTTTGTGGCGTGCTTGCAGAAACGGCTTCTTTCGCATCATTCTCCCATACAGCTTCTCCTTGTGCAACGTGCGCTGTATTGTTGACCGATGCACATTGACACCATCTGCAGCAAGATGATGCTGCAGGTCTTTCCTGTGGATTGACTGTTCTCACCATTCTTCTTCTCTGCCTTTCTGATATTTTTCTTGGCCTGCCACTTCTGGGCGTAACAAGAACTGTACCTGTTTTCTTCCATTTCCTATGTTCCTCAGAGTGGAAACTGACAGTTTAAATCTCTGAGACAACTTTTTGTATCCTTCCCCTGAACAACTATGTTGAATAATCTTTGTTTTCAGATCATTTGAGAGTTGTTTTGAGGAGCCCATGATGCCACTCTTCATAGGAGATTCAAATAGGAGAACAACTTGCAAGTGGCCACCTTAAATACCCTTTCTCATGATTGGATACACCTGCCTATGAAGTTCAAAGCTCAATGAGGTTACAAAACCAATTTAATGCTTTAGTAAGTCAGTAAAAAGTAGTTAAGAGTGTTCAAATCAAGAAATTGATAAGGGAGCCCATACTTTTGCACCGGTCAAATTTTGTTTAAATGCGGATTGCACATTTTCTGTTAGTACAATAAACCTCATTTCAATCCAGAAATATTGCTCAGTCCATCAGTTATTAGATATATGAAACTGAAATAGCTGTTGCAAAAACCCAAATTGTTATAAAGAATAAAGGTTAACATTAATAGGGGTGCCCAAACTTTTTCATATGACTGTATGTATTTGGTTTCATCCCCACACAGGTGCATCCATATTCTTAAGCTTTCATTACGAGCAGCCATATCATGGACCATCAGTTCAGCATATGCTCTCATGTGTAAACAGGATGACATCAGCGCTCATGTTGCCTGTACCATCTCACTACAGTGAGGAGGAATGGGGCATTGGGACACCAATGAGGAGGAGTGGGGCATTAGGACCCCAGTGAGGAGAAATGGGGCATTAGGTTCCCAGTGAGACGAGATGGTGCATTAGGACCCCAGTGAGGAGGAATGGGGTTTTAGGACCCCAGTGAGAAAAATTGGGCATTGGGACCTCAGTGAGTAGGAATAGGGCATTAGGACCCCAGTGAGGAGGAATGGGGTATTAGGACCCCAGTGAGAAAAATTGGGCATTAGGACCCCAGTGAGGAGGAATAGGGCATTAGGACCCCAGTGAGGAGGAATAGGGCATTAGGACCCCAGTGAGGAGGAATAGGGCATTAGGACCCCAGTGAGGAGGAATAGGGCATTAGGTCCTCAGTGGGGAGGAGTGGGGCAATAGAACCCCAATGAGGAGGAATGGGTCATTAGGACCCCAGTGAGAAGAAATTGGGCATTAGGACCCCAGTGAGGAGGAATGGGGTATTAGGACCCCAGTGAGGACTAAAGCAATAGGACTCTAGTGAGGAGGAATGATACATTAGGACCCCAGTGAGGAGCACTAGAGCATTAGGATGCCAGTGGGGAAGAATGGTATATTAGGACTCCAGTGAGGAGGAATGGGGCATTAGGACCCCAGTGAGAAGGAATGGAGATTTGGAACCCAGTGAGGAGGAATAGAGCATTAGGACTCCAGTGGGGAGGAATGAGGCATTAGGACCCCAGTGGGGAGGAATCGGGCACGGGGGCCCCAGTGAGGAATGGGGCATTAGGACCCCAGTGAGAAGAAATGGAGCATTAGGACCCCAGGAGCAGGAATGGGGCATTAGGCCGCCAGTGGGTATGAATGGGGCATTAGGACCTCTTTTCCTTATTATTGGGGGTCCTAATGATTGGGTCCTATCCTGTGGATAAATGTATTTCAAGGGAAAACCTTTTTAGGTATTTTATTTTTTACAATTACACTGATCATCCATAACATTAAAGTGTGACCATTCATAATACACAATTGTCTGTGCACAGGAGGAGCAGCCCTACTTCTAGTCATTATATGACAGGTATGTATTATGTTCCCCTCTGTTGGCTCTATCTCCCCTTAGCTTTCCCTGAGCTTCTGTGTGGATATTGTCTGCTGTGATGCCTCCTATACACAGTAAACAGTACAGGTGACCACAGGTGAATGCCCTTAGAGAGCTAAACACAACTGCTGCAAGGTACATTACAAAGGCTGGCAAGTCCCTTTCTCACCGAAATGCACTACAACAGCTCTTCCGTTGGATGAGACACCATCTTTGTGTGTGCTCAGGAGAATAAAAAACTAATCAGGATACACCATCAATGTCTGATGTCCGGATATATGACCTTTCTGCTACAAAACTGGGCTTTTCTGAAAAAATACATGTTATCCGTTATTAATATGATGGGTTTGACTGCTAAGACCCCCGGCGATCCCTAATTTGGGGGTCTGCAGCCCCACCCTGAACGAAGGCGAGGTGCACATGCTCAGCATACGCGCCATTCACTGACTATGGGACTGGCAGAGGTAACAGGCACTGTACTCGCCAGTTCCATACACAATGATATGCACCTTGCCTGCATCTTCCAGTAAGGATCGGTTCCACTTGCATTTTGCACAGCTTGCACTCTGATAAAACATTGGACTGCTCTCGCACCAGTGCAAAACTATGAGGCAGTGTCCATATGCGATTGATTTCTCATGCCATATCGGCCTAAATAATGAATCGCAGCATGCTGCGTTTGGCAGCGAGTCTCGGCTGACGCACCCCCATACAAGTCTATGGGAGTGTGTGAAACATCGCATTGCACTCGGAGAGGAGATGCTCCCTTCCTCTTCTTCGCAGCCGTGATCCAATTGCAAGATCGCACCACAGTCACGAGCCTCGGTTGACGCTCGCAGCAGAGGGTCATTTGCATATTGCTTCCGATGCTCTCGCATCAGAAGCTACGCGCAGGTGGAACCGTACCTTAACCCGCAGGTATGCATAGGGGGTGAACTAACCTTCTAAGGCTGGAAACACATCTATGCGAGTAAAATCGGTCCGACTGGGCTGAAAAAAACTCGGCTGATTTTAGTTCACGTTAGGTGCGAGTGCAACGCAAGTGCGATGCTTTTTCTGAATAAATTAATGATTTTACTAGCGTGTGTAATGCATATTTTTTACTATGTCATCTGCCATTCAGCTCTGCTACATGGCCGCTGACAGCAGACACAGACAGCCATGTAGTAGAGCTGAATGGCCGGTGACAGCAGACACAGACAGAGCCGCACGATCAGAATGAACTCGGGTGAACTTCACCGGACTTCATTGTCATTCTGCGGCTCTGTCTGTGCCGCGTCCTGATTGGCGGTCACCAGTGAAGGACTCACCGGTGACCGCTAATCCCCTGAGTGACTGAAGTTAGCAGCCCTCTCTCATACTCCCCGATCCCCGGCGCGGCGCTGCACAGCGCTCACACTGCTGCGGCGGCTTTTACTATTTTGAAAAAGCCAGCCACTCATTAAACAATCTCGTATTCCCTGCTTTCCCCGCCCACCGGCGCCTATGATTGGTTGCAGTGAGACACGCCCCCACGCTGAGTGACAGGTGTCTCACTGCACCCAATCACAGCAGCCGGTGGGCGTGTCTATACTGTGCAGTGAAATAAATAATTAAATAATTAAAAAAACCGGCGTGCGGTCTCCCCAATTTCAATACCAGCCAGATAAAGCCATACAGCTGAAGGCTGGTATTCTCAGGATGGGGAGCTCCACGTTATGGGGAGCCCCCCAACCTAACAATATCAGCCAGCAGCCGCCCAGAATTGCCGCATACATTAGATGTGACAGTTCTGGGACCGTACCCGGCAAATCGGGGTAATAAGGAGTTATTGGCAGCCCATAGCTGCCAATAAGTCCTAGATTAATCATGTCAGGCGTCTATGAGATACCTTCCATGATTATCCCCATCCTGAGAATACCAGCCTTCAGCCGTATGGCTTTATCTGGCTGGTATTGAAATTGGGGGGGACCGCACGTCGTTTTTTTTTATTATTTATTTATTTATTTCACTGCACAGTATAGACACGCACACCGGCTGCTGTGATTGGGTGCAGTGAGACACCTGTCACTCAGCGCGGGGGCGTGTCTCACTGCAACCAATCATAGGCGCCTGTGGGCGGGTAAAGCAGGGAATACGAGATTGTTTAATGAGCGGCCGGCTTTTTCAAAATAGTAAAAGCCGCCGGAGCAGTGAGAAAGCCGTGCAGCGCTGCGCCGGGGATCGGGGAACGGTGAGTATGAGAGAGGAGGGGAAAATGACCGACAGACTGTGAGAGAGGGACAGAGATAGTGACGGACCGACAGAGAGAGAACAGAGACCGAGAGGGAGAGACCGACTGACAGAGAATAGTGATTGACAGACATTGTGAGACATCACTCGTTTCCTGTGTTTTAGGAAACATGTGAGAAATGTATTTAGAAAATCGGATGTCACTAGGATGGTGTGAGTGCCGTCCCGTGACATCCGATTTTTTACACGCTCCCATAGACTTGCATTGGAGAGACTCGCAGTAGAAACTCGCAAAAAAGCAGCATGCTGCGATTTTTTTCTTGGTCCGATTTGGACTGAGAAAAAAAATCGCAGATGAGAGCTGAATCATTCACTAACATATGTCCGATTCCAATGCGAGTTTTTCTCGCATTGCTCTACTGCGAGAAACTCGCAAGTGAGAAGCAGCCCTAAGGCTACGGATCCACTTGCACATAGCTTTCGATGCGAGAACATCAGAAGCGATACGCTAATGACCCTCTGCTGCGACAGCCGAGGGTCATTCGACTGTGACGTGATCTTGTGATCGTATCACAGCTGCGAAGAAGATGGAGGGAGCACTTTCTTCCCATCTCCTCCGCTGTCGGTCTCTGCGTACATGACACTGTGGTCAGATGACATGTAAGTGCCGTGCGATGTTTCACACGCTCCCACAGACTTGTATGGGGGGTGCGTGAGCCGAGACTCACTGCCAAACACAGCATGCTGCGATCCATTCCGCTATGGCATGAGAAATCAATCACAGATGGACGCTGCCCCATAGGTTTACACTGGTGCGAGTTCAGTGCGATATTTCACACGCTCTCATAGACTTGTATGGGGATGTGTGAGCCGAGACTCACTGCCAAACACAGCATGTTGCGATCCATTACACGATGGCATGATAAATCAATCACAGATGGACGCTGCCCATAGGTTTACACTGGTGCGAGTGCCGTGCGATGATTCACATGCTCTCATAGACTTGTATGGGGGGTGTGAGCCGAGACTCACTGCCAAACACAGCATGTTGCGATCCATTCCGCTATGGCATGAGAAATCAATCACAGATGGACGCTGCCCATAGGTTTACACTGGTGCGAGTGCCGTGCGATGATTCACATGCTCTCATAGACTTGTATGGGGGGTGTGAGCCGAGACTCACTGCCAAACACAGCATGTTGCGATCCATTCCGCTATGGCATGAGAAATCAATCACAGATGGACGCTACCCATAGGTTTACACTGGTGCGAGTGCCGTGCGATGATTCACATGCTCTCATAGACTTGTATGGGGGGTGTGAGCCGAGACTCACTGCCAAACACAGCATGTTGCGATCCATTCCGCTATGGCATGAGAAATCAAGGGCAGGGCCCTCTTCCCTCTGCACTAGTCTGTCTACTGTAACTTGTATATGTGTTCTGTATGTAACCCCCTTCTCATGTACAGCACCATGGAATCAATGGTGCTCTATAAATAAATAATAATAATAATCACAGGTGGACACTTCCCATAGTTTTACACTGGTGCGAGTGCAGTGCAATGCTTTATCGGATTGCACTCGTCTGCGCAAAACACTAGTGATGGGTAGCTCCTGAACGAGCCGGCTCTAAGAGCCGGCTCTTCATAGTCAATCATATGAGTCGGCTCCTGGCAGGGAGCCAATTGAAATGTAAACGGCTCTTTGCCAGTTCCGTTCCACAGTCAGTCCCCTCTTGCCCCGCCCCCCTCGGCCCCTCCCTCCCGGCAGTAGTCACTCTGATCTTATCCAGGAGACTGAGAATGCTCCTCCTGCTGCCGCACATAGCACTGACTCACAGCCCCGCCCCCCTCCAATCTGTGACAAGCAAGCAGCAGTCAGGCAGTCAGGCACTTTATTAAAGGAACACTGACATCTGGATTTAGCCTGATTCTAGTTATTTACCGCCAGTTTGTAAATCCTCGCTGAGCGAGGGAGAAACAGCGGATGTAAATGTGCGTCCCTTGTTCTCTCCCATTCACTTGAATGGAAGAGAACAAATGATCCGCGATGCTGGATTGAGCATCACTGGATCGCAGGCTCGGGTGCTGCATCGACTGTGTATATGCACCATTAGCTAGTGCAACTTGGAGTGGTTCTGTTGTTTCTGGTGAATCCCAGCAGCCCCTGTTACATGATAGCAGTGCCAATCTCAGGGACCAACTTCATGCACAGAACTAGTCCTATACAAGGCAGTGCAGCCTCTCACATCACATCCGATTTTGCATACAATTGCCAGTAGTGTTGAGCTAATTGAATTGCACTTGTTTGATTTCTGCACTTTTTTTTTATCAAACATTGTGTTTGTTAAAGTTTTTACAGCAAATAATACAAAATCTGGTTATTCTGGAAACTAATCTGTTTTATGTCATAAATTGGCACATGTGTAGATTTTTACTAAAAGGTATACAATCATGGGTTAAAACATACCAGAATTGGGCTTCAAATTTAAAGCCAAAGGTAACAGGAAATGAAGAGCCGTTTTCGGAGCCAAAAGAGCCGGCTCACCAAAAAATTGCATTTTACCCATCACTACAAAACACAAGTGGAACCGAGCCTAAATACCGCTATGGGCTCATGATAAACAATGTATTGCAGGTGCTGACATCACGTGACTAGGTCACTGACACAGGACAGTTGTACAATGCAGAGTATGCACTAACCACTAGGGGGCACTGGCAGGTTCTGTAGTCCTTGTATTCTACCGTATTTGTATGGACTAGAGACCCGGGACAGGCCTTTGTCCATTACACAGCACAAGTTATAATATATGTCTGTAGGACGGCAAACCCGAAGAACATTGCACAGGACTGCACGGAGAGTCACTTCTGAGGCAGCGCATGATTTCTACGTCACGGGTCGCGACAGTTAAGTCTCAACCAATCAATCACCTAAAGGATCAATCCAACATGCCTATGACTAAATATGCAACCCCTGCTCACCCGTAGAGTAATGGTACAGTCTGCATAAGAACCGAATACATTAGTCGGTATAACAGGACGTGTAATTGCCTGGGTCTCGAGCTCTCCCCTCACACGGAACCAGCAGCTGAAGGGTGAATCGGGCGGCTCTGAAGGCAGGAGCAATCGATGGCAGAGTTCTCGATCCTTTCCTGAGCGTGGCCGGCTAATCCTCAGCGGCAGCCAGACTCCGGCGGAGAGCCCGGAACGCCACACACTTCCATAACTGTCCGCCTGCCGCTGCTGGCCGCTTCCATGGACCATTAACCATGACGGACTACACCGAGGAGCAGCGCAATGAGCTGGAGGCTCTAGAGTCCATTTATGCTGACTCTTTCACCGGTGAGCGGCGAGGTGCTGCAGGGAAGAAGCACTGCGGTGCATAGAGTGGCAGGAACACTGACTGGTGCAGGGGGAAATGTGCACTACAGGGCATTGAGGGGCAGGGGGGATAGCCTGCAGGGGCACAGCCTGGCATTCAGGGGCAGGAAGGACAGCCTGTAGGGGCAGGGGTGCAGCCTGGCATTGAGGGGCAGGAAGGACAGCCTGTAGGGGCAGGAAGGACAGCCTGCAGGGGCACAGCCTGGCATTGAGGGGCAGGAAGGACAGCCTGTAGGGGCAGGGGTGCATCCTGGCATTGAGGGGAAGGAAGGACAGCCTGCAGGGGCACAGCCTGGCATTGAGGGGGAGGAAGGACAGCCTGTAGGGGCAGGGGTGCAGCCTGGCATTGAGGGGCAGGAAGGACAGCCTGTAGGGGCAGGGGTGCATCCTGGCATTGAGGGGAAGGAAGGACAGCCTGCAGGGGCACAGCCTGGCATTGAGGGGGAGGAAGGACAGCCTGTAGGGGCAGGGGTGCAGCCTGGCATTGAGGGGCAGGAAGGACAGCCTGTAGGGGCAGGGGTGCATCCTGGCATTGAGGGGAAGGAAGGACAGCCTGCAGGGGCACAGCCTGGCATTGAGGGTCACGAAAGACACCTTGTGGGGGCAGGGGCACAGCATGGCATTGAGGGGCAGGAAGGACAGCCTGGCATTTATTTGCATGGGGCAACAGCTTGTTGGAATAGGGCAGTGGCACAGCCTGGCATTGAAAGGCAGGGGGAACAGCCTATTGGGACAGGGCAGGGGCACAACCTGTCATGGGGGGGGGGGCACAGCCTGGCAATGAGGGGCATGGGGCACAACCTGTTGGCACAGGGCAGGGGCACAGCCTGGTAATGAGGGGCAGTGGGAACAGCATGTTGGGGCAGGGGCATAGCCTGGCATTAGGTGGGTGTAGCCTGGCAGTTGGCGAGTACTAAATCTGAAATCTGACTTGTTCTAACCGTGATGTAGGCTGGTACATGCCTAGAGGGCAATTGCCCTGTATGACCCGACACATTATGGAGCCAATCATTTCTGCACCTTCGTTTTTTCCTTCCCCTATTCCCAGAGCCTTAACCTTTTCCCCCCGGGATTAGTGCTACGGTAGATGTGAATGGCTTAATTTGTTGTATTCTATAATGGACTGAAAAGTGTGTAAACCTGAATGTCTGAATCCCAGCATTATTTCTCGGTGCATGACGTGGTAATGTGACCCTCCAGGTCGGCACGATTACCGTCATACTGCACGTGTGTAAACTTTTTTTTATATTTTAGCGTTATAGAAGTCTCTTCGCTTTTCCATATTTTTTCCCCTTTGTGTCTCCAGTTTCTGAGCCCTGTAATATTATTTTGCTCCCAGTGAAGTTCTGAGGACTCCCCAAATTGATACCAATAATAACTATCCATCATATCCGCTCCTGTGGCCAGAGCTGCACATCTCTGGGCTTTTGATTACAAAGATTACTTGGGTCTTTCTACCCCAACCGATCTGCTTGCAATTAAAAGGGCACTCAAATATTAAGAAAAAAAAAGTTTAGTTACTCTTTCAAATGCCACTGTAAGAGATTGACAGCGGCATTTACATGGTTAAACAGCAGCTCCGGTCATGTGATATAGACAGATTCTGGCTGTTTAACACACTATTTGTTTTATTAGGTGATGTACTACTATAGAAAGTGGGGAATAATTCCAAGTGCAGGTTAACCGCAGCATTTAACAGGTTAACAGCTTAAGGCGAAGCTTCTCTCCATCTATGGCTGTTACCAGAGTCCCAGCCATCATCTGTTGGAAGGGATGCAGTCTCGGCATGTGAGCCCGCATCAAAGCCAGGGAGGCAACTTATGATGGACATAGTCTGTCATAAGTCATTAAACCAAGTTCAGGCGCTCGTGCATCATGGCGTGGCCAAACATTAAAGGGAATCCGTCACCAGGTTTTTGCTCCTCCATCTGAGAGCAGCATAATGTAGAGACAGAGACCCTGATTCCAGCGATGTGTCACTTACGGAGCTGTTTACTGTCATTTTGATACAATCACTGTTCTCTCTGCTGCAGATCTAGCAGTTATACAAAGCGAATGAGAATGTTGGACTATCTGTCAGCAGGCCAAGTAGTCCTCTAATGATAATCTACTGCTGATTAATCGGTGATTGTATGAAAACTACACTAAGCAGCCCAGTAAGTTACACATCACTGGAATCAGGGTCTCTGCCCCTACGTTATTCTGCTTTCAGATTAGGTGTCAAAAACCTGGTGATAGATTCCCTTTAAGTGCACCTTCCCACCAACTTGTTCTCCCTCTTCCTCCACCCTGCCTTTTTATTTGATTGACATCTCTGGCTTCATAGAGCCAGAGAAGGGTGGATATAGAGGGAAAACCAGCAGGGGGAGGTGTATGTAAATGATTGTCCGTGCCATGATACATAAGGGCCTGGACTTGGTTTGAACAGTCACTCTGTGCGGACAGTCCCTTTAATAGTGCACCAGGCTTATCACATACCCTGGCTGTGAATTTGCCATCACATTGGTTCACCTCTTAGTAAATGTTAATAATGTGACTATATTTCTGATGACATTGCATCGGTGTGTGAAAACTATGTGCCGTTTTTGACATTTCTTTTAAAATGATGAAAAAAAGTCTTTGATTCGCTTCCAAGTGTGGGGGAAAAAGGAGAATGGAAATTCTGGTTCTCTGCCAAATTGGAGCATTTTTCACTATCTTTATGTCTGACAAATGTTAGACTTGTTATGGCTTTGGTAAGCCCTATACACCGCTACCATGCAATGAACCTGTGCATTATCTTAAACATGTCATTTCTTCTCTTGCAGTGTTCTCTACAACCCCGGAAAGTTTCTCCATCACTGTGTCGTCAGAAGCAGGAGAAGAAGAAGAAAGTATGTGCATGGATAGCGGTATTATGTGTGTGCACTGTGCTGTTGTGGAGGAAGGGGTGTAGTTCAGATTATTTTTTTTATTATTATTACTATTATTGCTGAGATATGATGAGGCGTGTAAAATCTCTGTATAGAGGCGTACACTCGTGTGTACCCTGCAGTGTAAAGTAAAGGGGAGTCGTATGTTACATCAAACTTTGGAGTTTTCAGCATTTTTATTTTTCATGGATTCAAATGGAAAACATAGTGTTCCAATAACCTATCTACACACTAAAGCCAGCTTTACTCCTTACAATTAGGTGTGCGATCTCGTATGCGATGTGACACGCCCAGGTCGCATATGCGATTTAATGAGATCGCACGTAGGTCGTTCATTTGCTGTCACACGTGCGTTAGTAGTCTATGTTAAATTGATCAATTTTGTGTGCGATCCTTTAGATCATGTGTTCCGTGACGTATGCATTGGGCACCCTTTTTTTTTTTTTGTTTATTGACTTGCCAAGCGTGTGTAATGTGTAGGGATGCGTTTTTACTATGTCATCTGCCATTCAGCTCTGCTACATGGCCACTGACAGCAGACACAGACAGCCATGTAGCAGAGCTGAATGGCCGATGACAGCAGACACAGACAGAGCCGCACAATCAGAATGAAGTCGGGTTAACTTCACCCAACTTCATTGTCATGCTGCGGCTCTGTCTGTGTCGCGTCCTGAATAGCGGTCACCCGTGAAGGATTCACCGGTGACCGCTAAACTCCTGAGTAACTGAATTGAGCAGCACTCTCTCATATACTCAACGATCCCCGATCTCCGGCGCTGCACGGCATTCACACTGCTCCGGCGGCTTTTACTATTTTGAAAAAGCCGGCCGCTCATTAAACAATCTCGTATTCCCTGCTTTCCCCGCCCACCGGCGCCTATGATTGGTTGCAGTGAGACACACCCCCACGCTGAGTGACAGGTGTCTCACTGCACCCAATCACAGCAGCCGGTGGGCGTGTCTATACTGTGCAGTGAAATCAATAATTAAATAATTAAAAAAAACGGCGTGCGGTCCCCCCAATTTTAAAACCAGCCAGATAAAGCCATACGGCTGAAGGCTGGTATTCTCAGGATGGGGAGCTCCACGTTATGGGGAGCCCCCCAGCCTAAAAATATCAGCCAGCAGCCGCCCAGAATTGCCGCATACATTAGATGCGACAGTTCTGGGACTGTACCCGGCTCTTCCCGATTTGCCCTGGTGCGTTGGCAATCGGGGTAATAAGGAGTTATTGGCAGCCCATAGCTGCCAATAACTCCTAGATTAATCATGTCAGGCGTCTCCCCGAGATACCTTCCATGATTAATCTGTAAGTGACAGTAAATAAACACACACACCCGAAAAAAATCCTTTATTAGAAATAAAAAACACAAACATATATCCTGGTTCACCACTTTAATAAGCCCAAAAAAGCCCTCCATGTCTGGCGTAATCCAGGATGGTCCAGCGTCTCTTCCAGCACTGCTGCATGGAGGTGACCGGAGCTGCAGAATACACCGCTGCTCCTGTCAGCTCCACGCAGCAACTGAAGACAGCCGCGCGATCAGCTGAGCTGTCACTGAGGTTACCCGCGGCCACCGCTGTATCCAGTGACAGCGGGTAACCTCAGTGACAGCTCAGCTGATCGCGCTATTCCCTTCATTAGCTGCGTGGAGCTGACAGGAGCGGCTGTGTATTCTGCGGCTCCGGTCACCTTCATGCAGCAGAGCTGGAAGCGACGCTGGACCATCCTGGATTACGCCGGACATGAAGGGCTTTTTTGGGCTTATTAAAGTGGTGAACCAGGGTATATGTTTGTGTTTTTTATTTCTAATAAAGGATTTTTTCGGGTGTGTGTGTTTTATTTACAGTCCCAGAACTGTCGCATCTAATGTATGCGGCAATTCTGGGCGGCTGCTGGCTGATATTGTTAGGCTGGGGGCCTCCCCATAACGTGGAGCTCCACATCCTGAGAATACCAGCCTTCAGCCGTATGGCTTTATCTGGCTCGTATTAAATTTGGTGGGACCGCACGCCGGTTTTTTAAATTATTTAATTATTTATTTCACTGCACAGTATAGACACGCCCACCGGCTGCTGTGATTGGGTGCAGTGAGACACCTGTCACTCAGCGTGGGGGGCGTGTCTCACTGCAACCAATCATAGGCGCCTGTGGGCGGGGAAAGCAGGGAGATTGTTTAATGAGCGGCCGGCTTTTTCAAAATAGTAAAAGCCGCCGAAGCAGTGAGAAAGCCGTGCATCTCCACGCCGGGGATCGGTGAGTATGAGAGAGGGGGTAAGAGGGATAGACTGACATGGACAGAGAGAGAGGGACAGAGATAGTGACGGACTGACAGAGATTAGTGAATGACAGACATTGTGAGGCGCTTCAGAACGCAGCTTTTCAGCTGCGCTCTGAAGCGGACCTTTTTTAAGCTGCGGTGCAGAGCGCACACCTGCGCACATAGCATCAGACACCAAAATCGTATGAGGGATGTCACACGTTTCAATTGACTAGGTTCATACAACAAAACGTCCAATGTATGAGGAATAAACGACGTGTATGCGATCACCGTATTTGCGTTCAATCTTGATCGCACGTAGGTGTCACACGCAAATACGTCACGAACGATGCCGGATGTGCGTCACTTACAACTTGACCCCGACGACGGATTGAAAGATCTATTGAAGCGTGTAAACCAGGCATAATACTCGTGCATAAACACTTCTCGGCTTTATTTCTATTTCCTAAAAGCTCGCAGCGGTGGACATGTTCTTTGACCTCCAGCCAGCAGTGACGCTGCGAGTTTGAAAGTGCTGACCTCATAAACCAACAATGAACTGTATTTAAAGGGGTTCTCCAGGCAGGCATGAAAAATACCAAAGCCAGCTGGTACTCGCCCTCATCTGTGCCAGCTCTCTGCTGCTGCTCCAGTCCATCAAATCGACATCACGGCAGCCAGTCAGTGAGCTCCTTGGCTTATGCCTTCTCTACGCCTGTCGATATCATGTCATTGCTGCAGACAATAAGACAGAGTATCAGGCTGAGTCCGTGCTGGACCCGGGGAGGGATTCAGGGACCATTGTTACTTCAATACATGTTATATCTACAAGAGATGGAGGAAGGTGCACAATGCCTCAGGGGGCATAAAATCATGGCTTTGCTGCTTTTATCCCCACCAAAAGATAATGGTTTTTCGTGCACACCAAATCTAATATAATATGTCAAAGACGTCTATCCATTGTAATGCTCTGTAATTTGCCATCCACTTAGTGAGCAGTTTCCCTTTATCAGAATTCTACCAGCTCTACAGGTTCTGGAACTTCCTTTTATGTGCATACCAGACACTGTTATGTATGCAGTTTATCTCTCCACTTCTGCTCTATTTCTGTCAAAGACCCTCTAACATATAATATTCAGTATGTCTGCGTCTAGAAAAGATCTTTTACAGTTTAAAGGAATCTGTCAGCAGGTTTTTGCTGTCTCATCTGAGAGCAGCATAATGTAGGAAAAGAGAATCTGATTACAACAATGTATCACTTAGATTACTGAACGTAGCAGTTGGCAAACAGAGCTCTTAGGCCGGTTTCACATTTGCGTTGTTTTGACGGAAACGGAATCCGTCACTAATGTAGTAAAAGTTCATTTATTTACAGTGGAAGCGTGACACCATGCATCATACACTACCCGCTTGTGTCCACACGGTGTCGCGCTTCCACTGTAAATAAATGGACTGTACTACATTAGTGACGGATTCCGTTTCCGTCAAAACAACGCAAATGTGAAACTGGCCTTAGATGCAGCATGAAGCAGAGTTCAGATGGCTACCCCACCTACACCCTGCTCTTTGTGTATATTGGGCTTTTTTTGACAGTGAGCTGCTTCTCACAGGAGGGCTTGTGATCAAGCGATTTGGCACACAGCAGCTAGTCTCAGCAATGATAATATCCTAGTGATAAAACCTTCACAGTACGTAAACCGCACACAGGTTAATAAATGACACATAGGGACTGAAACGCAGATATTGGCAATCTCATGCTGTCTTCAGACTACTCAGCAAAAAAACGGCTGACAGATTCCCTTTTAAAGATTTAATATATAATATCTATTTGTTTGTCACACTTAATTACTTTATGGTCAATACAATGCCACAACATCTATTGATTTAAGAGACTGTCGTCCATTTGCATACTACATGTAGTTGTGTGTGCGCAGTGTAGCTCTGATGTCTTGGTTATGGGGACTGCAGTAATAACTTTCTCCATTGTAATTCTCAATTTCAGATGAGATCTGGTTATACACCATGTCGCCTGCACCAACAATTCTAATGTATCACTATCTTTTTATCTTCACCCATAAAATACCTGACTAAAGTGCATTTGCCCTATTACAATAATAAATTTACATTTGTAAAACCCCCTATCCAATGAGTAATAAATAACCCTATTAATAGCATTAGTTTTATATTTATTATGTAAAGCGGATATTTATGTCCACAGTGTGCTGAATTCTTTCACAGTGCTGATAGCACGTAGTTTTCATACGGCTTAGTATTTATAGCTGCAGCGTCGGCAAACTTTTTCCCATACAAGAATTAGGCTATGTGCGCACGTTTAAAAAAGGAGAACAATCGAGTGTATATGCAAATGGAAATTTTTATTATCAAAAAAGGACAAACGCAAGACAGCAATAAAAAAGTTAAAAAAACTACCACTGAATCAAGGGGGGCATATACTGTGATACGAATATACAATGTGGTTAATGTCAATAGCCGTGGGAGAGGTGAACATGTAGAAATACTCTATTAAACCACCAAAATAGGTGCATTTGCATATACACTCGATTGTTCTCCTTTTTTATACGCTACTACGAGTGGTGCATATACTCCGCCAGCGCAAGTGTGCTGGCGGAGTATTTACCTTATGGCTCAACCATTGAGAAATTGTCTCATAATATGTGCTCACGTTGCGTATTTGCATGCATTTAAGCTGCGATCTGCACCGCAGCGTAACTGCATGCGTCCTGCGTCCCCTGCATAATCTATGAAGATTATGCAGGAGCCGTGCGCACGTGGCGTATTAGAGCGTAGCGCTTCGGCTGCTGCCCGAAGCGCGCGTTCTAAGAAGTGACATGTCACTTCTTTCCTGTGCCCTGCCTGCAGTCCCCGCTCTGTCTATGGGAGGGGCTGCAGTCAGAGCGCATGGAATCGGCTTTTTTCTTTCCATTACGGACTCTTTCTGCAGCGATTTGAAGCGCACGTGTGCTGTTCAAATCGCTGCAGAAATTTCTGCAGGGACAAAACGCTACGTGCGCACATAGCCTTACAGAATACACAAGCAAGATTTCACGTAGCATCCCTCCACTAAATCAGATTTATGTTCATCATCATTATGTCACATTATACTTTTTTTTTTTTTTTTTGTTTTATTTTACAGATGTACAAGTAACACTGAAGTTTACTTATGTGGAGTCCTATCCAGATGAAGGTCCTCTTTATGAAATTGTCTCCCAAGAGAACCTTGAAGATATTGATGCATCTGCTGTATTGGCTTTATTAGCAGAGCAGGTTAGTCCTACACTTTAACTTAAGTGGAACCTGCCACCTCTAAAAAACACTATTTATCGCAGAATTATAGGTAAATGGTATTCTCATGTCTGGCAGACTTACTGGAGCAGCAGCTACAAGGAGAATATGAAGTATTATTCTCCCTGCAGCCACTTGTGTCCAGTCTTTGGTGTGTGCAGGGAGATGTAGCAGTCACTACTTCTACACGTTGATGGTGCCGTTATCATTCCCTCACACATTGAACGTGTATATGTACATAGCAGTCTTACAGGGGACTGATTACCGAACTCGTACAGTGAGTTGTGACTGTACCTGCCCCCTGCATCATCAGGCATCTCCATGATCTGCTGAAGTAAATTATTTACAACACTTTTGTACCTTAAATTATATTGAAATTGCAACACATGCCCGTTAAGTTCCTGTCACTTTTGAAAAACATTAGAAAAACATTAGCAGACCTGGCACAAAACTGCTAGTCACAAAATGTTTTCCCAACTTCACTTTGTGCCTCAATTTTTCATTATTTGCAAGAATTTCATATTAGTTTTCGGCACAAACTGATTGAGTGTAGCCCTGTTGGCTCGTTCAGGCAGGCGATTTATATGTCTGAGTGTGCCACGGACAGTACATGGGTTCATCAGTTACACGGGTCAGTGGTCTGCCACATACATTGCTTGGATTTATAAACCATACTAGTGTATGTACATAGTGGGTAGCTCCTGCCGTCATCCATATGCTCATGGGCACACAGAGCTAGGCAGATCTGCTATGTGCAGATGTGCTTAGTACAGCAGTCTGAAGTCTGCCTTTTGGCCCTGTGCGCGCACTGCGTTTTGTACCGCGGATTTGCCGCAGAAAATGTTCATAATCTTGCTGCAGTCCTTCCCCCATCAAAACCTTTGGTAAAAAAAAAATGCTGTGCGCACACTGCATTTTTTTCACCAACAGGTTTTGCTGCGGAATTTCCGCAGCAGAAAAGAAGTAGCATGTCACTTTTCCGCAGGTCCCTACGTTTTGGAGGACTGGCAGATCAATCACCTGCTGACTCTGGGTCGGCGGAGGATTGATCCCCCGGTATCTGGCCAGATGCTGCTCCCCATATAAAGTTCATGGGGAACACAATCTGGCGCAAAGGGGTAGGAGCAAGCGCTTCATACTCACCGATCACCAGTCGGCTGTCACACTGCTCCCGCGGCAGCTCTTTCATCTTCCAAAGCCGGCTGCTCATTAGACTCATAACATATTCACACCTTCCCTGCTCACTGGTGGCTGTGATTGGTTGCAGTCAGACAGCTGTCACTCAGCATGGGGGCGGGTCTGACTGCAACCAATCACAGCCACTGGTGCGCGGGTCTATAGTGTACAGTAAAATAAATTACTGAAATAAAGCAGCCTGCGGTCCCCACAATTTTGATAACCAGCCAAGATAAAGCCTCACAGCTGGGAGCTGGTATTCTCAGGTTGGGGAGCCCCACGTTATGGGGAGCCCCCAGCCTAAAAATATCAGCCAGCAGCCGCCCGGAATTGCCGCATCCATTAGATGCAACAGTCCCGGGACTTTTCCCGGCTCTTCCCGTTGCCCTGATGCGGTGGCAATCGGGGTAATAAGGAGTTAATGGCTGCAGCCCATAGCTGCCACTAAGTCCTAATTCAGTGATGGGAGGTGTCTGAGACACCACCACATCACTAATCTGTAAGTGAAAGTAAATAAACACAAACACCCCAAAAATCCTTTATTTGAAATAAATGACAAAAAAAAAACCTCTTTCACCACCTTATTAACCCAACCAATAACAGCCCTCTGGGTCCGACGTAATCCACACGAGGTCTCAAACGCTTCCAGCTCTGCTACACCTGGCACTCACAGCGAGCGCCATAGACGACGACTGCTCACTGTGAGGGTCAGGCCGCAAGTGAAGTGAGCTGCGCGGGATCAGCGGTGACTTCACTCAGGTGCTTTGCAGTGACAGGTGGAGGACTCTAGCTGTCACTGCACATCAGCTGACTGAACTCACCGCTGATCTGATACTTCACCTTCTGCAGCAAGGCTGCCTCCGGACGCTGGTCTCCTGCTTCCAGGCCAGCTCATGCATATGCAGTTATGCACTGCACAGTCAACCCATAAGTAGTGGCTGCACGGGACACAGCATCGCAAGAGACTTCAGCACCACGGACAGAAGGAGCGGGGACAGGTGAGCATATCCATGTGCTATCAAAATAATGCAGGGCCATACCGCAGCAAAATTACAGCAAATCCACGGTAAAACTGCATACGGATTTCGGGTGCGGTTTGCTTCGTTTTCTTTTTACCGCAGGTACGGTAATCTTTCAGAGTGTTATTTTCTCAAGAAAATTCCATTTTCTAGTGCACACAGGGCCTAAAGACCCCGTTACACGCAACGACGTATCTAACGATATGTCGCGGTCACGGAATTCGTGACGCACATCCGGCGTCGTTAGCTACGTCGTTGCGTGCGACGCTTACGAGCGACTGCTAATGATCCTAAATACTCACCAAATCGTTGATTGTTGACACGTCGTTCATTTTCAAAATATCGTTGCTCGTTCTGGACGCAGGTTGTTCGTCGTTCCTGAGGCAGAACACATCGCTACGTGTGACACCCCGGGAATGACGAACAACAGCGTTCCTGCGTCCTCCGGCAATGAGGTGGGAGTGACGTTAATATGGCTGCTCTCCGCCCCTCCGCTTCTATTGGTGGCCTGCTGTGTGATGTCGCTGTGACGCCGCATGAACCGCCCTCTTAAAGAGGTTGTTTGCCGGTCACAGTGACGTCGTTAGGAAGGTAAGTCCGTTTGACGCGTCCTAGCAATATTGTTTGCCACAGGAAGAGATTTGCCCGTGACGCACGCACGACGGGGGCGGGTGCGATCGCTAGCGATGTCGCTGCGTGTAAAGCAGCCTTTAGTCTCATCTAATGAATGATAACTGCCGACCTTTTTGTTTTTATGAATTAAGTGCAATTAGAACCGACTACAAGTAACTCTCCAATCTCTTGTAGACTCAGGAGAACCTGGGAATGGTGATGATTTTCACTTTAGTGTCTGCTGTTCAAGATAAATTAAATGAAATTATAGACCAAATAAAAAACAGGAGAGACGAGGAGAAAATAAAGAAGGAAAAGGAGGCGGAAGAAGCAGAAAAGGTAACACTATAGAAAACTGCACCGTGAATGTGAGCGGTTAGAAGTCCAGCCGTGGCTGAATGACTTCACACTGACACAAATTGCGGTGTTCACTAAGTTTGTGAGGCCTTTTAGTTCAAGTTTCTTTGGTTATTGAAATAGAATTCTCAGCATTTTATAATTTGGTACTGTTATTGAGAAAGTGTTAACCCTTATTTTCCAACAATCCTGTGCTTTGGCCTGGCATGCTGGATGGCAGATCCTAACAGACGACCGTGCCTGGGAGTTTAGCACAGTTTTCTGTTATTGTTTATCCACCTGCTTTTTGAGCATTGACCACAGGTTTAACGTCTTCGTTTTTTCCTCCTTTCCTCCCAAGAGCCTTTTAATGGGTTTTTTTTTATTCTTTCATCAATGCAGCCATATGAGGGCTTGTACTTTGCTGGACGAGTTGTACTTTTGAATGATCCCATTCAACTTATCGTGTACTAGAAAATGGGGAAAATATTCCAAGTGTGGTGAAATTGCAAAAAAAAAAAAAGCGCAATTCCACAGTGGCGGCGTTCTTTCAATTCAAGTAGTGGAAAAATGTAATGTTTTTATTTTTCGAGAATTGGGGCTCAGTGATGGCTTATTTTTTGCGCCCTGAGCTGACTATGTTACAGACACTATTTTGAGGTAGATGCGATGTTTTGATCGCCTCTTATTGCAATGTTGTGGCCGCCAAAATACACTGGCGTTTTAGAATTATGCTGTTCTCTTTTCAGATGAATTTATCTTATATTTTGATTGGACATTCATTTCTGAATGCATAGATATCATATGTTTTTGTTTTGGTTTTTTTTTTCAGGAGGGTGATTTGATTTTTTTTTTTTTTTTTTTTTTTTTCCCCCCTTATGTTTAAACTTTTTTTTTCCACCTTTTTATTGTATTTACTAGTTCCCTTAGGGAATTTGAAAGTGCAATCATCTAGTCGCCTGTGCTGCACAGAGCAGTGCATCAGCCCTGCTCTGTGCAGCAGAAGTCATGATCTCCTATGAATGCCATGACAGACACGGGTCACCAGCTGCACCTGGGGCTGCCGATGGGGTGCGTTATATCCTGCTATCAGAGATACACCCATGACTGTTTAGTGGCACATGTAAGCTGATCAAATCAGCCAGCAAGTGCAGGGAAAGATGCGGGCTCGGTGTGTGAGCCTGCATGAAAGCAAAGGACATGAGCTATGACTTACTGGTATGTCATAAGTCGTGAAGGGATTAAATAAAGTTGGTTCAATGATCCTTTTAGTTAATTCTTACTTGTGACATGGTGCTCCATTAAGAAGCATTGTTCGTCACCAAGTTGCTTGTGGATTGTTGAGAGGAGTTGTTCTAGTTGGATGGTTAGATTCCATTTCCTATCCTGGGCAATGTTTTTAGCCTAAATTGTGACTGCTCAATCATTGGATGAAAAGTAACCCCACACATGAACGGTCTCTGCATGCTTTACTGCTGGCCTGACCCAAGACTAATAGCGCTCCCCTTTCTTCTTCGCACAATCATTCTTCCAGATGTCTAACCAGTCTGAAGGAGACTTCATCAGAGACGACCTCTAAACCTCTGCAGTGCAATCCCTGTACATGTGAAGTTATTTTCTTATGAAATGACTAGAATTTGTACTTCAGTAACCAAATATCTGACGAAATGATCAAACACTGAAGCTGCAAACTTTCTGAAAACCAAAATTTGTCTCAAAACTTTTGGCCATGAACGTTCACAAAGCATTAACCCTTTAAGGCTATGTTCCCACGATGAGCTTTTTGTGAGTTTTTTTTACACTGCTTGTTTTCCTTGCGTCGGAAACACAGCATCTTAAGGCCCTGTCACACACAGACATAAATCTGCGGCAGATCTGTGGTTGCAGTGAAATTGAGGACAATCAGTGCCAGGTTTGTGGCTGTGTACAAATGGAACAATATGTCCATGATTTTACTGCAACCACAGATCTGCCAAAGATTTATCTCTGTGTGTGACGGGGCCTTTACAGTTCCAGCAAAGTGGATTGTGCTTCTTTTCTATGCTGCGTAAACACACGTGGAGCGGTTTTCAAATCTGCAGCATGTCCGTTTTTGTTAAGGATATGCTGAGTTTTCTGCGCAAATTTTCCCATACACTTGCATTAAGAGCAGAAAATCCACAGGTAAAAAAACATGCATTTTTAGTGCATTTCCGCTGCAGAGTTGTATAAAAAAAAATGCATGTAATGCACACCTAAGGCTGTGTGCACACGATGCGTTTTTTACCGCGGAAACGCTGCGTTTTGAACCGCAGCGTTTCAGTGGCAAATTGCATGCGTTCAGCTTTCCCAGCAAAGTGTATGGGAAAGCTGAAAAATCCGTGCACATGCTGTGTTTCTTTCCGCAGCGTTTTGGATGCCAAAAATCGGTGCGGAAAGAAAAGCAGCATGTCACTTCTTTTGTGCGTTGTGGCTGCGTTCTCTCCCCCATTGAAATCAATGATGTGGGGTCAGAACGCAGCCACAACGCATGGACCTGCTTTTTTGTTGCGGTCCGCGGCCTTTGTCGGCACGCCAGAACGCAGGCATTTACCTGGAAGTGAGGTCAAGAGGCTTCCTGTTGACCTCACTTCCTGGCAAAGCCCCCGGTGTCGCCAAAGTGCCCGCCCCGACCCCCCTCCCGAAAATCCAACATGGCCGCGCGCACAGTAGCGCACCGGCCGCCCTGCTCCTATGATTTCTGTCGCATGTGCAATAACACATGCGACAGAAAACTGTTCCCCAGGCCCTGCCCGTTCACCCCCTATTCCCCCCGGTGTCATACATACCTGTCCGGTCGCAGCGCTGATCCCCCGCGGCCCCCTCCTCCTTCAGTGCACGCTGGCCGGTCACATGAGCAGAGCAGCTGACAGCCAGCACAGTGTTCAGTGTGAGCTGTGCTGGCTGCTCGCACTCTGCAGCTGTGACCCGGGGAGAGTGGGTGCAGATTTTTGCACCCACTCTCCTCAAATGGAGGGTCTGCCCTCCTAGAAAATGGGGGATACGTTTCCTGAACGTGCCCCCATATTCTAGAAGGTCCAGAGGCGACGTGGGACATCCATATGGATTTCTGCGGACCCATTTTTTTTTATTAAATTGGAGAACAAGGGAATGATTTGGGGAGTGTTTTTTCTAATAAAACATTTTTTGTTGTCTTTTTTTGCTTTTGTTTACTGTCAATTAGTTATGTCGGGTATCTGATAGACGCCGTGACATCACTAATTGCTGGGCTTGATGCCAGGTGACATTACACATCTGGTATCAACCCCATTTATTACCCCGTTAGCCAACGCACCAGGGCGCGGGATGAGTTGGGGCGAAGCGCCAGGATTGGCGCATCTAATGGATGCGCCACTTCTGGGGCGGCTGCGGCCTGCTATTTTTAGGCTGGGAAGAGTCCAATAACCATGGCTCTTCCCACCCTGAGAATACCAGACCCCAGCTGTCAGCTTCACCTTGGCTGGTGATCTAATTTGGGGGGACCCCACGTTATTTTTTTTTTATTCTTTATTTATAAATAAAAAAAAAAACATGGGGAGCCCTCCAAATTGATCACCAGCCAAGATGAAGCTGCCAGCTGTGGTTTGCAGGCTACAGCTGTCTGCTTTACCCTGACTGGCTATCAAAAATAGGGGGGACCCCACGCCATTTTTTTCATTTTTTTTTTTTTTTTTTTTTTTTTATTGGATAAATACTAAGCTAGGCACCCTTTAGTGCCACATGAAAGGTACTAAAGGTGCCAGCTTAGAATATGCAGGCGGGGGTAGGACGTTCTATATATTTGACATCCCTTCATCCATTGACGCTTTTTAGGCTGTGTGTCCACAATCAGGGTTTGCAGCGTTATGGGCGCTGAGTGTTTTCCCTGCGTCCATAACGCTGCGTTGTGCAGTAGAAGCACAGTGGAAGGATTTTTGGAGATCCCATGCCCACTGTGCTTCTTTTCTCCGCAGCATAAACTGACCGGTAGCGTGGCTTCCCGAGCCTCAGCATGTCAATTTATGCTGCGGAGACGAGAGTGTTCTCTGCAGGTAGCATAGAGCTCCACAGCAGCCTGAACCCAAATCGTGGGCATGGGCAGCTGCAGGAAGGCTGACACTGTGTACTAGACGCCGTGTCGCTGGATCATGGCCACATAGCCTTAGGCCCCTTTCACACGTCAGTGATTCTGGGACGTTTGTGCTTTTTTTTAAACGTACCAGGATCACTGACATACGCAGACCCATTATAATGAATGGGTCTGCTCACACGTCAGTGATTTTTCACTGCACGTGTCTCCATGCGGCGTACCCGCGTGTGCGTGATTGCCGCACGGAGACATGTCCATTTTTTTCTGGCATCACTGATGTCCCACGGACCACGCAGTGGTGTGATCCGTGAAACACGTGCCAGAAAAAAACGTGCTTTTAAAATAAACATTTTAACTCACCCGGCTCCAGCGATGTCCTCTGCAGCCCGTCCTCCCTGTTCCTTCTGTGCCGGCTCATTATTGTCGCGCATATTCATGATGCACGACACAGCCGACCCGGAAGCAGCTGCTGCGGGGGTCAGCGCCGGCCGGATGCTGCACCGCGGGAGCGATCAGCACCATGGAGAGCGGGAGCGGGTGCAGGTGAGTTAATCTCTAAGTGCAATCACGGGCCACGGAGAACGGAGCCCGGATTGCACTTAGACAACCCACGTGTGCCGTGATTCACGGCACACGGAGGGACATGTGCGTGTTTTACACGCCAGTGAAAAACGTCAGTGTTTTTCACTGACATGTGAAGCGGGCCTAAAAGTGAGAATATTGTTGCTACAGCAACATTTTGGGTGAAGTAGCTGTGGATTCAAAATGCTTAATATACTCCTGAATAAAATCCTTGATGGGTGCAGATTCCAAAATGGGGTCACTTGTGGGGGTTTTCTGACGTATAGGTACCTAAGGGGCTTGGTGCGCGAAGTTTATTTCAACTTTTCCAAAATTCAAATGGTGCTCCTTCCATTCCAAGCCCTCCCATTTATCCAAACAGAATGTGGAGAAGGAAATGACATCACAGGTTTTTTTTTCCAAAGGTCTGTGTTCAACCAACTTTATTATCACTGACAAGTCTTAAAAAACGCACCTAAAAAAACGCATGAAAAACGCATGAAAAACGCATGCGTTTTCGATGCGTTGTTTCTCAAAAAGCATTGTTTACAATTCTCCCCTCTGCCAGAGGGTGCGTTTTTTTCCGCGCGGAAAAAAAAGCAACGTGTACACATACCCTAAGAATGTTAATAATATTTTGTCCAAAACCAGTTATCAGGAAGGTTAAGAAAACAAAGCCGTTTTATGTAAAGCATGACACAACAAATAGAGACAACAAAAAATGAGGTGTCAAAAAAGCATGTAAGAAAAATAAAAATGCTCACAAAAACACAATAAGGTAACATAATTTACATAGATGTAGAAATAGTGCAGACATTCTGCAACATCAAAAAACGCATCGAAAGCCAATATTGGAAATTATGCCTGTGGGTTTCTTGATTCAACATTTTATTTATTTATTTTGCAATCACCATATTCCAAGACTTATAATTTAGTTTTGAAGCATTTTTTTAATTATACCTTTTTTTGGATACGTGTAACCTGTTGAGTCATTCTTATCTTCTTCTCTTTTTTTTTTTGTTTTTGTTTTTTATATTGTTTACCAGTACAGCAATACCAAATGTATATAGATTTTGTGAAGTTTATACGAGAATCTAAATATAACACCCTCGATGCAACTGTCACTCGTTACAGCATTATATAAGCCTTTGCATGCAAGAAGTAATCCCTTCAGTGAACCATGCCTCGAATCCCTGAAACACGATTGCAAGGTGCTGATGGTGTTGTCATGGCATTCGGGGGGGTCTACCGAAGGCCTTTATATCTGCCATGTCTATAAGCTATTTCACATAGAATAGCCACAGACAATGATACAATTCATAATTGTATTCTCATTAAAAAAAATCATAAACTGTGAGAAAAATGACAAGAGGAATGGGTCTGTACACAGCAATTTAGCACCAAAACAGTCAAAAGAGATTATAAATATCAAAATTAATCATTTAAGGTGCAGCAAGAATATAGGCCACTGGATGGTAATAATAATGTATATTAAATTAATAAACAATGGCAGCTACACATGATTATTATAATATAAAGTGCAAAGTAGTATAGTATCAATTATAATAGCAGCAAGGTGCAATAGAGGATACTAAATATGTAATACTAGCAGCTTAAATTAAAGTGCACTGCATGTGCAAATGACACTGAATTAAGTAAAGAGCACCATTGAATAATAGCTGAATGATTAATAAATAATACATATAAATTTAGTAACAGCCAAAATCTGATTGTACATATCCCATAAATGATCCATATTCAATACGATGTGTAGAAATCATCATGCCAAGATCTATGTATACATAGTATATCAGGACCATTGGGTCAGACAAAAGTAATTACCTGAGGCCATGACTGTAACAGCTGTGTTGACGCCAACTCCCAACCCTACGCGCATTTCGGCGTCCCTTCGTCGGGGGGGGGGATGGTTCAGTGCCATTAGCACATACAGTGGAGAGGCAAAAAGGGCGGAGCGCACCACTACAATGAAAAATGAATGAGTCAAAAGAAGGTGCACCCTGGTGCAGGGAGGAAGACAAGTGCAAAAAAAGGGGACAGATCCTGCACACAAAATCAGGGGCACACTGGGTGAATACAATAAACAAAGAACACCTTTATTGGGTACATAGCAATGACATGTTAAAAACATTAAAAACAAACATGAAGACAAGAAACATCCATTTGGCGGAGCCAAGCCCAAAAATATCACACCAAAGTACCAATATGTATATGAGGAAAAAATCAAACCGCATAAATAGTATAAAATACACTAAATTTGTGCAGTATCAAATATCATATGTCATGAGAATCCTCTGGTGATATTATAGCATAATCAACCTGCGTAAATAAAGTGCATAAAGCCTATATCATGAAGCCAACAAGGAGCCAAGTATATTGGTGGCTATAAATGGTTGATGTACATGCAGTCACAGCGGACATAGATGCCCTGGGAAAACCAGTAAGTAAACGTGATATCACAATAGCGAAATGGCACCAGAGCATATGTGCAACAAGGTGGTAAAAACACAATCACTGTGGCGCAAAAGCATATATAAGCCCAAAATAAGAGGGCATAAACATTCAGCCAAGGGGTGCAAACCTATGTGAGCCGGAGATGGAAAACGGAAAGCTCCAAGGGCTGCATGGTGATACAATCAATACCAAAATATGGCATGAGAAGCAGGGCAAATAGATGGTGACAAGGGGGTCACCAGAGGGAAATGAAGGAGGTCAAATGCACATGGCCTGAGGTGGGGCAAGGCAAGAGTAACCGCTCAAAGTGGACGGCCCGACGCGTATCGCCGCAAGGGCGGCTTCATCAGGGAAAGTAAAACAAATACCCAACGGAGGAGTATATATGTACATAAATAAATTAGGTGAACACACGCACCTGTGCAGCAGCAAAGCAGGGTGCAATCAGCGCTGTGCAACATCACATGGCAATATGGTGGCATGATGATCAGCCGGCCGGGAGTGAGGCCACAATACTGGCGCGATAGTGTGGTCTGCGCGCCTGCGCAGTACATGGGGACGGAATGGCAAGAGGATCAAAAGAAAAACTGCTGAGCACAGAGCAGGAGGAGCGCGCATGCGCAGAATATGTAAACAAGACGCACATGGTGGAGTCGGCGCGGTGCAGAGGTACAAAACCACCGCGTCAGATCGCCCACTGTTAGCAATGATAGCACACGGGTTCACAAAGAATAACCCTGTGTGTGAGGGCATCTCCCACCTGAGGGCAGAACAATGGGAGGATACCAACAAGAAAAGGACCAGATAATAAATAGAAATATAATAACTTTATAATGGAAAAACAGTGTGGGCCCACACAGACAGACATGTTAGTATGAGAAGACTCATACAAAGATCAATATATATAATGGATATGACCCTATCTATGCAGTAATTGCATGAGGAAAAATAAGGCAATATAGACAGTTATTAATGGGCATTTTAAACCTAAGCCATTTTTTATTGTTGTATAGCAAAGGCGGATGTACCAGTCAAAGAAAATAGCCAGACATGAAATGAATCATGGCACATACGATGGTGCATAAGTATGATGAAAACTTATGCGCAAAATGGTACAAATGAGCTGCAAATAGTACAGGCAAGCACGCACGTGCCCACATACCCATGTACGCATGTGCGTGCCCGGCATTGCGCAAAAGTAACAGCAGGGTGGCCACAATTGGGACACAAAACCCATTATAACAATAGTAATATGTTTATAGCTGTACAGAGAAAGCATGTAAAAATGGTCACAATTGGGACAAGCTGCCCATAGTGACGATGATATATTTGATACTGCACAGAAATATCGAATGTGTCGCCACAATTGCGGTATAATACCCATAGAAACAATGGCAATACACTTAATGCTGCGCCGAAGTATCATAAAGACAAATGTGTCATAACAACTAAGGACACTTGCAGGTGAGCAACCAGATGGCATGATAACAAGAGAACGGAATTCAGGATGCACGAAGATTTTGGTATTGATTGTATCACCATGCAGCCCTTGGAGCTTTCTGTTTTCCATCTCCGGCTCACATAGGTTTGCACCCCTTGGCTGAATGTTTATGCCCTCTTATTTTGGGCTTATATATGCTTTTGCGCCACAGTGATTGTGTTTTTACCACCTTGTTGCACATATGCTCTGGTGCCATTTCGCTATTGTGATATCACGTTTACTTACTGGTTTTCCCAGGGCATCTATGTCCGCTGTGACTGCATGTACATCAACCATTTATAGCCACCAATATACTTGGCTCCTTGTTGGCTTCATGATATAGGCTTTATGCACTTTATTTACGCAGGTTGATTATGCTATAATATCACCAGAGGATTCTCATGACATATGATATTTGATACTGCACAAATTTAGTGTATTTTATACTATTTATGCTGTTTGATTTTTTTCCTCATATACATATTGGTACTTTGGTGTGATATTTTTGGGCTTGGCTCCGCCAAATGGATGTTTCTTGTCTTCATGTTTGTTTTTAATGTTTTTAACATGTCATTGCTATGTACCCAATAAAGGTGTTCTTTGTTTATTGTATTCACCCAGTGTGCCCCTGATTTTGTGTGCAGGATCTGTCCCCTTTTTTTGCATTAGCACATACAGTGCACTTTAATTTGCATAATGTTTTTAAATCTATGTAATTCTGGGTATTCTTCCATTTATTTTTCTGTAAATAATTGTATGCATACATGGCCGGTATTGTAACAGTTGAGCGTCCCGCCATGATTCGAATTGTAGCGGGCGTTACTCTGACGTGGCATTTCACTTGTATATAGGGAGGCTTCTTTGGAGCTGATGACATACTGTTTCTTTTATGTCCTGATGGAGACGGACGTCTCTGAAACGCGACGACCTGTAAAAATAATAAAGAAATATTTTTTCAATATCGCATTGGAGTATTAGCGCGGCATATACCCGATTTTTCTCCTACTGTATTATATGTTCTACTCATCGGGGCTGCAGCTGATTCCACCATTACATGTGCTTCATAGGGGTTGTGACTCACACTCACCTTTTCAGGTTGTGAATCTTAACCCTTGCAAGGTTTAATTTCTCTATCGGGTAAGACCCTATTGCGCTTCTTTTTTCCACAGTATTATCTGAATCTCACCAGCTAGGTGATTGGTATTCCTTAGCTTCTGGGAAGAGTTAGTTGGGCAGCATGTTTCAAGATGTTATGTCATGACTTGTGTCTGCTTAGCTGATCCATAGACCACAATGTTTATCTGCAACTATTAATTCTCCTAGAAACGTTTCCATGGGACTCCTGTTACAATTGAAAACTTCCTTAATTGGAAAGCCAAATTTGATACAGAGATGATAGAAATGAGGCGAAAAAGACAAAAGGAAGAGGAGCAAGCGGGAAAAAGTAAATTATCCGGTAAGTCTCCAACGCGGTCCTCACTCATTTGGATAATGTATCATAGACAGATGTGGTGTACCACAGTATGCAGTGCATCATCTTCATCACAATGCAAGGGGGAGGCGTGATTAACCCCTGTCCGCATTAGGATGCGAGTTATTGTTCTGGGAAGGGGTCCAAAGGTGTGGAGGCCACTCAATATCCCCATTACATAGTGAAGCTCTGGCCGTAGCTGTAAACCATTTTAACTGCCACTTGGTAATCTCTGCCAAAGGTGTTTAACAGAAACATGTGGAGCACCCCACACGCAGCGGTTGACTACCATCAGCACTGGGCGAGGTGGTTGCGGGGTACCAATGATTAACTATGACAGCCAGAAGTCTGCTAAAGACTCCTGTGGCTGTCCTTTCAGTCTTCCTGTAAAGCCTTTTTCCTTCCATCAAAAAAAATAATTTTTTATCTTTGCATTCATAAATGTGCTATATTAACCCCTTCATGATCTGACATACATTTACCTGATTATTATTAATTATTATTAACCCCTTCAGCCCCCGGGCATTTTGCGTTTTCTTTGTCGCTCTATTGGGAGACCCAGACAATTGGGTGTATAGGCTATGCCTCCGGAGGCCGCACAAAGTACTACACTTAAAAGTGTTAAGCCCCTCCCCTTCTGCCTATACACCCCCCGTGCTCCCACGGGCTCCTCAGTTTTTTGCTTTGTGCGAAGGAGGTCAGACACGCACAGCTCCACAGATTGGTCAGCAGCAGCTGCTGACCATGTCGGATGGAAGACAAGTGGGCCCATATAGGGCCCCCAGCATGCTCCCTTCTCACCCCACTCTTGTCGGCGGTGTTGTTAAGGTTGAGGTATCCATTGCGGGTACGGAGGCTGGAGCCCACATGCTGCTTTCCTTCCCCATCCCCCTCAGGGCTCTGGGCGAAGTGGGATCCTATCGGTCTCCAGGCACTGAGACCGTGCTTCATCCACAACTCCTGTGGAGACTGCTGGATAGGAGCCGGGTACCGTTCAGGGACATGGCCCTGCTACGTGAAGGTACTCTGTATCCCTGTGGGGACCGCGCACGGCAACACCTCAGCCTTGCTGGGTGTGCTAGTGCACCGGGCCGCGGCGCTGACCGGGTTAAATGTGCCATTACACACTCAGCGTCGCTGAGTGTGTTTATATGTAGGGGCTACCGCGCTAACCGCCGCTGCCATGGGAAACTGCGGCGCGGCTGGGACTTGTAGTTCGCCGGGGACTTCGGCGTGTACCGCGCTTTTACGGCGGACACGCTTATACTCGAGTCCCCGGCTTGCTTGCGGCCTAGTTTTCCCTTTCTCCCGCCCTCAGCCCTGACAGGCAGGGGGAAGGGCGGGACGCTGCACGGAACGAGCAGCACTGAGGGCTGGAGTATGATTTGCATACTCCACCCCCCCTCACTGTGCACAGTGCGGGCACCAGTTCCCGCACTTTCTCGGCCACGCCCACGGTTCCCTCCTCTCGTCAGGACGCCGCAGCCATTCCTGTCAGCTCCTCCGACGCTGCAGAGAGGGATTAACCCTGGGAGACCCAGACACGGTCTCTGGTGGCCTCACAACCGTTTTAAAGCGGGTGGTAAGCAGCACCTGTTGGTGCTAGCCCCATGGTGCTGTAGTGTATTGATACATTATTTGTTTATAGTATATACTCTACACTGTATGAGCACAGTTCATTCTGGCTATATACCCTATTGTGTTACACTGGGAAAACAATAGCATGGCGCCCACAAAAGGCAGGGGTGCCAAAACACAGGCTTATTATGCTGCCTGCGCCGCATGTATGACCCCACTACCGGCAGGTTCCACTGACCCTCATTGTGTGCACTGTTCGGCCCCTGTGGCACTTATTCAGCCAGAGCCTCTGCTAAGAGGGGCCCAGGGGGAGCCACCTGTTGACACTGTCCAGGTGACGGGGACTGAGTTTGCAAAACTCTCTGAGACTATGGCTAAGATACTAGAAGCCTTGCAGTCCAGGCCGGTATCTCAGCAAAGGGACTCTGTTGAATCATTGTCCCCTGACCCCCCTCAGTTGGTCCAACAATGTCCTCCCGGGGTATCTCCTACATCCCAGGCTGAGGGTTATGACTTAGACCCCAGTCCCAGACCGAATAAGCGGGCTCGCTTAGAATTTCCCTCGACATCATATTGTTCAGGGTCTCAGCGGGGGGAATCTCTGGTTGATGATGCGGAGACAGCTGATCAGGATTCTGATCCTGAGGGCGCTCTCAATCTTAATACTCCAGACGGGGACGCCATAGTGAACGATCTTATTGCGTCCATCAATCAAATGCTGGATATCTCTCCCTCAGCTCCTCCGGCGGAGGAGTCAGTGTCTCAGCAGGAGAAATTCCGTTTCAGGTTCCCCAAGCGTACACCGAGTATGTTTCTAGACCACTCTGATTTCAGAGAGGCAGTCCAGAATCACCATGCTTGTCCAGATAAGCGTTTTTCTAAGCGCCTTAAGGATACACGTTATCCTTTTCCCCCTGACGTGGTTAAAGGTTGGACTCAGTGTCCCAAAGTGGATCCTCCAATCTCCAGACTGGCGGCTAGATCCATACTTGCAGTGGAAGATGGGGCCTCGCTCAAAGATGCCACTGACAGGCAGATGGAGCTCTGGTTGAAATCCATCTATGAAGCTATCGGAGCTTCTTTTGCCCCAGCATTCGCAGCCGTATGGGCGCTACAAGCTATCTCAGCAGGTCAGGCGCAAATTGAAGCGGCCGCGCCACAAGTGGCATCCATTACCACCCAGACCTCGGCAATTGCGTCTTACGCTATGAATGCTGTCCTGGACTCTGCGAGCCGTACGGCGGTTGCGGCCGCCAATTCGGTGGTACTCCGCAGGGCCTTGTGGCTACGGGAATGGAAGGCAGATTCTGCTTCCAAAAAGCGCTTAACCAGTTTGCCAATGTCTGGCGACAGGCTGTTTGGCGAGCGTCTGGATGAAATCATCAAACAATCCAAGGGAAAGGATACATCCTTACCCCAGCCCAAACAGAACATACCCCAACAGAGGAGAGGGCAGTCGAGGTTTCGGTCCTTTCAGGGCGCGGGCAGGTCCCAATTCTCCTCGTCCAAAGGGTCTCAGAAGGAACAAAGGAACTCTGATGCATGGCGGTCTAAGTCACGTCCTAAAAAGACCACCGGAGGCGCCGCTAACAAAGCGGCTTCCTCATGACTTTCGACCTCCTCTAGTAGCATCCTCGGTCGGTGGCAGGCTCTCCCGCTTTTGCGGCACCTGGCTGCCACAAATAAAAGACCGCTGGGTGAGAGACATTCTGTCTCACGGTTACAAGATAGAGTTCACCTCTCGTCCCCTGACTCGATTCTTCAGGTCATCCCCGCCTCCCGAGCGAGCCGAGGCTCTTCTGCAGGCGCTGGGCACTCTGAAGGCGGAAGGAGTGGTGGTCCCTGTTCCTCTTCAGCAACAGAGCCACGGTTTTTACTCCAACTTGTTTGTGGTCCCAAAGAAGGACGGGTCTTTCCGCCCGGTCCTGGACCTGAAACTGCTCAACAAACACGTAAAAACCCGACGGTTCAGGATGGAATCCCTCCGCTCCGTCATCGCCTCAATGTCCCAAGGAGATTTCCTTGCATCGATCGATATCAAAGATGCTTATCTCCACGTACCGATTGCTCCAGAGCACCAGCGCTTCTTGCGCTTCGCCATAGGAAACGAACACCTGCAATTTGTGGCACTGCCGTTCGGCCTGTCAACAGCCCCACGGGTTTTTACCAAGGTGATGGCTACTGTAGTAGCGCTCCTACACTCGCAGGGTCACTCGGTGATTCCGTATTTGGACGATCTGCTGATCAAGGCACCATCTCAAGAGGCATGCCAACGCAGCCTCGACGCTACCCTGGAGACTCTCCAGGGTTTCGGGTGGATCATCAATTTTCCAAAGTCAAATCTGACACCGGCCCAATCGCTGACATATCTTGGCATGGAGTTTCATACCCTCTCAGCGATAGTGAAGCTTCCGCTGATCAAGCAGCAGTCACTACAGAAAGGGGTACAATCTCTCCTTCAAGGCCAGTCACACCCCTTGAGGCGCCTCATGCAATTCCTTGGGAAGATGGTGGCAGCAATGGAGGCAGTCCCTTTCGCGCAGTTTCACCTGCGTCCCCTTCAATGGGACATCTTACGCAAATGGGACAGGAAGCCGACGTCCCTCGACAGGAACGTCTCCCTCTCTCAGGCGACCAAAGCTTCCATTCGGTGGTGGCTCCTTCCCACTTCATTATCGAAGGGGAAATCCTTCCTACCCCCATCCTGGGAAGTAGTCACGACGGACGCGAGTCTGTCAGGGTGGGGAGCGGTTTTTCTCCACCACAGGGCTCAGGGTACGTGGACCCAGCAAGAGTCCTCGCTTCAGATCAATGTTCTGGAAATACGGGCAGTGTATCTTGCCCTGAAAGCGTTCCAGCAGTGGTTGAAGGGCAAGCAGATCCGAATTCAGTCGGACAACTCCACAGCGGTGGCATACATCAACCACCAAGGCGGCACACGCAGCCGGCAAGCCTTCCAGGAAGTCCGGCGGATTTTGATGTGGGTGGAAGCCACGGCCTCCACCATATCCGCAGTTCACATCCCAGGCGTGGAAAACTGGGAAGCAGATTATCTCAGTCGCCAGGGCATGGACGCAGGGGAATGGTCCCTTCACCCGGACGTGTTTCAGGAGATCTGTTGCCGCTGGGGGGTGCCGGACGTCGACCTCATGGCGTCCCGGCACAACAACAAGGTACCAATGTTCATGGCACGGTCTCAAGATCCCAGAGCTCTGGCGGCAGACGCCTTAGTTCAGGATTGGTCGCAGTTTCAGCTCCCTTATGCGTTTCCTCCGCTGGCACTGTTGCCCAGAGTGTTACGCAAGATCAGGGCCGAATGCCGCCGCGTCATCCTCGTCGCTCCAGACTGGCCGAGGCGGTCGTGGTACCCGGATCTGTGGCATCTCACGGTCGGCCAACCGTGGGCACTACCAGACCGACCAAACTTGCTATCTCAAGGGCCGTTTTTCCATCTGAATTCTGCGGCCCTCAACCTGACTGTGTGGCCATTGAGTCCTGGATCCTAGCGTCTTCAGGGTTATCTCAAGACGTCATTGCCACTATGAGACAAGCTAGGAAACCAACGTCCGCTAAAATCTACCACAGGACGTGGAAAATTTTCCTGTCGTGGTGTTCTGCTCAGGGTATTTCTCCCTGGCCTTTTGCCTTGCCCGCTTTTCTGTCCTTCCTTCAATCTGGACTGGAAAAGGGTTTGTCGCTCGGCTCTCTTAAGGGACAAGTCTCAGCGCTCTCTGTGTTTTTCCAGAAGCGCCTAGCCAGACTTCCACAGGTACGCACGTTCCTGCAGGGGGTTTGTCACATCGTCCCTCCTTACAAGCGGCCGTTAGAACCCTGGGATCTGAACAGGGTGCTGATGGTTCTTCAGAAACCACCATTCGAGCCAATGAGGGATATTCCTCTCTCACGCCTTTCGCAGAAAGGGGTTTTTCTAGTAGCAGTCACTTCACTTCGGAGAGTGTCTGAGCTAGCAGCGCTTTCATGCAAAACCCCTTTCCTGGTGTTTCACCAGGACAAGGTGGTTCTACGTCCGGTTCCGGAATTTCTCCCTAAGGTGGTATCTCCCTTTCATCTCAATCAGGATATCTCCTTACCTTCTTTTTGTCCTCATCCAGTTCACCAATGTGAAAAGGATTTGCACTTGTTAGATCTGGTGAGAGCACTCAGAATCTACATTTCTCGTACGGCGCCCCTGCGCCGCTCGGATGCACTCTTTGTCCTTGTCGCTGGCCAGCGTAAAGGGTCACAGGCTTCCAAATCAACCCTGGCTCGGTGGATCAAGGAGCCAATTATCGAAGCTTACCGTTCGGCTGGGCTTCCGGTTCCCTCAGGGCTGAAGGCCCATTCTACCAGAGCCGTGGGCGCGTCCTGGGCTTTGAGGCACCAGGCTACGGCTCAGCAGGTGTGTCAGGCGGCTACCTGGTTGAGTCTGCACACTTTCACGAAGCACTATCAAGTGCATACCTATGCTTCGGCGGATGCCAGCCTAGGTAGACGAGTCCTTCAGGCGGCGGTTGCCCACCTGTAGGAAGAGGCCGTTTTACGGCTCTCTTACGAGGTATTATTTTACCCACCCAGGGACTGCTTTTGGACGTCCCAATTGTCTGGGTCTCCCAATAGAGCGACAAAGAAGAAGGGAATTTTGTTTACTTACCGTAAATTCCTTTTCTTCTAGCTCTAATTGGGAGACCCAGCACCCGCCCCTGTTTTTTTGTGTACACATGTTGTTCATGTTGAATGGTTTCAGTTCTCCGATATTCCTTCGGATTGAAGTTACTTTAAACCTGTTTATAATTCTTTTTCCTCCTTCTTGCTTTTGCACCAAAACTGAGGAGCCCGTGGGAGCATGGGGGGTGTATAGGCAGAAGGGGAGGGGCTTAACACTTTTAAGTGTAGTACTTTGTGCGGCCTCCGGAGGCATAGCCTATACACCCAATTGTCTGGGTCTCCCAATTAGAGCTAGAAGAAAAGGAATTTACGGTAAGTAAACAAAATTCCCTTCTTTCGGGGGGGGGTCTCTTTCTTCCGAGAGCCGTAACTTTTTTTTTTTATTCTACCGTTAATCTTGCCATATAAGGGCTTTTTTTTTTGCGGGACGAGTTGTAGTTATAAATGAAACCATAAGTTTTTCCATTTAGTGTACTGGAAAACAGTAAAAAATATTCCAAATGCGGAAAAATTGTAAATAAAGTTTGATCACACAATAGGTTTTGGGATATTTTATTTACCGTATTCACTATATGAAAAAACTGATGTGTCGGTGTGATGCCTCAGGTTGGTACGAGTTTGTAGACACCAAACATGTATAGGTTTACATTTATCTAAGGGGTTAAAAAAAATTCACAAGCTTGTCCAAAAAAACTGGCGCACATTTTGCGCCATTTTCTGAAACCCGTAGCGTTCTCATTTATCTGGATCTATGTCTCAGTGAAGGCTTATTTTTTTGTGTCTCAAGCTGACTGTTTTAACGGTACCATTTTTGCGCAGATGCTACGTTTTGATCGCCTGTTATTGCATTTTGCGCAAAAATTGCGGCAACTAAAAAACGTAATTTTGGCGTTTTGATTTTTTTTTTTGCCACTACGCCGTTTACCAATCAGATTGATTTTGTATTTTGATCGGGCATTTCTGAACGCGGCGCTACCAAATGTGTATATTTTTTTTTTTTAACCCTTTAACTTTCAGTGAGGGGTGATTTAAACATTTTTTTTTTTTTTTTTTTTTTGGGGGGGGGGGGTTTGAAACTTTTTTTTTTTTTTTTTTTTTTTTCTTTTTAACTTTTTTTAATTATTTTACTAATTCCCCTAGGGGGCTATAGCAATCAGATCGCTCTGCCATATCTCCAGATCATACCTACAGAGCTAAGATCTGCAGATATGCTTTACTTTCAATGTCGCCTGTATTCCGGCATTGAGAGGAAGTGACTCATGTTAGCTACAGGCGTCGTCATATGACCCTGTGCTACCATGGCAACCACCGGAAGGCACGTGATCCTGTCACGTGACTTCCGATGGGAGCGGGGTAAGTCAGCATAATGGCGGCGCGCATATACATATCGCGGCCAGATTTTTGCAGCGAGATGTAAGGGGTTAATAGTCGCAGGTGGAACCGATTCCACTCAAGACTAGCAGGCACACATGTTAGCTGTTAAAATCAGGGGGCAGGGATTAACCGCACGCGATCCGTGACGTACCCAGTACATAATAGGTCGATAAGTGGTTAATAATGTTTGTTTATAAAGCACCATTCATTCCATGGTGCTGTACATGAGAAGGGGTTACATACACAATACAGATATGTTACAGGAAATAAACTGGTACAGAGGGGAGAGGGCCCTCTCCTTGCAGGCTTATATTCTATAGAAAAATGGGGAGGAGAGATTAGGTGTGGGGGTCAAGGCGGCTCCAGTGGTGGTGAGGCAGCAGGGTCATTGCAGACTGTAGGCATTTTTGAAGAGAAGGGTCTTCAAGTTCCGTTGGACGCTTGCAAGTGTAGCAGATAATCTGATGTTGTAAGGCACAGAATTCCAGAGGACGGGATAGTCGAGAGACGTTTTGGAGGCGGTTGGATGAAGACGAGAGGAGGTTTTTGAAAAACCGGAGATTATGTGTTGCAGTATATCGGGAAATTATTTTAGAGATAGATGGAGGAGATAGTTTATGGACAGCTTTGTAGGTCAGTGTTAGTAAATTGAATATGATGAGGAATTGGGAGCCAATGAAGGGATTTACATCGGGAAGAAGTGGTGGAGTAGCGAGGAGAGGGTGGATTAGTCGAGCGGCAGAGTTAAGGATGGACGTGAAAGGTGTGAGTATTAGCAGGGAGGCCACAGAGGAGGATGTTGCAGGAGATTGAGGGCATGCACTAGCATTTTCATAGATTAGGAATTGAGGAAAGGACTGATTCTGAAAATACTTTTGAGTTGTAGATGGCAGGAGGTGGTGAGAGATTGGATGTGCTGTATGAAAGACAAGGTGGAGTTGAGGGTTACTCAAAGGCAGCAGATTTTAGGCACTGGGGAGAGTGTGGTGCTATTTATTGTAATAGATCAGGCAGGGGAAATAAGGGAGTTGGGGAAAGATGATTAGTTTAGTTTTGTCCACATTGAGTTTTAAGAAGCAAGAGAAGGAGGATATGACCGATAGATACTCTGGGGTTCCAGACAGCAGGGCAGTTACATCTGGGCCAGAGAGGTAGCTCTGAGTGTTATCAGCATATAGGTGGTACTGAAAACAATGACACTTTATTGTCCTAGGCCAAAGGTTTAGATAGAGAGGAGTAATGCTGGGTTCACACATAGCGACGCAGCAGCGATCACGACGAGCGACCTGACCTAATCAGGATCGCTGCTGTCGTTATATGGTCGCTGGTGAGCTGTCAAACAGGCATATCTCGCCAGTGACCAGCCCCCAGCCAGCAGCGACGGGTGGAAGGGGTGCTGCGCTTGGTAACTAAGGTAAATATCGGGTAACCAAGGGCTTGGTTACCCGATATTTACATTGGTTACCAGCGCACACCGCTTAGCGCTGGCTCCCTGCACGCCAGAGTACACATCGGGTTAATAAGCAAACCCTTGCTTATTTACCCGATGTGTACTCTGGCGTGCAGGGAGCAGGTAGCCAGCAGCACAGGCAGCATGAGAGCGGCGGACGCTGGTAACGAAGGTAAATATCGGGTAACCAAGGAAAGGGCTTCCCTTGGTTACCCGATGTTTACCTTGGTTACAGCTTACCGCATGCTGCCAGAAGCTGGCTCCCTGCTCGCTTCAGTTTGTCGCTCTCTCGCTGTCACACACAGCGATGTGTGCTTCACAGCGGGAGAGCAACGAGCAAAAAATGAAGCAGGACATTCAGCAACGAGCGGCGACCTCACAGCAGGGGCCAGGTCGTTGCTCGATGTCACACACAGTGACGGGACGTCGCTGCTACGTCACAGTAAATGGTGACGTAGCAGCGACGTCGTCGCTGTGTGTGACACCACCTTAAGTGGTGCTTCACACATAGCGAGATCGCTATCGAAATCGCTGCTTAGTCACGGTTTTTGTGACGCAGCAGTGACCTCATTAGCGATCTCGCTGTGTGTGACACTGAGCAGCGATCTGGCCCCTGCTGTGAGATTGCTGCTCGTTACACACAACTCTGGTTCACAGCGGGAGAGCAACATCAAAAAATTGAAGCACACATCGCTGTGTCTGACAGCGAAAGAGCAACGATCTGAATGTGCAAGGAGCCGGCTTCTGTCAGCCTGCGGTAAGCTGTAACTAAGGTAAATATCGGGTAACCAAGGGAAGCCCTTTCTTGGTTACCCAATATTTACATTAGTTACTAGCACCGCCACTCTCGCGCTGTCAGCGCCGGCTCCCTGCACATGTAGCTGGAGTACAGATCGGGTAAAAAAACACAGCGGTTTGCTTATTAACCCGATGTGTACTCTGGCTAGGAGTGCAGGGAGCCGGCGCTAAGCGGTGTGCGCTGGTAACCAAGGTAAATATCGGGTAACCAAGCCCTTGGTTACCCGATATTTACATTAGTTACCAAGTGCAGTGTCGCTTCCACGCGTCGCTGCTGGCTGGGGGCTGGTCACTGGTTGCTGGTGAGATCTGCTTGACTGACAGCTCACCAGCGACCCTGTAGCGACGCACCAGCGATCCTGACCAGGTCAGATCGCTGGAGTGTCGCTAAAGTGTGACGGTACCCTAAGGGTCCCAGGACAGCGCCTTAAGGAACACGGACAGAGAATGGGTGGGATGAAAAGGTAGTGTGGGAGTGGGAGACAATAAACGTTTGGAAAAGTATGAAGAGATCTGGGAGAGGATAAGGTCTCAGACACCGAGGGAAGAGAAGATCTGTAGAAGGAGGGAGTGGTTGACAGTGTCAAAGGCTGAGGACAGGTCTATAAAGCAAATGGTATAAAATTTAACTTATAATAGATATATTTAAAAGGACAATACGTCAGATCAAAAATCACCCTTTGTGAAAAATAGCACAACATGAAGAAATAAGGCTGCCTACTGAAACAGCCAAAATATTAGCATATAGCACTGGCGAGAGGTATCTTGACATAACTCCACACCACGGATAACATTAAGTCACCGTATCGAATCAGTGTGGTGTATATACAAGGATTGTCAATAGGGTGCAAAATATTGCATCATGCCCAATGATACATACCACAAAAAAAAATGCCAAAAACATGAGGTGAACAAACAATCAAAAACAAATCAAAGATTATCTCAAATACATAACATTTTAACCTGCAAGATGAAATGTGATGATATGGCACATGTACCCACATGTAAACAACCACTTCAAAGTGCTCAGGTGCAGTATGTAAACATAGCGACTGAAAATAATCACCTCTAAGTCCAATTATGCGGCAGTCTGTTTTAACACATCAGTACAGGTTTTTTTTTTTGTTTTTTTTTTTTTAAATGTACAAGACAGCATACAGCTTACTATGTTAAAGAATTGAGATGCCATTTGGGGGCTCCACATGGAACCGGAATTATTTTTGGACATCCTTAGACTTGAATGGGATAGTCTCATCTGACATACGGAAAAACTAGGGCATGCTCCAGTTTTTGCACTCACAGGTTTGGATCGTGCAACACAAACGAAAAACATCTTATCTAAACAACTCAAGTGAAAACTATTGAATTGAGCGCTATGCGTTTTTTCCAGAGACCGCACTCTGACCAAAAATACGGTCGTGTGAACTTGACCTAAGAAGGCTGCAGAGAGGGGCAGAAACTTGCTGTAGGCCTTACATGGAATCTGTCAGCAGGTTTGATACTCCATCTGAGAACAGCATGATGTAGGCAAAGAGATCCTGAATCCAACTATGTATCTCCTTAGATTACTGGCTGTGGCAGTTTTGACACAGTCAACCTTTTTATAGTATGCTTACACTGGTATATAAAAAAAATCAGTCCCATTCTTAGCCAGAAAAATGAGATGAGTGAAATCAGTTGGGTATTCCATATCCCATCCATTTTTTTATTTTTTTTTCTCAGCAGCTATTATTCTACCGTCATTTACAGGATCATGTACAGTGTTCTATGCTACAGAATGGTAATATATCCGTAAATAACAGACTTCACACAGATTTATTTCTCGCCCATTGACAAGTCATGTCCGATAGACAAATGCTCTTTTTTTTTTTTTCTCCCTTTGCAATTGTCCGTTCTATACTCCATTGTGAAAGAACCCTTAGATTTAGCAATGCAGCAGAGCTCATAGTTGCCCTCGCCCACACCATTGTCTCTTTATACAAAATGAAGACACCAGGAGATCAAAATAAATCCCCATGACAAAAAAAAACTAACCAGAGATAAACTAAATATTTTTATTGAATACTTATTAAAATACAGTAATAACAAAAAAGGAGTACTAATACAGTAAAAACAAGAGGGACATAGTAATGGGGCAGAGAATACGCCTACTGACAGATTCCCTATAAATAAGGCATTATCTGCCAAAACGTGTGGACGAGTTCATTTGCTCCTGTATTCTTGTATAATGTTTTATTCCGTCATGATGTAAAATATGGTGAGTGTTATGGGATTATCTCTACATTGATGGACCTTTTTCTAATTTTGGGATGTCTGTCAATATTTTTGGCTAATTTTATAAAGTATAGTTGCAAGTCCATGTGTGAGGGAGAAACCTCTTGCCTATCTATGTCACTGTATTTTCATTGTTTTGTAGGGTACTGTTGACATGTGCTCTACTCATAAACTATTTTTAACCAAGTTTTTTGTCAATGTGTTTTGTGCTGTGCAGGAAAGAAGCTTTTTGAGACCGATCATAGGATGTGTACCTCTGACATCGAATTTCTGGAAGAAGGCAAGTTATGAATGTTGCTACTTACTAATTCTATAGCGGGACATATTTATGCATGTTGCTTCATCAGACAGATAATACAGGGTGGGCCACAAGTATGGGTACACCCTGGGTGGGGCCACAAGTATGGGTACACTCTGGGTGGGGCCACAAGTATGGGTACACCCTGGGTGGGGCCACAAGTATGGCTACACCCTGGGTGGGGCCACAAGTATGGCTACACCCTGGGTGGGGCCACAAGTATGGGTACACCCTGGGTGGGGCCACAAGTATGGGTACACCCTGGGTGGGGCCACAAGTATGGGTACAACAATGGAAAAGATCCAGCTGGACTCCAAAATGATAAATAAAAATTCATCTTTATTTATTTCAACTTAATTAAAAAAAAATATCCATTTTGCAAGTAAAGACACTGGCTTGTGCAAAATGGATATTTTTTTAATCAAGTTGAAATAAATAAAGAAGAATTTTTATTTATCCTTTTGGAGTCCAGCTGGATCTTTTCCATTGCTTTGTTCCATTATCCTCTCGGCTTGCTGCCTTAATCCGTGCCGGACCATTGGATATTAACAGGAGGATCTATTCAGGCTTGTCTCTGCAGTGGTGAGCGTTTTTTTTTTTTTTTTCCCTATATCTATAAGTATGGATACACCCTGATAAAATGCATGGGAAGGGCAAAACATTTGAGGCCGGGTGACGCCCATGGAGGCCTTCTTCTAAGCCGCCATTTTGAATTCACTTTACTTTACTTTTTTTTTTTTTTTTTATCAGGGTGTATCCATACTTATAGCTCACCCTGTATATTACTGTATCGTGGATGATGACAGACCTATTTCCCAGGGTTCCTAAGTTCATGGGAATGAAATGTTTTGCTAATCGGCTAAAACGAAAGATATCGTTCAAGCTTCCATTTATTATCAATCAATAATGTTTCTTTTATACCAAAAAATATATATATCTCTGTAAGGATAAGGGACCAGCGCTAATAACCCTATAGTTTTGCAGCTAGATTTAAGACAAAAAACCTCACTTTGTCTGGATAAAGACTAAAAACGTGAAATGTGTATATAGAATTATATACAGTATATACCAATCATATACATGAATGTAGGGCAAGTACTGGAGATGGCTTGGTGATATGTGATCGCATAGTAAAATATATGAATTGAAAAGGGGTTGACCGCTTTCAGAAGAAAATGTCTGCTGTCATTCTGTGTGACCATAGATTGCTGAAATGTGAGTGTCCTTTAACCACATGAATACGACTTGCATACTTGCTGTTACTTGCCGTCTCTTCTCCCCCTGCTCTCAATAGAACAGAATTGTGAGAACAGCTCAATTTAGTCAGAACATGGCCGCAAATATACAAATTGTATCATGTGTTCACTTGACCTCACAACAGTTTTGGAAATACAGGGGAGTCATGACAGTGTGCGCATTTAACATGAGTCATGTGGGCTTGTCCAATGTGAGATCTGTCTTTGAGCGCTGCATGCTGCAGTTCACTTCTTAAGCGCTGCTGCCTGTCTCTGACAGTAGAATTTAAAGCGTGTCAACCAAGGAGAGGGTTGCCATTCCATGCACCCATCCATGTGCAAACATGGAGTGCCAATGGGTTTCCATGGCAACCAGGGGCCCACTGAAGACTACATGCATTTCCATGTTTCCCCTAAAATAAGCACTAGTAGCAATTTTTGACCTTACAGTGAACCTGTCAGGTGCAATATGCCCCAGAACCACAAGCAGTTCTAGGTGCATATTGCTAATCCCTGCCGAACTGTCCCTGTATACACTAGCATAGATTAAGAGATGTTTAGAAAAAGTATTTCTAAAGAAACTTTGATATGCTAATGAGGCCAGGGACTAGTCGCAAGGGCGTTGGTTCCCTTGGCTAGTCGGCCCCCTTTGCATGCTAGCATGCCCTCAGGGGCGTGTTAACATGCTAATAAATGCACAGCGTTAGAGGTATGGTAGCTCTCACCTGTGCTGTCACTGCTGGTTTTTGGCTCAGTGGACACGATCAGAACGTCCCCGGACTTCCGGTCATGCGCACTACACCAGTTTGAAGCCGGTGTGCGAACACCTGGCTTCATAGTATACGCATGACTGGAAGTCCAGGACTTCTGATCGTGCGCAATGAGCCGAAATGCAGCGTTGGGAACAGTGGCAACAGAGAGTGGTGAGATCGACTATATCGGATTCTGCGCATTCATTAACATGAGGGGCGTGCTTACATGCAAAGGGGGCCGACTAACCAAGGGAAGTAACTCCCTTGTGACTAGTCGCTTGCCTCATTAGCATATTACCGTGTTTCCCCGAAAGTAGGACCCCCCCGAAAGTAAGACAGGTTGGGGTTACGGGGGGGTCCTTCAATGTAAGGCCTCCCCCGGATGTAAGGCAGGGTTGGGGGGCCGCTGTGAAATGTAAGGCCCTTACCTTTGGGCCGCCGCTGTCCCCCATTGGGTCCCCAGGCTCCAGAGGTGTCCTCAGGTGCAGCTGGGCGCTCATGGGGTTAACTCGCCGTGTTAACCCCGCAATCCGCCCAGCTCAACAGCTCATTGGCCGCCCCTGCTCCCCACGTCACCGCCGGCCCCCGGCTCGAGCGCTGATTGGCCCAGCAGCTCGGGCTGTAATTGGCCGCCCCAGCCCCACGTCACCGCTGTTTCCCTGCTGATTGGCACAGCGTTCCTTGCAGCACAGGCCTTCCGCACCCACAGCCGCACCGCAGAGGAAAACGTCCAGCATTTAAAAACCAAGTAGGGAAACATGTACTGTATAGGGTATGGGGCTGTGTGCAGTGCGATACGGCACTGTTATGGGGTATGGGGCTGTGTGCAGTGGGATACGGCACTGTTATGGGGTATGGGGCTGTGTGCAGTGGGATACGGCACTGTTATGGGGTGTGGGGCTGTGTGCAGTGGGATACGGTACTGTTATGGGGTATGGGGCTGTGTGCAGTGGGATACGGCACTGTTTTGGGGTATGGGGCTGTGTGCAGTGGGATACGGCACTGTTATGGGGTATGGGGCTGTGTGCAGTGGGATACGGCACTGTTATGGGGTATGGGGCTGTGTGCAGTGGGATACGGCACTGTTATGGGGTATGGGGCTGTGTGCAGTGGGATACGGCACTGTTTTGGGGTATGGGGCTGTGTGCAGTGGGATACGGCACTGTTATGGGGTATGGGGCTGTGTGCAGTGGGATACGGCACTGTTATGGTATGCAGGCAGAGGGTATACGGCAATTACCGTACAGTACCGTACCGTAGTGTGTTATTTTTTTTCGGCTAATGTAAGACCTCCCCCGAAAGTAAGACAGGGTGGGACTTTTTGGGGTAAAATTAATGTAAGACAGGGTCTTACTTTCGGGGAAACACGGTATAAAGGATCTTTAGAAATACACGGACGATTAGGCATTGATTAGCAATATTTATCCAGAACTGTTCTGGGTGCATATTGCACCTGACAGGTTCACTTAAAAATATAAGTCCAACTCCAAAAATAAACCTTAGTTGTCGTTCAATTAGGAAGTGTCCAGCAGGTAAAGTTAAAGAATACAGTAGGACACTTTGTTAGAGATCAGACACCCTAAAAAGAGCAAAGAAATCGCATTGACCAGACCCTAAACAACTACAGCTGGTAAGCGCCGACGATGGATGGACTCTTGCACAGAGATCTACATCGCTTTCAGGTCCTTTGATGTTTGAGCTGCATTGCACTGCATCTCTCACATACATCGGTAAATCCAATATCACTCCGTGCAAGTAATAATGCTTCCGGCCAGCAGAGGGAGACAACCGCTGTGGAATGCAGAAAGACCTAACAGCGACACAGATTTGTAGTGAGAGCCCATTCACGTGACAACTCTATTGTATGGGTCTGGTAAGTGCGATTCTTGGGGGGTTCTTTCTTTTAGTGGTAAACAGTATATATAAAATAATAAATTGAAAAGTGGAAATTAAAATATACTGTATATTAGCAAGTACATGGCACCACATACAACAAATAGGGAAAAGTATGAACATATAAATTACTTTATTAACCCAGAGTCTAGTATTTGTCAAATGATGTATAGCCATGAATAAATTATTAAAGGGTATCTGTATTACTTGTATGAAATGTTACAAAATGTTAAAAACAAGAAGAGTACTTTATAATTTATTCATGGCTATACCTCATTTGTGAATAAATGTTGAAAAATTTAAGACATCCCCTGAAAATAAGCCATAGCACATTTATTTGGACCAAAGACTAAAAGACTGACTTATTTTGGGAAAAACATGGGAGTATTGGCGATGAAATAATTGTACATTCAACATCTGTGAGGGAACTAAAAGTTTAAGTAAAAGGGAAAAAGTTTTAGAATTTTTTTTAAAAAAGGCTACTTTCATCCCTCTGTTAAAAATAAAGTAACTCTAAAAAAAACATCTTTTATTGCGGTGTCCTCTCAATCAAAATATAAAATGTATATAATGGGAGCCTGTCAGCTGATTTCATGCTGCCCAAACTATGAGTAGCATAAGAGCACAGTTCCACTTGCGTTTTGTACGGAGGAGTGTGATCAGATAAAACATCAGATCTCACCAGTGTTAATCAATCAGGCAGTGTCCATCTATTATTTTTTTTTCCTCAGCTCTTATCGTGCTGAGGATCAAATCGCAGCATGCTATGTATCGCTGTGTAGATCGCATCAGATCTATGGGTGCGAGAAAAAGATTGCAATGCATTACATACGCATGTCATACGGATATCATACGAATGGCATACGCATGTCACACAGATGCTAAGTGAAAAACCCCTACATAGCACTTGCCCAGCACTCTCATGTCATACAGATGCTAGGCAAGAAAAAAAAAAACGTGGACTTGCATGACCTATGCATGACACTTGTTCCACTTTTCGGGAGAAGTATCAGAGTGATTATCGCAAGTGGAACTACCCTAAGACCTAGGACATACTGCGAGAAAAACGGTCCTAGTGGAATGCAATAAAAAAAATCGCATTCCACTCTGACCAATTTTAGTCTATGTGCCAACACCCATCAGTGATTATTTTCTCGGCCCTAATCGTAGCGAGAAAACAGTTGCAGCGTGCTGCAGGTGGAATGCGATCTTGTTCCACTCGCACCCATACAAGTCTATGGGGCAAGAGAAACAATGCATTGCTCTCGTGTTACACCGGTGTAATGCAAGAGCAGTGCGATTCTCGCATCAGCCGGCAATGAAGGAAATGGGGAGATAAATCCCTCCCTCTCCACCGCAGCGCTGGCCCTCTCCTCTGCAACTGTGGTCTGATCGGACCACAGTCGCATGACACTCGGCTCTCGTTGTGCTGCGAGCGTGAGCAGAGTGTCATGCGAGCACTCCCAGTAATCCTCGTGTGGCCTCAGCCTAGTCAGAGCTTGGCCGCATGATTGTAGCCAAGTATATTTTTCCTATGAAACCCTCTCACTGAAGCGTTTCAGAGAAAAATATACCTGGCTGCAATTGTGCAGCCAAGCTCTGTTTCATTCTGTTCATTGTTTGGTCGTCATGAATCGGTGGACAGGCTACTTGTTAACCTGTAACCTGATCAGCAAAGGGAAGAAAAAAAGCTAAACACCAGAATTGCTTTTTTTTTTTTTTTTTTTTTTATCATTGCATGAAAATGAAATAAGAAGCAATCAAACATCATATGTTTCCCCAAATGGCATAAATGAAAGCATCAGGGTGCCACGCAAAAAAAAAACCCTCATACTGCGCCATCGACCGAAAAATGAAAATGTAACGGGGACTCAAACAATGATGGCACAAGCAAATTTTATTAGTTTTACAAATTATTTTTCGTTTCATAAAATTCCATGGGCGTGGACCTCTGACTTGTTCCCTCCCACCTGAATTACTGGTATGTTGTCTGTGATAGGTTTTACCCCTGCTGACCTAGGATACGTTAGTACCGGCATATGAGGGGATCCTCTTACTGTCACATCAGATTTTTTACCTTTAAAGGAGGGGACTCTATGTATATTGATGACTGGAATATAATATATCCCTTGTTGTATCTGGGTATAACCATCTATAACATCCAGTCATCCTCATTCTATTTGGCCCTGGTCCCCACGTTGTGAGGTTTTCTATTGTCCTCTTAATTATGTTGCCAGACTGAGGAATTGAGCATGTGCACTTTCCTTTTTTAATTGTTCTTGACTTTTCTAAAAAATAAAGATATTATGGATTGTATTACTCCATTGTGTGGTTTTCACATTTGTTTCATTATTACAGTGTTGTATACTAAAGCGATGCCGCTAAGTAGCATACATGTGTAAAATAAAAAAATAGTAGTAACTTTAGTGCCACAAGTTGTCACAAGTTGTAGATGAGTAATGTTTCCTCTCTCCCTTTCCAGCTGGTAACAGCGTTGAAGTGGACGAATCTCTATTCCAAGAAATGGACGATTTAGAATTGGATGACGAAGATGATTTAGATTACAACCCTATTGATTTAGAAAGTGATTGATCACCTTGGACTCATCGCTCTTCACATAAGTCACAGTATCTGTGACTAATAAATGTACATCCACTGCTCTCCATTTTTTTTTTTAAGTCATATTTTAACTATCAGGAGAGTTCTCTTCTGAACACTTCAAAGATCACACTGAATAAAGTGACTTAAAATCAATTGATTGGACTGTTTTTAATATCTGTGTTTTATGAAACTAAATGAAAAAATACCATTATGCCAGGAAATGGAGCACATGGTGGATGCAGGGGAAAAATTGTCATGTTCTTACGTGCACCTATATTTTTCATAGACTGGTATCATACGCCGTCTGTCACCACATACCAGATGACATGTGATACCTCCCAGCATTTGATACTATATAATTTTAGTATATCTGTGTGTGTGTTCTGCAGTGCCTCGTCAGAATGTGAACCATTTTCCATTATTGATGAGACTGCCACAAATAGCCAAGTGCTGTACCTTCAAGTAGTGGGAACCCCAATGATCAGCTAACTTATTGCTATTGAAATACTCAACTCATTAATGACCAGGCCTGGAAGGGCCATAACCCCATTGGGATCATATCCTATAAAATTAGTAAATTGGTGTCTGTTTTACATATGTCAGCATCTAACAGTAGCAACATGTGCTAGCGCTGATTGCTGCTTTTTAACCATCGAAAATCCTGTCAATTTTTGACAACTGCATTTAAATTACTAAGTTGCCTATGCAAATGTGCATCGGCCTATCCGTAATGTGATTGTGAGGTGCTGTTGGGTTACCATGATAGATGGAAGTCTTCTGAAGTCTTCCATGGCTATTATGTAGGTTCTCCTAAAAAACTGGGCTTCATATGAGAACCTCAATTTAACTATAAACTGGAATACTTTGATTCTTAACCCTTTTACAACCTTGGACGTTCCGGTATGCTGTATTTTGCGGTGCCTTCTTGTCCTTGGACATACCAGTACGTCCTTGCAATCACACTTGCACAGGAACTGAGATTGACGCTGGGAGTTTGGCTTACATGATAGCAGAGTCCTGGCTCTTACAGCCAGGAGTGGTTCTCACACTGCTTCTGACTGTTTAACCCCCTAAATGCTGCGATCAATAATGATAAATACAAAGGACACACAGTAACATAGTGAAGTTCAAATGAAAAAACAAAGCCTTGAAGTCACTCCATGATGAACATGATGAATGTAAATGAGAAACAAAAAGAAGAATGGGAGCCTAGAGCTAAAACATTCATTTAGGGAAATTCATACATAAAATGGACAATTGCCCAAATAGTAGTAAAGAAGGAAAAAATGCCCTGCACTTTAACAGCTGGGTGATACATTAAGGTGAAATGGGTACAGAATACAATATATAGTCTCATGCAGTCTACAAATAGCAATGTATACAATGTGCCCAATAATATATGTATAGGAAGTTTCTATAGAGTACACTAGTGAAGCGGTGACCAAGTGACACCGCAGTGCAGAGTAGGGTACGTTACCAGACGGCTGATGGATACAACCAAGGAAAGAGTTTTTTTGTGGGGGAGATTACATATACTGGCTGCCAATGAGCATAGAAAGAGGGGTAAGAATTAGGCGAGCAAAAACACCACAATATGCAATTGAACTCTTTAGGTGAGTTGATACGCTTTGTCGCCCCAATTATCACAATACTCAATATGGGTACAACAGATTTACAGATGTGTGTGTATGTGTATATAATATGCATGCATGCATACATATGTTCGTACGCTTCCTCTTCTCTGTTACCCTAGCTGGTCTCTCCTAACAACGTAGGTCTAAACTATTCCCTAAATGTTGCACCCAGATGCAAACTCTTGACACTGTCCACAGGACCGCCCCCCTCTCCGCATACACGGTTCGTTGGCACGCATTTCTCTCTAGACAGACTGAGGATACTGTTGCTTCCTTTGGGTAACCGGGCTGCTGGGCTCATCCAGGCGACGTCTTCTCTCGGGTAACTGGGCTCATCTAGGCGACGTCTTCTCTCTGGTAACCGGGCAGCTGGGCTTCTCCTGGTGACGTCTCCTCTCTGATCGGATTCCAACACACCACACTCAGACGTCCTCCAACGCCTCGTCTATGCAGTAATCCTTCAGGAGATGGCAGCTCTACCAGGTTCCCCAACCCTCGATGGGTGTTTGCTCCTCTCACATCTTTCAGCCTTAGGCTATGTGCGCACGTTGCATTTTTTTTTTCTTGCGTTTTGGTCATGTTTTAAACTGCACTATGTCAATGACAAACTGCATGCTTTTGCTTCCCCAGCAGAGGCTGAGAATTTCCATGCGCACGTTGTAGTTTTTTTTTTCTTTTTTTTTTTTTTTGTCAGCGTTTTGTTTGACAAATATTTGTCAATTTCTTTGTCAAAAAAAAGGAACTTGTTCATTCTTCACTGCGTTTTGTCAACATTTTCCACACATTGAGTTCACTATCTGAAAACTTACTGTCCAAAATGCAACAAAAACGCAGGGAAACCTGTTTTGACCGTGTTGTGTTTTTTTTTTTTTTTGTCAAACACTCTTACATTTGTCAAGTCTGCCAGAGGGTGCAGTTTTGTTGTCAAACTGGAACACAGCGTGCGCACATACCTTTAAAAGTATAACGCCAAAGCACGTAATGACTGGATGACACCTGTAGAGGAAGACAACAGCATAGGCAACATCGACATTGCAAACTGAGCCACATATCTAACAGGTGAAACCCCTGCAGTAGACCTCTTGAGATCTCTGAATATCCAGACTCTCATTCAAATCTTGGTTCTCTTTCGGAGTAACATTTCCCTCAGGGTCCTCAAGAGGATTCAGTTGCTCTTCTTCCAGCCACGGTGGTAACAACTCGACTGGCTCCGCTAGTGTTCTCAGGTGAAGGAGTGTCATGGTAATCTCCCTGCTGTTTTGAGACTAGTGACAGCCTTGGGATTGGAGCCTCCCATCCCCATCTAGACTACTCATTTAAATGAAGTTTCCTTTCCTTTGGCGTCTCATAAGTTAATTTAATTTTAGTTTTTGTTGTCAGCAGCTCATGGCAGTGCAGATCAGCTGTAGTTGTTTTGAGCCCACGCCCATTTAGGTTTAAATACTGGAGCTTTCCCAGCAAGTACTTTCTGTAAGAATTCATTTCTAGTCTTGCCAGTGTGGTGGAAGGAGCTGCTGAGGAATTGTTCCTGTGCTCATCCATCTGCTACTTTACAGTTTGTCTGCTGCTTTGAAGTTAGGTGTTTGTATCCTTCTGTTTGTTCCCTGTCTCTTTCCTTTCCCTCCATGTTTCTTAGTGTAGTGGCGAGTCTAGTGAAACCATTGGCCTGTTCATTAGGCAGGGTGAGTTTAAGGCCAGCTGAGGGTCCAAGGTATCCTGCTTGCAGACAGGTTGAAAGAACATGTATAGGAATACTAGGGAGCTCAGGAGTCAGCTTGAGGTGAGTTCAGGAGGTGCCCCCTCACCACTCCTTAGTGGCAAGGACCTCCATTGTATCATGACCTGAGTGTCCACCCCCACCCCTTTTTGTTGGTGTTTTTGTTGTGCATTAGACATGCGTCAGTCTGAATGCATGTGTTTCAGGCATTACATACATCTACTTGAGACTCTGTTGTACCCGGAACGGACTAACAGTTTTCGTCACCCAAACAGAGCTGCCACAGTCTCAGGAGCAGGAGTAGTGACTCTTCTATAGGCGGCGTGATCATGGAGATTTCAAAGTGACATGGCAGCTGCATATTTCGATGTAGGACACTGGGACCAGCCATTTCATCCTCAGTTTGGACTTTATGACCATCGGCAAACACTCGTTCCAGCATCGGGTAAGGCTGGGCTTCCCATCTCTTATTCAGCTTGCCTTTAGGGCGCTTTTCTTTTACTAGCACTTGATCTCCAGGCTCAAGTGGGAGCTTCTGCACTAGAGTGTTACCACTGTTCACCTGATGTAGTTGTTGCCCAGCTAGCCGCCAGATAGTCTGTAGCCATTAACGATGTTCCTTTACCCAAGAGGTGGCTGCCTGTTCGGTCAGGTTTTCAGGTTGATCTAGATTCAGTTCAAAGACCTCCTGTCCAGTTCTTCCGAACAACCGCAGATAGGGACTAAACCACGTAGCAGAATGGACCCGGTTGTTATAGGCCCACACAAACTCCTATAAATAATCCGGCCAGAGTAGCTTCTTATCTTCTAGACCACTCACTGCCATACAGTGGATACAGTTCCTCCATTACCTTGCCCTGGAAACACACGCCCTAGTCAGAATGTATCCACTTCAGACACCCATACATCGAATTAAGTCATGGTAAAAAGCTTGTGCAGCTGATTCGGTGGTATGATCTGTATTAGGCATGACCACAGTGAACTTAGGGAAATGGTCTGTTATGAACAGGCAGTTCTGTAGCCCCCGGGGTGAACATCCCATGAAGAGGTAGGCGACCATCAAGACTTCCACGGGTTCTTTCGTCCTAATGGATTGAGCAGTTGCTCGCTGCTCTGTGCTCTTAACAAGGTCACATACTTGGCACTGCCGAAATATTTTTTCTACAGCAGACTCAAGTCGGGAGTAGTATAAATAACACTGGAGTCACTGGTAAGTTTTTGCTGCTCCAAACTCATGAGCCTCTTTGACAACTTCCTTCACCAAATCCTTTGGGAGGACCACCTGCCACTTCACCTCAGTCTCCTTGGGGAGTTGTTTTCTGTGATAGAGTACAGTATCACAGATTTCCAACTGTTGTCACTGGTGAAGTATACTCTTCATATCAGTGTCAAGGCTATCCCTCTCTTCCTTGTCTGGGAGCTGTTGCCAGGCAGCCCATTGCTTCATTTGTCTCAAACCTACATCTCTATCTTGTGCCAGTCCCTTCTTTTCCTTAGTTCACCCCAAGGACTTAGTTAGGACACACGCCTCTACCACTGACAAGGCCACCGACATTGGAGATGTAAACTTTCAGAAGTCAGGTTTCTTCCTCTTCCAAATCTTCATTGCGATCCCCCAAGGGCACCTCCACGGTTACTCCTGACAAACCATCTGCATTAGCATTCTAGCTGCGGCACGATACTGGATTCTAAAGTCAAACTTCGCTAAGGGAGCCACCCATCGCTGCTCCAAGGGTCCTAATTTACATTTTCTAAGTGGGCCAGAGGGTTGTTATCCATTTGGACCTGGATCTTGGTCCCGGTCAGGTAGCTCACAAATTTTTCGGTCTTTGCCCACACCAGAGCCAGCAGCTCCAGGCGGAAAGAACCATAATTATGTTTTTTTTTTCTGCATCCTGGAGAGACCAACTTGCATATGTGATCACTGTTTCTCGACCATCCTGTTCTTGGAACAGAACCGCTCCCAAGCCGTGAAGACTACCATCTGTGTATAATAGGAAGGGTTTGTCAAAATTTCAGGGCCTGGAAGGCTTCTCCTTGTTTCTGGGACCAGGGGATGGCTCGATTTGTCGGCACACCCGCTGTCCCTCGCTGTAGCTCATTCAGGGGCCCTGCCAGCCTGACAATGTCTTTCACGAAGTGGTGGCAGTATCCCACTAGTCTTAGGAAGGCTTTTAGCTCTTCCAAAGTCCGGGGAGTTGACCATTCCTGGATAGCAGCCACCTTCTCTTGTGACGGTAATACTCCATCTCGTGACATGATATGGCCCAGATACTCAATCTCCGTCTTAAAGAGATTACATTATTTTTGTTTCACCTTGGCTGTAAACCCACAAGTAGCTGAGCACCTGCCACAGATGGTCGAGATGTTCTTGAAACAAGTTGGAATAGACGATAATGTTGTCCAGGTACATGAGGGTGGCTTTAAAATTCAGGTTCCGCAAACACTTCTCCATCAGCCGTTGAAAGGTACCTGGGGCGTTAGGCCGAATGGCATTTAGTGAAACTCGTACGAGCCCATTGGGAAAATAAAGTAGGTCTTCTCTTTGTCTTTGGCTGCCACCGGTACCATACAATCATTGAGTTTCCTACACCGCGTGCAGAATTATTAGGCAAGTTGTATTTTAGAAGATTTTTTTTATTATTGATCAACAACTATGTTCTCAATCAACCCAAAAGACTCATAAATATCAAAGCTTAATATTTTTGGAAGTTGGAGTGGGGATTTTTTAGATTTGGCTATCTTAGGAGGATATCTGTTTTTGCAGGTAACTATTACAGTGTAGAATTATTAGGCAACTTAATAAAAAACAAATATATTCCCATCTCACTTGTTTATTTTCACCAGGTAAACCAATATAACTGGACAAAATTTAGAAATAAACATTTCTGACATGCAAAAACAAAACCCCAAAAAATTAGTGACCAATATACCCACCTTTCTTTATGATGACACTCAACAGCCTACCATCCATAGATTGTCAGTTGCTTGATCTGGTTATGATCAACATTGCGTGCAGCAGCCACCACAGCCTCCCAGACACTGTTTCGAGAGGTGTACTGGTTTCCCTTCCTGTAGATCTCAGATTTTATGAGGGACCTCAGGTTCTCTATGGGGTTCAGATCAGGTGAACAAGGGGGCCATGTTATTATTTTTTCATCTTTTAGACCTTTACTGGCCAGCCACACTGTGGAGTAGTTGGATGCATGTAATGGAGCATTGTCCTTCATGAAAATCATGTTTTTCTTGAACGATACTGGCTTCTTCCTGTACCACTGCTTGAAGAAGTTGTCTTCCAGAAACTGGCAGTAGGTCTGGGAGTTGAGCTTCACTCTATCCTCAACCCGAAAAGGTCCCACAAGTTCATCTTTGATGATACCAGCCCATACCAGTACCCCACCTCTACCTTGCTGGTGTCTGAGTTGGAGTGGAGCTCTCTGCCCTTAACTGATACAGACTTTGGCCCATCCATTTGGCCCATCAAGAGTCACTCTCATTTCATCAGTCCATAAAACCTTTGAAAAATCAGTCTTAAGATATTTCTTGGCCCAGTCTTGACGTTTTATCTTATGTTTCTTGTTCAAAGGTGGTCGTTTTTCAGCCTTCCTTACCTTGGCCATGTCCCTGAGTATGGCACACCTTGTGCTTTTTGATACTCCAGTAACGTTGCAGCTCTGAAATATGGCCAAACTGGTGGCAAATGGCATTTTGGCAGCTTCACGCTTGATTTTCCTCAACGCATGGGCAGTTATTTTGCGCCTTTTTGCCCAACACGATTCTTGCGACCCTGTTGGCTATTTGCCATGAAACACTTGATTGTTCGATGATCACGCTTCAAAAGTTTGGCAATTTCAAGACTGCTGCATCCCTCTGCAAGACATCTCACAAGTTTGGACTTTTCAGAGCACGTCAAATCTCTCTTCTGACCCATTTTTCCAAAGGAAAGGAAGTTGCCTAATAAGTATGCACCCCTTATATAGGGTGTTGATGTCATTACACCACACCCCTCCTCATTACAGAGATGCACATCACCTGATTTACTTAATTGGTAGTTGGCTTTCAAGACTATACAGCTTGGAGAAGGACAACATGTAGAAAAAGTATCGTGATAAAAATACTCTTGCCTAATAATTCTGCACACAGTGTATAATCCACACACAATCTCACTGTCCCATCCTTCTACTTGACAAGGAACACCAGTGCCGCCCAAGGATTCCGACTTGCTTGCACCACCGCTGACTCTAACATCTGCCCCAGCAATGTCTTCACTTCCTGATATTGCTTGGGAGAAATCTGTCAATATCGTTAACGGATCGGGCTGCGTCTTAAATTGGTATCTTGTGAGTGATTGCCTCCATGCAGCCAAAGTATTCCATGTGGTAGGTGAATGCAGCCTGATTTTTACATAGCATTTCTTCTAACGCCTGCACACACTCAGAACCAAGGGATTTCTTATCTACCACCATCTGATCCAGAATAACTCGCGCACTTCATTCTGGGGACGGCTTTTCTCTATTAAACCCATAGAAAATGTAGTAAAAATGTAATGCTGAGGCTGTGTTCACACGTAGCATAAATGCTGCGTTTTTTTCTGCCGGTGTCCGCATCACACAACGCAATAACAATACTCTCCGATTATTGTATGCTTGCTGCATTTTTTGTGTGTTTCCTTTAATGTTTCATACATGCTTGTTGCAGATGTGAACCTGGGGTTTTATTGCTTTAATACTACAGAAAAGCTTTGATTCCGCGTTCACAAATGCAACTGAATTTTTTTGCTTCCTTTTTTTTCAGGCACCACAAAGAAGCCTATACAGAAAAAAACATCAAAAGCGCAAAGTTCAGCAGCGTCTTTAGATGCACTGAGGGCATTTAGGCCCTGTGCACACTAGAAAAAGGATTTTTCTCAAGAAATTCCTTAAGAGTCTGAATGATTAGCGCACTTGCGTTCAAAAAACACACCAATAACGCATGCATTTTTACCCCATTTTTTATGCATTTTTTCCGCAGGTTGGTCCCTGAGTTCTTTTACCATTATCTATGGCAAAAAAGGCGGGTACCTGCAGAAAACAAGTGACATGCTCATTCTTTTTCTCAAGAAATTCTGCAGAAAGAATGTTCTTGAGAAAAAAATGCAGTGTGCGGATAGTTATTTTTTTATATTTTTTTTTGCCATAGGTTTTGCTGGGAAATGTCTGCAGAAAGGTTGCAACCATTTTCTCAAGAAATATCTGCAGCAAAAATGCAATAAAAAAGCGGGTAAAAACGCAGCGTGTGCACAGGGCCTTAGTCCGTGTTCACATGTAGCGTAAATGTTGCATTTTTTTCTGCTGTCTTTTTTTTTTTTTTGCACATAAATTCTGTTGTGTTTAACTGTCTGAAAAAAAAGTGGATGTGTTTTCATGAAAAGACAATTCTGAACTGTGCGGTTTTGGTGCTTTTTTTTTCTCGAGGTTTCTATGTGGAGCTTAAAGAAACACATGGAGAAAACTGCAGTTACTTTTTAAATGCAGAATCAAACATTTTCTGTACTATAAAAAACACTAACAAACACAGATTCACATCTGAAACAAAACCGCGTGAAATAATTGAGAAAAGGTATAAAAAAAAAAATGCAGCAAAAATGGAATAATCAAAGATTATTATTGTGTAGCTGGTGCAGATGTGACGCCCTGGTGCCACAGGTGGTCACACAGAGTACGCCCCCGCATAACACCATCCCTCACAGGGTTACACCAAAGCCAACAAAACTTTAGCCACCCCCCAGGGTAGGACAAGCACACCAGTGGGCGGGACCAGGCAGATGGAGAACGCTCACCTAGGGTTTTAGAGAACCCAGGGGCGGGAAAAGAGGAGTTGAAGTGCTGAGTTCAAAGTGAAAGAAGTAGGAGTGAGTGAGGAGGTGAAGTGCAAGAAAAGTCAGAAAGCAAAGGCTTTGGGGTTGGAGCCCCGGCGTTCTGGCTAGGTGGCAGACGGTGGTCAGTGTCTGACAGGAGACGGGAAGACGGTGGTGGACCGGGACAGGGTAGGAGCCCGCCGGTACCTACACCGGAGAACCGACCCGGAAACCGTGCACAGAGGGGGTACTTGGACCCTGAAGCCAGAACCGGAACCAACGGCCTCGCTAATTAACCAATTGTGTGCGGGATTATAGGTCCTGTCCCAACCAAAATCCCAAAAGAAGACAACAGCCCACCGAGGGGGATAGGGCATCTGCCAGGGCCTGGTAGATCCTAAGGGCCAGCGTCAGCGGGCAAGGCTTCCAACAAAAGTACCGGGAGCGGACTCCTGTGTTCCAAACCAGGAAGTCCACATACACCAAAAATAGTGCAAAGGAAAGTGACACAGAACATCACCCTGGGTGAGGGACCAGAATACACCCGGCATCGGAGCTCCGGCCACCGGCACCTTGGTTTACCACGGACTTGTGTGATTTCTTCAATAGTGAGTACACCAACCTCCCCCGGTCCATTCACCACAACCTGTGGGTGGCGTCACGAACTTAACCCCCAAAAACAACCGCGGCCTTGGCCGTGGACCTCCCCACCGAACACCACCCCTCACGTAGCGCCAGCATCCCTTCAGAGCGACGTGATCCCCCTGGGTCCGGGAGGAGCTCGAGCCACCCACCGACGAGCCCAGATCCGAGTGGCTCAGCAGCCGGCCGAGCCCCGGGGCGGTACACATGCAGATCTCACCAATGTGGCACACATGTATCTGGAGAATAAGGTGCTGCCACTCTTTGAGGAGAGATGGTATAAAGTCATTATTATTATTATTATTGTTTATTTATAGAGCACCATTGATTCCATGGTGCTGTACATGAGGGGGTTACATACAGAATACATATACAAGTTACAATAGACAGACTGGTACAGAGGGAAGAGGGCCCTGCCCTTGCGGGCTTACATCCTAAAGGATTTTGGGGAGGAGACAGTAGGTGGGGTGTAGGTGGGGCGGCAGCTCCGCACGGTGGTGGGGCGGCAGCTCCGCACGGTGGTGGGGCGGCAGCTCCGCACGGTGGTGGGGCGGCAGCTCCGCACGGTGGTGGGGCGGCAGCTCCGCACGATGGTGGGGCAGTGGCGTCATTGTAGATTATAGGCATTTCTGAACAGATGAGTTTTCAGAGTCCGTTTGAAGTTTGCAAGTGTAGTAGATAGTCTGATGTGTTGAGGCAGTGAGTTCCAGGAGACTGGGGATGCTCGGGAGAAGTCTTGGAGTCGGTTGCATGAGGAGCGAATGAGAGAGGAGGAGAGAAGGAGATCTTGGGAGGACCGGAGGTTACGTTTTGGAGTGTAGCGAGAGATTAGTTCAGAGATATATGGAGGAGACAGATTATGGATAGCTTTGTAGGTCAGGGTTAGTAGTTTGAATTGGATACGATAGATGATTGGGAGCCAGTGGAGGGTCTTGCAGAGAGGAGAAGCGGGGTGGTATTGAGGAGAGAGGTGGATCATTCGGGCAGCAGAGTTAAGGATGGACTGGAGAGGGGTGAGTGTGTTAGCAGGGAGACCACAGAGGAGGATGTTGCAGTAGTCGATGCGGGAGATTATGAGGGCATGCACTAGCATTTTTGTAGATTGGGGATTGAGGAAAGGGCGGATTCTGGAGATATTTTTGAGTTGAAAACGGCAGGAGGTGGTGAGGGATTGGATGTGCGGTATGAAGGACAGGGCAGAGTCAAAGGTCACTCCGAGGCACCGAACTTTGGGTGCTGGGGAGAGCGTGATGTTATTAATTGTAATGGATAGGTCAGGTGGAGAGTGTAGGGGAGATGGAGGAAAGATGATCAGTTCAGTTTTGGCCACGTTAAGCTTTAGAAAGCGAGAGGAAAAGAAGGAAGATATAGCAGATAGGCACTCTGGGATTCTGGACAGCAGAGATGTGACATCTGGACCAGAGAGGTAGATCTGAGTGTCATCGGCATATAGGTGGTACTGAAAGCCATGGGACTTTATGAGTTGTCCCAGGCCAAATGTATAGATAGAAAAAAGTAAGGGTCCCAGGACAGAGCCTTGAGGGACACCAACAGAGAGAGAACGGGATGAAGAGGTTGTGTGGGAATGGGAGACACTAAAAGTGCGGTTGGAGAGGTATGAAGAGATCCATGAGAGGGCGAGATCTCTGACACCAAGGGAAGAGAGGATCTGTAGTAGCAGGGAGTGGTCAACAGTGTCAAAGGCTGAGGATAGGTCTAGAAGTAGGAGTACAGAGAAGTGGTTGTTAGCTTTGGCGGTAAGTAAGTCATTTGTGATTTTAGTCAGGGCAGTTTCAGTGGAATGATGTGGACGGAAGCCGGACTGTAGGTTGTCAAAGAGAGAGTTAGAGGAGAGGTGGGAGGAAAGTTCAGCATGGACGTGCTGTTCCAGGAGTTTTGAGGCAAGTGGGAGTAGCGATATGGGTCGATAGCTGGTAGTAGAGGTTGGGTCGAGGGAAGGTTTCTTTAGGATAGGTGTGACTGTTGCATGCTTAAAGGCAGAAGGGAAGGTACCAGTTGTTAGAGATAGGTTGAAGAGATGGGATAAGGCTGGAATAAGGATAGTGGTGAGGTTGGGGAGGAGGTGGGATGGGATGGGGTCAAGTGCGCATGTGGTGAGGTGTGCTTTTGAGAGAAGATGTGCAAGCTCTCCTTCGGTGATGGTGGGGAGGAAGTTTATGGGGGAGGAGCAGTGGTCTGTTATATGAAGGGGTTGTGGTGGTTCAGCAGAAAAGACTTGTCTGGTTTGGTCGATCTTTTCTTTGAAATATGTGGCAAATTCTTCTGCGGAGATGAGGGAGGTTGGAGGGGGCAGCGGTGGGCGAAGGAGGGAGGTAAAAGTGTTAAATAGCTGTTTGGGGTTGTGTGTTAAAGAGGATATGAGGTTTTTGAAGTAATTCTGTTTAGCAGAGGTAAGGGCCAAGCGAAATGTGTGAATTGTATTTTTGAATGTGGTGAAGTCTTCCTGGGAGTGCGTTTTCTTCCAGCGCCGCTCTGCGGCTCTAGACACTTGCCGTAGTTTTTTAGTGAGGCTGTTGTGCCAGGGTTGTCTATTGATTCGTCTTGCTCTGCCGTTCACAAGAGGAGCGACTGAATCAATAGCTGATGTGAGAGTGGCGTTGTAGAAAATGGTGGCACTGTTTGTGTCGTGGAGTGAAGATATGGAGGACAGCGGTAGGATAGAGTCAGAAAGGGTGTGTATGTTGATGTGTGCAAGGTTTCTGCGGGGGTGTGATACGTGCTGGACAGGGGGGGCAGGTGAGGAGGACAGGGCTGAAAAGGTCAGCAGATGGTGGTCAGATAAGGGGAGAGGGGAGGTAGTGAGGTTAGATAGAGAGCAGAGACGGGTGAAGATAAGGTCTAGTGTGTGGCCATCTTTGTGGGTGGCAGAGGCGGACAACTGAGTTAGACCAAAAGATGAGGCGAGGGAGAGGAGTTTGGAGGCTGCTGACTGGCGGGTGTCAGTAGGGATGTTGAAGTCACCCATGATGATAGTGGGGATGTCGGCAGAGAGAAAGTGTAGAAGCCAGGCAGAGAACTGGTCAATAAAGGCAGTGGTTGGGCCCGGGGGTCTGTATATGACGGCCACTTGGAGGTTGGAGGGAGAATAGATGCGGACAGAGTGCACTTCAAAGGAAGGCAGGACAAGGGAGGGTAGAGGTGGCATTGGGGTGAAGCTGCAGTTGTTAGAAAGGAGGAGGCCCACTCCTCCACCCTGTCTATTGCCAGGGCGAGGAGTGTGGGTGAAGTGGAGGCCACCGTAGCACAGCGCAGCAGGGGAGGCAGTGTTGGATGGTGTCAGCCATGTTTCGGTGAGGGCCAGAAAGGATAGACTGCTAGAGGTAAAGAGGTCGTGAATGTACACTTGGATAGGAGTTCTGGAATCTCTGGACTGAGAGCGGCACAGGTTATAGCCCCATTGGTGGGATCCGCATCTACTATACAAATCATGTGGATAGGTCATAAATGTACAGGATGAGACAAGACAATGCATGATGGAGCCGGTGCTGCATGTACTGACGACTAAAAAGGACAAAATACAGATGGTAAAGGGGATTGTAAGAAATTAGAAAAAATATTGTTTTTCTGGATACTAAAGTATCCTGCCGTTATATGTGCCACTGCCTCTCAGCTCCACTGACCTGAACAGATTGAGGTGCAGTACAACATACACAACATGAGGACAGGGGAAGATGAGGGAGTGCTGTGTATGGAAGAACTACGGCGTATAGACCATAATACCTTTATTAACTTTGGGGGTGTGGGCTCACACCAGTTGGCAATGCTGAAAATAATTTTGTTAGGGAATTTGTAAGACAAATCCATGCCGAATCATGTAATATTCTGCAGAACATCATAATACACACTTCAGCTACTACACATCCTCATCATTAGAGTTGAGCGCGGTTCGTGGTTCGAGGTTCTCCAGTTCGCGGCTCGAGTGATTTTGGGGGCTGTTCTAGATCGAACTAGAACTCGAGCTTTTTGCTAAAGCTCGATAGTTCTAGATACGTTCGAGAACGGTTCTAGCAGCAAAAAGACAAGCTAATTACTAGCTGGCTTTCCGCTGTAATAGTGTAAGTCACTCTGTGACTCACACTATTATGAAATTTCAGTGTATAGTGTGTGGGAACAGCGCATTCAGATCACTGCTGTTTGGATAATGGTGATCGCCTTTTTTTTTTTTTCCTTGTCTTCCTTCCCTAAGTGCGCGCGTGTAGTGGGGCGGGCCAGCATGTCAGCCAATCCCAGACACACACACAGCTAAGTGGACTTTTAGCCAGAGAAGCAACGGCATGTGTGATAGGATGTCCATGTCACATGTCCCTGCATTATAAAAACGGACATTTTCCTCCAGCACGCCATTATCTGCCTTCTGCGTCTTGGTGTCAGTCACTGCTGGCGTAGCTCCTGTCTCCGATACTGCTGTGTACGCTCTATACACAGCGCTATACAGAATAGGGATAGAAGTTTCTTTCAGCCCTTGTAAGGGCTAATACCGGCAGGGTCAGAGCCATAGGTGACAGTCAGGTCCGTGAAAACAGATTTTAACAGCTACACAAGATGACAGCGTCTTTGTAGCTAAGGTCAGGGATTTCCTCGCTGCATTTCCCCATTAGGAGGGATAGAAAGGGAGGCTTCCTTTCCTCTACCCAGACCCACAACCCTGCCACTGTACCCTCCTGCCCTTTGCACACTCAAACTCATTGTTACTAAGCCATTATACCAGCAAACATTGAGGAAACTTAGTGGCATCCTAAAAGTGGCTGTTGGACTTCATTATTGTCCCACTAGTGCAAAGATATTTGCAGCACGTCTGGCAGAATTGCACACTCAAACTCATTGTTACTAAGCCATTATACTAGCAAACACTGAGGAAACTTAGTGGCATCCTAAAAGTGGCTGTTGGACTTCATTATTGTCCCACTAGTGCACAGATATTTGCAGCACGTCTGCCTGCATTGCACACTCAAACTCATTATAACTAAGCCATTATACTAGCAAACACTGAGGAAACTTAGTGGCATCCTAAAAGTGCCTGCTGGACTTCATTATTGTCCCACTAGTGCAAAGATATTTGCAGCACGTCTGCCTGCATTGCACACTCAAAATCATTGTTACTAAGCCATTATACTAGCAAACTATGCTGCCAGTTTAAGGGCCGTAGTTGCATTGTCAGGGATAATTATTGTTGTTTATTCTGCTGTTAATAAAGCTAGACCACAGCTGAAATCTACACCACCTCTCAATTTTTACTACCAGATTTTAAGTGCACAATCTTGTTGCAATCAAAATGAGTGGCAAAATGACAGATGCTGGTGGAAAGGGGAAGAGGCGTGTTGGAAAAGGAAAAAAAGGGTTTGTCCGTGGGGAAGGTGGCAAAGCTCCATTAACATCTGCTGAAGATAGACCATCTTCCAGCAAAAGTAAGATGTCTACTACTTACCGTGGACAATCCGATGTGCTCCCTTTTTTACGGACACGAACAACTGGAACAAAGGTAGATGATGGCCAAAAAAGGAAAATGCTTGAATGGATCTCAAGTGGTCCAACAAGTGCCCTCTCCGCCACCTCAACTACCGCATCCAAAAAACACCAGTCCTCTGAGTTGTCAGCCCAATCACACTTGCATTCTCCCAGCTCTGAAGTCTCCATCCGCCCTGCACAGTATGGTAGAACTGAGATGGCTGAGTCTGCAGAGCTGTTCAGTCACACTATAGCCTGGGAATCAGAGGTCTGCTCCCAAGCTACAGTGAGTACAGACCAGGAAATGGTCTGCAGTGATGCCCAGAACCTTTGTGACTCTGATTCAGGCCATGAGGACCAAGTTTCTGAGCATAATGTTGACCCTTTTTCACAAACTGTAACACCTGTTGTTATAGACAATGAGGAACATACTGATTACGATGAGACGCAGATACCCGATTGGGATGACAACTTAAGTATTCGGTCAGGGCAAGAAGAGGCTCGGGCTGAGGGTGAGGGTAGTGCAAACACAACAATTGATGAGGAAGTTCTAGATCCCACCTACTGTCAACCCATAGTCAGGCACTCGAGGAGGTCAACAGAGGCGGTGGAGGAGGATGCAACCGACGACGAAGTTACCTTGCGCCTTCCTGGACAGAGTCAGAGCACTGGTAGCACGTCTACAACTTCATCCTCAGCCACCCCTCTGCCTCTGAGCACTAGTCGGGGGGGCTCAGCAGGTCGCATGCCCTCTAAGACTTGCCTAGCCTGGTCCTTTTTTGACATAGCAAAAGATCGCCCAAATTATGTGATCTGTAAAATTTGTCGTAATTCTGTTAGTAGAGGGCAAAACCTCAGCAGTTTGACAACTTCTTCCATGAATCGTCACATGAATAAATATCATATATCCCAGTGGGAAGCTCACCGTGCTGCAATGCGGCCTAGCGGAGCGAACCATCCACCGCCTGCCCCTTCCAGTGCATTCGCGCGCTCTTCATCTTCTAGGACTGTGGGGACAGCTGTCACACCTGGTTTTCCACGCACAACTTCCACCACTGTAACCGCAACAGGTAGTTTGCTTGGTAGGTCGTCAGTTGGTTTGGAAGGGGAAACGAGTGCGTGTGTACAGCTCTCTCAGACATCGATAGCACCAACGTTGGATGAAGGCAACATCATGTCTATGCCTGCACTTTCCTCACAAACCTGCATTTTTCCAGGGACACCCTACTCAACACCGTCTACACACAGCAGCCAGATCTCTGTCCCTTAGATGTGGACAAATAAAAGGCCATTTCCTGCGACCCATGACAAAGCTAAGAGGTTGACTTTATCCCTCTGTATGCTCTTGGCTACCGAAATGCTGCCTTTCCGCCTGGTGGACAACCTCAGGAGGGGTGGTGCCTCCTCCCCGGACCTATGGAGGCTGTGATTGGCTGACGAACGACGCTCAACCAATCACAGCCACTGTAATGTTCCAGCCATTGAAAGTGGCTGAAACATTGAAATCCAGCCCTGACCAGTGCAGCTGTAGCACTGGCCGTGGCTGGAGCTGGGTGACCTCACTGGATCACCCTCCCCCAGCTCCAGCAGCTCTGATTGGAGAGATCGGCCTTGTGACCGATCTCTCCAATCACAGTGGACCTGTTGCCGGTGACAGCCCCCCTCAGCTTCACTTGTCGGTCCTGCAGCACGCCAGCACAGTGAGTGTATACAGTGCAATGGCAGGGCGACAAGCTCCGGTCCCATGTGGTTATGTGACCGGAGCATGGGACCCGGAAGTTGCCGCGCTGCTATTGCACTGTATCAAACCAGTGAAAAGCCTCCCGATCCGCCGCCGCCCTCCTCCATCTGCCACCGCTCTCCCCGATCTGCTGCCCGGCCCTTCCCCCTCGTGATCAGCTGCCCGACCCCTCCCCTTCCTGATCGGCTGCTCGCCCTCTCACCTCCGTGATGTGCTGCCCGCCCCCTCACCCCCGTGATCTGCGCTCCCTCACCTGTCACCCCCGTGATGTGCGCTCCCTCACCTGCCACCCCCGTGATGTGCGCTCCCTCACCTGTCACCCCCGTGATGTGCGCTCCCTCACCTTTCACCCCCGTGATGTGCGCTCCCTCACCTGTCACCCCCGTGATGTGCGCTCCCTCACCTTTCACCCCCGTGATGTACGCTCCCTCACCTGTCACCCCCGTGATGTGCGCTCCCTCACCCGTCACCCCCGTGAGGTGCGCTCCCTCACCTGTTACCCCCGTGATGTGTGCTCTCTCACCTGTCACCCCCGTGATGTGCGCTCCCTCACCTGTCACCCCCGTGATGTGTGCTCCCTCACCTGTCACCCCCGTGATGTGCGCTCCCTCACCTGTCACCCCCGTGATGTGCGCTCCATCACTTGTCACCCCCGTGATGTACGCTCTCTCACCTGTCACCCCCGTGATGTGCGCTCCTTCACCTGTCACCCCCGTGATGTGCGCTCCCTCACCTGTCACCCCCGTGATGTGCGCTCCCTGACTTGTCACCCCCGTGATGTGCGCTCCCTCACCTGTCACCCCCGTGATGTGCGCTCCCTCACCTGTCACCCCCGTGATGTGTGCTCTCCCACCTGTCACCCCTGTGATGTGCGCTCCCTCACCTGTGACCCCCGTTATGTGCGCTCCCTCACCTGTCACCCCCGTGATCTGTGCTCCCTCACCTGTCACCCCCGTGATCTGCTGCCCGCTCTCCGCTCACCTGACTCCCCCGTGATCTGCGCTACCTCTCCCACCTCTCACCCTCCCCGATCTGCTGCCTCCTTCATCTCCAGTGATCCTGCTGCTTAGATCCATCCTGTAAGGTAACTATCCCCAATCTCACCTCCCACTCCCTTCCCTCCATCTTCCGCCGCTCCTGCATCCACTGCGCCCCCTCCCATCCGCCGCCACCCTATCCCAGCCGCCGCCGTCTCACATTAACAGATGCTCCCTTTATATGCTGCTGCCCCTCATCTGCCGCCCCCCATCTGCCGCCCCCCCATCTGCTCTTGTTCTGATGCATCCTGTAAGTATTGTTCGTGGTTCTTTTCAACTATCCCCAATCACATCTCCCACTCCCTCCCCCCCTCCTCCCCCACCCGCTTGCCGCCAAGTGCTGATCAGCTACGTGATTGGCTGATCAGGTACGTAATTGTTGCTCGAGTTTTGCTTTTTTTTGTGCACCCCAAATAAAAAAAAAAAAGGCAAAACTTGAACAATTAGGTACGTGATCAGCAATCGTCCTGCAGTCGTACTCGACTTTGGACAGGACTTCTTTTTTCCATCCCACCTAGTCCCCCCCCTTTTAGCAGAACATCCGTGCGTGTGTCCTGATTTATTTTTTTTTATGCCATGGGGGTCTAGTTTCCAAAATGGGGTCACATGTGGGGGAGCTCCACTGTTTCGGCACCTCAGGGGGTCTCCAAACACAACATGGAATACGTTAATTATTCCAGACAATTTTGCGTTTGAAAAGTCAAATGACGCTCCTTGCATTCCGAGCCATGCTGTGCGCCCAAACATTTGATTTCCACCACATATGAGGTATTTGTGTACTCAGGAGAAATTGCACCATACATTTTATGGTGCAATTTTTCCTGATACCCTTGTGAAAAAAGCTACCTGGTTGAAGTAACAATTTTGTGGTAAAAAATGTTTTTTTTATTTTCACGGCTCAACTTTATTAACTTTTGTGAAGCCCCCAGAGGTACAAAGTGCTCAATAAACATCTAGATAAATTCCATGAGGGGTCTAGTTTCCAAAATGGGGTCACATGTGGGGGAGCTCTACTGTTTCGTTACCTCAGGGGCTCTCCAAACGCAACATGGTGCGGCTAACGATTCCAGCTAATTTTTTGTTCAAAAAGTCAAATGACGCTCCTTCCTTTCTGAGTCCTGCCGTGCGCCCAAACAGTAGTTTTTCGCCACATATGAGGTATATGCGTGCTCAGAAGACATTGCCCAACAAATTATGGGGGTTCATTTAATCCTGCTACCCTTGTGAATATGCAATATTTGAGGCTAAATTAATATTTTTGTTGCAAAATGTAAAATGTTCATTTTTTCGTTCCTTATTGCTTTAGTTACTGTGAAGCACCTGAAGGGTTAATAACCTTCTTGAATGTGGTTTTGAGTAGCCTGAGGGGTGCCGTTTTTGGAATGGTGTCACTTTTGGGTGTTTTGTATCATGTAGACCTTTCAAAATCGCTTCAAATGTGATGTGGTCCTTAAAAAAAAAGTGGCTTTGTAAATTTTGTTGTAAAAATGAGAAATTGCTCATAAACTTTGAACCCCCATAACTTCCATTTTTTTTTTCCCAAAATTGTTCTGATGTAAAGTAGACATGTGGGAAATGTTATTTATTAATTATTTTGTGTCATATGTCTCGTTGGGTTTAGAGCATAAAAATTAAAAGTTTGAAAATTACAAAATTTTCAAAATTTTCGTGAAATTTCCATTTTTTTCACAAAGAAACGCAAAAAATATCGGCCTAAATTTACCACTAACATGAAGCCCAATATGTCACGAAAAAACAGTCTCAGAATCACCGGGATCCTCTGAAGCGTTCCAGAGTTAATACCTCATAAAGTGACACTGGTCAGAATTGCAAAAAATGGCCTGGTCTTTAGATAGATAGAGAAATAGATAGATAATGGATAGATAGATGGATAATCAATAGATTGATCTGTCCTCTATCAATCAATAGATAGAGTCCCTGTGAGGACACTGCAGTTCTCAAGGTCGGTAGTGTGTGCACATCACCGACCGTGAGAAATGACCTGTAATTACCTCTGCAGGCTCGTTACGAGGCTGCATTCAGTATGTGTCAGTCGTGGCTGGTTGCAAGCGTCGTGGGACCTCGGTGGATTACGCCGGAGCTGTGTGTTTGGGGGGAGTTAATAAAGGGGTGAAAGAGGGGGTTTTATTGTCTTTTATTTAAAATAAAGGATTTTTAGGTGTGTGTGTTTATTCACTTTACTTACGGGTTAATCATGGAAGCTGTCTCCTAGACGCTGCCATGATTAAGCCTGGACTTAAATGGCAGCCCGCGTTTTTTTTTTTATATGTACGTTTGATTTCTATGTGTATTATATGTCTGTGTGTGAGTGCGATATGTATTCTATATGTCTGTGTCTGATATGTGTGTGTTTACTCTCTGCACGGCTTCCTCTTCCTGTCATAATGACATCACTTCCCTGCAAGACGCAGGCAGTGATGAACATTATGTCTCGAAAACGCGAAATATCGCAGGGAATAAACTCAGGAAAACGCAATGAACCGCACAGAATTTGCTACCTGCGTTATTCCCTGCGGGATTTCACAATTACATTACAGTCAATGGAGTGAAATCCCGCAGCCACCTGCGGAAAAGAAGTGACATGCAATTGTTTTTGCTGCGAGAATCCTGCAGCAAAACATGCAGCTGTCAAAATCCGCATAGTGCGCACAGCATTTTTTTTCCCATAGGATTTGCTGGTGAATCACTGCAGAGATGTTATGAACATTTTCTGCAGCAAATCCACAGGAAATCCGCGGCACAAACCGGCAAGTGCGCACAGGGCCTTACTCTGATATTGCCGTGTTTCAGATAAAACATACATTTAGTATCTAGCCAGGAACGTTGTAGCCAGGAGGCCAGTCGCCAGCAGCTTTTCCCTGCTCTGCTGCCATAGACTAACTGGTGTTGCCCCTGTGTGTTTGACATTCTGCACAATGACTAGCCGAATCTCAAAAGTGTGTACTATACGCTGTTAGGATTTCACTTGCTGATACAAGTGATCATGTGATCACTCAGAAGTGATTTACAGATGGGTGGTCATCTGCCGACTGACATGTCCTCCTGCTTCTCTCATTGTTATTTTTTGGTGAGAGAAAAAGGAGCAGACTTCATTCGGCAGATGACCACATGTTGCAAAGTCGTCACATGATCACAGTGATCACATGATGACCGTTCGAATCGGCAAGTGAAATCCTAACAAAGCACATATTACACACGTTTAGGATAGGGCAGGTCAATATTCATAATTACAAACATGTAAATTACACCAATATAATACACACATACACATTAGACACTATACACGGGGTAAAATAAGTATAAATGCAGGTCATACGAGCATCACATCACAGGCTCCCTATGATGTGATTACACCTATCAGGGACCGAAGCTGCAGAGCAAGTGTTGGACAGGGAGCTAGTAGCTATCTGCTCCTCAATAGTGTTCAACCATGCATTCAAGGAAATAGCGAAAGCCTCATCACTCACAGGCCCAGTCGTTGTTCCCTTGCATAAATTACACCATATACATGACACAAATGTGACGCCCTGGCAAAACCAGGTAGTCACACAACTAGGCCCCCACATAACACCATCCCACACAGGGTTACACACAGCCGACCTGAAACCCTAGTCACCCCCCCAGTGTAGGAAAGGCACACCAGTGGGCGGGACCAGGCGGATGGAGAACGTCCACCTAGGGGTCTGGAGAACCCGGGGCGGAAAAAGAGTCAGTGGAGTTGAGGAGCGTTCGAAGTTGCAGTTCAGGAGGAGAGGAGTTGAGTAATGAGGAGGTAAAGCTCAAGTTCAGAAAGGAAAAGCGTCGGGGTTGGAGTCCCGGCGTACTGGCTAGGTGGCAGACGGTGGTCCGTGTGTGACAGGAGACAGGAAGATCCGAGGTGGACTGGGGCAGGGTTAGAGCCCACCGGTACCGACACCGGAGAACTGACCCGGAAACCGTGCACTGAGGGGGTATTTGGACCCTGAAGCCAGGACCGGAACCAACGGCCTAGCTAATTAACCAATTGAGGACAGGATTATAGGTCCTGTCCCAACCAAAGTCCCAAAAGCAGACAACAGCCCACCGCGGGGGATAGGGCATCTGCCAGGGCCTGGTAGATCCCACGGGCCAGCGTCAGCGGGCACAGCTCCCAACAAAAGGACCGGGAGCGGACTCCCGTGTTTCACATCGGGAAGTCCACCACACAAAACACAGAGTGCAGAGGAAAGTGACACAGACCATCAGCCCGGGTGTGGGACCAGATACACCCGACCTCGGTGACCGGCCACCAGCACCTTGGTTTACCATTGTACTTGTGTGATTCATTTAATCATGAGTAAACTAACATCTTCCAGTCTGACCAGGCGCGCCGGCCCCTGCAGTCACCATCCTCAGCATAGAGACACTGGGCCCTGGGGCTTCCATCCCTACCCACGGAGGGGTTAACATCTAGCTGCCATCCCATCGCCCCCGGGTGCCCCACAACAGCAGCGGTGTTGCCACACTTCACCACACACCGTGAGTGGCGTCACAGACAGTTTACAGCAAATCCCGTACAAATACGTCCCCTTTTATTTGAAGTGTCTGCGCGACCCCCAGGTACGGTAGAATCCCTCGAGCCACACTGTGGATCCGGATCAGAGCAGCCCAGCTGCTGGCACGGGGGGCGGCACACCTCAAAACCTGGCGTCACGAACAGAATAGTAACCCATCCACCTACCTGGTAGAAGTGCATCTTGTTCTGGACTGTCAGCGGTGCTCCGCTGCAAAATTTTGAAAAGCCGCCATCTTTGCCGCCACTTTTGGGCGCGAAAAAACAACAACAGTCCAGCGCCTTCTTTCCCAAGAAAGGGAGAAATGTTGAAGCCCCGCGCCCTGGGAACACGGCCGGAAGGAAGTAACACCCGGAGGCCAAAAATGAAACTAGAGAGCTGCGTCTGGGGACTGCTCCCGAAAAACCAAGGCGGAGAAGCGGGAAGATGTCCACGCCCAATGTTAATGGTGGAGCAGTGCCTCTCGTTGGCGCGGCGGCGCTTAGAAGTGGCAGAGGTGGAGTGGTGGTTCCCGCGGAGGAGCAAGAATCGGACCGCTTACCACTGGGGACCGCTGCCTGGCTGGAGCGAGAACTAGCGAGGTTCTGTGTCCGGGTGCAAGCTCAATTGCAGCAACAAGTGCTGGATTGGAAAGCGGAGGTCTGGAGAATGGTGGCAGTGGTATTTGCCCGCGAGAGTCGAACCACCCATACAGCGCCACGTCGGGAGAGAGGAACACAGACTCTCCCGGCCTCGCTGACCTGCCTGGAGCCGGAGCCCGTTCACTGGCCGATCCGGCTCCCAGAAAAGACACTATCACCTGCTATACCACCTCCGTTCCCGATGGAAGCCCGGAGTTCCGGAATGCACTGCGGCTCATACAGGGATGCTGTTCCCAGAGTGCTGAGTGAGCCGTACCCTATGCAGCAGTGGTAGCGGAACCCGTAACTCTACCCTTACAAGTTACAAGTTAAAAGTGTCTGTTACAACCCGCCACCCTTGTTGAACGTCCTCATGTTCCGGAGGAGGCCATCTGCACCGCAGATGGAGGGTGGCAGGGAAGTTGAAAAGGTTAACAGTTGGAGCTCCGTTCTTGTTGAACATCTTTCCCCTGCTTGTTGAAGTGAAGATGCCATCAGAGGTTGGAGCCCCTGGTGGAGGATGGAGCCATGGCCGGAGGAGCAGTTGTACCCGCACCATCGGCAGCAGGAAGGAGGGGGTCTTTGGGCAGTGCAGCACTGTGAGTGAAGGTATCACTGGGGATCCGTGCTGCTAGAGTGGTGGTCTTGTGGGAACGCTGCAGGAGGAGGCTGCCCCAGCAGTGGTATTCAAATGTTTTAAGACTACCCTTCTGTTGCTCGCCGCAGTCTCTGGAGAGGCAGATTGGAGGAAGGGCCTGCAGTAGAGTAGGCCGAGGCCCAGTCACCACTGCAACCGGTGACTAACCTCCAGGCCAGGGGTCCCCAGACTTGGGACCCGTGACAAGGACTGCCGGGTAAGGAACTTTTTACCCGGCCCGTGATGGCATCACCCGGACCCATTCCTGGACTTGGGCAAAGGGGTGTGCACTAGTGTTTAGAAGTGGCACAAGGGAACAGGTTGTTTTGGGTGGGTGCAATGAGAAGGTGGTCCATTCCATCCCGTTCTGTTTGCAACGTTCAAGAATGGTGCCTCCCGTAAAGGGAAGAAATTTTTATAATGTTATTATCCTTGTTACTCTTTTTCTATTTTTTTCAGTTGCAGTTTAATACATACAGTCATATGAAAAAGTTTGGGCACCCCTATTAATGTTAACCTTTTTTTTTTATAAAAATTTGGGTTTTTGCAACAGCTATTTCAGTTTCATATATCTAATAACTGATGGACTGAGTAATATTTCTGCATTGAAATGAGGTTTATTGTACTAACAGAAAATGTGCAATCCGCATTTAAACAAAATTTGACCGGTGCAAAAGTATGGGCACCCTTATCAATTTCTTGATTTGAACAGTCCTAACTACTTTTTACTGACTTACTAAACCACTAAATTGGTTTTGTAACCTCATTGAGCTTTGAACTTCATAGGCAGGTGTATCCAATCATGAGAAAAGGTATTTAAGGTGGCCAATTGCAAGTTGTTCTCCTATTTGAATCTCCTATCAAGAGTGGCATCATGGGCTCCTCAAAACAACTCTCAAATGATCTGAAAACAAAGATTATTCAACATAGTTGTTCAGGGGAAGGATACAAAAAGTTGCCTCAGAGATTTAAACTGTCAGTTTCCACTGTGAGGAACATAGTAAGGAAATGGAAGAACACAGGTACAGTTCTTGTTAAGCCCAGAAGTGGCAGGCCAAGAAAAATATCAGAAAGGCAGAGAAACAGAATGGTGAGAACAATCAAGGACAATCCACAGACGACCTCCAAAGACCTGCAGCATCATCTTGCTGCAGATGGTGTCAATGTGCATCGGTCAACAATACAGCGCACGTTGCACAAGGAGAAGCTGTATGGGAGAGTGATGCGAAAGAAGCCGTTTCTGCAAGCACGCCTCAAACAGAGTCGCCTTAGGTATGCAAAAGCACATTTGGGCAAGCCAGTTACATTTTGGAAGAAGGTCCTGTGGACTGATGAAACAAAGATTGAGTTGTTTGGTCATACAAAAAGGCGTTATGCATGGAGGCAAAAAAACACGGCATTCCAAGAAAAGCACTTGCTACCCACAGTAAAATTTGGTTGAGGTTCCAACATGCTTTAGGGCTGTGTGGCCAATGCCGGCACCGGGAATCTTCTTAAAGTTGAGTGTCGCATGGATTCAACTCAATATCAGCAGATTCTTGACAATAATGTGCAAGAATCAGTGACGAAGTTGAAGTTATGCAGGGGATGGCTATTTCAGCAAGACAATGATCCAAAACACCGCTCCAAATCTACTCAGGAATTCATGCAGAGGAACAATTACAATGTTCTGGAATGGCCATCCCAGTCCCCAGACCTGAATATCATTGAAAATCTGTGGGATGATTTGAAGCATGCTGTCTATGCTCGGCGACCATCAAACTTAACTGAACTGGAATTGTTTTGTAAACAGGAATGGTCAAATATACCTTTATCCAGGATCCAGTAACTCATTAAAAGCTACAGGGAGCGACTAGAGGCTGTTATTTTTGCAAAAGGAGGATCTACAAAATATTAATGTCACTTTTATGTTGAGATGCCCATACTTTTGCACCGCTCAAATTTTGTTTAAATGCGGATTGCACATTTTTTGCTAGTACAATAAACCTCATTTCAATCCAGAAATATTACTCAGTCCATCAGTTATTAGATATATGAAACTGAAATAGCTGTTGCAAAAACCCAAATTGTCATAAAGAAAAAAGGTTAACATTAATAGGGATGCCCAAACTTTTTCATATGACTGTATTGGTGGTCGGACAGCCCACGGATGGTCTGTATTTAACCAAGAGAGAATGTGACGCCCTGGCAAAACCAGGTAGTAACACAAATAGGCCCCCCGCATAACACCATCCCACATAGGGTTACACACAGCCGACCTGAAACCCTAGTCAACCCCCCCAGGGTAGGAAAGGCACACCAGTGGGCGGGACCAGGTGGATGGAGAACGCCCACCTAGGGGTCTGGAGAACCCGAGGCGGAAAAAAAGTCAGTGGAGTTAAGGAGAGTTCGGAGTTGAAGTTCAGGAGGAGAGGAGTGGAGTAGTGAGGAGGTGAATCTCAAGTTCAGAAAGGAAAAGCGTCGGGGTTGGAGCCACAGCGTACTGGCTAGGTGGCAGACGGTGGTCCGTGTCTGACAGGAGACGGGAAGACGGCTGCCGGGGATCCGAGGTGGACCGGGGCAGGGTTGGAGCCCGCCGGTACCGACACCGGCTTAGCTAATTAACCAATTGAGGGCAGGATTATAGGTCTTGTCCCAACCAAAGTCCCAAAAGCAGACAACAGCCCACCGCGGGGGATAGGGCATCCGCCAGGGCCGATAGATCCCACGGGCCAGCGTCAGCGGGCACGGCTTCCAACAAAAGGACCGGGAGCGGACTCCCGTGTTTCACACCGGGAAGTCCACCACACAAAACACAGAGTGCAGAGGAAAGTGACACAGACCATCAGCCCGGGTGTGGGACCAGATACACCCGACCATGGCGACCGGCCACCAGCACCTTGGCTTACCATTGTACTTGTGTGATTAATTTAATCGTGAGTAAACTAACATCCTCCGGTCTGACTGGGCGCGCCGGCCCATGCAGTCACCCTCCTCAGCATAGAGACACTGGGCCCCAGGGCTTCCATCCCTACCCACGGAGGGGTTAACATCCAGCTGCCATCCCATCGCCCCCGGGTGCCCCACAAAAGCAGCGGTGGTGCCACACTTCACCACCACCGTGGGTGACGTCACAGACAGTTTACGGCAACTCCCGTACAAATACGTCCCCCTTAATTTGAAATGTCCGCGCAACCCCCGGGTCCGGTAGAATCCCTCGAGCCACACTGCGGATCCGGATCCGAGCAGCCCGGCTGCTGGCATGGGGGTGGCACACAAACATTATACTAAATAAAAGGGATATATAGAGGATCCCACTGAGGTATCTGGGGTCCACAGGAGGTGTTAACGCTAAGGGCCACACTACAACTATATGCAAAAAAAGCAGGAGTCCCCACACAGCCTCCTATACACAACAGGAGCCCCCACACAGCCTCCTATATACAGCAGAAGCCCCAATAAAGCCTCCTACACACAACAGAAGCCCCACACAGCCTCCTATGCACAGCAGGAACCCCCACACAGCCTACCACGCATGGCAGGAGCCCACACACAGCCTGCCACACATGGCAGCAGCCCCCACACAGCAAGAACCCCCACACAACCTAATACACACAGCAAGAGCCCCCCACACAGCCTCCTACACACAGCAGGAGTCCCCACACAGTCTCCTATACACAGCAGGAGCCCCTTCACAGCCTCTTACGCACAGCAGAAGCCCTTACACAGCCTCCTTCACACAGCAGGAACCCCCATACAGCCTCCCATGCAAGGTAGGAGCCCCCTCACAGCAAGAGCCCCCACACAGCCTCCCACGCATGGCAGCAGCCCCCACACATCAAGAGCCACCACACAACCTCCTACACACAGCAAGAGCCCCCCACACAGCCTCCTACATACAGCAGGAGCCCCCACACAGTCTCCTACACACAGCAGGACTCCCTTCACATCCTCTTATGCACAGCAGAAGCTCTCACACAGCCTCCTTCACAGAGCTGGAACCCCCACACAGCCTGTCATGCAAGGTAGGAGCCCCCACACAGCAAGAGCCTCCCACGCATGGCAGGAGCCCCCACACAGCAAGAGCCCCCACTCAAGCTCCTACACACTGCAAGAACCCCACACACAGCCTCCTACACACAGCAGGAGCCCCTTCACAGCCTCTTATGCACAGCATAAGCCCCCACACAGCCTCCTTCACACAGCAGGAACCCCCACACAGCCTCCCACGCATGGCAGGAGCCCCCACACAGCAAAATCCCCCACACAGCCTCCTACACACAGCAGGAGCCCCTACACAGCCTCCTATGCCCATCAGGAACTACCACACAGCCTCCTACACATAGCAGGAGTCCCCATACAGCCTCCTACACACAGGAGGAGCCCCCACACAATCTCCTACACACAGCAGAAGCCCCCACACAGCCTCCCACACACAAAGCCTCCTACTCACAGCAAGAGCCTACATAGCCTCCTATACACAGCAGGAGCCTCCAACACAGCCTGCTATACACAGCAGGAGCCCCCACTCAGCCTCCCTTGCACAGCAGGAGACCCCACACAGCCTCCCACGTACATCAGGAGCCACCACACAGCCTTCCACGTATAGCAGGAGACCCAACACAGCCTCCCATGTACATCAGGAGCCACCACACAGCCTCCTACACACAGCAGTAGCCCCCATACAGCCCCCTACACACAGCAGAAGCCCCGACACAGCAGAAGCTGCCACACACAGCCTCGTACACACAGCAAGAGCCCCCACACAGTTTCCTATACACAGCAGGGGCCCCAAACAGCCTGGTATACACAGCAGAAGCACCCACACAGCAGAAGCTCCCACACACAGCCTTATACACACAGCAGGAGCCCACACACAGCTTCATACACAAAGAAGGAGCCCCCAAACAGCCAGCTATACACAGCAGGAGCCCCCACACAGCCTTCCATGGACAACAGGTGCATCTGCTGTGCTCTGACCATAGAAACTGCTTATAAAGATCTACTGAACTCCTGTAGGCTAGGAAGGAGAAAGGCTTCTGCTGCTATACACAGCAGGGGCCTCTATATAGCATCCTATATACAGCACTGGTCCCCAAATAGCCTCCTATATACAGCAGGAGGCCCCACAGATCCCATATAGACATTAAAAAAAAGATTATACTCATGGACGAAGACCGGACACAGAGCCCAGAGGAGGTGAGGGAGCCCACTGCTAAAGCCTGTGTAGAGCAGGAGCAGCAATTTACTCCGAATTTTGGTTTCCCTGTGTCACCCCCCCTGCATCCTGCCGGGCGGTGCACTGTGCTACCTCACCAGTCGCACATAGCTAAGGCCGACATTAACAATAACTATGCATTTACTGTGCTTTGTGAAAAATAATGTAATTGTGAGAATAACCCTTTAATAGCCACACATAAAATCAAGGAACAAAATAACATCCAGTATCATTTGAAATGAACTGAGTGGGTGTAGGATTGCTCCATCAGTACCAATATACGCATGTATGTCCACAATGCTGAAGGAGAACACTAGCCACCAAATGACAAATATTTAAAAAAAAAAAAAAAACAATAAACAGTATATGCATCCAACATCTACGTACACATGCAGTCCTCACTACAAGGGACTAAAAGTACCACAGTAACAGACTTGAGGCAATTGAAATACTAATCAGAATAGAGATGGAACCTATCAAACTAATTACCATACCTCTAATAATTTATAAATTTAAAGAATGGCAAATATATATGTTGGATAATGTATACATAAAAGTTGTGGATAGAAAAAAAAACCAAATATAAATAAGCAATATAACACCTAGATATTGAGCAATCAGAAAGCTGTGGAAGTTCTTCAAAAGCGTAATTTATTATAATATATAAAAATAATAATTATACAGGGATAAAGTGCAAAACACACCAAGATACAATTATTTGTAAATCAATATTTATTATATATACTATAATGCCCAAATGTCACTAATATAACAGAATTGACACACAAATTGCTGGTGCAAAAGACATGATTAGTTTGTAATAGTAATGATTGTAGGGCAAACTTTTTCAGTAATTGATGTATATTTATTATATGAGTATGCTTATATACAGTGCCTACAAGTAGTATTCAACCCCCTGCAGATTTAGCAGGTTTCATAAGATGCAAATAAGTTAGAGCCTGCAAACTTCAAACAAGAGCAGGATTTATTAACAGATGCATAAATCTTACACACCAACAAGTTATGTTGCTCAGTTAAATTTTAATACATTTTCAACATAAAAGTGTGGGTCAATTATTATTCAACCCCTAGGTTTAATATTTTGTGGAATAACCTTTGTTTGCAATTACAGCTAATAATCGTCTTTTATAAGACCTGATCAGGCTGGCACAGGTCTCTGGAGTTATCTTGGCCCACTCCTCCATGCAGATCTTCTCCAAGTTATCTAGGTTCTTTGGGTGTCTCATGTGGACTTTAATCTTGAGCTCCTTCCACAAGTTTTCAATTGGGTTAAGGTCAGGAGACTGACTAGGCCACTGCAACACTTTGATTTTTTCCCTCTTGAACCGGGCCTTGGTTTTCTTGGCTGTGTGCTTTGGGTTGTTATCTTGTTGGAAGATGAAATGACGACCCATCTTAAGATCCTTGATGGAGGAGCGCAGGTTCTTGGCCAAAATCTCAAGGTTGCCGTGCTATCCATCTTCCCATGGATGCGGACCAGATGGCCAGGCCCCTTGGCTGAGAAACAGCCCCACAGCATGATGCTGCCACCACCATGCTTGACTGTAGGGATGGTATTCTGTCTCCAAACGTCACGTGTGTGGTTGGCACCAAAGATCTCGATCTTGGTCTCATCAGACTAGAGAACCTTGAACCAGTCTGTCTCAGAGTCCTCCAAGTGATCATGAGCAAACTGTAGACGAGCCTTGACATGACGCTTTGAAAGTAAAGGTACCTTACGGGCTCGTCTGGAACGGAGACCATTGCGGTGGAGTACGTTACTTATGGTATTGACTGAAACCAATGTCCCCACTGCCATGAGATCTTCCCGGAGCTCCTTCCTTGTTGTCCTTGGGTTAGCCTTGACTCTTCGGACAAGCCTGGCCTCAGCACGGGTGGAAACTTTCAAAGGCTGTCCAGGCCGTGGAAGGCTAACAGTAGTTCCATAAGCCTTCCACTTCCGGATGATGCTCCCAACAGTGGAGACAGGTAGGCCCAACTCCTTGGAAAGGGTTTTGTACCCCTTGCCAGCCTTGTGACCCTCCACGATCTTGTCTCTGATGGCCTTGGAATGCTCCTTTGTCTTTCCCATGTTGACCAAGTATGAGTGCTGTTCACAAGTTTGGGGAGGGTCTTAATTAGTCAAAAAAGGCTGGAAAAAGAGATAATTAATCAAAAAATGTGAAGCTCATTGTTCTTTGTGCCTGAAATACTTCTTAATACTTTAGGGGAACCAAACAGAATTCTTGTGGTTTGAGGGGTTGAATAATAAATGACCCTCTGAATAAACTTTTCACAATTTAAAAAAAAAATGAAAAAAGAAATAACATTCTTTTTTGCTGCAGTGCATTTCACACTTCCAGGCTGATCTACAGTCCAAATGTCACAATGCCAAGTTAATTCCGAATGTGTAAACCAGCTAAATCTGCAGGGGGTTGAATACTACTTGTAGGCACTGTATATATGTAGCGGTGATTATATTACATGAATGGATGAGGGGGTCGACAATGACATCATCATCACTGACTTGGTGGATGTCTTATAGGTTAAGTGCTTTAATTATTTGATGACATTAAGGCTATGTGCCCACATTGCTTTTTTATATGCTTCTTTATGGAACATAAAAAACATGTTTTGGCAGGAAAAACATGTATTTTTTATTGCGTTTGTGTGTTTTTCATATGCAGTTTTACCTGCTTTTTATTGTGCTTTTTTTTACTCATGGCAATCGAGGGGTTTCAGGCACTGTACCCCCACGATTGCCGCTGGGTCTCTGGATGATGTTACAGCAAGGACCAGACTGTCACTGCCCGGAGTGATCGCAGTGTTCAGTAGGCAGGGAGAGGAATCACTTACCTCTCACTGGCGATCGGGATCACTGCCATGGCAACCCTGGGTTGTCTCCATGACAACCCCGGGTTACTGAGCTGCGGAGAGCTTCACACACTATACTGTATGCATGGTGTATGAGGCAAAGTGCTGCACTATAATACACTGCAGTGATAAAGAATTGCAGTGGATTATAGAAACACAAAAAAAGGCAGAAACAATTGACATGCTGCCTCTCTTTTCAGCAACAAAATCTGCAAGAATAAAAGAAGCAGTGTCAGGATTCTCAGACTTTGCTGAGATGCTTTTTCCGGTCTTTTAGTGATAAAAAAAAAAGCAAGGAAAAATGCAAAAAAAACCCAAAACGCCACATGGGCATGTCTTTACACTTTTTTTGCCCTAGATAATTGCTTCTTACCTACAGCAAAGTTGGGCAGCAGTTGTACATCACTCGGGCCAAAAAATAATACTCTACCAGGATACAGCTAAACCCCCACTGAGTGGAGGCATCACAGGTGCAGGAGGAGCAAATCACACACAGACACTTCCAATAAATGGAGGGGGCGATTGCTGGATGATAAAATTGCAAACTGATGGCTTGCATAGAGCGCTGTTCACACATGCAGATAACACAGTCACAAGCCCGCAGCCTATTAGGTGACACCCATACTATTAGATCAGGTGGGCTGCCAAGAAGTACTCCATCTTTCCACTTAGTGGGGGTTTAGCTGTATCCTGCTAGAGTATTAGCTTTTGGCCAGGGCGATGTACACACTGCAGCCCATCTTTGCTGTAAGTAATACTTAATTTTTGGAGGATATTTATGCCTGTTTTTGTTCCTATTTTTATATTTAGTGTAGGGATCTGCAAGCATAAGGTTCCTGTGACAAGGGTTGTAGGCTTCCGTTTTATGGCCATAACACCAACTAAAACCTATTATTTTTTGTACAGGATACAGCCAGACCCCTTTCTGTTAGGTCTTGCATATTAGAGTTCCTGTCCCTGTATGGTGCACAGATGGAGTACGGCTTGGGAGCCCACCTGATCTAATAGTATGGGTGTCACCTAATAAGCTGCAGGCTTGTGACTGTGCATGTGTGAACAGCGCTCTATGCAAGCCATCAGTGTGCAGTTTTATCATCCAGCAATCGCCCCCTCCATTTTTTGGAAGTGTGTGTGATTTGTTCCTCCTGCATCTGTGATGCCTCCAATTAGTGGGGGTTTAGCTGTATCCTGCTGGATTAGTAGTTTTTGGCCTGGGAGATGTACAACTGCAGCCCATTTTTGCTGTAAGTAATACTTAATTTTCAGAGGATATTTAGTCGTAGATAATTTCTTCTAAGAGTGCTGAATGACTACAGTCTCCACCAGAGGGAGCATGGAAATTATTATCTTATGACACTGTCCAAACTGAAGGCTGGACATGTACTTTCGGCACTATGAGGATAACAGAATTCTAGGAAGCAGTTTCTTCATTGAGCTCCCACGTAATCTTCATTGGCAGATCTCCAATCTTCTCTTTGTATACTTTATCAAACATCTCATTTTGTGCCACCGTCATTAGATTTTTCCAGTCACCAATAATTCCTGGTAATAAGAAGAGAAAAAGCTGAGCCACTATCTTTATGGACAATGAACTATGTAGATAAGAATATGCAAAAAAAATCAATTGATGGTATGTTTTCGTGCCAAAATCTTTCATATTTTTCTGTTGACAGAGTTGTCAGGCAACTTTGTATACACCTTTCCCCATAAATACGCTGTTCCAGAAGTGATGCCAGTGGTTATCTGATGCAGTCACAAGCCAAAACCATGTCATTGCGTGCAACCTAAAGTACTATTTTTTTTATTTGCGGCTTGTTGTTTTTTTTCTTTTAATTTTTGAACAACCTCTCTTTTACTTTACCTTTTCGTAGAAAAGCGCCTTTATTTTTGTCTAACATGTTGTTTGGAATAAATTCATAATTAGCAAGAGAATCATGCTTCATGTTCTTAAAAGTAGCTTTTTCCACCACGATGTCTATTGCTTTATCATCGAGGCTTATGTCCAGAAATTTGCAGATTTTCAGAACATTAGATCGAAGGTCCTAAAATAAGCACAAAAAATAACCAAGAACAAAACGTCAATATTGAAAACTTGTTCAGAATCAATAATTTGAACATTTCTCTAATTAATATCAGTTCTGCAGGGATAAGGGTAAGCATGATGGCTTTAAAGGAGTTGTCCACTACTTGGATAACCACTTCTCATTTTCCATGTTCGCCCCCATAACATTAACACAGCCTAAACTCACCTCTGGTGCCGCTGCGGTTCCAGGGGTGTTGGAAATCGCCTTTTCGGGGCCCATGTGACATTGTTATGACTTATGAGTGTGACGCCCTGGCCTATCAGGTGGTCGCAGGGTATTGTGCAATCTTCCCTTCAGCACAGTATCCAATCCTTCTTGGTTATGGATCCCTAGCCTATGGTGTTGCCAAGAACAAGCTAATCAAAATCCTAGAAACACTCTGCACCACACCCACCAGACACACCAGTGGACAGTCTGAAGTGAATAGGGCTGGCTACATAGGGGGTTGATGAGGGGAGGTCAGGGGTGTTAGGAGACAGTTGAGAGTTGAAGCGAGTGGTTGAGTTGTGACTCTCGTGAGGAGAGGTCAGGGAGCTCGGCTCCTCAGTTACTAGGTGGCAGACGCTGGTCTGGGCCTGGTAGGAGCTGGAACCCTGGTCGCAGGGGACTGTGTCAAGGGGCACGGAACTGCCGAGCAGAGCAGCTGGCAGCCTTGAGCTTTCTCCGGGCAGGGCCAGGGGACGACGGGGTACATGGACCCTAGGCCGGAAAGTAGCTTCACACGTCATGGTAATTTACCCGACGAGGACGAGGCCTTCAAGCCTCGCACTCCACCTGCTCCAAAATCGGAGTACTAGCGCAAAGAGAGGGTTAGGACCTTCCCACTATTCAGTCCAGAAAATCCCAAGCGTGAACCCTGAGAGCAAGCTCACTCCGTTAGCCATATGGGTGAGCGGGACCCATTCAGTTCCAAGCTGAAAGGAACCAACTGTAGAACAAGGTGCCAAAATCAAGGTCACAGGCTAATCGGCAATATCATGGTCACGGGATCCCGGAGTGCTCCCTCCTGGCTACAGAGGTGCTACGAATTCTGGTTTACAAGTTGTCGGTGTCAGCGTTATTGGATTGAGTGAGTACGCAGTGACCCCTTTCCTCCCCAATGGGACTCCCAGCTCTCCCTCGCCAAGCCCCGGGGCACCATCTCCCTACCCACGGAGGGGTTAAATATCCAGCTGCCATTCCACTGCCACCGGGCGCCTTTCACAGCAGCAGTGGTATCCCACCTTACCACATACCGTGGATGGCGTCACGAACTACAATCACAAACTCCCCTGTAAATACCTACTTTTATTTCGGGTGTCCGTGCGACCCCCTCCTCTCGGGTCCTTGCTGTAAAATCCTCCTCCAGCATCTTCTATAATGTGCGCCCTTTTCTTTACTTTAATTTCGCGCCACACCGCTATTCCTGTTGTCGGCGCATGCAATTGACGCAGTGATTCTGTCTTCATTAAAATGGTGCCGGAGTCCGCGCATGCACAACCGTGATCTCTGGCGCCATTTTATTGAAGACACTGCAGTGACGACTATGAGAGGCATCGACGAGTACGCAGATTTTTTTTTTACCTCTGCGCACACGCCCTTACTACTTATAGTCATTATGGCAGTGTCTTCAATAAAATGGCACTGTAGATCGCGGCTGCGCATGCCTGGACTCTGGCAAAATTTTAATATAGACAGAATCACTGTCAATGCGCATGCGCCGCCAACAACAGCAATGGCGGCGTGAGATTCAAATAAAGAATAGGGGGCACATCATAGGGAAAGCTGGAGGAGGACTTTACAGTAAGTACTCGACTCTGAAAGGCCCGTTCCGTTGCACCTGTGAATTAAAGTGCAGTGCATTTTTGTAACTTTGATTAAAGATATTTCTGCAACCAAGTATCAGATCTCTCTACAACAGGTATGCTTGGATTCAGGTACCTAGTGCTAGTATGGTACTGACTTAAGTTCATATTGCAAAATCCTGGGGGTTGGTCCTCTTAAAATGGAATCTGTCAACAGGTTATTGTTATGTAAGCTCAAGAAAGCATACCGCAAGGGATAAAACATAGAATTCAGGGATGCTTGTTTTGTCAAGGTCCAACCTGTTTCCAAGGAATGTTTGGTTTAAGCAGCATGACTTAGCATTACTCAAACTATATTGCCATGCTCATGGCAGTCCGGCATGCCCCCTCCTCTGACACCTCACTGTGAATGAACAATCTCTACAGAGATCCTGGTGTGGTCAGGAGAAGCTCTTACAGCTCTACTAGATGGCTAAATCTAAATAGTATGATTGTGCCAGAATGGCTGCATTCCGTAATTTAAGTGATACATTGTTGGATTCAGGATCTCTTTGCCTACATCATGCTGCATAACACACTATAAAGAAAAAGACATGGATCGCACATCCCAAAAATACAATGATCTAAAGCCGCTAGGCAAAAAATTAAATAGAACATGAGGTTCTTTTGTTACTATTCTGATCAGATTGTATTAAGCCCACTGCCACGTCACGGCAAACCTCTTGAGTGGGTCCCTAACCTGACCCTTTTTGTGCGGCACTGTGCACTAACCACCGCCGCAGCGACAAAGCGCCAGCAGGGCGAGCGACCCGGTGCCTCACAGCACCCATGCTGCAAGGTGAAGCCCCCAAGGCTCCAGGCCGCGCCGCCCCACTGACACGACACCACCACAACAGCAGCCATTATGTTGCCTACATCATGCTGCTCTTAAGGCCCAGTCACACACAACGACTTACCAGTGATCCCGAAAACGATGCGACCTGATAGAGATTGCTGGTAAGTCGCTGGGAGGTCGCAGGTGAGATGTCACACAGTCAGATCTTACCAGCGATGCAGGAACAATACAGGTCGCAGTAGCGACCTGTATAACGATTTCAGCAGTCACCGTGACCCTGTCACACAGTGTCACACACAGCGATGTGTCCTGCCCAGCAGGACATCACCTTTGAAGAAAATGGCCTGGGCCATTCTGCAACGACTAGAGATCTCACAGCAGGGGCCTGATCGCTTGTAGGTGCAGCACCCTGGGATATGCTACCCCAGTGATCTGCAGGATCCTAAGGCTTTCTGGAACACCCTATGCTGACAACCCACACCTCACACACAGGTAGGGGCACATTCCCTGAGACCTGGGCGCAGCATGTAGAGGGTTAACAGTGGTCATATGTGAGAACCAATCCCTTAGCTGTTAGCCTGGGAAAGGGGTGTGGCTTGTGGGAAGCAACAGGTGTTGCTAGGCAGAGTTGGGAGAGAGGAAAAACGACAGTTGAAGGAGTGACAGTTGAAAGGAGCCAGTGAGTGAGAGGGGTGTGAGGATTGTGAGGAGACCCCCAAAAGGCAACTAGGAGGTAGTAGCCTGAGGGTAGAAAGATCCCAGGCACTACGCACGAGGGGGTACTGGACCCCAGAGTAGACGACAGCTGCAGGCGGTCTGCTGATCCAGCCGTGTGTGGTGACTTCTAGGGTACCACACCACCCATAGGCTCAGGGACACAGCCTCATATATAGGACCCGGGAGAGGGCACAGAGAAGTAGCCTACCCCACAAGGGACCGCGAGGTCTGTCATACTGGGCCCGGAAAACAAAGGAGCGGAGCGCCGCAGGTCACCAACAGCTTCAGGCAAGGGGACCATCAGCTCTGCATGTGCATGGAAGGCTCAACTGGGACTCACGTCAGCAGCGGGACAAAGGAAAGTCGGTTGAGCAGCCGTGCCAAACTGCACTTGCAACATCAAGTGAGTAAATACCAGTTAATCTGCAAGAACTGTGTCGTGTCTATTACTGGCGAACCACAAGGTGCAGCACACCTACATGGGACTTAAGCCCCTACTGGCGGAGGGCGCGAACACACTTGCTGCTATACCATCTGTCCCTAAAACCACAGCAGCGGCGGGAAATCTTACTACCGCAACCCGCCAGTGGCGTCACAAGTGACATACAAAATAACCCTGTTACTGAGCGCCCCCAGGTAACGGAACCGGGCACGGCCACCTGTGACGGCGATCCTCATTATCCACCACCCAGAACCGAGTATCCCAAGGGCCTGGGGTGTGGCAGCGCTCTACATAGGTGTCACACATAACAAGATTGCTAACGGGATCGCTACTGTGTCACGAAAACCAAGACTCAGCTGCGATCTCGCTAGCGATCTCATTATGTGTGACGGTACCTTTAGATGAGGTAGCAAAAACCTGCTGACAGATTCCCTTTAAGGGAAAGGGTCATCTGAATTTGACATTTTGTTCAGGGAATTATATTAAATGTATTTTTTTCTATTTATAGTAGCTAGTGTGATAATTGCAAGATTTATGTATATATAGAAAACAAATCATAAATTTTGCAATTATTAGACATGTATACAGTAGATAAATATATTGTGCAGCAAAAATATGCGGCAGGAAAACAATATAACTCATTGTGGAAACTCAACCTCAATCTCCTTTCCAATTCATTTGGGGCTGCACATTTAGGACATTAGAGTTAGGAACCATCCGTCTGAGGAGCACTTTGTTGTTGTTAGATGGCTTTTATGCTTTGAGAAAAAAAATGTTAACTAGGTACCTTACGTTTTATGCATGTATAGCAACGAGTTCATGTATTCATTAATTGCAGTATGCGGATATACAGTGTATATATACAGAGCCTAGAAAAAGTATTCATACCCCGTGAACTTTTGTACATTTTTTGATGTTACTCCAACAAAACACAAAATATCAAGTATTTATGAAATATAAAGGAAATGATACTTGGTTTTCTAAATATTTTAAAAATCTAATCTAAAAATTGCGACATTTATATTCAGCCCTTCTGAATCAATACTTTGTAGGATCACCTTTTGCTGCAATTATGTCTGCAACTATTTTGGGGTATGTCTATACCACCTTTACACAGGGCTGGATTAAGGTAGGTGGGGGCCCCTGGGCAGAAAATCTGGTGGGGGCCCCATAACATTAACATTTTTAGCCATAACAGTAGAGCACGAACTGTAGCATTTAGACATAAATCCAATGAACATGTATCTTATCCTGTTCTGCCACATTCAGATTTACAGTACTACAATACAGACACAGTCCAGGATCACTCACAGCTGTCCCCTTACACACAGAAAGATCGAGGATCGCGCTGTTCCCCGCCGCCATCGGTAGCCACTTGACACGATCACGGGAAGTCGATGGTTGCTATGGTAGCGGCGGGCAATATAATGACCCCTGTTGCTATCATGACATATTTTCTGTCACAGTCAATAGAGCGCCGACTCACACAGGAATGCTGTATTTCTGCTAATCAGAGCTGTACAGCTCTGATCAACAGGGATGCACAAGTGATCAGACTGCTGATCCTTATAGCTCTCAAGGGGACTAGTAAAATAAATACAAAATGTAAAAAAATAAATAAAAAAAGTTCAAATCACGCCTCACTCGCCCCACTGAAAATAAAACAGTTAAAAAATATACACATATTTGATATCTCCGAGTTCAGAAATGCCCGATCATTAAAAATATAAAATCAATTAATCAGATCGGTAAATGGTGTAGCGAGAAAAAAATCCAAATGTCAAAATTATGTTTTTTGGTCGCCACAAAATTTTTAAAAAGATCCAATAATGGGCGATCAAAAAGTAGCAACTACATAAAAATTGTAAAATTGAAAACACCAGCTCAAGACGCCAAAAAATTAGCAGTCACTGAGCCTCATATCCCAAAAAATTAGAACACTACGGGTTTCAAAAAATGTCACCAAAAGCACAATTCTTTTGTTTAACAAACATCTGAATTTTTTTTAACCCTCTTAGATAAAAGTAAGAGTATACCTGTTTGGTGTCTATGAACTCGGCATCATACTGACATGGTAGTTTTACAATATAGTGAACATGGTGAATAAAATAACCCAAAAACAAAGCAATTTTATCACACTTGGATTTTTTCCCTGTTTCTTAGTACAATATATGGTAAAACTGATGATTTCACTCAAAAGTACAATTTGTCACACAAAAACTAAGCCCTTATATAGCAAGATTGACGGAAAAATAAAAAAGTTACGGCTCTCAGAAGAAGGGGAGAAAAAAAAACAAACAAAAAAAAACGGAAAATCGGGGTGAAGGAGTTAAATTTTGAGTACTATAATACTATGACAAACTTTTATGAAGTCAATATGAATAACAAAACTGATAGCTGTCAGTGAATGGCACTCAGCAATACGTCTGGCACATGTACACGGAAAGAACACGTTAAACTCTGGGGGGGCATCATTTTACTGCATGGGGTGTATGTAATTATACTCCAGGAGGTGGTTATATCACAATAAGGTAGTATATGAATATACTCAAAAAGGGGATAATGATTATAGTCAAAGGGATGGGGGACATTATTCTATGATTATACTCCACTCTAGGGAGGGGGCGTTATTTTATGATTATACTCCATTAGTGAGGTGTTTTACTCTATTATATTCCAGGGGAAGGGGGGGAGCATTATTTTATGATTGATCTACAGGTGAGGGGAGTGTTATCCTATGATTATACTCCAGTGGGGGAGGGGGCATTATTATATGATTATAATCTATGTGGGGGGCATTATTATAGGATTATAATCTCTGTGGGGGCGTTATGCTATGATTATATATTAGTGTGGGGAGGGTGTTATTGTATAATTATACTCCAGTGGGGGAGGGGGCATTATTATGTGATTACAATCTAGTGGGGGAGGGGGCATTATTATATGATTATACTCCAGTGGGGGAGGGGGCATTATTATATGATTATACTCCAGTGGGGGAGGGGGCATTATTATATGATTATAATCTAGGGAAGGGGCTTAAATTCTGATGAAAAGGGAATAGTGTAATTAAGGAGGTGTAGGTAGGTTTAAACATGGGTGTCAGGGACTATACTGCAATGTAGCTCCTATGTAGGTTGTTCATAAACACTTCACCTCTTGCAGTAAAATGACCCCCCCCCCCAAACTCCAGGAACAAAATATACACCACTTGCAATAAAATGACCAGATTCAAGTTAGTCTGCAGTTAGATGTTAGCTATTAGATAGATATTCATTCATCTATGGTGCACCAACTGTTTTAAAACCAACTGATCATACATAAGTTTTATTTTGATCAAGGTGCCTGGACCACAAGTGCTCAAAATGAACATCTCAATGTCCTGAATAATATTTGCTAAAAAAATGATCAAGTCTATGTGTAGTTTAGAAGTTATTCACGTAAATCTGTGTCGCATAACGCTATACACGCGCAGAATCAAACGTACTCAATCGTCCATAAGTTTAATTTTAAAAGAGGTACCCTGGACCACAAGTACTCAAAATGAACATCTTAATGTCCTGAATAATATTTGACCGAAAATTTATCAAGTCTATGTGTAGTTTAGAAGTTATTCACGTAAATCTGTGTTACATAACGCTATACGCGCATAATGAAACGTAAACAATCGTACATAAGTTTAATTTTAAAAGAGGTACCCTGGACCACAAGTACTCAAAATGAACATCTCAATGTCCTGAATAATATTTGACCGAAAATTTATCAAGTCTATGTGTAGTTTAGAAGTTATTCACGTAAATCTGTGTTACATAACACTATACGCGCATAATCAAACGTACTCAATCGTCCATACGATTAATTTGGAAAGAGGTACCCTGGACCACAAGTACTCAAAATGAACATCTTAATGTCCTGAATAATATTTGCTAAAAAAATGATCAAGTCTATGTGTAGTTAAGAAGTTATTCACGTAAATCTCTGTTACATAATTCAATACGCGCATAATCAAACGCACTTAATCGTACATAAGTTTAATTTCAAAAGAGGTACCCTGGACAACAAGTACTCAAAATGAACATCTCAATGTCCTGAATAATATTTCATAGAAAAATTATCAAGTCTATGTGTAGTTCAGAAGTTATTCACGTAAATCTGTGTTACATAACGCTGTACGCGCATAATGAAACGTAAACAATCGTCCATAAGTTTAATTTTAAAAGAGGTACCCTGGACCACAAGTGCTCAAAATGAACATCTCAATGTCCTGAATAATATTTGATAGAAATATTATAAAGTCTATGTGTAGTTTAGAAGTTATTCACGTAAATCTATGTTATATAACGCTATACACGTGTAATCAAACGTACTCAATCGTCCATAAGTTTAATTTGAAAAGAGGTACCCTGGACCACAAGTACTCAAAATGAACATCTTAATGTCCTGAATAATATTTGACCGAAAATTTATCAAGTCTATGTGTAGTTTAGAAGTTATTCACGTAAATCTGTGTTACATAACGCTATACGCGCATAATGAAACGTAAACAATCGTACATAAGTTTAATTTTAAAAGAGGTACCCTGGACAACAAGTACTCAAAATGAACATCTCAATGTCCTGAATAATATTTGATAGAAAAATTATAAAGTCTATGTGTAGTTTAGAAGTTATTCACGCAAATCTATGTTACATAACGCTATACACGCGCAGAATCAAACGTACTCAATCGTCCATACGATTAATTTGGAAAGAGGTACCCTGGACCACAAGTACTCAAATGAACATCTTAATGTCCTGAATAATATTTGCTAAAAAAATGATCAAGTCTATGTGTAGTTAAGAAGTTATTCACGTAAATCTGTGTCACATAATTCAATACGCGCATAATCAAACGCACTTAATCGTACATAAGTTTAATTTGAAAAGAGTTACCCTGGACAACAAGTACTCAAAATGAACATCTCAATGTCCTGAATAAAATTTGCCAAAAATATAATCAAGTCTATGTGTAGTTCAGAAGTTATTCACGTAAATCTGTGTCACATAACTCTATACACGCGTAATCAAACGTACTCAATCGTTCATACGATTAATTTAAAAAGAGGTACCCTGGACCACAAGTACTCAAAATGAACATCTCAATGTCCTGAATAAAATTTGCCAAAAATATAATCAAGTCTATGTGTAGTTTAGAAGTTATTCACGTGAATCTGTGTTATATAATGCTATACGCGCAGAATCAAACGTACTCAATCGTCCATATGTTTAATTTGAAAAGAGGTACCCTGGACCACAAGTGCTCAAAATGAACATCTCAATGTCCTGAATAATATTTGAGCGAAAATTTATCAAGTCTATGTGTAGTTTAGAAGTTATTCACGTAAATCTGTGTTACATAACGCTATACGCGCATAATGAAACGATGCTGAAGTTGGTTTCTTATTCGTCCAGTTTCTTATTCGGGGCTGAAGTTGGTTTCTTATTCGTCAGTTTCTTATTCGGCAATTTAGTTTTTTCAGTTTTTTATGCATTTATCAACAAAAATAACACATCACAATAATAAAATACAATGCACTGATGTGCCCTAATATACATACACTCAAACTCAGCTGTGAAAAATATAAAACTGGCAAAAAAATGGGCATCAAAGTGGGCACCAAAGTATGTTAGTGAAAGGGTTAAATTGCTTTGGGCCACTGATCTAACACCACAAGTGCATATCTAGTGATGCCCCTAATCAAACTCAAGTGACTCCAGCCTGGCCTAAAGGGGTTCTGGGCATCAAAACTGGCATCAAACTGGGCACACAACCAATTTTCACAGATTTGAATAAGTAACTGGTGTTTTTGAGGGGTTAAATGGCTTTGGGCCACTAATCTCACACCACACTTACATACCTAGTGATGCCACACATCAAATTCAGATCACTCCAGCCTGGCCCAAACAGGTTCTGGGCATCAGAACTGGCATCAAAGTGGGCACACCGCCAATTTTCACAGATTTGAATAAGTAACTGGTGTTTTTGAGGGGTTAAATGTCTTTGGGCCACTGATCTCACACCACACTTACATACCTAGTGATACCACACATCAAATTCAGATCACTCCAGCCTGGCCCAAACAGGTTCTGGGCATCAGAACTGGCATCAATGTGGGCAAATGGCCAGTTTTCACAGATTTGAATAAGTAACTGATGTTTTTGAGGGGTTAAATGGCTTTGGGCCACTGACCTCACAACAAGTTTACATACCTAGTGATGCCGCACATCAAATTCAGATCACTCCAGTCTGGCCCAAACAGGTTCTGGGCATCAGAACTGGCATCAAAGTGGGCAAATGGCCAGTTTTCACAGATTTGAATAAGTAACTGGTGTTTTTGAGGGGTTAAATGGCTTTGGGCCACTGATCTCCCAACACATTTACATACCTAGTGATGCCACACATCAAATTCAGATCACTCCAGTCTGTTTGGGCCAGGCTGGAGTGATCTGAATTTGATGTGTGGCATCACTAGGTATGTGAATGTGTTGTGAGATCAGTGGCCCAAAGCCATTTAACCCCTCAAAAACACCAGTTGCTTATTCAAATCTGTGAAAATTGGCTGTGTGCCCAATTTGATGCCAGTTCTGATGCCCAGAACCTGTTTGGGCCAGGCTGGACTGATCTGATATTGATGTGTGGCATCACTAGGTATGTGAATGTGTTGTGAGATCAGTGGCCCAAAGCCATTTAACCCCTCAAAAACATCAGTTACTTATTCAAATCTGTGAAAACTGGCCATTTGCCCACTTTGATGCCAGTTCTGATGCCCAGAACCTGTTTGGGCCAGGCTGGGATGATCTGAATTTGATGTGTGGTACCACTAGGTATGTGAATGTGTTGTGAGATCAGTTGCCCAAAGCCATTTAACCCCTCAAAAACACCAGTTACTTACTCAAATCTTTGAAAAGTGGGTTTTGCCCACTTTGATGCCAGTTCTGATGCCCAGAACCTGTTTGGGCCAGGCTGCAGTGATCTGAATTTGATGTGTGGCATCACTAGGTATGTAAATGTGTTGTGATATCAGTGGCCCAAAGCCATTTAACCCCTCAAAAACACCAGTTACTTATTCAAATCTGTGAAAATTGGCTGTGTGCCCACTTTGATGCCAGTTCTGATGCCCACAACCTGTTTGGGCCAGGCTGGACTGATCTGATATTGATGTGTGGCATCACTAGGTATGTGAATGTGTTGTGAGATCAGTGGCCTAAAGCCATTTAACCCCTCAAAAACATCAGTTACTTATTCAAATCTCTGAAAACTGGCCATTTGCCCACTTTAATGCCAGTTCTGATGTCAGGTGAGGTTGTGACACCACTGCTGCTCTGGACGGGGATCCCGGGAGCGATGACAGGGAGCAGCGCAGTTGTTGTTTTCCCCTCCGTGGGTAGGGGGGTTGGTTGTCCCGGGGCCCGGTGAGGGAGGTGTGTGTGGCAGGTGGGTTACGGGACCTGGTGAGGTGCAGGGTCGCGGGGGCAGCGCGGTGCCGCATGGTACAGTGGTACTCACTCAGCCAATGACAAATGCAAAGTCCTTGGTAAAACACACGGCTGGATGGACGGGTCCCACTGACGGCTGCGGTGTTTTCTGCTCCCGGTAGGTTGATGGTGACTGCCTTTCCCTGCACCTTTTGGTTTGTTTGTGGTACTGATGGCTTCCCACCGGTAACCCGCTCCCCAGCTTGGATGGATGCTGAGGGAGCCACTTTTGCCCGCAGGCTCTGGCCCTGCGAACTGTAGCCTTGGCGGTGACTGTGTTTCCCTTCACGGTGTGAGCTGTTGCCTTCAATCGGGTCTTGACTGCTGAGAAACCCAGGAGGTTCCCTTCGCTAACGGATTTGACCGGTTTTACGGCGACTCCAAGCCTGGTCGGGGTCCGTAAGCCCTGCCGAATGGTGCTGGCTTCTCTTCGCTCCCCGGTTCGGTACCGGTGGACCACCGCCCAACCCCGGTCCTACGGTTCCGCGTCGATAGGCCTCTCCTGCAGACGGTCACCACCGTCTGCCAACCTTGCTGTAAGTGCCCGGGCCACGTACCCGGACACGGTCAGTCAGTTACTCCTTTGCCACTTCACTCCTCTCACTTTCCCTTACTCCACTTAACTCCAAACTACAACTCCAACTGCCTTCCTTTTCCTGCCTCCAGGACTGTGTACTCCTCGGCGGGCAGGGCCAAATGCCTGGCCCACCCCCTGGTGTGGACATCAGCCCCTGGAGGGAGGCAACAAGGATTTTGTCTGACTTCGGTGTGCCTAGCCGGGGTGTGGGGTGTGTTGGTGTAGTCTTTGTGACGACCTGGCTTGTCCAGGGCGCCACATTTCCCCTTAGTAAAATGCAGACCGTCCATCACCGGTTTTATTTTTGTTAACTGAAAAAGAGTAAAATAACATGTAAAAACAAGCATTTTTCAATCTTCCAACAACGGGAGGCACATTCTTAAATGTTACTAAACGGTACATTTTTATTAAAGCGGTTACGGCTTCCGCTCTTCTCCCACCCAAACAACCTGGCCCCGATGCTGCCCCTAAGAAAATGGGCAACACCCCTTGACCCCAGTCCAGAACCAGGCTGCCCGAGCGGTTACGGTCTCTTTCAGGGGACCCGCGTCCATGGGGACCCCTGAACCCCCGGAGGATCGCCACCAGTTACGGTAGTGGCGGACCTGGCCCATCCCTTTCCTCCAGGCCCATCCTCCCAAATCAGCCTCTCCGGAGGCGGTTACAGTATCAAGCCAACAAATATTTACATGCCACAAGTTTGTGGTTGCCCTGCCAGTTCTCGGGCGTGTCCGTAGCAGTTTCTACGCAATGGTTTCAAGAGGTCCCTCCAGGGACCAGTTGCCGGCAACGGCCGGTTTAATCAAGGTTCCAAATTAGATAAACTTCTTCTGTTGATTTATTTATCATTCTTATCATTCAAACTTTCAAACTGGTGGTCCCAACGGACCGCTGCCATCACTGCTCGCTTTCATCATCCTCCGCCGGCCCTGGGTGGAAGAACACGGGCACCAGCCCCTCCAGCGCTTAGCAGGCGCGACGAGGAAGGGCCGCCCGGTATCCGTTATTTCCGCTCCGGGGAATGTAAGTGGCCTCCATGCCATCCAGGGCGATGACTCCTTCGTCCTCCTCTGAAACAGGCTCTGTGTCAGTTCTGGAGTCACTATCATCTGTCCCTGCGCCAGGCGGGTTGCCGCCAGCTGCCGCAGTCTCCGGGCTCGCCACTCTTTCGGCTACCGTTACAAGGGGGTGTACGCCAGACGGACCAGCATCAGCGGGGTGCACGGGCGGGGAAGACGGAGGCGGCATGGGGGCCAGGGGTAGACCGGGTCCCTCAGCCGCAACGGCCGGTCCCTCGGGGACACAGGGGCGTGGGTCACTCACTAGCTCCTCCATCATGGCCTCCATTCCGTACACCCGGGCGACCGCAGCTACCTCTTCCACCTCCGCGGTCCACTGCTCTATCAGCAGACATATCTGACTCCGGTAGCGTCGGCAGATCCCCGCCGTTCGGACCCTGAGCCATGCCGCTGTTCCGGGCACCGGCTCCGTAACCTCTGCGTATTTGGACGGAGCAGACATGTTGGTAGCGGTACTTTCCAGGAACCAGAAGATCGCCGCAGAGTCCTGGTGTCCCTGCTTCCACAGCCGCGGTTCACATGCAGCCAGACGCCATCTGTCCCCCTTAGTCTTTTTCCGGCTCCTGCTCTACAGGGGCGGAGTTTCGGCCTTTGCGCCTCCACTGCTCAAGAAGACGCTCGAGCGGGGACTCCTCGCACCCAAAATGGCGGCTTCTCAAAATTTTCGGCCGGACACCTCCGGCGGTCACAAGGCGCACCTCTACCAAACGGCAGAGCGGTAAGATCCTGTTCGTGATGCCAAGTTGTCGCGGGCGGGGAGGGCGCTGCGCTCACCCACTGCTCGGCTCCGGCACGGCTACTGCTTCGCTTGCTCGCTGCTCGGTGGCTCGAGCAGTGGGCCGGATACGGGGACTCGAGCGGCGCTCCTCGCCTGTGAGAGAAAAGGGGATTGGTTTTGGGGATTTGGTTGTCCGTGACGCCACCCACGGTTGTGGTGAGGTTGTGACACCACCGCTGCTCTGGACGGTTCCGCGTCGATAGGCCTCTCCTGCAGACGGTCACCACCGTCTGCCAACCTTGCGGTAAGTGCCCGGTCCACGTACCTGGACACGGTCAGTCAGTTACTCCTTTGCCACTTCACTCCTCTCACTTTCCCTTACTCCACTTAACTCCAAACTACAACTCCAACTGCCTTCCATTTCCTGCCTCCAGGACTGTGTACTCCTCGGCGGGCGGGGCCAACCGCCTGGCCCACCCCCTGGTGTGGACATCAGCCCCTGGAGGGAGGCAACAAGGATTTTGTCTGACTTTGGTGTGCCTAGCCGGGGTGTGGGGTGTGTTGGTGTAGTTTTTGTGACGACCTGGCTTGTCCAGGGCACCACAAAGTCTTATATAGACAGGTGTGTAGCTTTAGAAATCAAGTCCTATCAGTTTGATTAAAACACAGCTGGGCTTCAACGAAGGGGTAGAACCATCTCAAGGAGGATCACAAGGAAAAGGACAGCATGTGACCTAAATATGAATGTCTGAATACTTATGACTGATATTTCAGTTTTTCTTGTTTAATACATTTGCAAAAATTTGTACATTTCTGTTTTTTTTGACAAGACGGGGTGCAGAGTGTGCATTAATGAGAAAAAAATGAACCTCTTTGAATCTGCGAAATGGCTGCAATGAAACAGAGTGAAAAATAAGGATCTGAATACTTTCCGTACCCAGTGTGTGTGTGTGTATTTATATATATATACACACACTGCACATCTTCTGCATTACCTTTTTTAGTTCCTCGAATGTCACAATAAGGATGTTGAAATCTTCTTTGTGCGTGTACCATCCTCTGACATGATCAAACCATGAGCCACAGAACACTGTAAAATAAGATAACATTTACAAAGACTTGCGGATCACTCTTGCTTTAGATCACTGCATTACTTTTGGTGTTTTTTTTAATACACTGTAATTTGCAGGATAATCTACTGATTACAGACTGACACTTGGTCAGAAAGTGCAATTACTGATGACAAGGACAGCCTAGATCTGTTACCTGAGGAATTCAGAATAATTAATTGTAGGTAAAGAAAAAAGTGAAATCAAAGTGTTTCCCTGTGGAGTATTGTGTGTACTAACATTACAAAAAGGAATATGCAAAGCTGGAATTGTCATGGGACATCATGTGTATTACGTCGGACCTGCAGGGGTGTTTTTCAGTTTAATGAAGTGGTGAAAAAGGGTGCTATTTTGTCTTTTATTTCAAATAAAGGATTTTTTTGTGTTTGTGTTCATTTACTTTCACTTACAGATTAGTAATGAGGAGGCTTAGTGGCAGCTGTTGGCTAATGTCAATTATCCGCTGATTAACCTTGATTGCCACTGCACCAGGGTAATCGGTAAGACCCAGGTAAAGGGCTGGGATTGCCGCATCTAATGGATGCAACAATCTTAGGCGGCTACACGCTGCTATTTTTAGGCTGGGGATGCTCAATAACCATGGGTCTCCCCAGCCTGAGTACGAGAGGCTGCTAATAAGTCTTTGGCTTTGTGATCTTTTTCTGGTTCTATGGCAACGAATGTTACATCACATGAAAGCCTTATGTGTCTAATATACAGTATGTTTTCAAAATTTTGTGTTTGTTGTTTATGGCAACAGTGTTCTACTCATGCGAGAAAACAAAATGGCGGAGTCTAATGCAATATTCACAGCAACTGAGAGCAGAGGAGTGATAAAATTCTTGTTTCTGCAAGGAAAGTCCACAAAGGATTGTTGTGAATGTTAGTTATGCTTTGGCTGCTGGGAGGCTCCCTCTGGTGGCCAGGAAGGGTTTGGACAGAGACCAGGTGGGTTGTGCAGTGGGTGTTTCCTTTCCTAACTCTCTGCTTATTTAAGTCCTGGTCTGATTGCAGGCTGTTGCCGGATGTCAGTTGTTCTTTGTATCTCTAGCCTGCTTGATCCTGCTTTACACCACATCTTCCCCAGATAAGTGCTTGCTCTTTATTTATTGTCTGGTTCTTTGTTTATCTGGGTTTGTCATTTTGGTGTGGTTATTTTCCGTTTATTTGCTTGCAGGGATTTTCCCCCTTAGTGGATTGTTGAGGAACTCCCTGCAGTTCTGTGTGGAGTATAGCTCCTTTGGGTCCATGTGTTTGTGGCTTGTTGACTTTGTTATGATTCTTGTTTTCTGTTTATTGGTATGACAAGGGCACGTGGTATAGGACGGAGTTCAGATCGAGCGATCTAAGGGCCTTTTTGTACTATCAGGAAGTTGGTATTTTGCAGGGTTTTTCTCTGGCAACCATCAGTCCCTTTCCTGTCTTTTCCTATTTTAGTCAGCGGGGGCCTCACCTTTTGCTAATCCTGTCATCTACCTGTGTATTGTGTTTTTCCTATATCACCGCAGTCTTTGAATGTGGGGGGCTTGCTATTCTTGTCTATTTTCTGATGCAGAGAGTTATTCATCTTTCCTACCTTTAGGATAGTTAGTTCTCCGGCTGGGTTCGCGGTGCACAGGATGTTAGTTCACCCCTCGGCTACTTCTAGTTGTGTTGGTTAGTAAGGGGATGGCGGCCAGATTAGTTGCCAATGCTCTTGTCACCTTTTTGCCAATGATTTGTGGTGGTCTTCCATGGTTCCGGATCACAACAAAGGATATTCATGTTGATATGTAGCAGACATTTGGGGATATATACCCTTCATATTCCACAATTAAGAACTGGGTGGCCAAATTTAAAATGGGCCACTTCAGCACCAATGATGAGGAATATCCTGGATGACCAAGAGTGGTTGTTGTTCCGGAGATCGTTGATGCTGTGCACAACCTCATACTGGAGAATCAACAAATTTCAGCTAAAGCAATAGCAGACATCATGGGGATTGCCCGTGAACGTGTTTGTGTCATGAACATTTGGACATGAGGAAGTCATCTGCAAAGTGGGTCCCCAAATGTTTGACAACAGATCAGAGAACCATGCGAAGGAAAACTTCCCGCTCCATTTGTCAGCGTTTCCAGACTGATAATTCCTGGATTAACTGGTCACTATGGATGAGACCTGGATTTATTTCTATGACCCTGAAAACAAGGAGCAGTCAAAAGAATGGAGGCACAGTGCTTCTCCTTGTCCAAATAAGTTAAGAGTCCAAAAATCAACCACTAAGGTGATGCCGTCTGTGTTCTGGGATAAGGACAGCGTGCTGCTAGTGGACTACCTTCAAAAGGGTTCCACCATCAATGTAAGGTATTACATTGAACTTTTGGACCAATTGAAGGCAGCTCTGAAGGCCCAAAGGCGCGGCGAGCTGTCCAAAGGAATCTTGTTCCTGCAAGACAACGCCTCCACTCACACTGCACAAGCGACCACGGCAAAACAGGTAGAGCTGGGCTTCCAGCTGGTTAACCACCCATCTTATTCACCAGATCTAGCTCCCTACTATCATCTGTTTGCAAACCTGATGAAACACCTAAAGGGTAGAAAATTTCACACCATTTCTGATGCCATGGCTGCTATCGATGCCTGGTTTGAGGTACAACCAAAATCCTTCTTTTTGCTAGGCTTACAGAACTTGGAATACCGATATAAGAAGTGTGCTGACATCAGTGGAGTGTATGTGGAATAAATGTAAAGTTTCATCATCCTAACTCGTTTCTGGGTAAAGCAAAAGACTTATCAACAGCCCCTTGTATATCAGCCCCAGCTGTCAGGCTTTATTTTGGCTGGGTATCAAAATTGAGGGGCGACTGCACGCTGTTTTTAAAAATTATTGATTTACATAATTATTTTTAAAAAGCCGCATGCGGTTACTCTTATTTTTATACACAGCCAAGATACGTGCACAGCTGTGGGCTCCAGCCTGTAGCCATATTCTTTATCTGTGCTGGGTATAATAACATGGGGGGACAATACTCCAAATAATTTGTTTATTTTATTTTTATACCATGATAGACGCACATAGCAAGCAGTCAACTGACACATTGTCACTCAGGATGGGAGGCACATCTGATTGGAACTAATCACAGATGCCAGGATGGCTGGTGAGCGGGGAAAGCACTGCATATGCAATGAAGGTAAATGAGCGTCCCCGGAAGTCAATAAGTGGCCTGGAAGCAGTTACAGACATGCCAAAGGTGGCAAACCCACAATGGGACGACAGCACGTAAAAATCCAAACTATTCTCAGAAAATGCAAAGCATACCAAACAGACAGACACAAATAAAGTATTGATACTTAAGTCAAAATAGACTATACGAGACCTATGGTCCTCTATTAACACTCCTAATATATAGATCACATAGACAATTAAGAACCAATGTGATGCAGCTCTGTTGTATAATGTATATATGGAGTAATATACATATATACATTATATATATATATATATATATATATATATATATATATATATATTATAGATTGTAGTACCAACGGTAGGGCCTCTAGAGGACAGACTTTTAGTAATTGCAGAGCGTTAAGGTGCTGAGTACATAATCATTGCCTGGTGCATAAATAAGGTGCTGTACTGCTACTGACCCCAATCCCTTTTTGGCACTACAGCACCTTACGGCTATGTGCCCACGGGGAGAGTGTCCTGCGGTTATATCTGCAGGACATTCCGCAGGAGCTCGCAGAAAACCGCAGCACAACTTTGCCTGTTTACATGCTGCGGTTATGCTGCGGAATGTCCTGCGGATATGCTGCGGGCATTCTGCATTGAGATTACAGTACCATGGCTTGGGCACTGCATGCTCAATGCAGAACAAGTGCAGCAGTGATGGGGGAGTTCATACTTACACCCACCACGCAGCACTTCCCTCTCTGGCTGTGTCTGTCAGTGTCTGCACTGTGCAGGAGAAAGTGGGCGGGCCTGAACTAGCTCCGGCTGTCACATGACCGGAGATCGTGCAGGCCCCGCCCACCTCCTGCTTCCTGCTCCTGGCTCTACCACGCTCCTCTGCACTGGAGGAAGTGACTCCGGTGTCTGCTATCAAGGCAGGTAAGTATAGGACACTGTGGAGAAATCCGCAGGAATAATTCACAAGCTACAGATTTTTCCGCAGGGAAATCCACATTATTTCCGCTGCGGAAAAAAATGCAGCATGGGCACAGCACTCCCCAAATGCCATAGAAATGGCTGGGGACTCGCTGTACTGCGGATTTTTGAAAAATCCGCAGAATTTCCGCGAAAAAATCACGACACGTTCCGCGAATTTTCCGCAGCATGGGTATTTACAGTTGTGCTCAAACGTTTACATACCCGGGCAGATTTTTTTCTTTCTTGGCCTTTATTCAGAGAATATGAATGATAACACAAAATCTTTTTTCCCCACTCATGGTTAGTGGTTGGGTGAAGCCATTTATTGTCAAACTACTGTGCTTTCTCTTTTTAAATCATAATGACAATCAAAAACATCCAAATGACCCTTATCAAAACTTCACATACCCTGGAAATTTTGGCTTTATAACATGCACAAATGGGTTTGAATGGCTAATAAAGGTAACATCCTCACCTGTGACCTGTTTGCTTGTAATCAGTGTGTGTGCATAAAAGCTAAGTGAGTTTCTGAGATCCAGACAGACTCTTGCGTCTTTCATGCAGCCACTGACATTTCTGGATTGTGATTCATGGGGAAAGCAAAAAGAACTGTCAACGGATCTACGGGAAAAGATAGTTGAACTGTATAAAACAGGAAAGGGATACAAAAAGATTTCCAAAGAATTGATAATACCAGTCAGGAGTGTTCAAACTGTGATCAAGAAATGGAAAATCAGGGGCTCTATAAAAACCAAACCACGATCAGGTACACCAACAATAATTTCGACCACAACTGCCAGGAAAATTGTTCAAGATGCAAAGAAAAACCCACAAATAACATCAGCTGAAATACAGGACTCACTGAAAACTAGCAGTGTGGCTGCTTCAAGATGCACAATAAGGAGGCAATTGAAGAATAATGGGCTGTATGGTCGAGTCGCCAGAAGAAAGCCATTACTGTGCAAATGCCACAAAGTATCTCATCTACAATACACCAAACAGAACAGAGACAAGCCTCCAAACTTCTGAGACAAGGTAATTTGGAGTAATGAGACCAAAATCGAACTTTTTGGCTACAACCATAAACGTTATATTTGGAGAGGTGTCAACAAGGCCTATGATGAAAAGAACACCATTCCTACTGTAAAGCACGGAGGTGGATCGCTGATGATGTGGGGATGTGTGAGCTACAAAGGCACAGGAAACTTGGTTAAAGTTGAAGAAAAGCTGAATGCAGCCCATTATCAGCAAATACTGCAGGCAAATTTGCACTCATCAGTATGGAAGCTGCGCATGAACTGTACTTGGATGTTCTAACATGACAACGATCCAAAACACATGGCCAAGTCGACCGTCATTGGCTACAGCAGAACAAAGTGAAGGTTCTGCAATGGCCATTTCAGTGTCCTGACCTCAATATCATTGAGCCACTCAGGGGAGAACTCAAGCAAGCAGTTCATGCAAGAAAGCCCAGGAATTTATAGGAACTAGAGGCTTTTTGCCAAGAAGAATGGGCAGCTTTACCATCTGAGAAAATAAAGAGCCTCATCCATAAGTACTACAAAAGACTTCAAGCTGTCATTGATGTTAGAGGGGGCAATACACAGTTAAAGGGGTTATCCGGCTTATTTGGGCTTTTTTTTGTTATTTCCCTATTTGGCTACATTGGGGCAGGTAAGTAGATAGTGACTCTACTTACCTGCTAGTGATGTGTCGGTCGCGAACGATCCGACTCCCTGCTGTGAACGACAGGAGCCGGATCACTAGTGTGAGCCAATAAAATCTGAAAACGGCTCTTTTCGCAGTCAAAACCCCGCCCACCCGCATCTAAACTCCGCCTACTCAGCAATCTAATTGCTCGCTTGTAAGTGGGCAGGGTTTAGCCGTGGGTGGGCGGGGCTTTGGCGGAGTTACTATAATCTTAAATATGTGTTCACCTGGGGTGAACACATTTAATAAGGAGCTGAGAACGAGCTGAAAGATCCGGCTCTTTTTGGTGAGCGGAGCCATGGGAGCCGGATCACCAAAAAGAGGCGGACTGCCCATCACTATTACCTGCCCTGCTCTCAGCCCCTCTCCCCGACTCAGAGTGGTCATGTGACCGCTCCTGCTGTGATTTTGCTGCTTCTGATGATGTCATGGCGACAGGGGCTGGACATTGTTGACATGCAAAACAGTGAACAGCATGTTGCCTTTCCTGCAGCTTACTTAGTTGGCAGGCACTTCCCCCGCCCTCTCCCACACATTCCGTAGTCTCCCTCCCTCACCTCCTGTGCCCAGCTACATGATAATCCAGCAGATTCACAGTGTCCAGTTCAATAACAGACAAGGAACAAGAAGTTGCCCACTTGCTTTCAGGGACACTGTCAGCACTGTTTGCTCAACGGTGTCCCTAGCTCTTTATCATGTTTAGTGCCTACCGCCCTTGGAACTGTCTCCCCCCTCCCCCGTGGCTCTCCTCTGTGCAGCGTTCTGATACTAAGAAGTCAGGAGCAAAGACCAGCACTGATCTCCTACATCTCAGACCTGCGCTCATATCGGAGGGGGGAAGAGAGCACGGAGTGTGGGAGAAAGCGCACGGGAGGGGGACGACAGAGCACAGGGGGAAGACCGAGCATGGGATTGTGGGAGACAGAGCACCGTGGGGGGGGGAGACAGAGCATGGGATTGTGTGAGACAGAGCACATGGGGGAAGAGAGAGCACGGAAGTGTGGGAGACAGAGCACGGGGGAGAATGCACGGGGGGGGAGAGAGAGCACGGGAGTGGGGGAGAGTGCACAGGGGGAAGAGAGCACGGGAATGTGGAAGAGAGCATGGGGAGAGTGCATAGGGGGGAAGAGAGAGCACAGGAGTGTGGGAGAGAGAGCACTGGGGAGAATGCACAGGGGGAAAGAGAGCACGGAAGTGTATACAGGGGAAAGAGAAAGCATATGGGGAGAGAGCACAGATGTCACTGCTGCCAGCCGGGTCCTTCTGCTCAGTGTTTCCTGGAGCCTAGAGAGATCGGACATGTTTTTGGTCTCTCCAGGCTTGGATGTAGCAGAGCCAGGACTGTCGTGGCATGTTGTGTGAATAACGGTGTAACTTCATTCAAACATATTTTTGGGGTTAAGGGCTCATTCAGACGACTGTTCCGTCTGTCCTGGTCAGTTCCTGTTTTTTTGCGGACCTACTGACAGGACCATCTTTTCAATGTCTTTTGTGTTGGATCGGATAGCACACTGAAGCACTTCCGTTTGCATCCGATCCTACAAAAAAACACATCGGATGACGTATGTCCGTTCTGTTAATATGAAACATGTCTTATTCTGTTCTGTAATAACGGACCGTGACTCAATACAAGTCAATGGGTCCGCAAAATCCCGGAAGCCACACGGAAGCACTTCCATGTGATTTTCGGCAGGTGCTCCTGCAGTATGTGTCCCGCTGCTGTGTCAGCCTCTGCCCGCACAGCAGTCTGTCAGCCTCTGCCCGCAGAGCAGTCTGTCAGCCTCTGCCCGCGCAGAAGTCTGTCAGCCTCTGCCCGCACAGCAGTCTGTCAGCCTCTGCCCGCACAGCAGTCTGTCAGCCTCTGCCCGCACAGCAGTCTGTCAGCCTCTGCCCACACTGCAATGGACATGCAGATTTTGCTGCAGATTTCTGAAAATACTTGTCAATTCTACACAGCATGGGCACTGGGCCTTAAAGGGACCGCTATAGTAAAAGCTGCTTGAGACATCTCTGAATAATGATCTGAGCGCTCAGGGCCGCCATCAGGGCATTACAACCGTGACTTGTATATTTCACCTGGTGAAGAGGGGGCCTTGCCATGCCCAGGGAAATTACTTAGCATTATTAAGCCCTAGCTGGGCCACCGTCTTCACCGAGCCCTAGTCACAGCCGCAGCAGAGGGGCCCGGCAGTGTTGCTTGATGCACTACATATGACTACTGTGCATGCGAAGCCCTTCTGGGGCATTGCATGGCAGAGTGAGACAAACCAATAGACAACCCTGGCACAACAGCCTCACTAAAAAACTGCGGCAAGTGTCTAGGGCTGCAGAGCGGCGCTGGAAGAAAACGCACTCCCAGGAAGACTTCACCACATTCAAAAATGCAATTCACACATTTCGCTTGGCCCTTACCTCGGCTAAACAGGAATACTTCAGAAACCTCATATCCTCCTTAACACACAACCCCAAACAGCTCTTCAATACTTTCAACTCCCTCCTTCGCCCACCACTGCCCCCTCCAACCTCCCTCATTTCCGCAGAAGAATTTGCCACATATTTCAAAGAAAAGATCGACCAAACCAGACAAGTCTTTTCTGCTCAACCACCACAACCCCTTCATATAACAGACCACTGCTCCTCCCCCATAAACTTCCTCTCCACTATCACCGAAGAAGAGCTTGCACATCTTCTCTCAAAAGCGCACCTCACCACCTGCGCACGTGATCCCATCCCAACCCACCTCCTCCCCAACCTCACCACTATCCTAATTCGAGCCTTAACCCATCTCTTCAACCTATCTTTATCAACTGGTACCTTCCCTTCTGCCTTTAAACATGCAACAGTCACACCCATCCTAAAGAAACCTTCCCTCGACCCAACCTCTGCTGCCAGCTATCGCCCCATATCGCTACTCCCATTCGCCTCAAAACTCCTGGAACAGCACGTCCATGCTGAACTTTCCTCCCACCTCTCCTCTAACTCTCACTTTGACAACCTACAGTCCGGCTTCCGTCCACATCATTCCACTGAAACTGCCCTGACAAAAATCACAAATGACTTACTTACTGCCAAAGCTAACAACCACTTCTCTATACGCCTACTTCTAGACCTATCCTCAGCTTTTGACACTGTTGACCACTCCCTCCTACTACAGATCCTCTCTTCCCTTGGTGTCAGAGACCTCGCCCTCTCTTGGATCTCTTCATACCTCTCCAACCGCACTTTTACTGTCTCCCACTCCCACACAACCTCTTCATCCCGTCCTCTCTCTGTTGGTGTCCCTCAAGGCTCTGTCCTGGGACCATTACTTTTTTCTATCTATACATTTGGCCTGGGACAACTCATAAAGTCCCATGGCTTCCAGTACCACCTATATGCCGATGACACTCAGATCTACCTCTCTGGTCCAGATGTCACTTCTCTGCTGTCCAGAATCCCAGAGTGCCTATCTGCTATATCTTCCTTCTTCTCCTCTCGCTTCCTAAAGCTCAATGTGGCCAAAACTGAGCTGATCATCTTTCCTCCATCTCCCCTACACTCTCTACCTGATCTATCTATTACAATAAATAACATCACGCTCTCCCCAGCACCCAAAGTTCGGTGCCTCGGAGTGACCTTTGACTCTGCCTTGTCCTTCATACCACACATTCAATCCCTCACCACCTCCTGTCGTCTTCAACTCAAAAATATTTCCAGAGTCCGTCCCTTCATCAATTCTCAATCTACAAAAATGCTAGTGCATGCTCTCATAATCTCCCGCCTCGACTACTGCAACATCCTCCTATGTGGTCTCCCTGCTAACACGCTCGCCCCTCTCCAGTCCATCCTTAATGCTGCTGCCCGACTGATCCACCTCTCGCCTCACTACCACCCCGCTTCTCCTCTCTGCATGTCCCTTCACTGGCTCCCAATCTTCCATCGTATCCAATTCAAACTACTAATACTGACTTACAAAGCCATCCACAAATTGTCTCCTCCATATATCTCTGAACTAATCTCTCGCTACACTCCAAAACGTAATCTCCGGTCCTCCCAAGATCTCCTTCTATCCTCCTCTCTCATTCGCTCCTCATGCAACCGTCTCCAAGACTTCTCCCGAACATCCCCAGTCTTCTGGAACTCACTGCCTCAACACGTCAGATTATCTACTACACTTGCAAACTTCAAACGGAACCTAAAGACTCATCTGTTCAGAAATGCCTATAACCTTGAATGACCTCACTGCCCCACCACCGTGCGGAGCTGCCGCCCCACCACCGTGCGGAGCTGCCGCCCCACCACCGTGCGGAGCTGCCGCCCCACCACCGTGCGGAGCTGCCGCCCCACCACCGTGCGGAGCTGCCGCCCCACCACCGTGCGGAGCTGCTGCCCCACCTACACCCCACCTACTGTCTCCTCCCCATAATCCTATAGAATGTAAGCCCGCAAGGGCAGGGCCCTCTTCCCTCTGTACTAGTCTGTCTACTGTAACTTGTACATGTATTTTGTATGTAACCCCCTTCTCATGTACAGCACCATGGAATCAATGGTGCTCTATAAATAAATAATAATAATAATAATAATTGCATTCAAATTAGCTGTCTGCCCGGAAGCAAGGGAGTGGAGCAGAGTAGGGAGGCCGCATGTCATCCAGCATGAGGTCATCACTCTGCATCTCATCACAGTGCTGCGGGCAATGCAGAGGTGGCGAGGATGCGGCATCCGGCGGGGATAGGTAGGCACCCAGCTTCTTAGTATTTAGAAGCTAGGAGCTCAGAACGCTGCACTCAGCACATACTGATGAGACAGCGCACGAGAGGAGAGCGCACGGGGGAGGGGGGAGACAGTTACCAGGGCGAAGGGCACCATACATCATAAAGAGCTGGGGACACTGTCAAGCAAACAAGGCTGATAGTGTCCCCAACAGCGAGTTGGCCCTAGTTTGTACAGGACCATGGCACTTGCCCAAGTGCGCCCCCTGGGGTGACGCCAGCCCTGCCCAACACTATGTAAACACACATGTTTCTCCCCAATTATGTATAAAATTTGACAAATATTAATTTACTCACCTTTCCTCATTTCCCTGCTGCTCCATTTTCTGCAGCATGCGTTCTGCAGCTCAGTACAGGGGGTGCGATATAGTGACATCACGCACACAGTGCGGATTCTCAGCACTCACATACACAGGGTGAAAGATGGAACAGGGAGCTTATGGATTTATAATTCCTTCTTGTTTTCAACTATATGTGCATCCAGAATGTAGATGCCATTAAAAAAGGGATGCTGTGAGGGACGGGCGGCTAATACCAGTGCGGAAATGAAAGAGACCTTACGGACCTGCATAATGCTACTAGTGACATAGGCATGCTGCGATGTTTGACAGCATGACCAAAATGTCATGTAGCCCAAGGAAAAAATAGTGGTCAAGGTTTTTCACAAAAATCTGCAGTAACTATATTTTATTGCAGTTTATTATTATTATTTATTATTATTATTATAGCACTATTTATTGCATTGGGCTTCACAGTGTAGATACGTGAATCCTCACATCACATGCAGCAGACACTGAGTTGTCAACAGTCAGAATGAATAATCATGTGACCACTCGTATACACTATGCATATTCCACATTCTGAACCCAATGTGTCTATTCATATAGTGACACAGAGGGATAAGCCTGGACAAGCTTTGTGCAAATATATTATATATACTAGAAGGTGGCCCGATTCTAACGTATCGGGTATTCTAGAATTTACGTATTGTGTAGTTAATGTATGATTTTTGTTATATATATATATAGATGTTGTTGTGTGTAGTTGCCAGTGTTTGTGTAGGGCGCTGTAAATGTTCTGGGTGTTGTCTGAGTGTGGGGGGGTGTGAGAGCGGTGTTGTTTCTGTGTTGCGTTGTGCGTATTGCGTTGTTTGTGGAGCGCTGTGTGTCTGAAGTGTTGTCTGTGTGTGGTGCTGTGTGTGTTGCGTGGTTTGTGTGGGTGTGGCTGTGGGGTGCGTGTGTGTGTTTTGGGGGAGGTATGTTTTGTGCAATGTGTGTGTGTTGCGCGGTATGTGCGTATATTTGTGTATGCCGCGGTGTTTGTGTGTTGGGTGTTGTGTGTGTGCGGCGTTGTCTGTGTGTGTGGGTGTCTGTGTAGGGCGGTGTTTGTGGTTCCCAGTGTGTGTGTCGTGTGTTGTGCGGTGCGCGTGTGGCGGTGTGTGTTTTGGGGGGGGGGTGTGCACCCCCATCTGCTCTATCCCCCATGCTGCGTACCCCCATCGTGCTCCATCCCCCATGCTGCGCACCCCCCATCGTGCTCCATCCCCCATGCTGTGCACCCCCCATCGTGCTCCATCCCCCATGCTGCGCACCCCCCATCGTGCTCCATCCCCAATGCTGCGCACCCCCCCATCGTGCTCCATCCCCCATGCTGCGCACCCCCCATCATGTTCCATCCCCCATGCTGCGCACCCCACATCGTGCTCCATCCCCCATGCTGCGCACCCCCCCATCATGTTCCATCCCCCATGCTGCGCACCCCACATCGTGCTCCATCCCCCATGCTGCGCACCCCCCATCGTGCTCCATCCCCCATGCTGCACAACCTCCATCATGCTCCATCCCCCATGCTGCGCACCCCCCATCGTGCTCCATCCCCCATGCTGCGCACCCCCCATCGTGCTCCATCCTCCATGCTGCGCACCCCCCATCGTGCTCCATCCCCCATGGTATAATAGCCCTCCTATTATACTCAGAGAGGAGTGAAATAGGAGGACTATAATAGGAAGAGTAGTCCTGGGGAAAGAGAAGTATAATGGGAGGAGTGGTCCTGGGGAAAGAGGAGTAAAATGGGAGGAGTGGTCCTGGGGAAAGAGGAGTATAATGGGAGGAGTAGTTCTGAGGGGAGGTGTACAGGTGCTCAACGTGTGCCGGGGGCGGGGCCGAGCGGGCCAACGTGTGCCAGGGGCGGGGCCGAGTGGGCCACCGGGGGCGGTGCCGAGCAGGTTGCCGGGGGCGGGACCGAGCGGGTCAACTTGTGCCGGGGGCGGGGTCGAGCGGGCGAGGCGTCAGGGTATGCCGGCTCCCTGCACATATGTACCGGGAGCCGGTGTACGCTGGTAACCATGATACACATCGGGTAACTAAGGGAAGCGCTTCCTATAGTTACCCGATGTGTATCATGGTTACCAGCGTACACTGGCTCCGTCACAGTCCCAGTATTGCAAGGTTATGTCCGCCGGGGGCGGGCCGAGCGTGCCAACGTGTGCCGGGGGCGGGGACGAGCGGGCGAGGCGTCAGTGTATGCCGGCTCCCTGCACATGTGTACCGGGAGCCGGTGTACGCTGGTAACCATGATACACATCGGGTAACTAAGGGAAGCGCTTCCTATAGTTACCCGATGTGTATCATGGTTACCAGTGTACACCGGCTCCGTCACGATCCCAGCATCACAAGGTTATGTCTGGGCTGGGTTGCCGGTGTGGACTCCTGGGAGTGCACTGCAGCAGTCACTTGGGAGTCAGGGCTTCGTTTGAATTCGGGGGAAGGGGCGTGGCTGAGCGGGCAATGCGTGCGGAGGGCCAGGGCAAGAGGCCAATCCATGCGGGGGCGGGGCCAGGCCGAGGCAAGCGGCCAATCCGTGGGGGGGGCAGGCCGAGCCCAGCGGCCAATCCAACGGTTGTCACTGTAACGACACTGTCACTGTAACGACACAATTTTGGAGCAAGACAGACAGACAGAATAAGGCAATTATATATATATACTAGAAGGTGGCCCGATTCTAACGCATCGGGTATGCTAGAATTTACGTATTGTGTAGTTAATGTATGATTTTTGTTATATATATATATAGATGTTGTGTGTAGTTGCCAAGTGTTTGTGTAGGGCGCTATAAATGTTCTGGGTGTTGTCTGGGTGTGGGGGGGGTGAGAGCGGTGTTGTTTGTGTGTTGCGTTGTGTGTGTTGCGTTGTTTGTGGCGCGCTGTGTGTCTGCAGTGTTGTGTGTGTGTGTTGTGCTGTGTGTGTTGCACAGTTTGTGTGTGCGTGTGTGTGGGGTGCGTATGTGTGTTTTGGGGGGAGGTATGTTTTGTGCAATGTGTGTGTGTTGCGCAGTATGTGCGTACATTTGTGTATGCCGCAGCGTTTGTGTGTTGGGTGTTGTGTGTGTGCGGCGTTCTCTGTGTTAGTGTCTGTGTAGGGCGGTGTTTGTGGTTCCCCGTGTGTGTGGTGTGTTGTGCGGTGCGCGTGTGGCAGTGTGTGTGTTTTTGGGGGGAGGTGTGCACCCCTATCGTGCTCCATCCCCCATGCTGCGCACCCCCCATCGTGCTCTTTCCCCCATGCTGCGCATCCCCATCATGCTCCATCCCCCATGCTGCGCACCCCCATCATGCTCCATCCCCCATGCTGCACACCCCCCATCGTGCTCCATCCTCCATGCTGCACCCCCCCATCGTGCTCCATCCTCCATGCTGCGCACCCCCCATCGTGCTCCATCCCCCATGCTGCGCACCCCCCATTGTGCTCCATCCTCCATGCTGCACACCCCCCATCGTGCTCCATCCCCCATGCTGCGCACCCCCCATCGTGCTCCATCCCCCATGCTGCGCACCCCCCATCGTGCTCCATCCCCCATGCTGCGCAACCCCCATCGTGCTCCATCCCTCATGCTGCGCACCCCCCCATCGTGCTCCATCCTCCATGCTGCACTCCCCCCATCGTGCTCCATCCCTCATGCTGCGCACCCCCCATCCTGCTCCATCGTCCATGCTGCACACCCCCATCGTGCTCCATGCTGCACACTCCCCATCGTGCTCCATCCTCCATGCTGCGCACCCCTCATCGTGCTCCATCCATGATGCTGCACACCCCCCATCGTGCTCTATCCTCCATGCTGCACACCCCCATCATGCTCCACCCTCCATGCTGGGGCCGCCGGGGGCGGGGCCGAGCGTGCCAACGTGTGCCGGGGTCGGGGCCGAGCCGGCGAGGCGTCAGCGTATGCCGGCTCCCTGTGTACCGGGAGCCGGTGTACGCTGGAGCGGGCGATGCGTGAGGAGGGCCGTAGCGAGCGAGCAATTCATGCGGGGGGCGGGGCCAGGCGAGCGGGAGCGGGCGATGCGTGCGGAGGGCCGTGTCGAGCGGCCAATCCATGATCCCAGCATCGCAAAGTTATGTACGGCGGGGGCGGGGCCAAGCCGAGGCGAGCGGGAGCGGGCGATGCGTGCGGAGGGCCGTGGCGAGCAGCAAATCCATGCGGGGGGCGGGGTCGAGGCGAGCGGCCAATCCGTGGGGGGGCGGGGCCAGGCCGAGCCTAGCAGCCAATCCGACAGTTGTCACTGTAACGACACTGTCACTACGACACAATTTTGGAGCAAGACAGACAGACAGACAGACAGAATAAGGCAATTATATTTATAGACTACTCTGTGTTCCAAATTATTATGCAAAAAGAGTTTTGGAATGATAAGGTTAGAAATTTTTTGTTTGTCATGCAAACTCATTGCTGGTGATGTGTGTCAGGGCTCTTTATATCTCTGAAAGCAATTGCAGATACCTGTGCACATTAGTTTGGCAAGTGTGTCCAAATAAAGGCAAGACTACTTAAGAAGGATGTTCCACATTATTAAGCAGCCTTCATTTTTTGCCAAAATGGGAAAGAAAAAGGATGTGTCATCTGCTGAGAAGCAACAAATTGTGGAGTATTTAGGTCAAGGCATGACTACAATCAACATTGCCAAGACACTTCATCGTGATCATCGCACAATCAAGAAGTATGTAGCTGATTCACAGCAGACACGTGTGCGTGCTGATAAGAAAAAATTGAGGACTCTTTCCAACAGGCAATTGCTTCAGGTTAAAAGAGCAGCTACTAAAATGCCTTGTCATAGCAGCAGACAAGTTTTTGAAACTTCTGGTGCCTCCGTCACCCGAACAACAAGATGCAGGGTCCTTCAGAGGTTTGCAGCTGTGCGTAAGCCATCCTGTCGACCACCTCTATTCACGGCACACAAGCAGAAACGGCTCCAGTGGGCCAAACGATACATGAAGACTGATTTCCAAACTGTTTTTTTCACCGATGAGTGCCGTGCAACGCTCGATGGTCCAGATGGATGGAGTGGAGGATGGCTGGTTGATGGACACCCCATGAAAACACGGCTAAGGCGCCAACAAGGAGGAGGTGAAATAATGTTTTGGGCTGGAATCATGGGGAGAGAAATTGTCGGCCCCTTTAGAATCCCTGAAGGGGTAAAGATGAACTCCATAATCTATGTGGAGTTTCTAAAACAGAACTTCCTGCCATGATTCAGGAGGAAGAACCATGCATTCCGCAGCAAGATCATTTTCATGCATGATAATGCACCGTCTCATGCTGCAAATAACACATCTGCATCTCTGGCTGCTATGGGCATAAAAGAGGACAAACTTATGGTGTGGCCACCATCTTCCCCTGACCTCAACCCCATTGAGAACCTCTGGAGCATCATCAAAAGCAGTTCACATCAAAGCAACAGCTCTGGGAGGGTATTCTGTCCACATGCAAATCAATTGAAGCACAAACCATCCAAAAACTGACAAATTCAATGGACGAGAGAGTTCAGAAGCTTCTTTCGAACAAGGGGTCCTATGTGCAAATGTAACAGCACCTAGAATTAAGTTTTAACTTGAAAACTGTTTGATTTCATTTTTTAATAAGCTGATAATGCTTATAATTTCACAAGTGACCATTTTGTTTTTCAAAATAAAAATTAAAAAGGTTGAAAACTCTGCTGTGCATAATAATTTGGAACATGCATTTTGAGTGCATTTTGAGTGTTTCTTATTTTTAAAAATATACTGTTTTCATAGGCAGTTTGATCAAAAACATTTCAATTATACTCGAATAGTAGATGACTGGAAAATAACAATAACTGCAATTCATAAAGTTAATTTAGGAAAATATGAAAAAATATTTTTTGCATAATAATTTGGAACACAGTGTAGAAGGTGGCCCGATTCTAACGCATCGGGTATTCTAGAATTTACGTATTGTGTAGTTAATGTATGATTTTTGTTATATATAGATGTTGTTGTGTGTAGTTACCAGTGTTTGTGTAGGGCGCTGTACATGTTCTGGGTGTTGTCTGAGTGGGGGTGTGTGAGAGAGGTGTTGTTTGTGTGGTGCTGTGTGTTGCGTTGTATGTGGAGCGCTGTGTGTCTGTAGCGTTGTGTGTGTGTGGTGCTGTGTGTGTTGCGCAGTTTGTGTGGGTGTGGCTGTGGGGTGCGTGTGTGTGTTTTGGGGGAGGTATGTTTTGTGCAATGTGTGTGTTGCGCGGTATGTACGTATATTTGTGTGTGCCGCGGTGTTTGTGTGTTGTATGTGTGCAGCGTTGTCTGTGTGTGTGGGTGTCTGTGTAGGGCGGTGTTTGTGGTTCCCAGTGTGTGTGTGGTGTGTTGTGCGGTGTGTGGCGGTGTGTGTGTTTTGGGGGGAGGTGTGCACCCCCCATCGTGGTCTACCCCCCATGCTGCACCCCCCATCGTGCTCCTTCCCCCATGCGGCGCACCCCCAATCGTGTTTCGTCCCCCCATTCTAGGCACCCCCCATCGTGGTCCACCCCACATGCTGCACCCCCCATCGTGCTCCATCCCCCATGCTGCACCCCCATCGTGCTGCATCCCCCATGCTGCACTCCCTATCGTGCTCCATCCCCCATGCTGCGCACCCCCCATCGTGCTCCATCCCCCATGCTGCGCACCCCCCATCGTGCTCCATCCCCCATGCTGCACCCCCCATCGTGCTCCATCTCCCATGCTGCACCCCCCATCGTGCTCCATCCCCCATGCTGCACCCCCCATCATGCTCCATTCCCCATGCTGCATCCCCCATCGTGCTCCATTCCCCATGCTGTGCACCTCCCTATCGTGCTCCATCCCCCATGCTGCACACCCCCCATCGTGCTCCATCCCCCATGCTGCACACCCCCCATCGTGTTTCATCCCCCCATTCTGGGCACCCCCCATCGTGGTCCACCCCCCATGCTGCACCCCCCCATCGTGCTCCATCCCCCATCGTGCTCCATCCCCCATGCTGCACTGCCCATCATGCTCCATCCCCCATGCTGCGCACCTCCATCGTGCTCCATCCCCCATGCTGCACCCCCCCATCGTGCTCCATCCCCCATGCTGCGCACCCCCATCGTGCTCCATCCCCCATGCTGCGCACCCCCCATCGTGTTTCATCCCCCCATTCTGGGCATCCCCCATCGTGGTCCACCCCCCATGCTGCACCCCCCATCGTGCTCCATCCCCCATGCTGCACCCACCATCGTGCTCCATCCCCCATGCTGCACCCCCCATAGTGCTCCATCCCCCATGCTGCGCACCCCCCACCGTGTTTCATCCCCCTATTCTGGGCACCCCCCATCGTGATCCACCCCCCATGCTGCACCCCCTATCGTGCTCCATCCCCCATGCTGCACTCTCCATCGTGCTCCATCCCCCATGCTGCACTCCCCATCATGCTCCATCCCCCATGCTGCGAACCTTTCAGAGAGGAGTATAATAGGAGGAATATAATAGGAGGAGTATAATGGGAGGAGTAGTCCTGGGGAAAGAGGAGTATAATGGGAGGAGTAGTCCTGGGGGGGAGGTGTACAGGTGCCCAACGTGTGCGGGGGGCGTGGCCGAGCGGGCATAGTGTGAGGGGTCGTGGCCTAGTGGGCATAGTGTGAGGGGGCGTGGCCTAGAGGGCATAGTGTGAGGGGGCGTGGCGTAGCGGGCATAGTGTGAGGGGCGTGGCCTAGCGGGCATCGTGTGCGGTGGCGTGGCCTAGTGGGCATCATGTGCGGGGCGTGGCCTAGCGGGCATCACGTGCGGGGGACGTGGCCTAGCGGGCATCGCGTGCGGGGGACGTGGCCTAGCGGGCATCGCGTGCGGGGGACGTGGCCTAGCGGGCATCGCGTGCGGGGCGTGGCCTAGCGGGCATCGCGTGCGGGGGCGTGGCCTAGCGGACATTGCGTGCGGGGGGCGGGCCTGGCCAAATGGTTAATCCATGTGGGGGGCGGGGCCAGGCCGAGCCCAGCGGCCAATCTGACGGTTGTCACTGTAAGGACACAATTTTGGAGCAAGACAGACAGACAGAATAAGGCAATTTATATATATATATATATATATATATATATGTATATATATATATATATATATATATATATATATATATATATATAACACACACACACACACACACACACACACACACACACACACGTGGCATATATATCTACTATAGACTCACATTGGGTGCTATATATAGCCTTCCTTACACAGTATTCATTTATCTATAAGGGGTGAGGAACATGTAACATCTCTGTATGTGTCACCATTGTAGATGTGATGTGAGGTGTAAGGATGTGTCAGTTGCGAAGATCCGACACAAAGATTCTGCTCCCTGCAGTGACTGACAGGAGCTGGATCACCAGTGTGAGCCAATAAATTCTCTAAACGGCTCGTTTCGGTGCTGAAAGCCCGCCCTCATGGCTAAACCCCACTCAACAATTTAATTGGTCCCTTGTAAGTGGGCGGGGTTTAGCCATGGGTGGGCGGGATTTAATCGGCGTTACTTTAATCTTAAATATGTGTTCACCAGATCCCCCGTTATAGATACAATCTTGGGTCTCCACTACATGTTGTTTATTAACGTTTAAAATAAAGGCTACGATGTTTTTACCATAAGGAGTTTTTTTGTGCCGGATCCTTCCTTCAACTTCTTACCTCTGCATTACCGGCTGGGACCTGCCGGTGGATACCGTGCACTTGCTGGATTCCACAGCCCAGGCTACAGGTGAGCTGTAAATTTCTTTTTCTCTATATGAAAAAGATACCCGTTCTTTCTACCTCACACGTAACGAGATTTTTTTCTGTCGTGCCAGTCTTCCGGAAGCAGAAGGCCTACACTGGTTACTGTAGCATGTCTTCATTTTTAAAATTAAAATGTCGGGCCACAGCCTGTGTGTTGCATGGATCGCACATCCCTGATTTTTTAAAGCCCTATGGGGAGGAGGGAAATTGATGCTACTTTACTGCTGTCTGCCTGAAAGGTTTTTAAACATTTCTGTTGAGTTTTAAAATGTAAATGCCAGGCAACATCCTGTGTGGAAGTCATCGCAAATAGGAAGTGCTTCAATTAATACAGTATGTATCAGAGAATGCAGTGACACCGCTGTAGAGATGTGGAACACTATACAGCCAGAGTCTGATAAATGGAGTCAGTGAAGGCCATATGTCATTACGGTACAAACCTAGTGGCGGCACTACGCCTGGACGACATCACATATGCACTGTATAGATCAACCTGGTTGTGCACAAATTTCTAGGGCACGATTATGTCCTGGATGCGCTGATGCAGAAAGCACAGTTGCTGTGTACTCACTTTTTAAAATTGAAATGCCGGGCCACAGCTTGTCTTTTGCATGGACCTTACCACCCTCCTCCTGTTACTGTACTGTTGTCTGCCTGAAAGGATTTTGAATGTTGAGACTACAAGGTGGGTCTCAAAGATGTCTCTTGTCTGTACTGACAAGGGTATGGGAGTACTAGCCCTACATCTGTCTCTTATCCAACTCTATTTCTTATGACAATAGTCTAGGAAGCTAATGGATATGCCAAAACAGTGGTGCTGCACTTTAAAATGTATTTTTGCTGTTTTGGAAGCTTTTCGACCCCCTAAATGGGTTTTCTCTGCCTTATGTTTGCCCCCCCCATTTAATTCAATGGGGTTTGGAAAGATTCGACAAAGGTTCAAAGTTTGGTTCAATAAAGGTTCGATGAATGTACCCATTGTTCGATTGGGCTCGGCGAACCAAACCTTAAGAGGTTTGCTCGTCTCTACTGACAATATGATTCTACTGCCTGGTCAGTAGGATTAAATTCATATTAACCTCTTCACGACACATGACGTACTGGGTATGTTATGGATCGTGTGAGGTTAATCCCCGTGGGCTGCCGCACACATCTCAAATGATATCAACAGCTGACATGTGTGCCTGCCAGGAGCGAGTGGAATCGCGTTCCACCCACGCCTGTTAACCCCTTACATTTCGCTGCCAAAATCTGACAGCGAGATGTATCAGTGCACTGCCATTAGCATAACTTACCCACCCCCATCGGAAGTCACATGACGTAATCATGTGACTTCCGGTGGTTGCCATGGTAGCACAGGGTTATGTAATGACTCCTTTAGCTATCATGAGTCACTTTCTCTCACTGCCGGCAGAGGGCAGTGTGTTAGAGTAAACCCACTTTTCTCCAGATCTCAGCTGTGTAGCTGTGATCTGGAGAAATGGAAGGGTGATCAGACCGCTGATCATTATAGTCCCCTAGGGGACCTAGTAAAATAATAAAAAAATTAAAACGTTTGAAAATTAAAGGGTTAAAAAATATAGACATATTGGTATCGTTGCATTCAGAAACGCCCGCTCTATCAATATATAAAATCAAATAATCTGATCGTTAAATGGTGTAGCGGCAAAAAAAAATCCAAAATTACATGTTTTGATTATTGCAAATTTTGCGCAAAATGCAATAACAGATGATTAAAACATAGCATCTGCGCAAAAATGGTACTATTAAAAATATCAGCTCAAAAAGCAAAAATAAGCTGTCACTGAGCCATAGATCCTGAAAAATGAGAATGCTACGGGTTTCGAAAAATGGCGCTAAAAGTGCACCAGTTTTTTTGGACAAACCCGTAAATTTTTTTACCCCCTTTGATAAAAGTAAACCTACACATGTTTGGTGTCTACAAACTCGTACTAACCTGAGACATCACACCAATAAATCAGTTTCATCATAAAGTGAACATGGTGAATAAAATATCCCAAAAACTAATGTGCGTTCACACTTTTGTTTTGCAGTGTTTCTGCACTTGAAATTTTTAATGCTGTTTTCGAGTATACTATATGGTAAAACTCACAGTTTCATTTAAAAGTACAACTCTTCCTGCAAAAAACAATCCCTTATATGGCAAGATTGACGGAACAATACAAAAGTTATGGCTCTCGGAAGAAGGGGAACAAAAAAAAAAAACAAAACGGAAAATTGCCCGGGGTACTTGATTGAGCAGCTCAGACGCCTGGAAGCGCTCGATTTGAGTAACAGGTATAATAAAAAAATCAATGGGAAACTCAAGCATTTTTCGGGAAGACCATAACAGGAGGACTGGTAGGTGGGGGGAGGGGCAGGAAAATCACTGAAATGGATGAAAACAGCCCTTAAATCAAAAGAAGGTCTCCAGAGAAAGAGTTTGAGGATGCTACACACTAAGATACAAGAGTGGTCCGACACTGAAACACAATTCATTGCTAATTGCCAGAATTATTTAAAATCAATATATACAAATAATATTGTACAAATTTTTGTTGCCAAATATGATTATTATTCCATACCATAAATTAACCGGCAGCAATACTGTAAGTGTAACATAACTATTCTATATATAAACTGCAATCTTCTCCTGGGTACATATATTTACCATGAAATGTACAGGGTTAACCTCTATGTCCAGCAACACAAAATAAGTGCTAAGTGCAGTAATGCAGCAAATAAATATAAATTGTTAACAATATCAACCAAAAGTACTTGGTGCTCCTAGAAACTGATAAATGTATGGCCTAGACAAAATAAACCTAAAACTGTGCTTCGTGAAACCTAGCAGAAGATGGATCTATGGCCTATGTGCTAAAAAGAGTGCTTAGTGAAGCCTAGCAGCAAATGAATAAAGGCTATAAACAATATTAATCAAGGGGGGCTCAATACAGCCTAATAGCAGATAGATTAATTAATAACATGTAGCAGAATCATTTGCAGTAAATAAATGGATGACATAAACAATATCACCCAAAAAGTGCAAAGTGCATCTAGCAGCAGATGAATAGATAGCCTGAACGCTAATAGTATAACGTTTAGCAAAACTTAGCAGCAATTAAGCTCTATAAGCCACAAGGTGCTTAGTGCAACCTGACAGCAGATAAGTTAATACTATGAAAAATCTTAAGAAAAAGTGCTTGGTGCAAACTGGCAGTAAATGAAATATTAGTATGGGCAATATTAATAAAATTGCCTGAGGGCATAATTGACCAGATTAGAGATATTAGATTATGTGCTACACAAAATAGTTGAAAATTACAATGATGTAATGATAAATGCAATTATACAAGGTCTAAATCATATGTGCAAACAAAAACTATGTGCAAAGAGAGAAGGCTGCATTGATGTGCTGATACAAATGTAGATAACAATGTATGTGAAAGACAAATGGAAATGTATATTCCTACAATTAAGAAGCAGAGAGTTGTGAAAGAGTTCATTACATTACCAGTGTCAGTTCAGGCCACCCAGGACAATGCCCCCCTGACGTACGTTTCACAATTCTTTCTTCAGAGAGAGTCATGAATCCTGACACGTATGCCAGGGGACATTGTCCTGGGTAGTCTGAACTGACTCTGGTAATATAATTAACTCTTTCACAACTCTCTGCTTCTCCTTTGTATTAATATGCATTTCCATTTGTCATTCATATGCATTGTTATCTACATATACAGTATGTATCACCATATATAAATGGAAGAAAAAGTAGTGACAACGTCACAAATTAGTAAAACAAAAATTGCTATTAATACATATTAAAATATATAAAATCAGCTTGATGCATAGTATAGAATTAATTTTCATACAGGGACATGGACAGAAAAATTATAGCAATCAAGTACCTCAAATAAATCATATCTGAAAACTGTGTGTGATTTATGTATGGGATAACTTTATATTAGAAGAACATTACACCTGATACACATTAATAGAAACATGCTCCAAAAAATAATGCTTAAAATGTCAGTGGCTACCAGCTTTATAACACAATGATGGATATAAGAACTCAAATAGCTACAGTGGCAGTAACCAGCTATATAACACAATGGTGGATATAAGAAATCACATTGAAATCTACAGTGGCAGTAACAATAGCATAAAGCTACAATCCTAAATGGCAATCCTCAAGCTCCCACCACTGACATAATAATGCACAAATAGACAAAGAGCTTATCAAAAACAGATGACAAGGTGTAATTTCTTCTTTTTTACCTTATAACAGCAGCAGTGTGGTAAATCCACGTCCCCTCAACCTAACACGTTTCGCCCAAGCTTTCTCAAGGGGTGTGTCTAGAGTTGAGGACACCATGGTTTAAATGCAACTAGAGACCAATGACATTGAGGGGAGATGGAGGTGTGGTTGTACTGACCAATGAGCTGAGCTCAGAGGAGACATGGGAGTGGTCGCCACTGTGCGGCGCATGCGGATATGCAACATCCATTCAAGTAAAAGAGACTTACATATTGTGCAGTCTCGCACCATGTGACTCCTCCGCTCACATGATAGGAGTCAGAGGGTCACCTGAGGTTAACAGACACACGACAGAAGGCATAACTGGTGCTTAACATGCACATGTGCGTCGGCTATGCAGGCCCAATGGCAGCCATATTACAAGAGGGAAAGTTTGCCCACATTGCAAAATCAATTTACAATGGCAATAATTATTAGCATCCTTATATAAGTTTATGGAAATATGAAAAAATGAATTTCTAGGTGTATAATATATAGTAAACAAAATAATTCATTAGAACTATTAGTACTCTTATGGTATCAACTTACATTCAGTGTCACTAAACACAATATTAATCATAGGAGCATTGAGGTGACATATGCAAGATCACATACATTAAACCCAATATTAATCAAATAAAGTGACATATGCAAAATACATAAAATACACAGTGTCAGTAAAGTGACATAAGCAATCCATATAAAATATATTATGACTTTGAAATAGTAATACTACATACCTCTAATAGGTCATGGTGATAGATACAAATATTAATTCCAGCCTAAGGACTGAAAAACTGACTTGTGCTTAAACTGCTACTATATAATTAAATAGACATGATATATTAATTAAGTGTTAAATAAATAAAATTAAATAGAAACACTATCAATGGCAATGTGTAACAATATGTGAAAAAAATAAATACTCATTGGTCAGTACAACCATACCTCCATCTCCCTCCGAGTGATGCACTTTTCACTTTATATACATCTTTTTGCACTCACAACATTTGTTTACTTTAGTCACTTTTATTATTTTATTCATTGAATGTTAATTTCAATAACATGCTCTTTAATTTTTTTTTCACATATTTTTACAGATTGTTTACTGTTCAATACTGAGCCCACAAATTTGCTTGGAGAACCTAGGTTGGGACCACTTGGTCACCTAGCTACTTACCTTGGTGTGCTCGGTCAGCTTACTAAGCTTGCCACTATCTATTCTCTGTGGGTGCCCACCAAAGTGACTACTCACTAGTGAATTTGCTTGGAAATCCTCTAGAGGCACTAAGGCTGTGTGCGCACGTGTGCGTATTGCATGCAGAGAGGAACTTCCACTTTCAGCCGCTACTCAAAGGAAGCGCGCTGGCCAATCAGAGGCAAGAACTCCTGCCTTTGACGTCAGCGCTCTGGCAGAGGACGTCCCTCCCTTGTCGCGATGGTTACCCGATACATATCCTGTACCAGCAAACTGCAAGTTCCAGGAGGCCGGCGAGGGAACGGAAGGTAAAGTGAGCATAATATCTGTGTGTGCGTGTTTGTGCATGTTTGTGTGTGTTTCTTTGTTACAGGTTACAATTAGAATGTTACAGGTCTCGGAAAATGGTGACAAAAGCTATTCCTAGGAGATTGTGATTTCTGCTATAATGCAATGCTCTGTAAAGCACAGGCGATCAGACAATCACAGCTACAAGTCCCCTAAGGCTGGAGTCACACTTGCGAGAGACTCGCGCGAGTCTCACATCACATCACCCGGCGTGGCCACACACTCTCCTGACAGGAGTGGGTCAGCTGCATGTATTTCTTTGCAGCTGAGACGCTCCTGTCCGGAGAGCTGCAGGCCATGTCAGGTGATGTGATGCAAGACTTGCACGAGTCTCTCACAAGTGTGACTCTGGCGCCATGTCGGGTGATGTGATTCAAGACTTGCACGAGTCTCTCACAAGTGTGACTCTGGCCTTAGGGAAATAGTAAATGCAAAAAAAAGTGAAATAAAAAATGTATAAAATCCTACAAAAGTTCTAATGACCACCCTATTGCCTCACTGAAATTAAAACTAGAACAAAAAAAACCCTACACATGTGTGATATCGCTGTGTTTCAAAACGTATGATCTATCAAAATATAAAATAAATTAATCCGATCGGTAAACAGCGTAATGAAAAAAATAAATCTAAAGAATAATATCCAATAAGAGACTATCAAAACATTGAATCAACCCCAAAATGGTATGGTGCTGCTGCAGTCATATCTGGCCCGGGGGAAGTGCAGATCACTGGAGTATCCAGGCCAGAGCACGGCATACCATCACAGCACAGCCGCAGTCTCTGTGCTGAGGGCTCAAATTACTTTCACTTTGTTCCTGCCTCTGCTCTAGAAATGAAGTCTCTCGTAACAGCAGGACCTGCAATGATGTAATGAAGAGTGGGTGGGCCAGAGCAGCACAGTGCCCGCCTCTTCATTACATCACTGCAGGTCCTTGAGATATGGGAGACTTTGTTTGTAATGCCAGGACCAAACTGAAGCATGGTGAGCATCACAACAGTAAAAGTAAGGCAATAAATAATCTATAAAGGCATTACTGTACACCTGGATGGGGTTGGATCATACACACACACACACAGTATATAATTATATATACACACACAGTATATAACTCTATATATACACACACACAGTATATAATTATATATATATATATATATATATATATACACACACAAACACGCAGTATATAACTATATATATATATATATACACACACACACACAGTATATAACTATATATACACACACACACAGTATATAACTCTATACACACACACACACACACACACACAGTATATAACTATATATATATATATACACAAACACACAGTATATAACTCTATATCCAGTGCCTACAAGTAGTATTCAACCCCCTGCAGATTTAGCAGGTTTACACATTCGGAATTAACTTGGCATTGTGACATTTGGACTGTAGATCAGCCTGGAAGTGTGAAATGCACTGCAGCAAAAAAGAATGTTATTTCTTTTTTCATTTTTTTTTTAAATTGTGAAAAGTTTATTCAGAGGGTCATTTATTATTCAACCCCTCAATCCACCAGAATTCTGTTTTGTTCCCCTAAAGTATTAGGAAGTATTTCAGGCACAAAGAACAATGAGCTTCACATGTTTGGATTAATTATCTTTTTTTTCAGCCTTTTCTGACTAATTAAGACCCTCCTCAAACTTGTGAACAGCACTCATACTTGGTCAACATGGGAAAGACAAAGGAGCATTCCAAGGCCATCAGAGACAAGATCGTGGAGGGTCACAAGGCTGGCAAGGGGTACAAAACCCTTTCCAAGGAGTTGGGCCTACCTGTCTCCACTGTTGGGAGCATCATCCGGAAGTGGAAGGCTTATGGAACTACTGTTAGCCTTCCACGGCCTGGACAGCCTTTGAAAGTTTCCACCCTAGCCGAGGCCAGGCTTGTCTGAAGAGTCAAGGCTAACCCAAGGACAACAAGGAAGGAGCTCCAGGAAGATCTCATGGCAGTGGGGACATTGGTTTCAGTCAATACCATAAGTAACGTACTCCACCGCAATGGTCTCCGTTCCAGACGAGCCCGTAAGGTACCTTTACTTTCAAAGCGTCATGTCAAGGCTCGTCTACAGTTTGCTCATGATCACTTGGAGGACTCTGAGACAGACTGGTTCAAGGTTCTCTAGTCTGATGAGGCCAAGATCGAGATCTTTGGTGCCAACCACACACGTGACGTTTGGAGACTGGATGGCACTGCATACGACCCCAAGAATACCATCCCTACAGTCAAGCATGTTGGTGGCAGCATCATGCTGTGGGGCTGTTTCTCAGCCAAGGGGCCTGGCCATCTGGTCCGCATCCATGGGAAGATGGATAGCACGGCCTACCTGGAGATTTTGCCCAAGAACCTCTGCTCCTCCATCAAGGATCTTAAGATGGGTCGTCATTTCATCTTCCAACAAGACAACGACCCAAAGCACACAGCCAAGAAAACCAAGGCCTGGTTCAAGAGGGAAAAAATCAAGGTGTTGCAGTGGCCTAGTCAGTCTCCTGACCGTAACCCAATTGAAAACTTGTGGAAGGAGCTCAAGATTAAAGTCCACATGAGACACCCAAAGAACCTAGATAACTTGGAGAAGATCTGCATGGAGGAGTGGGCCAAGATAACTCCAGAGACCTGTGCCGGCCTGATCAGGTCTTATAAAAGACGATTATTAGCTGCAATTGCAAACAAGGGTTATTCCACAAAATATTAATCCTAGGGGTTGAATAATAATTGACCCACACTTTTATGTTGAAAATTTATTAAAATTTAACTGAGCAACATAACTTGTTGGTTTGTAAGATTTATGCATCTGTTATTAAATCCTGCTCTTGTTTGAAGTTTGCAGGCTCTAACTTATTTGCATCTTATCAAACCTGCTAAATCTGCAGGGGGTTGAATACTACTTGTAGGCACTGTACACACACAGTATATAATTCTATACACACATACACACACACACACAGTATATAACTCTATATACACACACACACACACCAGATTGAAAGATCACACATATAATGATGGGGAACATACATATTCCAGGATGGGGGCCATATATACCTGGAAGGTACCCAGAATGGGGGATATGAGGACAGAATTTGGGGATATTATTACCTCAATAACACTGTCAGCAGTAAAATAACAGTCTGTCATTACCACATTCTTTTTACTTTAATCTTATTTTTTTTTTCTATTTTTTCCTCCTCTAAAACAAGGGTGCGTCTTATAGTCCGGTGCGTCTTATAGTCCAAAAAATACGGTATATTGATGGGAAAATGAAAAAGGTATAGCTCTTGGAAGAAGAGGAAGAGAAAATGAAAAGAAAACAAAACGGAAAATGGCCATGGCATGAGGGAGTTAAACTTAAAGGTGCTTTTTACGTTTGCATTCAAATCCTCTATTTCAAATTCTAAAAATTATGACTGGAGGTAAAGTAATCCATGCAATCTTAAGGCTAAGTCCACACATGCATAAAAAAAAACAAAAACAAATCATCTGATTTTCACCCAGATATTATTCAGGCTCTCCATAGAGGCCAGCAGAGGAAACAAATGCAGCAAAAAAACCCCAAAAAAACAAAAAAAAACCGTACAGTTCAAAAGCATCTTTAGACACAAAGTGGTCATGAGTTTTCAAGCAATAAGGGTGTCTAAAGGCTGCGACATCGCTAGCGATCGCACCCACCCCCTATCGTGCGTGCGTCATGGGAAAATCGCTGCCCGTGGCGAACAATATCGCTAGTACGTGTCACACAAACATATCATCCTAACGACGTCGCTGTGGCCGACAACAAACTCTTTTTTAAGGGGAAGGTCCGTACGGCGTCACAGCGACGCCACACAGCGGGCCACCAATAGAAGCGGAGGGGCGGAGAGCAGCCGCATTAATGTCACTCCCACCTCGTTGCCGGAGAACACAGAAACGCTGTTGTTTGCCGTTCCCAGGGTGTCACACGTAGTGATGTGTGCTGCCTCAGGAACGACAAACAACCTACGTCCCAAATGAGCAACGATATTTGGGAAATGAATAACGTGTCAACAATCAACGATTTTTGCTGTTTTTCGGATCGTTAGCGGTCGCTCGTAGGTGTCACACGCAACAACGTCGCTAACGACGCCGGATGTGTGTCACAAATTCTGTGACCCCAGCGATATCTCATTAGCGATGTTGTTGCGTGTAACGGGTCCTTCAGTGGGAAAGATTGTTCTTGCCAAATCAGACATTCCATTTAAAGACGTGTATCATGGTATTTTCCTTTCATCAGTGCAAAGCAGGAGGTCTGGTTTGGTTGGGTGTGATATCTCTGACAGATGATTCAAGGGGGAAAATTTCTTCTTATGAAGATTTTGTCTATTTAATTTCCTAAGGCTATGTGCGCACGTCTCTGCGTTCTATTCCGCAGCGTTTAAGTCACTGCATGTGCGTTTCAAAACGTAGCTGAAAAGCTGCATTTTGAAAGCATTGTGCATGTGGAATTCATGCATCCTGGATGCTTGCTCTGCCATAGACAGAGTGGGAAAAGCATCCGGAACGCACAAACGAAGGGACATGTTGCTTTTTAGAACATAGCGTTTTGGCAAAATATTTCAGCAGCCGAAACGCTGTGTTCTAAAACGCAATGTGCGGATGGAATTTGCACAATCTTCATAGATTGTGCTGGGGACGCAGGACGCATGCTTTTACGCTGCGGTACAGAACGCAGCGTAAAAGCATGAAAAAAGCACACGTGCGCACACAGCCTAAAGGAGAATTGCATGGCCTATAAGTCTCCTTATGCTTTAAAAGGATATTTGCATAGTCATGAAATCACATCCACTTTGTACAGAAAGTTTGCTGCGCTTAACTATCAAAAACAAAAATGTTTTGGAAAAAAATGTATTTTTGCTAAGTGGGAAGATGGCTTAAATGGAAATAGAGCCTAAAGTTTTGTTTTTTTCTAAAGAAAACTTATGTGCTCAGTTTGCATTTATAACTGATTTTAAAACTATTCAGCTGAAAATATATGTTTGTATACTTTTTATTATATTACCTTTCCCTGTCATGAAGAAATCTAGGAATGTTTCCCAGTTTACTGTGCATTTTATGTTTGGATTCATTTTGATAAAGTGGTAATAGGACACTACAGCATCTTTGGGGTTTCGACACACATACACAACCTGAAAAAAAAAAAAGGCAAAATTAGCACTTTTGATTGCATCTGTTTGATTATTGGCTACTAAATATTCAATAACAAATAACAATTTAATCTATAATCTAATCAGCCACTTGGGGGGTATTTTACTGCTATGCCTCATATAAATTAAGAATGGGGTGTTTTTAAGAATAAACAAAAAACATCTGTAAAAGCTTTATTTATGAAACTATAAAATTATTTAACAAATACGGTAAACTTTGTAACAAAAAAAAAAAAATACATGAAGTGCCAAGATTGCAATTTTTGGGTCATTGCTCATCCCACAAAAAAATGCAATAATAAAATCACCAGAAATTAAAAATGTCATTTGTACACCAAACTTGAACGTTTGAAATCTAAGGCATCCTCATGCAATAAAAATGTTATATATCCTAGAAAATGGGGACAAATCAAATTTTACAGCCATGAAAATAGTAAACAAATAAATACTTTTAGTAGCATTGTAATTATACTCAACTGAATAATCATTTTCTCAGATCATTTTTAATGCACAAAGTATGCCTTAAAGGGGTAGTCCGGCTTGGGGTACTCTACACTACTGCAGACTTGTGAATCCTCACAGTGCAGTCAGGATTCTTCAACACTGGCATTGGGAGTGCATGGTCATGTGACCGCAAGTATGTGATTTGCATAAGTCTCCCACATTCTGACTAGACTATCTGCCCTCGCTCAATTCACTTGTAATCAGCGAGGTTGTGCACGTCTAGTCGGAATGTGGTCGGAAGTATGGAAATCACATACTTGCGGTCACATGAACACCAGCTCCCAGGGCCAGAAAATCCTGACCTTGCACAGCACGTTATGAGGACTCACAAGTCTGCAGTCACTAGATTCAATCCCAAGGCTGGATGACCCCTTTAAATACGAAACCCAAAATGCAGTATTGGAATTGCATACTTTCATCCCCATTTCACTATTTTTAATGTTTTTTAGTACATTATTTAGTGAAATGAATGGCGTCATTCAAAACTAAATGTCTTGTCAAATACAACAGCTATGTCTATGTAAATATAGCAAAAGACATGGCTCTTGGAAGAAGAAAAATTGAAAATGCAAAAACACAAATTGGTTGTGTCCTTAAAACAATGTTGTAAAATCATTCATGCATGAATCAATATAAGAAACATTATACAAAAATGTTAATATGATTTACTTTTCCCTTCTTGAACCTCAGATCTTTTGGCATTAGAAAATAAGGCAGATGAGATGTGAAGAGACGTGGAGATGGACGGCTTTTGAAGTCACCATTGTAAAAGTTGGTTTCAATCCATGGCGCTCTTTCCATATTATTAATCTGTTCCGTTCCGTTCCGATGACCTTCATTCACAATTAAGGATAGAATTTGCTGTGTCCAAACAGTGCCTGCATGAATTAATAACATATTATTTATTTTACAGCGTTCTGCTTCTCATTAATAGACAACTCGAATAGTGATGGGCGAACCTATACAATAAAGTTCAGGGTCTGTACCGGAAACTTAGTATTTGGGCATGGACCCCAAACACCGAGTTCTCAGGGAACTCCGTGTAACTGTTCGGACTAGGCCACCCAGATAATTTAAATTAAAAAAAAAAGTAAAAAGAAGTAAAATAAGGAATAAAGCACTATAAAACTGCAAATTGCCAGGAGATGCAGTATTGGTTCAAGAATTTGGTGTAAAAATGTCAGTACCATGCATCTGTTAGCAAACAAATCCGGTTTTCTGCCAGGAAACACAGGTCTCATTGAAACAAATGAATTCACCTGAGGTGAGGTCACTGGGTTCAATAAGGTTACCTGAAGTTAGTTTACCTGCAGTCATAGGTAGGGTAACATGGAAACCTCCATCTGTGACCACAGATAAACTGAATGAAGTCACCGCTCAAAGCTGTGGCTCAATCAGTTTCTGCCTGAAGCCACAGCGGGTGGTCACATTTTCTAATATGTCTGTGCGCTGCGACTTCAGTATGTAGCAGAGGCGGGATCGTCGTGGGACCTTGTGTGAATTACGTCGTAACTGGGTGTTTCGAATAAAAAAATTGAAAAAAGAGGGTGGTATTTTTTTGTGCATTTTATTTCTAATGAGCACCACGTACCCTGTAATATACACTTGAAATGCCATATAACTTAATTCATACTAAACAACTAAACAAAAAAAGTATAAGGCCTAAAATAATTTTATTGACATGGATTAAAAACACAAAAAAAATTACATCCAATGTATGAAATGGTGAAACAGGTACAGGAGTAGATACAAGGACTGCAAAAATAGCGCATATATATATATTATATTGTGAGGCAGTGACAGGGGTAATATTTGAAGACCGCTATGTGTCCCCCAGAATGTGTCTGGAAACCCTCTGAGTTTGCTATAGCTATTACAGGGAGTTTAGCACAAAAGGTAACAGGGAGACAAATCCCTCCTCCCAGTCCAGGTTTTGTAGCAATCCTCATGTCCAGCATTTTCGTTTAAATCTGGCAGAGCACATCAGGGTGTGTCTCAGTTGAGAGCCAGGCTTGGTGAAGCTACCACATGCTGTGTGAGCTGAGCTGGCACTGTGTGGAGTGAACACAGGCCAAGAGTGTGAGCCTAGGAGAACCTTAACAAGACCCCTGCGGTTAACGGGGTCCTAAGGTAACAAGACTTTTTATACCAAGGATTTGTTTATATGCACCGGCTGTGATCCGGAAGAGACTTTGATTGTGGGAAATTGGATCTATTTATGCTGCAACAATAAATAGACTGTTGGTGTGAACACGCTGCTGCCTCACGTTTTTGCCCAAGCAACGCCGCTACCTGCCTCACAATATATATATATATATATATATATATATATATATATATTTACAGTACAGACCAAAAGTTTGGACACACCTTCTCATTCAAAGAGTTTTCTTTATTTTCATGACTCTAAAAATTGTAGATTCACATTGAAAGCATCTAAACTATGGATTAAAACATGTGGAATGAAATACTTAAAAAAAGTGTGAAACAACTGAAAATATGTGTTATATTCTAGGTTCTTCAAAGTAGCCACCTTTTGCTTTCATTACTACTTTGCACACTCTTCGCATTCTCTTGATGAGCTTCAAGAGGTAGTCACCGGAAAGGTCTTCCAACAGTCTTGAAGGAGTTCCCAGAGATGCTTAGCACTTGTTGGCCCTTTTGCCTTCACTCTGTGGTCCAGCTCACCCCAAACCATCTCGATTGGGTTCAGGTCTGGTGACTGTGGAGACCAGGTCATCTGGCATAGCACCCCATCACTCTCCTTCTTAGTCACATAGCCCTTACACAGCCTGGAGGTGTGTTTGGGGTCAATGTCCTGTTGAAAAATAAATTATGGTCTAACTAAACGCAAACCGGATGGAATAGCACGCCGCTGCAAGATGCTGTGGTAGGCATGCTGGTTCTGTATGCCTTCAATTTTGAATAAATCCCCAACAGTGTCAGCAGCAAAGCACCCCACACCATCACACCTCCTCCTCTATGCTTCACGGTGGGAACCAGGCATGTAGAGTCCATCCGTTCACCTTTTCTACAAAGACACGGTGGTTGGATCCAAAGATCTCAAATTTGGACTTAGACCAAAGCACAGATTTCCACTGGTCTAATGTCCATTCCTTGTGTCCTTTAGCCCAAACAAGTCTCTTCTGCTTGTTGCCTGTCCTTAGCAGTGGTTCCCTAGTAGCTATTTTACCATGAAGGCCTGCTGCACAAAGTCTCCTCTTAATAGTTGTTCTAGAGATGAGAAAATGTGTCCAAACTTTTGGTCTGTACTGTAATATATGTATATATATATATATATATATATATATACACACACATATATACACATATATATATATATATATATATATATATATATATATATGTAGTACCTGGGCGTTGCTGTGTCCCAGTCTCCGTCTGTCTGTGTCTGTCTGTCTGTCTGTGTATCTCTGTCTGTGTGTCTCTGTCTCTGTGTCTCTCTTTCTGTCTGTCTGTCTCTGCCCATTTGTCTGTCTCTGTCTCTTTCCCTGTCTGTCTGTGTCTGTCTGGCTCTGTCTGTCTCTCTCTATCCGTCTCCCCACCAACATCTTATTACCTCACACATAAGCTTCTTATACTAACAATTTATTTTGTTCCTATAGCAACCACTCATAGGTGCTATTAATAGCCTGTAGCTCCCACCTCCATTCAGTTTAATGGAGGCAGGTTTTTTGGAGAGTAACTGTAAAGCGTGGGGTTACATTTTCCAAAACATAGTCTATGATGTTCCCTGAGTCAGATGTGTGCTGCCGCAGGAACGACAAGCATCTCCTTAACTGCGTCCACCGGCAATGCGGAAGGAAAGAGGTGGGCAGGATGTTACGTCCGACTCATCTCCGCCCCTCCGCTTCTATTGGATGGCCGCTTAGTGACGTCGCGGTGACGTCACTGTGACGCCGAACGCACCTCCCCCTTGAAGGAGGGATTGTTCGAAGGTCACAGCGACGTCGCTGCACAGGTATGTGCATGTGACGCTGCCGTAGCGATAATGTTCGCTACGGCAGCAATCACCAAATGTCGCACATACAACAGGGGTGGGTGCTATCACGCACGACATCGCTAGCAATCGCAGTTTGTAAAGTACCCTTAGGCGGGCTTTGCACACTACGACATCGCAGGTGCGATGTCGGTGGGGTCAAATTGAAAATGACGTACTTCTGGCATCGCATGCGACATCGTAGTGTGTAAAGGCTTGATGATACGATTAACGAGCACAAAAGCGTCGTAATCGTATCATCGGTGCAGCGTCGCTTTAATCCATGATTATGCTGACACGACGGTCCGATGTTGTTCCTCGTTCCTGCGGCAGCACACATCGCTGTGTGTGAAGCCGCAGGAGCGAGGAACATCTCCTACCGGCGTCACTGCGGCTTCCGTAGGATATGCGGAAGGAAGGAGGTGGGCGGGATGTTTACATCCCGCTTATCTCCGCCCCTCCGCTCCTATTGGCCGCCTGCCGTGTGACGTCGCAGTGACGCCATACGACCCGCCCCCTTAATAAGGAGGCGGGTCGCCGGCCAGAGCGATGGTCGCAGGACAGGTGAGTCCATGTGAAGCTGCCGTAGCGATGATGTTCGCTACGGCAGTTATCACAAGGATATCGCAGCTGCGACGGGGGCGGGGACTATCGCGCTCGGCATCGCAGCATCGGCCTGCGATGTCGTAGTGTGCAAAGTGCCCCTTAGGTCCTGACTGACTGGAAAGACTGTTGAGTCCGCTGTGGATAGTGAAGCTGAAGGGGAGGAAGAGGAGTTTAGGGACTCCAACGGGAGCCCAAGTACCAGAAAAATGGTCAGCTGGCAAAATGTATAAATTATCCATTGCTATTGGTAACCCCTTCAGGGAACAAGATTGTGCCCGCCTCAGGTGAGATAAGAAAATGTATTTGATGTTGACAAGTAAAGAAGTTTGGTTGAAAGAACCTGTGACCATGTCTGTGCTTGTGACGCATGAAGAAAAAGTCTGCTTATTACTGTATTGCACTAATGTGGTGGTTGGGGAGCAGAGGAAGAACACTTGCTGTGCGGCAGACTCTGCCACGACTATAACGGCCCCCGACCACCCCTTTAACATTTGGCGTAGTCAGCAGGATGGACTTCTCTGTCCTGGCCCTGCTTGCAGGGTGAAGATTAAATGGCGTGCCGCAACCAGAGTGCGGCTGAAGAGAACTAAAATGGCTGCTACAGTGTGGGAAAAGATGCAGGCCCATTGTGGCTGTCTCCGCAGCGCTGTGGCGCAAAAATGTGGTCAACCCTTGGCTGGAACAGACAAAGTTGTGCTGTCCCGGAGGGTGTGGCTTAGGAGGCATCCTCACCTGTTGCTGTACAGAGAGGTGCAGCGGGCGGAGGCTGGAAGAAAATGAGTGCAGTGTTCCCACCCTGGAATGCGCGGACCAGAAGAAGATGACTCCCTCAGGAGACTGGGCTGGCGCCTTTATTGGTGTGTCGTCGAGACAGAATGGATCAGCTCCTGGAGAAAACACGGTGGGAAAGATAGGGTAGCGGCTGCCATCCCATCGGTGAGTGTGGTCTGAAAGAAGTGACTGCAGCTGCAAGAAGCAGCACTGCAGCCAGGAGGCCTGATGGAGTTGGAGGTCCCTGTCGAGTTCGGAACCTGGGACCAGAGCTACTGACAGCCAAGATGTATGTGAGAGCGGCTACAGTGTAAAGCACAGTGTAAAACTGGAGTCAGCGACGCTAAGCCCTTGTTGTGACTGTTGCACCTGGAGAAGAAGAATTGTTCTTCGTTCCTGAGGGTTGTAGCAGATGATTGCTGTGAGTATGCCTAACAATGGCTGAAGTCTGAGTTGTTTCCCCTCCCCCACAATTTGAAGTGCTAAGGGACTGTTCCACTTCCCTGAGGGTGAGAGACCAGAAGGCCTTGTGTTCTCTTTAAATTTTCTTTGGGTCAGATAAGCAGCCGAAGATGTTTTATTTTTTTCCCCCTCCCAGTTCTGTTATGCATGTTGTGCCCCCCTTTGCTGGAATATCAGGACTGCCCCTTTTAAGTCTTATGGACTGTCATCTGCAACATATGGACTGTGTGCCTTTATCCTACGCTCTATGGAAGTGTGACTCTGCTCGCCGGGCAATACTGGGCAAGTGAGGGCACTGCTGAGTGTAAAGGAGGGAGGGGGGGAAAAACTGAAGGGCTACTTGGGCCCTGTGTCCAGGGACTGTTGATTCGTGGAACTGCCAGGTCCTGCTGAAGAAGAAGCTCTGAGAACTGTGAAAGCCCGCATACATTACTTTACCCATTTCGGTTTCGGTTGATTTTTCTATTTTTTTTGTGGTCACTGTACCTGTTCGCAACGTTTTAAGGACTGTGCCCGGGAGAAGTGCACTTGAAGGTTCTGTGAATGGTTTTATGTTATTGTTCTAATGCTCAGGTGAATGGATTCCCGGGTGCGAGCCCCTGAGGACTCGGGCTCTTACAGGGCCACAGGCCTGAAGGGTCGACTCTATGGGTCACGGCAGCAGCTGGACTTTTAGGAAAAGAAATGTTTAATGAGAAGTGTGATGTTAGAGAATGTTTTATTCAAGTATTTTGCAGAAAATGTAATTGTATTGCCATGTGGATTGTGGTTTTGCTTTTGGTATTTTGCAAGTCTGAAGCATGATTGTCCAGGAGGCCAACCTTAAAGGAGGGAGGAGTGTAACTGAGTGCAGAGCTCAGCCCACCCCAGACCTGCAAACCGTCAATATACTGTATGTTGTTCTGTGTGTATTATCATAGTGTGTATTATTGGTAAACGGCCACTAGGTGGCCACAGTTTGTAAGCTGCTTCCCTGGTACTTCCGGCTAGAGGGAGTTAGTGAAGGGGAGGGGCTTAGTTTAAAACATAACGGTTAAAAAGTCAGTTGATGAGGAGAGTCTCTGAGGGTGCGGAACAGACTGCCAATGTTAGAGGCGTGGTGGAGGAAAATCCCAATAACTTTAATTTGGTGTGACCTTCTGGGTCAAATCCAGGTGCCGGACAAGCAGTGCGGCCCGAATGGTGGCCATTCCCTGGCGGAGACCTAACAAATTCCCTCAGTCAGCGAAAGGTCAGTGGGCCCTTGAGAGAGGAGTAGGTCCTGACTGACTGGAAAGACGGTTGAGTCTGCTGTGGATAGTGAAGCTGAAGGGGAGGAAGAGGAGCTTAGGGACTCCAACGGAAGCCCAAGTACCAGGGAAGCAGTCAGCCAGAAAAATGTATAAATTATCCGTTGCTATTGGTAGCCCATTCAGGAAACAAGATTGTGCCCGTCTCAGATGAGATGAGATAATGTATTTGATGTTGACAAGTAAAGAAGTTTGGTTGAAAGAACCTGTGACCGTGTCTGTGCTTGTGGCGCATGAAGAAAAAGTAAGAAGGGCAAGTGAGCCCTATAAGGGATAATAAGCCCCATGATAATCTGGAGGGGGCTAGGGTCTGAAGGGGTTAATAATTTTAATGCAGAAGTGCATTCTATGGGGTTATGGGATTGGTGGAAAGGGGGGGCAGTGGTGATTGGGAGGGATAGTGTAGGAGGCTGGCTGATCAGGAGGTATATATATGTGGGTGGGGGAGTGGGTACTTCCTCTTGCTGCAGTGAAGATCAGCATGGCCCACCCACTTGCCCTAGTTAATTGTAATAAAAAAATAAAAAACAAAAATAAAATTAAATAAATAAAAAAAAAAAAGATAAAAAATGATAAGATTTGTTTGTCACAGCGGGGGTCCATTGTCAGAGGCTGGGAGTACCGATATTCGGTTGGTGGTACGAAGTCACTCAGGGGTAGTGGCTTCGTAAGAAATTGGGAACTTGTGGGCGTAGGTCCTGCAGGTTCAGGGGAGGGGTATTTAACGATGGAACGCTAATACCTCACACCTCGGGTCTGTTTTTGGTCACGGCCGAGGTGGTCCCTTGGGCCGGATTTAGGATGCGGCCAGGGGATAGGAAAAATTGGTTGCTTCTGGGACGGACCTATCGGTGTTTGGTTTGTGGTGTTTGGAATGTATATATATATATCAGTTAAGAAAGCCATGGAACCCCCTGGGGTAGAGGGGCGACATGACCAGGGGGGAAGGTGAACGAGTGATGGGGTTAATAGGGACAGTATGTGCAGGGATGCCAAATATGGCATTAGTGGGTGGTTTAGCTGGGGAGGAAGAGGAGGAGTAGGGAAAGGGTTAGTTTGGATGCATTAAAAGGTTACCTCCTCTTGACTTCCGGACGCCAAAGGAACGGGACGTGAACTCCAGATGGCGGACCTCCAGGAGATCGAGCGGCTTATATGGGCAGCGGTAGCAGCACACGGGCCCCTGGCAGTGCAGTCCCACATCAGGGCTGCCGGGGTTAACCCGTCGGCGCTTTCCCCTCGCTCTCCCAGTAGCAGTGGGCGGCAGTCACGGCCCCCCCGCAGGTATTCCCCGGGCACGGGGGGGCGAGGAGGAGATGTCAGAGCCCCTCCAGGGACCCTCCGCGGCAGACGGAGCGGCAGCAGAGTCTGGCAGCTGCTCCGACCGGCGGGAGGAATCTGCGTTCCAGCCGCGGCGGCCGGGAGGTGGGAGTGGCCAGCACGGGGCCTACTTCCGGTTCCGACCCCCGGGCTGGATTTCGAGTGACGGAAGCAACTCCTGGTTGGGAGCGCGTTTGGCAGCAGAGGGAGGCCAGCATATCCCCCGGCGGGGGGACCACGGGGCTGCAGACGGCAGGAGGTCCAGTGCCAGGAGGAGGTCGGGTGTGCCGCACCCTGGTGTGGCAGTGAGTGGGAGTGATGGCGGGAGCCCTACGGCGACCGCCCAGTCACTCAAATCTGTTGTGCAGCCCCCGGTAGCAGTTCCCTTGAGGGAGGGATGACCCGGTGGCAGGAGGCCTGCGGTGGCCCTGGAGGGCCGGAGGCGGCGACGGCTAGGATCCAGAGCCGGGCGTCTGTACAACTGCGTGCGGAGCCCCCTGGCAATCGGCAAGGGGGAGGGCGCAGTCGGAAGAGGTCGAGACCCGGGGTGCTGGCACGTGGGACAGGACGGTCTCCTAGGCTGTCACCGCGGGACAAGCGACGGAGCGGGGACGACTTTGCCCACGCGGTGGCCCGGACGGGTGGCCGTGGTGGGGGAGGTGCTGCGGAGGTGCCTCCCGGGTCTCGGATGGAAGAGGATAGAGGCGGCGAGGAGGAGGAAGAGGACATCGGGTTGTCAGATGATTCAGACGGACAGAGGACAGCGAAGTGGCAATTCCGGGGAACGCCGAGCCGCGGTTGGGTGAGACAGCTGCGGTATCGGCAGGGTTTGCACAGGCGGGGTGTTCTGGGGGAGGGGTGGCTGCGGATACGGCAGTGCCCGGGACATCGGCAGTGTGGAGCCAATTGTTGGGGCTGTTGCCGGCGGCTTCCGGGGCAGCGGGGGGCGCAGGCGCCGGCAACGCCGTGGGTGGGGACTGCGGGTCAGGGTACTGCGACAGCGGGGGGTAGGGGGCGTGCGAGGCGGGGGCCGGGGGCGCGAAGGAGAAGGACGAAGTTGTGCGGCTAGACGATAGGGCAAAAAGCGAGGTATATGTATGTTAAGAGGGCCCGTTGGAAGCACATTTAAAAAAAGGAGGTGAGGGACAAGATTTGGAAAGGGGAATATGTGGAGATATTTTCGCTGCTGCCCCTGGCCCCTTCCCGACCTTTGACGCACCATATGCGTCATGAAACGTTGTGCCTTCCCGACCTTTGACGCACCGTATGCGTCATGGCGGGTTTCCGTTCCTGCAGCGCTGGTGACCGGGTTTACTGAAATGTCACCAGCGCTGCAGGTACATAAGGACTTGTAGTTGAGCCCAGGGGTGTGGCTTTGCCCCCCCGTGGCTACGATCGCGTTGATTGGCTGTTGAAAGTGTCACTTTCACTTTCACATTCAATCAGAACGATTGTATTATTTCACCAATCAAACTTGGTGAAATATTACAATCCAGCCATGGCTGATGATGCAATATCATCAGCCATTGGCTAGAGCAGGGAGAGCTCCGTGTAATGCCCCCCCCCTATTTGATTGGAGGTAGCGTCCATGTGACGCTATCCCTCCAATCAGATGTGGAGGAGCGATATGACCGGTGGGTGCCCTCCCCCTTCAGCTTCATCCTGACCATGGACTGCGACGCTGAAGAAGAGGGTCACCTGCTGCCGCTGCCACCGCGATCTGCCGCCACCGATCACCATCAGGTAAGTTTTTCTCCCCTCTTTGCTGTCTTTCCCTTCGTTTCTGTGCTGTCTTCCCCCTCCCTTCTGTGCTGTTCCACGCTCCCCTCTGCTGTCTTCCGTTCCCCCCGCTGTCTTCCGTTCCCCCCCGCTGTCTTCCATTCCCCCCCCGCTGTCTTCCGTTCCCCCCCCGCTGTCCGATCCCACCCCCCACCCCGACCTCTGCCCCCCCCCCGCCGTCCGATTCTACCTCCCCCCAACCCACACTGACCTCCACTGCCTTCCCTGACCTCCGCTCCTTGTGATCACTCACCGTCGGTGTCCTGCTTCCGACACCCGGCTGGTGTGAGTGACTGCTGCTGCAGTGATCAATCCCCCGCCCTGGTGATCACTGGGCAACAGGGGGCCGATCACTGGGCAGCAGGGGGCCGATCACTGGGCAGCAGGGGGCCGATCACTGGGCAGCAGGGGGCCGATCACTGGGCAGCAGGTGGGTGATCACCTGGACCCCCCTGCACCCCTGCGACCTGCACCCCTGCGATCTGCGCCCCTGCGATCGCTCCACCTGCGCCCCTGCGATCTGCGCCCCTGCGATCGCCCCACCAGCGCCCCTGCGGTCTGCGCCCCTGCGATCGCCCCACCAGCGCCCCTGCGGTCTGCGCCCCTGCGATCGCCCCACCTGCGCCCCTGCAATCTGCGCCCCTGCGATCACCCCACCTGCGCCCCTGCGATCTGCGCCCCTGCGATCGCCCCACCTGCGCCCCCTGCGATCGCCCCACCTGTGCCCCTGCGATCGCCCCACCTGTGCCCCTGCGATCGCCACACCTGCGCCCCTGCGATCGCCCCACCTGCGCCCCTGCGATCGCCTCACCTGCGCCCCTGCAATCTGCACCCCTGCGATCGCCCCACCTGCGGCCCTGCGATCTGCGCCCCTGCGATCGCCCCTCCTGCGCCCCTGCGATTGCGTCCCATCTGCGCCCCTGCAATTGCGTCCCCCTGCGATTGCGTCCTCCTGTGCCCCGGTGATTACGCCCCTGTGATTATGCATCCCTGCGACTGCGCCCCTGTGATTATGCGTCCCCCTGCGCCCCGGTAATTACATCCCCGCGATTGTGTCCCTGTGATTGCATCCCCCTGTAATTGCGTCCCCCTGCACCCCGGTGATTGCGCCCCAGTGATTACGGCTCCTGCATCTCCTCAGCCCTCTCCTGCAGTAGAAAGTTTCACCAAACACTTGCACATACACATGCATACTAAAACAAAGTTTAGGGTTTGGGGTTTTTTTGCACACGCGCACACAAATGTCCTGCTCGTCCCTCCGTAGCTGATAGTGAGGGAGAGGGTCCCACTTTTCTCTATTTCTCCCACTCTTCCTCCTCCAGTGACACAGACTTGACGTTGCAGGACAAGAAATCGTCCGGAGGCCGGGAGGAGAAGAGCCGGAGGCCGGGAGGAGAAGAGGCCGGAAACTATGGAGGAAGACCCACAGTAAAGTGTGAGTAACCCCCAACCTAGCGCTAGTGCACTAAACCACACACACCAAACTGAAGTACATTACACCACACTAACCTGAAATACACTACGTCAGGTTGGTATGCGGTATGGTATAGTGTACGTCAGGTTGGTGTGTGTGTTGTAGTGTACATCAGGTAGAGTGTGTGTGTGTGTGTGTGTGTGTGTGTGGTGTATACTACACCACACATCAACCTGACACACACCAATCTGAGGTACACTACCCTATACCACACTGCACACCAACCTTACTTAGTGTATGTTAGGTTGGTGTGTGGTGCATGTCAGGATGGTGTGTGTGGTGTATGCTATACCACACATACCAACCTGACGTACACTAAACCACGCACACACATCAACCTGACCTACACTACACCACATACCAACTTGATATACACTACGTCAGGTTGGTATGTGGTGTAGTGTAGGTCAGGTTGATGTGTGTGTGTGTGGTGTAGTGTACGTCAGGTTGGTATGTGTGGTGTAGTATACACCACACACACCATCCTGACATACACCACACACCAACCTAACATACACTAAGTCAGGTTGGTGTGTGGTGTGGGGTGTAGTGTATGTTAATTTGGTGTGGGGTGTAGTGTACGTCAGGTTGATGTGTGTGTGTGGTAAACACCACACACACACCAACCTGATGTATACTACACTACACACACACACCAACCTGACGTATGCTACACTACACACACACACACCAACCTGACATACACTACATATTCTCCATACGCCATATGGTGTCCGTAAATAATTGGAGCCAATTTTCCATTCAAATTGTTAGCAGACACCATGTCGCGTATGGAGAGCCCCTGTGTGCCTACACATTGGTGCTCCCCCAAAAGTGACCCCCATTTTGTAAACTAGACCTCCCAAGGAACTTATCTAGATGCATAGTGAGTACTTTGAACCTCCAGGTGCTTCACAAATTGATCCGTAAAAATGAAAAAGTACTTTTTTTTTCACAAATTTTCTTTTAGCCTCAATTTTTTTCATTTTCACATAGGCAACAGGATAAAATGGATCCTAAAATTTGTTGGGCAATTTCTCCTGAGTACATAGATACCTCATATGTGGTCATAAACCACTGTTTGGGTGCCCGGCAGGGCTCGGAAGGGAGGGAGCGCCATTTGACTTTTTGAATGGAAAATTAGCTCCAAAAGTCAAATAGCGCTCCTTGCCTTCCGAGCCCTGCTGTGCGCCCAAACACTTCATTTCCACCACATATGAGGTATCTGTGTACTCAGGAGAAATTGCACAATACATTTTATGGTGTAATTTTTCCTGATACCCTTGTGGAAAAAAAAGCTACCTGGTTGAATTAACAATTTTGTGGTAAAAAAAAATATAAATATTTTCACGGCTCAACGTTATAAACTTCTGTGAAGCCCCCAGGGGTTCAAAGGGCTCACTAAACCTCTAAAAAAAAAATTCCATGATGGGTCTAGTTTCCAAAATGGGGTCACTTGTGCAGGAGTTCCATTGTTTAGGTACCTCAGGGGGTCTCCAAACGCAACAAGGCATCCCCTTACGATTCCAGACAATTTTGCGTTTGAAAAGTTAAATGGCGCTTCCTGCCTTCTGAGCCCTGCCGTGCACCCAAACATTTGATTTCCACCACATATGAGGTATCTGTGTACTCAGGAGAAATTGCACAATAAATTTTATGGTGTAATTTTTCCTGATACCCTTGTGAAATGCTACATTTTATGGCTAAAGTAACATTTTTGTGTAAAAAAAAGTAAATTTTCATTTTTTCATTCCACATTGCTTTGATTCTTGTGAAGCACCTAAAGGGGTAATAAACTTCTTGGATGTGGTTTTGAGTAGCCTAAGCGGTACAGTTTTTAGAATGGGGTCACTTTTGGGTATTTTCTGTCACCTAGGCCTCTCAAAGTCGCTTCAAATGTGATGTGGTCCCTAAAAAAAGTTTTTTGTAAATTTTGTTGGAAAAATGAGAAATTGCAGACTAACTTTGACCCCTTCTAACTTCCTAACAAAAAAAAAAATTTTGTTTTGAAAATTGCGCTGGTGTAAAGTAGACACATGGGAAATTTTATTTAGTAACTATTTTGTGTGACATATTTCTCAGATTTACGGGCATAAAATTTAAAATTTTGAAAATTGCGCAATTTTCAAAAATTTTCGCCAAATTTCCGAAATTTTCAAAAATGAACGCAAAAAATATCGGCCTAAATCTACCACTTTCATGAAGTACAATATGTCACAAAAAAACAATGTCAGAATCGCCAGGATCTGTTGAAGCGTTCCAGAGTTATAACCTCATAAAGGGACACTGGTCAGAATTGCGCAAAATGGCGAGGTCAGTAACGTCAAAATAGGCTGGGGGCTGAAGGGGTTAACAAGTAGATAGATAGGGTCAAGCCGAGCGATTCCAAGAAGGAGAAGGACGAGGAGGAATAACGCCGTTATAGGCTTATTCCTCGGACTTTTGCGAACTGGCTGCCGGTGCAGGCGTTTGCAATCTTAGCAAGTGTTATTGGGGAAAAGGAGCCAGAGCATTTTTCAGCTTTGTTTGGCTATATGGATGCAATAGGAGAGGCCTATCGGGTTTATGGCAGGTTGGCGTGGCTGCGCTATAACGAGCAATTTAGGCAGAGGAAGGTGTTGCGGCTGAGTATACGGTGGGACCATAAGAATATCTCCTTATGGATGCGGCTGATGTTGGCGCCGACTCAGCCCTTTCGGGGGGGTGCCGGGGGACCGGGCGCCGGGTCCCCGGCAAGCCAGAAGAAAGGTTTCTGTTGGCAGTACAATGTGGGGCAATGCAGGTTTGGAGCTGCCTGTCGCTTTAAGCATGAATGCTCGGGATGTGGAGGGGGACAGAGTCTGTCCAAATGCTTTAAGAAAGGAAAAGGAAAGGCTGGAGACGGGGCTGGTAAGAGGGAGGACGCCGGTGAAGGTAGAAGTGATGGCTCCGTTTTTAAATAGGTATCCGGACGGTGAGTCGGCAGCGTTGTTATGGTTTGGTTTTTCTGGCGGTTTTCTTATCCCGTCGGTTGTTAGTTCATCGGTTCCACCATATCGAAATTTGTGTTCTGCTAGGGAACATGCGGAGGTGGTAGTTGAGAAGCTGGAAAAGGAGGTGGAGCTGGGTAGGATGGGCAGCCCTTATGACGCCCTGCCATGTTTAGATTTGGTGGTTTCGCCGCTAGGGGTTGTGCTGAAGAAGGAGCGGAACAAATTTCGGCTCAATCATCATTTATCTTACCCAGAGGGAGTGTCGGTGAATGATAGCATTGCGCCAGAACTGTCGGCAGTGTATTATGTGTCGTTTGGCAAGGCGTTGGACTTGGTCAGGGCAGCGGGTCAGGGAGCATTGATGGTAAAGGCAGATGAGGATGCGGCGTTTCGGTTGTTACCGGTTCATCCGGATAGTCAGCATTTGTTTTGTTGCTGGTGGGATGGCAGTTATTATGTTGATCGCTGTTTGCCAATAGGCTGTTCAATTTCGTGTTCTTATTTTGAAGCGTTTAGTTCGTTTGTAGAGTGGGTGGTGCGGGATGTGTCCGGGCTTACGTCCATTATTCATTATTTGGACGATTTCTTTTGTGTCGGGACGGCGGGTTCGATGGTTTGTGCGGGGTTGCTATTTTCGTTGCAAAAAGTTGCGAGCAGCTTCGGAATTCCTTTGGCACCGGACAAGACGGAAGGCTCGGCGCCGGTAATGCATTTTCTAGGGATTGAGATTGATTCTATTGCTATGGAATGTAGGTTGCCGGAGGAGAGGGTTCGTTATTTGAGGGCTGCGGTGGAAGGGGTGAAAGCGGCAAAGAAGGTGCGGCTTAAAGTGGTGCAGTCCTTGTGGGTAAATTGAATTTCGCTTGCAGGATTATGCCGATGGGGAGAGTATTTGCGAGACGGTTGGCGACGGCTACAGCAGGTGTGAAGTCATCGGCTCATTTTGTGCGCATCACAAGGGCAACCAAGGAAGATCTTCTGGTATTGGATATTTTCTTGCAGTGTTTTAATCGCCGGGCGTTGGTGATGGAGAAGGTGGCGTCTAATGGGGCGTTGCAGCTGTACACGGATGCGGCTGGGTCGGCCGGGTTTGGAGCGGTCTTTCGGGGTCACTGGTGTGCGGGTGAATAGGCCAGAGGTGTGGCGTGAGAACGGGCTGGTTAGGAATTTAGCTCTGCTGGAATTGTTTCCCATCGTAGTGGCGGTTGAGTTATGGGGGTCACAGTTTTCCGGGAGGAAGGTGTGCTTCCATTGTGATAACCAGGCAGTGGTGCATTCCATTAACAATTTGTCTGCAAAATCAGAGCCGGTAGTGGTGTATTTGCGGCATTTGGTGTTGAGATGTCTGCACCAGAATGTACAGGAGGTGGCGATGCATGTTCCAGGAGTTGACAATGGGGTGGCTGACGCTTTGTCTCGTTTTCATTTCAGCAGGTTTCGGGCGCTGTTGCCATGGGTGGATGAGGTCGGAGTGGGGTGTCCAGAGGAATTGTGGGATTTGGTGAGGCTGTGATCTCGGCCTTGATGCGGAATTCAGTGACCAAGGTGACTTGGTGCCGTTATGCCAAGGTGTGGGCTGAATGGGAGGAGTTGTTGGAATCGATGTTTGAGGGGGAGAGGGTGTATCATTTGGTGGCGTTATTGATGCTGGTGAGTAATGATTTCTCGGCTGGACGATCGGCGTCGGCCGTGGCTCATCGGGTGGCGGCGGTTGTGTTTTGGTTAAAGATGAGAGGGGAGCGGGATGTATCACAGGATTTTCGGGTTCGGCAGGCTTTGAAGGGTTTTTGCCGCGGTGTACGGGAAAGGGATGAGAGGCGACCTATATTGTTTGGTTTGTTGAGAAGGTTGGTGGGTGGCCTGAGTGGCATTTGTGCATCGGTTGATGAGACGGTTTTGTTTACGATGGCTTTTGGCCTCTGCGTTTTATGGGGCTTTCCAGATCGGAGAGCTGGTAAGCCCGTCCAGGGTGACGGGTGGTGGTATGATGCTCGTGGAAGTGCGTGCGGGCAGTAGACAGATGGAGTGCCGGATTCGCTGATCGAAAACGGATCAGTTGGCTCGCAGTAGGTTAGTTGTGTTATAGCAGGGGAGGAATTGTGCCTGGTGCATTTAGTGGAGAGATTTTTGACCGTGAGGGAGGGGCCTACCGGGACCGTTTTTGCGACATATGGTTGGGGCTTGGAGATGAGGTGGTGAAGCGCATTGGCAGGTGGGAATCCTCTTGTTTTCGGCGGTATGAGCGACCGCAGTTGTTGTAACAATACAGTAGCTTGGGGTTAGGTGAATGTGGACTGACTGTTTTGAATAAGTATGTGTATATATATATATATATATATATATATATATATATATATATATATATATATATATATATATATATATATATATATATATATATATATATATATGAAGAGGAAAATTATGAGTTTTTGTTTTATTGATGTTATAATCTTGTTTTGTTTCACTTTGTTGTAGGGGTGTGCCTGATATGGATTTTGGGGCATTCCTTCGTCTTTTGGGGTGCCCGTTGGGCTGAGACTCGCCCGAACGGTTGGCAGCTGGGGCATAGAGTGGTGCAGGGTGGTCCCGGAATTTTGGTTTTATTGTAAGATGGAACGGCCTCCGGATGTGCTGGTGTTACATATGGGAGGTAATGATTTGGGTGTTCGGGCATCGCGGGATTTCATACGGGACATCAAAATTAACTTGCTGCGATTGTGGAAGCAGTACCCGGGATTGATTGTTGTGTGGTCCGACATAGTGGCCAGGTTTTCGTGGAGGGGGGCTTGGTCGGTAGACAAGGTTAACAAGGCCAGGGCTCAGGTGAACCGGGTGGTGGCGCAGTTTGTGACCAGGAATGATGGGATTGTGGTGAGGCCCAGGGAGTTAGAGTCGCCAAATTGGCAGTTTTGGAGGGGGGATGGTGTGCATCTCAACGACATCGGTTCAGATTTATGGGCGTTGGGCTTGCAAGATGGTGTGGAGCGACCTTTTGGTGTGTGGTGGGTTCAGGCCACGTAAGGTGTCACGTGGTCTGTCCTGTGGCGGGGGGTAGGTCTGGTCCAGAGGTTTGGAAGTGATTGGTAACTGGACCGGGAGTCATCGTCTTGGTATGGTGGCTCTCGGTTCAGGGATTTTGCAGGCACGGGGTTCTGCTAAAGTGTGGGGTATCAATCCGTGGGTGATTGATACCTCATCCCTGGGTCGGTGTGTTGCGGCCAGGGATAGGGGGAGTAGTAGTTCATGGACTGGGCCTGCCCCAAAGGGTCATGTTGAATTGTATTGTCTATTGTTACCTTTATGTTGTTAGTTGGGGTCGCCCGTTGGACGGCGTCCCCAAGGTTTTAGTATGTAAATAATAGGCAATAAAAAGGCTGCTGTGGCCATTTGAACCAAGTCGCATGCAGTCTGTGTGTTTATTTACATACAGTATGTTAAGGGTTTGGTAACACAGACATCCCACTGGAGAATCCTCCCTCAGCTGGTCATGGTTTTAATTAAAGGGGTGGCATGTTGACGCGCGGAAAGATATATATATATATATATATATATATATATATCTATATAATTGCCTTATTCTGTCTGTCTGTCTGTCTGTCTGTCTGTCATGCTCCAAAATTGTGTCCTTACGGTGACACAAAGCTGATTGGCCGCTGGGCTCGCCATGGCCCCGCCCCCCACATGGATTGGCCTCTCGCCCCGGCTCTCTGCAGGCCCCGCCCCCCCTCACGCAATGCACGCTCGCTCTGGCCCAACTGACACGGAGCTCCGACTCCTAGGTGAGTACACACACCCACATCAGATCACACTCACTCTCACACACACCTCACACATCACATCCACACACTCACAACATCCTGGGATATCGCTTGCTTCTACTCCGGCTCCGTCACGATCCCAGCAGCGCCAGAAATAACCTTGCGATGCTGGGATCTTGACGGAGGCCGTGAACGCTGGTAACCATTATACACATCGGGTAACTAAGGTCCCTTGGTTACCCGATGTGTATCATAGTTACCAGTGTACACCGGCTCACACTCACTCTCACACACACCTCACACACACCTCACACATACATCACATCGCATCCACACACTCACAGCATCCGGCGATATCGCTTGCTTCTCGGCCTCGATACTGTGCTGTTGTGACCTTCCAGGACCTGCCGGAGGATCACATGGCCAGAAGCATGTGGTATCTCCGGATGTTGTGAGTATGAGCGCGTATGTGCAATATCGCCAATGTGTGTGTGCGTGAGTGTATGCGATCGGGTGTGTGTGAGTGTATGCGATCGGGTGTGTGTGGGTGTGTGTGAGTGTATACGATCGGATCTGTGAGTGTCGGCAGAGGAGCATGGCGTGCTGGAGGAGGCTGGGAGGAGAGAGGCTGACCCTGGGGAAGGCTGGGATGGGGAGGCTGATGCTGGGGACAGAGAGGCTGATGCTGGGATGAGAGAGGCTGATGCTGGGATGAGAGAGGCTGATGCTGGGGACAGAGAGGCTGATGCTGGGGACAGAGGGCTGATGCTGGGGACAGAGAGGCTGATGCTGGGGACAGAGAGGCTGATGCTGCGGGGAGAGAGGCTGATGCTGGGAGGAGAGAGGCTGATGCTGGGAGGAGAGAGGCTGATGCTGCGGGCAGAGAGGCTGATGCTGCGGGTAGAGAGGCTGATGCTGGCGCAGCATGGCGGATGGAGCACGTTTGGGAGTGCGCAGCATGGCGGATGGAGCACGTTTGGGAGTGCGCAGCATGGCGGATGGAGCACGTTTGGGAGTGCGCAGCATGGCGGATGGAGCACGTTTGGGAGTGCGCAGCATGGCGGATGGAGCACGTTTGGGAGTGCGCAGCATGGCGGATGGAGCACGTTTGGGAGTGCGCAGCATGGCGGATGGAGCACGTTTGGGAGTGCGCAGCATGGCGGATGGAGCACATTTGGGAGTGCGCAGCATGGGGGATGCAGCACGATGGGGAGTGCGGAGTATGGCGGATGGAGCACGTTTGGGAGTGCGCAGCATGGCGGATGGACCACGTTTGGGAGTGCGCAGCATGGCGGATGGAGCACGTTTGGGAGTGCGCAGCATGGGAGATGGAGCTCGATGGGGGGTGCGCAGCATAGGGGATGGAGCACGATGGGGAGTGCGCTGCATGGGGGATGGAGCACGATGGGGAGTGCGGAGTATGGCGGATGGAGGACATTTGGGAGTGCGCAGCATGGCGGATGGAGCACGTTTGGGAGTGCGCAGCATGGGAGATGGAGCACGATGGGGAGTGCGCAGCATGGCGGATGGAGCACGTTTGGGAGTGCGCAGCATGGGGGATGGAGCACGATGGGGAGTGCGCAGCATGGCAGATGGAGCACGTTTGGGAGTGCGCAGCATGGCGGATGGAGCACGTTTGGGAGTGCGCAGCATGGCGGATGGAGCACGTTTGGGAGTGCGCTGGATGGGAGATGGAGCCCGATGGGGGGGTGCGCAGCATAGGGGATGGAGCACGTTTGGGAGTGCGCAGCATGGCGGATGGAGCACGTTTGGGAGTGCGCAGCATGGGGGATGCAGCACGATGGGGAGTGCGGAGTATGGCGGATGGAGCACGTTTGGGAGTGCGCAGCATGGCGGATGGACCACGTTTGGGAGTGCGCAGCATGGCGGATGGAGCACGTTTGGGAGTGCGCAGCATGGGAGATGGAGCACGATGGGGGGTGCGCAGCATAGGGGATGGAGCACGATGGGGAGTGCGGAGTATGGCGGATGGAGCACGTTTGGGAGTGCGCAGCATGGCGGATGGAGCACGTTTGGAAGTGCGCAGCATGGCGGATGGAGCACGTTTGGGAGTGCGCAGCATGGGAGATGGAGCACGATGGGGAGTGCGCAGCATGGCGGATGGAGCACGTTTGGGAGTGCGCAGCATGGGGGATGGAGCACGATGGGGAGTGCGCAGCATGGCGGATGGAGCACGTTTGGGAGTGCGCAGCATGGCGGATGGAGCACGTTTGGGAGTGCGCAGCATGGCGGATGGAGCACGTTTGGGAGTGCGCAGGATGGGAGATGGAGCACGATGGGGGGTGCGCAGAATAGGGGATGGAGCACGATGGGGAGTGCGCTGCATGGGGGATGGAGCACGATGGGGAGTGCGCTGCATGGGGGATGGAGCACGATGGGAAGTGCACACCTCCCCCCAACACACACACACGCGCGCGCGCACACTGCACAACACACCACACACACACACTGGGAACCACAAACAACTGCCCTACACAGACACCCACACACAGACAACGCTGCACACACAAATATACGCACATACCGCACAACACACACATTGCACAAAACATACCTCCCCCCAAAACACACCACACACACACAAACCACGCAACACACACACAACGCTACAGACACACAGCGCTCCACAAACAACGCAACACACAAACACCGCTTTCACCCCCCATCACAACCAGACAACACCCAGAACATGTACAGCGCCCTACACAAACACTTGGTAACTACACACAACAACATCTATATATATATATATATATATATAACAAAAATCATACATGAACTACACAATACGTAAATTCTAGAATACCCGATGCGTAGAATCGGGCCACCTTCTAGTATATATATATATATATATATATATATATATATATATATATATATATATATATATATATATATATATATATATATATATAAATGAGTGGACATAAGTGACTGCTTCTCTTAATTGTAGCTATGTAATTTACCCCCTGGTGTTTGGGCACACAAAACACTATTGTTTCTGGTCTGGCAGTATAAGGGTAAGTTCACACAGTGCGTTTTTCGCGGCATTTTTGAGCAGTTTTCGGGTGCGTTTTTGCTCAGAAAACTGCATGACTTTGCTTCCCCAGCAAAGTCTATGAGTTTTCATTTTTGCTGTCCGCACACATCTGTTTTTTTTCAGCTGCGTTTTTGTGGTGCCACAAAAACGCAGCATGTCAATTATTCCCGCGTTTTTCACTGCGCTTTTCATCCATTGAGTGCAATGGGATGTTGAAAGATGCAATGAGAAAAGCAAATAGCTGCGTTTTGGTGCGTTTCTAAGACCAAAAACGCAGCTATAAACGCAGGAGGTGGGTAGTAAAGTGACATGTACAGGAAGAAGATTCCTTCTGTCAGTAAACACAGAAGCGTGAATCCTCCCAGTACCGTCACCGCTGCTTCCACCTCCAGTCCTGTGCATGTATGCTGCCGTGCGGCGTCATGTACGGGCAGGAGGTGGAAGCGGCTGCGAAAACAAAAGTTAACAGTAGAAAAAAAAAAAAAAAAGTTATACTCACCTATCTGCAGACTCCCGGTGCCATGCCCGCTCCCAGATCCTCCTACCGGTACCGCCGCTCCGGGTGTGTGCAGTCTCCCCGGGTACGTATGCCTGCAGGATGCAGGACCTGGCGATGGATCACCTGATGCAGTCACCTGACGCATCAGCTGATCGTAAGTCTCGGGCTGACGCCGGCGCCCAGCCGGTTATCAGCGGATGCGTCAGGAGACCTCATCCCTGATTACCGGCAGCTCCTGCAGCGATCGGACGGGATCAGAGTCCGCTGCAGGAGCTGCCGGTAATCAGCACATAAGGGAGTATTTTTTTTTTTTTTTTTTGCACCGATGCATCAGCTGATTGTATAATCGGCTTTTATACAATCAGCTGCTGTGTGATGTGATTCAGGCCTTGAACCTGACACATCATCTGATCGCTTTGCCTTCCAGCAAACTGATCAGATGATATTGGATCCGGATTGGACGGCGCGGGACCCTTGACCCAGGATTACTGCGGAGGGGGGGTTCTTTATTTCAATAAAGATGGAGTCACTAATTGTGTTGTATTTTATTTCTAATAAAAATATTTTTCTGTGTGTTGTGTTTTTTTTTTATCTTTACTAGAAATTCATGGTGGCCATGTCTAATATTTGCGTGATACCATGAATTTCGGGCTTAGTGCCAGCTATACAGCTAGCCCTAACCCCATTATTACCCAGCGAGCCACCCGGCATCAGGGCAGCTGGAAGAGTTGGATACAGCGCCAGAAGATGGCGCTTCTATAAAAGCGCCATTTTCTGGGGTGGCTGTGGGACTGCAATTCACAGCGGGGGTGCCCAGAAAGCATGGGCACCCTGCACTGTGGATTCCAATCCCCAGCTGCCTAGTTGTACCCGGCTGGACTCAAAAATTGGGCGAAGCTCACGTCATTTTTTTTAAAATTATTTCATGAAATTCATGAAATAATTAAAAAAAAAAGGGTTTTTGGTTCCCAGCCGGGTACAAATAGGCAGCTGGGGGTTGGGGGCAGCCCGTACCTGCCTGCTGTACCCGGCTAGCATACAAAAATATGGCGAAGCCCACGTCATTTTTTTTGTTTGGGAGGGCAAAGAAATCCTGCATACAGTCCTGGAAGGAGGATGCTGAGCCTTGTAGTTCGACAGCTGCTGTCTGCTCTCCTGCATACACTATTGGATGGAGGATGCTGAGCCTTGTAGTTCGACAGCTGCTGTCTGCTCTCCTGCATACACTATTGGATGGAGGATGCTGAGCCTTGTAGGTCTGCTCCCCCTGACTCTCCCTCAAGCATACAGTCCTGGATGGAGCATGCTGAGCCTTGTAGTTCTGCAGCTGCTGTCTGCTCTCCTGCATACACTATTGGATGGAGTATGCTGAGCCTTGTAGTTCTGCAGCTGTCTGCTCTTCTGCATACACTAGTGGAGAATGAAGAACACATTGAAGAAGGAAATGACATCAGACCTTTTTTTTTTGTTCACTGATAAAAAACGCATAAAGACGCAGTGAGCAAAAACGCAGCAAAACGCAGCAAAAAACGCACCAAATCACGGCAAAACGCGTGCGGTTTTTGCCACGTTTTTTTGCCACGGGTGCGTTTTTGTGCGGTTTTTGCCGCAAAAAACGCACAAAAACGCAGTGTCAAAAAACGCAGTGTGTGAACCTAGCCTAATGGTGTGCACTGCCTTTCATGCCTGTTTCCAGGATGAACTGTTTATTGTTCACTTAGACATTTGGCTGGAGATGCTGACTAGACATTCTTAAAAGGCCCAGAGTACCTGTGTGTGTGTATGAGCGCATATATATATATGTAATCTGCTGCCCAATACATGCTTCCATTATACTAAAACTAAGGGGCCCTTTGCACACTACGACATCGCAGGTGCGATGTCGGTGGGGTCAAATCGAAAGTGACGCACTTCCGGGGTCGCTCTCGACATTGTAGTGTGTAAATCTTTTAACTACGATTACCAAGCGCAAAAGCGTCGGTATCGTATGATCGGTGTAGTGTCGGTCATTTTCATTATTTTGGCTGCAGCGACGGTATGTTGTTGTTCCTCGTTCCTGCGGCAGCACACTTCGCAGCACACAGCACACTTCGCTGTGTATGAAGTCGCAGGAGCGAGGAACATCTCCTACCTGCGTCCGCCTCCCGTGTGACGTCGCTGTGACGCCACACGACCTGCCCCCTTAGGAAGGAGGCGGGTCGCCAGCCAGAGCGACGTCGCAGGGCAGGTAAGTGCATGTGAAGCTGCCGTAGCGATAATATTTGCTACGGCAGCTATCACAAAATATCGTAGCTGCGACGGGGGCGGGGACTATCGCGCTCGGCATCGCAGCATCGGCTTGCGATGTCGTAGTGTGCAAAGGGTCCCTAAGTTTCCCAGGGGGTTATTACACATTAGACTTTTCGATTTGCACAAACATATGAAGGGATTGATTTTGCACTATGTACTTTGATTTTTGATTATTCCCTACTGCAATAAACAATAATTTTTTTAGCCTTTATAAAAACAATTATATAACAACGTATACAATAGTTTTTTATCCTGTGCACTTTAGCACTTGACACTTTGTTATTGTGATAATATATCTTGTTTCAATCATTTTTCCTTTTATAGGAAATATATTTATGCACTAGCACTTTTGAATTTTTGAGAATTTTAGGCCTTACACTATTTTTGTTTAGTTGTTTATTTTATTTCTAATGAAGGATTTTTTCGGTGCCTTCCATTACTTAACTAGGGCTTAGCGGCAGCTGTGACCTATCATTCACCCCTTATATTACCCCGATTGCCACCACACCAGGGCAATCAGGATGAAGCGGGTAAAGTGCCGGAATTTTCACATCTAATGGGTGTAGCCATTCTGGGCTGCTGCAGGCTGCTATTTTTAGGCATCCACAGCATGAGATACCAGCCCAAAGCTTTCGGTTCTATCATGCCTGGGTATCAAAAATGGGGGGAACCACACACCTTTTTTTTAATTATTTGTTTATTTTTACACTGTAGGGATACAGACAGTGAGTGTGTGTGTGAGCCCAACCAATCACAGACGCTGTCAGTGGGTGGGGTTGTGGTCTGACTGCAACCTATCACAGACACCGGGAGTGACAGTGGGCGGGGAAAGAGTGAATATGTATGAGGGTTAATGAGCGGACTTGGAAATAGTGTTACAGCCATGCAGGAGACTTGGTAAGTATAACACTCCTGCTCTAATCTGCCTAGCCCTTTCTACCATCATTTTACAGCACACTGTTCGGGTCCCCATAGACTTACATGGGGTTTGGTGTCCGGGCAGATGTTTGTGTTATGATCCGGAACCATGGAAGACCACCACAAATCATTGGCAAAAGGTGACAAGAGCATTGGCAATTAATCTGGCCGCCATCCCCTTACTAACCATCACAACTAGAAGTAGCCGAGGGGTGAACTAACATCCTGTGCACCGCGTACCCAGCCGGAGAACTAACTATCCTAAAGGTAGGAAAGATGAATAACTCTCTGCCTCAGAAAATAGACAAGAATAGCAAGCCCCCCACATTCAAAGACTGTGGTGATATAGGAAAAACACAATACACAGGTAGATGATGACAGGATTAGCAAAAGGTGAGGCCCCTGCTGACTAAAATAGGAAAGGACAGTAAAGGGACTGATGGTGGCTAGAGAAAAACCCTGCATAATACCAACTTCCTGATAGTATAAAAAGGCCCTCAGATTGCTCGATCTGAACTCCGTCCTATACCAGGTGCCCTTGTCATACCAATGAACAGAAAACCAGAATTATAACAAATTCAACAAGCCACAAACACATGGACCCAAAGGAGCTATACTCCACACAGAACTGCAGGGAGTTCCTCAACAATCCACTGAGGGGGAAAATCCCTGGAAGGAAATAAACTGAAACCAACCACAACAAATGACAAACCCAGATAAGCAAAAGAACCAGACAATAAATAAAGAGCAAGCACTTATCTGGAGTAGATGTGGTGTAAAGCAGGATTAAGCAGGCTGGAGATACAAAGAACTGACATCCGGCAACAGCCTGCAATCAGACCAGGACTTAAATAAGCAGAGAGTTAGCAAAGGAAACACCCACTGCACAGCACACCTGGTCCAAGTCCAAACCATTCCTGGCCACCAGAGGGAGCCTCCCAGCAGCCAAAACATAACTAACATTCACAACATGTTTGGGTTCAAATTCAGTCTTGAATCAGATCTTTTTTTTAAATCCGGCTGGACCCGCTGAACCCAAACATATGTGAATTTGCCCATCTCTAAACTTAGAAACCCAGCAAAAAAGGAGTCTTTCAATTTTGCCAAGAGTAGACATAGTATCCTAATAAGCAACACCATAATATTATATATAATAATAAAATAATACTTTATTTAATTTTTGCTCCAGGATACAAATAATAAAACAGAATAGGGATGGGGTATAGTGCAAAAGGGGAAAGAACACCACGTGCCCCCAGAGTAAAAGGACCAGTAAATATTATGTAAAAATTCAGTAATGGGATACAGTGGGAACTAGCCATAGATGGTGCCAAACAATTGTGACTAAAAGGATTACATCATAATGAGTGTAGCTCACTACCATCCATGAATAATCACACATAACGGCAACCAACGCCACACAATTTTTTTCTGGTTAAGAGTATCCTGGACAGATCACTATCTCAATTAATTATGAAATTATTAGAGTTTGTGCTGACGTGCAATTTCTTCATCTTCAGAGATAGGTTCTTCCTCCAGCACTACGGCACTGCGATGGGGGCGGCTTGCGCCCCATCTTATGCAAACCTCTTTCTTGGATTTTGGGAGAGGGAGGTTTTCGGGGATGGTGTGCCAGCTAGCTCCCATGCGCAGTGTTGGCTTCACTATATCGACACTTTTGTTGGTCTGGGGGGGAACCATCTCTGAATTGGAGGACTTTGTGCGTTGGCTCAACTCCAATGATCTGAATATTGTACTGACACATCGCTTTAAACCAAAGAAAATTGATTTTCTCGATAGCCAGATTTCCATTGAATTAAATGGAATGGTGTCCACGAATATCTTCCGTAAGTCCACAGCGGTGAATTCTCTCTTGCATGCCACTTCAGGGCATCCTAGGTCAACAATTAATGCCATTCCAACAGGCCAATTCTTGAGATTGCGCAGACTGTGTTCCTTGGAGGACACTTTTGTTGACGATTCAAGGGACATGCGGGAGAGGTTCGCCAGCAAGGGATGTAGTGAGAGAAGTATAAAACGTGAATACCAGCGGGCTAAATGCTCCAAACGGGATCAGCTCCTGACTGGAAGCGTTAAAAGGGAGGAATCATCCTCCGGGTCCATGGTTAGATTCATATCAACATTTAGTCGACAATGGGATCAGATTAGGGGGATTTTGAACAAGCATTGGGGGGTGGGTTCTTAAAACTGAGCCCTCTATGGCAGGGTATCTACCAGAGCGTCCCTTGATGATGGCTTTTTTCCTGGGTTTCTAATGTTTTTAATGTTTTTGGGAGTTATTGCCCATTTGTTTAATATGAGATCCGTGGATGGTCCTTGTCTTTTTCACCATCTCTAAACTTGAATAAAATGAAAAAAAATCTTGCACCATTACTGGGTAAAAATTTGAACCAATATACACACCTGACTTTGGGTAAGTGACAAGAAACACATCATCTTCCCTAATTTCCATATGTTCTACAGCATCTATGAGTTCAGGTGATGTATAATTCTTATCAAAGGATATGCCTTTATGTTTGAAGGATATTGACATCAGGGCTTTAAGTGTATCTTGGTCCATTGTTGCCATCTAAAAATATATAAACAATTCATTGATATTAAAGGTTAAAATAACAAAAATTATAAACTATTTCTTGATTATCTTTCATGTAAACAGTGTTTGGCTTTGTGCGCACTAGAAATGTGAAGTTTCTCAAGAAAATTTCTTGAGAAACTTCTGGGAGTGGAAGATTTCCGGACCTCCGGAAAAAATCTGCACCAAATCAGCGGTAAATCCGCATGCGGATTTGCCGCGGATTAGCCGCGATTTTCCCGCAGGTTGTTCCCTGCGGATTTTGCAGGCTGTACTGCAGAAATCCGCAGGCACCTGCGGAAAAGAATTGACATGCTCATTTTCTCAAGAAATTTTCTCAAGAAAATCTTCAAGGAAATTTCTTGAGAAAAATCCGCAGCGTGCGCACAGCTATTTTTTTTTCTCATAGGATTTGCTGGGAAATGTCTGCACAAAGATTGCAGACATCTCTCAAGAAATTTCTGCAGCAACTCCGCGGGTAAATCCGCGGGTAAAACGGCCTAGTGCGCACATAGCCTTTCTCTGTTTTTCTGCAGAAATGGTAGTTTATTGAGGACAATACAAAAGTTTATGTTCATTTCTAAATCACTGATTTAAACTTTAAACTTGGAACAATTGGGTAGAGTTTTGCACTTTAATATCGTACAATACAAGATAATATTGTGGTATCGTGTTAGCCAGAAAAATCAATTCAAATACTTCTGCCCCAAGAATGAAAAAAGTATTTTAGGAGTGATACCTTTATAGGCTAACCAGAAAAATAATATTAGCAAGTTTTCACAGCACCAAGACTCCTTCTTCAGGTTAAATTACAAATGAATTACTGAGACAAAAAATAAATTTAAGGGGTACTTCTCACATAGCGAGATCGCTAGCGAGATCGCTGCTGAGTCAAGTTTTTTGTGATGTACCAGTGACCTCATCAGCGATCTTGCTGTGTGTGACACTAAGCAGCGACCTGGCCCCTGCTGTGAAATTGCTGATAGTTACACACAGTGCTGGTTCACTTTTTGCTCGTTGTTCTCCCGCTGTGAAGCACACATCGCTGAGTTTGACAGCGAGAGAGCAAAGATCTGAATGTGCAGGAGCAGGGAGCCGGCGTCTGGAAGCTGCGGATGCTGGTAACCAAGGTACACATCGGGTAACCAAGCAAAGCGCTTTGCTTGGTTACCCAATATTTACCTTGGTTAGTAGCGTACGCCGCTCTCAGGCTGCCAGTGCTGGCTCCCTGCACACGTAGCCAGAGTACACATCAGGTAACTAAGCGAAACGCTTTGCTTAGTAACTCGATGTGTACCCTGGCTAAGAGTGCAGGGAGCCAGCGCTAAGCTGTGTGCGCTGATAACCAGGGTAAATATCGGGTAACCAAGCAAAGCATTTTGCTTGGTTACCTGATATTTACCCTGGTTACCAAGCGCAGCATTGTTTCCACGAGTCGCTGCTGGCTGGTCATTGGTCGCTGGTGAGATCTGCCTGATTGACAGCTCACCAGCGACCATTTAGCGACGCACCAGCGATCCTGACCAGGTCATATCGTGGTCGGAATCGCTAGTACGTCGTTTAGTGAGACGGTGCCCTAAATGAATGTTACAACAGGACATGGGAAAAATGATGCCTCCTAAAAATAAGCCAAAGAAATCAGATTAAGGTTTTTGTTAGAAATGCAGATCAGTTGGTAGTGGTCTGTGTATGTGGAGGTGTGAAGTGTGTCCATGTAGTGAGTCATAAAACCAGGTGTTAAATTGAGTCCTTTTGTTAAGGATCCAAACATCCTTATCAGTTTAAATTCCCAAATTTTTCTCTCTGTCATCCTTAAAATGACATTTCAGTATTGATACTTTTAAATCTGTCATACTGTGTCCCAGTCTAGAGACATGTTTTCACACAGGCGGGTCCAGCTCTTTTTTTATTGTGTGCCTGTGTAGATTCATCCTTGTTTGTAGTTTTTGTTTAGTTTCCCCAATATATGTTCCTCCAGGGCATCTTGTGCACTTTATCATGTATACCACATTGGAGGATGTACATGAAAAGAAATCCATGATGTTATAGTCCTGGTTTGTTATAAAATGTTGGTACAGGTCTTGTATTCCTCCCTTTACAGGGGGATATGCATACCTCTGATGGTAATAAAAGGACATGTCTAACAAGGAGATTTCCTAATTTGGGGGGCTGTTTGTAGGAGAGAAGAGGTAGTTCTGGGAATATTGCTTTTTAATCTGTGATCCCTGTGGAATATGGGTTGAAGATCAGCACCAATATTCCTTAGGATGCTCATTTGGGGATTATGTATGACCACAAGCCACACCCTGTTGCTATGCTCCCTCTATTTGTAATCCAGGAGGCTGCTTCTTGGGATCCTTGTAGCTCTGTGGATCTGTTCATCTATCACCTGTGAATGCTATCCTTATTGTAGGAATGTACCGTATATCTCAGGGATACAGATGTAGTTTTCTATCCTCACTGCCTGAGTAGATCTGAATGTACCTAGTGCAACCTGACTGTAGATGATGAATATTTTTTGTCTTGGATGAAAGCTGTTCCATCTCAGATATGCCGGACGTCCTGTGGGTTTATGATAAAGTGACGTTTGTAAGGTATTGTTTTTGATGTATATGGTTGTGTTGTATATGGAAAATGCATTTAGAACTTATAGATGTTGAGGGTGAGTTTCATGGTTCGGTGGAATGTGTTGAAGTTATTGTGGAAAGTGATCAGATCATTCTTTGAGCCTGTCCAGATTATTAGCAGATCATCAATGTAGCAGAAGTATGCTAGAGGTTTAATAGCACAAGATACCAAGAACTCCTCCTCTATATTATCCATAAACAGGTTAGCATATTGTTGTGGCGCCCTGAGCAAGCCAGGACGTCACAAGCACTACACCAACACACCCCACACTCCCGGTCAGGCACACCTCAGTCAAACAAAAACCCTTGTTGCCTCCCTCCAGGGGCTGATGTCCACACCAGGGGGTGGGCCAGGTGGTTGGTCCCGCCCACCGAGGAGTTCACAGTCCTGGAGGCGGGAAAAGCAGAACAGATTGGAGTTGAGTTGGGAAGTGAAAGGAGAGGAAGGAGAGTGGTAAAAGAGCAGACAGAAAGTGGTCCGGGTGTGTGGCCCGGACGGAACAGCAAGGTTGGCAGACGGTGGTGACCGTCTGCAGGAGAGGAATATTGGAGCTAGCCGTAAGGACCGTGGACGGGCAGTGGCCCGGCGGTACCGGACCGGTACGCAAAGAGAAGCCAGCACCATCCGGCAGGGGCTTACGGACCCCGACAAGGCTAGGAGTCGCCGTGCAATTTGTCAAATCCGTTAGCGATGGGAACCTCCTGGGTTTCCCAGCAGCCAAGTCCCGACAGAAGGCAACAGTCCAACCGTTAGAGGGAAACACAGTCACCGCCAAGGCTAAAGTTCCCAGGGCCAGAGCCTGCGGGCAAAAGGGGCTTCTTCAGCAACCTTCAAGCTGGGGAGCAGGTTACCGGTGGGAACCCATTGGAACCGTCTACACTACACAGGTGCAGGGAAAGGCAGTCACCATCAACCTGCCGGGAGGAGAAACACCGCAGCCGTCTGTGGGACCCGTCCATCCAGCCGTTTGTTTTACCGGAGACTTTGTGTACATCATTGGCTGAGTGAGTACCACCGTGCCGTGCGGCACAGCGCTGCCCCCGCGACCCTGCACCTCACCAGGCCCCATAACCCGCCTGCCATCCATCCCTACCCCATCACCGGGACCCGGGACAACCAACCCCCCTACCCACGGAGGGGAGAACTAACATCCAGGCTGCTCCCTGTCATCGCTCCCGGGATCCCCGTCCAGAGCAGTGGTGGTGTCACCAATCTCACCACAACTGTGGGTGGCGTCACGGACAATTTCAAATCCCCACAATCAATTCCCCCTTTTCACTCACGGGAGAGGAACGCCGCTCGAGTCCCCGGGATCCGGCCCACCGCTCGAGCCACCACCGAGCCGCAGCAGCCGGACCCGAGCAGTGGGAGAGCGCAGCGTCCCCTCCTCCGCCCGCGACATTGTCGTGACATTTTGCTTCCCATAGAGCTGCCCGTACACTGTCCGTACACTGTTGGTATACATTTATCCCAAAGGAAAAATAGTGGTGGTGTAGCACAAACCTGATGAATTGCAGAGCTCGGTCCATGATCAGATTGTTTTTTTGAACAAAATATTTGCATGCCGCAATCCCATCTTTGTGAGGCATGTTTGAGTAAAGAGACTCTACATCCATGGTGGCTAATATTGTATCCTCTGAAAGTGGACCCAAAGCTAACAATTTGCAGAGAATATCTGTGGTGTCCTGGATGTAGCTGGGTGTTCCTCACCAGGGGTTTCAGAATGTTCTCCACCCAGCCCGAGGTAATCTCAATTAATGTCCCCATACCAGAGATGATGGGTCTCCCTGGACCCTGGATTACCTTCTTTATGTATTTTAGGTAACACGTAGAAGATATCTGTTTGGGGATTGTCTGGTATTAGGTACAGTAGAGAGGATGACAGAGCCAAACTCATTGATGATATCTGTTAGTTCCTTTGTGTATTTTTTGGTGGGATCTTCCTGAAGCTGAGTGTAGTATTTTTTATCCAAGAGTTGTCTGTGTGCTTCCTGGATGTAATCTGACATATTCATAATTACTATAGCTCCTCCTTTGTCTGCTGGTTTAATGATGATATTAATGATGATATTTTTGTTAGACTTTAACAATTTTATGGCTTTTCTATCCTCTATACCAGAGGTCTGAAACACGCGGCCCTCGGGCCGCATGCGGCCCCTCAGGCTGCTTCGTGCGGAATCCAGGGCCCGTGCCCCTGTTCATTATCGCAGCCGGTGCAGGGGCCGCAGCCACTGTCTGCGCTTTATGTCAGATGAATGTTTTTCCGGCGCTGCGCTCAGAGTCCATAACATAAATCGCTGACAGGGGCTGCGGCCCCTGCACCGGCCGCGATAGTCACCGGGGGCACGTGCCTGCAGACAGCAAGAAGCAGAGATGAGGCAGCCGAGGGAACGCGGGACAGCTGAGAAGAGTGGTGTTTTGTTTTGTTTTTTTTGTGTGTATGTGAAGGACGGCACAATAACCCCTTAGCGACCTATGAAGTACTGGGTACGTTATGGCTCCCTGGTACTTAAGGACCCATGACGTACCCAGTACGTCATGGCAAAATCACAGCCCCGAAGCCCCGATGACTGCGATCGCTGCAAATACCTTAGATTCGGGGAGGAGGGGACCTCTGCCTGACCTCAGGAGGGGTGGTGTCTCCTCCCCGGTCCTACGGAAGCTGTGATTGGCTGACAAATGCCGCTCAGCCAATCACAGACACTGTAATGTTTCAGCCATTGAAAATGACCGAAACATTGAAATCCAGCCATGATCAGTGCAGCTATAGCACTGATCATTGGCTGGAGCTGGGTGATCGCTGTTTCACCCGCGCCCAGCTCTGATTGGAGAGAACGGCCTGGTGACCGATCGCTTCAATCACTGTGGATCTAGGGTCGGAGACCGCTCCCCTCAGCTTCACTCCAGCGTCTGTGGAAGCTGAGGAGAGCGATCGGTAAGTTACAGCCACTGCCCACTTTCAGCCGCCGCCACTGCCCTCCTGATCCATTACTACAGGATGGGCACATTACTATAGAATAGGGACAAGGCTGGGGACATTACTAAAGGATGGGGACATTACAAGGATGGGCACAATACTATTGGATGAGGACATTACTATAGAATGGGGACAAGGCTGGGGAAATTACTATAGGATGGGGACTAGGATGGGCACAGTACTACATATGGACATTACTACAAGGGAACAAGGATGGGAAACATTACTATAGGATAGGGATAAGGCTGGGGACATTACTAAAGGATGGGGACATTACAAGGATGGGCACAATACTATTGGATGGGGACACTACTATAGAATGGGGACGTTACTATAGGATGGGGACAAGGCTGGGGAAATTACTATAGGATGGGGACTAGGATGGGCACAGTACTACAGGATAGGGACATTACTACAAGGGGACAAGGATGGGAAACATTACTATAGAATAGGGATAAGGCTGGTGACATTACTATAGGATGGGGACATTACTATAGGATGGGGACATTACAATAGGTTGGGGACAAGGTTGGCACATTACTATTGGATGGGGACATTACCATAGGATGGGGACAAGGTTGGCACATTACTATAGGATGGGGACATTACTACAGAATGGGACAACTATATAATGGGAACAGTACTACTGGATAGGAAGATTGCTACAAGGGGAAAAAGGATGGGAAAACATTACTATAAGATGGGGACAAGGATGGACACATTACTACAGGATGGGGACATTACTATAGGTTGGGGACATTACTATAGGATGGGTACAAGAATGACACACATTACTACAGGATGGGCACATTACGATAAGATGGGGACAAGGATGAGACACATTACTACAAGATGGGGACAAGGATGGGGAACATTACTATAGGATGGGGACAAGGATGAGCACATTATTGTAGAAGGGGACTAGGATGGGGCACAATACTACAAGGGGACAAGGATGGCCACATTACAACAAGATGGGGGGGAACATTACTAAAAGATGGTGGCCAAAATTTCTATATAGTGCTAATTGTAACACTATTAGTTACAAGAAAGGGATAAAATGTAAAAAAAAAAAACAAAAAAAAACCCCTCAAAATAAGGCATGACATTTTTTTTAGCATCAAAATTATTTTTTTTTATATTTAAACAAAGAAGGTGCACATTTGTTATAATAAACAAGTGAAACATGTTCAAAATCAGTGATCCAAAGGAATGTAAAAAAAAATAATATATATATATATATATATATATATATATATATATATATATATATATTTATTTACAGTGCCTACAAGTAGTATTCAACCCCCTGCAGATTTAGCAGGTTTACACATTCGGAATTAACTTGGCATTGTGACATTTGGACTGTAGATCAGCCTGGAAATGTGAAATGCACTGCAGCAAAAAAGAATGTTATTTCTTTTTTTATTTTTTTTTTAAATTGTGAAAAGTTTATTCAGAGGGTCATTTATTATTCAACCCCTCAAACCACAAGAATTCTGTTTGGTTCCCCTAAAGTATTAAGAAGTATTTCAGGCACAAAGAACAATGAGCTTCACATGTTTGTATTAATTATCTCTTTTTCCAGCCTTTTCTGACTAATTAAGACCCTCCCCAAACTTGTGAACAGCACTCATACTTGGTCAACATGGGAAAGACAAAGGAGCATTCCAAGGCCATCAGAGACAAGATCGTGGAGGGTCACAAGGCTGGCAAGGGGTACAAAATCCTTTCCAAGGAGTTGGGCCTACCTGTCTCCACTGTTGGGAGCATCATCCGGAAGTGGAAGGCTTATGGAACTACTGTTAGCCTTCCACGTCCTGGACAGCCTTTGAAAGTTTCCACCCGTGCCGAGGCCAGGCTTGTCCGAAGAGTCAAGGCTAACCCAAGGACAACAAGGAAGGAGCTCCGGGAAGATCTCATGGCAGTGGGGACATTGGTTTCAGTCAATACCATAAGTAACGTACTCCACCGCAATGGTCTCCGTTCCAGACGAGCCCGTAAGATAACTTTACTTTCAAAGAGTCATGTCAAGGCTCGTCTACAGTTTGCTCATGATCACTTGGAGGACTCTGAGACAGACTGGTTCAAGGTTCTCTGGTCTGATGAGACCAAGATCGAGATCTTTGGTGCCAACCACACACGTGACGTTTGGAGACTGGATGGCACTGCATACGACCCCAAGAATACCATCCCTACAGTCAAGCATGGTGGTGGCAGCATCATGCTGTGGGGCTGTTTCTCAGCCAAGGGGCCTGGCCATCTGGTCCGCATCTATGGGAAGATGGATAGCACGGCCTACCTGGAGATTTTGGCCAAGAACCTCCGCTCCTCCATCAAGGATCTTAAGATGGGTCGTCATTTCATCTTCCACCAAGACAACGACCCAAAGCACACAGCCAAGAAAACCAAGGCCTGGTTCAAGAGGGAAAAAAAATCAAGGTGTTGCAGTGGCCTAGTCAGTCTCCTGACCTTAACCCAATTGAAAACTTGTGGAAGGAGCTCAAGATTAAAGTCCACATGAGACACCCAAAGAACCTAGATAACTTGGAGAAGATCTGCATGGAGGAGTGGGCCAAGATAACTCCAGAGACCTGTGCCGGCCTGATCAGGTCTTATAAAAGACGATTATTAGCTGTAATTGCAAACAAGGGTTATTCCACAAAATATTAAACCTAGGGGTTGAATAATAATTGACCCACACTTTTATGTTGAAAATGTATTAAAATTTAACTGAGCAACATAACTTGTTGGTTTGTAAGATTTATGCATCTGTTAATAAATCCTGCTCCCTTTTGAAGTTTGCAGGCTCTAACTTATTTGCATCTTATCAAACCTCACTATACCTTTTTATATACATAGCGGCCAAAAAACTAGTATAATATAAACAACAAGAAACCATAGTATATGGCCAAAATCAATCATTTTATTAACAGACTATTGTATTTATTAACAAAACATATAACACATAAAATGCCAACAGGTATTGGGAGGACAGAGAGTATAAACCACTATAATTGTAGATCAAAGCAGTATTCAGATGTTAATAAATATAAAGTGAGACAGTGCTTGCAGGCATCCAGGGAAATCATTTGTATATTCAACCCGAATTGCAGCCTATAACAATATAAAGTGCAAAAGTGCACGTTCTAGCATCAAACAGACAGCAGGGGGAGCCCAAACAATTAATCCATATGGAAATCCAAAGTCAATAGATAGTATAGTTAAACAAAGCAATCAAAGGGGATTCAGGCAACTGCAGTATGCAAACTATGCTGAAAAGGCTAATAGCCCGCCGCAAAACAAGTCACAGCAAGAAAAATCTACATATAGCTAAGTGAATAGGCTTATAGGTAGCACATAATACCTCTGTCCACACACCCACGCCTCCAACGCACGTTTCGTGACAACTTCTTCAGGGAGCGTGTGTTGGAGGGGTAGGGGGATGGTATATGAACACATCGGTGGCCAGTGAACAGCTGAGTACAAATCAGCTGACATGCCGGGTGAGTCAACGTATGGCGCATGCGTCCTCCGCACCAGCCGTAACAGGGGAAGACATGCCGGCGGGCAGCGGAGGAAGAGCGTCGGCTGCCGTCATGGAGACGGCGTCCGAGCTCCAACCCCTGTAGCCACCATCATGACAACCCACGACCGTGCTTTGGCGCATGCGCACTGACTCAAAACTGGAACTTAGTTACGGGCATATGATAGCGTATGATATAGCCATCAGATCGGACCAAGAATTTATGCGTATACTATAGAGACCTAATATAATCAGGGTAAGGTAAAAAGAAAAAAGTGTATAGTGAAGTGCGCAAAAAAGTGAATAATAATGAAAGTGGAATTGAAAAAAGAAGAAAGTAGTGGATAGTGTAAAGCTGCATAATGAATACAGTACATAGGTGTATGAAAAATATATAAAGAATGTAAGAAGCCATTCAAAGCCATCACGTACTATACATATAAATAATGTGTAATATAGTGTGAACACATGCACATCCAGATACATGTATATTATCCATTATATAAATTGCAATGCACAGTGTAATATTAATAATAATAAAGTGAATAAAATTATTAGGAAATTATACATAATGTGATAAAAATAATGTGATATATATACGAGGATGTCATCAATTAAAATATGAAAAAATATATGAGAAAAAATTTTTTTAATAAAAAATTCTTTTCAAAAGACTTTTTTGTTGTTGATCGCGTAATCTTGATCCGTCAGAGGTCAGAATGCTCTCATGAATATCCACCCGACATGAAAATATACAAGGGCCGAACTATGAAAAGAATAAAATAAGCGGTTAAAATCAGTAACATACATATTTATATAAAAAACAACCACCCTACCCCCCTAAAAAAGTCCGAAAAAACCGAATCCTAAAAACAGTCTATAAAAATGACGCGAAACCAAAATTCTCATTAAGACCACTCGGTGCAACCGTATTCAACCTATATATCCATCTACTCTCAACCTGTGATAGAGCTTTGAATAGATTGCCACCCCTCTGACCAAGGCATACCTGATCGATGGCAATGATGGAGAGTTTACTAGCATCACAATTGTGCCAGAGTTTAAAATGCCTAGCCAAGGTTTTCAATTGCTCACCAAACTTGGATTTCTTTGCTTTTTCAATGTCGCGCACATGTTCCCTCACGCGAAATTTGAGCTCTCTAGTGGTCATACCAATATAAACCTTTTTACAGGGACAAGTCGCGTGGTAAATGACACCTTTGGATGAGCAAGTTAGCTGATGAAGAATCTTATAGGTCCGAGTTTGGTCACCATTAAGGAATTCCTTACTTTTCTTTAAATTCAGACATGCCCTGCATGTGCCACAGGGAAAAAATCCCTTAATGTCTTCAGACTGACCTATACTTCTAGGCTGGTAATGGCTTCTCACTAGTAGATCTCTAAGATTAGCACTACGACGAGCGGTAATCTTAGGCTCTGATTGTAAAATATTTTTTAAAATCGGATCAGTAAACAACACTCCCCAATGTGTTTTAATGATTTCTTTTAAGTGTGTCCATTGACTGTTGAATTTTGTGATGAGTCTTACCTCACTATTAGAGGACACCAGGTTGGATGAAGGTTTGTAAAGAAGTTCATTGCGGGAAACTTGTGTTGCTCTCTTAAGGCCATTGCGTATATTCCGATGGCTATATCCTCTCTCACGGAAACGGCTGTAAAGATCCCTTGATTGTTTGTGGAAATTGACATCCGTGGAACAAATTCTTCTTGCTCTTAAAAATTGTCCAATAGGAATACCTCTGATGGTGCCTTTAGGATGTGATGATTGTGCATGGAGAAATGCATTCGTAGAGGTAGATTTCCTGAAGATGTCAGTCTCAAGAAATCCATCCGTGGTAGTTTTGATGTCAACGTCCAAAAAGCTCAACCTACGGCCATATTGGAAAGTAAGTTTAATGTTGAGCAAATTATCATTTAATCTCGACATCATATTCTCCAATTGCTTAGGAGACCCCTCCCATATAAACCATATATCATCAATATACCGTATCCAGTGATGGATACGGTCAACCTGGTCAATGGGATTACTTAAGAAGATCTCCCTCTCCCACGCTCCAAGGAACAGATTTGCATATGAGGGCGCACAAGACGCCCCCATTGCAGTTCCCTGGAGCTGGAGGTAGACCTGGTCTTTGAACAAAAAGCAATTGTGCTTCAGAATGAAGTCCAATAGTACTAACAGCAGTTCAATTAACTGTGGTTGAATATTGCTATTTTTCAAAAACCAGGATACTGCTTTTAGCCCGTCCTTATGTTTAATTGAAGTGTAAAGGCTTTCTACATCCGCCGTTACCATCACCATATTTTCTTGCAGTTGCAGATTGTCAAAGTGACTTAATGCCGAGGTAGTGTCCTTCACATAAGATGGTAGGGTTTGAACTAATGGCTTTAAGTAGAAATCAATCACCTGACAAGCCACTTCACAAAGGCCACCATTTCCAGAAACTATCGGTCTTCCAGGTGGGTCTATTTCATTTTTGTGAAGTTTAGGTAGCAAGTAGAGGGTGGGCAATTTGGGTTTTTTGCATATCATGGCTTCATAGAGTTTTTTTGTAATGATATTATCATTATAAGCCTTTTCCAAAATGGCATGCAATTCCAGCTGAAATTTAGAGAGTGGGTTTTGATTAAGTTTTTTATAGCATTTACCATCCAGCAGCTGTTTATATGCCTGCTTCTCATAAAGCTTATTGCTCCAAATCACCAAATTACCCCCCTTGTCCGCGGGTTTGAAGACTACATCGGACCATGATTTCATTTCATTTAACGCCTCCATCTCTAGTTCACTTAAATTAGATATTTTATTCCTCCTGAGTTTCTCAATGTCATGAGACACTAATTTAACAAAAATGTCAACAGCTGGACAGGTATTGAGGTTAGGGAATGTAGAGGATCTACAATAAAGATGTATAGGATACTTACTCACATCCTCATCCTCTTCTTCATTTGCTAAACTCTCAAGAATTTTCAATGCTTCCAACTCCTTTTTGGTCTCAAACGGAGAGTCATCCAGTTCCAAAGTTCCTTTTTCAAAATGCCTTTTGAGTATCAATTTCCGGGCAAACAGATGTACATCTTTTATCGCTGTAAACTTATCTATATCACAAGTAGGAGAGAAAGTTAATCCCTTTTGTAAGATACTCTCCTGTAAAGGTGATAACAAGTGATCAGACAAGTTAATTACCTTAGGATTATCATCTCTCTTTTTCTTGCCAAAGTTGTCCATCTTAGTTTGTATACTCCTTTTCACGCCCTGTCTGGTACGAAAGGAATGTGGGTTTGTAGAATCACTATCCTGGAATGAAGTACTACTACCAGCCTCCGAAGACATGGAAGAAGAGGAATTGGCACGAGACATTCTAGGATTCTGGACAGGTTTTCTATATTGCCAACGAAATATTCTCTTATTCTCATAATCCTTGAGATCTCTTTGATATTTTTTCAATTTCAGGGAACTTACATCCTGCTCCAATTTATTTAAATTTTTCTCCAATTCTTTGTTGAATTCCTCCAATTGTTCGCTGGTTAAATTATTCTCAAGATCTTTATACATAATGGGTAGTTGTAAATCAACCTCCTCAATCAATTTACTTTGCTTTTCATTGATAATCTCAATGAAATTTAATGAACATTGAGTAGCTACCTCCTCCCATCGTTTAATAAGAGCTTCATCATCTAAGTCAAAGGATGGATATATTTGCACCCTCAAACCCCTAGGGATAATCCTCTGTGAGAGGTAATTATCCAGAGAGGTTTTAGTCCACCACAAGCGGGTCTTTTTAAAAACTAATTTAGAGTAAGATTTTTTGGTTTCTAAAACGTCATTACGGACTTCTTTAAAAATACCTGTGGCACCATTATTAAATATAGTACTCGCTTTAGACTGCCAGATTTTTTCCCTGGCTTTCAGATCCATATTTGGTAGAAAAGGATTTTTATATCTGTTGAAAAAACAGAGATAATCAATAACCACACTATACCTTTTTATATACATAGCGGCCAAAAAACTAGTATAATATAAACAACAAGAAACCATAGTATATGGCCAAAATCAATCATTTTATTAACAGACTATTGTATTTATTAACAAAACATATAACACAAAATGCCAACAGGTATGTGTTATATGTTTTGTTAATAAATACAATAGTCTGTTAATAAAATGATTGATTTTGGCCATATACTATGGTTTCTTGTTGTTTATATTATACTAGTTTTTTGGCCGCTATGTATATAAAAAGGTATAGTGTGGTTATTGATTATCTCTGTTTTTTCAACAGATATAAAAATCCTTTTCTACCAAATATGGATCTGAAAGCCAGGGAAAAAATCTGGCAGTCTAAAGCGAGTACTATATTTAATAATGGTGCCACAGGTATTTTTAAAGAAGTCCGTAATGACGTTTTAGAAACCAAAAAATCTTACTCTAAATTAGTTTTTAAAAAGACCCGCTTGTGGTGGACTAAAACCTCTCTGGATAATTACCTCTCACAGAGGATTATCCCTAGGGGTTTGAGGGTGCAAATATATCCATCCTTTGACTTAGATGATGAAGCTCTTATTAAACGATGGGAGGAGGTAGCTACTCAATGTTCATTAAATTTCATTGAGATTATCAATGAAAAGCAAAGTAAATTGATTGAGGAGGTTGATTTACAACTACCCATTATGTATAAAGATCTTGAGAATAATTTAACCAGCGAACAATTGGAGGAATTCAACAAAGAATTGGAGAAAAATTTAAATAAATTGGAGCAGGATGTAAGTTCCCTGAAATTGAAAAAATATCAAAGAGATCTCAAGGATTATGAGAATAAGAGAATATTTCGTTGGCAATATAGAAAACCTGTCCAGAATCCTAGAATGTCTCGTGCCAATTCCTCTTCTTCCATGTCTTCGGAGGCTGGTAGTAGTACTTCATTCCAGGATAGTGATTCTACAAACCCACATTCCTTTCGTACCAGACAGGGCGTGAAAAGGAGTATACAAACTAAGATGGACAACTTTGGCAAGAAAAAGAGAGATGATAATCCTAAGGTAAGTAACTTGTCTGATCACTTGTTATCACCTTTACAGGAGAGTATCTTACAAAAGGGATTAACTTTCTCTCCTACTTGTGATATAGATAAGTTTACAGCGATAAAAGATGTACATCTGTTTGCCCGGAAATTGATACTCAAAAGGCATTTTGAAAAAGGAACTTTGGAACTGGATGACTCTCCGTTTGAGACCAAAAAGGAGTTGGAAGCATTGAAAATTCTTGAGAGTTTAGCAAATGAAGAAGAGGATGAGGATGTGAGTAAGTATCCTATACATCTTTATTGTAGATCCTCTACATTCCCTAACCTCAATACCTGTCCAGCTGTTGACATTTTTGTTAAATTAGTGTCTCATGACATTGAGAAACTCAGGAGGAATAAAATATCTAATTTAAGTGAACTAGAGATGGAGGCGTTAAATGAAATGAAATCATGGTCCGATGTAGTCTTCAAACCCGCGGACAAGGGGGGTAATTTGGTGATTTGGAGCAATAAGCTTTATGAGAAGCAGGCATATAAACAGCTGCTGGATGGTAAATGCTATAAAAAACTTAATCAAAACCCACTCTCTAAATTTCAGCTGGAATTGCATGCCATTTTGGAAAAGGCTTATAATGATAATATCATTACAAAAAAACTCTATGAAGCCATGATATGCAAAAAACCCAAATTGCCCACCCTCTACTTGCTACCTAAACTTCACAAAAATGAAATAGACCCACCTGGAAGACCGATAGTTTCTGGAAATGGTGGCCTTTGTGAAGTGGCTTGTCAGGTGATTGATTTCTACTTAAAGCCATTAGTTCAAACCCTACCATCTTATGTGAAGGACACTACCTCGGCATTAAGTCACTTTGACAATCTGCAACTGCAAGAAAATATGGTGATGGTAACGGCGGATGTAGAAAGCCTTTACACTTCAATTAAACATAAGGACGGGCTAAAAGCAGTATCCTGGTTTTTGAAAAATAGCAATATTCAACCACAGTTAATTGAACTGCTGTTAGTACTATTGGACTTCATTCTGAAGCACAATTGCTTTTTGTTCAAAGACCAGGTCTACCTCCAGCTCCAGGGAACTGCAATGGGGGCGTCTTGTGCGCCCTCATATGCAAATCTGTTCCTTGGAGCGTGGGAGAGGGAGATCTTCTTAAGTAATCCCATTGACCAGGTTGACCGTATCCATCACTGGATACGGTATATTGATGATATATGGTTTATATGGGAGGGGTCTCCTAAGCAATTGGAGAATATGATGTCGAGATTAAATGATAATTTGCTCAACATTAAACTTACTTTCCAATATGGCCGTAGGTTGAGCTTTTTGGACGTTGACATCAAAACTACCACGGATGGATTTCTTGAGACTGACATCTTCAGGAAATCTACCTCTACGAATGCATTTCTCCATGCACAATCATCACATCCTAAAGGCACCATCAGAGGTATTCCTATTGGACAATTTTTAAGAGCAAGAAGAATTTGTTCCACGGATGTCAATTTCCACAAACAATCAAGGGATCTTTACAGCCGTTTCCGTGAGAGAGGATATAGCCATCGGAATATACGCAATGGCCTTAAGAGAGCAACACAAGTTTCCCGCAATGAACTTCTTTACAAACCTTCATCCAACCTGGTGTCCTCTAATAGTGAGGTAAGACTCATCACAAAATTCAACAGTCAATGGACACACTTAAAAGAAATCATTAAAACACATTGGGGAGTGTTGTTTACTGATCCGATTTTAAAAATTTTTTTACAATCAGAGCCTAAGATTACCGCTCGTCGTAGTGCTAATCTTAGAGATCTACTAGTGAGAAGCCATTACCAGCCTAGAAGTATAGGTCAGTCTGAAGACATTAAGGGATTTTTTCCCTGTGGCACATGCAGGGCATGTCTGAATTTAAAGAAAAGTAAGGAATTCCTTAATGGTGACCAAACTCGGACCTATAAGATTCTTCATCAGCTAACTTGCTCATCCAAAGGTGTCATTTACCACGCGACTTGTCCCTGTAAAAAGGTTTATATTGGTATGACCACTAGAGAGCTCAAATTTCGCGTGAGGGAACATGTGCGCGACATTGAAAAAGCAAAGAAATCCAAGTTTGGTGAGCAATTGAAAACCTTGGCTAGGCATTTTAAACTCTGGCACAATTGTGATGCTAGTAAACTCTCCATCATTGCCATCGATCAGGTATGCCTTGGTCAGAGGGGTGGCAATCTATTCAAAGCAATATCACAGGTTGAGAGTAGATGGATATATAGGTTGAATACGGTTGCACCGAGTGGTCTTAATGAGAATTTTGGTTTCGCGTCATTTTTATAGACTGTTTTTAGGATTCGGTTTTTTCGGACTTTTTTAGGGGGGTAGGGTGGTTGTTTTTTATATAAATATGTATGTTACTGATTTTAACCGCTTATTTTATTCTTTTCATAGTTCGGCCCTTGTATATTTTCATGTCGGGTGGATATTCATGAGAGCATTCTGACCTCTGACGGATCAAGATTACGCGATCAACAACAAAAAAGTCTTTTGAAAAGAATTTTTTATTAAAAAAATTTTTTCTCATATATTTTTTCATATTTTAATTGATGACATCCTCGTATATATATCACATTATTTTTATCACATTATGTATAATTTCCTAATAATTTTATTCACTTTATTATTATTAATATTACACTGTGCATTGCAATTTATATAATGGATAATATACATGTATCTGGATGTGCATGTGTTCACACTATATTACACATTATTTATATGTATAGTACGTGATGGCTTTGAATGGCTTCTTACATTCTTTATATATTTTTCATACACCTATGTACTGTATTCATTATGCAGCTTTACACTATCCACTACTTTCTTCTTTTTTCAATTCCACTTTCATTATTATTCACTTTTTTGCGCACTTCACTATACACTTTTTTCTTTTTACCTTACCCTGATTATATTAGGTCTCTATAGTATACGCATAAATTCTTGGTCCGATCTGATGGCTATATCATACGCTATCATATGCCCGTAACTAAGTTCCAGTTTTGAGTCAGTGCGCATGCGCCAAAGCACGGTCGTGGGTTGTCATGATGGTGGCTACAGGGGTTGGAGCTCGGACGCCGTCTCCATGACGGCAGCCGACGCTCTTCCTCCGCTGCCCGCCGGCATGTCTTCCCCTGTTACGGCTGGTGCGGAGGACGCATGCGCCATACGTTGACTCACCCGGCATGTCAGCTGATTTGTACTCAGCTGTTCACTGGCCACCGATGTGTTCATATACCATCCCCCTACCCCTCCAACACACGCTCCCTGAAGAAGTTGTCACGAAACGTGCGTTGGAGGCGTGGGTGTGTGGACAGAGGTATTATGTGCTACCTATAAGCCTATTCACTTAGCTATATGTAGATTTTTCTTGCTGTGACTTGTTTTGCGGCGGGCTATTAGCCTTTTCAGCATAGTTTGCATACTGCAGTTGCCTGAATCCCCTTTGATTGCTTTGTTTAACTATACTATCTATTGACTTTGGATTTCCATATGGATTAATTGTTTGGGCTCCCCCTGCTGTCTGTTTGATGCTAGAACGTGCACTTTTGCACTTTATATTGTTATAGGCTGCAATTCGGGTTGAATATACAAATGATTTCCCTGGATGCCTGCAAGCACTGTCTCACTTTATATTTATTAACATCTGAATACTGCTTTGATCTACAATTATAGTGGTTTATACTCTCTGTCCTCCCAATACCTGTTGGCATTTTATGTGTTATATGTTTTGTTAATAAATACAATAGTCTGTTAATAAAATGATTGATTTTGGCCATATACTATGGTTTCTTGTTGTTTATCTTATCAAACCTGCTAAATCTGCAGGGGGTTGAAGACTACTTGTAGGCACTGTATATACAGTACAGACCAAAAGTTTGGATACACCTTCTCATCTCTAGAACAAATATTAAGAGGAGCGTTTGCGCAGCAGGCCTTCATGGTAAAATAGCTGCTAGGAAACCACTGCTAAGGACAGACAACAAGCAGAAGAGACTTGTTTGGGCAAAAAAACACAAGGAATGGACATTAGACCAGTGGAAATCTGTGCTTTGGTCTGAGGAGTCCAAATTTGAGATCTTTGGATCCAACCACCGTGTCTTTGTAGAAAAGGTGAACGGATGGACTCTACATGGCTGGTTCCCACCGTGAAGCATGGAGGAGGAGGTGTGATGGTGTGGGGGTGCTTTGCTGCTGACACTGTTCGGGATTTATTCAAAATTGAAGGCATACAGAACCAGCATGGCTACCACAGCATCTTGCAGCATCATGCTATTCCAGAGGTCCCCAACCATTTTTGCACCAGGGACCGGCTTTAAGCAAGACCAGTTTTCCATGGCCCGGTGGGACATGGGCGGAGCTTTGGTCATATGGGGGCGGGGTTATGGAGGGGTGGAGCTTAGTGCATACTTATAATATAATTACTACATTATAGCACTGCTATATGCACCAGACAGCGCTGTATGGGGAAGATGCTGGCAAGACCTCGGTGTACAGCGCTGCTAAGTAGCAGCACTGTACATTGAGTGTCAGTGTATACAGCACTGCTGCTTAGTAGCGCTACACACTGAACACCGGTACCGGGAGCCGCGTCAATGAGGCCAGTCTTCTGCCCCGCCCCGGCACGCCCCACATAACATGTTCTGCCGGGGGCGAGTCAGTGAGGAGAGCCTGCCGCCCCACCCCGTCAAGTACATACCATGCTGTGCTGGAGGGCCGCGTCACTAAGACCCGCCCAATGCCCCGCCCCGTCCCGTGCAACAGGTACCATGCTGTGCTGGGGAGGGCTGCGTCCCAAAGACCCGCCCAATGCCCTGCCCCATCCTGCATAATGTTCTCTGCCAGGCGCTGCGAGCTGTCACGGCTACGGCAGAGATCATTATCAATCCACACAGAGCGTGCTCTGACCAGGCACAGGGCCACAGAGCTAGCTGTCAGCGGCGCCGCGGACCGGCTGAAAACCCCCAACGGCCCGGTCCTGGTCCGCGGACTGGCGGTTGGGGACCTCTGTGCTATTCCATCCGGTTTGCGTTTAGTTGGACCATAGTTTATTTTTCAACAGGACATTGACCCCAAACACACCTCCAGGTTGTGTAAGCGCTATTTGACTAAGAAGGAGAGTGATGAGGTGCTATGCCAGATGACCTGGCCTCCACAGTCACCAGACCTGAACCCAATCAAAATGGTTTGGGGTGAGCTGGATCACAGAGTGAAGGCAAAAGAGCCAACAAGTGCTAAGCATCTCTGGGAACTCCTTCAAGACTGTTGGAAAACCATTTCCGGTGACTACCTCTTGAAGCTCATGAAGAGAATGCCAAGAGTGTGCAAAGCAGTAATCAAAGCAAAAGGTGGCTACTTTGAAGAACCTAGAATATAAGACATATTTGCAGTTGTTTCACACTTTTTTAAGTATTTCATTCCACATGTTTTAATTCATAGTTTTGATGCCTTCAATGTGAATCTACAATTTTTAGAGTCATGAAAATAAAGAAAACTCTTTGAATGAGAAGGTGTGTCCAAACTTTTGGTCTGTACTGTATATATATATATATATATATATATATATATATATATATATATATATATATATATATATATATATATATATATATATATTGTGAGGTAGCAGCGTTGTTTGGGCAAAAACGTGAGGCAGTGAGGCAGCAGCGTGTTCACACCAACAGTCTATTTATTGTTGCAGCATAAATAGATCCAATTTCCCACTGTCAAAGTCTCTTCCGGATCACAGCCGGTGCATATAGACAAATTCTTTGCATCAAAAAGTCTTGTTACCTTAGGACCCCGTTAACCGCAGGGATCTGTGTAAGGTTCTCCTAGGCTCACACTCTTGGCCTGTGTTCACTCCACACAGAGCCAGCCTAGCTCACACGGCATGTGTTAGCTTCACCAAGCCTGGCTCTCAACTGAGACACACCCTGCTGTGCTCTGCATGAGTTTAAATGAAAATGCCGGACATGAGGATTGCTACAAAACCTGGACTGGGAGGAGGGATCTGTCTCCCTGTTACCCTTTGTGCTATACTCCCAGTAATAGCTATAGCAAACTCAGAGGGTTTCCAGACACATTCTGGGGGACACATAGCGGTCTTCAAATATTACCCCTGTCACTGCCTCACATATCCCCCCCCTCAGTTCAAACGGGCGGGGTTGAACTTTTGCCAAGATACAGGGACCTCTGGACAGGGCATCCGCATTGCCCTGCAACCTACCAGCCCGGTGTTCCCCAGAAAAGTGAAAGTTCTGCAAGGAGAGAAACCACCTGGTGACTCTAGCATTTCTCTCCTTAGCATTCCTCATCCAGACCAAAGGGGAGTGGTCTGTCACCAGGCGAAAGTGTCGCCCCAGCAGGTAGTAGGGTAGGGATTCCAGAGCCCATTTTATGGCCAGGCACTCCTTCTCCACTATGCTATAGTTCTTCTCTGCCGGGGTGAGTTTTCTACTCAAATAGGTGACCGGATGCTCTTCTCCATCTACCTCCTGGGACCGAACTGCACCCAGACCCACCTCAGAGGCATCTGCCTGTACTATAAACTCCTTTTGAAAGTCAGGGTTGACAAGGACAGGCTGACAACATAGGACTACCTTTAGCGCCTGAAAGGCTTCCTCTGCTTGTGTAGTCCAGTGTACCATGACCGACTTCTTCCCTTTTAAGAGATCGGTCAAAGGCGCCGACCTTCCAGCAAAATTGGGTATGAATCGTCGGTAATACCCCATTATACCCAGAAAGGCTCTTACCTGTTTTGTGGTAAGGGGACGAGGCCAGTTTTGAATGGCTTCGATTTTGTTTACTTGTGGCTTGATAACCCCTTGGCCTATCACATACCCCAAGTAACGGGCTTCTTTGAGACCCATAGCACATTTGCTTGGATTCGCCGTCAGACCAGCCGCTCTGAGCGAATCCACTACCGCTTGTACCTGAGATAAGTGGGTGCTCCAGTCACTGCTATAGATGATGATGTCATCCAAATATGCGGAGGCATATGGTTGATGGGGTTCTAACACTATGTCCATTAATCTCTGAAACGTGGCCGGAGCCCCATGTAAACCAAATGGCAAGATGAAATAGTGATAGAGCCCCCCCTGGCGTGACAAAAGCGGTCTTTTCTTTTGCCGCCTCTGTCAGCGGCACCTGCCAGTAACCTTTAGTGAGATCGAGAGTCGTGAAGTACTGGGCCCGTCCCAGTCTCTCTATCAGCTCGTCGACCCTGGGCATGGGATACATATCAAACTTCGATACCTCATTTAACTTTCGGAAGTCATTACAGAATCTTAAAGAACCGTCTGGTTTCGGGATCAGCACAATGGGACTGGCCCATTCGCTCGTGGATTTTTCAATAACCCCTAGTTGGAGCATCTTTTTTACCTCCTCCGCAATGGCTTGCCTACGAGCCTCTGGTACCCGGTATGGCCTCAGGCGTACCCTTACTTGAGGCTCGGTGACAATATCATGGTGGATTACGGTTGTTCGGCCGGGTAGGCTTGAGAACACATCCGTATTCCGCTGCACTAATCTCCGAGACTCCCGTCTCTGCTGTTTTGAGAGAGAATCCCCTATCCTTACTCCCAATTCATCATCAGGGGACTCCTCCTTTGTTGTTGTCAAGGCACCTGAAAAGGTTAGGTCCAACGTTACGTCAGCCACCATACATTCCCTGTCTTTCCACGCCTTCAGCAGGTTTACATGGTAGATTTGTTCTGGTTTTCTTCTACCTGGCTGATACACCTTATAGTTTACTTCCCCCACTTTCTCCCGGATCTCATAGGGACCTTGCCATTTGGCTAAGAACTTACTTTCTGCAGTAGGTATTAGGACTAAGACACAATCTCCCAGTTTAAAAGACCTGATGGAGGCCTTTCTATTATACTGAGTACTTTGGGCTGCCTGAGCATCCAGCAAATGCTCTTTAACAATGGGCATTATTGCCGTGATACGATCCTGCATACCCATAACGTATTCCCACTGTCAAAGTCTCTTCCGGATCACAGCCGGTGCATATAGACAAATTCTTTGCATCAAAAAGTCTTGTTACCTTAGGACCCCGTTAACCGCAGGGATCTGTGTAAGGTTCTCCTAGGCTCACACTCTTGGCCTGTGTTCACTCCACACAGAGCCAGCCTAGCTCACACGGCATGTGGCTTTCAACTGAGACACACCCTGCTGTGCTCTGCATGAGTTTAAATGAAAATGCCGGACATGAGGATTGCTACAAAACCTGGACTGGGAGGAGGGATCTGTCTCCCTGTTACCCTTTGTGCTATACTCCCAGTAATAGCTATAGCAAACTCAGAGGGTTTCCAGACACATTCTGGGGGACACATAGCGGTCTTCAAATATTACCCCTGTCACTGCCTCACAATATATATATATATATATATATATATATATATATATATATATATTGTGAGGTAGCGACCACCAATGTGGTAAATGGTCGCTATATGTCGCAGTGGAGAAGGTCGCTGCGATATTAAACTGAAGAGGTTGCTATGGGACTTGTAGTTCCACAAAGGCTTGTTTCTGCATTTAAGGGTCAGGTTCCCTTTAATAATGCCTGTGTGCTGTGCAGGTCGGGGAATCACAGACCTCCACCAGTGGGTGTGTCCAGTCTGATTTAGGAGACTTCGTGTGTGTTCTGCAGAGAGTGTGAGAGCAGAGCAGGGAGCTCTGGGTGTATCAGCCTCTGTGGAGGTTGAACACAGGGTTCTGGAATTCAGTCTGGGTTTAGACTGGAAGTAGTGTGCAAGCCAGGCTGGTTAGTGCTGTGGCTACTGGACCAAAGCTCTCCTGGAGTGGAGAGACAGACAGGAGTCTGCAGAGTGTCTCTGGGTTCCTGGAAGGAACCACAGCAAGTGTTGTTCGCTGGCTGGCAGGAGCCAGTGTGTACAGGCACCACACTTCCAATAGAGACTGTATTGGACTGGAAGCCCACGGTATGTGATTGTGCTATGTTTTTGCCTTAAGCCAGGAGAGGCCTGTTATGTTTAATGTTTGCCGTTTATGACAAGTTTTTATTGGCACCACATACATTTTTATATATATATATATATATATATATATATATATATATATATATATATATATATATATATATAAAAATGTATGTGGTGCCAATAAAAATGTCACTTTGTCCTGCACAGAATGTGGCCCCCCAAATGATTTTTTTTCCTCTGTGCGGCCCATACACCCAGCCGAGTTTGAGACCCCCTGCTCTATACTAATATTGTGTGGTACCTTGTGGTGTTTGTTCACTATGTCAGTCTATGTAGTGGCCCAGAGTTTGGTTGTGCCCAGGTTGTGGGGTCCAGTTTGTCCTCTTTATATTTTTAATGTGTCTTTCACATTGACGTGCGTTGTAATACTATATCTGTGTGGTCATCAAAGAATTCATTTAGATGTAATTTGGGGAAGAATTCTTCAACATCACTAGAAAACTGAGCCATGTCAAGTTGTTTAGTGGGACAGAATGTTAGTCCCTTTCATAGAACATTCATTTCTACTATGCTTGGCTCAAACTGTGAGAGGTTCACAACAGAGGATGATGTATTATTAATAATTGTGTATTAATAATTATTGTGAAATTTGGGTTTATCTTCAGTTACACTGAGCTCTGCTTTCCTCCTGAGTCTGTTTAGTTTCGTTTTCTTGATCTAAATCTGTACTACTTAGCTACTATTTGCTTAGCCTCAGACAGAGTGACCAATATAAAATACGTTGTCACACTCGTCTGGCCATATGTAGGCTATGTGTTCGAATTTAGTAGAATGTACACTGGATAAACAGACGGCAAGTAGGAGAGAGAGAAAGAGAGAGAGATGACGACTGATTACAGTGCCCTTAGGCTTCCATTATAACTGACGCCAGATGCCAACGGATCCGTTGCTGTCCGTTTTTTCGACGCACACAAAAAATGTTTCATTGTGCGTTGCTTCCGCCTGACGGTCAGTCATTCCACGACTGATCCTTCGCGGGACGGATGCAACACAAGGCCATCAGTCGCAATCCGTCTTTAATACAAGTCTATGGGAAAAAAACTGAATCCTGAAAAATAATTCAGTTTATTCTCAGAGCGACGGATTGTGAATGATGGAAAAAAACGGAAGTGTGAAAGCAGCCTAATCCAGAAAATGCTAATCACTGAAAGCCCACTTACTAGTGCTCACAGGCGACTGCCTACCCTATTTGGAGCCTGGGGCAAACTATGTGAATGCCCCTCAGGAATTGTTGCAACCCAATGCGCTGACATACTTCTAAAAAAGAGAAAAAAAAATGTGTTTACATAAGGTGGTTATATCCAGTACCATTTATAGTAGGATAGCACATCTATAGGCAGTATGTAATAAGATAGATTTGGCACAGAGCCACTTGCCTTGTGCTGTACCGTATGCGAGAGCCACAATGTGCAGATGGTGTATGTGTGAAGCCCACCTGCAGTAGTCGCCCCAGAGACATCACTCCACCTTCAGGTACGCCACAGGGTCTTCTTTTGGTATTTCTGGCAACAGGTATGTCGGTTCTGTATGAATATGAGTCGTGACGCCACTCACGGTTTCCGGTCAGGGATATGGGTGACCGCCACTGCAGATTTAATGAGCGTCTGGGGCTGATGGAGTCTGCAGTCGGATGGTGTGGCCTCCCGTGAGTGAGGCTGGCCCCAGGGGCTCGGGTGTGCAGAACAACAGGTACCAGAATAGCTCAGTCTCAGTCCAAAATGTCTTGCAACTGATATTTACTCACTTTTAGATGTTTTGTGAGGTACCCGGGCAATGCTGAGATTAAACCAGGTGAAACCAGGTATCCTTTAGGCCGGTCTAAGGGTAACCATTAACTCGCCTTCCTAGCACTTCTTGTTTCGGATAACCCCTGACTTGAAGTACCGTGGGATTCATCCAGGGAAGTCGCTACTGCCTTTTCTCCCCTTTTTGGCCCGTTTGCCGGCAGCGTGAACCAAGTGAGATGGCTCCAGGCTCGATCCCTCTTATGGGCCCCCTCGTTGCTGCTGAGGCTCGGACTCTAGATGGTTGGTGAGGGACTTGTGGTTCCCCTCACCGACAGGTTTAGCAGATAGTTAAACTTGAGCCTGGTCTGGGAACCTGTATCCCGTACGTGCCTAGTCACCAGGAATCCCCGTACTCGACCAACTGACTCCCTCAGCGTCTTTCTGACTGACTGGTAACCGTTCTCCCCTGCTAACGGCTACTTCACGTGCAGGGTCTGACTAGCGTGTGCGCGCGCCTGTGTCTCCTAGCAACCGCTGCACTCCACTAACAGACTGGCTCACTCCCCTTTTTTCCTGACAGCCTCTGCAACTTTATCTCCCAGCCCCTCCACTACACCCCTTGATGAGATGTGGAGGCAAGTCCCCTCTTGGGTCTGCCCAAGGGTCCCCTCTCAAGGTGTGGGAGACCTGGTCGCTATGTGTCTGTGCGTACACACCCTATTCCTGCCTTTAGGATTACCTGTAAGTACTGCTCCAGCATGGGTGCAGTACTCAGTGGTGCCTGACCAGGTTAGGGGCGCCACATATGGTGCTATGTGTGGCAACCTAGACAGCTATAGGTTGCATATCCCCTGGCGTGCTGTAAGCAAAGTTGTCAGTCTGTTAGTAGCGTGGATAAGGATTTTACCTAGTGCAAGTTGCAGTAGGGAACATATAATCAAGAATAAAATTTGGCTCAGAGCCACTTACCTTGTGCTGAATAATAGGCAAAGGTCACAATCTGCAGGTGATGGAGGCTGCAGTTCCACGCTGAAGGCTGAAAGGTTGAAGGCAGGATGCGGCGAGCAGTAAGCTAGGTAGCTGTCCGATGCCTTCTTTCACCGTGCTGGATAAGGAGGTATTGCTCTATTAGTAGCTTAGGGCTGCGGCGGCTGCACCCTGCTAGCTAGAGATTAAGAGCTGTAGGCAGCAAGCGTGATAGCTGGAAGCACTTAGCTGTCAGGGGCCTTAGCCGAAGGCATACCTGGTAACCTGTATAGCAAGGGGAATGAGCAGGTGACGTCACACGGCTCGGGCTATGGAAGCCCTTGCTGGAAAAAAGAGAGGGATAGTCTTTTCCTAGGCTCCAAATAGGATAGGCAGTCACCTGTGAGCACTATCAAGTGAGGCTATCAGGGATTAGAAATTTCTGGATTACTCTGATATTCATTTTAATATTTCATTAATTTATTATTTATTTTGTCACCTAGGAGCCAGCACCCACTTGCCGTCTGTTGATCCACTGTACATTGTACTAAATTCGAACACGTAGCCTACATATGGCCAGGCAAGTGTGACAACATATTTTATATTGGTCACTCTGTCTGAGGCTAATCAAACAGTAACGCGGTAGTACTGATTTAATTTTTATTTCTTTTTCTTTACAGATCTTATCATGGTTTCTGTCCTCTACCAGTGGCTACCCCCCCTCATATGTTTCTGAAATAAATACAAGTAAAATATATCTTTGTACCGTGTTAGCCAGTAGAGATAAAAAAATTGTTTAAAAGAACAGAGAGTCCTCAGTGGTTGATACCTTTTAATGGCTAACTGAAAAGATGGTAATAATTGCAAGCTTTCGAGACTACTCAGGTCTCTTCATCAGGCATGGTATAACACAAAATCTGAAGAGTCACGTATTTATACACAACAGGACTTAGAATAGTGCAGAAAAAAAAAAAAAAAAAAAAAAAAAAAAAAAAAAATGTCACGCAGTGTGTGGTGTCTTATTTATTAGGTTTCCAGGAGCGCAATTCACTAGTCCATCAGTCAAGCAGAGTGAAGGCAGATAGCCGTAACGTACATGACTGAGGCAGTGATAGATCCAGGAAAGGGTTAAGGAGTAAGGGATGGGGGTTTTTACCTAAGGAATGTGGTGGTGGGGGTGAGCGAGCAGGAGGAGAGATGGGGGCAGGGGCCATATAAGAAATAGGTCCCATGTTAAGGTGTCATTCCTTTGTCCTGGACTCAAAGACTGAACAAGCAGTTTTTTTTTCTTTTTTTTACTGCACTATTCTAAGTCCTGTTGTGTATAAATACGTGACTCTTCAGATTTTGTGTTATACCATGCCTGATGAAGAGACCTGAGTAGTCTCGAAAGCTTGCAATTATTACCATCTTTTCAGTTAGCCATTAAAAGGTATCAACCACTGAGGACTCTCTGTTCTCTGAAATAAATAGAATTTTGTTATATCAGAGCACTAGTACTTTTTATTTAATTATCTGTATTGTAATTGCGACGCCCCGACTCGGAAACCGGAGCACAAAGGGGGCTACTCAGACCCTGAAACGAGGTCCAGAAGCCACTGGACCGAGTTAATTAACTGATTGCGGTCTGGACTATAGCTCCTTTCCCACCCAAAATCCCGACTGAAGACAACAGCCCAACGAGGGGGATAGAAAGCCACCGCACAGGCAGAGAGATCCCACGGGCCAGCGTCTGCGAGCAAAAGGGCTCTTCCGACATCCACAAAGCCGGGGAGCGGACTCCCATTGCTGAAGCGCAGGCAGTCCACAGATACACAACACGGTGCAGGAAAAAGGTAGAGACCACCAACCGGGTGGGGGACCCGACTCAGCCGGCTGAGGGCACCGACCACCATCAACTTGGTTTACCAGTGACTTGAGTGTGTCAATAACAGTGAGTACAACAGTGCCCTCCGGCCGCGCACATTGCCCTGCACCGCCCAGCTATCCCCCCAACAGGTCCCGGGGCCATCATCCCTGCCCATGGAGGGGTTAACATCTGGCTGCACTACCATCTGCCCCAGGTTCCCCCGAAACTGCAGCGGTGGTGTCTACCTTTTACCACATCCCATGGGTGGCGTCATGAACTCAAGCGTGGCTCCGGCCGTGCACCTACCACACCCCCACCAAAAGCGCCAGCATCCCCTTTCAGAGCGACGTGACCCCGGGTCCGGAGACGGTCGAGCCACCCACCAACGAGCCCGGATCGACTCTTCTGGCGTCACAAACAGGATACTTACCTATTCACTCACCTAGTGAAGTGTGCCTTGAAGTTGAAGTCAGCGGTGATCCGTTGCAAAGTTTTCAGAATCCGCCATCTTGCCGCCATCTTTTGGCATGAAGATTCCCGCTGGAGTCTTCTTCCCCACAGAAAGGGTGCGAAAGCCGAAGCCCCGCTCCCTGGGAACACGGTCGTGCAGCAAAGCGCGCGGTCGGAAAGCAAAACTAGAGAGAAGAAGAAGCGAGTGCCGCGAAAAGACCAAGGGGGGGGTGGGTGAAGATTCAGCGACATGTGACCGAGCTGATAAAGGGCAGGGACTCCAGGACCCTGCCACACTTCTAGTTCCTGGACCCTGTGAAGGCGCCATGGCTGACCCGTCCCGCAAGCCCGCAGCACCGGAGCCCGCGCCTGGAACAGCAGCGTGGGTGGAAGCCCGGACGACACTGATGTGCCACCGTCTGCAGGCCCAGGTGCGCTTCTTTTTTTTTTTTTTAAATCGGATAAATTTTTATTGCATTTTAAAACTTTCATAAACATAACAACAAATTGTGAGGGTAGTCCTCAGGCCTAAAACACACTTCCGCATAAAAAACGTCCGTGTGACACGGTCCGTTTTTCGGGTCCGTGTTCCGTTTTTTTGGGGCGTTTCTCCGGTACGTATGGCATCCGTGTGATGGCGTATGAGAGCCGTGTGTACGTGTAAAATGTCCGTGTTTGTGTGTAAAATGCCCGTGTATGTGTACGTGGAATGTCCGTGTGGAATGTCCGTTTGTGTGTTGCACAATGTCGTTGATACATGTCGGCTGACGCGATGAGAATGAACTCAGGTGAACTTCACCCGACTTCATTGTCATGCCGCGGCTCTGTCTGTGTGCCGCATACTGATTAGCGGTCACCTGTGAAGGATTCACCAGTGACCGCTAATCCCCCGAGTGACTGAAGTGAGCAGCCCTCTCTCATACTTACCGCTCCCCGATCACCAGCGCGGCGAGGAACAGCTGTGCAAGGAATACACGGCAACAATTACTTTGAATATGCCGGCCGGTCATTAATCAATCTCTTATTCCCTGCTTTCCCCACCCACAGACGACTGTGATTGGTTGCAGTCAGACACGCCCCCCACGCTGAGTGACAGGTGTCTCACTGCACCCAATCACAGCAGCCGGTGGGCGTGTCTATACTGTGCAGTGAAATAAATAATTAAAAAAAACGGCGTGCGGTCCCCCCCAATTTTCAAACCAGCCAGATAAAGCCATACGGCTGAAGGCTGGTATTCTCAGGATGGGGAGCTCCACGTTATGGGGAGCCCCCCAGCCTAACAATATCAGCCAGCAGCCGCCCAGAATTGCCGCATACATTAGATGCGACAGTTCTGGGACTTTACCCGGCTCTTCCCGATTTGCCCTGGTGCTTTGGCAAATCGGGGTAATAATGAGTTATTGGCAGCCCATAGCTGCCACTAAATCCTAGATTAATCATGTCAGGCGTCTCCTCGAGATACCTTCCATGATTAATCTGGAAGTGACAGTAAATAAACACACACACACCCGAAAAAATCCTTTATTAGAAATAAAAGACACAAACATATACCCCGGTTCACCACTTTAATAAGCCCAAAAAAGCCCTCCATGTCCGGCGTAATCCAGGATGGTCCAGCATCGCTTCCAGCTCTGCTGCATGGAGGTGACCGGAGCTGCAGAATACACAGCCGCTCCTGTCAGCTCCACGCAGCTAATGAAGGGAATAGCGCGATCAGCTGTATTCAGCGTTGGCCGCGAGTAACCTCAGTGACAGCTCAGCTGATCGCGCTATTCCCTTCATTAGCTGCGTGGAGCTGACAGGAGCGGCGATGTCTTCTGCAGCTCCGGTCACCTTCATGCAGCAGAGCTGGAAGCGACGCTGGACCATCCTGGAGTACGCCGGACATGGAGGGCTTTTTCAGGCTTATAAAATTGGTGAACAAGGCAATTTGTTAGTGTTTTTTTTTTCTAATAAAGGATTGTTCGGGTGTGTGTGTTTATTTACTGTAATTTACAGATTAATTATGGAAGATATCTCGGGGAGACGCCTGACATGATTAATCCAGGACTTATTGGCAGCTATTGGCTGCAAAAAACTCCTTATTATTCAGGGCGGCTGCTGACTGATATTGTTAGGTTGGGGGGCTCCCCATAACTTGGGGCTCCCCATCCTGAGAATACCAGCCTTCAGCCGTATGGCTTTATCTGGCCGGTATTAAAATTGGGGGGGACTGCACGCCGTTTTTTTAAATTTATTTATTTTACTGCACAGTATAGACACGCCCACCGGCTGCTGTGATTGGGTGCAGTGAGACACCTGTCACTCAGCGTGGGGGGCGTGTCTGACTGCAACCAATCACAGGCGTCTGTGGGTGGGGAAAGCAGGGAATACGAGATTGATTAAAGAGCTGCCGGCATATTCAAAGTAATTGTTGCCGCGTATTCTCTGCACAGCTGTTCCTCGCCGCGCTGGTGATCGGGGAGCGGTATGAGCCGGGGGAAGAAAAAAAACAAGAGCCAATGTAAGTATGACTGAGAACAGCAGAAAAAAAGGTAAGTATACTGAATTTAATTTAAAAAAAAATAAAAATAAGATCGCTAGTGTAAAAACGCACACGCACGAAACGTGCTGAACACGGACATACTCCATGTGCGGTCCGTGCAGGCACGGACCCATAGACTTTAGCGGGTCCGTGCCTGCGTGCTGCCGGCCAAAAACGGACATGTCGTCCGTGCAGAAAAGCGCACACACGTACTTATCACACGGACACACGTTCCGTGTGATTTTACTTGTGTGTGCCATCTACCATTGAATAACATGGGTCTCCGTGTGTACGTGTCTCCGGTACGTGCAAATACGTACCGCACACGTACAAAAAAAACGGATGTGTGTTGCGGGTCTCACACATACCCCCACCCACCCTCTTCCGGTCGACAGTCTCACCCCTCCACTCTCTACATCCCTCTTTATTCACATAATGACCTGCCCTCCTTATTTCTCAGCCACTGCGATCTTTCCTTTCCTACCTATAGTCTAAATATCCTATCTTTCAGTAGATCAAATGACGCTAATCCTGGAAAGTCCAGCCACTTGCTCCAGATCTTCTCATATTGAGTTCTCCTTCCCCTTTTAATATAAACATTTTTCTCCATATAAATAATATAATTCACTTTTTCAACAAATTCCTTACGTGTCGGTGCTTTTTCAGATAGCCAATACAAGGCAATTAGTTTCCTTGCTGCATACAACAATCGTGCCACTGCCAGCTTCTCATGTTCTTCCACCCCCACTTCATCCACATAGCCCAGCACACACACCAGCGGGTTTCTGGGTAGGTCCACTTGCATCACTGATTGAATTAAATTTAATCCAGAACCCTTGTAAACACGGGCATTCCCACAACATGTGCATGATCCCTGCTTCCTCCACAGTACATTTTGGACACTTGGAATCTGTTCTCACTCCCACTTTCTTCATCCACACGGGGGTTCTATATACTCTGTATATAACATATAATTGCGATAGCCATTTCGCCTCGCTCAGAGAGATTTTGATGACATATTGCAAAATAGACTCCCATTTCTCCTCTCCAATTTCTCCCAAATCTTCCACCCACCTTGCATATGCCCCAATTTGTTGCCTCCCAACCGACATGGACAGAAGTCCCCCGTAGACCATCGATATACATCCTGCCGTCCCTCTCTGCGTCCCTAATATATTAATTACACTATCTGATTGTATAACAATTGGTGTTATTCTGTTCTGCGATTCAAATGCGTGACGTAGCTGCAGGTATTTATAAAACATACTATGTCCAAGTGGGAAGTCTTTTAGCAGTACTTCAAAAGTCTTAAATATGTTTCCATCCATCACTTGGGAGAGGTACCAGATACCAATTCTCCTCCATTGCCCAAATTCTTTAAGGGATAAAAATTCCGGAATGTTGGGGTTGTCCCACATGGGGGTATATCTAGTGAACCCGGTTACCTGTCTCATCTGTTTGATCTTACCCCATACTTTATCTATCAACTGTATAGTAGGATATAATGCAGAGTGTGGACGAAACTTTCCCGCCTCCAGACTTGCCAGCAGAGGACCTTTTCCGATCACATACTGTAATATTTTCCCCGCCGAGATCTCCAAACCTGTCACACCCCACCCCATTATGTGTTGGCTCTGAGCAGATAAGTAATAGCACCAAGGATTAGGTAGAGCCAGTCCCCCTTCGTCTTTTGGTCTCTGTAAATATTCTAACCTCATCCGTGGGCGCTTCCTTCCCCAGATTAAGCCTCGGAAAATAGAATTTATTTTTATAAAACCTATTTTGTGGTAGCCATACCGGGGCATTATGGAGCACATAGAGCAGTTGGGACATTAGTATCATTTTAGCTAAGTTGACTCTCCCCACCACCGAAAGGTACAGTTTGGACCAGGCCAGAATCTTTTGTTTGAACTTAAGTAAAAGGGGGGTGAGATTAAGACGTTCATAGTCAGTCAGTTTATTGGATATCATAATTCTCAGATATTTAAACTCTGACACCACCTGAACCGGAGCACAAGTCACCACTACATTGGAAGGCGTTTCATCTAGTGGCATCAAAACCGATTTGTCCCAATTTATCGTGAGCCCTGATATCCTTTCAAAGTTAGATATGACCCTCATTACCGCCTCCAAGGAACTCCCTGCATCTGCCAGTAACAATAATAAATCGTCTGCATATAAGGCCACTTTCTCCTCCACACTCCCATATCGGTAACCCACTACACCAGGATTCCGCCGCATCACTGCCGCCAGTGGTTCGATAGCGATGGCAAACAACAGGGGGGACAGTGGGCACCCCTGCCTTGTGCCCCTACAGAGAGAAAATCTATCTGACATGCTGCCATTTGCCCTAATTCTTGCTGTAGGAGCAGAGTACAACAGCTGCACCCACCTAATATACACTTCCCCAAACCCCATTGATCGCATCGTAGCCCATCCAGGTGCGCTTCATAATGGAGCGGTGGGTGGCCGAGATGGAGGTGATAGCTGCGGCTGTGCGGGTGCGTGAATTGGAAGCAATTTTGGAGGAGCGGGTAAGCGACCCACGCCCCTGTGTCCCCGAGGGACCGGCCGATGCGGCTGAGGGACCCGGTCTGCCCCTGCCCTCTATGTTGCCTCCCTCACCGCCCGTACCGGCTGCCACTGCTCCGCCGCTCAGTCCGCTGCCCCGACACCGGCAGCGGAGCCCGTTCAATTCACCCGTGAGGACCCGCTGGTGGAAGCAGCCCGAGGACGGCCAGTCATCCGACCGGCGCCAATACCACTTCCCTGGAAGACCCATCTCCAGAGGATGCCCGCTCCCGGAATGGACCCGCCAGTCCCGGAAGTAGCCGCGCCCCAAGCGACCAAGGCCCCGGCAGTCCGCCCGGCCAAGATGGAGGTGGCCGTTGTCTGGAAGCCGGCCCAGTGGGTAAAGCTGGCCGCTCCCACAAACCAGGCCTCGGCTGAGGCGTCGCAGGGTTGCCGCTGCAAGGCAGCACAGCAGGCCATGTCACAGTGGAGTTCCCCAATCCAGAAGGTGTCGGTCAGACAGCATGGGGGAGCTCCGGCTGGGCCCGACCCCCGCGCAAAGGGAGCAGGCAGATGCTGCGTACTGGGAGCGGCAGCAGCACCAGCTGGGCCGGGAGATCACGGCACGTGAGAGGCAGAAGACAGAGGTGCTGGCCTGGACCATCAGGGAGAAGGAGAACCTCCGTAGCGCCACCTATCAGGTACGGGGCCCGACCTATGAAGGCCAAGTCTGGCAATTTGACACCAACTGTGGATGGGGGTTTATTTATGAGCCCGGCCTGGAGGCGGAAGTGTTTGTATCCTGCAGGGATGTGTACCCGCACCTGCCTGTAGGTCACTCGGACCGTGACCTGGAGCCTGAAGAGCAGGTGAGCTACACCCGGCATTGCGGGGAGAGGGGCTGGTTCGCCCTTGATGTGAAGAGGAGGGTGAGCCGCAGTACCCAGTCCCCTCCCCCTCCATACAGTGCCGATGAAGAAGCCTGTTAAAAGGTTGCGGTTCCCGGCTACCATACTGCCCGTCCCCATTGGGACTTTGTTGATTCCCGTTGTTTTACCCAGTTTTAAAACGAACATGGCCGAGAACTTGCAGGCCACCCAATAACTTTTGGGTTTGTAAATAGGGACTATTTACAAACCCAAAAGTTATTGGGTGGCCTGCAAGTTCTCGGCCATGTTCGAGAACTTACAGACGAGAACTTACTTCGAGAACTTACCGTCCTACAGTCTCCGGAGAGGCTGGTTGGAGGAAGGGCCTGCGGCAGAGGAGGCCGAGGTCCCGTCACCATGCAGACCGGTGACAACCCTCCGGGCCAGGGGTCCCCTGGACGTGGGGCCTCTGAGAGACTGCCGGGTAAGGAACTTATTACCCGGCCCGTATGGGCAACACCCGGACTTGACCCGATTCCTGGACTGGGGAAAAGGGGTGCTGCCCTAGTTTTAGAGGCAGCATCAAGGTTTAGGTTTGCTTGGGTGGGTAAATGGAAGGACCCGGTCCTGTCCCATTCCCGGTTTAATAAAATGTTGGTAATGTTTAAGCAAAATGCCTCCCGTAAGGGATGAATACAAAGCCTTCTTGATTGTAAATACTGTTATAACTGTACAGATGTTCTCTTTTATCTTTTTCAGTTACAAAATAAACGGTGGTGGTCGGACAGCCCGCGGACGGTCTGTGGTTAACCAAGGGGGAGTGTGACGCCCTGGACTAGCCAGGTAGTCACAGGTAGACCCCCGCACTACACCTGTCCTCTAACAAGGAGTCATCACCCAACCACAAAAACCCTAGTCACCTCCCTCAGTGCTTGATGGACACACCAGGGGGGCAGAGGTAGGTGGTAGGCAAGCCCACCGAGGAGTTCTGAGGGCCTGAGGCAGGAAACACAGTTCAGATCAGTTTGAGTTGAGTGAGATTAGTTTAGGTGTTGAGGAGTGAGCAGGTGAGGCCTGTGAGATAGGCCGGTAGCAGTCTGACAGGTGTGAGGTTCGTAGCCAGAACACCTTGGCTAGGAGGCAAGTGGAGGACTCTGCCTGCAGGAGCTGGGAAGACGGCTCGGTGGAACCGTGGTGGAGCGGGACAGGGTAGTGGCTCGCCGGTACCGACCCGGGGAACCTACTCGGAAACCGAAGCACACAGGGGGGTACTCAGACCCTGAAACGAGCTTCAGAATCCACTGGACTGAGTTAATTAACTGATTGCGGTCTGGACTATAGGTACTTTCCCACCCAAGTCCCGACTGAAGACAACAGCCCACCGAGGGGGATAGAAAGCCACCGCACAGGCAGAGAGATCCCAGGGGCCAGTGTCTGCGGGCAAACGGGCTTTCCCGACACACAGCCGGGGAGCGAACGTCCGTCGCTGAAGCGCAGGCAGTCTACATTTACACAACACGGTGCAGGAAAAAGGCATAGACCACCATCCGGGTGGGAGACCCAACCGCAGCCGGCTGTGGGCACCAACCACCATCAACTTGGTTTACCAGTAACTTGTGTGTGTCAATAACAGTGAGTACAACAGTGCCCTCCGGCCACGCACATTGCCCTGCACCGCCCAGCTATCCCCCCAACGGGTGGGCGTGCCAACCGCCTGGCTCCGCCCCCCTGGTGTGTCCATCAAGCACTGACGGAGGTGACTAGGGTTTTTGTGGTTGGCTGATGACTCCATGTTAGGGGACAGGTGTAGTACGGGGGTCTACCTGTGACTACCTGGCTAGTCCAGGGCATCACACAATCTCAGTCCATCTGTCTAATTTGGAGTCCCAGAAGTTAAATGCCTTAGACCTATAAATCACTCAGGACATGGAGAATTGTAGACACAGCGCTTCAACAACATGGTGTCACGGGTGACAGACAGTCCTGTGGTTTCTGGTTATAGAAGGTAACAGTGTTTGGCTGCGCATAATGCTCCCTAAGTTTCCATTGTTCCTGCTGACAATATTCTTTGGTATAGGTAGCTTTCCTGCTGGATTCATCTCTTCCCCCTTCTGGACCCAGCAGAAGCTCACCTTTTGTCCTATTGCTGATCATCAGTATTCTATTGGTGCTTAAATACGCATTCCTTCCTTGGACAGGTGCTGGTGATATTTTTCAGTTTATGTAAGCCTTGGTTGCAAGTAGGTGGCTTGTACTCCTCTGTGGTATCATTGCTGAAAACTCTTTGCTGAACTTCTACCTGTGTCATCTATGGATAAGTAGCTCATGCATTTTCCCCCTGGGTGTCCTCCTTGTGTCTTCAATAGTGTTTAGTGGGGTTGACAAAGAGCTCATTCCATCTGTTCCCTATTTAGAGCCCAGCACTAGGGATACTAAGGTCAGGTATCTCGCTCGGCACATATGTGGTGAGAGACCAAAGGAACCAGCAGTAAGTTTGGTCAGGGGTCAACATCTTCCCCATCCCTAGACACAGAGTTTCCCTTCCCTTTCTCTGTTTGCTTGGTGCTTCTCCGAACCTAGCGTGACACATGATAGAAGAGTATAGGGGTGCTGGATATTGTGGCGTGCTAAGATGGGCAGTGAGCTCCATAGGGGTGAATAGGCCCCATGACGATCGGGAGGGTTAGGGTAGGAAAGAGTTAAGTTTTAGGTTAGAGGTGTACATGGGGGCTGCCTGATTGGTGGGAGAGTCGGCAAAAGGGAATTGGTGAGGGACAACATATGGGAGGGGTGTTGTGCTGGGTATAAAGGGGGCTGCGTAGAGGTCACTGCCCCTTTTGACCCACAGACCTTGTCCCCCCTGTGCTGCTGCATCTTTGCTGAACAATGGCGGACCTCGCGGCGCTGCTGGAGCTTGTGCGGGGGGCCTCTGAGGCCATCGGTGTGGATGCGCTGCGGGAGCAGCTGGAGGCGGTCTGCGGGGCTGGAGCGGCTATCTCTGCTCCTGTGCCCGGACCTGCGCTGCGCGCTCGGCGGGCGTAACCGCCGGAGCGCTACTCCCCCGGTAGGGGGGGGAGAAAATAGAGCTAGGAGCCTCCTCGGGGACCCTCCGGGGCAGCGGAGCCATCCTCACCTTTCAGGAGCGTCACCGGCCGCCGGGAGGAATCCTTGCCGGAGATCCCACTGGCCGGAGGGGGGGGAGCTTCGGCGAGGCATACTTCTGGTCCGCGGCCTGCAAGGCCACGGACCAGAGCAGCGGCAGCCCCCAGTAAAGTGCTGGCTGGGGGTGGTGCCCGGTGCCACGGAGCGGAGGTGGAGACTCCCTGCAGTCAGCAGGGGAGAGATCATGGACGGAGGGGCGGTGCAGACCGGAGCGGTAGTCGGAGAGGGCTGGTGGCAGGGTCCTGCAGTCCGCAGGGCCCCTTGCTGCGGTCCGTTGTCACGGTACCTCCCAGCGGGGATCAGGCTGGGGGGTGTTCCCGGCATCTGGAGGGAGAGGCACGGTTTTCCTGCAGTCGGCAGGGAGGGGGACCACCGGGAGCTACAGAAGTTACAGCGGTGCAGCAGGCGGGGGCAGCAAAGAAGGACGGCGGCAGGACGCCGTGTCGCGGCAAGAGAAAGAGGCCAAGCAGGAGGCGCACGGAGGAGCAGGGTGCGGTGACCGTGGGGGTTGACGGCCGCCAGGTGCGGGCTGTCCCCTTGCTGGTCCCCCAACGGACTCCAGCAGCTCTTCTTATTCGGGCGAGGAAGAAGGACCGGAGGAGGCGGCAGGACGGATGGAGCGGCAGCAGGATGTTCGCGTTACGGCTGCTCCGGATTCGGTTCAGAGGCAGCCTGGTGAGAGGACGACCAATATGTTTAATGTTGTGGGTAGTGTTAGCGGTGGCGGGGGTTTCACCGCGGGGAGTAGTTTGCCGGGGGTTAGTGAGGTTGGTCAGTCGGGGTTACCCGGGGCGGAGTTTTGGGGGCAGCTGTTGGGGGTGTTGCAGGGGTTGTCGGCTGAGCGGTCAGGTCGAAGCGGGCATGGATCCCCGGCTGGGGTGTGGGTGGGTCCCACGGTCGGGGTGCTACCGTTGGTACCGGTGCGCGAGGCAGAGGCTCAGGAGGTTGTACCGGCGGTTGTTGTGGGTCAGGCGGACGGCGCGGCGGCCGTGGCGTTGGTTAGTAAGGACGGGGAAAAAGAAAAGGAGGATGAGGTTGTGCGTCTGGATGATAGGGCATGGAGCGAAGTTTACGTGTGCTTTGAGAGTCCGTTGGGGGTGCATTTAAAAAAGGAGGTGAGGGAGAAGATACAGTTAGGTCCAGAAATATTTGGACAGTGACACAAGTTTTGTTATTTTAGTTGTTTACAAAAACATGTTCAGAAATACAATTATATATATAATATGGGCTGAAAGTGCACACTCCCAGCTGCAATATGAGAGTTTTCACATCCAAATCGGAGAAAGGGTTTAGGAATCATAGCTCTGTAATGCATAGCCTCCTCTTTTTCAAGGGACCAAAAGTAATTGGACAAGGGACTCTAAGGGCTGCAATTAACTCTGAAGGAGTCTCCCTCGTTAACCTGTAATCAATGAAGTAGTTAAAAGGTCTGGGGTTGATTACAGGTGTGTGGTTTTGCATTTGGAAGCTGTTGCTGTGACCAGACAACATGCGGTCTAAGGAACTCTCAATTGAGGTGAAGCAGAACATCCTGAGGCTGAAAAAAAAAGAAAAAATCCATCATAGAGATAGCAGACATGCTTGGAGTAGCAAAATCAACAGTCGGGTACATTCTGAGAAAAAAGGAATTGACTGGTGAGCTTGGGAACTCAAAAAGGCCTGGGCGTCCACGGATGACAACAGTGGTGGATGATCGCCGCATACTTTCTTTGGTGAAGAAGAACCCGTTCACAACATCAACTGAAGTCCAGAACACTCTCAGTGAAGTAGGTGTATCTGTCTCTAAGTCAACAGTAAAGAGAAGACTCCATGAAAGTAAATACAAAGGGTTCACATCTAGATGCAAACCATTCATCAATTCCAAAAATAGACAGGCCAGAGTTAAATTTGCTGAAAAACACCTCCTCATGAAGCCAGCTCAGTTCTGGAAAAGTATTCTATGGACAGATGAGACAAAGATCAACCTGTACCAGAATGATGGGAAGAAAAAAGTTTGGAGAAGAAAGGGAACGGCACATGATCCAAGGCACACCACATCCTCTGTAAAACATGGTGGAGGCAACGTGATGGCATGGGCATGCATGGCTTTCAATGGCACTGGGTCACTTGTGTTTATTGATGACATAACAGCAGACAAGAGTAGCCGGATGAATTCTGAAGTGTACCGGGATATACTCTCAGCCCAGATTCAGCCAAATGCCGCAAAGTTGATCGGACGGCGCTTCATAGTACAGATGGACAATGACCCCAAGCATACAGCCAAAGCTACCCAGGAGTTCATGAGTGCAAAAAAGTGGAACATTCTGCAATGGCCAAGTCAATCACCAGATCTTAACCCAATTGAGCATGCATTTCACTTGCTCAAATCCAGACTTAAGACGGAAAGACCCACAAACAAGCAAGACCTGAAGGCTGCGGCTGTAAAGGCCTGGCAAAGCATTAACAAGGAGGAAACCCAGCGTTTGGTGATGTCCATGGGTTCCAGACTTAAGGCAGTGATTGCCTCCAAAGGATTCGCAACAAAATATTGAAAATAAAAATATTTTGTTTGGGTTTGGATTATTTGTCCAATTACTTTTGACCTCCTAAAATGTGGAGTGTTTGTAAAGAAATGTGTACAGTTCCTACAATTTCTATCAGATATTTTTGTTCAAACCTTCAAATTAAACGTTACAATCTGCACTTGAATTCTGTTGCAGAGGTTTCATTTCAAATCCAATGTGGTGGCATGCAGAGCCCAACTCGCGAAACTTGTGTCACTGTCCAAATATTTCTGGACCTAACTGTATGGAAAGGGGAGTATGTGGAAATTTTTTCCCTGCTTCCCTTGGAAAAGTTTAACTTGGATAAAGTGAAGTCAAGTGGCTTTACCCTGGCTAGTATCCAAATTGGGGGGACGGCACGTTTTTTTTTCAATTATTTATTTTTTTTAACTGTTCGATATAGACACGCCCACCGGCAGCTGTGATTGGTTGCAGTGACTGTTACTCAGCGTGGAGCATGTCTGACTGCAACCAATCATAGACGCCGGAGGGCGGGGGAAGCAGGGAGGGAATACGTGATGTATTAATGAGCGGCCGGCATTTTCAAAAGAGGAGAAGCCACCACAGTATGAACGCCATGCAGCGCCGCGTCGGTGATCATGGATCGGTGAGTATGAGAGAGGGGGTAGGAGGGAGAGACCGACATTGACAGAGCGAGAGATTAGGACAGAGAGAGAGCGACTGACAGACCGACCGACAGAGAGAGAAAGACGTAAGACCTGCCTTTGTTATGTTAAAAAAAACATGCGGATCGTAACAATAATGCAATGCAAGCGCACTGCTTCACATTTTGGCAGCGATTTTCTACAACTCATTGATTTCAATCGGTGTAAAACGCAGCCAAAATGGCAAAAACAATTGACATGTTGCTTCTTCAAGCGCATGGGTTTTTGACAAATTTTTGTCAATCAAAACGCTGCGTTTCAAAAATCGTGCGCATAGATTTTGCATGATTCTCATAGACTTTGCTGGGAAATCAGAACGCATGCATTTTGTCAATGACACAGTGCAGTTGTAAACGCAGCCAAAACGCAGGAAAAAACGCAAAGTGCGCACATAGCCTTAATGTTCTCATTTTTTAGATCTGAGGCTGTGTGAGGGCTTACTTTTTGCATCATCATCTGACATTTTTAATTATACAATTTTTTGGGTAGATGCAAGGTTTTGATCACCTCTAATTGTAATGTTGTGGCATCCAAAAAAAAAATGTAATTCTGATGTTTTTTTTTATTTTTCTGGTCAATGACGCACTCCCCGCCAGTGTGCATTAAATCCCACTGTCAGAGATTGACAGGGGAATTTAACTGGTTAACAGGCAATCCCCAATCAACCCGCACCTGTTAGCTACATATATCGGCTCATCAGATCAGCCAACGTGCTAGAAAACATTTGGTCTTGCCACTCAAATCTGCATTAAAGGAACAGACATGAACTTGGATGTACCAATACATCGAAGGTCATGGAGGATTTAATAATGGGTTTGTGTGGGTCCTGTTTAGAAAGGCTCTGTGTGTCCGGTCCACTCTGCACCAGGCTCTGTGGGGTTATTCTAAAAAAAAAAGGGTCTGTGGTGGTCCTCTTAAAAATGAGTCTGTGGGGGAATTTTAAAAAGGCTCTGCGGGGGAAGGAGGGGTACTCTTAAAATTCTCCGCACATATCCTTTTTTTTTTTTTTTTTAAAGTACCCCCACAGAACCTGGTGCAGTGGTCATACAGACCTTATTTAAAAAAAAAAATTCTCCCCACATACCCCTTTTTTAAAAAGAGTCTGTGTGGCCAGTCTACATCAAGCTTTGTGGGGAATCTCTTAAAAAGGAGTCTGTATGTCCACTCCGCCTACAGGCAGTGTAATAATTTGCTGGGCACTCTCTCTCTGTATGCAGGCCATGTAATACTCTGCACTTTTTTGGGGTGCAAAGAAAAAGAAGAGCATCAAATAGGGAACGTGGCCGTGGTGATGGTAGTTACAGGAAAGGGCGTGATTTATCTGTGCCTACTGCAAACCCAAATGAAACACATTCCTCTGGTGCACGCACGCAACAGGACATTTTGCGCAACTTACTGTGACACCCTGGACTAGCCAGGTAGTCACAGGTAGGCCCTTGCACAAACACCCGTCCCCTAACAAGGTAACAGCAGCCAACCTAAAAACCCTGAGTCACCCCTCTCAGGTCTTGACGTTCCCACCAAGGGGCGGAGCCAGGTGGTTGGCCACGCCCACCGAGGAGTTCGGATAGCCTGAGGCGGGAAAAACACAAACAGATCAGTTTTGGAGGTGAAAGATAGTAGTAGTAAAGAGTAAACGGCTGTCAGGGGTCTGGGTCGTAGCCCAGATAACCTGTGGCCAGGAGGCAGACGGTGGTTGTCACCTGCAGGAGTCGGGAAGATGGCTGGTGGAACCGTAAGGGACCGAGACAGGGTAGTGGCCCACCGGTACCGAACCGGGGAACCAACTGGAAACCGGAGCACCAGGAGGGGTACTCAGACCCAAAACGAGGTCCAGAAGCCACTGGACCACGTCGAATTTACTGATTGAGGTCTGGACCTTAGGTCCTTTCCCATCCCAAGACCCGAAAGACGGCAACAGCCCACCGAGGGAGATAGAAAGCTACCGCACAGGCAGAGAGATCCCACGGGCCAGCGCCTGCGGGCAAACGGGTTCCCCAACACACAAAGCCGGGGAGCGGACTACCATCACTGAAGCGTAAGCAGTCAAATTCTACAAAACGAGATGCAGGAGAAAGGTGGGAACCACCGAACCGGGTGGGGGACCAAGCGCAGCCGGCTGCGGGCACTGACCACCATCCTTTTGGTTTACCAGAGACTCCGGTGTATCTGTCATAATGAGTACAACAGTGCCCTCGAGCCGCGCACCGCACCAACACGCCCGCACCTCGCGACCACCGGGCCCCGGGACCATTACCCCCTGCCCATGGAGGGGTCAACACCAGGCTGCACAACACCGTCCCCGGGAGCCTAGTTAACGGCAGCGGTCGTGTCCACATTCACCACAACCCGTGGGTGGCGTCACGAACTTACATCCCTAAACACCATGGCCCCGGACGTGAACATCCCCACCGAAGATCACCCTCCTTCATGTAGCGCCAGCTTCCCTTCAGAGAGATCCAACAGCAGGGAGACGAAAAATCGACCGCAAACAGCTGCTATGCCAGACAAATTCTTTTATTTAGACGATTTTCTCCATAGGTGCAGGTAAAAATGCGGGAGGTGGCTTGGATGCGAGTCCCTCCACAGGACGACGGCCGTTTCGTCTGTAAGTCAGACTTCTACGGGTCCACGTCAGGGAGTGGCCGCACGCACCTTATAAAGGGGAGTGCATCCAGGGCACCGCCCCGCACGTTAAAAACAGAGGAATTAACCCATAACAGTGATTTACATGAATGAATACAAAACATCCCATTTAAAACATAATTATACAAACAATGTTGCATGCATTACTATACATATACAAAAAAGGAAAAATACCACTGACAAGGTACAAGGGCATTTTGTATCGTCAGATCCACACATAACACATTATATTCATGTTATTCTTTATTACTGACCTATCAATTCGTTTTTCAAATGGTATAAAATGTATCAAACACTCGCAGATCATTTACAAAAAACTGTTTTTTAAAAAAAAAACAAAAAAAAAACAAAACGTTTTTTTATAAGAAGACCACTAAGTCGTTGCGGTCATTTAACCCCAGGCTTCCCTGAGCTCCAAATTTTATTATCATCTTCGCTTCTTTTCGTAGCAATAATTTGTGGAGATCGCCCCCTTGTGGGGGTAGGGAAACCTGGACTAGTCCTGCAAACCGCAAGGTGTTAGGATTGCCTTCATGTGCTGTACGAATGTGTTCTATTAACCTAGGAGAACCTTTTCCTGTCGATATTGATTTGTAATGCTCTCTAAAGCGTACGTACATACACCTGATTGTCTTCCCTATATAGAATCTCCCACAGGGACATACAATCACGTAAACCACATATTTCGTTTTGCAGGAGATGAACTGCCTTACTTGGTGAGAAAAAGAACCAATTTGAACAGATGTACCGGTGAGATGCAAGGCACAATACCTGCAGTGGCCACAGCGAAAGTTCCCTACAGGGGAACATTTTTCCAGCCATGTGGATGGACAAGTCACTCTGTTTTTCACCAGTAGATCTTTCAAATTGTTACACCGTCTGTAAGAGACTAAGGGTCCTGCGTCTATCCTATCCTTCAAATCTGGATCGTTGGCAAGGATATGCCAATTCTTCTTTATGGCTTTTTTGATTACTCCATCTAAGGGGCCAAATCTGAAACTAAACATAAACCTATTAGCGGCATTGTTCGTTTTTCTTATCCTTTTTGCCTTCACTTGACTACAAGACGATTCACCGACACTAGGGGATTGACTAAAGCCTAAAACGTCCGAACTCTCAGAACACACCTTGTCATAGGCGGAATCGATCAATGTACTCGGGTACCCCCGTGCCAATAGCCTTAATTTTAAATCTCCAGCCTGTTCTTCAAAAATTTCTTTTACATTATTGATCCTCCTTAACCTCAAAAACTGAGAGTAAGGTAAAGCTGCTTTAGTATGATTGGGGTGAGCACTATTAAAGTGCAGCAACGAATTAGAGGCGGTTGGTTTTCTATACATCTTTGTCAATATTGAACCGTCCTTCACTTCCACCTCTATATCCAAAAAAGTTATAGTGTTGCCCCCAAAACATGATGTGAAAGACATATTCATGGTGTTGGTATCATTCAGGTAGGTGACAAAGCCTGTGAACTCCTCCTCCGTGCCATCCCACACCATGAATATGTCATCCACATACCTGAGGAACAACTTTACGTGCTTGAGAAATGGGTTTGTGCTAACAAAAACGTATGTGCTCTCAAAAAAACCCAAAAAAAATGTTCGCCATGGCGCACGATACGGGGGTACCCATCGCAGTACCCCCGCACTGAACGTACCACTTATCCAGGAACATAAATGCATTTCTAGAAAGCACAAAATCCAAAGCCTCTCCAACAAAATCGCAGTACAACTGCGTTTTTCGACTGCGCGCTACCGTATCCCTTACTGCCTGTACGCCCAGGTTCTGAGGTATCCGTGTATACAGGCTTTCCACGTCAATGGATACCAGCCTGAAGCCCTCCTGCCAGACGAAGCCTCTCAACAATGACACAAAATCATTGCTATCCTTCACATAAGAAGGAATTCTTTTCATAAGAGGCCTCAATAACCAATCAAGATAGTGGGACAACGGCTCAGTTAATGAGCCGATGCCAGCCACTATTGGGCGGCCAGGGGGGTTGACACTATCTTTATGTATCTTGGGTATAGCGTACCAGTGGGGTTTTGTGGGGAACTCAGGGATTAATTTTTCCACCTGAGTATTAGTAAGAAAACCGAGTGTTACATATCTCCCTAGAAATCGTATCAGCTGCTTCTTGTACTCATTAATGGGGTTAGATTGGAGAGGAGTATATGTGTCACGGTCTTGCAAGTGTCTTAGGCATTCTTTTATATATGCAGCACGCGTCAACAACACGATATTACCGCCCTTGTCAGCTTGGCGGAATACCGTGTCGTCCCACGTGCGCATTGTTTTCACCGCTAACGCTTCCCCCTCATTAAGATTGTTATCCATTTTGGGGTACAGTAATGCCTCCACATCCTTGACAACTGCTTCCTGAAACACATCGATTAAATTACCGTGGACTACTGGGGGGAAAAAATTGGATTTCACCCCCTTGGTAAATTTTCCACATTCAACTGTGTCACCACCTGGGTCAAAGGGATTGTCACCCTCAGGGTCACTTAGACTCAAAAGCAAACCAGCCGCCTGGGTTACCGTAGAGTCGAATGCCCCCGTGATGTCCCAATCAGACCCCCCAGTTGTACAAGGTTGGTGACCCTCAGGGACCACAGTTGAAGTGGTTGATGTCTGGTGAAAAAACTTGTGCAAATGCATTTTTCTTGTAGCTTTATATAAGTCAATCCTGAACTCGGCAAAATCAAACTCTTCTGGCACGCAAAAATTTAAACCTCTAGACAAAACAGTTACCATATCGTCAGTTAGCTCATGTTCAGACAAGTTAACAATGCCGCTAGTGGGGAGAGAGAGAGAAGATGGAAAACATTCTAATTCTTCCATGAGACAAATTTTCTTTTGTGTCCTCTTCCCCTTGTGCCTCTTACTGCCCCCCCTACGGGTGCGTTTCCTAAAGGGGCAGGATTTGGCCCAACATGGGGGGTCACCATTCTAGAGGGGCCTGGAACCACGTCCTCCGAGCCACTAGACTCCGACTCCGTGGTCCAGTACCCTTTTTCCTGGTTGCCCAGTTTTTTATTTTTTATATACGGTTTTCTTTTGTAATTTTTAGAACGATCTTTCGTCCAACAGAAAATTTGTCCCATTTCGTAATCTTTTTTATCCCTCATAAATTTCTCTCTTTTTTATTTTTAATATCTGTCTGAGTTTCAATCAATTTTTTATCCAAATTCTGTACAAATGTTGTCCAAATACCCTCAGTAACCCGTGAACGAGTGTCTTTTTTCAAATCATCCAGCTGTATGTTCAGAGCTGAATACTCCTCCTCATTTTTCTTTAACACCAGCTGGAGCAGTCTCATGGAACAATCATGTTGAATGCTCTCCCATTCTTTAGTAAAACTTGTGTCATCTTGAAAATGGGACAATGTCTTTATCACACGAAGGCCCCTAGGGACCCTGCCGCAATCAACATAAGACTGCAACGACTTAATAGTCCAAAATAAACGCACCTCTCTATCAGAGAGGGAATATATCTTATTTTCGAGTGTCTTAATGCCCAGTACCTCAGTGTCCTTTTTTAAGTTGCATTCCTCGAAAAAGGAAGCCGCATCCATCCTCCCCGCCTGTACACCTGGAACGTCAACAGAACTTGCGCTTTCATTGTCCATCAGTTCCATCGTGGCTACCGCACATGTGATAATATACACAGTCTTTTGTGAACCTTGGTAATGAGCCTGGCAACAGCGTGCAATAGAGACTCCAGGAAAAGATCCAAGTATAATGCAGCCAAACGAGAACAAGTCCTGCACTGCCTGCCCTCAATTTACCTTTTGGTTCAGTGGCTCACGTGCTGATGGTTATCATGTGGCGCTGGTTTCAGGCGCAGCGTGCTGGTCGGTAGCAGACAGCTAGGGGATCCAACAGCAGGGAGACGAAAAATCGACCGCAAACAGCTGCTATGCCAGACAAATTCTTTTATTTAGACGATTTTCTCCATAGGTGCAGGTAAAAATGCGGGAGGTGGCTTGGATGCGAGTCCCTCCACAGGACGACGGCCGTTTCGTCTGTAAGTCAGACTTCTACGGGTCCACGTCAGGGAGTGGCCGCACGCACCTTATAAAGGGGAGTGCATCCAGGCCACCGCCCCGCACGTTAAAAACAGAGGAATTAACCCATAACAGTGATTTACATGACCGGGACATATTCCCTTAAATAGTCTAAGCTGCCTGCGGCAGGACCCAGACACCAGAAGGACCTCCAAGTGCTCCACGCCAAGGAGGACCCACATACACAGGAGTGCACAGGTGGAGAGTGGCACCAGTTTGGCAGGCACAGCTATCAGGACATGGGCGCACCTGGAATCCAGTACGTCTCAGGGCTTCAAACCAGTGAGTAAACACCATCAAACTGCTCTCCTTGCCTGGACTGCTTCATTGCCGCGCGCCTCCATGTTAACCCTTCACCTACCCCTGAGGAAAAGCCCTGCTCGCGGAGAGCTCCACCATCCATGTTTCCCCCATCCATCATCCCTAGTGGGAACCTGCAGCGGCGGCTCTATCATCCCTGGCCGCAAACCGTGAGTGGCGTAGTCGGACTTTTATTTTTAATTTAAAACTGTTCGACGGTGCCCCGGGGCCGGGACACCTCGAGCCACAGACCACCCGGATCCGAGCAGCTCGGCTGCCCCAGGGCGCGACACTAACCTGTGTCTGCTCCTTAAGTTGTCTAACATGCCTAAGTGGGTCCTCCCCCCCCCCACCACACTTCCCTTGCCACCACCGTATTGTATCTAGTCCCTAGCTGTCTCTACACTCACTCTGGCTAGTGCAAAGGCTGGTAAGTGCACTGGATTTTACCACTATGGTTAAAGGACACAGGGAAAGAAAGACAGACAGGGGAACATAGCCAAAAAAGGAATATACTCCAACTCCAAAGCTGCACCAGAGCTGCAAGCGGCACATCTTCAGCCACCTCCAGAGTCTTCCTTTCTCCAATGTGGTCAGTTCAAAATGATATCTATAACCAGGATCACGTGAGGGAACATGGGACTGTTTAAAGAGGAAGGGAGTGATCACAAACTGGCTGCACCTGAGATAATTATAATCAGAAACTACCAGCAAGGAAAAGGTCATAAACCTTTGCTGCATGAAAAGAAAGCAACTACGTTTAAAACCTAGAGTCTAAAGGCCCCGTCACACACAACGAGATCTCTAACGAGATCGTTGCGTCACCATTTTCGTGACGCAGCAGCGATCTCATTATGTGTGACACCTACCAGCGATCAGGCCCCTGCTGTGAGATCGCTAGTTGTTGCTGAATGGCTGGGACCATTTTCTTCAAAGGCGATGTCCTGCTGAGCAGGACGCATCACAGTTTTTGACGCCTACCAACGACCTCCTAACACAGTCCCAACGCTCGCCGAGATCGTTATACAGGTCGCTGATCGTTACTGCGTCGTTGGTAAGATCTGACTGTGTGACATCTCACCAGCGACCTCCCAGCGACTTACCAGTGATCCTTATCAGGTCACATCGTTTTCGGGATTGCTGGTAAGTCGTTAAATGTGATGGGGGCTTTACAATGCAATATGAGACTCAGATCCCAAACCTGTCACAAGTTTCCCAAGGACAGAAAGGGCAGAGATTGAGTGTATTGATGCCCAACCACTTGAGGATGAGGACATGGGAGGGCTAGTGCACATGGTCAGTGAATCACCACATTCCATCTCTCATGATGATGACGAAATGCAGGTACCAACTGCTGCAACTTTCTGAAGTGTGCAGACCAAAAAGTAGAGCAAGGGTGAGGAGTGGGTGGAAGATGATTTGAGGGATGATAAGGTACTAGACCCCACATAGAGAAAGGCCATCCCAGTGACATGCCCAGTTCGGAGTAAGAGATGGTGGACACGATGCCCCAGCTGCACAGCAAAAGAGGGAGCAAGGCGCAAAAGTACAACAGCCAGCCCCTATCTAGTCTGTATACTGCAACTTCACAACCATCGTGTGGGTCTCCATATGTGAAGGGTGTGCCGTGTTGCGCTGCTTCAAGCACTCCACAAACATGGCCAGTGCATTTCTATGTTTCCTTGAAAGAATGCTTCAGGCGATGATGGATGAGGAGGTAGCACAGGAGGAATAGGAGGAGGAACAGGGTCCATTCACATAATTATCAGGCCAGTCATCTACACATGGCAAAAAGTGTGGGTTCCTGTACCAGTAGCGTCCAGGTACATAACTTTCCAACCAAGGGACAGTTTTGGAGTAGGAGGAACCGTATCCACACCAGGGTGGTGGTCAAAGCAGCTCATGGGCATCCCGGGAGCGTGGCTGGGGGGGATATAGAGGACATAGTCGATATATCTTCCACTAAGGACAAGCCTCCAGCAATCTCTTATACATGAGTAAATACATGCTGCACTGCCTGCACAATGACCGCTGAGTTGACTGGATTATTATCAGTGCTGATTATTGGCTTGTCCCCCTGCTGGGTCCCACAGACAACATGCCATCCTTACATCCATCACTAGAGAGAGTTCGGAAAATGCATGAATACAAGTTCACGTTGGTAGATGCACTATTGATGAAGTTCCCACCTGACACCCGGGGCGTATTGGAAGCACAAGGCAGAGAGGAGAAGGAGGAAGTCAGCAATGTAGTTGGAGCACCACCTCGGAATAGAGCGTTCATTTGGCCAAAATGTGGGAAAATTTCCATGATGTATCTATAGAGATAAGCGGGTCTCCAATGACAAACTTCCCCTTGCCACTATACTTAAAATAACGACACAGACTACGACTTTATTGCCGAATGGCCACAGCTTTATTAAACAGTATATATGTACCAAACTCGTGGCTCAACATGCCACCCCATTAACACCTGAACCTGTACATATATACATATTCTCCACAAAATGACACCTGATAGGTCCATCCGAGAGGGTAACCATCCTTCCTATCCCCTGGCCGTAACCTCCAACCAGCCCAGGGGACCACCTCGGCTGTGACCAACCGACCCGAGGTGTGGGGTCATTAACGTTCCATTGTTAATTACCCCTCCCCAGAACCTGCAGGAGCTCCGCCCACAAGTTCCCATCCAAATCGAAGCCACTCCCCCTGAGTGGCTTCATACCAACAAACCTACTGTCGGTACACCAAACCTCTCTGAACGGACCTATCACCCCGCCACAGACCGGCCAAGTGACACCTTACTTGGCCCGGGCCCTCCACACCCCCAATGCTTGTTCCAATCCATCCCTCAAACCCAACATCCACAAATCCAAACCTACATCCGTGAGATGGACCCCATCATGCCTCAAATACTGCTTGGTGGACTCCTCCAACTCCCTATGTCGAACCACCAAATCTCCGTTCCGCGCTACGAACCCGCCAATCGCCCGATTCAATTTCACCCGGGCCCTGTTAATCCGATCCACCGACCTCGCGAAACGCCACTGCGTCCGGGCTATGATATCGGACCACACAATCACGATGCCAGGGAACGCCCTCCACAAATGAATTAAGTCCAACTTGATATCCCTTTTTAACTCTCTCGCCGCTCTCACTCCAAGGTCATTCCCCCCCACATGTAGAATTAGAACATCAGGTTCCCGGTCAATCCGGCTATAATACGCCACTTCAGGGCGAACTCTACCCCAAGTCATGCCCCGAATTCCGAGCCATTTTACACGGGCTTCCGACATCGCCGCTCCGAGCTGCCGACCGTCCCGACGAACATCCGCCCGCAAAGCTCCGCAAAACACAAAAGAGTGCCCGAGAATCCACACGAGGCATGGACCTACAAAATATAAAGACCATGAATACAACAACAATTGCACAAGAAAAACTGCCCAGCAAAACCATAACGCAAATCAAGTAACCCATGTCACCAACCATCACCTAATCAGATGTGGTCTAATATACAAACGAAACCTGGAGGATTCCCATCTCCCAATCCGCCGGATCCAATCCTCACTCAGCCCCCACCTAGCCGCTTCGGTCGCTGCCCCAATCCGAAAGCAGTGGGACCCGTAATCCCTTGGCTCCTCCCCTGCCCGTACTAAAGCAGTCTTCAGCACTGCAATAAACTGGAATCGCGATAAAGCGGATCCATCCACATGCCTAAGGAAAACACCGGGGTAGCCACCCCGCACCTTCAAAAACTCCGTCACCTGAACCACTGGGCATAGGTGGTGCCCTGGCAATTCAAACAATACCACCAGACTTCCCCGACCTATTTGATCAGTCTTTGAAAACCATAGCCGGCACTCGACTCTATCCCTTCCAAGCGTAACATCCTCCAACAACAGCCCGCCTACTGCATGCCTGGCAGGGCTAACCAATTCTCTGATGCGGAAAGCCCCAAAGAATGCCAATACGAAGGCAACCATAAACAAGGCTCGTCCATAAGCGGACGAGCATATATCCCCCAAACACCCCACCAAACGAACCAACAAAGGAAACGCTGTTGGCCGTCTCCTGTCTCGCGACCGCGCGCCCTTTTGAAAACCCTTCATCGCCTGCTGCACCAGAAAATCCTTTGTCGCGTCCCGAACCCCTTGCATTTTAAACAAGAAGGCCAACGCCGCCAACTTGTAACCTATCACCGAAACAGACCGACCTGCTGAAAAATCCCCGCTAATCAACGACAAAACCCCCAGCACTCGGCCTGTATAACCAGGCTCCATAAAATCCGCCTTCTCCAATTCCTCCCATTCCTTCCACACAGACTGGTATCGGCACCAAGTAGCCTCAGCCACCGATCTCCTGATTCCCTCAAATGCTACACAGACAACAGGTCCCACAGCCATGACGGGCATAGTTCTCCATCCTCGTCCGCTCCTGGCACCAGTCTCCTGAACCTGTGGAACTGAAACCGAGATAGCGCATCAGCCACTTCATTTTGCACTCCGGGCACATGCCGCGCCACCACGCAAATGTTTACTTTTAAGCAACGCAACACCAGATGTCTCAAGTGCCCCTACTACCAAGCAAAGCTTCTTGCCCGCAAATTCTGGGCCCCACAACTCCACCGCCACTATGATGGGGAACAGTTCCAGCAGCGCCAAATTCTTCACCCATGTAAAAACATTGAAATTAATACATCAAGTTATCAAATATTTCATAGTAAGACATATACGTTCATAGTTCTGTTTATGTTGGAGGGCATAGGTTATTAATAAAGTTTATAAGGGATAAATATGCCCATATTGAATATACTTGAGTGCTGAGCATGGAGGGATATATTTGAATCCTTCCCGAAGCTTCCCGAAGTTTCCAGAAGGTTACGTAATATGGAACTATATTCAACTGTGTTACACTAGAATGCCCTATATGGTCTGAACAGCTGGTATATAATGCACGATGGAGGGGGCTACTGGTCGCTCTCCACATTGCCTGCTGTGAGAAGACTCGAGGCTGCAAAGATGAAGACACGCTAAGAGAAGACACCCCCTGCCTTGCCATTCAGGACCCAAAGAAAGATGGGTAAAGACTTCCCATTGATCAGTATGGACTAAATGAACTCTTATTTTTGCGTAAGCTATCAAAGTATATTATTTTTCCTTTCTGTAACTGAACCCTGGCAACCATTTTTAAATAGATAAAATACATTTATTTTTTACATTTTTGAGGTCTTTTCATTCATGCGCCTTTACGTATTTGAAGAAAAATATATTTAAGAGTATATTTTTTTAACATTTTGGCGAGTCAGCTATTCGTGATTTTTTTACATTTTTTTGTTGTTCCTTCACTTTGCATAAGGGGGGTCGAAGTTATCAAAGTCATAAGTATTTTAAGTATCTCCTGCAAAGGATCAGGAATCGACAATTTATAAAAATCACGCAGAACCTAGGAAATACGTATAAGTCAAGTAGCATGAATGTTTTTTTTTTTTGTTTAATTGAACTTTAAAGACTTTGTAAAGCCACAGAAGTTAACTTTTGACGTATTTTTGAGTAAGAAAGATAAAGTCAGTCCATAAGAAGTATTGGACGTGTTGAATAAGGTGAATCAAGTCTTAGAGGACCATCCATCAGATCATCTGATCATTTCAGGTAAGAAAATGGATTTTATCTCTTCATATGTTAAGCAAAGTAAACTTCAGTTCACTTATTCAGATATTTCTAATGTAGAGGAGCTTTGGTTACGCTTTTATGGGGAGTGTGAACTTGAGAATTCACGTATAGAATGTGCAAGGTCTTTTAATAGAGAGAAACAGAAAATCAGAAATGTCTGTCATTTAGTCTATGATTTTCACAAGTTAATCGTAGGAAAGTGTAAAAATGGTGGAAATAGACAACCTGAATTGTCAGGAGAGTCAGTGACAGAGAAATCCAAAGACTGCTTAGAACCTGGCATGTCAGTCAGTGATATGGTGAATTCTGACTGTAATGTTGGCTGTAATTTTGCAAATCAGAATCTTGATAATGGCGGCAGACATGTGCTACGAAATCAAGGTCATTTTCAGGACACTGGGAAAGAAGCAGGAAATGACGTAGAGAAGCCAGAAGGGGGAGGAGCCAGAGTGATACACGTGCAGAAAAGACACGTGGAGAGAGAAAATGGCGACGATCAGTTTCTAAAAATGGAACAGGCTAAGTTAGGGATTAAACTTAGAAAAAATTTAATGGACATATGCAAATTAGTTCCCGCATATAATCCTAAAATACATGTTTGCAGAAATTCAGAGATATTTGAAAGTTCCATTGAGAAGTTAAATTTAACCAATAGTGAGACGAATCAGTTATTCCGTATGTGGTTACCTCAGCATTTCTTTAGACAATTGGCTTTAAAAAAGTCTTCTGACAATGAGACATTTGATTGTTCAAATGATAACGATATCATAAGGCTGAAAAATCTCATCTTCTGTGCAAGGAATGAATCTGATCCAAACTATGAGATGTTGAAAGAATTACAAATTGAACAGAATGAGAGTACGTTCTCATTTATGTCCGTTTTTGAACGTTTGTATAGGGCGGTCATTCCAAATGTCAGATTGGATGGAATGATACGTTTATTCATCAAGAAATTTAATTTCCTTGATAATGCAGCCTGTGCGGTGGCATTAAAGAAAAAGTCCCTATTCGAATGTACGACATTTATCGATTTTGTTAGAAGTCGCCAAAGTCAATCAAAACAGAAATTAATTAATTCTGAAAAACCAACAGTGTCTCCCAGATCCAGATATTTCTGTGATAGGGTGTATGAGATTCGTAGGAGGTTGCATACGTGTTACAAACCATACAATCCATCCCAATTTCTATCGTCTAAAAATCTTTTTTCACAGGAAAAACCCTTGTCTCCAGTGGAGGGATTGGTCACTGGGATTGATAATCCCAGACAAATGATGCGTAATAGCTTTGAAAGACAGAAACAGGTGTCTTGTGGAGATCCTCTCCTTGGGTTAGGATTTGATAGACTGCGGCAGCTGGGTGGTCTTTCAGAGAGTGACATTCTCTCTCATATAAGAGAAAGCCTTGAATTACATAAGTTCCGAGATTCCTATAAGTTCAAAGGGAATCTAATAAATCGAATCTTTGAAGAAAAAATTAGGTATGGTCTTCAGTTAAATAAAGTGGATTTCTGGGTAAATTAATTATTGTTTGATAAGTATGTTTATTCATATACAGTGAATCAATACATATACATACATATATATATATATATATATATATATATATATATTAAAGGTAGTGATAGTAAATCAAGGTCATATTGTCATTTAGTAAAATGATAGTTTAACGTTATAAATTAATAATTTGATCTCTGTATATGAATAATAATATTTAAAATAAAATAATAAGAGAAAGTAACGGATTTTAAGTGTTTCATTTTTATCATAAATATGATAATAATTTTATTCTTTTATTTCCCTCAGAATTTATCAGTAAAACAGATTGATGAAGTATTAACTTTTTATTTTTACATATGTTCTTGTCCTCAATCAGGTAACATATATTTTCTTGTGTAAGGTTAATTCGCGAAAGCATGATTGATAATAATTATTATTTTCTCAGGTACCAATGGTCAGAGAAGTATACTTGAACGTTTTTTTTATGAATATATATATATCTCCTTTAGAGTTATTAGAAATGTAATCTGAGCTTTGGAAGTGTAGTAAAACTGCTTGCTGTCTTGGAATGATGTTCTTTGCACGTAACCAGAGCATGACTTGGTACTACAGCTAAAAATAAATGTTTGTTCCATGGTCATATGTACAGTGTGTAATACATTGGAATTTGTTTTTTTCGAGAAGTACTTCAAATTAGTAACATAATTTTTGAAATGCGCATAGAATATTGAAAAAAAAAAGGGATATGTGTTTGTCAGTTTCTATGTATAAGTGTATGTTGGAAAAAACATGACAGTCTTGTGTGCATAGATGTGTCTTTGAATGATTGATTGTTTGAGCAGCTGCTAAAGTCAGAGTACTTGGATCCAGAGAGAGAGAAAAAAAAAAAAAGGGGAATTTTTGTTTTAACTTCGAGGTTATTAGATATGTATGTATACTATCTAGAATAAATAAGTTATAGTACATGAGTATAAATAATTAAGGAATTTATACCGGGTATATATATATTATTCTTAGACATATTTCTTTAGTATAGAGATATTAGGATTTTTTATTAAGGGTTTATTCTGAAGAGTTACATTCTAGAATAAGGCTATAACGTTTTGATTTTCTTATATCTTTTGTGTTAGTCACTTCTTTTACTGATACACAGATTGGTAATCATTTTTCTTTTCAAATATGGAAGTGATATTTATAATATGGTTCTGAAGATATACAACACAAATTTTAATTTAATTTAATCTAAACATATTAATTTTTATAATATCATATTTCATGATATTGAAAGGGGGAGGTTTGGTCTCAATCACACACATTTATATTTGATACATATATGTGTTTACAGGATACTTTAATAATTAATATTTCAAGTACAAAGGAAGAATTGGGAATAAAAAAATATATTTGAAGTATATCATAATGCATTTATATACTAAGAGAAGTGTATTATTTGCAAGGTTACATGACTTAATTATTTTTTTATAGGATACTGATAGGCATGGTAATCCTATAAGATACTGGTAACATTAAGGTTATGTATTATTTTTATTTCAATGTATTATTTTTTATTTCAATTTTTTATTTTTATTCCAATTTTCATTTTTTCTTTTATTCCTATTTTTTATATTAATTATTATTTAATATTCACATTTTTAATCAAAATCTCAAATTATACAATTTTTATTTTTTCTTCAGATTTTAAATATCTCAATTGAGAAGACACTTCAATATTTAGTTCAGTAATATCTAATATAAGAATATTACTTTATTAAATATGAATCATATTAAAAGGGAAAAGTTCCATTTTTTGGAAGAAAAGATATTTCCTTCATCAATAGATATACAATTGTTTATTTCCTAGTAACACATTATTTTTATATTAGTATGTTAACACAATAAGGATGAAATATTACTTATAGTTACACATTTCCTTATAGTAGGTTATTTAATAAATAATAGACAAATCAAATAAATTAAATTAGAGTAATAAAGATGGAAGATCAAGGTACATCTAGGTTTACCTTCCTATATTTACAAATAATATATATTATATTTTTAATCAATAATAATTTATAATGGGTATTATTGTGTTTTGATGGTATCATCCAGTCTTTTCTAAAAGGTTATTTGCTTTGATTTATAATTTACAAATGATCTAACTAAAAGCCACATTGTTGCCTTTCATATTTATAATATGATACATGTTATAGGTACACATTATATTATTTCATACTTTATATTATATTTTGGTTACATTCAACACATTGCCACCTATGGGTTTGGAAGGGTAATGCACCAACGACAAAAAAGTCATTACAAGAAAATACTATTGTCTATACCATTATGCAGTATTTTATCATTCTGAGTATCAATTATATTAATACTTTTACGATAATAATAATGACATGGTATTATAGTATTAGAGTTATGATACGCTGTGACATTTATTAGTGATAGTTATTGCCATATTTGGTATTTAGATTAGGGAGTGAAATCTTCAATCAAGATTACAAAAGATAAAACGACTTTATATTTTTCCTAAAGTTAAAAGGGATTCTGCAAAAAGGTCCAAAAGGTAACGTCTCAAATAAGACTGTGTAACATACAAAATACACTTACCGTGCTTGCATCTCAGAAACATAGTGCTCTTTTGGTTCAAGGATGGACAATGACACATGGTCTGTGCATTAAGACCTCCCTAAAGTTACTAAGAAGAGCAATGACGTGTTAAAGTTAACCCCTGTCGTGCTGACCAAGAACGTCTTAACATCTGTTATTCGACAACAGGCAGCATGGAGGATAAAAGGTGACTAATGTAAATTGCACTGCACAGACATCAAAGACTTCTGCTATTCTTCTACAAGTCACGAACTGTGGTTTATCAACATTGGCTATGGACTTTGTAATAAAGAATAAAGTTTATGGACTTTGATCTAACGATGATAAATGCAATACGGGACTGTATTAAATTGGTAACCATTCATTTTTATCAAAGGATTTATTTCTAAGAGACTGTGTATATGCCGGATTACATCGGAGATAAGAAGACATCAACTCAGAGGACATCATTTGGTGACCGGATTTGGTTTTTTGCATTTCTTTTTAGGTCTAGCGAAGTATAGTTTTATACATTTTTATATGATTGATCAGTCACAGCCTGTCATAACATGAATCCACATTATTATATTATTGAACTTACATGAATAATGCAAATTAATTATTCTTCATCATTATTATTGATATTAATCCGTTATTGCCAAATAAGGAAAGAAGATTTGTTATTTTAATGATGTATTAATTAATTTCGGGGTTACTCCACCCGCTTCAAGGGGGGTTTGTAAAAACATTGAAATTAATACATCAAGTTATCAAATATTTCATAGTAAGACATATACGTTCATAGTTCTGTTTATGTTGGAGGGCATAGGTTATTAATAAAGTTTATAAGGGATAAATATGCCCATATTGAATATACTTGAGTGCTGAGCATGGAGGGATATATTTGAATCCTTCCCGAAGCTTCCCGAAGTTTCCAGAAGGTTACGTAATATGGAACTATATTCAACTGTGTTACACTAGAATGCCCTATATGGTCTGAACAGCTGGTATATAATGCACGATGGAGGGGGCTACTGGTCGCTCTCCACATTGCCTGCTGTGAGAAGACTCGAGGCTGCAAAGATGAAGACACGCTAAGAGAAGACACCCCCTGCCTTGCCATTCAGGACCCAAAGAAAGATGGGTAAAGACTTCCCATTGATCAGTATGGACTAAATGAACTCTTATTTTTGCGTAAGCTATCAAAGTATATTATTTTTCCTTTCTGTAACTGAACCCTGGCAACCATTTTTAAATAGATAAAATACATTTATTTTTTACATTTTTGAGGTCTTTTCATTCATGCGCCTTTACGTATTTGAAGAAAAATATATTTAAGAGTATATTTTTTTAACAACCCACCCCTTATCCACCCAAAGCCGTGGCCATTTGCTAACACACCAATGTGTCCGAAAAATTGCCCCAAAACCCGATGCCCCCGCCGCAACCGTAAACAGTTCCAGCTGGCTATTTGACAATGCCTTGCTCATCCATAACGTCCGTCCGTTGTATCGTTCGAGGAATGCATCCCACACCAGCAAATCTCCTTTCATCACCTTTGTCAGTCTGACAAAATTATTCGGCGCAATCACCCCTGCCGTCGCGCTCGCCAGTCGCCTATTAAATATTTGCCCCATCGGCATAATGCGACAGGCAAAATTCAACTTCCCAAGCACTGGCTGCAAATCCCGCAACCGCACCTTCTTAGCCCGGTACAACAACTGCACCGACGCCTTCAAATCACGCAGCTTGCCCTCCGGCAATCGGCATTCCATAGCCACCGTGTCAATTTCAATGCCCAGGAAACACAGGGACGTCACTGGCCCTTCCATTTTCTCCTGTGCCAGCGGAATGCCCAGGCTTCCTGCAATGCGTTCTAACGTAAATAACAACAAGGAACAAACCGAAGAGCCTGCTGGGCCCACGCAAAAGAAATCATCCAAATAATGTATTACTGAGTGGACACCCGCCACATCCCTGACTACCCATTCCACAAACGAACTAAACGCTTCAAAATAAGTGCACGAAATAGAACAACCCATGGGCAGGCACCGGTCCACATAGTATTCGCCATCCCACATGCACCCCAAAAGGTGAAAAACTCCGGGTGCACCGGAAGTAACCGAAAAGCTGCTTCCACGTCTGCCTTAGCCATCAGGGCCCCTTGCCCGGCTACCCGCACTAACTCCAACGCCTTGTCAAACGATACATAACTGACCGCCGACAACTCAGGTGAAATCCCGTCGTTCACCGACAACCCAGCCAGGTAAGAGAGATGATGAATGAGCCGAAACTTGTTCGGCTCCTTCTTGGGTACCACTCCAAGCGACGAAATCCTCAAGTTGGGGAGTGGCGGGTCCTTGAACGGACCCGCCATCCTCCCCAACTCCACCTCTTTCTGCAGCTTTTCCATCACCACCTCCAGATGTTCTTTTGCGGACCTCAAATTACCCGGGCGAAACACCGGCGCCCCAGATTCAAACGGAATCCGGAAACATTCCTCAAAACCCGTCGCCAACAGCTCCACCGCCCGACCATCCGGATATCTATTTAAATAGGGAAGCATCGCCTCGACCTTCACTGGCGTCCTCCCTTTTTCCAGAACCTTCCCCCAACTTTCCTTTCCCCTTTTTGAAACACCTGGCGAAAGAGTGGGAACCTCCACAACCGGAACACTCATGTTTGAACCGACACGCTGCCCCAAACTTACATTGCCCCTCATTAAATTGCCAACATGCCCCTTTCTTTTGTCCAGCCGAGGACCCGCCACTCGCACCCGGGCTCCCGGCACCCCCTCGAAAGGGCTGCGCCGGAGCCATCATTAAACGCATCCACAGAGAAATATCTTTGTGGTCCCACCGGATGCCAGGCCGCAGAGCCTTCCTTGCCGGAACTGCTTGTCATATCGCAGCCAGCCTAAACCACCATACACCCTGTATGCCTCGCCGATCGAGTCCATATAACCGAAAAGGGCAGAACAATGCTCCGGCTACTTTTCCCCAACCACGCTGGCTAATATCGCAAAGGCCTGTAGCCAGTTAGTAAAAGTTCTCGGGATCAACATATACCTCCTTTTTTCCTCATCCTCCTTTTCTTTTTTAGAGTCACACGGCTGAAGGCTGGTATTCTCAGGATGGGGAGCTCCACGTTATGGGGAGCCCCCCAGCCTAACAATATCAGCCAGCAGTCGCCCGGAATTGCCGCATCCATTAGATGCGACAGTCCTGGGACTCTACCCGGCTCATCCCGAATTCCCCTGGTACAGTGGTAAACGGGGTAATAAGGAGTTAATGGCAGCAGCCCATAGCTGCTACTAAGTCCAAGGTTAATCATGGCAGGCGTCTCCCTGAGATACCTTCCATGATTAACCTGTAAGTTAAAAAAAATAAACACACACATCCAAGAAATCCTTTATTTGGAATGAAAGACAAAAAAGCACCCTCTTTCACCACTTTAATAACCCCTCAAAAACACCTCCAGGTCCGACGTAATCCACGCAAGGTCCCACAATACTTTAAGCTCTGCTACATCGGAAGCTGACAGGAGTGGCAGTAGAACACCGCCTCTCCTGTCAGCTCCATGTAGCAAGTGAAGTGAGTAGCGCGATCAGCTGGGCTGTCACTGAGGTAACTCGCGGCCACCGCTCTCAGGTGGAGGACTGCAGCTGTGACCGCGAGCAACCTGAGGGAAAGCACAGCTGATCGCCCGGCTCACTACACTCACTCAGGGGATTTGCGATCACAGGTGAGTCCTTCATGTGTGACCCCAAATCGCTTTTTCGGCTGCGTTCTGAGACGCACAGGCAGTGACTTACACGAGGCGGAATTGAACGCAAAGTGCGCACATGGCCTATAGGTCTTGGAAAATGGCAAAAAAAAGCGCAATTCATTTTTTCGACAAATTTCAGGATTTTTTTTCACCACTTAAATAAAAAAAAAACAAAAAAACAACTATACATATTTGGTGTACTCAATGACCTGGGGAAACATACTGCCAGGTTTGTTTTACTATATAGTGAACATGGTAAATAAAATACCCCTAAAACAATTGTGGAATTGCACATTTTTTTGCAATTTCACCGCACTTGGATTTTTTTCCATGTTTTCCAGTACAATATGTGGCAGAATGAATGGTGTCATTCAAAAGTACAACTCGTCTTGTAAAAAACAAGCCCATATATGGCTATAGTCCTCTATAAAGTATAAAGCACCCCAATAATCCTTCATATAGTATAATGTACGGCCTATGGATCTCCATATAGTACAATATACCCCCCATATTCCTCCATCAAGAAAAGAGGAAAACGATCAAGAGCCCAATCATACAAGGATAGTAGTTGTATCAAATATTAATTTTATTATCACATATATTTATTTATTTTAATTTATACAAGTACTTTTTTCGGACAACTAGTGTGCACCATAAATATATACATATAAAACGGAACTATAGATATTAGTCTCTAACATATATACCCAAGAATAATATCTGGATAAGGATAAATCTATATAATACTAATCAATTATATATCTACAGGGCTGAAAAGAACCATGTGCAGACTGCACAGACAAAAACAAAGAACCATTGCATCCAAATAAAGGCCCGTCCTAATGAAATAAAGACAGACACCATTTTGTTGGCAGATATCGGTCACAGCTTTACTGATATATTATTATTTTACAAACTTTTCCAAACTCATTAAAACTTGTAAAACATATTTTATAAACTTTTTCCAAACTCTTTAGAACTTGTAAAACATAACTTGACTCCAGGTGAGAAGGGACACTCTACCACAGGACCAAGGACTTCCGCTCTCTCACCAGAATGCTGTTGACACATGCCAAGGAGGAGACCAGTCTCAAACTGAACTCCGACCCCCACCATTTGGAAAAAAGGCTTGCTCCAGGCCGCCCTGGATCATAGATAAAATTGTATCCAGACCGATATCTGCCAAGAGTACACCATCTTGAAGCATTAACCTTCGGTTGTCACCTTCCAACTAAAATCATCGGAGCAGACAACTGCCTGCTGATGGCAACCACCTCCAACAAGACCTGAGCCATCTCAGGCCTCGAACCCAACCACTAAGCAGTTCGACAGAGTAGAATCCAAGATTGCGACTGTTACCAGCTCTCTGAACAGCCCAAAACACGTAGAAATTGCCAACAATCCAAAAACCTTTTTTTTTTTTATAGCAATGCCGAACCTTTAAAGAAATTAAAGTAAATGTGCTATGAAATTGGTTACTTCCTGCAATAAATCGTGCGATGCATATCTGACAAAAAAAGCAGAGCGCAATTTACCAATATGCACTGTATATCAGAGTCTGATAAAGCCCGCCCTGGCAGCCTTAGTGGCTGCCACAATGAAAAGGAATGAGTCCCAAAGTGATCAGGGGGTGAAAAAACCGCAAGCGGTGAGGCAGCACCGAAAAAAGGAGCGGTAAACTGGTACCTAGTAAGGGGGGAACCATCCTAATAAACTAACAGTGAGGTACCAGTAGACCGACAAACGAAAATTCCATCAAACGCAAAGGGCAGGTAGAGCCAGGGGAAGGAACAGTCTAATCCCAGAATCTCTGGCCACTTGGTCAGTTTGGGCTCCTGAATGCGGATACGCATGAAGGGTCAATAAGTAGTATGGCACACAATTGAAGGCAACAAAACTATTCTTGGACGGTGTGGCGAGTTCGCTGACTCTGAGGGCCCAGAAAAGGCCAAGTTAAAGGTTGTGGACAACAGGGATATCTCCCGTGGGATTGAACAAACAGCCTGCATAGTCGATTAACTGAAGAAGCATCAGGTAAAAAAATTGGGATGCCTCTTATCTATGGATTGGTGGGACTTAAACCAGCCATTAAAGGGATTTGCAAACAACAAGATTTAGTAACATAGAACATCCCATCAAAAAATGAAACAAAATACAAATAAATGCTTCTGGGCTACAGAGGCGGAAGAACCAAAGTTATAAAGGTGCATCAAATATTAGAGGGTAACCTCCGAACAGGTAAAGTTATCAGAACCGAGGGACCAGCTACCAGCATACCTATACCTAACCACTGTTTCACGCCTATCCATAAAGTTGCCACTTTGAAGGGGGATCTGAAGTCCTAATCTCTGTCAGGAGTTGGTCCCGACAAGATCTCGCAGCGGTGTGGCAATGGCAACCAACCGGGCTGGCATTGGGTACCAGCTGAAAAATCCTGCAAACAGAAATGAGACAATCAATATGGAGCATTACTCTGAGAACCCGTAGCCCATGCTCGGATCCAAATGTGTATTGTATGCAGAGTAACATCAAACAAAATATTCCAGTTGGCTAGTGACTTGTGGCAAAACTCCACAGCAATGACAATAGGGAACGATTCTGAAAGGGAAAAATTAGCAGTAAAACAAAAAGTTAACAAGGTGAGGGCCAGGGTCAGGGCACCACTGATTGCCAAAAACAGCGCTAAAACCATCAGAAAAAAGACGCATTGGTGAGCAAAAATAAAACCTGGTTAGACACCACAGAACACATGTTGAACATGCACTCATTAAGGTGAAAAGGAATTGAGACCAAATCAGTAAGTCAGAAGTAATACGTAATCCTGTGGTCAGGGTGAAGCGCCCCTAGTGGACAATGAGAGGCGGTGAACTGCATTTGGCGCAATGTAACTTTCCTTTAAAGACACAATAACTTATAACTATACTATGCCTGTAATTCTAATTAGCTCGGGCTGTAATTCTGACCTCTCTAATGCTGCGGTTCAGTAATATAACATCACATAAGCAACAAAATTGTCCAACAGAATTACCAATTAAACAAAGTGAATGTATTTTCATGGTATGTAGAAAATCCCTTTAAGCTGCACCGTACAAAAACAAAACCCACACTCAATTGAAACAGGGTCTGAATCTTTCGTGCCCTACGTTTGTTTGGGGGCAAAGGGACAACAAACTCAATATCAACTGAAAAAATGTCAAAAATTGTTTGCATTCATCGAAGTCACTAGAGCAATTAAAGAAAATCATCAAGTAGTGAGTGACAAATTTTGAGACCGTCTCACACCACCGCACCCATTGAAGAAATGAACTGAAGAGTTCAAAATAATGGAATGACATAAAGCATCCCATGGGAAGTCAAGAATCGCAACAAAAATTGCCCTACATGCAACAACCCAAACTATGGAACAGTACGGATGAACAGGTAACGGACAAAACACAGATTCGATATCAGATTAAGCAAAAGTGCACTGCGTCCGAACTCCCGTATAAGAGAAATTACACTGTAAAAAGACACAGAAATCAAAGCTTACTCAGGAGGGATACCATGATTAACAGACCCACCGTGTGGGTGAAATACAGTAGGTGGTGTATCAATTGAAATCTACCCGGTTCTGTTCCTTTTAGCGACAATAAGGGAGCAATTAGGAAAATTAAATGGAATAAATAAAGTGAAAGAAAAATACAAAACTGATATGACCAGCCACATCCTTATTGGGATATTTGTCAAGCCACAAGGGGCATCTCTGATACCTTTACCGGGGTCGTCTGAGACATTTGTACCATTTTACCGAGGACCTTGGAAGGAGAGTGAGTGCATCTAACAGCCAAATGGCTCCGCAGCAAGCAGAACACTCGTGCTAGTATTGCATAACCCAAAGAACCGGAAGTGTCAATCATTAAACAACCAACACGCTCCTGGGCGGCGCACGGCTACCATGGCTGGACCTTGTGAAGCTCCCGGCACAGTGGCCGTGGATTGAAAAAAGTGGTATACTGGCTTCTGTACGGTCATTAACCTAAGCCAGAAATCCATGGCTTGGACACCCAAACCAATGCCAGGGTGTAGGAGCAAGCCGACGCTGAAAATCCTCATAATACGAACTACACCCATAACCACCGTGAGTTTATAGGAACTATAAATTAGGTATTGATAAATGAACATTTCAGGACCACGGTCGGGATGTTTCTGACCCAGGACTGAAAAACCTGTAGCCAATTACTAATCGTTCTCGTGACCCTGGGTTTCTTATCATAAGTACTGGGACAAATATAAACGTGACTTAGTCGACATGATGCTATCACAGGGGGAGTATCCATCAAAACACCACCGCTGACGTGACAGCACAAGACCGCCAGGCATCCTCGAAGCGCCCGATCTCTCAAACAATGAAGATGGAGAATGCCACCTTAAGGAGCTGTAATGCCTTAATCCCCCAAGCCTCCGTGAACACACCGGATGTTGATGTGGATGCCATCTCTGTGGAATTCACCGTAGATACACCACCGCTGACGTGGGAAGGGGCATACCTCACATCCCCGGGCTGTTCAGTAGCAGACCAATTCCTCTGTGTCCTTGTAGGCTGCACCATAGATGTTCGTGCACACTCAGTCACCCTCGAGACGCTTGAGCCCTCAAAAGGAATTCAAAAGGCGACTTCTACCAGATGAGTGTGAACGCCGGCTTCTGTGTGTACGGGAGAAGTTCCGTGAAGAATGCCTCAAGCGCCTCCTGCACCAATCCGGCGAGCGACGCTGATCGTGCAGATCCGACCGATGCAAGGCTATGTGCCCACGCTGCGTTCTATCCCTACAGAAATTTCCGCAGTGATCTGAACAGCACACGTGCGCCCCAAACCGCCGCAGAAAGTCCGTACTGAAAAGCCGATTTCATGCGCTCCGCACGCAGCCCCCCCATAGACAGAGCAGGGGCTGCATGCAGAGCGCACCAAAGAAGCGACATATCACTTCTTAGAACGCAGCGCCCCGGCAGTAGCCGAAGCGCTGCGCTCCAATACGCCATGTGGGCATGAATTATGCACAATCTTCATAGCTTGTGCTGGGGACGCAGGACGCATGCAGCCACGCTGCGGTGCAGAACGCAGCGTAACTGCATGAAAACACGCCACGTGGGCACATAGCCCAACGCAGAGGGGAAGCGGGACCGATAACTGGTAGGACATAAGCAGGACCCCTGTGGTCTGCAAGGATTTAGACATTGTGAAAGTAGCTGTGGATGTGAAGAAGGGGGCAGCTTGGGCATCAACGGTTAATTGAGAACGTGGCAGACCATCACAGGTATGCAGCACAGGAGGGGATTTAGGGGTGGGGGGGTGTTCACTATTTGGAGGCTCTGAGCCAGGGATACAGGCTGGTGAGCAGACACACTGCCCAAAACCTGCAGAAGAGGAAGTGGTGTCATTGTCCATGGCAGTATATGAGGGGTTAAAGTAATACTGCTGTGATGCTAATGCACTAGACGTGCTGGGAGCTGCAGGGGAGATGAAGGGGGCGTGGAGCAAACTGTGCTGTGTGAAAACAACAGGGAGGGAGGCTGAGGGAGCAACAGTTGTGAGGTGTTTATTAAAGCCTGCCTGCCGTGCTAAAGGCAGGGGCAGGAAAAAACAGGGATGCACGTGGGGCAGGGGGCCCGAGGGAAGCACCTAGGAGAAGAAACACTTCCCCGGCAGGTGCTGCAGCTGTCTGCAACATAGCCCCTAGCTGTAACTGAGGAGAGCTGAGCTCTGCAAATAAATGAGCCAGTCATTCCTAACCTTCATGCCACGCATGGGCCTGCAGCGTCTCAAGGATGTGAAGGTCCATCGGGTTTCTCCTGCTTCCACCAGGCAGAGCTGCTCCGGATCCTGGGATACCAGGGCAAGAGGCCGGACACCGGCCCAGACCCCAATATATAGGTAGAAATTACACCCTATAGGTGGGATTGGGAATTCGGGAGGGGCCAGGACGGAGTCCCCTCCCAAACACAGGAAGAGCAGGGCCTGGACGGGAGAGGGGGCTGGACAAAAACAGCATTGGGGTTAACCCCTTGCTGCACAGTCTGGGGCAGTTTCATTATGCACTACACTGCCCACCAGACATTCAATATCAGAGCATACTGTGTCAAATATCAATCATTGCTAGATATCACAATATATCATGATTGATGCATGACAAACACAAAATAAATAATTGTGTCCATACCACAATGAATCGCTGAGGCTCTACTGAACAACCAATTAATCCTGCCTGTCACATGGATCTAAATAGCGCTGCTGCATAGTAAACTCAGAATAAATAGTTGTGTCCGGACCACAAAGGGTCACTGTTGCTACACGGAACAGCCAGATATCCTGTGGTATCATGTGGATCTAAGCGGCATTCCCTGCACCAAGGCAGTTACGCCCGCCCAGGTTCACATAAGGTACCAAGGCAGTTACGCCCGCCCAGGTTCACATAAGGTACTAAGGCAGTTACGCCCGCTCAGGTTCACATAAGGCACCAAGGCAGTTACGCTCAGGTTCACATAAGGTTTTCATCAAGATAAACACAGCATTACAGAAAGGTTACATATATACACATGGATTGAAAAAATTACCATTAAACAGAGAATATCACCGCACTTGGATTTTTTTCCATGTTTTCCAGTACAATATGTGGCAGAATGAATGGTGTCATTCAAAAGTACAACTCGTCTTGTAAAAAACAAGCCCATATATGGCTATAGTCCTCTATAAAGTATAAAGCACCCCAATAATCCTTCATATAGTATAATGTACGGCCTATGGATCTCCATATAGTACAATATACCCCCCATATTCCTCCATCAAGAAAAGAGGAAAACGATCAAGAGCCCAATCATACAAGGATAGTAGTTGTATCAAATATTAATTTTATTATCACATATATTTATTTATTTTAATTTATACAAGTACTTTTTTCGGACAACTAGTGTGCACCATAAATATATACATATAAAACGGAACTATAGATATTAGTCTCTAACATATATACCCAAGAATAATATCTGGATAAGGATAAATCTATATAATACTAATCAATTATATATCTACAGGGCTGAAAAGAACCATGTGCAGACTGCACAGACAAAAACAAAGAACCATTGCATCCAAATAAAGGCCCGTCCTAATGAAATAAAGACAGACACCATTTTGTTGGCAGATATCGGTCACAGCTTTACTGATATATTATTATTTTACAAACTTTTCCAAACTCATTAAAACTTGTAAAACATATTTTATAAACTTTTTCCAAACTCTTTAGAACTTGTAAAACATAACTTGACTCCAGGTGAGAAGGGACACTCTACCACAGGACCAAGGACTTCCGCTCTCTCACCAGAATGCTGTTGACACATGCCAAGGAGGAGACCAGTCTCAAACTGAACTCCGACCCCCACCATTTGGAAAAAAGGCTTGCTCCAGGCCGCCCTGGATCATAGATAAAATTGTATCCAGACCGATATCTGCCAAGAGTACACCATCTTGAAGCATTAACCTTCGGTTGTCACCTTCCAACTAAAATCATCGGAGCAGACAACTGCCTGCTGATGGCAACCACCTCCAACAAGACCTGAGCCATCTCAGGCCTCGAACCCAACCACTAAGCAGTTCGACAGAGTAGAATCCAAGATTGCGACTGTTACCAGCTCTCTGAACAGCCCAAAACACGTAGAAATTGCCAACAATCCAAAAACCTTTTTTTTTTTTTATAGCAATGCCGAACCTTTAAAGAAATTAAAGTAAATGTGCTATGAAATTGGTTACTTCCTGCAATAAATCGTGCGATGCATATCTGACAAAAAAAGCAGAGCGCAATTTACCAATATGCACTGTATATCAGAGTCTGATAAAGCCCGCCCTGGCAGCCTTAGTGGCTGCCACAATGAAAAGGAATGAGTCCCAAAGTGATCAGGGGGTGAAAAAACCGCAAGCGGTGAGGCAGCACCGAAAAAAGGAGCGGTAAACTGGTACCTAGTAAGGGGGGAACCATCCTAATAAACTAACAGTGAGGTACCAGTAGACCGACAAACGAAAATTCCATCAAACGCAAAGGGCAGGTAGAGCCAGGGGAAGGAACAGTCTAATCCCAGAATCTCTGGCCACTTGGTCAGTTTGGGCTCCTGAATGCGGATACGCATGAAGGGTCAATAAGTAGTATGGCACACAATTGAAGGCAACAAAACTATTCTTGGACGGTGTGGCGAGTTCGCTGACTCTGAGGGCCCAGAAAAGGCCAAGTTAAAGGTTGTGGACAACAGGGATATCTCCCGTGGGATTGAACAAACAGCCTGCATAGTCGATTAACTGAAGAAGCATCAGGTAAAAAAATTGGGATGCCTCTTATCTATGGATTGGTGGGACTTAAACCAGCCATTAAAGGGATTTGCAAACAACAAGATTTAGTAACATAGAACATCCCATCAAAAAATGAAACAAAATACAAATAAATGCTTCTGGGCTACAGAGGCGGAAGAACCAAAGTTATAAAGGTGCATCAAATATTAGAGGGTAACCTCCGAACAGGTAAAGTTATCAGAACCGAGGGACCAGCTACCAGCATACCTATACCTAACCACTGTTTCACGCCTATCCATAAAGTTGCCACTTTGAAGGGGGATCTGAAGTCCTAATCTCTGTCAGGAGTTGGTCCCGACAAGATCTCGCAGCGGTGTGGCAATGGCAACCAACCGGGCTGGCATTGGGTACCAGCTGAAAAATCCTGCAAACAGAAATGAGACAATCAATATGGAGCATTACTCTGAGAACCCGTAGCCCATGCTCGGATCCAAATGTGTATTGTATGCAGAGTAACATCAAACAAAATATTCCAGTTGGCTAGTGACTTGTGGCAAAACTCCACAGCAATGACAATAGGGAACGATTCTGAAAGGGAAAAATTAGCAGTAAAACAAAAAGTTAACAAGGTGAGGGCCAGGGTCAGGGCACCACTGATTGCCAAAAACAGCGCTAAAACCATCAGAAAAAAGACGCATTGGTGAGCAAAAATAAAACCTGGTTAGACACCACAGAACACATGTTGAACATGCACTCATTAAGGTGAAAAGGAATTGAGACCAAATCAGTAAGTCAGAAGTAATACGTAATCCTGTGGTCAGGGTGAAGCGCCCCTAGTGGACAATGAGAGGCGGTGAACTGCATTTGGCGCAATGTAACTTTCCTTTAAAGACACAATAACTTATAACTATACTATGCCTGTAATTCTAATTAGCTCGGGCTGTAATTCTGACCTCTCTAATGCTGCGGTTCAGTAATATAACATCACATAAGCAACAAAATTGTCCAACAGAATTACCAATTAAACAAAGTGAATGTATTTTCATGGTATGTAGAAAATCCCTTTAAGCTGCACCGTACAAAAACAAAACCCACACTCAATTGAAACAGGGTCTGAATCTTTCGTGCCCTACGTTTGTTTGGGGGCAAAGGGACAACAAACTCAATATCAACTGAAAAAATGTCAAAAATTGTTTGCATTCATCGAAGTCACTAGAGCAATTAAAGAAAATCATCAAGTAGTGAGTGACAAATTTTGAGACCGTCTCACACCACCGCACCCATTGAAGAAATGAACTGAAGAGTTCAAAATAATGGAATGACATAAAGCATCCCATGGGAAGTCAAGAATCGCAACAAAAATTGCCCTACATGCAACAACCCAAACTATGGAACAGTACGGATGAACAGGTAACGGACAAAACACAGATTCGATATCAGATTAAGCAAAAGTGCACTGCGTCCGAACTCCCGTATAAGAGAAATTACACTGTAAAAAGACACAGAAATCAAAGCTTACTCAGGAGGGATACCATGATTAACAGACCCACCGTGTGGGTGAAATACAGTAGGTGGTGTATCAATTGAAATCTACCCGGTTCTGTTCCTTTTAGCGACAATAAGGGAGCAATTAGGAAAATTAAATGGAATAAATAAAGTGAAAGAAAAATACAAAACTGATATGACCAGCCACATCCTTATTGGGATATTTGTCAAGCCACAAGGGGCATCTCTGATACCTTTACCGGGGTCGTCTGAGACATTTGTACCATTTTACCGAGGACCTTGGAAGGAGAGTGAGTGCATCTAACAGCCAAATGGCTCCGCAGCAAGCAGAACACTCGTGCTAGTATTGCATAACCCAAAGAACCGGAAGTGTCAATCATTAAACAACCAACACGCTCCTGGGCGGCGCACGGCTACCATGGCTGGACCTTGTGAAGCTCCCGGCACAGTGGCCGTGGATTGAAAAAAGTGGTATACTGGCTTCTGTACGGTCATTAACCTAAGCCAGAAATCCATGGCTTGGACACCCAAACCAATGCCAGGGTGTAGGAGCAAGCCGACGCTGAAAATCCTCATAATACGAACTACACCCATAACCACCGTGAGTTTATAGGAACTATAAATTAGGTATTGATAAATGAACATTTCAGGACCACGGTCGGGATGTTTCTGACCCAGGACTGAAAAACCTGTAGCCAATTACTAATCGTTCTCGTGACCCTGGGTTTCTTATCATAAGTACTGGGACAAATATAAACGTGACTTAGTCGACATGATGCTATCACAGGGGGAGTATCCATCAAAACACCACCGCTGACGTGACAGCACAAGACCGCCAGGCATCCTCGAAGCGCCCGATCTCTCAAACAATGAAGATGGAGAATGCCACCTTAAGGAGCTGTAATGCCTTAATCCCCCAAGCCTCCGTGAACACACCGGATGTTGATGTGGATGCCATCTCTGTGGAATTCACCGTAGATACACCACCGCTGACGTGGGAAGGGGCATACCTCACATCCCCGGGCTGTTCAGTAGCAGACCAATTCCTCTGTGTCCTTGTAGGCTGCACCATAGATGTTCGTGCACACTCAGTCACCCTCGAGACGCTTGAGCCCTCAAAAGGAATTCAAAAGGCGACTTCTACCAGATGAGTGTGAACGCCGGCTTCTGTGTGTACGGGAGAAGTTCCGTGAAGAATGCCTCAAGCGCCTCCTGCACCAATCCGGCGAGCGACGCTGATCGTGCAGATCCGACCGATGCAAGGCTATGTGCCCACGCTGCGTTCTATCCCTACAGAAATTTCCGCAGTGATCTGAACAGCACACGTGCGCCCCAAACCGCCGCAGAAAGTCCGTACTGAAAAGCCGATTTCATGCGCTCCGCACGCAGCCCCCCCATAGACAGAGCAGGGGCTGCATGCAGAGCGCACCAAAGAAGCGACATATCACTTCTTAGAACGCAGCGCCCCGGCAGTAGCCGAAGCGCTGCGCTCCAATACGCCATGTGGGCATGAATTATGCACAATCTTCATAGCTTGTGCTGGGGACGCAGGACGCATGCAGCCACGCTGCGGTGCAGAACGCAGCGTAACTGCATGAAAACACGCCACGTGGGCACATAGCCCAACGCAGAGGGGAAGCGGGACCGATAACTGGTAGGACATAAGCAGGACCCCTGTGGTCTGCAAGGATTTAGACATTGTGAAAGTAGCTGTGGATGTGAAGAAGGGGGCAGCTTGGGCATCAACGGTTAATTGAGAACGTGGCAGACCATCACAGGTATGCAGCACAGGAGGGGATTTAGGGGTGGGGGGGTGTTCACTATTTGGAGGCTCTGAGCCAGGGATACAGGCTGGTGAGCAGACACACTGCCCAAAACCTGCAGAAGAGGAAGTGGTGTCATTGTCCATGGCAGTATATGAGGGGTTAAAGTAATACTGCTGTGATGCTAATGCACTAGACGTGCTGGGAGCTGCAGGGGAGATGAAGGGGGCGTGGAGCAAACTGTGCTGTGTGAAAACAACAGGGAGGGAGGCTGAGGGAGCAACAGTTGTGAGGTGTTTATTAAAGCCTGCCTGCCGTGCTAAAGGCAGGGGCAGGAAAAAACAGGGATGCACGTGGGGCAGGGGGCCCGAGGGAAGCACCTAGGAGAAGAAACACTTCCCCGGCAGGTGCTGCAGCTGTCTGCAACATAGCCCCTAGCTGTAACTGAGGAGAGCTGAGCTCTGCAAATAAATGAGCCAGTCATTCCTAACCTTCATGCCACGCATGGGCCTGCAGCGTCTCAAGGATGTGAAGGTCCATCGGGTTTCTCCTGCTTCCACCAGGCAGAGCTGCTCCGGATCCTGGGATACCAGGGCAAGAGGCCGGACACCGGCCCAGACCCCAATATATAGGTAGAAATTACACCCTATAGGTGGGATTGGGAATTCGGGAGGGGCCAGGACGGAGTCCCCTCCCAAACACAGGAAGAGCAGGGCCTGGACGGGAGAGGGGGCTGGACAAAAACAGCATTGGGGTTAACCCCTTGCTGCACAGTCTGGGGCAGTTTCATTATGCACTACACTGCCCACCAGACATTCAATATCAGAGCATACTGTGTCAAATATCAATCATTGCTAGATATCACAATATATCATGATTGATGCATGACAAACACAAAATAAATAATTGTGTCCATACCACAATGAATCGCTGAGGCTCTACTGAACAACCAATTAATCCTGCCTGTCACATGGATCTAAATAGCGCTGCTGCATAGTAAACTCAGAATAAATAGTTGTGTCCGGACCACAAAGGGTCACTGTTGCTACACGGAACAGCCAAATATCCTGTGGTATCATGTGGATCTAAGCGGCATTCCCTGCACCAAGGCAGTTACGCCCGCCCAGGTTCACATAAGGTACCAAGGCAGTTACGCCCGCCCAGGTTCACATAAGGTACTAAGGCAGTTACGCCCGCTCAGGTTCACATAAGGCACCAAGGCAGTTACGCTCAGGTTCACATAAGGTTTTCATCAAGATAAACACAGCATTACAGAATGGTTACATATATACACATGGATTGAAAAAATTACCATTAAACAGAGAATACCACCCAGGAAAAATACATATAGTACTGCGTATTAATTATATATCTACAGGGCTGAAAAGAACGATGTGCAGACATTCAATATCAGAGCATACTGTGTCAAATATCAATCACCAGATATCACAATACAGTTAGGTCCAGAAATATTTGGACAGTGACACAATTTTCGCGAGTTGGGCTCTGCATGCCACCACATTGGATTTGAAATGAAATCTCTACAACAGAATTCAAGTGCAGATTGTAACGTTTAATTTGAAGGTTTGAACAAAAATATCTGATAGAAATTGTAGGAATTGTACACATTTCTTTTCAAACACTCCACATTTTAGGAGGTCAAAAGTAATTGGACAAATAAACCAAACCCAAACAAAATATTTTTATTTTCAATATTTTGTTGCGAATCCTTTGGAGGCAATCACTGCCTTAAGTCTGGAACCCATGGACATCACCAAACGCTGGGTTTCCTCCTTCTTAATGCTTTGCTAGGCCTTTACAGCCGCAGCCTTCAGGTCTTGCTTGTTTGTGGGTCTTTCCGTCTTAAGTCTGGATTTGAGCAAGTGAAATGCATGCTCAATTGGGTTAAGATCTGGTGATTGACTTGGCCATTGCAGAATGTTCCACTTTTTTGCACTCATGAATTCCTGGGTAGCTTTGGCTGTATGCTTGGGGTCATTGTCCATCTGTACTGTGAAGCGCCGTCTGATCAACTTTGCGGCATTTGGCTGAATCTGGGCTGAAAGTATATCCCGGTACACTTCAGAATTCATCCGGCTACTCTTGTCTGCTGTTATGTCATCAATAAACACAAGTGACCCAGTGCCATTGAAAGCCATGCATGCCCATGCCATCACGTTGCCTCCACCATGTTTTACAGAGGATGTGGTGTGCCTTGGATCATGTGCCGTTCCCTTTCTTCTCCAAACTTTTTTCTTCCCATCATTCTGGTACAGGTTGATCTTTGTCTCATCTGTCCATAGAATACTTTTCCAGAACTGAGCTGGCTTCATGAGGAGGTGTTTTTCAGCAAATTTAACTCTGGCCTGTCTATTTTTGGAATTGATGAATGGTTTGCATCTAGATATGAACCCTTTGTATTTACTTTCATGGAGTCTTCTCTTTACTGTTGACTTAGAGACAGATACACCTACTTCACTGAGAGTGTTCTGGACTTCAGTTGATGTTGTGAACGGGTTCTTCTTCACCAAAGAAAGTATGCGGCGATCATCCACCACTGTTGTCATCCGTGGACGCCCAGGCCTTTTTGAGTTCCCAAGCTCACCAGTCAATTCCTTTTTTCTCAGAATGTACCCGACTGTTGATTTTGCTACTCCAAGCATGTCTGCTATCTCTCTGATGGATTTTTTCTTTTTTTTCCGCCTCAGGATGTTCTGCTTCACCTCAATTGAGAGTTCCGTAGACCGCATGTTGTCTGGTCACAGCAACAGCTTCCAAATGCAAAACCACACACCTGTAATCAACCCCAGACCTTTTAACTACTTCATTGATTACAGGTTAACGAGGGAGACGCCTTCAGAGTTAATTGCAGCCCTTAGAGTCCCTTGTCCAATTACTTTTGGTCCCTTGAAAAAGAGGAGGCTATGCATTACAGAGCTATGATTCCTAAACCCTTTCTCCGATTTGGATGTGAAAACTCTCATATTGCAGCTGGGAGTGTGCACTTTCAGCCCATATTATATATAATTGTATTTCTGAACATGTTTTTGTAAACAGTTAAAATAACAAAACTTGTGTCACTGTCCAAATATTTCTGGACCTAACTGTATATCATAAATCCTGTGTTTGATTGATGCATGACAAAACACAAAATAAATAATTGTGTCCATGCCATAATGGATCACTTAGGCTATGTGCCCACGCTGCGGAAAATGCGCGGATTTTGCCGCGGATTTCTCGCGGAAAAGCCGCGGATTTCCCGAAAATCTGCAGCAGCGGCACTTCCCAGCCATTTCTATGGCTTTTTGGAAATGCTGTGCCCATGCTGCGGATTTTTACGCGGTGGATTTGGTGCGGATTTTGATCCGGAAAAATCTGCAACATGTCAATTATTGTTGCGGATTTTGGCTTCAGAATTGAGAAAAAAAAAAAAAAATCCGCACCAAAATCCGCGGCAATTCCGCGGTAAATCCGCACCTTTGAAAAGGTGCGGATTTTGCGGGAAAGCCGCGGATTTTCATGCGAAAAAATCCGCAGAAACATTCTACCGTGGACACATAGCCTAAGGCTCTACTGAACAACCAATTAGTCCTGCCTGTCACATGGATCTAAACAGCGCTGCTGCATAGTAAACTCAGAATAAATAGTTGCATCCGGACCACAAAGGGTCACTGTTGCTACACGGAACAGCCAAATATCCTGTGGTATCATGTGGATCTAAGCGGCATTCACTGCACTAAGGCAGTTACGCCCGCCCAGGTTCACATAAGGTTCACATCAAGATAAACACAGCATTACAACATTGTTATATATGTACACATGGGTTAAAATAGTTACCGTTATAGAGAGAAAACCACCCATATTTATTTATTTAAATTAAAATAAATAAATATATGTGACTTGTATAAATTAAAATAAATATATGTGATAATAAAATTAATATTTGATACAACTACTATCCTTGTATGATTGGGCTCTTGATCGCTTTTTCCTCTTTTCTTGCTGCTTAGTTTACGCGATTTTTGCCCTTATATAGTCCTTATCAATATCTAGTAATATAATGTACACTATTTAGTACAATATTATGTATTTGAAATCACTGTACAGTATATAAACGTTCTCGGTCCTCTTTATAGTATAATGAACCTCCATATATAATCCAATTTGTATGAATCAGCTCACCGTATAAGGCTCAATCCCGATTCCGTCCTGGAGCACGGACAGGCTCTGCCACACCCCAATGAAATGCAGAAAAAAGAGGATGTCCAGCTCTTCAGGCAAAGAATCACGTCTTTATTTCATCATGCAGACACAGAGAATGACATGACCAGCACTACGCGTTTCAGGTGAAAACACTCACCCTTAATTATGATGCTGGAGAGACGGCGCTACAGAGTTTATATGCAAATGCTGATTAGCAGAACAGATGTTTAAATCACTTAAGCACTTTACATATTCGAAAATAAAGCTACCATGAAAGTTATATAAAGTTATATAAAATATATGCAAATGCATGACTATATACATGAATGAATCTGCACATATATGAGGATGCACACAGGAATTTTTTATGTGCATAGCTACAATATATTTTTTTTAAAAATGTATTTATCTCCCCCTCATGTGCTATTGAAAAATCATGCTACCTTTAATTACAATTTTGGGTGCAAAATGACTAGAGTTGCCTAAAATGACCCTTTTTGCGCAAGCGCTGTACTCCAATGAATTTTTAATAAATTTTTTTTAGGCAACTCTGGTCATTTTGCACCCAAAATTGTAATTAAAGGTAGCATGATTTTTCAATAGCACATGAGGGGGAGATAAATACATTTTTTAAAAAAATATTGTAGCTATGCACATAAAAAATTCCTGTGTGCATCCTCATATATGTGCAGATTCATTCATGTATATAGTCATGCATTTGCATATATTTTATGTGCACTTACTTGTAGATGTCATATCTGCATATGTATATTTGTGCACCACAATTAATATGTCAGAATTTATATACATTCCTAACTTAGTCCAGAAAACTATTGATACCTATATTGTATTTTATTTTACATGTAATAACTTTCATGGTAACTTTATTTTTGAATATGTAAAGTGCTTAAGTGATTTAAACATCTGTTCTGCTAATTAGCATTTGCATATAAACTCTGTAGCGCCGTCTCTCCAGCATCATAATTAAGGGTGACTGTTTTCACCTGAAACGCGTAGTGCTGGTCATGTCATTCTCTGTGTCTCCATATATAATGCACCGACCACAGTCCTCCATATAGAATATGCACCTCCATATATAATGCACAGTTCATAGTTATCCATATAGTACAATACACCACATAGTCCTCTATATAGCATAATGCACACCTCATAGTCCTCCATATCGTATAATACACCCCCATAGTTCTCCATATAGTATAATGCACAGCTCATAGACCTCCATATAGTATAATGCATCCCATAATTGTTTATATAGTATAATGCACCCTCCATAGTCCTTCATATAGTATATTGTACCTCCATATATAATGCACAGCTCATAGTCCTCCATATAGTATAATGCACAGCTCATAGTCCTTCATATAGTATAATGCAGTCCGTAGTCCTCGATGTAGTTTAATGTACCCTAATAGTCATCCATATAGTATAATGCACCCCATAGTCCTCCATGTGGTATAATGCAAACCTCATAGTCCGCCATATAGTATAATGCACCCCCATAGTCTTCCACATAGTATATTGCACAGACCATAGACCTACATTTAGTATAATGCACCCCATAGTGCTCCATATAATAAACTGCACTCTCCATAGGTCCTCTATATACAATGCACCTCCCATAGTTCTTCATATAGTATAATGCACCTCCATATACTGTATAATGCACAGCTCATAGTCCTCCATATAGTAGAATACACTGCCAATAGTCCTCCACATAGTAAAATGCACTTCGATATATAATGCACCCCCCATATGTAGTGCACTGCCTTTAGTCCTCCATATAGTATAATTTACAGCCCATAATCCTCCTTATAGTATAATGCACAGCCCATAGTCCTCCATATAGTATAATGCACAGCCCATAGTCTTCCATAAAGTATAATGCACCCCCAATAGTCATCCATATAGTATAATGCACTTCCATATATAATGCACAGCTCATAGTCCTCCATATAGTACAATGCACAGCCCATAGTCCTCCATATAGTATAATGCACAGCCCATAGTCTTCCATAAAGTATAATGCACCCCCAATAGTCATCCATATAGTATAATGCACCTAAATATATAATGCACCTCCATATATAATGCACAGCTCATAGTCCTCCATATAGTACAATGCACAGCCCATAGTCCTCCATATAGTATAATGCACAGCCCATAGTCCTCCATATAGTATAATGCACAGCCCATAGTCCTCCATATAGTATAATGCACAGCCCATAGTCCGATATGTACTATTATGGCCACTGTGTACTCACTGATTTAAAAAATGAATACTCACTTTTCCTATGGTACTCCGCTGCTCTGGTCTTGGCAGCCAGCATTCTAAAGTTGTGTTTTCGCTGCTTTGCACAGTGGCAATGATGAAGTAATGTCATCGTCCCCACTGCGCTGAGCTTTCAGATCTCAGATGCAGATGGAGAATGATGAAAGAGGGAGCTCCACTATCCACTTCTTTCTTCATAATTTCTTTCAACTATATTGGCAGCAGTGATGACTATACAGTTTAAGGTGTGATGCCATGCACCGCTAACTCATGGGCCCCATAAAACCCAGGTGATGCCGCCACTGGAAATACACCACTGGCTAGAGCAGCACATGAAAATTGTGAGCAGTCATGACATTTCCAGGAGCGATTTCCGGTCGTTGATTCTTATATTATTCCAAATTACCATTACCCGTTATCAATAATTGCATCATTTGTCCTTATATCTACGCCTGAATTGCGTAGGAACCACACCTGATACGTATATATACCACTGAATATGACTTGGGATGGTGCATTTCCTCAATATCAATACTTTATTAATTACAGAATTTAAAATTATTTTCCATTGACATACATATGTGTAAACAAGGTCACAAAAATTTCACACTGGACTTGCTCCAATACCACTGTTTTAGGTTCTATTGCTGCACTGACCTGTTATTGGCATATATCATAACCATTCTGCATTAATTGATAAAATTTCTCCTCCATGAGGATACATTAGTGTACTATTTACTGCTCTCTGTTCCTCCCATGTGCTATTAATTTGCACTGAATACTAGTGATTCGTGGGGAGTTTAGTAAGCCTGGGCGATAATGCAGTCAAGCACAGCTTTTACTGACCTGTTAAGTTCTTGATGTGGTTGTGCTGTCTTTTGTCCCAAAAATGGAAAATAATTTTAAATTCTGTAATTAATAAAGTATTGATATTGAGGAAATGCACCATCCCAAGTCATTTTCAGTGGTATATAACCGTTATCAATAATACACGGACACTACTTGCGACTTGGTAGAAATGGCCACAGCAGCCCTTTATTGCCTATTGTTTACACACTAATACAAGGGGGGCGCCGTCCAACGGGCGTCCCCAATATTTAACAATAGGTAATACCATACTAATAATGCAGTACGTAATACAATACGTAACCCTGGGTAGGCCCGGTCCAGAGACCACCATCCACTACCTGTCACCTGAGCCACTGTACCCACCTGTGACTCCCCGGCAACCATCAACTCTGTAATGTAAAAACCCTTGGCAACAACTCTGACCCATATATGAGGCATTGATCACCAACGGAGCAATACCTCCACCCTGCAGACAACCTTGTACCTGCAAGTAACCAGTAACCGGGGCCACCGTACCTTCCCCAGTGGCTCTCCATCCAAACACCAGTAACCAGTAGAGCTCCTCTGGACCAGACCTACCCCGCCGCTGTGACAAAAGACATAATCCCATTATTTATGTTGACCATCACATATAAATCATAGAAATACACATATACTCCCACATTGCCCCCAACTTATTCACCCCACTTACAAGAATCCCCAAATAACAGTATACATCACAATCCCCAAAGAAATACTCTCTCTTGTCTTTTCTCCTGGTTTGTTGTTTTTTTTTGTATACAGCACACTTCCTCCACTCCTTTCTTTTCTCGCTCTTTTTTTTTTTTTTATACAAGACACTTTCTCCACTCCTTTCTTTTTTTTCTCTCTTTTTTTTTTTAACATAATGCCTCATTGAAAATTGAATAATTATACATGCATACAAACACAACAATAATACCAATACACAAGAGCAGGGAGGGTGGGTGGAAAGCTGTCGTCCAGGAAGTGCAAGAGGAGGTAAATGACCCCCACCTCCTCATATATACCCCATGAAGCTCCCCCATTTCCTACCACAGCACTTCACCTCCTAACCTGCGGATCAATACCCCCCCACCTTGCAGGACCCATGCCTGCAAGATCCCTGTAACCGGAGCCACTATATCCTACAAGTGACTCTCCAATCAAATAACGTTATCCGTTAAACCGCCTGTGGACCAAACCTACCCCCGCCACAGGACAGGCCACGTGACACCTTGCGTGGCCTGGATCCCCCCACGCCCCAAACGCTTGCTCCTCCAACCTAAAACAACTGTCAGTCCATCATCCATCGATTACACACTGAGCATCCCATACATGCCCTAGCCATCATTACCAGTTCATCGTACCGCACCGCACTGACTTCACTCTTGGTAGCAGCACACTCTACCTCAAAGTCCTTAGGAACCTATTTGTACCACTAAATTATTTATTTATATTTGTTGTTTGTTTGTTTTTTTTTAAAAAAAAACCCCAAAACATACAAACCACCCGTCACTACGGGCCACACCAAATGACACCATGACCACCCCCATAGCATGGCCACCACAACGTACCAAATCATCTTTAACAGCACGATTCAGCTCCCAAAACAAAACTACGCTCCAGAAACCACCTCATTGTGTTCCACACCATCACACTTAGAGGCCGGTACCACCCCATAATAATAAACCACTTCTAAATAATCCCACCTCCTGTTTCACAGGAGCCCAGCCACGTTACGATAACCCATGTCCTCACCGGCTACAACTAACAACTAACGGCTACATCAGGCACCCTCAGCACTCCATGCCACAAGCTCCCAAATAGATTCTGAGCCCACATCATGCCCCACTTGCAGCAGTTAAACCCATTAACTTCAATGCTGACTGTACCATCGGCTTCCCCCTTAGGAAACCAATAACTGCCGTTTCTTCACCATGATCCCCCTCCTATCCCCAGCAGGATTTAACCATGACAGGAGTTGAAATAACACAAACAAAAATTACACTCGCATCGCCCACTCAACTGGACCACCTCGTACCTTGAATCAAGTTCCACCTGGGACACGGCTAAAATGACCCCCCCACACTTGGAAAGAACTGCGATCCATAGCTTCCCAATCACACCAAAATTATCCTTGCCACATAAACAAGAGAAGAGCATGAAAGGGGGGGTACCATCCTCACACTTCTGTCAGACTCCCTAACCCATGCGTTAAACATACTGCTCCCCCAGAGCAATAAATCACTACCGGTCTCCCCCAACCGATGTATTCCGTCGTAAAACCCTCTAAAGCAGCATAGGCTCAACAATGTCAAATACCACCACCAAACTTCCAACTTACACAATCACCACACTTTCACCCTTTGCTGAAGCAAATATGCCTACCACAGCATTGCTTACGAGTCCAAGGTTCACAAGAACACCTCACCAAGAACAACAAGTTCCCAGCCCAATACTGCCCCCTGGAAACTTGCCTGTACACCACCAGCCTGATAGAGTCCATATGCAACTATGGGCATCAGGATACACAAACGTCACCAAACACCCCGTCCGGGCAATATGAAAATAATAAAGGGGAAAAAACCCGTAACACACAATCCCCTTTTGAGCACTCAGAGTACCCCCTAACAGACATAACAAAACTGGCCACACCAGAGTACCCACTCAAATCCGAACCACCGTAAGGTGCACCATTTTTTCCTGTAGAAAACCTTGCATCCATGAAACCAAATACCCTTGCACTTGTAGAGAAAAACCAGAGCAACACAACTCCCTAGGAGAACCCATCCCAAACACCACACCTACCTTCGGGCCACTCATTCACCCCATTCCTTTTTTTTTTTCTCTTTTATTATACTATATATGTCCATATACCATACATACTATATATGTCCATATACGTATATATATATATATATATATATATATATATATAATCAATACGCCTACACACAACAAAAACTCCGCCAGCCCAAATATACCGCAAGCCCACACACGATAATACAGGATGGCCTTAAGCCACATGACTTACCCTCCAAGCACCATAAGGACCCAATCCTGAAGTCTAACCCATACACTAAATAACCCCCCATAAGCATGGATGACCGAAATACTCCGCCGATCCACAGCCCCAACCTGGCTGATTAACAGATTCCCCCAGCAGCAACCCAAAGCTGGCCCTCCCACAGTAACACCAAATCAGGCCCGCCAAGCCGTCATTCCACCCAGCACCAAACTGCATAGTGGAATAACATGATACTACCCACGTATGGGCCACCGTGATACCATCCACTATCAATCAAACTATCAAAGACCTGTTCAGCACCAGGCTGCCCTTGTACCAACAATACCCCAAACTGTACCAAACAAACCGTGCCTGAGATGCAATTTCAAACCATAAACCCATTACAGCAACCAACACCTCACCTTCCCCAACCTGTGCAATCTCCTCACTTCCATTACTCACAGCAACCCTTACACTATACCTTATATCGCCAAAAACACCACCATGAACAAATCTGCCCCCTGGCCTCCACCGCGTGACCCATAAACCCTTGGAGACCAAGTCTCCAGCAGCCCTAAGAACTAGCTGCGCACTCCAGCCCCCACTACTACACTGATCACTAGGCCCTTCTACCCTATAGCGACCCTCCCTGCTACTAAAAGAAAACAGGATAAATCCTCAGATTGGTCATCTCACACGGCTGCCTCCAGAGGACGCCTTCTGATCAGCCGCCGCCATCCAGTCTTTGCCAGGTCGTTTCCAGGACCCTGACCGTTCAGCTGCCGCCATCGATGCCCGCCGGGTTCGCATACTGAAACCAGGAGCACCGCATCCATCGCCCCGTTCTGGGCCAATCATCGCCTCCACCATGCGGGGTTCTCCCCCTCCTGGGGGAAACTGCTGCCTATGGGAGCTGCCCTGCCGACCCAGAGCCTGCTCCAGGAGAAAACAGCAACTCGCCGGTCGTCCATGTCCATTGTCGGTCCCGGGACAGTCCCTCAAGCTGCAGCCACCGAATGCCCGCTGGGTTTGCCCCCTGAGCCAGGAGCACCGTTGGGCTGATAGTCGCCTCCGCAATGCTGGGCTCTCCCTCCTCCTGGGGGAAGCCGCTACTGATGGGAGCTGCACCGCTGACCCAATGCCTGCTCCAGGAGAGACAGCAGGCCCTGTCTCTCCTCCTCACCGCTGCCTGCAGCGTCCAGTCCTCCGGACCCGCCGATCCAGCCACACAGGAATCTCTGCAGGCTGCCACCCTCCGGCCCCCCCGCGGGGGGTGTAGTGCATCCATCGCCGCCTCGCTCCTAAATCCAGCCCGAGGCCTCGCACCGGAAGTAGGCCCCCGGGATGGACACGCCCCCTTTTTGCCCACTGCGGCCCTGCAGGAGATTCCTCCCGGCAGCCAGAGAAGGCACAGCAAGCTGCTGCCGTCCACTCTGCCGCGGAGGGTCCCCACGGGGGTGGAGGCTCTCAGTTTTCCACCTCTCCCCCACCTACCCCAAAAGACCCCCGGCGAGGTCTGAAAAATAAAACCGCCGCCGGCACTGCAGCACAGAAGGGGGGGGGGGAGAGGGGATGGTGCCGAGGAGAGACCCAGGCAGCCTGGATGTGGGGCTGCGCTGCCTGGGCCCCCTGCACCGCTATGCTGACCAGATCCAAGGATTCATAAGGACGTCATGATGGAGGTTCCCCAGGCTGTCGTCCAGGAAGTGCAAGAGGAGGTAACTGGTCCCCACCTCCTCATATATGCCCCATGAAGCTCCCCCCTTTCCTACCACAGCACCCCATCCCCTAACCAATCACCTTATTCTTCCTCATTCCTATAATAACTATCACCATTTAACCCCATCAAACTCCCTTCCCTCCAGTCTGTCATGTCGCCCCTACACCCTATGGGTTCCATGGCTTTCTCATCTGCCACATACTACTCTGTGACTAGAAATACTGTACTCCTCAAAAATACTAAGAGAAGTATTTTTCCCCTGCTGGAAAATATGCAGTGCGACCTCTGCTACCATGTAATGCTGTAGAGAAATGTGTGGCTGCTATATGCAACATTGAAGGATGCAGAAAAGCCCTAATAATAGATGGTGGTCAGTGGAGGCAGCACATGTGCAAAATACTGAACAGCCAGTCACACACCTGTCATGCGTGAGGCAGCCAATCATATAAATGTACAAAGATAAGGCTTGTGCGAGGTACGTATAGTGCACCATGCTGGCTAACAGCCTATTGGTCACGCCCACACTATTGTATTAGGTGGGCTGCGATGCCCTATGTAAGTGCACCCCATAATGACAAACATCTAAAGGGTTAGGCCAGAACCCAGACATTTTTTAAATGCATCCAACATACATGCAATCTGGCTATGAATTCTCCCATACGTTCTGTAGCCTCCTGTTTACCTACCTTTCCCTGCTCTTCTGTGCTCAGCTGCTGTCTGTATGTCTGTAACTTTCTTTAGACAACTCACTTATCGTGAAAACTACAGTTCCCATCTACAATGTCCACCTCCCTCCTGCTGTTCCAGCTCCTCCTCCTTCACACTTGCATCACAGCTTAAATAATCCTCGGAAGCATTTGTGAAGTTCTACAGCTGCTACACTAGGAACTAGTTACTGTCACAGTTCCCAGTATATACCCTGTGTATCCATATACAGCGACGTGGAAAAGTTTGGGCACCCCTGGTTAAAATTACTGTTTTTGTGAACAGTTAAGCAAGTTGAAGATGACTAGTGATGTGAGAGCACGAAAATGTTCGGGTGTTTGCTAGATGAGCCGAGTAATTGCTAATGCTCGGGTGCTCATCTTGAGTAACGAGCATAATGAAAGTCAATGGGAAACTCGAGCATTTTTCCAGCAGACCCTCCAGGAGGTCTGAGGGGTCCGGTAAATCACTGAAATGAAGGAAACACTTCTGAAATGGAATGGGAACAGCTTGGGGAGATGCCTGGACACGTCTCTGACTCCCAAGATGCTGCTCAAAACAATGTTGTCAGAGTATTCTGCGAATACTGAGAATAAAACGTACAAAATTGACGATAACATTTCAATGGTCAAAATCTTAGGAAACATTCTTTCCTGTTTAATGTTTCTGAGACAAATTTAACTACAGAGAAAAACTGCCTGCTCCATCCCTTTGGCTATACTCACATTAAGGTTATGTCCGCACTTTGAGTATTGAAGTATCACAGCGATTGGTGAGTAGAGACATAAATACCCCAGGTACAATCCACCAATGCACCCCCAGATAGAAGCAGCAATCGAAATGCGCGTTGGGGACCCTCTGACGCCAGGTTGCCTCTTGCTAACCATCCAATTCTAGGCTTACTCTGCCATGTTTTGATTTATAGTTTCCTTTTTTGTGCCGTCCTGATGTTCCTTTTTATTCTGCACCTATCTCCCTGCATATATATTATATTGACATTTTATATGACTCCTTGTCAAAGACCATATTTATCTCTTATCATTACCAAATTCATGCTTTGTAAAGTTGTGCTCTTTCAACATTTGGTATACAGACATTTAGCAACCTTTTTTTCACCCTCTCTGGCTTTATGGTCTTTTCTTTGAGACATATCGCCATCTTGTGGACATTAAAAGGACACCAATGGGCTTTTATTTTTGACACAGGAGATTGTTTTTTCATACCATTTCGTTAGAGAAACATTTTTCCACGGTTTTCTAGTAATCTCTTCTTGTGTCACATTCTATGTTTTGCAGCTATTTGTTTATATCTTATTTATCTACTTTTTCTAGCATGTTTTCATGAAAATATAATGTGTCTATTCTTTTCTTGAACAAATAGGCCATATTGTCATCTTGTGGACACTGCCTTTTGCCAATGAAATGGCCCCACCTTTAGATCGTTTAGTGTGGGGGGACTCATGGTTTCGCACTGCCTGACACACTATGTCTTGCTTTTAATGGTTTTGTATTTCTTTAAATTTGTACATTATTTGTTGTTGGTTCAGTTTGTTCTCCTCCCCCTTTGTTATGATTTATGATACTCACCTTCTAGGTTCTTCTTTAGCTAGTCAGCTGACTGGGTAGATTTTTGCAACAGATCCAGGATTGGCTGTTAGCTTTTGGCGGGAAGAGTAAGGGTATGTGCGCACTAGGCGTTTTTTTTCACGCTGCGTTTTTATGTGCGTTTTTGTCTAAAAAACGCACCCGCGGCTAAAAAAACGCGATTTGGTGCGTTTTTTGCTGCGTTTTTGCTCACTACGTTTTTAATCAGTGCACAATGCCATTAAAGATTGTTGATGAAAAAAAAAAAAAAAAAGGTCTGATGTCATTTCCTTCTTCAAAATGTTCATTGTATGCAGGAGAGCAGACAGCTGCAGAACTAGTGTATGCAGGAGAGCAGACAGCAGCTGCAGAACTACAAGTCTCAGCATCCTCAATTCACTAGTGTATGGAGGAGAGCAGACAGCAGCTGCAGAACTACAAGTCTCAGCATCCTCCATTCACTAGTGTATGCAGGAGAGCAGACAGCAGCTGCAGAACTACAAGTCTCAGCATCCTCCATTCACTAGTGTATGCAGGAGAGCAGACAGCAGCTGCAGAACTACAAGTCTCAGCATCCTCCATTCACTAGTGTATGCAGGAGAGCAGACAGCAGCTGCAGAACTACAAGTCTCAGCATCCTCCATCCAGGACTGTATGCAGTTTTTTGCCCAAAAAGAAAAAAAAAATGACGTGGGCTTCGCCATATTTTTGTATGCTAGCCGGGTACAGCAGGCAGGTACGGGCTGCCCCCAACCCCCAGCTGCCTATTTGTACCCGGCTGGGAACCAAAAATATAGAGAAGCCCTTTTTTTTTAATTATTTCATGAAATAATTAAAAAAAAAATGACGTAGGCTTCGCCTAATTTTTGAGTCCAGCCGGGTACAACTAGGCAGCTGGGGATTGGAATCCACAGTGCAGGGTGCCCATGCTTTCTGGGCACCCCCACTGCGAATTGCAGTCCGCAGCCACCCCAGAAAATGGCGCTTTCATAGAAGCGCCATCTTCTGGCGCTGTATCCAACTCTTCCAGCTGCCCTGAAGCCGGGTGGCTAGCTAGGTAATAATGGAGTTAGGGCTAGCTGTATATTATCAGCTAGCCCTAAGCCCGAAATTCATGGTGTCATGCCAATATTAGACATGGCCACCATGAATTTCTAGTAATGATAAAAAAAAAACACAACACAGAGAAAAATATATTTATTAGAAATAAAACACAACACAATTAGTGACTCCATCTTTATTGAAATAAACCCCCCTCCGCAGTATTCCTGGGTCAGGGTCCCGCGCCGTCCAATCCGGATCCAATATCATCTGATCGGTTTGCTGGAAGGCAAAGCGATCAGATGATGTGTCAGGATCAAGTGCCTGAATCACCTGACACATCAGCTGATTGTATAAAGGCCGGTTATACAATCAGCTGATGCATCAGTGCCAAAAAAAAAAAAAAAAAATAATACTTATGTGCTGTGGTGATTACCGGCAGCTCCTGGAGCGATCGATTGGACAGGAGTCTGATCCTATACGATCGCTGCCGGAGCTGCCGGTAATCAGCTGATGAAGTCCCCTGACGGCAGGATCAGCTGATAGCCGGCCGGGCGCGAAAAAGCCGGCGACACCGCGATCAGCTGATGCGTCAGGTGACTGCATCAGGTGATCCACCGCCAGGTCCTGTAAGCAAGGTCCTGCCCCGGGGAGACTGCACACACCCGGAGCGGCGGTACCGAGACAGGGGCTGGGAGCGGGCATGGCATCGGGACCCTGCAGACAGGTGAGTATATGACATTTTTTTTTTTCTACTGTTCACTTTGTTTTTCGCCGCTGCCTCCACCTCCTGCCTGTACATGGCGCCGCACGGAGCTGACATGCACAGGACGGGAGGTGGAAGCAGCGGTGACGGTACCGGGAGGATTCATGCTTCTGTGTTTACCAACAGAAGGAATCCTCTTCCTGTACACCTCACTGTAGTGCCCACCCCTTGCGTTTATAGCTGCGTTTTTAGTCATAGAAACGCGGCTATATGCGTTTTTCATTGCGTTTTTAACATCTCATTGAATTCAATGAGTGAAAAACGCAGTGAAAAACGCAGAAATAATTGACATGCTGCGTTTTTGTGGTCACCACAAAAACGCAGCTAAAAAAAAACGCTGTGTGAGGACAGCACTTCTGAAAACCCATTGACATTGCTGGGGAAGCAATGTCACTGCGTTTTCAGCACAAAAACGCGGTAAAAAACGCCGCTAAAAACGCGGCAAAAACGCCTAGTGCGCACAAGGCCTTAGGGGTACTTCTTACATAGCGAGATCGCTAGCGAGATCGCTGCTGAGTCACAGGTTTTGTGACGTACCAGTGACCTCATTAGCAATCTCGCTGTGTGTGACACTAAGCAGCGACCTGGCCCCTGCTGTGAAATCGCTGATCGTTACACACTGGTTCAATATTTGCTCGTTCGTCTCCCGCTTTGCAGCACACATCGGCATGTTTGATGGCGGGAGACCAACGAGCACCGAATCTGTATAAGCAGCATATGCTGCTAACCTGGCTAAATATCGGGTAACTAAGCAAAGCACTTTGCTTGGTTATCCGATATTTACCCTGGTTACCAGCGTACACCGCTTACAGGCTCCAGCGCTGGCTCCCTGCACACGTAGCCAGGGTAAATGTTGGGTAACTAAGCAAAGCGCCCTGCTTAGTAACCCGATATGTACCCTAGCTACGTATACAGGGAGCTAACGCTGGCAGCCTGTAAGCAGTGTATGCTGGTAACCAGGGTAAATATCGGGTAACCAAGCAAAGCGCTTTGCTTAGTTACCCGATATTTACCCAAGCGCAGCATCATGATACTAGTCGCTGATGGCTGGTTGCTGGTCGCTGGTGAGATCTGCCTGATTGACAGCTCACTAGCAACCTTGTAGTGACGTACCAGCGATCCTGACCAGGTGATATCGTGGTCGGAATCGTTGGTGCGTCGTTTAGTGAGACGGTACCCTTAGTTATACATAGACTGTCATCTGGTTGTCAGGTCTTCATTTCTGACAGGAAGCAGATTCAAGCAGCTCCTCGCAGGAGCTGAGGAAGATTTTGTAAACCGGAACAGAAGAAGAGTTCGGCGTTGAGAAGGAGGTCGGCGACATGTCAGCACTGATCACAGAGCAGGAAGAAGCGGGCACACCACATGATGATGGCTTGACAAGCTGGAGGGAGCTGCGCAAGACCTGGAAACAGAAGAGGCCCTTCCCGCCACAGAGAACTCAAGCAAAAAAGAAGATAGCACATGGAAGGTCAGCTTCACCTGCGGGACCCTCAGGGCACACCTGCCATGCAGAGGCCCGGAGTTCTGTCATGAGAAGCCAGGAGACGAGCCATGCCAGAGGCTACAGTGGATAAATAGAAAAGCTGTGGAAAATAAAGCGCAATAGGGTCTTACCCTAATATGTACAGGGCAGGTGAGGGGGGAGCAATATTACTCACCAAATGTAGTTGTGACAGTCACAACCACTATAATCGCATGTAGAAATGGATCAAGGCAGCAGCAACCCAAAACGGCAGATAACAGAGAGCGGTAGAAGACGGGTTTTTCATGCCGCGCCAATGATCACCAGTCAGAGGATCAGATTCATGTAGCTTTATTATTGCATAGGTCTACGCGTTTCAGGAGCTCTGCTCCCTTCCTCGGGACCGTCAGAAATAAGACAACATCAAATCTACCATGGTAGATACACGTATACACTAAATAGACAAGGTGACGTCAAAGTACCGCCCCTTCTTGAAAAAAACGGGCGGGAAAGGGTGCATGGTGATTCATACATGACGCAATACAAGTCAATACATAATAAAAAGGCAAAACATAAAAACCTTGTCTCATTGTTTACATTGGGGTTTTTATGATGTTTTTATGATTGTTATCTTATTACTAGGTCTTATTATTCATCATTTATATGAGTTTATAGGATTTATTGCCGTCAGTAGTTCTTTTATCTTTCCGTTGATACTATGATTTTTTAACGGGGTTAAACTGTTTTGATTACTGTGTTACCTATTGTTATTTGTTGGGGTCGCCCGTTGGACGGCGCCCCCTGTGTGTTAGAATGTAAATAATAATAGGTAATAAAGGCTGTTGTGGCCAATTTGAACCAAGTCGCATGCAGTCTGTGTATTATTTACAGGTGGTTAATGGTGGGGTAACACAGACCTCAGAACTGGAGAATCATTCCCAATGGTCAAGAAAGCCATGGATCCCATGAGGTGGAGGGGCGACATGACCAGAGGGAAGGGAAGGAGTGATGGGGTTAATAGGGACAGCAGTTGTTATTTTGAAGGATGCAGGAAAGATGGGATTAATGGGAAGGAGACATTTTAGGAGGAAGAGGGGGAGCAGATGAGGGTAGTTAAGAGAAGGGATTTGTCTTACCTCCCTCTTGTGACTTCCGGACGAGGATCGATCCCCACCTACCCTCCCTTGTGCTTGAGTACAGAGTGGGATTATCAAGTTGGGTTGTTTTATTTGTCACAGCCGCGGGGGGTAGGTCTGGTTAAGAGGCAGTGTGAAGGGAATGGTAACTGGACCGAGAGACACTGTCTTTGCATAGTGGTTCCGGGTTCCGCGATGTTGCAGGCACGGGGTTCTGCAAAGTTTGGGGGTATTAATCCGTGGGTGACTAATACCTCATCTCTGGGTTAGTGTGTTGCGGCCAGGAATATTGGGGTGAGAAGTAGTTCCTGGACTGGGCCTACCCATCATTATTACTGTATTGATTACTGTGTTACCTATTGTTATTTGTTGGGGTCGCCCATTGGATGGCGCCCCTTGTGTGTTAGAATGTAAATAATAGGTAATAAAGGCTGCTGTGGCCAATTTGAACCAAGTCGCATGCAATCTGTGTTTTATTTTCAGGTTGTTAATGGTGGGGAAACAGACATCAGGACTGGAGAATCCTTCCTCAATGGTCATGTCATGGTTACCAATAATGCAGTATCTCAATGTAGTGATGCTGGCATACCCGGGATTTGTTATAGGAATCCTTAACTTGTGATGTGTAACCTCAGGCTTTCCTTTGCCGTTGGTGGTTAAAGAGAAAATTTGGTGAGGTGATTATGTCGATTTGTTTTCATTGTTACCCTAAGTTAAGGAAGTTAAGTCTGAAAAAAAACATGAAAGAGATGATGATAAAAACGTAATACCTTTAAGTCATTTCATAACTGGATACAGGCTTTCTGTATATTTGCAGCATTCTTGGGTGAAAGGTCACCGGATAAATGTTCTGGGCTTTTTCAACACCTGGATATTGTTCTTGAAGCATACAGATATTTTGGTGGTTCAGCTTGGAGGGTTTAGGATGAGATGTTCTGTCACAAAATCGCAGTGCACCCAGGAATGAAGTGGGGACAGAAAGACATGGGTTTATGGATCAGTTTGATGGTTCCTCAGTGTTCTGTTGCCTCTAGACAAGCTGTTGGTACTAGCTCATTTCGCAAGGAAGTCTGTTTTGCCTTCAACGAAGGACAATGTAAGTGGCTTAATAACTGTCGCTACAGACACGAGTGCTCATTTTGTGGATTCCCCCATCCAATGGCTAAGTGTTTTAAAAAAAGCAAACCAATCCTTGCAGCAGCTCTCTAGTGGCAAAGACATGCTTTCTAAAAGCGTGGACACCAGTGAAGCTGGGAAACATACTACACTGGTTAGAAATGTATCCCGACCGACTGAAGGCGGAACTCATAATTGAGGGTTTTGTTAATGGATTTTTTGTGCCTCAATTTTAGGTCCAGGATGTGTTTGGGTTGATAATATAAAGTCCGTTAATTTAAATAAAGTTATTGTATGTAGAAAAATTGTACAGGAGGTTTCTGAGGGTAGGGTGGAAGGTCCATTTGATTTTCCCGTTTCCCGCTTTCAGATTATCCCCACTTGGATTAGTTCCAAAAAAAGAGGTGAACAGTTTTCGTTTGATCCATCATCTCTCCTACCCTGCTGGTTCATCTTTGAATGATGCAGTAAATAAATCTGCTGCATCAGTATTTTATGCGTCGTTTGACCAAGCTGTTGATTTACTGCAGGTGTGGTCAAGGTGCATTGATGGCTAAAGCAGATATTAAATCAGCATTTCGGCTGTAACCTGTTACGCTTTCAGATTTTAATTCTCTTGGTTTTCAATTTGATGGTAAGTTTTATTTTGACAAATAGTTGCCAATGAGATTTACATTGCTTTGTTTTTACTTTGCATCATTTTCTTCTTTTCTTGATTGGGCTATTCAGCATGAGTGTCATAAGGGCAGGGTTTTGCATTACCTCAGCGACTTTTTATTTGTTGGCAACCCTGGCTCGACCGAATGCTTAGATTTGTTAAATACTTTCATTTCACTTATGCAACATTTTGGCATTCCTTTAGCTTCAGAAAAAAATGTCACCCCTTGTATTTCTCTTGAATTTTAGGTATTGTAGTTAATTCGGTTAATATGGAATTTAGACTACCTGAAGATAAGTTAAGGAAAATTGTGTTGAGCATTGAGGTTTTATTGCAGTTAAGATAAACTTGCTTGAGAGACTTTCAGTCTATTTTGGGATTGCTAGTTTTTGCATCCAGAGTTATGCCTATAGGTATAATTTTTTCAAGGAGACTTTATATGGCGACTAGAGGATTGAAACCCCTTGGACTCATATCCGTTTAACACGTTCGCTGAAGGAGGATTTAGGGATTTGGTTAGACTTTCTGTCACACTTTAACAGTCGTTCCGTTTTTCAGGACGATTTTGTGGAATCAGATACACTTGGTCTTTGTTCTGATGCATTGGGTGCAACAGGCTTTGACGTTTTCTGGAATTTACAATGGTGTGTAGGGCAGTGGAATGATACTTGAATTGCTAATGGTATGACTAAAAATATTAGTTTACTGGAGCTATTTCCGGTGGTTGTGGCTTTAGTGTTACGGTGCCGGTTTTTTAAGAACAAACGCATAATTATCAATTCAGGTAATATGGGTGTTGTATTCGCAATCAATTGTCTATCTTCAAAATCTGAGATGGTTGTTAAGCGTCTACGTCACCTGGTATTCTTATCTTTGCATTTTAACGTATGGATTAAGGGGTACTTCACACACAGCGAGATCGCTACTGAGATCGCTGCTGAGTCACGGTTTTTGTGACGCAGCAGTGACCTCATTAGCGATCTCGCTGTGTGTGACAATGAGCAGCGATCTGGCCCCTGCTGTGAGATCGCTGCTCGTTACACACAGCCCTGGTTCGTTTTTTTATTGTTGCTCTCCCGCTGATAAGCACACATCGCTGTGTGTGACAGCGAGAGAGCAACATTCTGAATGTGCAGGGAGCAGGAGCCGGTGTCTGACAGCCTGCGGTAAGCTGTAACCAAGGTAAACCTTTGTTACCTTTGTTACCAGCCTCTGCAGCTCTCACGCTGCCAGTGCCAGCTCCTGCTCCCTGCTCACGCTAAGCTACGCGGTGTGCGCTGGTAACTAAGGTAAACATCGGGTAACCATACCCGATGTTTACCTTAGTTACCAGTGTCCGCAGCTTCCAGACGCCGGCTCCGTGCAAGCGCAGCGTCGCTTGCACGTCGCTGCTGACTGGGGGCTGGTCACTGGTCGCTGGTGAGATCTGCCTGTTTGACAGCTCACCAGCGACCATGTAGCGACGCAGCAGCGATCCTGACTGGGTCAGATCGCTGGTGGGATCGCTGCTGCATTGCTAAAGTGTGACGGTACCCTAAGGCTAGGCATGTAAAAGGGATCCATAATGATATCGCTGATTCTCTCTCACGTTACCAGATTGAGAGATTTCGATCTTTGGTTCCGATGGCCAACAAGGAAGGCTTGGAATGGCTGGGGCATCTACGGAACCTGGTATGGGATTAGCTTTGGTATTTTGAAGAAGTCACTTGCCAAGAAGACATGGAGGAGCTATTCACCGACATGGCGGAGTTGGTGCAGTTTTTGTGACAGTAAAGATATCAAGCTGGTTGAATAAGATAGTAATTTTGCTTTAGAGTTTGTGATTAGTTTATGTCAGCAAAGGCTTTCCTTTAGTCATGTACGGGGGTTGTTAGCTGGAACTTCCTTTTTTCAGAAATGGTTCAACATAAAGCCAGTGAACTCCTTTTTTCAGGTAAAGCAAGTATTAAAAGGTTACTGTAAGTGTACCGCCCCCGTGCCAGCGGCCAAGCCACTCAGATCCGGAGCCGCGGTGGCTCGTGGGGGTCTCTGGATCCGGGGGGGTCGGCGCGGACACTCAAATTAAAAGAAGGGGGAGAGTATGTACAAGGGGATTAGGGAGTTTGTGACGCCACCCACGGTGCGTGGTAATGTGAGGGACCACCGCTGCTGTTGGGGAGTCTGGTGACGATTGTGTACCAGCAGGATGTCTAACCCCTCCATGGGTAGGGGGTTTGTGTCCCGGGGCCCGTTGAATTGTTGGTGCTTGGGATGCCGTTAGGGATAGGAAAAGGGTTTTTCTGTGTACTCACTCACTCCAGGAATAACAACACCGACAGCTTGTAAACCAGAGTTCTGAGCATCACTGCAGCTTGTAGGGAGCATGCTTGGGTCTGAGCCCTTGGTGTTGCTGTTATCCTGTGGCCCTTTCCTTGGCACCTTTGTCTCTATTTGGACCCTAAAGTGCAAAACTCTTTGTGTCCCGCTCACCCGTATGGCTAACTGAGTGAGCTTGCTCTCAGGGTTCACGCGTAGGATTTCTTTGGACTGTATTGGGAAAGTCCTATCCCATCGGTGCGCTAGTACCCTGATTTTGGAGCGGGTTGGGGATGAATCTTGAAGTCTTCACCCCCGTCGGGTAAATTACCGGAACGCGTGAAGCTATTTTCCGGCCTAGGGTCCACGTAACCCGTGATAGCGCAAGGCCGCCGGCTGCCCTCCTCGGCAGTACGTGCCCCTTGACATAATCCCCTGCACCCGTGGTTCCAGCTCCTTCCAGGCCCAGACCAACGTCTGCAACCTAGTAACTACAGGAGCCCTGCTCCAGGCCGGTGACCTCTCCCTCTCAGAGAGTCACCTCTGCCTCCTTCTCCTTCCTCTGCTCCACTTCAACTACTTTTCTTCACTGTAACTTTCTCACTTTCCCCTACCCACCCCCCAAGTGGGCGGCCCTATTCCCTTCAGGCCCCCCAATGGTGTGTCTGGTGGGTACAGTGTAAAGTGTTCCTAGGATTTTGATTGGCTAAGTTGTTAGCAACACCAAAGGACCAGAACCCGTAACCAAGGAGGGTGGATACTGTGCAGAAGGGCAGATTGCACAATACCCTGTGACGACCTGATAGGCCAGGGCATTACATTCCTATCTGCAGCCTTTAAGAATTACGGTAACCGTTGCAGGAAACCGTTTTATTCCTCGTAGACTTCTATTAGCTACGGATAGCAACGGATGGTCTTGCGTTGCATCTGCTGCACGACGCAGCGTCGTTATTTTGACGCTGCATCGGGTGGAAGCTGGTGGCGGATTCCACCGCGATGCGCTAAGCGGCGGAATCCGCTGATGGATTTCGTCACGTTCTACTGCGCATGCTCAGCATGTCCAGCAGAATGATCAAAATCGTTTAAAATCACTCCTGGTCTCTCTCCCCCTCTCCCACCCTCTCTCATACTCACCGATCACGGGCGCGATGCTGCACGGCTGTCACAAAGCTCCAGCGGTTTTACCTCTTTGAAAAAGCCGACCGCTCATTATTCCTTCTAGTATTCACTGCTTCCCCTGCCCACCGGCGCCTATGATTGGTTGCAGTGAGACAGCTGTCACTCAGCATGGGGGCGGGTCTGACTGCAACCAATCACAGCCGCTGGTGGGCGGGCCTATATCATGCAGTAAAATAAATAATTAAAAAAAAACGGCGTGCGGTCCCCCCCAATTTTGATACCAGCCAAGGTAAAGCCACACGGCTGAAGGCTGGTATTCTCAGGATGGGGAGCCCCACGTTATGGGGAGCCCCCCAGCCTAAAAGTACATAAGCCAGCAGCCGCCCGGAATTGCCGCATCCATTAGATGCGACAGTCCCGGTACTCTACCCGGCTCATCCCGAATTGCCCTGGTGCAGTGGCAATCGAGGTAATAAGGAGTTAATGGCAGCAGCCCATAGCTGCCACTAAGTCCTAGGTTAATCATGGCAGGCGTCTATGAGACAGATTCCATGATTAACCTGTAAGTAAAAGTAAATAAACACATACACCCGAAAAAATCCTTTATTTGGAATAAAAGACAAAAAAACACCCTCTTTTACCACTTTATTAAAATCCCCAAATACCCCTCCAGGTCCAGCGTAATCCACACGAGGTCCCGCAATGCATCTAGCTCTGCTTCATGAAGCTGACAGGAGCGGCCGTAAAACACCGCCGCTCACTGTGAGCTTCACGCAGCAACTGAAGGGAGTCGTGCTGTCAGCGGGGATGTCACTGAGGTAATGCCTGTGTGTGTGCAGTGATGATGAGTGTGGTAGTGCCTGCGTATGCGGTGATGATGGGTGAGGTAGTTTCGGTGTGTGTGCAGTGATGATGATGAGTGCGATAGTGTCGGGGTGTGAGCGGTGATGATGAGTGCGGTAGTGCGTGCATGTGTGGTGATGTAGGCGGTAGTGCCGGGGTGTGTGCAGAGATGATGTGTGCGGTAGTGTCGGGGTGTGTGCGGTGAAGATGAGGGCTGTAGTGTAAGGGTGTGTGCGGTGATGATGAGGGCTGTAGTGTCGGGGTGTGTGCGGTGATGATGAGGGCTGTAGTGTCGGGGTATGTGCGGTGATGATGAGGGCTGTAGTGCCGGGGTGTGTAAGGTTATGATGGGGCGGTATTGGCGGGATGTGTGTGGTGAAAATGTGGGCGGTAGTGCCGGAATGTGTGCGGTGAAGATGTGGGCGGTAGTGTCGGGATGTGTGCGGTGAAGATGAGGGCTGTAGTGTCGGGGTGTGTGCGGTGAAGATGAGGGCTGTAGTGTCGGGGTGTGTGCGGTGAAGATGAGGGCTGTAGTGTCGGGGTGTGTGCGATGAAGATGAGGGCTGTAGTGCCGGGGTGTGTGCGGTGAAGATGAGGGCTGTAGTGTCGGGGTGTGTGCGGTGAAGATGAGGGCTGTAGTGTCGGGGTGTGTGTGGTGAAGATGAGGGCTGTAGTGCCGGGGTGTGTGCAGTGAAGATGAGGACTGCAGTGTCGGGGTGTGTGCGGTGAAGATGAGGACTGTAGTGTCGGAATGTGTGCGGTGAAGATGAGGGCTGTAGTGTCGGGCTGTGTGCGATGAAGATGAGGGCTGGAAGTGTCGGGATGTGTGCGGTGAAGATGAGGGCTGTAGTGCCGGGATGTATGCGGTGAAGATGAGGGCTGTAGTGCCGGGGTGTGTGCAGTGAAGATGAGGGCTGTAGTGTCCTGATGTGTGCAGTGAAGATGAGGGCTGTAGTGCCGGGGTGTGTGCGGTGAAGATGAGGGCTGTAGTGTCGGGATGTGTGCGGTGAAGATGAGGGCTGTAGTGTCGGGATGTGTGCGGTGAAGATGAGGGCTGTAGTGCCGGGGTGTGTGCGGTGAAGATGAGGGTTGTAGTTCCGGGGTGTGTGCGGTGAAGATGAGGGCTGTAGTGCCGGGATGTGTGCGGGGAAGATGAGGGCTGTAGTGTGGGGATGTGTGCGGTGAAGATGAGGGCTGTAGTGTCGGGATGTGTGCGGTGAAGGGGAGGGCTGTAGTGTAGAGATGTGTGCGGTGAAGATGAGGGCTGTAGTGTCGGGGTGTGTGCGGTGAAGATGAGGGTTGTAGTTCCGGTGTGTATGGGGTGAAGATGAGGGCTGTAGTGTTGGGATGTGTGCGGGGAAGATGAGGGCTGTAGTGTTGGGATGTGTGCGGTGAAGATGAGGGCTGTAGTGTCGGGATGTGTGCGGTGAAGGTGAGGGCTGTAGTGTCGGGATGTGTGTGGGGAAGATGAGGGCTGTAGTGTCGGGATGTGTGCGGTGAAGATGAGGGCTGTAGTATCGGGATGTGTGCGGTGAAGATGATGGCTGCAGTGTCGGGGTGTGTACGGTGAAGATGAGGACTGTAGTGCCGGGGTGTGTGCGGTGAACATGAGGGCTGTACTGCCGGGGTATGTTCGATGAAGATGAGGGCTGCAGTGTCGGAATGTGTGCGGTGAAGATGAGGGCTGTAGTGTCGGGATGTGTGCGATGAAGATGAGGGCTGTAGTGTCGGGATGTGTGCGGTGAAGATGAGGGCTGTAGTGCCGGGATGTATGCGGTGAAGATGAGGGCTGTAGTGCCGGGGTGTGTGCGGTGAAGATGAGGGTTGTAGTGTTGGGATGTGTGCGGTGAAGATTGAGGGCTGTAGTGTCGGGATGTGTGCGGTGAAGATGAGGGCTGTAGTGCCGGGGTGTGTGCGGTGAAGATGAGGGTTGTAGTTCCGGGGTGTGTGCGGTGAAGATGAAGGCTATAGTGTCGGGATGTGTGCGGGGAAGATGAGGGCTGTAGTGTGGGGATGTGTGCGGTGAAGATGAGGGCTGTAGTGTCGAGATGTGTGCGGTGAAGGTGAGGGCTGTAGTGTAGGGATGTGTGCGGTGAAGATGAGGGCTGTAGTGCCGGGGTGTGTGCGGTGAAGATGAGGGTTGTAGTTCCGGGGTGTGTGCGGTGAAGATGAGAGCTGTAGTGTTGGAATGTGTGCGGTGAAGATATAGGCAGTAGTGCCAGGGTGTGTGCGGTGAAGATGTGGGCGGTAGTGTCGGGCTGTGTGCGGTGAAGATGAGGGCTGTAGTGTCGGGGTGTGTGCGGTGAAGATGAGGGCTGTAGTGTCGGGGTGTGTGCGATGAAGATGAGGGCTGTAGTGTCGGGATGTGTGCGGTGAAGATGAGGGCTGTAGTGCCGGGATGTATGCGGTGAAGATTGAGGGCTGTAGTGCCGGGGTGTGTGCGGTGAAGATGAGGGCTGTAGTGCAGGGGTGTGTGCGGTGAAGATGAGGGCTGTAGTGCCGGGGTGTGTGCTGTGAAGATGAGGGTTGTAGTTCCGGGGTGTGTGCGGTGAAGATGAGGGCTGTAGTGTCGGGATGTGTGCGGGGAAGATGAGGGTTGTAGTGTTGGGATGTGTGCGGTGAAGATGAGGGCTGTAGTGTCGGGATGTGTGCGGTGAAGATGAGGGCTGTAGTGTCCGGATGTGTGCAGTGAAGATGAGGGCTGTAGTGTCGGGGTGTGTGCGGTGAAGATGAGGGCTGTAGGCCGGGGTGTGTGCGGTGAAGATGAGGGCTGTAGTGTCGGGATGTGTGCGGTGAAGATGAGGGCTGTAGTGCCGGGGTGTGTGCGGTGAAGATGAGGGCTGTAGGCCGGGGTGTGTGCGGTGAAGATGAGGGCTGTAGTGTCGGGATGTATGCGGTGAAGATTGAGGGCTGTAGTGCCGGGGTGTGTGCGGTGAAGATGAGGGCTGTAGTGCCGGGGTGTGTGCGGTGAAGATGAGGGCTGTAGTGCCGGGGTGTGTGCTGTGAAGATGAGGGTTGTAGTTCCGGGGTGTGTGCGGTGAAGATGAGGGCTGTAGTGTCGGGATGTGTGCGGGGAAGATGAGGGTTGTAGTGCCGGGATGTATGCGGTGAAGATGAGGGCTGTAGTGCCGGGGTGTGTGCGGTGAAGATGAGGTCTGTAGTGTCCGGATGTGTGCAGTGAAGATGAGGGCTGTAGTGCCGGGGTGTGTGCGGTGAAGATGAGGGCTGTAGGCCGGGGTGTGTGCGTTGAAGATGAGGGCTGTAGTGTCGGGATGTGTGCGGTGAAAATGAGGGCTGTAGTGCCGGGGTGTGTGCGGTGAAGATGACGGCTGTAGGCCGGGGTGTGTGCGGTGAAGATGAGGGCTGTAGTGTCGGGATGTGTGCGGTGAAGATGAGGGCTGTAGTGTCGGGGTGTGTGCGGTGAAGATGAGGGCTGTAGTTTCGGGGTGTGTGCGGTGAAGATGAGGGCTGTAGTGTCGGGATGTGTGCGGGGAAGATGAGGGCTGTAGTGTCGGGATGTGTGCGGTGAAGGTGAGGGCTGTAGTGTGGGGATGTGTGTGGTGAAGATGAGGGCTGTAGTGCCGGGGTTTGTGCGGTGAGGATGAGGGCTGTAGTGCCAGGGTGTGTGCGGTGAAGATTAGAGCTGTAGTGTCGGGATGTGTGCGGGGAAGATGAGGGCTGTAGTGTCGGGATGTGTGCGGTGAAGATGAGGGCTGTAGTATCGGGATGCGTGCGGTGAAGATGAGGGCTGTAGTGTCGGGATGTGTGCGGTGAAGATGAGGGCTGTAGTGCCGGGGTGTGTGCGGTGAAGATGAGGGCTGTAGTGTCCGGATGTGTGCAGTGAAGATGAGGGCTGTAGTGTCGGGGTGTGTGCGGTGAAGATGAGGGCTGTAGGCCGGGGTGTGTGCGGTGAAGATGAGGGCTGTAGTGTCGGAATGTGTGCGGTGAAGATGAGGGCTGTAGTGCCGGGGTGTGTGCGGTGAAGATGAGGGCTGTAGGCCGGGGTGTGTGCGGTGAAGATGAGGGCTGTAGTGTCGGGATGTGTGCGGTGAAGATGAGGGCTGTAGTGTCGGGGTGTGTGCGGTGAAGATGAGGGCTGTAGTTTCGGGGTGTGTGCGGTGAAGATGAGGGCTGTAGTGTCGGGATGTGTGCGGTGAAGATGAGGGCTGTAGTGTCGGGATGTGTGCGGTGAAGGTGAGGGCTGTAGTGTGGGGATGTGTGTGGTGAAGATGAGGGCTGTAGTGCCGGGGTGTGTGCGGTGAGGATGAGGGCTGTAGTGCCAGGGTGTGTGCGGTGAAGATGAGAGCTGTAGTGTCGGGATGTGTGCGGGGAAGATGAGGGCTGTAGTGTCGGGATGTGTGCGGTGAAGATGAGGGCTGTAGTATCGGGATGTGTGTGGTGAAGATGAAGGCTGTAGTGTCGGGATGTGTGCGGTGAAGATGAGGGCTCTCTCTCAGCTAAAGAAAACTTAACGCAACGCGTTATTTCACTTGAATACATTGCCTTTATTATCACACTTTTTGCAATGCATCCGTCACATGCGTTACACAACGCATTGTGACGGATGCCGTTCAACGCAAGTGTGAAAGTAGCCTAACACTTTTTAACACTCTTCTCTGTACCTCTGTGGAGGTCGACCAAAGTTTCCACAGGTTTACCTCCTCAGTTCTGGACTCTCACTTCTCTCCAGGGAAGCATCTACCCTCTCTACGGGTCCTTCGCCCCCAGGGGTTTCTTGGATCCTCATTCCACGACTCAGGTATACGTTATAACCTCACTGTATTGAAGATTATTCTTGCTGTTTCAATTGCACCTGCTGTTGTCCTCTGGGTACCACAATATTTTAACCCCTGGACTTTGTGTCCTTGTGGTGTATGGCACTGTTTGCTTTTCACACTTAATTCTCTAAGTGGTAGCCGGTGGACACTTCTATGTGGTGCTTTTGCTCAACTGATTTTACCTCTTTTTCTCGATACAATTTTTCTTTCTAATACTTACTGAGTTGTGGAGTGAGTACGCCACCTGCTGGTCCTGTCACCAAAGTTCTTTCCTTTTTTTAATCTTAGTATGTATGTCTTTTTTGGATTAACAATTTAAATAAACTCATTTTTCTACTTTCATAATTTGCCGTTGTACAGTTTTTTTCTTTTCTTCTACATTAATGTTCTGTATATGGCTTCATCCATGTACACATTATGGCACGGCTTAATAAACCGTGTATGTTGGTTGTTCCAACCCCCCCATTTTATGTGTAACTGGTAGAACCCTACGTGTATGTGGCAAGGTGACTGGCGGTACTCTAGGTGCTGGTGTGGGTGCAGTGTCAGTAAGCCTTTCCTGCTCTGGTTCTTCCACGGGTTGTGGTAATGTTAACACAGGGACTATTACTGCTCCATTCTGCATCGGACAATTTTCTGGAAAGTCAGAATAGAATAGGGTGGATCACCTTCTTCCTTTCTTCCACCTTGGGAGGCTGGGACTGAGGTTCTTCTGCTCTTTTCAAAGGTTCTGGGCACTTTTTCAGGTGATCTCTGGACACCGTAGCTATAGTTTGCCCATCATCTTTGCTAATCAAACAAGTCTTCTGATTATCGAAATTGTATGGCTGCATCACATATGGTTCTTTCTCCCACTGGTCGTCCAGCTTGTGTTGCTTCATTTTCTCTTTAATACAATTTCACCAGGGGTGAAAGGGGTTGCTTTAGCCTGCTTATTAAAATTTCTCTCCTGCCGCTCCCGGGTCTGATCCAAACTTTCTTCAACGTACTTTTGGATCTGTTTGTACTGGGCTTGGCGACATGAGTCCCAATCTTCTCCGGATGTGTAAATTTCAGGCAATTCCACCTCCATCTCTAGATCCACCGGGAGTCTCCCCAGATGAGCCCTCATCAGGTAGGCTGGGGTGCACTTGGTTGACCCTACGGGAATGTTATTGTAAATGTCGACCAAATCTGGCAGCTTTTTGGGCCATCGATTCCATTCTTCAAGAGAGAGGGTTTTCAGCAAATTAATCACCAGATGCTTCATCTTTTCGCACATCCCATTTGTCTGCGCATGATAAGGGGTGGTGCAGATCTTCTTGCTCCCATATAGGCTGCGAACTCTTGAAAAATCTCAGCTTCAAACGCAGGACCCTGATCTGTCAAAACTCGGTCGGAATACCCATGCGGCCTACAGAAATGGGTCTGGAATGCCCTGGTTGAAGTACTGGCAGTCAAATCCTTCACGGGTACCACCACCAGAAAGCGGGAGTAGTGATCAACCATCGTGAGTGCATACGTGTACCCACTTCTGCTGGGGATCAATTTAACATGGTTCAGCGTCACAATCTCTAGAGGTTGTTTGGTGACAATTGGTTGAAGGGGTGCATGCTGACTGGTGCCATCTTGTCTTCTCAAGGCACAGGGGCCAGAATTTCTACACCAGGCCTCTATTGAGTCTCTCATCCCTATCCAGTAGAAGCGGCTTCTCAACAGCATCTCCAGCTTCTTCCACCCAAAGTGTCCAGCTCCGTCATGGTATGCCTCCAGCACCACCGGGACATAAGACTTAAGGCACGCTACAACATATCTAACGATGTGTCGGTGGGGTCACGTCGTAAGTGACGTACATCTGGCATCGTTAGTGGTGTTGTAGCATGTGACAGCTACGTGCGACTGCGATTGAAAGTAAAACCATTCATCGCATACACGTCGTTCATTTCCTAAAAATTGCACGTCGGGTTGTTCAATGTTCTCGAGGCAGCACACATCGTAGTGTGTGACACCCCAGGAATGATGAACAGATCTTACCTGCATCCCGCGGCTCCCGCCGCCAATGCGGAAGGAAGGAGGTGGGCGGGATGTTTACGTCCCACTCATCTCCGCCCCTCCGCTTCCATTGGCCGGCTGCCGCGTGACATCGCTGTGACGCCGAACGTCCCTCCCACTCCAGGAAGTGGATGTTTGCCGCCCACAGCGAGGTCGTATGGAAGGGTAAGTACGTGTGACAGCTTTTAATCGTTTGTGCGACACGGTCAACAAATTGAACGTGTCGCACATATGATGGGGGTGTGTCACATCGTATATGATATCGTATGCAGAATTGAAAGGTGTAAAGCAGGCTTTAAGCAGGCTTTACACGCTACAACAAATCTAACGATGTGTCGGCGGGGTCACGTCGTAAGTGACGCACATCCGGCATTGTTAGTGTTGTTGTAACGTGTGACAGCTACGTGCGATTGCGATTGAATGTAAAACCGTTCATCGCATACACGTCGTTCATTTCCTTAAAATTGCACGTCGGGTTGTTCAATGTTCCCGAGGTACCACACATCACAGTGTGTGACACCCTGGGAACGATGAACAGATCTTACCTGCGTCCCGCGGCTCCCGCCGGCAATGCGGAAGGGAGGAGGTGGGCGGGATGTTGACGTCCTGCTTATCTCCGCCCCTCCGCTTCTATTGGCCGGCTGCCACATGACGTCGCTGTGACACCAAACGTCCCTTCCACTCCAGTAAGTGGATGTTCGCCGCCCACACCGAGGTCGTATGGAAGGGTAAGTACGTGTGAAGGGAAATAATCGTTTGTGCGACACGGTCAACAAATTGAACGTGCTGCACATACGATGGGGGGCGGGTACGATCGCATACGATATCGTATGCGATATCGTAAGGTGTAAAGCAGCCTTTAGGGACCACGATCTGGCAGATTGTCTCGTGGGTCTTGGGGTTGGTCAAGCTCCTGCACAGTTTGCCTTGGTGCAGATAGAGTCGACTCCGATCTTGCCACAATTTCTTGGCTTCTTCCGGAGCATCTTCTTAAAGACGGGCATCAGGTCTAGCCAGCAATACCTTGACTAACTTGACTGCTGGATCTCGATCTTGGTCCTCCTGCCAGCCATGGTGCGGCAACGGGTTACAGGTCATCTCCTGTTGTCGGGCGCTGGATCTGAATTGTTCCTCCATTGGAGGCTGGTGGAATGCAGGTAGCTCAACTTCTTCTGGGTCCTCTTCATTTCCGCCATCGTCAGAAAATGCTTCTTCCGGAGCACCTTCTCCAAGACGGGCATCTGGTCTAGCCAGCAATACCTTGACTAACTTGATTGCTGAAAAATGGCAGGATTGGAGGGAAACCGAATCTTGACTTGCGGTTTTCGGCTTTCAAGGTGCACATTACCCAGGTAAATGGGTCTTGCTCATATCCTGTTCGTGACGCCAGGTTTTTCGAGGTGTATCGCCCCCGTGCAAGCGGCCGAGCTGCTCGGATCCGGAGCCGCGGTGGCTCGAGGGGGTCTCCGGATCCAGGGGGTCCACGCGGACACTCGAATTAAAAGAAGGGGGAGAGTATGTACAAGGGGATTAGGAAGTTTGTGACGCCACCCACGGTGCGTGGTAATGTGAGGGACCACCACTGCTGTTGGGGAGCCCGGTGACGATGGTGTAGCAGCAGGATGTTTAACTCCTCTGTGGGTAGGAGTTTGTGTCCCGGGGCCCGTTGGATTGTTGGTGCTTGGGGTGCCGTTGGGGATAAGAAAAAGGTTTTTCAGTGTACTCACTCAGTCCAGGAATAACAACACCGACAGCTTGTAAACCAGAGTTCTGAACACCACTGCAGCTTGTAGGGAGCACGCTTGGGTCTGTGCCCTTGGTGTTTCTGTTATCCAGTGGCCCTTTCCTTGGCACCTTTGTCTCTATTTGGACCCTAAAGTGTGAACTCTTCGGGTCCCGCTCACCCGTATGGCAAACGGAGTGAGCTTGCTTTCATTGTTCACGCCTAGGATTTCTTTGGACTGTATTGGGAAAGTCCTATCCCATCGGTTCGCTAGTACCCCGATTTTGGAGCGGAGTGGGGAGGAATCTTGAAGTCTTAATCCCCGTCGTGTAAATTACCGGAACGCATGAAGCTACTTTCCGGCCTAGGGTCCACGTAACCCGTCGTGCCCTGTCCCATGCCCGGTGATAGCTCAAGGCCGCCGGCTGCCCTCCTCGGCAGTCCGTGCCCCTTGACACAATCCCCTGCGATTGGGGTTCCAGCCCCTACCAGGCCCAGACTAACGTCTGCCACCTACCGTGTTTTTCCAAAAATAAGACCTCCCCCAAAAATAAGTCCTAGCAGGGATTTTCAGCATTTTCGGAGAAAGGCTTAAATATAAGCCCTCCCCCAAAAACAAGCCCTCGTCGCGGATCAATAATGAAGTGTCCGTGCAGCTAAAAAAGTTACAGATACTACAGGACACTTCATTATAGACAGCGGCACCCGGCAATTACACTCACCTGACACTGAGCAGCAGGAACTGCAGTGATCACACACCCGCACACATCAGCTCTCTCACACACACACACACACACACAATCAGATCTCACACACACACCAGATCTCACACACAAACATCGGATCGCACACACAGTCAGATCGCGCACATATACAGATTGCACACACAAACATCGGATCACACGCAAACATCAAATCACACACATACAAGCATCGGATCGCACACACATTGGATCACATACACACTCACCTCATCCAGCGACACCGATCTCTTCTCGCCGGGAGAATCCTGAGAAGCAGAGCAGTGGAGCGCAACGAACAGGACCTGCGGCCGGACACGTGACTTGCTCTCATTCCCTGCTGCCGTAAGTGCTGGATGTGATGTGATGTGTGTGTGTGATCTGCTGTGTGTGTTTGCAATCGGCTGTGTGTGTGTCTGCGATCGGCTGTGTTTTTCTGCGATCGGCTGTGTGTGTCTGCGTTCGGCTGTGTGTATCTGTGATCGGCTGTGTGTGCCTGTGATCGGATGTGTGTATCTGTGATCGGCTGTGTGTGCCTGCAATCGGCTGTGTGTATCTGTGATCGGCTGTGTGTGCCTGCGATCGGATGTGTGTATCTGTGATGGCTGTGTGTGCCTGCGATCGGATGTGTGTGATCTGCTGTGTGTGTGACTGCGATCGGATGTGTGTATCTGTGATCGGCTGTGTGTATCTGTGATCTGCTGTTTGTGCCTGCGATCTGCTGTGTGTGCCTGCGATCTGCTGTGTGTGATCTGCTGTGTATATCTGCGATCTGCTGAGTGTGTGTGATCTGCTGTGTGTGTGTGTGTGTGTGAGATCTGCTGTGTGTGTGATCTGCTGTGTGTGCCTGCAATCTGCTGTGTGTGTCAGCTAGCAGCAGGGTAGGACGGTGTGCAGCACTGACCGGAGATCACAGGAGGACCTTGGAACCACGCAGACGTCCTGGTCTGGTGAGTATGAGTCTCCTGGGAAGTGGGGGGGGGGGGGTCTGCTTTTTTGGGGGGTAAACTTACCTCCAAACGTGTTTCTCCAAGAATAAGACCTCCTCCAAAAATAAGCCCTAGTGCTTTTTTGGGGGGCAAAAAAAATATAAGACAGTGTCTTATTTTTGGAAAAACACGGTAGTATCTACAGGAACCCTGCTCCAGGCTGGTGACCTCTCCCTCTCAGAGAGTCACCTCTGCCTCCTTCTCCTTCCTCTGCTCCACTTCAACTCCTTTTCTCTACTGTCACTTTCTCACTTTCCCCTACCAACCCCCAAGTGGGCGGCCCTATTCCCTTCAGGCCCCCCAATGGTGTCTGGTGGGTACAGTGCAAAGTGTTCCTAGGATTTTGATTGGTTAAGCTGTTAGCAACACCAAAAGACCAGGACCCGTAACCAAGGTGGGTGGATACTGTGTAGAAGGGCAGATTGCACAATACCCTGTGACGACCTGATATGCCAGGGCGTCACATAAGGATAGCAGTGTACCTGGTTTGCGTCGTCCTATTTCCTTTTCTGCTTTGAAAAATCTGGTTGATTCCTGCCTAGATACATGTTTCTCTTCTTATGAATGTCAGTTATTCCAGGTGGCTTCTATTAATCATTTTATTCTGTTCATTTAGGATTGGTGAGTTAGTTTCAGCAAGTAGAAGCAAGCTTTCAAAACTGGGTGTTAAAGATGTTAAGTTTGATGATGCTTGTGTTGTCTTTCCTGTGAAACAGTCAAAATCTGATCATTTGGGTAGGGGTTGTTCTGTATGTTTGAATGCTTTCAAGGATGAGAGCTAATGTCCTGTGATTCAAACTAGGTTGTTCATGCGTGTTAGGCTTAGGCGGGCTTTGCACACTACGACATCGCAGGTGCGATATCGGTGGGGTCAAATCAAAAAAGACTCACATCTGGCGTCGCAGTCGATATTTTAGTGTGTAAATCCTTTGTGATACGATTAACGAGCGCAAAAGCGTCGTTATTGTATCATCGGTGTAGGGTCCGACATTTCCATAATTTGGCAGCAGTTACAGGTACGATGTTGTTCCTCATTCCTGCGGCAGCATACATCACTGTGTGTGAAGCCGCAGGAGCGAGGAACGTCTCCTACCTGCGTCACCGCGTCTAACGCCGCCTGTGCGGAAGGAGGGGGGCAGGATGTTTATAATGTTGGATTAATCAATGTAATTGAAAAGGCTGCGGTGGTTTGGGAGGCCATGTATGCCTGACGCATCCATGGCTTGTGGGTAGTTGCCCTGCTAAGCCTGGGTGGACAGTGTTTTTTTTGAGATATTGTAATATTAAAGGGAACCTGTCACCAGAATTTTTGCAATTAAACTAAAAGAATCCCCTTCTGCAGCTCCTGGGCTGTATTCTAGAAAGGTTCATCTTGCTACTGGCCCCCCTTTCAGACCTAAATAAATACTTTAAAAAATCTTTCCTTTTGGTATGCTAATGATGTTTTCTGGCCACGGGGGTGGGCTGTTTTTCATCCGTTATTCCCCCTCCTGACGCTGTTCGCCGTGCCCTAGTGTTTATTTACATACATGAGGCCATCGCCCTCATGTAACGCAGTGCACCTGAGTTCTCGCGCATGCACAGTGGCACTATCGCGGGACTGAGCATTGTGCAAATTGCAAGCGCTGGTGAGATTATTGTGCAGGCGTGAGATTATGGGCGGCGCTGTGAATGTCATCACCAGCGTCATCCAAGTACCCGCCCATAATCTCGTGCCCGCACTTTTCCCTCTGCCTCCACCGTTATGCGCTAGCGCTGGCCATATCATCCACGTTACCTATTACTGCGGGCACGAGATTATGGGAAGGGGAAGATAAGACTGAGAAGGGGATAATAAGGAGGGGAGGATTGAGATTGGTAGAGGGGATTCAGGGACTTATGGTGATCGCGGGAAGGGGAACATCATTGATAAGATGCAAATAAGTTAGAGCCTGCAAACTTCAAACAAGAGCAGGATTTATTAACAGATGCATAAATCTTACAAACCAACAAGTTATGTTGCTCAGTTAAATTTTAATACATTTTCAACATAAAAGTGTGGGTCAATTATTATTCAACCCCTAGATTTAATATTTTGTGGAATAACCCTTGTTCGCAATTACAGCTAATAATTGTCTTTTATAAGACCTGATCAGGCCGGCACAGGTCTCTGGAGTTATCTTGGCCCACTCCTCCATGCAGATCTTCTCCAAGTTATCTAGGTTCTTTGGGTGTCTCATGTGGACTTTAATCTTGAGCTCCTTCCACAAGTTTTCAATTGGGTTAAGGTCAGGAGACTGACTAGGCCACTGCAACACCTTGAGTTTTTCCCTCTTGAACCAGGCCTTGGTTTTCTTGGCTGTGTGCTTTGGGTCGTTGTCTTGTTGGAAGATGAAATGACGACCCATCTTAAGATCCTTGATGGAGGAGCCGGAGGTTCTTGGCCAAAATCTCCAGGTAGGCCATGCTATCCATCTTCCCATTGATGCGGACCAGATGGCCAGGCCCCTTGGCTGAGAAACAGCCCCACAGCATGATGCTGCCACCACCATGCTTGACTGTAGGGATGGTATTCTTGGGGTCGTATGCAGTGCCATCCAGTCTCCAAACGTCACAAGTGTGGTTGGCACCAAAGATCTCGATCTTGGTCTCATCAGACCAGAGAACCTTGAACCAGTCTGTCTCGGAGTCCTCCAAGTGATCATGAGCAAACTGTAGACGAGCCTTGACATGACGCTTTGAAAGTAAAAGGTACCTTACGGGCTCGTCTGGAACAGAGACCATTGCGGTGGAGTACGTTACTTATGGTATTGACTGAAACCAATGTCCCCACTGCCATGAGATCTTCCCGGAGCAACTTCCTTGTTGTCCTTGGGTTAGCCTTGACTCTTCAGACAAGCCTGGCCTCGGCACGGGTGGAAACTTTCAAAGGCTGTCCAGGCCGTGGAAGGCTAACAGTAGTTCCATAAGCCTTCCACTTCCGGATGATGCTCCCAACAGTGGAGACAGGTAGACCCAACTCCTTGGAAAGGGTTTTGTACCCCTTGCCAGCCTTGTGACCCTCCACGATCTTGTCTCTGATGGCCTTGGAATGCTCCTTTGTCTTTCCCATGTTGACCAAGTATGAGTACTGTTCACAAGTTTGGGGAGGGTCTTAATTAGTCAGAAAAGGCTGGAAAAATAGATAATTAATCCAAACATGTGAAGCTCATTGTTCTTTGTGCCTGAAATACTTCTTAATACTTTAGGGGAACCAAACAGAATTCTGGTGGTTTGAGGGGTTGAATAATAAATGACCCTCTGAATAAACTTTTCACAATTTAAAAAAAAAAATGAAAAAAGAAATAACATTCTTTTTTGCTGCAGTGCATTTCACACTTCCAGGCTGATCTACAGTCCAAATGTCACAATGCCAAGTTAATTCCGAATGTGTAAACCTGCTAAATCTGCAGGGGGTTGAATACTACTTGTAGGCACTGTGTATATATGTATATATATATATATATATATATATATATATATATATATATATATATATATATATATATATATATATTATATGATTAATCAAAATTCCGTACAAATCCACCTTGAATTATAATGTTAATCAAAAAATACCTTATAAAGGAATAGGTGTCTTTTTATCTTTAAAAATAATTTTTATTCAGAAATTTTAGTTAAAATTACATCAAATACTTATTCATGAACAATAATATAAAGGACAGGATCAAATACCCATAATGGAGCAGCAGCGGTTACACCAAAAGTTGCAACCCCTTAATTTTTAGACCAAATCATGTATAATACCATAAATTTGTGGCTTACAAAAAAAAAATAGAGCATAAAGTGCAAAGTGCTTTTTCATTATGTATACCGCTAAATAATTATGGTAAAAAAGGCATTGAATGAGATTGGCTATTATAATGAAAGTGCCGGTAAATTACAATATGTATTGCTAAATTCAATATACCTTAGAGATGGTCAGGGTTGTTCAGTGTGCCGCATATATCCCGACGCGCGTTTCAGTGTACTTTCTTCAGGGGATGCTGAGAGGGAATGAGACTAGGGTTCTTAAATACCCTGTTTGATTCACTAGTGACCGCCCGTGATAGAGAACAGCTGCTAGTTCCGACTGCGGGGTTTTAACGGTGCATATACAACATGATATCCATCACTAAAAGTGATCACTGCCCGCCGGACATGAAGCACGTGGCAAGCCGGTCGTCAAGGTAACAGACGACTCGAGATGTCGGCGCTCCCACTCGCCGGCGGAAAGCAGAGATCAGTGAGTGGAGCATGTATATAATGCACACTCTCCCGTGATCCAGAAGTTCGTGCTACAAAGTAGGACATATACGAGTTGCTAAGAACAATATATAAAATTTATAATATGTGAGAGATATTAACTAGATATTAATTGTGAAATGTGAGAAGTATGTAATATAGTGAGGGAAAGACATATTTTATAAAGTGTGGAATAACTTTGATCTTGGTGATAATTATTTAAATATTTCCTAATGTAAAAAAATGGTGGTAACGATAATATGCATGTCAAAGCATGAAAGTGCCAATGTATCGCCTTTGCGATACATTCTGATCTTTAACAAATGATTAAATATTTCCTGAAAGAAAAATTAGTGATGACAATAATGTACATGTTAGTGCATAAAAGTGCCAATATATCCATTTTGTGATGCTTTGCAAAAAATGATAAAAATAAAAATAAAAATAATAATAAAAATAAGTAAAATGTCCATATTTGCTTAAGGTGCCAGAAAACTAATAAGAAGCTCCCTGCTGTCCTCAGATTATTATTAATGTCTTCTTTTTTGTTCTTTTCTTTCTTTTTCATTATCAGTTGCCAATTTTCTTGACACATGAACAGCCGGAAATTCTATTCAATGGCGAGTCACCCAAAGGAAAAGGGCAGTAAGTGAATTCTACAAATAAATAAATAAAATCAATTAATTTTTATTCATTAAAAATTGCATGATAACACTAAAACCCTATAAAGAATATAAATAACCCCCCCTAAAAGAATGTCTTAGGCTAAGTTCACATTTCCGTTGATTTGTATCAGTCACATGCGTCGCTTGACGCATGTGACTGATGCGCTGTTCAACGCTGTACAACGGATGACAAAGAACAGAATTCTTTGTCGGATTCCGTTGTGTGCGGGGGGCGGAGTTCGGGGGCAGAGCAGAGCGGGGGGCGGGGCCAGGCGCTGAGGATGTCAGTGGAAGTGCTGTGGTCTGCATGGCTGGGGACAGGTGAGTGTATCTGTGAGTGAGTGAGTGTGTGTATGTGCATGTATGTATGTATGTATGTGTGTGCACATGCAAAGTGCGGGAGGGGGCGGAGCCGAGCGGGGGGCGGGGCCAGGCGCTGAGGATGTCAGTAGAAGTGCTGCGGTCTGCATGGCTGGGGACAGGTGAGTGTATCTGTGAGTGAGTGAGTGAGTGTGTGTATGTGCATGTATGTATGTATGTGTGTGCACATGCAAAGTGCGGGAGGGGGCGGAGCCGAGCGGGGGGCGGGGCCAGGCGCTGAGGATGTCAGTAGAAGTGCTGCGGTCTGCATGGCTGGGGACAGGTGAGTGTATCTGTGAGTGAGTGAGTGAGTGTGTGTATGTGCATGTATGTATGTATGTATGTGTGTGCACATGCAAAGTGCGGGAGGGGGCGGAGCCGAGCGGGGGGCGGGGCCAGGCGCTGAGGATGTCAGTAGAAGTGCTGCGGTCTGCATGGCTGGGGACAGGTGAGTGTATCTGTGAGTGAGTGAGTGAGTGTGTGTATGTGCATGTATGTATGTATGTATGTGTGTGCACATGCAAAGTGCGGGAGGGGGCGGAGCCGAGCGGGGGGTGGGGCCAGGCGCTGAGGATGTCAGTGGCAGTGCTTGTCTGCATGGCTGGGGACAGGTGTGTGTGTGTGTGTGTGTGTACATACATGTGCGGAGTGCGGGAGGGGGCGGGGCCGAACGGGGAAGTGTCGGCCTCCCTGCACACGTAACCAGCCTAAATATCGGGTAACAGCAAAGCACCCGATGTTTACCTTGGTTACCCGATATTTACCTTGGTTACGGGCCTACACCGCTTAGCGCTGGCTCCTTGCACCGTAACCAGGGTAAATATCGGGTAACCAACCAAAGCTGGTGACGTGTGCAGGGAGCCAGAGAGCATGCGCAGCGAAATCCGACGGATCTCGCTGCTCAAAAAACGTTACATGCTGCGTTCCCCCCGCCCGGCGGTCAGTCGTTCCACGACTGATCAGTCGGGCGGAGGGTGCAACGCAGCATCATCAGTCACAATCCGCTGCTCATACAAGTCTATGGGAGCAGCGGAATCCGCTAAACGGATTCCGCTGTTTACAAGAGCAGCGGATTGTGACTGATAGATTTTAGCGGAAATGTGAACTTAGCCTTATCCAAAACGATTTAGTTATGTTATATGGTTGTGTGAATCGTTCTGTATTTCCACACATGAATGTATATGTGCATGTGCAGAATTGCGCCTCCAATTGAAGGCGCTCACGCAAATGCACATATACAAAAGCACACATATGGAGCCTATACCAACTATAAACATATATTTGGTTCCTACAAAAATGCCCCGAAACCAAAATTCTCATTTAAGCCCCGCGGAGCAACACTATTTAGTCTGTAAATCCATTTACTCTCTGTACGGGCTAATGTTTTTTTCATACAGCCCCCTCTAACTCCCATACTGACCTGATCAATTGCCTTTGCCTTAAGAAGACTCGAATCTGAATTGTGATGGTAAAAAAAGTGCTTAGCAATGGTTTTGAGCTGTGAGGGGTCCTCTATTTCTTTCCCTTTTTCGATGTCCCTTATGTGTTCACGTATGCGAATGCGTAGCTCTCTGGATGTGAGGCCGACATAAATCTTTTTACAAGGGCACTCTGCTACGTACACAACTCCTTTTGAGGCACAATTCAAAAATTGTCTGATTTGAAAAGTTTGGGAAAAATCCGTATTATGAAAATCTTTGCTTTTCATCATATTGGGACAAGCTTTGCAATGTCCGCAAGAAAAAACCCTGTGGTCGTCAGCCAATTGCTCTGTTTTTTGTTCTTATTGGGATCAAAGTGGCTGTGCACCAAAATGTCACGTAAATTCTTTGATCTACGAGCCGTGATTTGTGGATGAGGGGGAAGACACTTATTTAAAATGGGATCACTAAGTAGAATGGGCCAATGTTTTTTGATTATGTAGCTGAAATCCCTCCATTGTTTATTATAATCAGCTATTAATCTGACTCCATTCTCAGGGGTTCTAGTTTTAAGAGGTGGTTTATAAAGAAGATTATTCCTGTCCATTCTTTTTGCTTTATTATATGCTTCCCTAATCCTCTTCCTACTATATCCTCTTTCTTCAAATCTTTGCTGTAAACTTTCGGAATGCTTTTCAAAAAATTGGTTAGTGGAGCAAATTCTTCTGGCACGTATAAACTGCCCAGTGGGGATTCCTTTTATGGTAGCCGGAGGATGGGAGGAATTAAAATCATTAAAAATTGCATGATAACACTAAAACCCTATAAAGAATATAAATAACCCCCCCTAAAAGAACGTCTTATCCAAAACGATTTAGTTATGTTATATGGTTGTGTGAATCGTTCTGTATTTCCACACATGAATGTATATGTGCATGTGCAGAATTGCGCCTCCAATTGAAGGCGCTCACGCAAATGCACATATACAAAAGCGCACATATGGAGCCTATACCAACTATAAACATATATATATATATATATATATATATATATATATATATAAAAAAGATATATTTATAATAGATATATTTATACTAGTAAAATATATATATTAGTATAAATATATTTATGCTATAGATACACACACATAATATATATATATATATATACACAGTTAGGTCCAGAAATATTTGGACAGTGACACAATTTTCGCGAGTTGGGCTCTGCATGCCACCACATTGGATTTGAAATGAAACCTCCACAACAGAATTCAAGTGCAGATTGTGACGTTTAATTTGAAGGTTTGAACAAAAATATCTGATAGAAATTGTAGGAATTGTACACATTTCTTTACAAACACTCCACATTTTAGGAGGTCAAAAGTAATTGGACAAATAAACCAAACCCAAACAAAATATTTTTATTTTCAATATTTTGTTGCGAATCCTTTGGAGGCAATCACTGCCTTAAGTCTGGAACCCATGGACATCACCAAACGCTGGGTTTCCTCCTTCTTAATGCTTTGCCAGGCCTTTACAGCCGCAGCCTTCAGGTCTTGCTTGTTTGTGGGTCTTTCCGTCTTAAGTCTGGATTTGAGCAAGTGAAATGCATGCTCAATTGGGTTAAGATCTGGTGATTGACTTGGCCATTGCAGAATGTTCCACTTTTTTGCACTCATGAACTCCTGGGTAGCTTTGACTGTATGCTTGGGGTCATTGTCCATCTGTACTATGAAGCGCCGTCCGATCAACTTTGCGGCATTTGGCTGAATCTGGGCTGAAAGTATATCTCGGTACACTTCAGAATTAATCCGGCTACTCTTGTCTGCTGTTATGTCATCAATAAACACAAGTGACCCAGTGCCATTGAAAGCCATGCATGCCCATGCCATCACGTTGCCTCCACCATGTTTTACAGAGGATGTGGTGTGCCTTGGATCATGTGCCATTCCCTTTCTTCTCCAAACTTTTTTCTTCCCATCATTCTGGTACAGGTTGATCTTTGTCTCATCTGTCCATAGAATACTTTTCCAGAACTGAGCTGGCTTCATCAGGTGTTTTTCAGCAAATTTAACTCTGGCCTGTCTATTTTTGGAATTGATGAATGGTTTGCATCTAGATGTGAACCCTTTGTATTTACTTTCATGGAGTCTTCTCTTTACTGTTGACTTAGAGACAGATACACCTACTTCACTGAGAGTGTTCTGGACTTCAGTTGATGTTGTGAACGGGTTCTTCTTCACCAAAGAAAGTATGCGGCGATCATCCACCACTGTTGTCATCCGTGGATGCCCAGGTCTTTTTGAGTTCCCAAGCTCACCAGTCAATTCCTTTTTTCTCAGAATGTACCCGACTGTTGATTTTGCTACTCCAAGCATGTCTGCTATCTCTCTGATGGATTGTTTCTTTTTTTTCAGCCACAGGATGTTCTGCTTCACCTCAATTGAGAGTTCCTTAGACCGCATGTTGTCTGGTCACAGCAACAGCTTCCAAATGCAAAACCACACACCTGTAATCAACCCCAGACCTTTTAACTACTTCATTGATTACAGGTTAACGAGGGAGACGCCTTCAGAGTTAATTGCAGCCCTTAGAGTCCCTTGTCCAATTACTTTTGGTCCCTTGAAAAAGAGGAGGCTATGCATTACAGAGCTATGATTCCTAAACCCTTTCTCCGATTTGGATGTGAAAACTCTCATATTGCAGCTGGGAGTGTGCACTTTTAGCCCATATTATATATATAATTTTTATTTCTGAACATGTTTTTGTAAACAGCTAAAATAACAAAACTTGTGTCACTGTCCAAATATTTCTGGACCTAACTGTATATAATAACTCTTTGAATGAGAAGGTGTGTCCAAACTTTTGCCTGTACGACCTCTCTTTTGCGATCATTTAAGGTCGCTCATAAGTGTCACACACTGCGATCTCATTAATGAAGCCGGATGTGCGTCACAAACACCGTGACTCCGACGATAATTCATTAACGATATCGTAGCGTGTAAAGTCCGCTTGAGATATATATCTATCTATATATATATATATATATATATATATATATATATATATATATATATAGATATAGATATATAGATAATATATATCTCAAGCGGACTTTACACGCTACGATATCGTTAATGAATTATCGTCGGAGTCACGGTGTTTGTGACGCACATCCGGCTTCATTAATGAGATCGCAGTGTGTGACACTTATGAGCGACCTTAAACGATCGCAAAAGAGAGGTCGTCCTGAAACAAAAAGTTGTTTTCGGCTTATTAGCAATGTTGTTCGTCGTTCCTGCGGCACCACTCATCGCTATGTGTAACACCGCAGGAGCGACAAGCGTCCACCGGCAATGCGGAAGGAAGGTAGTGGGCGGGATGTTACGTCCCGCTCATCTCCGCCCCTCCGCTTCTATTGGACGCCTGCCGTGTGACGTCGCTGTGACGCCGAACAAACTACCCCCTTAGAAAGGAGGCGATGCGCCGTCAAGAGCGACATCGCAGAGCAGGTATGTGCGTGTGACGCTGCCGTAGCGATAATGTTCGCTACGGCAGTGATCACCACATATCGGCCGTACGATGGGGGCGGGTGCTATCGCGCTTGACATCGCCAGCAAATGCTATCGATGTCGCAGCGTGTAAAGCCCGCTTCAGAATTCCCTGCCCCACAAGCTTTGATAGCAGCTGTTTCTGCGCTAATTAGGCCTGTGACTAGTTGAAGGGGCCGTTGTTTCCCCAGACTAGTCGGCCATCTTTCTATGCTATCCCACCCCTGTGGGCATAATAACATGATTTCCACAAGTCGGAGTCACCGCTAGCTCCTGGAAATGTTGCGTATGCGTGCCGCTGTGCTCACTCACCCACACGTCCCGGCTACAGAGAGACGCACTGAGCATGGTGAGAGGTGCAGAAGCTGTTCCTCCGATCATCTACAGTGCGCCTCTCTGAAGCCGGGACGTGTACACCCAACTTCAGATGAGGCTTAATGTGAGAGAACACAGCGGTGCGCATGCGCAAAATTTCCAGGGGCTGACGATGACACTGGCTTGTGGAAATCATGTTATTATATCCACAGGGGTGTGATAGCATGGAAAGAGGGCTTACTAGTCTAAGGAAACAATGCCCCTGCGACTAGTCATAAACCTAATTAGCATAGAAACAGCTCAGTTTATAAATCTTTTTTTTAAACATTCATTTAGTGAATAACATTACACAGGCCTGTTGAGACAGGGAATCTTAACATACAGACGTGAATGCTGCTGGAGGATATAGAGGACCTGACAGCAGGTTTCCTTTAAAATGAGTTGGATGGTGGGTGAGGATGCTACGTTCTTCATAGCTTCCACTCCAAAATTTATTATATGGCCCTGAAAACCTCCTACTCAAACTAAAATTCATTATATAGCCCTGGTGGTGTCTTGTCCCCCCTCCACAATTTATTGTGAAGCTATTATGGATGTATGATAAATTGTGGGGGGAGGACACATGACAAGGACTAAAGGGGGCTTTACACGCAGTGACATCACTAGCAATGTGGCTGGTGAAAGCACCCGCCTCCGTCGGTTGTGCGTCACGGGTAAATTGCTGCCTGTGGCGCACAACATCGTTAGGAGACGTCACACGGACATACCTGCCTAGCGACGTCGCTGTTGCCGGCGAACCGCGTCCTTTCTAAGGGGGCACTGTGCAAACTGCACAGCAGTAGTGAAAATATATTATAGTCTGAGCACATAAATAGCAGGTGTGCAGGATTGAGACTGCTTTACTTACAAAAGGAGTACTTCCACCACGTCTGGTCACCTCAACATAGGTTTCAAAAATAGTATCTTTGTCACCTCCAGACGTTACCGATGTCGCAGCATGTAAAGCACCCTATGAAATGACCGCTGATGGAGCAGCATCTGACCAGAAGACCAGTCCATCAGAAAAGAAGCCTTACCATGTTCCATCAGCAGTCATGTCATTTCATATCTAACAAGAGAGGACTCTATGAAATAAAGACAGAGCTCTATAAATAACAAAAATGACAAGACAATCCAATATGTAAGGAATGGTGCTGTACATAACAAAAGAGGGCACTATGTAATATACAGTCAGGGCCAGAAATATTTGGACAGTGACACAAGTTTTGTTATTTTAGCTGTTTACAAAAACATGTTCAGAAATACAATTATATATATAATATGGGCTGAAAGTGCACACTCCCAGCTGCAATATGAGAGTTTTCACATCCAAATCGGAGAAAGGGTTTAGGAATCATAGCTCTGTAATGCATAGCCTCCTCTTTTTCAAGGGACCAAAAGTAATTGGACAAGGGACTCTAAGGACTGCAATTAACTCTGAAGGCATCTCCCTCGTTAACCTGTAATCAATGAAGTAGTTAAAAGGTCTGGGGTTGATTACAGGTGTGTGGTTTTGCATTTGGAAGCTGTTGCTGTGACCAGACAACATGCGGTCTAAGGAACTCTCAATTGAGGTGAAGCAGAACATCCTGAGGCTGAAAAAAAAGAAAATATCCATCAGAGAGATCGCATACATGCTTGGAGTAGCAAAATCAACAGTCGGGTACATTCTGAGAAAAAAGGAATTGACTGGTGAGCTTGGGAACTCAAAAAGGCCTGGGCGTCCACGGATGACAACAGTGGTGGATGATTGCCGCATACTTTCTTTGGTGAAGAAGAACCCGTTCACAACATCAACTGAAGTCCAGAACACTCTCAGTGAAGTAGGTGTATCTGTCTCTAAGTCAACAGTAAAGAGAAGACTCCATGAAAGTAAATACAAAGGGTTCACATCTAGATGCAAACCATTCATCAATTCCAAAAATAGACAGGCCAGAGTTAAATTTGCTGAAAAACACCTGATGAAGCCAGCTCAGTTCTGGAAAAGTATTCTATGGACAGATGAGACAAAGATCAACCTGTACCAGAATGATGGGAGGAAAAAAGTTTGGAGAAGAAAGGGAGCGGCACATGATCCAAGGCACACCACATCCTCTGTAAAACATGGTGGAGGCAACGTGATGGCATGGGCATGCATGGCTTACAATGGCACTGGGTCACTTGTGTTTATTGATGACATAACAGCAGACAAGAGTAGCCGGATGAATTCTGAAGTGTACCGGGATATACTTTCAGCCCAGATTCAGCCAAATGCCGCAAAGTTGATCGGACGGCGCTTCATAGTACAGATGGACAATGACCCCAAGCATACAGCCAAAGCTACCCAGGAGTTCATGAGTGCAAAAAAGTGGAACATTCTGCAATGGCCAAGTCAATCACCAGATCTTAACCCAATTGAGCATGCATTTCACTTGCTCAAATCCAGACTTAAGACGGAAAGACCCACAAACAAGCAAGACCTGAAGGCTGCGGCTGTAAAGGCCTGGCAAAGCATTAAGAAGGAGGAAACCCAGCGTTTGGTGATGTCCATGGGTTCCAGACTTAAGGCAGTGATTGCCTCCAAAGGATTCACAACAAAATATTGAAAATAAAAATATTTTGTTTGGGTTTGGTTTATTTGTCCAATTACTTTTGACCTCCTAAAATGTGGAGTGTTTGTAAAGAAACGTGTACAATTCCTACAATTTCTATCAGATATTTTTGTTCAAACCTTCAAATTAAACGTTACAATCTGCACTTGAATTCTGTTGTGTATATATATATATATATATATATATATACACACAGTTAGGTCCAGAAATATTTGGACAGTGACACAATTTCCGCGAGTTGGGCTCTGCATGCCACCACATTGGATTTGAAATGAAACCTCTACAATAGAATTCAAGTGCAGATTGTAACGTTTAATTTGAAGGTTTGAACAAAAATATCTGATAGAAATTGTAGGAATTGTACACGTTTCTTTACAAACACTCCACATTTTAGGAGGTCAAAAGTAATTGGACAAATAAACCAAACCCAAACAAAGTATTTTTATTTTCATTATTTTGTTGCGAATCCTTTGGAGGCAATCACTGCCTTAAGTCTGGAACCCATGGACATCACCAAACGCTGGGTTTCCTCCTTCTTAATGCTTTGCCAGGCCTTTACAGCCGCAGCCTTCAGGTCTTGCTTGTTTGTGGGTCTTTCAAGTGAAATGCATGCTCAATTGGGTTAAGATCTGGTGATTGACTTGGCCATTGCAGAATGTTCCACTTTTTTGCACTCATGAACTCCTGGGTAGCTTTGGCTGTATGCTTGGGGTCATTGTCCATCTGTACTATGAAGCGCCGTCCGATCAACTTTGCGGCATTTGGCTGAATCTGGGCTGAAAGTATATCCCGGTACACTTCAGAATTCATCCGGCTACTCTTGTCTGCTGTTATGTCATCAATAAACACAAGTGACCCAGTGCCATTGTAAGCCATGCATGCCCATGCCATCACGTTGCCTCCACCATGTTTTACAGAGGATGTGGTGTGCCTTGGATCATGTGCCGTTCCCTTTCTTCTCCAAACTTTTTTCTTCCCATCATTCTGGTACAGGTTGATCTTTGTCTCATCTGTCCATAGAATACTTTTCCAGAACTGAGCTGGCTTCATCAGGTGTTTTTCAGCAAATTTAACTCTGGCCTGTCTATTTTTGGAATTGATGAATGGTTTGCATCTAGATGTGAACCCTTTGTATTTACTTTCATGGAGTCTTCTCTTTACTGTTGACTTAGAGACAGATACACCTACTTCACTGAGAGTGTTCTGGACTTCAGTTGATGTTGTGAATGGGTTCTTCTTCACCAAAGAAAGTATGCGGCGATCATCCACCACTGTTGTCATCCGTGGACGCCCAGGCCTTTTTGAGTTCCCAAGCTCACCAGTCAATTCCTTTTTTCTCAGAATGTACCCGACTGTTGATTTTGCTACTCCAAGCATGTATGTGATCTCTCTGATGGATATTTTCTTTTTTTTCAGCCTCAGGATGTTCTGCTTCACCTCAATTGAGAGTTCCTTAGACCGCATGTTGTCTGGTCACAGCAACAGCTTCCAAATGCAAAACCACACACCTGTAATCAACCCCAGACCTTTTAACTACTTCATTGATTACAGGTTAACGAGGGAGATGCCTTCAGAGTTAATTGCAGCCCTTAGAGTCCCTTGTCCAATTACTTTTGGTCCCTTGAAAAAGAGGAAGCTATGCATTACAGAGCTATGATTCCTAAACCCTTTCTCCGATTTGGATGTGAAAACTCTCATATTGCAGCTGGGAGTGTGCACTTTAAGCCCATATTATATATATAATTGTATTTCTGAACATGTTTTTGTAAACAGCTAAAATAACAAAACTTGTGTCACTGTCCAAATATTTCTGGACCTAACTGTATGATGGGCTCCCATTGCAAGCATTATGAGTGTGCATGTCTTATGCTAAGCTGCTGCCCCTCCCCTCTAGTGTGGAGGTTTGAGTGGCTGTATCATCAGCATCTTGCACCTGGGTTGCAGCCATCTTTATGAGGAAGGCTCATTACATTCTGTGTGTGCATACATCATCTATCTTGGCTCCTATTAGCAATATGCATCCAGAACAGCTCGTGGTTCTAGGTGCATATTGCACCTGACAGGTTCCCTTTAAAATATTTAAATAAAGAATATTATTTTACATTAAATTGCTTGTTTTTGGCTCTAAGGCTGGGGCCACATGGGCATCTACTGCGATCCTCGCATGACACTTGGCTCAAGCTGGCAGCACAGCAGGAGCCAAGTGTCATGCGAGTGTCACTGAGACTGAGGTCCGATCATGCGATCGGACCTCAGCTGCGGGGGCCGAGCCGGCTCTGAACAGGGGCAGGCCTGCTCTGAGGAGGACAATCAAAAAGACTGCTGGAACACCATTGTAAATGTGAACAGGGTGCTATCCAAAAAATACATAATCTATTTGAAGTGAAAGCTGCACACCAAATTCAGAGAAATATGAACAACCATAACTGCTTTATGATACATAAGGAATGAGAAATACAACTAGCCATATGAAAAATTGATTTTTTTTTTAAATGTGACATTGCATAACTGCTGAGGATTATATGAAAAAAAAAAAGAGATATTTAGCTAATGTATTGATCAATTCATTACTGCCCCATTAGCAACTTCACGGTAATCTCTTATGTATGGGGTTCCTAGCCAAATGTTACCTCTATGTGCGGTTGAAACCTGCTGTGTATGGGAAGCAAGGGACCTGGCTATATAGGAAGTTGAATAATCATGGCTAAAAGGGCGGGACTGGGTTCTCAGACAGAAAAAACTGCATAACAATACAAAAAAGACTGCTGGAACACCATTGTAAATGTGAACATGGTGCTAGCTAAAAAATACATAATCTATATGAAGTGAAAGCTGCACACCAAATTCAGAGAAATATGAACAAGCATAACTGCTTTATGATACATAAGGAATGAAAATAACCACTAGCCATATGAAAAATTGAAAAAAAATTTAAATGTGACATTGCATAACTGCTGAGGATTATTTGGAAAAAAAAAGATATTTAGCTAATGTATTGATCAATTCATTCCTCTGAGGAGGGGCGGGCTGGCTTTGTGGGGGGCGGGCAGGTGCTGCGGAGGGGAGGGAGGGATTTATCTCCCTCTCTCCTTCGTTGCCGGCTATTGCCATTCTCGCCCTGCACTCACGGAACACCGGTGTACCGCGAGTGCAGTGCGATTTTTCTCTCTCCTCATAGACTTGAATGGGTGCGAGAGAAACAAGACTCGCATTACAATCGCAGCATGCTGCGATTGTTTTCTCGGTCCAATTAGGGCTGAGAAAATAATCGCTCATGGGTGCTGGGACATAGGCTAATATTGGTCTGGGTGGAATGCAATAAAACATTGGTGCTTTTTTTTAATGCGTTTTTTGCATTTTTTTTATTGCTTTCAATGATGAAAACCGCCTGCACAAAATTCTGAAAGAATTGTCATGATGTAGATTGTCTGCACGAAAAAAAAAAAAAAAATCAACATGTGCACAACACTTCAGATTTCTCACTGACTTTTCTTGCATAGGGATTTGCTTGCAGTTTTGTGACAAAACTGCAATAAAAAAATTGCATCTAAAAACACATTGTTGCAAAAATGTAAACAATCAGTAGCTTCATGAAATCTCATTGCTCTTGATGTGAGCGTAAAATCAGCTTTTAATTTGCATCACACTTATTAAAAACATTGCCAAAAAAAGCTGCAAAAATGCAATGTCTGAACATCGCCTTATCAGCTGGCCCACCGCTCTCCATAATTCTCCATTGCCTATAACTACAGTAGATGACATAGTATCGAGCATCAATGTCAAACTCAAATACAGAAACTAACAAAAAAAAGACTGTACTCTAAAATGCTAAAGCATGCAAACCATGAATGTAAGAATTTAGACATGCATTACTGCTAAAGGAAATCTAAGAAAAAATGGAGATATTTAGCATGCAAAAATGGTCATTTCTATATCTGCCCAGCAGCCACGACAAGGCATATCTCATATACAGGATACTCACTGTGAACTGAAGCCTCTGTCTGGGTTTAAAAATCTCCATGTGTATGTGCTAGTATGAACTTGCTACTAGAGAATATAATCACTTGTGACTAATAGGGGAGGGGTGCACAGTCAGAGGGTATGACTCCATAATATAGACAAAAAAACTGATGGCACTTCCAACGTGCAGCGTGAACAGATGCCTAACTGAACATGACACATAATAACAAAAAATACAGTGGCACTCTGGAATGCTACAGTATGCAAACCATGAATGTAAGAATATAGACATGCATTATTGCTAAAGAAATCTAGTACGTTATACAGAATAACGGGCCCCACATGGCACTCCATACAGAATAATGGGTCCCACATGGAAATCCATACAGAATAATGGGTCCCACATAGTCATCCATACAGATTAATGGGCCCCACATAGTCCTCCATACAAAATAATGAGCCTCAGCACTATTTAAACAGAATAATGGGCCCCATATAATATAGTCTTCCATACAGAATAGCCTCACAGGCCAAATAAAATTGGCTTGCGGGCCAGATTTGACCAATGGGCCAGAGTGACTTATGTGGTCTGAATTTTTGTTGTGTTCATGCAGCAAGCACAGCTCTACCTGCCTGACTATCTTAATCTGTGCTTGCGTTATCAGCAGCACATCAACTTCCCTTATCACACGGTTGGCGCATATTTAATTACAGAGGCAGCTAACAGTGGTATTAATAGGTAAACTGGTAAGGATCTGTAGTCAGTATGAGGCCTAGCCAAAATGACTATGTGGTACATGTGGTACATGTGATGTTATGGGACATGAGGTTGTGTAAGGCAGGGACACCCTACCTGGAGAAATAGTTAGGGCTGGAGATCAAGTAATGAGGAATGGACGTCACCATCAGATTGTGGAAATCATTAGTGTCTAGAAACCTAAACACCAACATTTGCAGGGAATGCAGTCTGGAAATGTGGCCATATATTGTTTAGGCCTGTGGGTGGTTGGCTGCATATCAATGATTGCGCTCCAAGTCCTGGAGTAGAGACAGCTGGACGCTGCCCTCGGACAAGGAAGTGGTCAAGGTTCCTGAAGATGTTTGCGAATGTGTAAAGACAATATAAGGGTGGGAGGCATGCACACCTATATCTTGAACAGGGGATTGACCAGCACATAGCATATTAGAGGGAACAGTGGGGTCCCAAAAGATAATGACTATGGACCCAGGTGTTCGGCCCACTTAGGTTACCAGGAGGAATGACAATACAGCCAGCACTAGATTTACAAAACACACTCTGATCCTAGTTTTGGATCAATTTTGAGAATACTCTTAATTCTTGACTCTCAAACAGGCAAAGGAGATTCAGACAGGGACAGGCATAACCAAAATTGGCAGGAGGAATTGCATTACAGCCGGCAAGAGAAGTACAGAACACAATCTGATCCCGGTTTGAGATCAATTTTCAGAACATTTTTAATAATTCTTGACTCAATGTCATACTAGGTACAGGGAAGTACCCAGCATATGATGAAAGGCAAAGTAAACCCTATGTCTAGGGAAGGGGGAGATGGTGACCCCTGACCAAACTTACTGCTGGCCCTTTGGTTCCCTCACTGCCCTAGATAGGTTCTGCACCTACGTACCGAGCAGGATACCTGACCCTAGACTGAATCTGTATCTGGTCCCTGGATAGGGAGTGGATGGGATGAGCTCTTTGTCAACCCCACTGAATGCTAAAGGAAACACAGGGATAACAAACAAGGGAAGGAAATGGCAACCTAGCTCCAGATGCCTCAGCAAAAAACAACCAGGTTACACTAGAAGAATGTGAGCCCACTGCTTGCACTGAAGACTTGTTAAGGGTAGACACCAAGGTCTGCTGCTGCTGAATAGAAGCTGAAAGAGTGAGGAACTCCTCATGGTCCTAAGGGAAAGGGATGAAAACAAAGCAGAGGAGATACATAGGATACCAAATACATCAAGCAGAAACTATAGAATGTCAGGGAGCAGTTTGCGCACCCAAACTCTGTGACCTTCTATTGCTGGACAACACATGACTGTCTGTCACCCATGACACACCAGTGACAGAACCCCCCTTCTTTGAGTGGTCTCCGTACACTCAAGACCATTCTTATCCAGATGGCCAACATGAATTGAATGAAACAATCTTGTAGAATTCACATCCAATTCTGGGACCCACATCCTCTCCTCCTACTCCTGATGCCCATCTACCACTAAAAATACCAAATTGTGGATGAAAACCATATTCATCAAAGAAAGGTCAGTTGCCAGTAGACTCCTGGTGACGATTGTATAACGCAAATTCGGCCAGTGGTAAGTAAGATGCCCAATCCTGCTCTCTCGGAGACAAAGCACCTGATGTAAGTTTCCAAATCTTCAGTTGTGAGCTCAGTCTGACCATTTGACCTAGGGTGGAAGGCAGAAGAGAAAGACAACTGCAGCCCCAGTCAAGTACAAAATGCTTTGAAAAATTTGGAAACAAACTGGGTTTCCTGATCTGAGACCACATATGAAGGAACCCTGTGAAGCTTCACAATCTCGTTGATGAACACCTGAGCTAGAGTTTTGGCATTCGGAAGTGCCGGTAATGCAATGAAATGTACCATCTTACTGAACCTATCCACAACCACTAAGACCACGGTTTTACCTGCAGACAAAGGTAGGTCAGTATTGAAATCCATGAATAAATGAATCCAAGGTCTACTAAGGAATGCTAAGGGCAAGAGAGAAACAGACAGCTGAGTAAGTGTAACCTTGGAACATGCGCAAATACTGCAAGCAGACACAAAGTCAACCACATCCTGATTCAACCCTGGCCACCAAATGTAACGGGAAAGGAGATCCAAGGTTGCTTTACTACCCAGATGACAAGTACAGTATTGTGATGTTCTCCAATTATTTTATGGCACAAATTAGGTGGTACAAAAATCTCCCTGGAGGGCAAGAGGCCAGGGTGTCCCCCTGAGCCTCCAACAACTCCCCCTCTAGGTTTTGGAACAAGGCCGAGATGATCACCCACTCTTGCAAAATGGGGACAGGGTTCACATGATCATTACCACCTGGGAAGCTCCTGGATAAAGCATCTGCCTTGATGTTTTTAACCCCTCAATGGTGACAGTAAAATTGAACATAGTAAAAAACAAAAACCATGTAGCCTGCCTAGGATTTGGCAGACTCACGGTATAACATGTTTTTATAGTCTCTGATTACAGTAATGGGATAGGCTGCCCCCTCCAATCAATGACACCATTCCTAGAAAGTCAATTTTATCACTGAAAGTTCTCTATTGCCAATATCATACTTTCTTTTGGCCGAAGACACTTTCTTAGAAAAAAACCATACAGACACCATTTACCAGGAGACGGGCCTTGTGACAACACAGCCGCAGCCCCCACCTTTGATGCATCCACCTCTATGATAAAAGGCTTTGACACATTAGGCTGAATGAGTATAGGTGCTGTGGAAAAACTTTTCTTCAAAGAGAAAAAAGCCTGTTGGGCAGAGTCTGACCATTTAGAGAAATCCGACCCCTTTTTAATCATGTCAGCGAGAGGTTTCACAATTACCGAATCATTCTGAATAACTCTCTGGTACAAGTTAGTAAACTCTAGAAAGCGCTGCAATGCTTTCCAGTTTTCTGGACAGTCCTAGTCAAGTACAGCACAGACCTTCTCAGGATCTATTAGAAAACCTGAAAATGACAAGAGCTACTCCCAAAATTACAACTCTGAACCTTTATCGAACCTTTCCGAACCCCATTGAATTCAATTGCAGGCCAAATGTAAGGCAGGGAAAACACCTTTAGGTGGTTGAAATCCTTACAATACAGCAGAAATACGTTTTACAGTACAGTCTACTGTTTTTGGCATAGCAATTAGCTTCTTAGACTATTGACATAACAAATATAGGGGTAGATGAGAGACCCCCTGTCAGTACAGGCAAGATACAACTTTGAGACCTATCTTGGAGTCTTGACATTTCAAAACCTTTCAGGCAGACAGCAGTACAGTAGCATTGATTTCCCCCATCCCCATAGGGCCTTAAAAGAGCTGAGAGATTCGGTCCATTCAACACACTGGCTGTGGCCCGGCATTTCAATTTTAAAAAATGAGCACACAGTGACCATGCCTTCTGCAGCAGCATACCCATGACATAATAGTGGCCCAGAAATTTCTGTACAACCAAATTGATCCATGCAGTGCATATGTGATGTCGCCAGGCATAGTGCCACCACTAAGTTTTTCACTGTAATCGCACATGGCCTTCCCTGGTTCCAGGTTTAGTGGATACAGACATTCATCAAACTCGGCCTATATAGTGTTCCAAAACTCTTAAATTAATATGCATCAGAGAACGCAGTGACACCATTCTCTGATGCAAATTAATTTAAACACTGCCTAATTGCGTTGACTTATGCACAGGATGTTGCCTGGCATTTAAATTTTATAACTCAACAGAAATGTTTAAAAACATTTCAGGCAGACAGCAGGACAGTGATATCAATTGCCCACCCTCCATTTCATCATTGTGTATTTGCACAGCAGGGAGGTATGGTCCATGCAACACACAGGATGTGGCTTGGCATTTAGATGATAAAAACCAAGAGATGCATGACAGACAGGCATATGCCTCTTGCTCTCAGAAGACTGGCACTACAGACAAAAATCTCTTTGCGTGTGAGGTGGAAACAAAGGGTATTTTTTTCATGTACACTGTAACGACATCATCAGACTTGGAGTGACTAATTTTCCCCCTAGTTTGGCAGCATTGCTGCTCTTGTACACACATATAAATGAAGACTCCATTTGGGAATTGCCAACGTAACCTTTTCAGCTTCCCCCTCCTCCTTATCTGCTGAGCTACACAGCTGAGTGCCTCCAAAGATTGCTGACCACCCATTGATACATCAATTTATCACGGCTTCTTTCCATCTAGGCCTTTAAGCTCTCCAAGGTTAACCCCTTGGGATCTATATGTAGTCTTAATAGACCTTACTAAGGCCCCTTTAGAGCATATTTTGTTAGTTTAAGGCTCTTAGAGGTACTTTACATGCTGCAATATCAGCACCAATATCGCTAGTGAATGTACCCGCCCCCGTCGGTTGAGCGTCACGGGCAAATCGCTGCCTGTGTCGCACAACCTCGCTTACACCCATCACACGCACTTACCTGCCTAGTGACGTCACTGTGACCGGCGAACCGCTTCCTTTCTAAGGGGGGGGCGGTTCGTGTGGCGTCACATCGACGTCACACAGCAGCCGTCCAATAGCAGAGGAGGGGCGGAGATGAGCGGCTGGAACATGCCGCCCACCTCCTTCCTTCCTCATCGCCGGTGGACGGCAGGTAAGGAGATGTTCATCGCTCCTGCGGTGTCACACATAGCGATGTGTGATGCTGCAGGAATGAGGAACAACATCGCTACTCACCAGACAATGATATTTGGTGTTTGGACGACCTCTCAAACACCAACGATTTTTAACACTTTTGCGATTGTTGTAGGTCGCTCCTTGGTGTAACACGCTGCGATGTCAAAAAACGACGCCGGATGTGCGTCACAAACACCATGACCCCAATGATGTCGCAGCGTGTAAAATACCCCTTACTCTCAAAATGATTCTCCTGGTGGCTTTGACGTTGGCTAGTCATGTAAGTAAATTGCAGGCTATCTTAGTTAACCTCCATTTACTACAATCTTACAGGATAGAGTAATCCTAAAGCCTTACCTGGGTTTACCTGCCAAAAGTGAACTCTAAATTTCATAGGGACCAGGAGATAATTTCACCTACCTTTTGTGAAAATCCAAAATCTCAGGGTGAGATAACCTTTCACTCCCTCAATGTTAGGAGGTACTTACTGTAATATTTGAGGGTAACAAAATCATGGCAGAAGTCTTCAGCTTTGTTCATTTCATTCCAGGAGGCAAATAAAGGTAAAGGTGCTACTAAATCTACTATTGGTAGGTGGGTAAGGATTGCCATCACTCTAGCTGACTCTGCGTGGGTCAGGACAAACCTCAGGTTATCAGGGCTCACTCCACTATAGCTATATCTACCTCTGTGGCAGAAAGGCCTAATGCTTCTGTGGAGCAGATCTGTAGGGCAGCAGTCTCATGTTCCCCTTATATACCATCTTTAAACACTATAGATTGGATTTGGGACTTTCTTTTGGCAGGAAAGTGCTGTCGGCTGTGGTCCCACCCTAAAGATTTATTGTATTTTATTTTCTCATATACGGTGTTGACATGGTGAAGGGAAAGATGATAATTACTTAATGGTAATTGGATCTTCCAGCACTTTAACAGCATCGTGCCAATTTCCTCCCTTGATTTTTGATGAACCTGTAAGTTAAAGAAAATAAACACATACATCCAAAAAATCCTTTATTTGGAATGAAAGACAAAAAAACACCCTCTTTCACCACTTTATTAACTCCTCAAAAACAACTCCAGGTCCGACGTAATCCACACAAGGACCCACAACGCTTTCAGCTCTGCTACATTGGAAGCTGACAGGAGCGGCAGTAGAACACTGCCGCACCTGTTAGCTCCACGCAGCAACGGAAGTGAGTCATGCGATCAGCTGTGCTGTCACTGAGGTTACCCACGGCCACTGCTCTCAGGTGGAGGACTGCAGCTGTGGCCGCGAGTAACCTGAGTGAAAGCACAGCTGATCGCCTGGCTTACAGCAGTCACTCAGGGGATTTGCGATCACAGGTGAGTCCTTCACGTGTGACCGCAAACCAAGCCGTGGCACACGAACAGAGCCACGCAATCACAATGAAGTCGGGTGAAGTTCTTCCGAGTTCATTCTGATCGCGCAGCACTGTCTCGCAGTCAGCCATGCTCTTTTTGAGAGTGCGGTCCCACTCGGCTCTGCTGCAAGTCTATGGGGATGCTGCAGACCCGAGTGGGACCACACTATGAAAAATGTGCGCTCTGGATGCTTTTCCCACTCTGTCTATGGCAGAGAAAGCATCCAGAATGCATGAATTCTCCAGGACTGTGCACACGTTGCATTCTGCCGAATGCTTCTCAGAACGCAGCTTTTTCGGCTGCGTTCTGAGACGCACAGGCAGTGACTTACACGCTGCGGAATTGAACGCAAAGTGCGCACACGGCCTAAAATTCAAATGGTGCTGCTTCCCTTCCAAGCCCTGTCATGTGTCCAACCAGTAGAATTCCACCACATGTGAGGTATCAGCGTACTCAGGAGAAATTGAACAAAAAATTTTATGGTGTATATTTTCCTCATACCCTTATGAAAAAAGCTATCTGGTTGAAGTAACAATTTTGTGGTTAAAATGCATTCTTTTATTTTCATGGCTCAATGTTATAAACTTCTGTAAAGCCGCCAGGGGGTTCAAGGGGCTAACAAGTCATTTAGATATATTCCTTGTGGGGTCTAGTTTCCAAAATTGATCACTTGTGGCCAACTCCACTGTTTAAGCACTTCAGGGGGTCTCAAAATGCGACATGGTGTCCGCTATAATTCCAGACAACTTTGCAGTCAAATGGCGCTTCTTCCCTTCTGAGCCCTGCTGTGCGCCCAAACAGTAGAATTCTACCACATATGAGATATTGGCATCTTCAGGAAGAAATTGCATTTTTTCTGATATCCTTGTGAAAAAAAGCTATCTGGTTGAAGTAACAATTTTGTGGTAAAAATGTATTTTTTACTTTCATGGCTCAACATTATAAACTTCTGTGAAGTCCCCAGGGCTTCAAGGTGGTCACCAAACAACTAGTTATGTTCCTTGAGGGGGTCTAGTTTCCAAAATGGGGTCAATGTGGGGGAGCTCCACTGTTTAGGCACATCAGGGGCTCTCCAAATGTGACATGGCGTCTGCTAACAATTCCAACTAATTTTTGTCATGATTGACTCCTGGCTCAGCTGGAGCTGAGCCTTTTTTTTTAGTTTCACTTCTGATGCAAGTCACGTTAGGGGTTAATCCTTTCTGCCTCGTTCTGGAGGTCAGGCTGCTTTATTAGGGCACTGTTTCTCTTGGACTTCGCCAGTGATACTTCTGGCTCTGCTGTGTTCTGCTCTTGAGTGACCTGTTGTCTGCCCTGCCCCCTCCTAACCTCCTCTGTTGTCTGTTTCCTTCAGTGTCTCTCTCGCTGTCTCCCTGTTCGTTCCATATCTGTTCACCTTAATTCTGTCTTGTCTTCCCACTCCCCCTTGCTTCTAGGCTCTGATTTCCCGGCTACTGACTATTTGCTTCCCTCTGACTACGTTTAGACTTTTCCCTTGTGTACTTACAAGACCTCATGTTGTGAAACGGCTTTCTGACGATTCTACTGCCATCTGGTGGGCTTGACTAGTATTACCTCTGCTAGGGAATTCCCTGCTCATACGTTTCCTCCACTTTTACGCCCCCTAGTGGTTTACCAGCTAACTACCTTCTCAGATAGTTTCAGGAATCCTCTCAGTCCCACATTACTGCGCTGTACTGCTATTGTACATCTTAGAGTACAGCGTGACACTTTGCTTTGAAAAATTCAAATGGCGCTCCTTTCCTTCCGAGCCCTGCCGTGTGCCCAAACAATAGATTTACCACATGATTTACCACATATGTGGTATCGTCGTACTGAGGAGAAATTGCACAACAAAATATATGGTGCATTTTCTCCTGTTACTCTTGTGAAAATGCAAAATTTGAGGCTAAAATAACTTTGTTGGAAACAATACAATTTTCAGTTTTTCCTTCCACATTATTTTAGTTTGTGTGAATGACATGAAGGGTTAATAAACTTTTTGGATGTAGTTTTGAGCAGTTGGAGGGGTGCAGTTTTTACAATGATGTCACTTTTGGGTATTTTCTGTCACCTAGGCCTCTTAAAGTCACTTCAAATGTGATGTGTTCTCTAAAAAAATGGCTTTGTAAATTTTGTTGGAAAAATGAGAAATTGCTGATGAACTTTGAACCCTTTTAACTTCCTAACAAAAAAAAAGTTGTTTCAAAATTTATGCTGATGTAAAGTAGACAAGTGGGAATGTTATTTAGTAACTCTCTTGTTTAAGGTTCTAAAAATTAAAAGTTTGAAAATTGTGTCATTTTCAAAATTTTCCCCAAATTTCCAATATTTTCACAAATAAAAACAAAATATATTATCTAATTTTACCACTATTCTGAAGTACAATATGTCATGAAAAATCAAGACTAACCGGCATCCATTGAAGCATTCCAGAGTAGTAATGTGTGGACTTGCACATAACCAGAACCAGCGGGTCCCTGTTATCTGGTTTTTAAAATTTGGTTCCAGTCCAGATTCTGGCCCCTATATAATTCTATGGTGACCAGAATCCAGCGATTAAAAATATTGGTAGAAGGGATAGGGGAATATGAATGCGCGCTGTACTTATCAGCATCCATCATGGCGGTACACTGCTTCCAGGCCGTCCATTCACTTCTGGGGCCGAACATTAACCCTCATTGAATATTCACTGCTTTCTCTGCACACCATTGCCTGTGATTGGTTGCAGTCAGACGCTCCCCCACCCTGAGTGTCAGCATGTCAGCAGACTGCTTCCAATCACATTCGCTGTCTGCGTCTATATCGTACAGCAAAAATAAATAAATAAATGGAAAAATTGGTGTAGGATCCCCCCATATTATGATATCCAGCACAGATAAAGACCACTGCTGCAGCCTCCAGCCGTGCGCTCATCTTGGCTGTGTATCAAAATAAAAAAAAAACGCATGCAGTTTCTCTTATTATTTAAAAAATCCATAGAAAACCTGACATGCGCTCCCCGCAATTTTGATGCCCAGCCAAAATAAAGCCCAACAGCCGGGGGTCTGGTATTCTGAGACTAAGGAGGCCTATGATTATTAGGTCACCTCCCAGCCTAAAAATAGCAACCTGCAGCTGCATGGGACTGTCACATCCATTAGATGCTACAAACCCGACTCGTTATCCAGCTCTTCTCAATTGTCCTGGTGCGGTGGCATTCGGGGTAATAGCAGGGGTTAATACCAGCCACCAGCTGCCACTAAGCCCTAGATTAGTAATGACAGGTGTTTATGAGATCCCCCTCATGACTAATCTGTAAGTGAAAGTAAATAAACACAAATGCTGAAAAATCCTTTACTTGGAATAAAATACAGAAAAAACCATCTTTCACCACTTTATTAACACCCAAAACACCCCTGCTGATCCGACGTAATTCACATGACGTCCCACAATGTTTCAGCTTTACTATATCTGAGTCACAGCACGCTATCAGGAAACATGACTGCCCGCTGTGAGCTCCCGGCAGAGAATGAGCCACAATCAGCGGTGATGTTACTCAGGTTAGCCGTGATCACAGCAGAAAGGTTCCCACGGTCCTCCTTCTATTATGACTGCAACTAACCTGAGTGATGTCACCGCTGATCGCGACTTATTCTCTGCCTGCTGTTACAGCATTTGGACAGGTTCCATGATGTGACTCAGATGTAGCAGAGCTGAATCATCATGGGACCTCATGTGGATTACATCAGACCTGAAGGGGTGTTTTGGGGGTTAAGAAAGTGGTGAAAGAGGGTTTTATTTGTATTTTATTTCCAATAAAGGATTGTTTTGATGTTTGTGTTTATTTACTTTCATTTACAAATTAGTAATGGGGTGTCTCATAGACGCCTGTCATTATTAATCTAGGGCTTAGTGGCAGCTGTGGGATATTATTAACCCCTGCTATTACCCTGATTACCACCACACCAGGGCAATTGGGAAGAGCTGGGTAAAGCATCAGGCTTGTCGAATCTAATGGATGTGACAATCCAGAGTGGTTGCAGGCTGCTATTTTTATGCTGGAGGAGGCGGTTCAATAAGCATGGAGCGCTCCAATCTGAGAATGCCAGCCCCCAGCTGCCGGGCTTTATCTTGGCTGGCTATCAAAATTGGGGGGACCGCACGTTTTTTTTTAAATGATTTATTTAAATAATTAAAAAAAAGCCAAGATAAGCGCACGGCTGGGGGCTGCAGCCTGTAAGAGTGGTCTTTATCTGTGCTGGATATCATAATGCGGGGGGACTCAGCCAAATATTTTATTTATATATTTTTATACCACAATACCGACCTGCAGACAGCGCCTGTGATTGGAAGCAGTGACACACTGTCACACAGGCTGGGGGCGCTTTTGACTGCAACCAATCACAGATGCCAGGCCGGCCGGTTGGCAAGGAATGCAGTGCATATGGATGAGTAATGATGAACGGTGAAGGAGAGGTTGCGGGTGCAGTGTACAGCGCTCGCTTTATTCTTATTTTCTTTATTTTTTTCTTTATTTTTTTAATTTCTTGAGTGCCGGATCTGGATCAAACACCTGGAATCCCGGGCTCGGACCACAGTTACGTTTGAAATTGAGCGGATCCAGACTTTTACTGTCCGGATCTGCCCATCTCTATTTCAGAGTTATAACCTGCCTAAGTGACTCTGGTCAGAAATGAAAAAATTGGCCTGGTCACGACGGCAAAAACAGGCTCTGGTGCAAAAGGATAATATATTTATAACTCAGGGTTGCACTTTACAACTTGCACCTTATTTATTACTATTTATGCAACAAACCTGAAACATGATGAGTTTGTGCAGTTCTGCTGCCACCTTGTGGCTTTATTTTTTTTCATTGGAAACAGTGCTCTATTGGAATAGCAACATACTATTGTAATTGACGTTTTTGCACAGAGTATTTACATTGATGCATATTGTATACAAGCACTTTAATTTCTGGTATTATTTAATCAATATATACTATTGCCTAGACAAGTCATAATAAAAAAAAGCCCTCTATTAAAAAAGTAGATTGGGAGTGAAACGTTTCCTCTCCTGGTGCCCTTTATTTTTTGCCATGTGTCCATAGTATCCATGGTATACTATAATACTCTAAAAAAAAGTAAAAAAAAAAAAGTTTTTTATATTTTTCTATTATGTATTTGTGTATTATTTCATTTTGAAGCAAGATTGTAAGTGTTACATTTTTCATTCGAAAAACGTATTTGTAAAAATTGCATATAAGAAAAATTAATCTGATCAGTAAACAGAGTAACGAGAAAAAAAATGCAAGCGCCAGAATTATTTTTTTTTGGTTGCTGCAACATTGCAATGAGAGGCGATTAAGAAAATCACATCTCATCTACACCAAAATGGTATAATTAAAAACGTCAGCTCAGGACGCCAAAAATAACCCATCGCTGATCTCCAGATGCCGAAAAATGAGAATGTTACAAGTCTAAGCAAATGGCGCCAAAAGTGCAATTCTTTTATTAACAAATTCCCCCCCCCCAAAATTTTTCCCACTATAATACAAACTATACATATTTGGTATCCACAAACTCATACTGACCTGGGAATCATATTGCCTGGTCAGTTTTGTCATATGGTGAACAGAATAACTGAAATAAATAAATAAATAAATAAAACATTTTGCATTTGCACTTTTTTTTTTATTGCAATATCACAGACTTGTTTTTCCTATTTTCCAGTACAATATTTGCCAGAATGAATGGTGTCATTCAAGAGTACAACTTGTCCTGCAAAAGACAACCTGTCATATGACTATTTTCATGCAAAAATAAAAAAGTTATGTCTCTTGGAAGAAAGGGAACCCCGCCCCCCGGAAAATCACCTGATGGTGAAAGGGTTAAAGGGGGTTTCTCAAGTTTAGGCCTCTTTCACACGTCCGTGTCTCCGGTACATGTTTGGTCCTTTTCCTCACGTACCGGAGACACGGCCACACGTAGACCCATTAAAATCAATGGGTCTGCGCTCACATGTGTGTTCTGCCATGAACCGTGTGTACATGTGGAGCATACGTGTGTCCGTGTGCTCCACACGTAGACATGTTCGTTTTTCATCGGCATCACGGGTGTCACACGGAACACAAATGGACCACACGGATGTGTTCCGTGTGACACCCGCCGAGAAAACACACGTGTCTGAGAAAATAATAAAAAAAACTTTACTCACCTTCTCCAGCACTGCTGTCTCTGCCACTGCTGTCACTTGCTTCTGTAATGCCCTGGACTAGCCAGGTTGTCACAGGTAGGCCCTTACACAAACACCTCCCCCCCTTAATAAGGTGACAGCAGCCAAACTACAAAACCCTTGTCACCTCCCTTCGGGTTTGATGTTCACACCAGGGAGCGGAGCCAGGTGGTTGGCTCCGCCCACCGAGGAGTACACAGGCCCGGAGGCAGGAAAAACAGTGGAGTTCCCCGTGGGGAGCAGAGAGGAGTAGTCTAGTCTTGACTGTGAAGTGGAGTGGAGTGTTGTTCAAGGGCAGACCTGCGTCCAGGTCTGCCATAGTCTACAACAGGTGTCTGGGTTGGAGCCCAGTCACCTCTGGCAAGGAAGCAGACGGTGGTAACCGCCTGCAGGAGCTGGGATTACAGCCGGTGGAGGGGTACTCAGACCCAGTACGAGGCCCAGAAACAACTGGGCTGAGTCAAATCAACTGATTGAGGACTGGACTTTAGGCCCTTTCCCACTTAAAGAGGGCTTTACACATTGCGACATCGGCAACGAGATATCGTCGGGGTCACGTCGTTAGTGACGCACATCCGGCGCCGTTACCGACATTGCAGCATGTAACGCAAATGAGCGACGATCAACGAGAACAAAAACGTCAAAAATCGTTGCTCGTTGTCACGTCGCTCATTTCCTTAATATCGCTGCAGCGACAGGAACGATGTTGTTTGTCGTTCCTGCAGCAGCACACATCGCTGTGTGTTACACCACAGGAGCGACAAACATCTCCTTACCTGCCTCCACCGGAAAAGGAGGAAGGAAGGAGGTGGGCGGCATGTTCCGGTCGTTCATCTCAGCCCCTCCTTTTCTATTGGGTGGCGGTTCAGTGACGCTGCTGTGACGTCGCTGTGTCGCTGAACGAACGCAGAAAGGAGGCGTATCGCCGGTCACAGCGACGTCGCAGGGCAGGTAGGTGCGTGTGACGCTGCCGTAGCAATAATGTTCGCTACGGCAGCGATCACCGCATATCGGCCGTACGACGGGGGCGGGTGCTATCGCGCTCGGCATCGCTAGTATCGGCTAGCGATGTCGCAGCGTGTAAAGCCCGCTTAAGATCCGACTGAAGACAACAGCCCAACCATTAGGGTAAAGCCACCGCCCAGGCATAGAGACCCGACGGGCCAGCGTCTGCGGGCAAAAAGGGCTCTTCCGGCACACACCAGCCTGGGTAGCGGACTACCGTTGCTCAGGCATAGGAGTCATAATTTCTACACAAATTAGGTGCAGGAGAAAGGCGGAAACCACCAACCTAATAAGGGGAAAAGCGCAGCCTGCTGCGGGCACTGTTCACCATCTTGTTTGGTTTACTAGAGACTCCAGCGTGTTTGTAATAGTGAGTACAACAGTGCCCTCGGCCCGCGCACCTCGCCGCACCGCTCCGACATGCCAGTACCATCCATTCCCCCGCCTCAGCTCCTCCCTCGGGCCCCCGGGACGATCATCCTCCCTACCCACGGAGGGGTCAACACCAAGCTGTGCAACACCGTCCCCGGGAGCCTAGTCAACGGCAGCGGTGGTGTCCATCCATTCACCACAACCCGTGGGTGGTGTCACGAACTCAAATCCCCTACAAACAACCACGGCTCCGGCCGTGGACCTCCCCACTGAAGTCCCTACGTGTAGCGCCAACCCCCTTTGAGAGCGACGTGAACCCCAGGTTCGTGAGGAGCTGGAGCCACCCACCGACGAGCACGGATCCGAGCGACTCGGCAGTACCGGGGTGGTACACTTCCGACCGCCGCTCATTATGCTCATTGCATATTCACTTCACTGCGGCCGGAAGCAGCAGCAGCGGGGAGTCGGCAAGAGCGGAGACTGAAGATCAGCACCACGGACAGCGAAGCCAGGGACAGGTGAGCAGAAAGTTCCCGTTCTCCGTGTGTTATCCGTGCCATAAACACAGCTCACGGAGGCCATTACGCACCTTTGACACGTCCGTGAAAAACGTGCGTGGTTTTTTTTACAGACGTGTGAAAGAGGCCTTAGACGGTATTACCTACTTATAGCATAGAACTTACCAAATGCTGGGAGTTCAATCCTTAGAACTGCAACTCTAAAGAGCCTGTATGACTGAAGAGGTGGCCCATTTATCGCACTGCTCCTCCATTTATTTTTATGGGAGCAGTGGAGGCGCTCCCATTATAATGTCTCATTATTACATAATGTCTTAGGACTGGCAGAGAACATAGGGCTCTGAGTGGCTGAACAGCCCGGGTGCAGGAGGTTAGTATCATTTTTTAAAATATATATATTCCAGTTCTATGTTTCTCCCTTTTCCAGGTCCATAGCTGCCTCTCCACTGCTGCTCCAGTAACACATACAACATCTATAACAGCAGTGTCACCAGCACAAACAGTACAGCACCAAGAACTGGACATATAACCACGGCAATATAAAAATATCGTAAATCTAGTACAGTAGTATACTTGTGTTTCTATTAACCTATTGTGTTGAAAATTGTATCTGATCTGCAGGCACTATGTTATAGATCAGGAGTTGATCAGATTGATATGACAATTTTTCCAACATCCCACATTTTCTATTCCTTGAAATCCCTGGTGTTTGCATGTGAGTTCAGTGGGTGATACTATTCAGTGATTGAAAGTCTTCCCTGTATGACTGTATATGCATAGATAGCTGTCAATCACTGAGTAGGACCGCCCACTGGACTCCTCTGCAGGCAAACCCCAGGAATTTCAGTATGTAAAGTATACACATTATAGTAAATGTTTTCCAACAAACCATTATATCATTCTTCTCAGCTTCTCCTTCTCCTGCTCACAGTGCACAATGTGACAGGTGTCCTTTAAAGGGAATCTGTCAGCAGGGTCAAGAAATGGTTGGTGATATCTGCCTAAGGCCCCCTTCACACGTCCGTGAAACACGTGCATGTTTGTTCCGTTTCCGTATATACCGGAGACACAGACAAACATGCACCAATGTTAATCTAATCACTGGATCCAGTGACAACGGGTAACCTCAGTGACAGCTCAGCTGATCGCGCGGCACTCTTCATTTGCCGCGTGGAGCTGACAGGAGCGGCTGTGTGTGCTGCAGCTCCTGTCACCTCCATGCAGCACAGCTGGATGCGACGCTGGACCATCCTGGATTCCGCCGGACATGGAGGGCTTTTTCGGGCTGATTAAATTGGTGATGAGGGAATGTGTTTGTGTTTTTTATTTCTAATAAAGGATTTTTTCGTGTGTGTGTGTTTATTAACTGTAATTTACAGATTAATCATGAAAGGAATCTCGGGGAGACGCCTGACATGATTAATCTAGGATTTAGTGGCAGATAGGGGCTGCCATTAACTCCTTATTACCCCGATTTGCCAAAGCACCAGGGCAAATCGGGAAGAGCCGGGTACAGTCCCAGAACTGTCGCATCTAATGTTTGCGGCAATTCTGGGCAGCTGCTGACTGATATTGTTAGGGTGGCGGGCTCCCCATAACGTGGGGCTCCCCATCCTGAGAATACCAGCCTTCAGCCATATGGCTTTATTTGGCTGGTATTGAAATTGGGGGGGGACCGCATGCCGTTTTTTTTTTTAATTATTTATTTATTTATTTTACTGCACTGTATAGACACGCCCACTGGCTGCTGTGATTGGGTGCAGTGAGACAGCTGTCACTCAGCGTGGGGGCGTGTCTCACTGCAACCAATCATAGGCGCCGGTGGGCGGGGAAAGCAGGGAATACGAGATTGTTTAATGAGCGGCCGGCTTTTTCAAAATAGTAAAAGCCGCCGCAGCAGTGTGAATGCCGTGCAGCGCCGCGCCGGTGATCGGGGATCGGTGAGTATGAGAGAGGGTTGGAAACTTCAGTCACTCGGGGGATTAGCAGTCACCGGTGAATCCTTCACAGGTGACCGCTAATCAGTACACGACACAGACAGAGCCGTGGTATGAGGATGAAGTCGGGTGAAATTCACCCGAGTTCATTCTCATCGCGCAACTCTGTCGGCTGTCAGCCGACATTTATAAACGACATTGTGCATCACACACACGGACATTCCACGTACACATACACGTTAATTCCACACGCACACACGGACGTTCTACTCACAAACAAGACTAGCATACGCAATTCACACAGATGCCACACGGACTATAAAAACGGACACAAAAACGGGATACGGACCCGAAAAACGGTCCGTAACACACGTGCGTGTTTTTCACGGACGTGTGAAGGGGGCCTTAGGATGTATTGTATATGAGGGGAGATATAAAAAGTAGAAGATTTATGATTATATAAAAAGCTTGAGGTGAGGATCTTTGATTCTTCTGATTTCTGAAGGCAAAACTGCTCCAGCTCTTTCAAGTTAGATGGTTTCCTCTGTTGAACAGCAATCTTCAAGTTTGAGCACAGATTCTCAATTGGATTAAGGTCTAGCCTTTGACTAAGGCGGGCTTTGCACACTACGACATCGCAGGTGCGATGTCGGTGGGGTCATGTCGAAAGTGACGCACTTCCTGCGTCGCTCTCGACATCGTAGTGTGTAAATCCTAGTTGATATGATTAACGAGCGCAAGAGCATCGTAATCGTATCATCGGTGTAGTGTCGGCGAATTCCATAATTACACTGACACGACTGTCCGATGTTGTTCCTCGCTCCTGCGGCAGCACACATCGCTGTGTGTGAAGTCGCAGGAGCGAGGAACATCTCCTACCTGCGTCACCACGGCTCCCGTCGGCTATGCGGAAGGAAGGAGGTGGGCAGGATGTTTACATCCCGCTCTTCTCCGCCCCTCTGCTCCTATTAGCCGCCTGCCGTGTGACGTCGCAGTGACGCCGCACGACCCACCCCCTTAATAAGGAGGCGGGTCGCCGGCCAGAGCGACGTCGCAGGTCAGGTGAGTGCATGTGAAGCTGCCGTAGCGATTATGTTCGCTACGGCAGCTATCACAATGATATCGCAGCTGCGACGGGGGCGGGGACTATCGCGCTAGGCATCGCAGCATCGGCTTTCGATGTCGCATCGTGCAAAGTACCCCTAAGCCTCTCTAATACATTTACACATATCCTCTTAAACAACTCGACTGTTGTTTTTGCAGTATGCTTTGTGTCATTGTCTTATTGGAAGGTAAACTTCCATCCCAGTCTCCAATCACTGGCAGACTGAAAAAGTTTTGCTCAAGAATATCCCTGTATTTTCCACTATCCATCTTCCCCTCAACTCAGACCATTTTCCCTCTTCCTGCTGTCGAAAAACATCCCCACAGAATGATGCTGCCACCCTCATGTTTAATAGTAGAGATGGTATTCTTAAGTTAATGAACTGTGTTGCTTTGGCATCAAACATAGTGTTTACCTTCTTGGCCAAAAATGCAATTTCTGTCTCATCTGACTACAGCCCCTTCTGCCTGTTGCACAGCTTCTAGTTTCCCAGTTCCAGAAGAAAGTTCAAAGAGCAGATTACATGGGATAACAACTCTTTATTCCTGGAACATGAGGTAAAAATATATAGTCATACAGCATTGTATCAGGAAGAGAAAGCGAAACCAGAAAGAACAAGAGACTTTTTACAATAAAGTAAGTAAGGAAACTACGCAACGCCATCTACTGTTAGATCAGCATAAAGTCCTCCTTCACACAAATAAAGAAGTCCTCTTTTGTTGCATATACCAACACCCTTTCTCAACAGTAAGGACATAATCAGTTAAGCCTAATTGCTTCATTATTCTCTGATGTCTTTCAGCATTCAATGCCTTTGTGAAAACATCTGCTGTCATATCATCAGTTGGACAATATTCTAATTTCAGCATTCCTTGTTCCTGGTGATCCTTCAAGAAATGATACTTAACATCAATGTGCTTGATTCTTGGGTTAGCTCTTTCCATCTGAGCAAGAACAAGACATCCTTGATTGTCCTCATTTATTTTTGTTGGTTCCAACTGTGGTTGTCCTAGGTCTATTAGCAATTGTCTTAACCATAGAACGTCTTGACTCGCATGTGCTCCTGCAATATATTCTGCTTCTGTTGATGACAGCATTACTATAGATTGCTTTTTTCTAGTCCAACTAATTGGTCCATCTGAGAGAAAGAAAAGATAGCCACTGGTAGATTTCCTGTCAGTTGGATCTCCAGCCCAATCTGCATCAAGATTTCCGGTTAAAGTGCATTTATCACTTGTAGGTAGTTTCAGTTTAACGTTGCTAGTTCCTTTCAAAAAACGTATTACTATCTTCACGGCATTCCAATCCTTTTTATTTGGCTTCGACACTTTGTATTCAGAATTCCTACTGCTGCGATGTCTGGCCTTGTAACAGTTGCTAGATACACTAATTTTCCCATTGCCGTTCTGTACTCTTCACTATTTGGTAACACATTTTGCCCACTTTTCATCTCTTTAAGATAATTGGTTTCCATTGGAGACTTTACTGTTTTTGCATCCTTCAATCCAAATGTTTCAATTATGTCTTGAATCATGTGATTTTGATTAAGTAGGAAACTTCCACCTTCTTCTCTTTCTATCTGTATTCATAGGTACTGTTTCACATTTCCCTAGTCTTTGATCTTGAAATTTTAATCCAGAATTCTAAATATGTCCTTTTTATCCCTTTCTTTTTCAAAACAAACTAAAATATCAACCTAAATGAGTATAAAGATCCATCTGTCCATCAGTCTTTTTGTGTATAGGCAAGGATCAGCCCCGCTTCCTTGAAACTTTTCACTTGTGAGCACTTCTGAGATTTTATCATTCCACGCTTTAGCATCTTGTTTAAAACCGTATATACTTTTCTGTAGTTTACAAACCATGTTCGGTTATTTTAATCTTTGAATCCTGGAGGTTGTTCCATATAAATATCTTCTGTTAAATCTCCATTCAAAAATGCAGTCTTTACATCCAGATGCTTCAGCTCCATTTGTTTTATTTCTGCAACTGCAAACAAAGTTCTTATTGTAGTATGTTTGACAATTGGAGCAAATGTTTCATACTCTTCTCGATATTTTTGAGAATAACATTTAGCTACGAGTCCGAGTCTTGCTCGGTATCGTTTAGCTGTGCCATCTGTTTGGTATTTTACATTAAAAACCCATTTACATCCAATAGCTTTTCTTCCTTCTGGTAATTCTGTCAGTGTCCATGTCTTTGAGTCATGCATGGATTTTATTTCTGTTTCTGTTGCCGTTATCCATTTATTAGCTTCTTCTTCAGGAAGTCGAGATATTTCTTAACAAAAGGTAGGCTCATAAATTTGGCTTGTACTTGCCTTGTATGAAAGACGCATTGGTGGTTTTCCTTTGTTTTCTCTTATTGAAAGTCTTGGTTCTGTGTCTGTTTGTAGTTGCATCTCTTCACTTTCAGTATTCTGTTTTTTATCAATTTCAACTTCTTTTTCATCAGATGTTCTTTCAGCTATATCACTGCTGTTTTTCTCATTTTTTGTTTCCAGTGAAATCATAGTGTCTTCATTTAGTCAATGAATGTCACACTGTTACTCACCGTAACTCTCTCTGTTTTGGGATCTAGGATTCTATATCCTTTGCAATTTTCACTATATCCAACAAATATTCCTTCTATGGATCTGTTTTGAAGTTTGGAACGTTTTTCTGTTGCAATAAATACAAAAACTTTACATCCAAAAACTCTTAAATGATTCACACTTGCTTTCTTACCCTGCCACAGTTCATATGGGTTTTTTTCAGTTTTCTAGAAAAAAAATTGGTTTTGTAGGTAAGTGGCTGTCATTGCTGCTTCACCCCAATATTTCTCTGGTAGTTTGGAATCTGTTACCATACATCTTATCATTTCAGTCAGAGTTCTGTTTTTCCATCCTGCTACCACATATTGTTCAGGTGTGGATGGAACAGTCTTTTGATGCTCTATACCATTTTGTCTTAAGTAGTTTTCTATTTCATGTCCTGTGAATTCACCTCCATTATCACTTCTAGTGACAATTGGCTTCCTCTGAAACTTTTTATTTAACTTTGTCACGTAGTCTAATTGTCTCTCCAGTAAAGGAGACAAACTCTAGCACAGCGCCACCTATTTGAAGTAGCGATCCTAAAAGTCACAAGTGGATTTTCAACAATCCTTTGCAATATGACTCAGGATATATAAGCCAGATCAGAATCCCAATTTGCAGACACGGTGTTTCGGGGTGCTTGCCCCTCGTCAGTGCGTCTACTAATTTATTGAAAACTTCACTTTTGTTCTTGATCAACTATGTGACTGTGAATCTTGAGTAGTCATCTATAAAAGTCACTATATATCTATTGCCTCCTGATGTAGTCACTTTCATGGGTCCACATACAGTACAGACCAAAAGTTTGGACACACCTTCTCATCTCTAGAACAACTGTTAAGAGGAGACTTTGTGCAGCAGGCCTTCATGATAAAATTGCCGCTAGGAAACCACTGCTAAGGACAAGCAACAAGCAGAAGAGACTTGTTTGGCCTAAAGAAAACAAGGAATGGACATTAGACCAGTGGAAATCTGTGCTTTGATCTGATGAGTCCAAATTTGAGATCTTTGGATCCATCCACCGTGTCTTTGGAGAAAAGGTGAATGGATGGATTCTACATGGCTGGTTCCCACCGTGAAGCATGGAGGAGGTGTGATGGTGTGGGGGTGCTTTGCTGGTGACACTGTTGGGGATTTATTCAACATTGAAGGCATACTGAACCAGCATGCTGTCACGCTCCCCAGCTCCCCTGCCATGCTCCCCGGCTCTCCTGCCTCGCTTCCCGGATCCTCTGCCAGGCATCCCCCGCTCCACAGCCTCCATGCCCCATCACCTGCGGTCCCCAGGCAGCCTGGTCCCCGCTCCCGGCGCCTGTCGGCAACCCTGCTCCAGCCCGGCTCTCCTGCCTCCTGTTCACCGCTCCCTGCTCTGGCTTCTGGCACCCGGGCCTCGCGCATGCGCATTAGGGCGCGCGCGCGGTCATTGACCCTCTCTTAAAGGGCCAGTGTCCTCCAACAGGATATTGAAGAATCAGGTACAGGGTATATAGGGAGATCCTTTCCAAGTGGGCGGGGCCTGCTCTTCGTGTTTTCCTAAGCTAGGAGTCAGGTCTCCTTGTGTTTTATGGTATACTTACCTATCTCTCTCCTAGAGCCGCTCCTGCCTCGCCAACCGGTTCTGACGATACCCGAACCCCGAACGGTGACGGGGTGCCATCCCGTCAAGTTCATGCCATCTCCGATCCCTATGGTGACCCGTCTTCTCGCTCCGTCGGTTCCGGACTCTGCCTGACGTCATCTCGGCCTCCGAACCTGAGCTCCGTCACCCGGACTACCTTCAGTGACTCCGTGGTCCCATGGACTTCTACACTCCTCTGAACGGACTGTCCTGCTACCTGTAGTGCTCCGGCTACCGGGCACCTTGCCCTCGGTGAGGTGTTCAGCCCAGTGGATCCACCTCCTGGGTCTGCCCGTCCACCTGGCCCTAACACATGCCTACCACAGCATTTTGCAGCGGCGTGCTATTCCATCCGGTTTGCATTTGTTGGACCATCATTTATTTTTCAACAGGACAATGACCCCAAACACATCTCCAGGCTGTGTAAGGGCTATTTCACTAAGGCCTCCGCCACACATCCGTGAAAACCACGTCCGTGTAAAACGGGCCGTTTTTCGGGGCCGTTTTCCGTTTTTTAGGTCCGTTTTTATGGTATGTGTGGCCTGCGTGTGTATCCCGTATGCTAGCCGTATGTGCGTGTGGAATGTCCGTGTGTGCGTGAGTGAAATAACTGACATGTGTGTGTGTGTTGTCCGTGTGAAATGTATGTGTGTGATGCAAAATGTCGTTACTAGTACATGTCGGAAGAAAGAGTAGCGGGATGAGAATGAACTCGGGTGAACTTCACCCGACTTCATTGTCATGCCGCGGCTCTGTCTTTGTGCCGTGTACTGATTAGCGGTCACCTGTGAAGGATTCACCGGTGACCGCTAATCCCCCGAGTGACTGAAGTGTCCCCCCCTCTCTCATACTCACCAATCCCCGATCACCGGCGCTGCACGGCGTTCACACTGCTCCGGCGGCTTTTTCTAATTTGAAAAAGCCGGCCGCTCATTAAACAATCTCGTATTCCCTGCTTTCCCCGCCCACCGGCGCCTGAGATTGGTTGCAGTGAGACACGCCCACCACGCTGAGTGACAGGTGTCTCACTGCACCCAATCACATCAGCCGGTGGGCGTGTCTATACTGTGCAGTAAAATAAATAAATAAATAATTTAAAAAAACGGCGTGCGGTCCCCCCCCATTTTAATACCAGCCAGATAAAGCCATACGGCTGAAGGCTGGTATTCTCAGGATGGGGAGCTCCACGTTATGGGGAGCCCCCCAGCCTAACAATATCAGTCAGCAGCCGCCCAGAATTGCCGCATACATTAGCGATCAGCTGCTGTCAGTCAGGTAACTCGCGGCCACCGCTGGATCCAGCGGTGGCCGCGGATAATCTCAGTGACAGCTCAGCTGATCGCGCTACTCATCTCATTAGCTGCGTGGAGGTGACCGGAGCGGCGGTGTATTCTGCTGCTCCTGTCACCTCCATGCAGCAGAGCTGGAAGCGACGCTGGAGGTCCGTGGATTACGCCGGACATGGAGGGCTTTGTCGGGGTTAATAAATTGGTAATGAGGGAATTTGTTTGTGTTTTTTATTTCTAATAAATTATTTTTTCAGGTGTGTGTGTGTGTTTTTTAACTGTCACTTACAGATTAATCATGGAAGGTATCTCGGGGAGATGCCTGACATGATTAATCTAGGACTTATTGGCAGCTATGGGCTGCCAATAACTCCTTATTATTCCGATTTGCCAACGCACCAGGGCAAATCGGGAAGAGCCGGGTACAGTCCCAGAACTGTCGCATCTAATGTATGCGGCAATTCTGGGCGGCTGCTGACTGATATTGTTAGGCTGGGGGGCTCCCCATAACGTGGAGCTCCCCATCCTGAGAATACCAGCCTTCAGCCGTATGGCTTTATCTGGCTGGTATTAAAATGGGGGGGGACCGCACGCCGGTTTTTTTAATTATTTATTTATTTATTTCACTGCACAGTATAGACACGCCCACCGGCTGCTGTGATTGGGTGCAGTGAGACAGCTGTCACTCAGCGTGGTGGGCGTGTGTGACTGCAACCAATCACAGGTGCCGGTGGGTGGGTAAAGCAGGGAATACGAGATTGATTAATGGGCGGCCGGCTTTTTCAAAATAGTAAAAGCCGCCGGAGTTTTTATAACAGCCGTGCAGCGCCGCGCCGGAGATCGGGGAACGGTAAGTATGAGAGAGGGGGGGGAACTGACGAACAGACAGCTAGAGGGACAGATAAGACAGAGAGACCGACCGACAGACATAGAGACCGACCGACGGACTGAGGGAGAGAACGAAACAGAAAAAGAAAAAAGACCGACATCACATGAAAAAAGCACAAAACGTACAGGGAGCAAACAGAGTTGCGTCCGTGTCACTCGGACGTGCGCACAGACCCATTGACTTTCATTGGGTCCGTGCTGCGTGTTGCGTGCAGAAAACGGACATGCTGGCGTGAGACACGGACCAAAAAACGCATCACGGAGACGGACTCACGGACATAACCAAAAACGCAATTGTAACCGCAGAGATATAGTAACATTGGTGCACGTTTGGCCGTGTCTCCAGTATACACGGAAACGGACCAAACACGCACGTGTTTCACGGATGTGTGTTTCAGGCCTAAGAAGGAGAGTGATGGGGTGCTACGCCAGATGACCTGGTCTCCACAGTCACCAGACCTGTACCCAATTCGAGACGGTTTGGGGTGAGCCAGACCGCAGAGTGAAGGCAAAAGGGCCAACAAGTGCTAAGCATCTCTGGGAACTCCTTCAAGACTGTTAGAAGACCATTTCCGGTGACTACCTGTTGAAGCTCATCAAGAGAATGCCAAGAGTGTGCAAAGTAGTAATGAAAGCAAAAGGTGGCTACTTTGAAGAACCTAGAATATAAGATATATTTTCAGTTGTTTCACACTTTAAGTATTTCATGCCACATGTTTTTAGTCATAGTTTTGATGCCTTCAATGTGAATCTACAATTTTCAGCGTCCTGATAATAAAGAAAACTCTTTGAATGAGGTGTGTCCAAAATTTTGGTCTGTACTGTATGTCAGTATGCACCAAATCAAGTTGTCTTGTGCTTTTTGTCTCACTTTCTTTAGGTATAGATATTCTTGTAGCTTAAGATTTTATACAACATTCACATCTTACGGTAATTGAGCAATCAGATATCAATAGATCCTTTGTCAATTTTTTCTTTTGTAGCTCCATTATACTTTCAGGATGTCTGTGTCCTAGACATCTATGCCACATGTGAATACAATTCTTGTGATCATGTGTACACAACTTTATCTGTTTCTTTAATTTGTCTAGCTGATATAATTGTTCATCTGCCTTGACATTGGTTATTATCTTTTTTCCCGCTAGGATTGGACATTCATCATCTTTGAATTTTACAGTAAGGGTACCTTCACACTTTAGCGATGCAGCAGCGATCCGACCAGCGATCTGACCTGGTCAGGATCGCTGCTGCATCGCTACATGGTCGCTGGTGAGCTGTCAAAGAGGCAGATCTCACCAGCGACCAGTGACCAGCCCCCAGCCAGCAGCGACGTGCAAGCGACGCTGCGCTTGCACGGAGCCGGCGTCTGGAAGCTGCGGACACTGGTAACTAAGGTAAACATCGGGTATGGTTACCCAATGTTTACCTTAGTTACCAGCTCACACCGCTTAGCTTAGTGTGTGCAGGGAGCAGGAGCCGGCACTGGCAGCGTGAGAGCTGCGGAGGTTGGTAACGAAGGTAAATATCGGGTAACCACCTTGGTTACCCGATGTTTACCTTGGTTACAGCTTACCGCAGGCTGTCAGACGCTGGCTCCTGCTCCCTTCACATTCAGGATTGTTGCTCTCTCGCTGTCACACACAGCGATGTGTGCTTATCAGCGGGAGAGCAACAATAAAAAAACGAACCAGCACTGTGTGTAACGAGCAGCGATCTCACAGCAGGGGTCAGATCGCTGCTCAGTGTCACACACAGCGAGATCGCTAATGAGGTCACAAAAAACGTGACTCAGCAGCGATCTCAGTAGCGATCTCGCTGTGTGTGAAGCACCCCTTAGTCCTTTAGCTGTTAGACGTTTTACAGATAACAATCCTCCTTCTAATCCTGGAACATCTGGAACATATAACACAATCTGTACAAGTATTTTTGAATCATGCCCATACTTATTAGAACAGTTTAGCATTCCTTGTCCAATACCTTCCACAGTTATTTTTCTCCCATTTGCAAGATAAATGGCTTCCTTCTTATTTAAATCAAGTTCAGTAAAGAAACGTTTATTACTTGTCATACAACTTGTTGCTACTGAGTCAATAAATCAACCTGATGATGATTTCTTATCAGTTACTTTAAATGTGCCATTCCAATTATTTACACATGAATCAGAAATTGTGTTTTTCACCTTTTGGGTATTCTCTGTATGGTGTAATTTCTGTTTTTCTGCTTTCCATATAGTAGTCTTTCTTTAAATGTCCCTTTTTTTTACATCTGAAACATTCTCTTGTCTCTTTATTATAGGGTCTCTTTGATTCTGTAGCTTTAAGAGCATTTCCACCATCTTTTTCAGTGGAATCATTTGTTTGCTGTTTCCTTCTTTGATATTCATCTATGAGTCTGGTCTTCACAAACTCTTATGTAATGTCTGCTTCAGGTCTTGTCTCTAGTGCATTTATTAAAGCAGTGTATGAATCCAGTAAACTGCACAATAATATTGCTGCTATGTGGCTATCCTTAATATCTTCACCAATTGATCTCAGCTGTGATATCACTTCCAACATAGAGAATAAATCCTTCTGCATGTCATTGTCTACACTCAGTCTCATACTGTAAAGCTTTCTTAGCAGAAATAACTTGTTATTTAAGCTGGGTCTTTCATGTAGCTTTCTTAATGCTTCCCACGTTCCTTGTGCTGTATCCTCATTCCTTATGTGTATTAATTGAGAATCTTCCACTAACAGGCTGATAATAGCTCTTGCTTGTCTATTTTTCTTATCCCATGTCTGATTATTATCATTCGGTCTATCTGTAGTGATTACTTCCCATAAGTCATCTTTAGATAATACCATCTCCACTTTGAACTTCCATAACTGATAGTTCTCATTATTCAGCTTAGCTACTGTGAGTTTTAGCTCTGTGCTACACATCATATTTAATTTGTCTTACTTGTTTGGAGAGAATTGTTCTGAAGAATTCTTCTGCATTCACCAGGGTCTTGCTGAGCTTTCTGGTGTCCTGGGTGTCTGGGATCTTTGGTGTCTGGGATCTTTGGTTGTCTGGGACCTTTGGTGCCTAGTATCCTGGGTGCCTGGGATCTTTGTGTGTCTGGACCCATAACCTGTTGTACAGCTTCTAGTTTCTAGTTTCCCAGTTGCAGAAGAAAGTTCACAGAGCAGAATACATGGGATAACAACTCTTTACTCCTGGAAGATGAGGTAAAAATATATACAGTCATACAGCATTGTATCAGGAAGAGAAGCGAAACCAGAAAGAACAACAGCCTTTTTACAATAGAGTGAGTAAGGAAACTACACAACATCGCCATCTACTGTTAGATCAGCATAAAGTCCTCCTTCACATAAATAAATAACTCCTCTTCTGTTGGATATATACCAACACTGCCATACATTTGAGGAGTTCCCTAATGTATCGGGGGGTATCGGGGCCTTGTCAAGCAGTTTGACCCCATCGGGGGGTGGGGGTTCATCTTAGAGCCAGGCCTTGCTGCTGGGGTGTTTATCTCCAGGAGGGATGTCGCAGAACACCTCCCAAAGGGACACCCCGACCGAAACCTGAAACCAGGAGATATGGTTTCATATCCCAGGCATCCACACCCCCCTGACGAAGGCTTTTCTCACCGAATCAGCCATTGGGTGGACGCTGGCACCCGCTCTCCCCCGGATCTCTTCTGGTATGTATACTGTATGATGGGCATTTGCCTTTTGGATCCCTTTTGACCATTTGGTTTTGGGTTTTGGATGTAACAGCCATTGTTACTCTCCATATGGTTAGACTCTCTGACTATTCAGTTTTTATTGCTTTTTGGTATTTATACCTGTGATTTTTATGGCTGTGTTTCACCCATACTTGATATCATCGACAATTGTGTCTATACTAGGTATAGTTTTACCATCTTTCTATACTGTGTATACGGATTATTTAATTCTCACAGACTTGGTGAATAATCACTTTGTTTGATCCGGGATTCCCTGTTGTCAGTGTTCCTCTTGCTATTGTGCCGCTCACCAAACACCTTAATAAAGATTCACCTTTGCAATTGGGCTTTCTGGTCTTTTCTTTTCTCTTTGTTTCTGATATTCCAGGCATTGCGGAGAGTGAAGCTGGTATGCCCTAGAGCAGTCATGGCGAACCTTTTACAGGCCGATTGCCCAAACTGTAGCCCTAAACCCATTTTTTTTTCCGAAGTGCCAACCAATCCTATTATGTAAATAATTGATTGTAACCTTACCTTTGCCGTCTTCTCTTCTCTTCAGCAGGGGGCATCACGCTCATGCATGCTTACCACACATTGAAGCTGAGCCCTTTACAGACACAGCAGTTGGATTGATCTTTCTGGAAAAAATTGCAGCATAGTAGACACAGATTTCAGCCTGGAATGCAATCAGATTTCACCCTGTAATCCACATCTACATTTCAAAGTCTGAACATCCTGAAATCCCATAAAGATGTACGAGTTGCTCCCCTCCCCTCTCATTGTGTAGTTATGTCCCCCTTCCTGGCCACTTCCTGGTAAACATGTCCCCCCCATCCTGATATATATCTTCTACATTCTGGTATATCTGTCCGCATCATGGCCCCATCCTGGTAAATGTACCCCATTCCTGGTAAATGTACCCCATCCTGGTAAATGTACCCCATCATTGTAAATGTATCCAATCCTGACATGTTCCCCCATGCTGTTAAATGACCCCATCCTGGTAAATGTCCCCTTTCCTGGTAAATGTACCCCATCCGGATAAATGTCACCCTTCCTGCTAAATGTTCCCCATCCTGGCATTTGTGCTAATCCTGGCATGTTCATGTACCCGCATCCTGGCATATTTCCCCCCATCCTTTCATGTTTACTTCCATCCTGGTAAATGTATCCCCCATCCTGGTAAATGTAACCCTTACTGGCATGTGTCCCCTTCCTGCTAAATGTACCCCATCCTGGCATGTTTCCCCCCATCCTCGCAGCCATGTTTCCCCCATCCTTGCAGCCATGTTTCCCCATCCTTGCAGTCATGTTTCCCCCCATTCTTGCAGCCATGTTTCCCCCCATCCTTGCAGCCATGTTTCCCCCTATCCTTGCAGCCATGTTTCCCCCCCATCCTTGCAGCCATGTTTCCCCCCATCCTTGCAGCCATGTTTCCCCCATCCTTGCAGCCATGTTTCCCCCATCCTTGCAGCCATGTTTCCCCCCATCCTTGCAGCCATGTTTTCCCCCATCCTTGCAGCCATGTTTCCCCCCATCCTTGCAGCCATGTTTCCCACATCCTTGCAGCCATGTTTCCCCCCCATCCTTGCAGCCATGTTTCCCCCCATCCTTGCAGCCATGTTTCCCCCCATCCTTGCAGCCATGTTTCCCCCCATCCTTGCAGCCATGTTTCCCCCATTCTTGCAGCCATGTTTCCCCTCTTCCTTGCAGCCATGTTTCCCCCCATCCTTGCAGCCATGTTTCCCCCCATCCTTGCAGCCATGTTTCCCCCATCCTTGCAGCCATGTTTCCCCCCATCCTTGCAGCCATGTTTCCCCCCATCCTTGCAGCCATGTTTCCCCCCATCCTTGCAGCCATGTTTCCCCCCATCCTTGCAGTCATGTTTCCCTCCATCCTTGCAGTCATGTTTCCCCCCATCCTTGCAGTCATGTTTCCCCCCATCCTTGAAGCCATGTTTCCCCCCATCCTTGCAGTCATGTTTCCCCCCATCCTTGAAGTCATGTTTCCCCCATCCTTGAAGCCATGTTTACCCCATCTTTGCACGTTTCCCCCATCTTTGCACGTTTCTCTCCATCTTTGCAGCCATGTATGCCCCGCGCTCTGTTTGCTTGCCCCGCGCTCTGTTTGCTTGCCCCGGGTTCTGTTTGCTTGTCCCGCGCTCTGTTTGCTTGCCTCGCGCTCTGTTTGCTTGCACCGCGCTCTGTATGTTTCGTGTCCCCCATGCGCTCATGTTTTCTCCCGTGCTGGCTCTGTCCCCCATGCTGCCCATGTTTCCCCCGTGCGCTCCATGTTTGCCCCCGTGCTGGCTCTGTCCCCCGTGCTGGCTCTGTCCCCCGTGCTCCCATGTTTTCCCCGTGCGCTCCATGTTTGCCCCCGTGCTGGCTCTGTCCCCCGTGCTCCCCATGTTTTCGCCGTGTGCTCCGTTTGCCCCCTTGCTGGCTCTGTCCCCTGTACTCCCCATGTTTCCCCCATGCGCTCCATGTTTGCCGCCGAGCTGGCTCTGTCCCCCGTGCTCCCCATGTTTGCCCCATGCTCCCCATGTTTGCCCTGTGCTGACTCTGTCCCCCGGTGCTCCCCATGTTTCCCCCCGTACTCCCCATGTTTCCCCCATGCGCTCCATGTTTGCCCCGTGCTGGCTCTGTCCCCCGTGCTGGCTCTGTCCCCCGTGCTCCCCATGTTTCTCCCGTGCGCTCCATATTTGCCCCTTGCTGGCTCTGTCTCCTGTGCTCCCCATGTTTCCCCCGTGCGCTCCATGTTTGCCCCCGTACTGGCTCTGTCCCCTGTGCTCCCCATGTTTGCCCCGTGCTCCCCATGTTTGCCCTGTGCTGGCTCTGTCCCCCGTGCTCCCCATGTTTCCCCCCGTACTCCCCATGTTTCCCCGATGCGCTCCATGTTTGCCTCGTGCTGGCTCTGTCCCCCGTGCTGGCTCTGTCCCCCGTGCTCCCCATGTTTCCCCCGTGTGCTCCATGTTTGCCCGTGCTGGCTCTGTCCCCCGTGCTCCCCATGTTTCCCCTGTGCGCTCCATGTTTCCCCGTGTGCGCTCCATGTTTGCCCCCGTGCTGGCTCTGTCCCCCGTACTGGCTCTGTTCCCCGTGCTCCCCATGTTTCCCCCATGCGCTCCATGTTTGCCCCCGTGCTCCCATGTTTCCTCCATGTGCTCCATGTTTGCCCCGTGCTGGCTCTGTCCCCCGTGCTGGCTCTGTCCCCCGTGCTCCCCATGTTTCCCCCGTGCTCCCCATGTTTCCCCCGTGCTCCCCATGTTTCCCCCGTGCTCCCATGTTTCCCCCGTGTGCTACATGTTTGCCCCCGTGCTGGCTCTGTCCCCCGTACTGGCTCTGTCCCGCGTGCTTCACATGTTTCCCCCGTGCGCTCCATGTTTGCCCCCGTGCTCCCATGTTTCCCCTGTGCTCCCATGTTTCCCCCGTGCACTCCATGTTTCCCCCGTGCTCCCATGTTTCCCCCGTGCGCTCCATGATTGCCCCATGCTGGCTCTGTCCCTCATGCTCCCCATGTTTCCCCCGTGCGCTCCATGTTTGCCCCCGTGCTGGCTCTGTCCCCCGTGCTGGCTCTGTCCCCCGTGCTGGCTCTGTTCCCCATGCTCCCATGTTTCCCCCGTGCGCTCCATGTTTGCCCCGTGCTGGCTCTGTCCCCCGTGCTCCCCATGTTTCCCCCGTGCTCCCATGTTTCCCCCGTGCGCTCCATGTTTGCCCCCGTGCTGGCTCTGTCCCCCGTGCTCCCCATGTTTCCCCCGTGCGCTCCATGTTTTCCCCCGTGCTGGCTCTGTCCCCCGTACTGGCTCTGTCCCCCGTGCTTCCCATGTTTCCCCCGTGCGCTCCATGTTTGCCCCGTGCTGGCTCTGTCCCCCGTGCTCCCCATGTTTCCCCCGTGTGCTCCATGTTTGCCCCGTGCTGGCTTTGTCCCCCGTGCTCCCCATGTTTCCCCCGTGCGCTCCATGTTTGCCCCCATGCTGGCTCTGTCCCCCATGCTGGCTCTGTCCCCCGTGCTGGCTCTGTTCCCCGTGCTCCCATGTTTCCCCCGTGTGCTCCATGTTTGCCCCGTACTGGCTCTATCCCCCGTGCTTCCCATGTTTGCCCCCGTACTCCCATGTTTCCCCCGTGCTCCCATGTTTCCCCCGTGTGCTCCATGTTTGCCCCGTGCTGGCTCTGTCCCCCGTGCTCCCCATGTTTCCCCCGTGCGCTCCATGTTTGCCCCCGTGCTGGCTCTGTCCCCCGTGCTCCCATGTTTCCCCCGTGCGCTCCATGTTTGCCCCGTGCTGGCTCTGTTCCCCGTGCGCTCCATTTTTGCCCCGTGCTGGCTCTGTTCCCCGTGCTCCCCATGTTTCCCCCGTGCTCCCATGTTTCCCCCGTGCGCTCCATGTTTGCCCCCGTGCTGGCTCTGTCACCTGTGCTCCCCATGTTTCCTCCTGTGCTCCCCATGTTTCCCCCATGCGCTCCATGTTTGACCCCGTGCTCCCATGTTTGCCCCCGTGCTCCCATGTTTGCCCCCGTGCTCCCATGTTTGCCCCTGTGCTCCCATGTTTGCCCCCCGTGCTCCCATGTTTGCCCCGTGCATTCCATGTTTCCCCCGTGCGCTCCATGTTTCCCCCGTGCACTCCATGTTTGCTCTGTGCTGGCTCTGTCCCCCACACCTTGGCACTGCCGCACACAGCTTAAAAATAAAAAAAAAAACTCTCACCATGCCGCCCCCGCTCCATCGCTACGTCCTCAGTCAGTTCAGTTCCCATGCGGCCACGCCAGCGCCGCCTACTGACGCTCCTCCATCTCATAGGCAACAGGCCTGCGGCCCAGGAGAGGAGGCATGTCAGAGCGAGGAGAAATGTCTCCTCTGCTCCAACACCACTTTGCACTGTCGGCGCGACCACACCGACAGTGCACAGTGGCTGAATGTGACGACAGCGCGCGTGCCAGCAAAAAGGGCTCTGCATGCCCAGTCTGGCACGCGTGCCATAGGTTCGCCATCACTGCCCTAGAGGTTAACAGGTATGCCATGAACAAAGGCAAGATAGGCCAGCCTCCGCAACAGCCCCAGCTCGCCCATGAGAGTGATGGTAGTGGAACCCAGCTGCCTTATTAGTTATTATTGTTTATATTGTGTTTGTTATTTTTCTTGAAAATCTGCCTAATTGAAAATGTTTGAATCAATGCTAATAACCCGAATAAGTCACCTGATTAGAGAGTTTTACAATTTTTGCACCCGTTGCATGGACCCTGTTTTACCCTTCCCTATAAGTAAAAATGTACCTTGGCTGCAGGACTGGCAGCAGCCAGCACGAATGTGTGCTCTTTGTAAATAGTTGCACCTAGTGTGCCTACCAGAGTCATCTCCTGAACCATCAGGACTTCAATCCTGTCACCACGGACACTGCAAGGAACTCGGGGTGGTGTGACACCATGGCTATCGGTGGTACCAAGGGTTCAGGTGTTTTGGGTGACGGGTGGAAGGGAAAAATGACAATGGGAATGGACTGTCGCAGGAAGGGGCTGCAGCGGAGTAGGCTGCGTCCCCGGATACCGCTACAACCGGTAGCGTTCCCAAGTGTTCTCAAGTCAGACTCTGTGAGTTTGTAACGTTCAAGTGTGTCGCCCAGGGATAGGGGATACTCAGATCTGGGCCAAGGGATCACTTTTGTAGGTGTACGGTGGCGTGACCCGGTCTGTGATCCCAGGCTCCACAGCAAAAAGGGGATTATATACAGTTGAGATTTGGTAGTCTATGTTCTGTGACGCCACCCGTGGTGTGCGGTGAGGTAATGGAGCACCGCCGCTGCCGGTCACAGGATCCCGGGGATGGTAATTGGCAGCAAGGTGGTGATTTTCCCTCCACGGGTAGGGTGTTGATGTCCCGGGACCACGGTGTGATGAATAGGGGAGTAACGGGTGCAGTCCACGGCTTAGACCGGGTGGTGCAGGAGTACTCACAGTATAAGGCAATAACTGACACGAGTCCAAGAATTAACCAAGTTGCTGGTAACTGGTGCCCATGGCTGCTGTGAGGACGGGTCCCACACCCGTGTGTGTAATTCGGGTGTTTTTCTCCTGCCTGGTGTCTGTGTCTGCTCCGTACACAGGAAGCGGCTGGCCTATCCCTGCGGCCCTCACTGCCACTTCTCCTAGCCCCACACAGGGGCTGCTTCCAGACCTCTCTCCTACTGCAGACTGACTGAAACTACACTCTGCTCTCCCCAAGATCCTCTCTCCCCCTCCCGTTTTCCTGAGGAGGGGGCAAGTGGGGCCTGATTAACTGGTGTGTATTGGTGTGGGAAACCCCCCAAGGGAGAATGAGCTCTGCACCATAAAGATATATGCAGGCCTCTGTGACACCCTGGTTTTGCCAGGGCGGCACACAAGTGTATTGCCTCTCCTGTGTGGGAAGAGTCTTTTATATTTAGCATGTATCCTTTTTCAGTTCCAGTTTAATAAAAACTGTATGTGTCCTGTAGCTCGGGGACGAGCTACGTTTAACCAAGGAGGAATGTGGCACCCCTGAGTTCATCAGGGTGCCACAGGGTACTGCATCCTTACCCAGGGTGCAGAGCCTACCCCCCATGGTTCCAGGTTCCTAAGAAACCGGTGTCACTACCAACAGCACCACAAATCCCATTCAACACCTCATATCATGACCTTTCAGACACACCAGTGGGTTGGTCTAGCTGGCCACTCACCTAGTGGTCAGGCAGACTGGTAGGAGTTTGAGTAGTAGAGTTGAGGAAGAGAGTAGTGAGAGCCCTCAAAGAGAGAGGAACTGGGGAGAGTGAGCTCCCAGGGAGCTAGACCGTGGTTGAGTTGCAGACAGTGGTCCGGGACCTGAGGAGTTGGGGACCGGTGGCAGTGACATTGGAATGGGTGCAAAGGACATAGTCTAGGAGGACTGTCGGCAGCAGCAAGCACAAAAGAAACTGACCGGTACCGAGACGACGGGGTACAGGACCCTAGGTCAGGAGCCGATTCAACGTCCTGGCAATTAACCTGCAGAGGAAGGAGACCTTCAGGGACCTTCCCACAGAGCTCAGAGATTGGGGGCATCAGCACAACATGGGGGACAGGGTTTTCCAGCCAATTGCAGCCCACTAAAGTCCCAAGTGCCAGCTCCCAAGAGCACAGCGACACTTCACAAAGTGAGCGAGGCCCTAACAGTTTCAAGCCAAGGGGCCACAGACAGACAATTAACTTCTGCATGGAGGTGGGCTCCAGACTATCAAGTGACACCGGTGGGAGCGGACACCTGGATGGGCTCCCTGTAGTGACTGTGGCACACAGAGAACTTGGTTTACTTGCAGTGTGCATGTCTACTTTATAATCCTCATTCAGCACCACGACTACCCACAGTGAATATCCTGCTCCCCCTAAACCCTGCGCTCCCGAATAAACACCAACACCCTTGAGCCCGGGGCCATCCCTACCTGTGGAGGGACTAACATCAGGCTGCTTAACTCCATCTGCCCCGGTACTCCTTACAGCAGCGGCGGTACTCCCATTACCGCAACCCACAGGTGGTGTCACAATTGTATCCCCTGTAAATACCCCCTTTTCACAGATCCAAGTGTCCGCCAAGCCGGGTCCAGGTCCCTCGAGCCACCACGATCCCGGATCCGAGCAGCCCGACCAACACCGGGGTGGTACACATAACTCAGGCAGAATTGTTTGGATAAATTTCAATACATACCCTGGGATAGTAAACAACCTTTATTACAGGAGCCTCTGAGCTGTGTCCCTTACGCCTGATGCCTCGTTGATGAAGCTCCCAAAAGAAAAGCACATGTGTAGCACCCAGGGATATGGGGTACTTGGTTCCGGGCAGTACAGGTTTTGGGGAAGTCACGATCGTGGCCGTTACCCGGTTCCGTACCCTAGGCCTTTTTTGTAATGGGAATATTTACAGGTGAGAAAAAGATAATGCCCACATGTGATGCCACTTGCGGTGTTGCGGCTAAGTGTAGGGAGCCGCCGCTGCAGAATGTCTCTACTGGGGCTGGTGGTATTGGCAGCTAGAATGGTAGACCCTCCGCAAGTAGGGTTTTGCCCCACAGGGTGTATGGTGCAGTGGGTGTCGGAAGAAGGAAGTCCTCACAGGTGTTCAGTGCAACTGGTTTACTAACTGCTGGTAGATGTTGACTGGTTGCCCAAGGCCAGCTGGTTTCGCCTCCAGGTCCCCTTCGTCCCAGTGCCAGTTTGGGTCTCTGGTACCTTCTTTCCCTGCACCTGTCTCTTGTACGTGGGTCCCCGTGGTATGGAACAACTGGGGGTCCCCGTACTGTGGTTTGTCTACTTCTGTCCGCCTGGCGGTAGCGTAAACCCTGTGGGGTTGGAGTCTCTGGTCTTGTCCCTGGTTCTTCCGTTGCTACTGAGTCTTCAGATTCTTTAGGGTCAGCAAGGTCCTTGATGGTCCCCTTGCTGTGCAGGTGTTAACAGGTCGGCCTGGAGTTCTTTCCTGTCCTAGGGTCCTGTACCCCGTTGGTGCATAGTTCCGGGAGTACTCCACTGTACTCCATCGGCAACTACTTCTCCTGGGTACCAGGTCACCGTTAATCTGCGACAGACCGTCTCCTCTGTGAACTCTCTCCTCTCCACCCGACCGACGACTGTCAACTCTCTCACTGTCTCTCTCCACAGTCCGCCCCTCCCACCTGGTCTATTAGTGGACTGGAATGGCTCCATCTCTAGGCGGTCATCCATTGGTGGTACCCTAACTGGGTACCATTGTATGGGGGATTGTTGGGGAAAACTGGGATTACCTGGGTTTTTGTTGGTACCGGCACTGGGGTTCTGGGTCCCTAAGGGGGTAGGCCCTGCATCCTTGTGGGGATGCAGAACCTTGTAGCACCCTGATGGTTTCAGGGACGCTACACGTGCATATCGCGGGAGCATCATCAACGAGGCGTCAGGCATAATACACTTCTCTGCACACAACACACAATCGCAGCAAGACATTCATTAATTTATAACCAGTCTAATGACACTAAAATCATCTACCAAAGGTCATGCAAACGGGTCAAAGTATGGTGCAAGAAAAAACCTATGAAGTCAGTGTTTGTGAACAAACTGTACATGATGGATTTTTTTTTATATATTTTTACTGAGTTCAGATATTGAAAGTATATAAAAGTATATAAAGTATAAAAATCACCTCTTAATTTTCAAACAATTTTACCTTTGCAGCCTTGTTTTATCATTCCCTATTAAACCCATTAAAAAAGTAATAAAAATGTTACGCTGAGGTTGTGTACACATGTAGCATAAATACATGTTTTCAACAGCTTTTTTCTGCATGTGTCCGCTTCACACAGTGCAATACAAATGTATGATTATGGCGTGTTTCTTTTACGTGTTTGTGTTTTTGGTGCAGATGTGAATCTGGCTTTTTTTTAATACTACAGAAAAACTTTGATTCTGTGTTTAAAAATGCAACAGCATTTTTTTTTAGCTTGCTTTTCCTTTTCAGGCTCCACATAGATGTTTATAGAGGAAAAAAACACCAAATCTACTAAAGTAAAAGGGTCTTAAACGCACAAAGGACGGAGATTTCATGAAATCACATCCACTTTGCTTGGACATTTAGGCCATGTTCACATGTACCGCAAACACATATTTGTTTACAGTATATATAGTGGTATTTATGTGTTTTATGGCCCTTTGTACATTTTATCGCAGTTTTTCATTAAAATAAGGATAGAAATAAATAAAAATTTAAATTAAACCTTAATACAGCGCAGATTTCATTGTATAGGAATTATTTCTATTTTTATTTAACTGTACTATAAAAACCACCTTAAAATGTGGCTCCACATCTGCTACTAAAAAAGCAGGAAATAGGGGGATATGGCACAAAGAATGCAGAAAAAAGCAATAACCAGAGTAGATTAATATTGCATAGGTTGGCGCAAACACCTACAGAAAACAAGAAACACAGTATTTATGCAATGTGTGAACACGACCTTACAGATACAAAAAAAGCCAGATATCATATAGTGTAGCTACATCAAGATGGGAAAAAAACCTAGAGATGAGCAGTGTGAGGCAGTGACAGGTGTCATATATGAAGGTCACTAGATTTCCCACAGAATGTGCTTGGAGACCCTTTATTCAATGCCCAGGGTGGATGAGTAAATTGAGAGACTGGGATGAGCACAGTATTTTACAACTGTCATAATTCTGATAGGTGGTGCTCTGCTCTCCTGCAGAGCGGGTGATTGGTTACGTAGTATTCTCCGGTGGACTGGTTGTTCCCGGTTTCGGGCCCAATGGGAGGGGTCTATTCATTTGAACCTCTTCTGGGCAATTGCTCTGCTTTATTTTGGAGCTACTTCACCAAGAACGCTTCCAGTGATAGTTCCTGTTTTGCAGCAGTTTTTGCTGGCTCCCGTAAGTGACCGTCTTGATCTTATCCCATTACCTCATTCCTAGAACCCTCCTCTGCCTGTTTTCCAGATTGTGAGTTTGCTCCCTGACATCCACTTCTTTTGTACCTAATGTGTCTTCCTGGCTTTCAGACCCCTGGCTTGTATCCTGACCTCGGCTCTGCTCTCTCCCTTTTAACTGACGCTAATTCCCAGCTCCTGACCCTTGGCTTGTTTGTCTACTCCTCCATAGTTTATCTAGCGAAATCTAGTGTTCATATGTACCGCCCCCGTGCAAGCAGCCGGGCTGCTGCCGCTCGGATCCAGATCTGCGGTGACTTGAAGGGTCTCCGGACCCAGGGGTTGCGCGGCCACTCGATTAAAAGAAGGGGGGAGATATGTACAAGGGGTTTTTTGGAAAGTTCGTGACGCCACCCACGGTGCGTGGTAATATGAGGGACCACCGCTGCCATTGGGGAGCCCGGTGACGATGGTGCGGCAGCCTGATGTTTAACCCCTCCATGGGTACATTCTATGGCATCGCAACTGTTAGTACTGTAACATTTAACACGTATTCACGCTCACTGGGAGGCAGGTAATCAACAGCGGCGGCTGGTAATACTCCCTCGTCAACCATGGCGAGCCGTTTCACATCTAAGGCGTACCAGCCCCGTTCACCCCAATGACGGGTGTAGCTAACTACTTCTCCAGCCTCCAGGTTACGACTGGGGTGACCACTGGGGAGATGCTGCTTGATATCCCAGCGGGTAAGAAACACTTCTTCTGAGAGACTCGCCTCCCACAGAAAGCCCCATCCCTTCTCGGGGTCAAACCGCCTGATGTACCCTCTGCACTGCGGCCCACGGACATGGAAGGTAGCCTTCCTCAGGTACTCCTTTTCCTTCCAGGTCCAGGCAAGCATCTCCTGCTGTTGTCGCTCTTGCGTGGTCACCACTGGCATCATCTGTTGCTGGTGTGGTTGTCGTTCCCAGTAGGGGACATCAGCGTCCAGCCTCAGCTCCCTATCTGGCTCTGGCTTGATTTGAACTCTGGCGGCCCCAACAGCCGTTTGGATGCTGCGTGGTAACGGAACAGGCAGACATCTTGGTTCCGCTCCCGCTGGTGTAGACAGATTAACTAACTGCTCCGCAGCCGGGGTTGCAGGGCTCGGGTGCTCCGCCTCTGAGGACAGGCCCAGTGATGCGGCCGGGTCTGGTCTAGCCGGTGTCTGGGGAACCGCTGCCGTGGCTGGAATGAGGGCCTTGCTCTGGATCTCTGCAGCTAGAGACTCTGGTAGATGCACTGAAGGTTACGCTGTCGGGGTTGGTGGGGGCAGCTCGGCATCTGCCGAGGACGGGGTAGTCGGCTGTGGAGCGCTCACAGCGAGCGGGGAAGGTCTGGATCCCTCATCCACTTTGGCTGGATTTGTGCAATCAACAGGGACTGGGTAACTGCTTACCCTCTCTTCACGTGGGATTTCAATCTCACGAGCTCGCACCGCCATCGCCACCGCCAGGCTCCTCATCTCTTCCCTCCAGTGGTTCAAAATGAAGAGGAATTGCGTCCGCATCCTCTGGCACAGCTGCTCCGTTTCATCCTCTATCCATGCCGCGGTCCCGGAGACAGCACGCTTCGGGGATCAGTCTAGCTCCGCCATCTTGCCACTGTGTCTTCCAGGAACGTTATGTCAGAGTCCTGGTGTCCCTGTTCCACTTCCGCTAGTAACACATTCTGGCCCACCCCGACGGTCTTTTCGCAGCATTCGCTCGCTGACCGTGGCCCTCTGGGAACTTCCGGTTCCGGCCTCTTCAGGAAGACGAGGGGCAGGGCTTAATCTTCGCGCGCTTTCTCGGAGAAGACGGGTTTTGGCGCGAAAAAATGGCGGAAAATGGCAGACTTGGCGGGAAACGGAATCTTGACTCGCGGTCTTTGGCTTTTAGGTGCACGTCACCCAGGTAAGTCGGTCCTGCTCGTATCCTGTTCGTGACGCCAGGTTTTTCGAGGTGTACTGCCCCCGTGCAAGCAGCCAGGCTGCTGCCGCTCGGATCCGGATCCGTGGTGGCTCGAAGGGTCTCCGGACCCGGGGGTTGCGAGACCACTTGATTAAAAGAAGGGGGGGAGATATGTACAGGGTTTTTTTTGGAAAGTTCGTGATGCCACCCACGGTGCGTGGTAATGTGAGGGACCACCGCTGCCGTTGGGGAGCACGGTGACGATGGTGCGGCAGCCTGATATTTAACCCCTCCGTGGGTAGGGAGTTTGTTTCCCGGGGCCTGTTGATGGTTGGGATGGTGTTTGGGTGCCGTGTGGGGAATAGGAACAGGGATTTCCAATGTACTCACTCAGTCCTAGAATAACCACACCGACAGCTTGTAAACCAGAATTCTGAACACCACTGTAGTCTGCGGGGAGCACGCCTGGATTCGTGCCCGTGGTGTTGTTGTTGGTCTGTGACCCTGTCCCTGGCACCTTAGTCTCAATTGGACCCGTTGGTATGAAACTCTCTGGATCCCGCTCCCCCGTATGGCTAACGGAGTGAGCTTGCTCTTAGGATTCACGCGTAGGATTTCTTTGAACTGTAGTGGGAAAGTCCTATCCCATCGGTGCGCAAGTACCCCGATTTTGGAGCGGGTTGGGGATGACTCTTGAAGTCTTCACCCCCGTCAGGTAAATTACCGGAACGCGTCAAGCTACATTCCGGCCTGGGGTCCATGTACCCCGTCGTACCTTGGCCCCTGCCCGGTGATAGCTCAAGGCCGCCGGCTGCCCTCCTCGGCAGTCCGTGCCCCTTGACACAATCCCCTGCGACTGGGGTTCCAGCTCCTACCAGGCCCAGACCAACGTCTGCCACCAAGTACACAGGAGCTCTCCTCTGTGGCCTCTCCTCACGAGAGCCACTTCACCTCCTCTCTCGACTCTCCACTCCACTCAAATCCACTGCTCAACTCAACTCAACTGTCACTGTCCTCACTTTCTCCTCACCAACCCCCCATGTGGGCGGCCCTATTCCTTTCAGGCCCCCCAATGGTGTGTCTGGTAGGTTCAAGTGGGAAGTGTTCCTAGGATTTTGATTGGCCACGCTGTTAACAACACCAAAGGACCAGGATCTGTAACCAAGGAGGGGGAATACTGTGCAAAAGGACAGATTGCACAATATCCTGTGACGACCTGATAGGCCAGGGCGTCACACATACATCATACTTCTCCTCCACTGGTTTATCTACCGACACCTAGTGTTAAAGCATCACAACAATGCTCGATCTCACCAAGATATGTGACCAAGTATTTTGCCTAATTAAATTAGTTAGGGCTTTTATTTTTGAAGAGTTCTGTAGGTTTGGTAGTGGGACAGAACTTTTCCTCCAGTCTGGGTTTTGCAATAAGCACATGTTCGAGGAATACATTTAATCCTGCAGAGCACAGTAGGGTATGGCACACCTTGGGAAGCACACTGGTGAAGCATTATGTGCTATGTATGCTGGCTGTGTGGAGTGGAGTTATCTGGACATTTTATTTTGGACTGCATATTATGTGAACTGTCTGCTTTCCGGGTGTACAGGTCTGTAACACTTTGTCGTGTGAATAAAGACATTGGTGTGAACAAGAACCTGGAGTACTGTGGGATCCGAGGGGGTGATATACAACGCCGTTTGGCGCAATTAGAATGTAGATGGATTGCTACTGTGGGTTCATTGACACCCAATGGTTTAAATGAGAAGCTCAGTTTTTCATCATTCTTATAGTATATCCATCTATGTATCCCCTGTATTTATGGGTCCCCTTCCTTGTTGGGTTTTATGTGTTCTTTTGATATTACTAATTCTCCAGTGTGTGCATATATATGTCCTCTTTTTTTATATCCCTTTTTATATCCCATTCTTCATTTTAAATTGTGTTTTTTATTTATCTATAGTGGGTTTATGGTGCTGATTTTTGATCTCATCGTCCGGTCCCCCATTACAGCCTGTATACAGCGGAATGACAATCCAGGACCACCCCCTTTCAGTCTTTCCTGAATATTTAATAAAATCTTTTTTCTGCGCTTTCATTTATTTGTTTACTAATGCGTGTATATATTGTTCACGCTATACCTTGGATGGCCTGTTGCATATTGCACTTGTTTCCACCCTTTATCATCTATATATTTTGTACATTACGCTTTGATTCAATGTGACCTTCTAAATATGGCGTCCAGCAGCAATCATCTTGGTCAGTTTTCCCCCTCCAAGATGGTGCCGGGAGGACGGCCGAGCTCATCAGCCGTAGTGCGCATGCGTGGTCTGTGATCGGCGGACGGATGCCGCTGATGCCCTCCTTTGGCCACGGTCTGAGTATGATGTCTACAGGGGACTTCCCCTTCTCAGTTCCGTCGCTTCCGCCCGGCGTGTGTACTAACCACGCATGCGCCATATTTTAATGGCTGTGTTGTCAGACATAGGATGATGGGACTATTTAAACCCTGCTTGACACACTAACGTACGTAGCGGTCTTGGAGGGACTCTGCATTGCTGGATTTTTAGGGGATTATGGGTAAGTGCTTTGTCATATTGACATTTTCAGCCCTCTAGCTATGTCTCTATATTTGCACCTTACTTTTAGCGGTGGGCCTGGAATTTTCTGAACATACAGAATTTCAGTATTGTTTTGCTGCTATTATGCACATGCACTTTATATCCACCCTATTTATGCATCTTCATCCTGCAATGTCGTGCCCCTCCTCACTTGGTTTCCTTGCTGAGCACCCATTTTTGTTGTGTTGTACTGTTTACTATTTATAATATGTTTTCAATAAATTAAATCTTTTTGCATATAATTTTCTGGTGGATTCTTGACTCGTATCTTTATAGGTTTATATATGTACCACAGGCTCCATTGCTACTGGAGGAGAGACCCCCCTGTATCAGTTACGTGTAAATGGGTACCTGGTGGAGGCTCTCTAGTGCTCAGGAAGCCTAGTGACTCTCGTCCATGCATCTTTGATCTCAGGACTGAACCCCACAGAACAAAAGGTGGGGATTCTCTGCATTCATGGTGATCTCAGAGACTACCCTACAGAAATGATCACCCTTTCTACACCATGCGAAGAAATGCTCCATGAGGTGATAGTGATAAAAACTTTTCCCTATGGGGCTATATTTCGGAGAGACTTGCCCTTGTTCTGGACTCTGTGGGAAAAATGGCGTAGCCCTCCCAAGGTAATGGTTTGTCCGGGGCCTGAACCTGATGATCCCGATTCAGGGATACCTGCCGTAGGGGTTGCCAACATAGGGACAGATCCCAACAGGTGTTCTCTAGAGGTAAAGGCAGACGAGGTTGAAGTGCCTGAGCCAATCCCAGAGCTGGAGGTGTCTCCAGATAATTTTGGGTCAGAGCAGCTCCTGGATTCCACCCTTGTCCAGGCAAGGGAAGGGTGGTAGCGATTAATGGAGTGGCAGCAGCCCGGCGCAGACACAAGTTTTCCCCACATTGTGCTCAAGCAGGAGTTGCTCTACTGGGTTGATAAGATCTAGGACGAAGTTGTGGAGCAGCTGATAATACCACAGCCGTACCACCAGAAGGCGCTTGAGTTAACTCATAAACATTTAATGAGTGGCCATCTAGGAAGAAAAATATGCTAGAGAGTATTTAACAGCATTTCTATTGGCCTGGGATTGTTGCTGAGGTTAAATGGTATTGTGAATTGTGCCCAGAATGTCAGCTGACCGCACGCATGGCAAATTTCCGCAGTCCTTTGGTACCATTGCCTATGATAGAGGTTCCTTTTGAGAGGATTGCCATGGATCTGGAATGACCAATTGTGAAATCAGACCAGGGTCACCAGCATATATTGGTGGTAATGGATTATGCTACTCGTTACCCTGAGGTGGTACCCCTCCATGACACCTCTGGAAACGTATTTCTCGGGAGTTGTTTGCCATGTTTTGTCATGTTGGGTTACCTAAGGAGATCCTTATTGATCAAGGAACCCCGTTTATGGCTAATGTTACCAGGGAACTATGCAAACGTCTCCAGATTAAGCAGCCACGGATGTCGGTGTACCATCTGCAGACTGATGGACTTGAAGAGCGGTTTAATAAAACACTGAAAACTATGTTAAAGATGGTGGTTTCCAAGTATGGGAAGGACTGGGACATGTTATTACCATATTTAAAGTTCACCATCCGAGAAATGCCACAGTCTTCCACAGGTTTCTCGCCATTTGAATAATCATTTGAATGAATGATTATATGATAGGCATCCCTGGGGTCTATTGGACATTGTTAAAGAGGTATGGCAACAGGAACCTACCCCCCATAAAAGCGTAGTTGTGCACATCATGGCATGCAGGACAGGATTACAGCAGTAATGCCGATTGTTAAGGAACATCTGTAGGATGCTCAGGCGGCTCAAAGCTTTAGGCTACTGTCAGGTCCTTCAAAAAGGAGGATCACGTATTAGTGTTTGTAGCCATGGCTGAAAGTAAATTCTTAGCCAAACGGCAAGGGCCCTACGAGATCCGGGAGAAAATCGGGGAAGTAAATTACAAAGTGTATCAACCTGGCAGGAGAAAACCAGAACAGATATACCATGTGAATCTCCTGAAGGCCTGGAAGGATAGAGAATGTATGGTGACTGATGTAACCCCCATTGTATCTCCTTCGGACCCTCTGACACTGGCCAAGGTGGGAACCAGTGATGAGGAATCCGTAGTGAAGATAGGGGAATCTCTCACAAAACAGCAGAGATGGGAGCCTCGTAAATTAGTACAGAGGAATGCGGACACAGTCTCAGAACTGCCCTGTCAAAATGTCTGTAGTTCAACATGACATTGTCACCAAGCCTCACATAAAGGTATAAATAAAGAAATACTGTGTGCTGTAGGCTCATAGGCAAGCCATCAGGAAGTGAAAAAAATGCTACAACTAGGTGTTATTGAAAAATCCCGCAGTGATTGAGCTAGCCCTATTGTATTAATCCCAAAGCCAAACGGTTCGTTACGATTTTTTAATGATTTCCAAAAGTTGAATAATATGTCAAAATTTGACCTTTATCCAATGCCCAGGGTGGGTGAGTTAATTAAGAGACTGGGACAAGCACAGTATTTTACAATTCTCGATCTGACCAAGGTTTATTGGCAAGTACCACTAACAGTCTGCAAAAGAAAAGACCGCTTTTCTCACACCAGTGGGTCTCTATCACTATGTCATCTTACCTTGCCTTTTGACCTACATGGGGCTCCCAGCCACAATTCAGAGGCTGATGGACAGTGTTAGAACCTCATCAGAAGTATGTATCTGGATGATATTATCATCTATAGTAATGACTGGCAGTCACACTTATGTCAGGTACAAGCGGTAGTGGACTCGCTCAGAATTGCAGGTTTGACGGCCAACCCAAAAAAGTGTGCGATAGGTCTCAAAGAAGCTCGCTACTTGGCTTATGTGATAGGCCAAGGGGTTAAAGTCGAAGCTTTTCAAAACTGGCCCCACCCCCTTACCACAAAGCAGGTAAGAACTTTCCTTCACATCATGGGGTATTACAGGCATTTTATACCCAATTTTTTCTTTGCACCTTTGACCGATGTCTTAAACGGGAAGAAGTCGGTCATGGTACGCTGGAACCCTCAGGCGGAGGACGTGTGCCAATCACTAAATGTAACCCTGTATGAACGGCCCATCCTCATCAATCCCAGTTTAAAAAAATGGTTTATAGTGCAGACAGATGCATTTTAGGTGGGTCTGGGAGCAGTCCTGTCACAGGAGATAAATGGAGAGGAACACCTGATCACCTAATTGAGTAGGAAGCTCACCCCAGCAGAGAAGAACTATAGCATAGTAGAGAGTGTGCTTGGCCATCAAATGGGCCTTAGATTCCCTGCGTTATTACCTGCTGTGATGACAGTTTCACCTGGTGATGAACCATTCACTGCTGGTCTGGCTGAGAAATGCCAAGGAGAGGAACCCTAGAGTCACCAGAGGGTTTCTCTCATTGCAAAACTTTAATTTTACTCTGAAGTATTGTGTCAGGAGGTTGCAGGGAAATACGGATGCACTGTCTAGGGGACTCTGTATGATGGCAACTGCTCAACCCCATAAGCTTGAACAGAGGGGAGGGATATGTGAGGCAGTGACAGGTGTCATATACGAAGGGCTGCTGATAAGTCTTTGGCTTTGTGATCTTTTTCTTGTTTCTATGGTAATGGATGTTACATCACATGAAAGTTCTATGTGTCTAGTATATGTTTTCAAAATTTTGTGTTTGTTGCTTATGGCAACAGTGTTCTAAACACAAAATGGCGGAGTCTAATGCGATATTCACAGCAACTGAGAGCAGAGATGTGATAAAAATCTTGTTTCTGCAAGGAAAGTCCGCAAAGGATATTCATGCTGATATGTCGCAGACATTGGGGGATCAATGTCCTTCGTATTCCATAGTTAAGAACTGGGTTGCCAAATTTAAAACGGGCCACTTTAGTAAAAAATGATGAGGAACGTTCTGGACTACCGAGAGTGGTTGTTGCTCTGGAGATCGTCAATGCTGTGCACAACCTCATACTGGAGAATCAATGAATTTCAGCTACAGCAATAGCAGACATCATGAGGATTTCCCATAAATGTGTTTGTGTCATTATCCATGAACATTTGGACATGAGGAAGCTATCTGCAAAGTGAATCCCCAAATGTTTGACAACAGATCAGTGAAGCATGCGAGTAAAAACTTTCCGGTCCATTTATCAGTGTTTCCGGACTAAGAACTTCCTGGATCGACTGATCACTATGGATGAGACCTGGATTTATTTGTATGACCCTAAAAAAAGGAGCAGTCAAAAGGGTGGAAGCACAGTGGTTCTCCTCATCCAAAAAAGTTCAGGTTGCAAAAATCAGCCACTAATGTGATGGCATCTGTGTTCTGGGATAAGGAGGGAGTGCTGCTAGTGGACTACCTTCAAAAGGGTTCCACCATCAATGCAAGGTATTAGGTGGGCTTTGCACGTTGCGACATCGGTAACAATGTGTTACCAATGCTGCAGCGATAGTCCCACCCCCGTCGCACGTACGATATCTAGTGAAAGCTGCCGTAGCGATTATTATCGCTACGGCAGCTTCACACGCACTTACCTGCCGTGCGACGTCCCTCTGGCCGGCGACCCGCCTCCTTCCTTAGGGGGGCGGGTCGTGCGGCATCATAGTGACGTCACATGGCAGGCGGCCAATTGAAGCGGAGGGGCGGAGATGAGCAGGATGTAAACATCCCGCCCACCTCCTCCTCATTGCAGTTGGCGGCAGGTAAGGTGAAGTTCCTCGCTCCTGTGGCTTTACACACAGCGATGTGTGCTGCCGCAGGAGCGAGGAACAACATCGTACCTGCCGCTGCACCGGCATTATGGACATGTCGGAGGCTGCAGCGATGATACGATAACGACGCTTTTGCGCTCGCTCATCGTATCAAAAAGGTTTTACAAGTTACGATATCGACTGCGACGCCGGATGTGCGTCACTTTCGATTTGACCCCATCGACATCGCACGTGCAATGTCGCAACGTGCAAAGCCCGCCTTATATTGAACTTTTGGACCAATTGAAGGCAGCTCTGAAGGCCAAAAGGCGCAGCAAGCTGTCCAAAGGAATATTCTTCCTGCAAAGTAAAGTAATGCACCTAAGATGGAGTAATCCTATAGCTGCATATACATTAAATGGAAGTAAACTCGGGACTACAGAACAGGAGAAGGACTTGGGTATTCTCATTACAAATAAGCTGAGCAGCAGCACTTAATGTCAGGCAGCAGCTGTTAACGCAAACAAGATTTTAGGGTGTATAAAAAGAGAGATTAGATCCTGGGATCCCAACGTATTGTTACCCCTCTATAAATCACTTGTAAGGCCACATATGGAATATGGGATCCAGTTTTGGGCTCCACATTTTAAAAAGGACATACAGAAATTAGAATCAGTTCAAAGGCGGCTAACTAGACTACTACAAGGAATGGAAGGCCTCTCATATGATGAGAGGTTGAAAACGTTAGATATGTTTAGCTTAGAAAAAAGACGTCTCAGAGTAGATCTCATTTATTTGTATAAATACATGTGTGGTCAATATAAAGGACTGGCACATGACTTATTTCTTCGTAAGACAATACTAAGGACCAGGGGGCATACACTGCGAATGGAAGAAAAGCAATTCCGGCAGCTAAATAGGAAAGGGTTCTTTACTTTTTTAGTTAGAGTAGTCAGACTGTGGAATGCCCTACCAGAAAAGGTAGTAATTGCAGACACTATTACAGTTTTTAAAAAAGGGCTGGATTATTTCCTCAGTACACACAACATTGTTGGTTATAAGTGACTTAGGGACAAAATGTAGAATTGGTGGAGGAAGGTTGAACTAGATGGACCTAGGTCTTTTTTCAACCTATGTAACTAAGACAATGCCTCTGCTCACACTGCACAAGCGACCATGGCAAAACTGGCAAAGCTGGGCTTCCAGCTGGTTGACCCCACACCTTATTCACCAGATCTAGCTCCCTCCGAATATTATTTGTTTCCAAATCTGAAAAAACACCTCAAGGGTACCAAATTTCACACCATTTCTGATGCCATGGCTGCTATAGATGCCTGGTTTGAGGCACAACCGAAATCCTTCTTTTTGCTATACTTACAGAACTTGGAATACCAATGTAAAAAGTTTGTTGACATCGGTGGAGAGTATGTGGAATAAATGTAAAGTAAATCTAAAGTTTCATAATTCAATCTCATTTCTTTCTGGGTAAAGCCAGAATGTGCTTGGAGACCCTGTGAGACCAGCTGGAGTGTGCTGTAGTCAGGCACCGCTGTGAGTGCAACACAAAATAAAAGAGTATGGACTTGGTCAAAATATTTGGTCAAGTATTTTGTTTAATTAAATCCATTAGGGGTTTTATTTTTGGAGAGTTCAGGTTTTGCAATAAGCCCATATCCGGAGAATATATTTAATCCTGCAGAGCACATCAGCGTGTGCCCCACTTTGGAATCCACACTGGTGGAGCAGCATGTGCTATGTATACTGGCTGTGTGGAGCAAACACAGACCAGCACTGAGTTATTTGGACATTTTATTTTGGACTGCATGTTACGTGAACCAGCTGGGTTCCGGATGTACAGGTCTGTAATGTGCCGCCCCCGTTGAAGCAGCCGTGCTGCTTGGATCCGGGTTCGCTGTGGCTCGAGGGTCTCCGGACCCAGGGGTCGGGCGGCCACTCAAATTTAAGGGGGATATTTACAGGGGAGTTGATGTATAGTTCGTGATGCCACCCCTGGTGTACGGTAATTTGGGGAGTACCGCGGCTGCGTTGGGAGTACCCGGGGTGATGAAGTGGGGCAGCAAGGTGTTGTAATCCTCCACGGGTAGAGGGGATGCCCCGGGACTCAGTGTAGGGGATGCTGTGGGATGCAGGGGTCACTCTTGTACTCACTCAGTTCATAAGCAGATGCTGACAACCGGGTAAACCAAGTCTCTGGGTACTGCTGCTGCTGAGGGGAGCTCGTCCGGGTCTGGTCCCTAATGGTGCTGCCTGGTGATCCGTGACCTGCCTCCTGGCACTTAGTTTGACTTCAACTTGCTGAAGCTACTCCTCGACCTAGGGTCCGTGTACCCTGTCTTGCCTTCGGTCCCTGACCGGTGATGGTGCTAGGCTTCCGGCCGTCCTCCTCGACAGGTCCAAGAACCTCGCCACAATCCCCTGTGACCAGGGGTCTGACTCCTCTAGGCCCAGACCACCGTCTGCAACCTAGACAGTTACTTCAGGAGTCACCACTCCCGATTTCCTCTGAGCTCCTCACAGCTCGAGGGCTACTTCCCAACCTCTGTCTTCTCACAGACTCACTACACTCCCCACCTCCCCTCCCTGACCCTCCAGGTGGTCGACTCTATTGCACTCAAGCCGTCCACTGGTCTGTCTGGTGGGTGTGGTGCAGGGTGTATCTAGGTTTTGATTTGCTGTTGGAGGCAACACCATTTAGTTAGGGACTCAGAACCAAGAGGGAGGCGGAATACTGCACAGAAGGGCAGCTTGTGCAGTACCCTGTGACGCCCTGATAGTCCAGGGGCGTCACATTCCCCCTTAGTTAAACATAGCTCGTCCCCGAGCTACAGGACATCCAGAGATTTATTTGTATAACTGTAAGAGAAGGGGTAACATTTTATTTACAAAATTTTCATCCCACATTAGGGAGGCACATTTCTTAAACATTACTTAACAGTTAGAGTTCATCATTTCAACTATGGAATGCTACCGGTTATGTCAGTAGCGGAGGCTCAACCTACTCTGTTGCAGCCTCTTCCTGCGACAGTCCAGTCCCAATGTCCCGGATCCCATCAACTGGCCACCCAAACAACCTGACCTATCCGTGGGTCCGTGACCAGGTTAAGTCCCGGGTGTTGTAAAGACGACTCTGGTAGGCACAGGAGGTGCAACTATATGCAATAACACAAGTCTGTCTTGGTCACAACCAGTCCCGTAACCATAGTCCATGTTTACTACTAAAAAATATATATGTACCGCCCCGTGCTCGGCAGCCGAGCCGCTCGGATCTGGACCTTCAGTGGGTGGCTCGAGAGTCTCCGGACCCGGGGGTCTCGCTGTCACTTCAACTGAAAGGGGGGTTGTGGTTTGGGGACGTAGGTGTACGGCCAGAGCCGTGTTAAGTTCGTGACGCCACCCACGGGATGTGGTGAAGGTGGACACCACCGCTGCAGTTACGGGGCACCCAGGGGAGATGTTTGGCAGCAAGTTGTTAACCCCTCCGTGGGCAGGGATGGTGGCCCTGGGACCCGTTGGGGGTGTTTGGCGGTGCAGGGAGATGGGCGACCGAGGGGTGCTGATGTACTCACTATTAGTAAACACACGAGTAGAGATGAGCGAACCGGTCGCGGTTCGGCTCGAGGTCGGTTCGCCGAACGGAGGTCCCGTTCGAGTTCGGTTCGTTGAACGTTCGACGAACCGAACTCGAACCGCATAGGAAACAATGGCAGGCATTCACAAACACATAAAAACACCTAGAAAACACCCTCAAAGGTGTCCAAAAGGTGACAAACAACTCACAACACAAACACATGGGAAAATGACAAGGACATATACTCATGCGAAAACAAAAGAGCTGGACAAGGAAAAAGAGGAGGAGACACAGATATATGAGTATATGCAAGGAAAAATCGATGCCATTACTGTGCAACTTAAGCCCTGCTCATTTTAGGCTTCCAATCTGGATAAATTGCCTGAACTTGCCACGTACGCCTTGGGGATCTTGTCGTGTCCTGCAGCCAGCGTTCTCTCGGAACCTGTCTTCAGTGCTGCTGGGGGTCTGCTGGCAGATAAGCACACGTGTCTGTCCACTGACAATGTGGACATGGCTCTCAGAGGACTTTTCTTCCCCTGGGTCAGCCAGGGGAGGCGAAAGGCACGCGTATTTTTGAGAGTGCTTCATGAAAAGCATCTTTTTCATTTTGAAAAGGGGGATCAAGTGATGCCAGTCAAGTGGGGTGTGTGTGGCCCAATTAGTGGCAACGAGGGAGATTGTGGTTGGAGTCCCCTCGCTGTGTTTCTAAAAGAACCAAGATGAACAAGTCATGGCTCTCAGAGGACTTTTCTTCCCCTGGGTCATCCAGGGGACGGGAAAGGCACGCGTATTTTTGAGAGTGCTTCATGCAAAGCATCTTTTTCTTTTTCAAAAGGGGGGTCAACTGATGCCAGTCAAGTGGGGTGTGTGTGGCCCAATTAGTGGCAATGAGGGAGACTGTGGTTGGAGTCCCCTCCCTGTGTTTCTAAAAGAACCAAGATAAACAAGTCATGGCTCTCAGAGGACTTTTCTTCCCCTGGGTCATCCAGGGGACGGGAAAGGCACGCGTATTTTTGAGAGTGCTTCATGCAAAGCATCTTTTTCATTTTGAAAAGGGGGATCAAGTGATCCCAGTCAAGTGGGGTGTGTGTGGCCCAATTAGTGGCAACGAGGGAGACTGTGGTTGGAGTCCCCTCGCTGTGTTTCTAAAAGAACCAAGATGAACAAGTCATGGCTCTCAGAGGACTTTTCTTCCCCTGGGTCATCCAGGGGACGGGAAAGGCATGCGTATTTTTGAGAGTGCTTCATGCAAAGCATCTTTTTCTTTTTCAAAAGGGGGGTCAACTGATGCCAGTCAAGTGGGGTGTGTGTGGCCCAATTAGTGGCAATGAGGGAGACTGTGGTTGGAGTCCCCTCGCTGTGTTTGTAAAAGAACCAAGATGAACAAGTCATGGCTCTCAGAGGAATTTTCTTCCCCTGGGTCAGCCAGGGGACGGGAAAGGCGCGCGTATTTTTGAGAGTGCTTCATGCAAAGCATCTTTTTCTTTTTCAAAAGGGGGGTCAACTGATGCCAGTCTAGTGGGGTGTGTGTGGCCCAATTAGTGGCAACGAGGGAGACTGTGGTTGGAGTTCCCTCGCTGTGTTTGTAAAAGAACCAAGATGAACAAGTCATGGCTCTCAGAGGACTTTTCTTCCCCTGGGTCATCCAGGGGGCGGGAAAGGCACGTGTATTTTTGAGAGTGCTTCATGCAAAGCATCTTTTTCTTTTTCAAAAGGGGGGTCAACTGATGCCAGTCAAGTGGGGTGTGTGTGGCCCAATTAGTGGCAACGAGGGAGACTGTAGTTGGAGTCCCCTCGCTGTGTTTCTAAAAGAACCAAGATGAACAAGTCATGGCTCTCAGAGGACTTTTCTTCCCCTGGGTCATCCAGGGGACGGGAAAGGCACGCGTATTTTTGAGAGTGCTTCATGCAAAGCATCTTTTTCTTTTTCAAAAGGGGGGTCAACTGATGCCAGTCAAGTGGGGTGTGTGTGGCCCAATTAGTGGCAACGAGTGAGACTGTGGTTGGAGTCCCCTCGCTGTGTTTCTAAAAGAACCAAGATGAACAAGTCATGGCTCTCAGAGGACTTTTCTTCCCCTGGGTCATCCAGGGGACGGGAAAGGCACGCGTATTTTTGAGAGTGCTTCATGCAAAGCATCTTTTTCTTTTTCAAAAGGGGGGTCAACTGATGCCAGTCAAGTGGGGTGGGTGTGGCACAATTAGTGGCAACGAGGGAGACTGTGGTTGGAGTCCCCTCGCTGTGTTTTACATGATTTTCGAAGGGCATGACATGCCTAATAGGTTGAGTTTCATCATCTTCAACTTGTTGGCAACAGAAAGGCTGCCTTTACATCCTTTTGAGACCGAAGATTTTCGACACCTTATGCCCATTGCAGTGCCCCAAGAGCCGATGGCCAGTCGTCACTCCTTCTCCAAGAAAGGCGTGCCCGCGCTACCACAGCAGGTCGCACACAACCTCACCGATTCCTTGAGAAACTCTGTGTGTGACAGGGTGCATTTCACCACAGATACTTGGACCAGTAAGCATGGACATTAGAGTTACATGTTGCTGACTGGGCACTGGGTAACTATGGTGAGAGATGGAGAAGGGTTTGCTGTACAAGTCTTGCCGTCCCCACGACTTGTGTGTCAATCCTTCCTCTGTATGTACAAGTTCTTCCACTGCTTCTGCCTCCTTAACCTCGTGTGGGTCCTCCACCTCGGCCCAAACCCTGTGTGGTCAGGCCACCCTTCCTTGTAACTGCGCCCAAGGAATCCCACACACCTCCTTACTATGCTGGCAGCAGATCTCAAGGCCATCAGGCGGTCAAATGTTTACTTTGAAATGTAGGGGAAATGTGAGACACTGCTGAGGAATTGTGGACAGTTAGCTCTGGAGAGTGAGACCGAGTTTCATCAATGGTTGTCTACACTCAACCAGCAGTCAGGGAAGGTCCGGTGCGACAATGATGCAAACCAGTCTGCGACCCTTCTTCAGGGCAATGTGACACACGTGCCTTGTATGGCTCACGTGTTGAACCTGGTTGTCCAGCAATTTTTAAAACATTATCCCGGCCTACATGGCCTTCTGCAGAGGGCACGGTGTAACGCCTGCCTGGATCGACACACTCAGATGGGCTGTAAAGGATAGGCTAGAGGCAAGCCACTCACCAAGCTGGACACCCAGAACCCTGAAACCCTTTAACCCCTATACAGTGATTTGGAATTACACAGGGCCCAAGTTGATCAATACCTGTGGAAGGCTGCAGTTCCAGAGAATAGTAGTCATGCAGGGTCAAAAACATTAATTGAGGAAGAGGAACAGAATGGGATGGCCAGGACTTAATCAGAAAACAAGCAGAGGTGAAATGCGGATCGGCCAACGAGGTACATAAACAACAAGCAGGAAAAGTAGTCAGGTAACAAGCACACAAACTCATAAAACTGAACTGGGGGTAACAGTAACAAGAGGTTCATAGCTTTGTCTGGCAGTGGTCTGCAGACAGGAGGGGCCTAAAAAAGGGTGTGGTGTCTTCCCATTGGTTGTAGCTGAATGATGGTACTTCATCTGTGAGATACCCACCACCTACATTCAGCCTGTGGTTCTGTATCTGTCAAGGTAACGCAACCCAGTGGGTGACCATAACCTGCGTCCACCTGCGCTGCAGGCATCGACTCCTTTCCCATCATCAGCACTATGCACATAAGGAACACGTTGTCACCTGGCGACCGGAGTACAAATTGATTGAGTGGACTACGTTGGTGACTTAACAGCCGTGTGCGGCAATGATCCAAACCTGTCTGCGGCCCTTCGTCAGGGCAATGTGACACACGTGCCTTGTATGGCTCACGTGTTGAATCTGATTCTCCAGCAACTTTTAAAATACCATCCCGGCCTACATGGCCTTGTGCAGCGGGCACGCTGCTATGTGCTCACTTTCATCCTTCGCACCCAGCAGCTCAACAACTTTCATCGCTCCGGAAGTCTTAGGGTCTGGCGGTTAAACGCCGGAAATGCGATGTTCCGACACGCAGGAATTGGAATCTGCACATGTTGCAGCGTGTGTGGCAGCACCGCAGAGCCCTGCTGAAATACGGTATGACGTATACCCTGGGCTAACTTGATCCAGAGGTGGTGCAGATCACGCTGCTGGAGTGGTGTCAGATCAAGGACCTATGCACCCTTCTACACAGTTTACAAATGTCGACGAAGATGTTTAGCACTGGTGATGCCATTCTCAGTGTGACAATTCTGGTCATCTACAAGATGGAGCACACTGTAAGCATTATTCGGAGTCAGGTGTTGGTCCAAGAGGAAGGTGAGGAAGTACAGGAGGAGTCATATGCAGAAGGGATAATAAGATCTACAAGGTCCATACGGTGAGCGGCACCTAGGTGGCAGTTATGGTGGGGGATAGGGATTAACAAGGGCGCATAGTATCAGCAAAAATTTTTGAGGAAGGTGCAGGAGCCCATGAAGAAATGGAGGACGAACTTGCGATGGGCATGGAAGACTCAGCAGATGAGTGAGAGCTTGCTCACATTTCGGTTGTGCGAGGTTGGGGGGAGAGGGCAGAGGAAGGAAGCACGATTCTCACCTCTCTGCCACCAACACACCAAGGACTTGGTCCTCCTGGATGCACAAGACACATGAGCGCCTTCTTGCTGCACTACCTACAACATGGCCCTCGGATTGTACGAATTCGAAGTAATGCTAACTACTGGGTTGCCACACTGTTAGATCCCCGGTACAAGACAAAATTTGGCGAAATAATTCCTGCCATAGAAATGGACGCACGTATACAGGAGTATCTGCAGAAGGTGGTACGGATTCTTAGATCTGCTTTTCCAGTAAACACCAGTCGTGCACAGAGTGAATCTCAACGCTTTCTCATGGAGAGGAGGAAATGGTCTTTTACTTGTCCACATCTGAGGGACCAAGGGCTGGCTGCTGTGCTGAGATGGCATTGAGTACGGTGTCCCTGCAGAGTTGCACTTTTGGTCATATACAAAATGAGTTGAAAAAGGACAAATGCTGGTGGAAAGGGGAACAGGTGTGTTGGAAAGGGGAAAAAAGTTTTTGTCCGTGGGTTTGTTGGTTAAGCAAAAGTAACAATTGATGAAGAAACACCATCTGTTACGGTGGGACTGGCAGATTTGGATAAGGTGGTATATACTATGTTACCGCTATATAACGAAAATTAATAAGAAAAGAAAGAGAAAGGTATATATCCCCATCAGCAGTCAATGTCCACCGTGCTCCCAGATGGAAAAGGAGTGGTTGGCAACTGGAAGGTTAGGTGGAGGATACAGAGCTGTGTGGCTATGAAACTAATAGTTGCCTGAACCGAGTTAGACGCCACTCGGATCTTGAGACTGGGAGCCCTGTTAGCGTCACAGGGTCCACACGCCCACCCAGCCCAGGAACTCCCTTTTAACATCACAGGGGCCATTCAGTACGCTGACCGTGTGCATTGGGGCCACACCTGTGGACAGCAGGCGCATCAGCAGCAGCAGGCCTGTTAATGCCACTGGGCTGCACAAGCAGGACTTGTAGGACAGGAGCTGGTCTTAACCGTTCTGCGTTACCAACTGTGGTGGCGGCCTGCATCGATGCCCTATCCCTGCCTACCTCTGGCCTAAAGCCGCAATGGGTTCAACACATGGAGGTGTGCTCTTTCGGAGCATAATAGAAGACTGCACACCTCTCCTTGTTGGCTCCAGCCCGTTTTATAACCTGGGTCCGCCCCAAACCAGGGTGGACCACAATGCACCTCGTGGAGACAAAAGCAGAGTGACACGTCATGAGTGGCATAACTAGCGTCCTATTTGGAATCGCAACTTCAATAATGAGCTCATGGCTGCCACGACACAAACACCTCACCAGTCATCGTCTGACCATCAATAATGAGGTGACAAGTCATAGGGGCGGGCCTCTGCAAGCCATTTGGGAGTGGCCTGGCCACATCGTCAGGACACCTGATGACCTGTGGTCTATATGGGCCCCCCCACATCAGGGGCAGGGCCAAAGAGTTCCTTACCGGACCTAGTCTCTGATGCAGTAAGTGCCTGAGCATGGTCAGTTGCATGAAATAGAGTCTCTGAAAAAAGACTATCAGCTTTAGGCTACTTTCACACATCAGTTTTTTGCCATCAGGTTCAATCCGGAAAAAAACGGGTAAAACGGATCCAGTACCGCATCCGTTTTTTCCCCATAGACTTGCATTGTTACCGGATTGTACCGGATGGCTTTGCGTTGCATCCGTTTTTTTCCGGATGCGGCAAAATTAGTTAATGCGGCGGCCGGAGGCAACGTAGCTTGCAACGTTTTTTTGTCCGGCAAAAAAAACGCATCGCGCCGGATCCGGCGCGATACGGCGTGTTTTACAATAGAAGCCTATGGACGCCGGATCCGGCGTAATGCGGTAAAAAACGGATGCGGCCGCCGGATCCGTTTTTCTAAACTGAGCATGCTCCAATGTAATTAACAAAACGGATCCAGCCAAAAAACGGACGAAAAGGATGCAAAAACGGATGCAAACCGTATCCACCGGATCCGTTTTTTAACGGATCCGGCATAACGGATCCGTTAAAAAAACGGATCCGGTGGATACGGTTTTCACTTTTTTTTCAGGATCCGTTGGATCAGCAAAAAAAAAGGACTGTGCCTGAATACAGAAAACTGATGTGTGAAAGTAGCCTTAGCATGGTGTCTAGGCACAAAACAGGACTTAGACCCGGCACGGAGTGCAAGTACCTGTGCAAAGAGGCTTTTCGCACTAAGTGTGGGAGCATGCGCTGTATCCCGAAATGAAGACTTAGCCTCAGGAATGGCACAGTCAGGCTGAGCATACTCACTAGACGAAACACTGTAGTTAGGCTGCAGCTGGGGTAAATCGGCACACGCATGCGCACTAGCTGCCTCTCCACACTTACACGTGGAGGAGAAATTGCTCTTCGGGTGTGGACTTGGAGATGCTGTCTATGAACAGAAGGAAAAGCTAAAGGAAGCCTCACTTTCTATCCTTCCGAATTATCAAATACAGCAATGAATTCCCTGAGTTTGCTATAACATTAGCGTAGCAAAATGTGCATGAGGGTGTCCTGCAGAGGTGCTAGAAATAGCTTGGCACCAGTGGGACAATAATGGAATACAACATCCAGTTCTATGATGCCACTAAATGGCAGTAGTTTTTGCTATTATTATAGCTTATTAAAAACAGAGCAGGAGGGTGTCATGCAGAGGTGCTAGAAATAGCTTGGCACCAGTGGGACACTAATGAAATACAACATCCAGTTCTATGATGCCACTAAATGGCAGTATTTTTTGCTATCATTATAGCTTATTAAAAACAGGGCAGGTGGGTGTCATGCAGAGGTGCTGCACATAGATTTGCACCAGTGGGGCACTAATGGAGTACAACAGCCACTTCTTGTATGCCACTAAGTTTACTACATTTTTGGTATTATAATGTCTTAGTAAGTAACAATGAGTTTGAGTGTGCAATGCAGGCAGAGGTGCTGCAAATATCTTTGCACTAGTGGGACAATACAGAAGTCCAACAGCCACGTTTAGGATGCCACTAAGTTCACTCAGTGTTTGCTAGTATAATGGCTTAATAACAATGAGTTGGAGTGTGCAATGCAGGCAGACGTGCTGCAAATATCTTTGCACTAGTGGGACAATACAGAAGTCCAACAGCCACGTTTAGGATGCCACTAAGTTCACTCAGTGTTTGCTAGTATAATGGCTTAGTAACAATGAGTTGGAGTGTGCAATGCAGGCAGACGTGCTGCAAATATCTTTGCACTAGTGGGACAATACAGAAGTCCAACAGCCACGTTTAGGATGCCACTAAGTTCACTCAGTGTTTGCTAGTATAATGGCTTAGTAACAATGAGTTTGAGTGTGCAATGCAGGCAGACGTGCTGCAAATATCTTTGCACTACTGGGGCAATACAGCAGTCCAACAGCCACGTTTAGGATGCCACTAAGTTCACTCAGTGTTTGCTAGTATAATGGCTTAGTAACAATGAGTTGGAGTGTGCAATGCAGGCAGACGTGCTGCAAATATCTTTGCACTAGTGGGACAATACAGAAGTCCAACAGCCACGTTTAGGATGCCACTAAGTTCACTCAGTGTTTGCTAGTATAATGGCTTAGTAACAATGAGTTGAAGTGTGCAATGCAGGCAGACGTGCTGCAAATATCTTTGCACTAGTGGGACAATACAGAAGTCCAACAGCCACGTTTAGGATGCCACTAAATTCACTCAGTGTTTGCTAGTATAATGGCTTAGTAACAATGAGTTTCAGTGTGCAATGCAGGCAGACGTGCTGCAAATATCTTTGCACTACTGGGGCAATACAGCAGTCCAACAGCCACGTTTAGGATGCCACTAAGTTCACTCAGTGTTTGCTAGTATAATGGCTTAGTAACAATGAGCTTGAGTGTGCAAAGGGCAGGAAGGTACAGTGGCAGGGTTGTGGGTCTCTGGGTAGAGGAAAGGAAGCCTGCCTTTCTATCCCTCCTAATGGGGAAATGCAGCGAGGAAATCCCTGACCTTAGCTACACAGATGCTGTCATCTTGTGTAGCTGTTAAACTCTGTTTTAAACTCTGTCACCTATGGCTCTGACCCTGCCGGTACGAGCCCTTAAAAGGACTGATAGAAAGTGCTATCCCTAAGCTGTCTAGCGCTGTGTATGGAGCGTATACAGCAGTATCGGCTATAGGAGCTGCGCCAGTGATGTCTGACACCAAGGACGCAGAAGGCAGATAATGGCGTGCTGGAGGAAAATGTCCGGTTTTATAATGCAGGGACATGTGACATGGACATCCTATCACACATGCCATTGCTTCTCTGGCTAAAAGTCCACTTAGCTGTGTGTGTGTCTGGGATTGGCTGACATGCTGGCCCGCCCCACTACACGTGCGCGCTTAGGGAAGGAAGACAAGGAAAAAAAAAAAAATGGCGATCGCCATTATACATACAGCAGTGATCTGAATGCGCTGTTCCCGCACACTATACACTGAAATGTCATAATAGTTTGAGTCACAGAGTTACTTACACTATTACAGCGGAAAGCCAGCTAGGAATTAGCTGGTTTTTTTGCTGCTAGAACCGTTCTCGAACGTATCTAGAATTATCGAGCTTTAGCAAAAAGCTCGAGTTCTAGTTCGATCTAGAACAGCCCCCAAAATCACTCGAGCCGCGAACAGGAGAACCTCGAACCGCGAACCGCGCTCAACTCTACACACGAGTCTCTGGTAAACCAAGGTGATGGTGGTCAGTGCCCGCAGCCAGCTGAAGTCTGGTCCCCCACCCAGCTGGGGGTCTCTGTCTTTCTCCCGCACCTGTGTAAGATGGTGGACTGCCTGTGCTTGCAACTTCAGGAGTCCGCTCCCGGCTTGTGGTTGCCTGAGGAGCCCTTTGCCCACAAGTGCTGGCCCGTGGGATCTCTGAGCCGTGGCGGTGGCCGTTTGTCCCCCTCGTTGGGCTGTTGCCTTCAGTCGGGACTTAGGGTGGGACAGTACCTCTAGTCCTGGCCGCAATCAGTTAATTAGCTATCCCCCAGTAGCTTCTGGACCTAGCTTCAGGGTCTGAGTACCCCCCTTTGTGCTTCGGTTTCCAAGTCGGTTCCCCGGGTCGGTACTGGCGGGCTACAACCCTGTCCCGGTCCACCTTGGTTCCACTGAGCCGTCTTCCCGACTCCTGCAGACGGAGACCGCCGTCTGCCTCCTAGCCAAAGGTACCAGGGCTCCTACCCCGGCACCTGCTCAAATTGGTTTCTCTCCTCTGCTGGAGCTGCACACAGCTCCAGCCCACACATCTCTCCAACTTGAACTCTCAACCTTAACCGGCTACTTTCCCACCCCAGGCTGTCTGAGACTCCTCGGTGGACGTCTTCCAACCGCCTGGTTCTGCCCCCTGGTGTGTCCATCAAGTCCTGAGGGGGTGACTAGGGTTTTAATGTTTGGCTGAATGTTACCTATGAGGGACAGGTGTAATGCAAGGCCCTATTTGTGACTAACTGGCACCGCCAGGGTGTCACATATATATAATCAAAGTCCATGCACCTCTTGCAAACATTATATCAACTTTTCTCAATCTGGTAAAATTCTCTGTTGATTAAATGGGTGTGATTATTCAGCATTTTTTTTCTTTCTTTTTAAACACTCCTATTTACTATGCTGTAAGAAAAACAATAAAGTATGGAAAATAATAAAGGAAAACACAGATTTTCTTTCTAACATTGCTAACTTTAAATGGCCGGGTCCCGTAGCCATGCTTCCTTGCGGCTACGCACCATGGACGCCGGTACAAACTCCTCCTTCATCATTACTTGCTTGATTACATCCAGGGCATACCAGCCCCGCTCTCCACAATGCCGGGTATACGTGACCATATCCTCCAGCTCTAGATTCCGCCCAGGGTGTCCCCTGGAGAGATGCTGTGCCACATCCTGCCAGGAAACAAACGCCCCAGCTGTGAGGCCCGCTTTCTGGATGTACCCCCATCCCTGGTCGGGGTCAAAGCGATCTACGAGGCCATGGCACCGCGGACTTCGGACTCGGGAAGCGGCGTTTCTCACCTGATCCTTCTCTTGGTGAGTACGGGTGGCAATCTCCCGTCGTCGCTGGTCTCGTGCTGTCATCTCTTGATAAATCTTTTGATGGTGTCGTTCCCAATTGGGGGCATCAGCGTTCGGCCTTGCCTCCCTTGCTGGTATGGGTTTTAGCTGTACTCCTGCAGCCCCAACAGCCGTTGGGATGCCCCACGGTGGCTGAACCGGTAGCTCCTCAGGTTGCACCTTTGCCACTTCATGAAGAAGAACCGACTGCTCCGCAGACGGGGGTGCAGGGTGTTCCGTATCTAGGTACGGACCCGGTGATGCGGCCGGGTCTGGACGGGCCAGTGTCTGGGTGACAGCTGTCGTGACCTGATTGGCTGACAGGGCCGGGAGTTCTGCAGCTGGCTTCTCATAAACTGGGGTTAAAGGTTCCGCTTCCGGGTTTGGAATGGGTAGCTCGGCGTCCGCCGAGGACGGGGGTGGCGGTGGTAAGGTGTTTGCCATGAGCGGGGGCGGACCGGATCCCACAGCCGCATCGGCTGGATTAGTGGAATAAACTGGGTATCCGCTTACCCACTCCTCACGTGGGATTTCGATCTCATGGGCTTGCACCGCCACTGCCACGCTCCTCATCTCTTCCCTCCAGTGGTCCAGTATGAAGAGGAACTGCGTCCGCATCCTCCTGCGGAGCCACTCCGTTTCTTGTTCGATCTAGTTCGCGGTCCCGGGAGCAGCACGCTCCAGTGACCAGTATCGCGCAGCCGCCCACCACTCACTTCTGTGCTGTGTCACTCTGGGAACTTCTGGTTCCGGGCTGATTCTCAGGACGAAGGGCGGGGCTTCAGCTTTGCGTGCTTCCATTCGAGAAGACGGCGTTTTGGCCCCAAAAGATGGCGGAAGATGGCGAAAATGGCGGGAAATGGGATTCTTGACTCACGGTTTGGTTTTCCAAGGTGCATGTCACCCAGGTAAGTGGGTCCTGCTCATATCCTGTTCATGACACCAGGAATTTGAGGTGTGCCACCCCCGTGGAAGCAGCTCGGCTACGCCAATGCGGGTTCGCTGTGGCTCGAGGGACTCTGGATCCGGGGGTCGTGCGGCCACTCAAATGTAAGGGGGATATTTACAGGGGAGTTGATGTATAGTTCATGACACCACCCGTGGTGTACGGTAATTTGGGGAGTACCGCCGCTGCCATTGGGAGTACCCGGGGTGATGAAGTGAAGCAAGGTGTTGTAACCCTCCATGGGTAGGGGGGATGCCCCGGGACTTGTTGTAGGGGATGCCGTGGGATGCAGGGGTCACTCTTGTACTCACTCAGTTCATAAGCAAATGCTGACAACCAGGTAAACCAAGTCTCTGGGCACCGCTGCCGCTGAGGGGAGCTCGTCCGGGTCCCGTCCACAATGGTGCTACCTGGTGATCTGTGACCTGCCTCCTGGCACTTAGTTTGACTTCAACTTAATGGCCCGGTAGCATGGAGCTATCCTACCGCTCCCTACTATGGCTAAGTATGGCAGCTTGCTGTCAGGGCTCACGCTTGGGATTTTCTGGACCGTTTTGGATTTGGAAAGTCCTATCCCCCTCGTTGTGCTAATGCCCCGATTCTGGAGCAGGTGGGAACAGATCATGAAGGCTCCGTTCTCTTCAGGTAAATTATCGGGTTGCCTAAAGCTACTCCCCGACCTAGGGTCCGTGTACCCCGTTGTGCCTTCGCTCCTGGACCAATGATAGTGCTAGGCTGCCGGACGTCCTCCTCGACAGGTCCAAGCACTTTGACACAATCCCCTGCGACCAAGGGTCCGACTCCTCTAGACCAAGACCACCATCTGCAACCTAGACAGTTACATCTGGGGTCACCACTCCCGACTTCCTCTGAGCTCCTCACAGCTCGAGGACTACTTCCTAACCTCTCTCCTCGCACAGACTCACTACACTCCACACCTCCCTTCCCTGACCCTCCAGGTGGGCGACTCTATTCCACTCAAGCCGTCCACTGGTGTGTCTGGTGGGTGTGGTGCAGGGTGTATCTAGGATTTGATTTGCTGTTGGAGGCAACACAATTTAGTTAGGAACCCAGAACCAAGAGGGAGGTGGAATACTGCACGGAAGGGCAGCTTGTGCAGTACCCTGTGACGACCTGATAGTCCAGGGGCGTCACATGTAACACTTTGTTGTGTGAATAAAGACTGTGGTGTACAGTCATGGCCAAACGTTTTGAGAATGCTACAAATATTAATTTTTACAAAGTCTACTGCTTAAGTTTTTCTAATGGCAATTTGCATATACTCCAGAATGTCATAAATAGTGATCAGCTTAACAGCAATTACTTGCAAAGTCAATATTGGCTAAGAAAATGACCTTTAACCCCCAAAACACATTTCAACATCATTGCATTCCTGCCTTAAAAGGAGCAGCTAAAATTGTTTTAGTGATTGTTCCATTAACACAGGTGTGGGTGTTGATGAGGACAGGGCTGGCGATCAATCAGTCATGATTAAGTAAGAATGACACCACTGGACACTTTAAAAGGAGGCTGGTGCTTGGTATCATTGTTTCTCTTCAGTTAACCATGGTTATCTCTAAAGAAACACTTGCAGCCATCATTGCTCTGCACAAAAATGGCCTAACAGGGAAGAGTATCGCAGCTACAAAGATTGCACCTCAGTCAACAATCTATCACATCATCAAGAACTTCAAGGAGAGAGCTTCCATTGTTGCCAAAAAGGCTCCTGGGCGCCCAAGAAGGACCAGCAAACGCCAGGACCGTATCTTAAAACTGTTTCAGCTGCGGGATCGGACTACCAGCAGTGCCGAGCTAGCTCAGCAATGGCAGCAGGCTGGTGTGAGTGCTTCTGCACGCACTGTGAGGCGGAGACTCTTTGAGCAAGGCCTGGTTTCAAGGAGAGCAGCAAAGAAGCCACTTCTCTCCAGAAAAAACATCAGGGACCGACTGATATTCTGCAAAAGGTACAGGGAGTGGACTGCTGAGGACTGGGGTAAAGTCATTTTCTCAGATGAATCCCCTTTTCGATTGTTTGGGACATCTGGAAAGCAGCTTATTAGGAGAAGAAGAGGTGAGCACTACCACCAGTCTTGTCTCATGCCAACTGTTAAGCATCCTGAAACGATTCATGTGTGAGGTTGCTTCTCAGCCAAGGGAATCGGCTCACTCACAGTCTTGCCTAAAAACACAGCCATGAATAAAGAATGGTACCAGATTGTCCTCCAAGAGCAACTTCTCCCAACTGTCCAAGAGCAGTTTGGCGCCCAACAATGCCTTTTCCAGCATGATGGAGCACCTTGCCATAAAGCAAAGGAGATCACTAAATGGCTCATGGAACAAAACATAGAGATTTTGGGTCCATGGCCTGGAAACTCCCCAGATCTTAATCCCATTGAGAACTTGTGGGCAATCATCAAGAGACGGGTGGACAAACAAAAACCAACAAATTCTGGCAAAATTCAAGCATTGCTTATGCAAGAATGGACAGCTATCAGTCAGGATTTGGTCCAGATGTTGATTGAGAGCATGCCAGGGAGAATTGCAGAGGTTCTGAAGAAGAAGGGTCAACACTGCAAATATTGACTTGCTGCATTAACTCATTCTAACTGTCAATATAACCTTTTGGTACTCATAATATGATTGCAATTATATTTCTGTATGTGATATAAACATCAGACAAACACAATTAAAAACCAGAGGGCAACAGATCATGTGAAAATATAATTTTGGTGTCATTCTCAAAACTTTTGTCCATGACTGTACATAAGAACCTGGGTTACTGCCTCACTTGACTGGCTCTGTGAATCTGCTGCCTCACAGCAGGATACACTGATGATGTCACTCCAGCCCTGGAATATCAAAAGCCGCGCTGGGGACACCGGAACGCAAGAGAGTCGTGGCCTCCCGTCCAGCTGCTAGGTACTACTGACTTGGGACTTAAGATCGACTTGTACTATGATGTTAAGAAACAATGCTTTTCTTCAATTTCTGTGTACTTAGATTGTTCCCAATCCCCTGAAGATTAAGTGAGTGTTAAGCAGGCTTTACACGCTACAATATATCTAACGAGATGTTGGCGGGGTCACGTCGTAAGTGATGTACTTCCGGCATTGTTAGTGATATCGTAGTGTGTGACAGCTATGAACGAGCAGAAATACTCACCTTCTCGTTCATCGCTGACACGTCGCTCATTTTTTAAAAATCGAACGTCCTGTTGTTCATTATTCCCGAGGCAGCACACATCGCTCCGTGTGACACCCCGGGAACAATTAACTGCAGCTTACCTGCGTCCCGCTGGCAATGCTGAAGGAAGGGGTGGGCAGGATGTTTACGTCCCGCTCATCTCTGCTCCTCCGCTTCTATTGGATGGCCGCTGTGTGACGTCGCTGTGACGACGAATGTCCCTCCCCATTCAGGAAGTGGATGTTCGCGCCCACAGCGAGGTCGTTTGGAGGGTAAATACGTGTAACGGGGGGGTTACAACATTGTGCGACATGGGCAAAAAATTGCCCGTGCCACACAAACGATGGGGGCGGGTGCGATCGCACGAGAAGTCAACACATGTAAAGCAGCCTATAGATTAGGTGGGGCTGGAGAAAAGGGAGAAAGACTTCAGAAAGAACGGGAAGTTGGTAAAAGACTGTATTGAGAAGCGAAAAAAAAAGCTATATTGAGAAGCAAAAGAAATAAGAAAACGAGTGCTCCTGTTTGTCCCTCCAGCATATTTAAAGCAGTCACAAACAGTAAGATTGCACTCTTGGTGGTTGTGCTGCCAGGCACAACGCTGGGTCATCACAGGATTACAGATGTGTTGATCACACTACCTCCGCAGCTGCGTCAATGGTCCTGCTTCATGTGAGGTAAAGGTCCGATCTCCGCATTAAATAGTCTCTAGGTGCAGCACATTGAAGTGGTCCTTTGCCCTGCTGTATTCACAACAGCCCCTGCTTGCCAGCCATGTCAGCAGTGATACACGTGTCTTTGTACTGCGGGGATGAATCACAGATGACTAAGAAGGGTCAGGAGTGTTCACCTCACTGCTGCACCAGCAGCTCGCTCCCTAGGAAGTGATGATTCACTTTTCTGGATGAAAAGTGAGCAGTATCTGGGAGCTGCAAACAATCAGCTCCACAGGGGGAATGGAAATTTTTGTGATTTTAAATACTGGATGAACTAATTTAAATTTCCCCTGTGGAGCTCATTGTTTGCAGTTCCCAGATACTGCTCACCTTTCATCCAGACAAGTGTATTGAGAAGCAAAGCATACCTCTGGAGGAAGAGTATGGTACTTGGCTGTGAGAAGACTCCCGAGCAGGACCGTAAAAGGAAATAAGTGACTGGGTAGCTGAGGCAGGTGATTCGATGTGGGTGCTTACCGGATGGAGAAAAAAAAATACCAAAGTAGTCAGGGGTTCAAACCCTCCCACAGTCCCAGGAAGACTGTGGAGACCCACACTTTAAGGAAAAGTCAATGCGACCACTTTGATACCGAGTCGAAGCTAGCGAACTGATTCACACTTCTTAAGTACCATATGTCTAAAGACTGACATTTCCGTTCAAAAGGGTTTTCCCTTTATTAATCTCTGAGATCCCATGACTTCTCTGGTGCTCACAGCTGCCACTAAGCCCTAGATTAGTAATGGGAGGTGTCTATGAGACCCCCCATTACTAATCTGTAAGTGAAAGTAAATAACCACAAACACCGAAAAACTCCTGTCCAAATGGGGGGGACTGCACGATGTTTTTTTAAATTAGTTATTTAAATCATTAAAAAAAGCCAAATGTGGTTCCTCTTACTTTGCTACACAGCTAAGAAAAGCGCATGGCTGTGGGCTGCAGCCTGTAGCCATGGTCTTTATCTGTGCTTCTATCAGTAGATAGGGGCCCCTATACCAATTTTATTTATTTTATACCACGAAATACCCACAAACAGGGTCTGTGATTCCAACCAATTACAGACACTATCTGGAGGCAGGGTCTTACTGCAGCCAATCCGAGATGCATGGGGAAATCAGTGAATATTGATCAGGAATAATCAGCGGCCCCAGATTTACAGTCGCAGGAGCAGTTACAGCCACGTGAACAGTTACAGTCACGCTGGAGACTCAGTAAGTATGTTTTGCTTTATTTTCTTTATTTTACAGGCCCTGTACACCATTTTACAACAAATAAGTTTGGCCTCCCTTTGAATTTAATGGGCTTGATATGTTCGCTGAACTGTTCGGCGAACACTGGGAGGCTCAGTAAAGATCGACGAACGAAACTTTGAACGGTTCGCTCACCTCTATTCAAGAGTGGAGAAGGCCTTGGAGAAAAAAATACGGGTAATCATTCAACTGGAGAAAGATTTTTGTGTGAGGACCACCCCTGCCTCAGAAAGCGCATCCACCTCCAGGTCGAATTGTCTATTAATGTCTGAGCTCTGAAGCATGGGAGCAGAAGAGAAGGCCTATTTTAAGGAAAGAAACACAGTCTTGACCTCCATAGTCCAAATTTTAAGCCTTGCAAATCATTACGGAAATCTGAGCGGTAAGAGTTGAAAAATGAGTAATGAACTGGTTGTAGTAGTTCTCAAATCCTAAGAACTGTTGAATTGTTTTAATGCCAGAGGGAGAAAGCCATTTGAGAACTACAGACAATTTCTAAGGATTCATCTTCAGTGCATTGTCCGAGATGATATAGCCTAGGAAGGGAAGTGAGGACTGTCCGAAGGTACACTTCTCAAACTTCGCATATAGTATATTGTCCTGAAGTCTTTGCAACACGTGGCAAAAGTTCTTCCTATGAGATGTCAGGTCTGGAGAGAAAAACAAGACATCATCATGGAACACAATCACACAAGAGTAGAGGCGATCTCTCTAGATATCGTTTACGAACTCTTGAAAAACAGCTGGGACATTACTGAGCCCCAATTGCATAACATGGTATTCAAAGTGACCGTCCCTACTCCCTTGTGTTAAAAGCGGTCTTCCATTCATCTCCTTGATGAATATGGATTAAGTTGTAAGCACCTCTAAGATCAAGCTAAATGAAGACCTTAGCCCCTCTTAGATGATCAAACTACTCCAGTATTAGAGGCAAGAGATACTTGTTCTTAATTGTGATCCGATTTAGACCCCTATAATCTATAAATGGCCAGAGAGTTCCATCTTTTTTTCTTCACAAAGAAGAAACCTCTTGGCCAGTTCTCTTTGTCATAATCAGACATGGCTTGGTTCTCTGCCAGCGATAGGGAATAGATACGTACTCAAGGAGCAGAGGACCCCAGAAGCAAGTCAATGGGTATTCATATGGCCTATGTGCAGGCATCATCTCCTCCTTCGTGTTGAAGACATTAGTGTACGGCCAGTAGTCAGGAGGAGGCAAGCCAGGAAGGCTACATGGTGTCACATGAGGATGAACTGGTTGTAATGGCTAGAGACAAGATTGACCCCAATGGAGCACCTCTTTAAATCTGCAGTCCAGAATGGGTATGTGGGTATGGAACCAAGGAAGGCCCAAGAGGAGAGGGTATGTCAGATTTGGAAGCACCAAAATGAAGATCTTCTCTGCATGCAACATTCCAACCCTTAGTTCCACCTGTTTAGTTGCAAGGAAGCAACCATCAAAGGTTTTTGGAGATGTAAAACCGGAATCTGATACTTTTCCACCACGGCTTGTTGTAGAAAATTTCCTGCAGATTTGTAGTCCAAGAGGGCCGACACAGAGAACCGGATATCTCCACATGACACTAACACTGGCAGAGTCAGCAGCGGGGAAGTGTTACTCTCACTTAGGCCAGCTTCCCCAACAGACACTAGACTTGGGAGTTTCTTGGCTTCATGTTACAAGAGCGAATAAGATGTCCCACAATTCTGCAGTAAAAGCACAACTCTTTGGCTCAATTATGTTCCTGTCATTGCTCGATTAACTTAACACGGTCAACTTGCATCGGTTATGGAGTGGCAGCCAACATGGTACACTGTGAAATCAGTGGCCTCTGGAAGGATGGAATGATACGCAAGGATACCCCATCACGCGTCACCTCTCTGATCCAATCCTGGAACCTGAGGTCAATCTGGGTAGCCAAGGAAATGAGGTCATCTACGGTAGCAGGGATATCACGATTAGCCAGTTCATCTTTGATTCTTATAGACAAACCTTCCCAGAAGATGACTACCAGTGTCTCGTTAATTCATCCCAACTCAGAGGTAAAGGTACAGAATTGAACCACATATTGACCCACAATCTGGCCTCGCTAACACAGCCTAAGAAGATGCTGCATGGGAGACTTGACCCAGGTCATCAAAGACCTTATGACCTTTTGAAAGACCCCCAAGAAAACCGAGGTGACAGGGTCTTTTCTTACCTATCCTCCCAGATGGGACATTAAAAGGGGCCAGTCAGAGGCTAACTTGTGGGACTGTAGTTCAAAGTGCAGAGTGCACTGATTGATAAACCCTCGGCATAGTTTAGGGTCAACATCAAATCGTGGTGGGGCGGACAGACATGGACTGGCTCTGGGTGCGAGGGTTGCAGGCTGAGTAGTAGTTTCCAAGGTTGCTGCAGCATGGGCTTGTGAAGGATAAACTGCCAGAATACACTTGATATCACTGTGTACTGTCTGCTCCTGTGCAATACCCTACTAAGATGATTTTATCTTCGGCCATCTATATCAATATACCTCCCAACTGACCCAGATTCAGCTTTACAGTTCTGTTTGAGGGCTCACTCCCACAGTCCAGCTGTTCACTGCTTTCCTTCTGGCTCCTCATCTCAGTTCAGTGAATAAATTAAATTCTCATCTGCTCTGGTTTCCCACAGGAGGACTCATGATTTTGTGAGCTCTGTCTCCATAGGCAGCAGCTCTACCATTGAGCCACTGCTTGTACTGAAGGCATTGAATGATTTGGTAATCTTGACCTGTATTGCAGGTAGAGAAGCCAGAAGCAAATGCTTCAGTCACATAGAGATAGGCAGATTTATACTGCATCTCTGTGTAGGTGAAGGAAGAAGTCAGATTCTTGTGTTCTTATAAAACCAGTATAAAGAAATGAGAAAAAAAATGACAAAAAATATAATTGTATTGCTCACCCCCCACGTTGTAATCAATCCAGCAACTTTGAAACACATTACAGCTGCACTAGCTGTTCAGCCACAGGCGCTGCTCACATCAGAGAGAGGATTTTATATAGATGAATTTGCAAAGCAGCCTCTGACTCCATAGCAGATTACACTGGACAAAGAGATCGATTATACAGAGCAGCATCTCTGTGTCCTGTATTCTAGAAGGAGAGGGAAAGATTTTTTTTCTGCTAATAAAATTAACAAAAATAATGAAAAAAAAATAGAATATTGTAATTTTGATTGTGCTTTTTTTTTTAAAAAAAAATATCACAAATCAGCAAATACCAAGGACATATTTGGTGTGCCTGTAATCATAACGACCAGAACAACACAGTGATAAGATTATTTATGGAGATCGGTAAATGGCGAAAAAAATTGTGCAATTGATTATTTTTCTTTATGAAAACCCATCAAAAATGTAATAAAAATGTAACGCTGAGGCCGTGTTCACACGTAACATAAATGCTGTGGGGTTTTTTCTGCAGGTGTCCGCACCACACAACACAATAATAATTTTCTCTGATTATTGCATGTTTGCTGTATTTTCCCAGATATTTGAAACATGTTTGTTGCAGATGTGAATCTGGGGTTTTAATGCATTTTAATACAACAGTAAAGCTTTGAGTCTGAATTTAAAAATGTAACGGCACTTTTTATGCTTTCAGGCTCCACAAATAAGCCTATAGAGAAAAACCCCCACTAAAATTACACAGTTCAGTGGCGTCTTTAGACGCATCGAGGGCGGAGATTTCATAACTAGGGATAATCGAATACCCTATTATTTGCTTCGACGGATATCCGGCGAATACCTCACCGCTATTCCAGGATATACAAAAAAGAAAATCCAGCACGACATCCAATGGATAAAAATCTTCTGTTTGCTTTTTTAATCCATGTTAAAAGGTGAAGTTAAAATACAGACAAGGGACGCGTTTCGGAATATACTTCCTTATTCACAATCCTAAGGATTGTGAATAAGGAAGTATATTCCGAAATGCGTCCCTTGTAATAAAGCAAACAGAAGATTTTTATCCATTGGATGTCGTGCTGGATTTTCTTTTTTGTATATCCTAGTGTCATGACCGTGATTCATCTTCCTTGCACCATCTTTGGACTTCATACATACTGGTGAGCTGGATTTGAGAATTTTTTTTCTCTTTTTGATACTCGCCGCTATTCCAGTATTCACGAATATTCGACGCCCAAGGTAAGTCTATGGGAAACCAGAATAATTTTATGTCGGACCTGTCGGTGACCTGTGGTGACTGAGGAAAAGGCTGAAATGGGTGGGAAAAGGCTGAAACTGTATGGGCACAGCCTGTAGAAGGTGCCTCACTGTATTTCTTGTGTCTTTGAATAACGTGGTCAGAGCAGCACGTGGCGTTTACGTAGTCACCAGAACAGCTCTCAATCCAAAGTAAAAGAGGGGAAATTGCTAAGAAACCGTTTCTAGTGCCTAATCACTGGAATAAAATGTTAAATCAAGCCCCGACCTCCAAAAAAAACCCACTTTAGCATATGTTCACACGTTTAGATTTTTATATTTTTCTTTCTTTTTCGCTTAGAAAGGGCTGTAAGATACATTATATTGGTGTCTGTCTCACACCTCCTTTTTTGGGACATATTTAACAGCACTTTAAAAGGTCAGCTACAATGTGCCCATTGGGATGTTGACCTTGCCCTCCTCCTCCTCCACCAGCACCACCGACTCCAGTGGTCCTCTAAGGGCCACTGGCTGTCCTCAAATCTCAGACTTCTTAGGGCTCTCAGGTGGGCCCTGTAACATACATTGGGGAGGGATGGCAGTCATTTATAGTTTTCTGCATCCCCTATATCATTAGTGTGAAAGTTGGAATACGTACTCCATAACACTTTACAGTGATATTGCCAATGTGGCCATTTGGATGTTGGCATTGCCCTCCTCCTCCTCCTCCACCAACACCACTGGCTCCAGAGGCCCTCTATTCAAATTCTATCCAAATGATACAGAAATGTATGTTTTATGGACAAACGAATGCCACGCTGGGAAATCCAAGCTGATGTCGTTGATGATGATTGTGTGCCGCCCCCGTGCCAGCAGCCAGCGCTGCTCGGGTCTGGGCCTTCTAGGGTGGTGGCTCGAGGGTCTCTGGACTCGGGGGTCTCGTGGACATGCCGATTAAAAAGGGGGATGTAGATGTACAGGCTAGGCCGTAGTAAGTTCGTGACGCCACCCACGGTGTGTGGTGAAGTGGGACACCACCGCTGCTGTTGTGGGGCACCCCGGGGAGATGTTGTGGCAGCTAGTTGTTAATCCCTCCGTGGGTAGGGATGGTGGCCCCAGGACCCGGTGTCTCTGTGCAGGGTATAGCGACTGGAGGGAGTGTTTGTGTACTCACAGTTAATAAACCACACAAATCTCTGGGAAACCAAGGTGCTGGTGGCCGGTGCCGCGGCCAGTTGCATTCGGGTCCCCCATCCGGCTGGTGGTCTCTATCCTTTTATCTGCACTGTTTTGTGTAAGGTGGACTTCCTAGCGTGAAACTCAGGAGTCCGCTCCCGGCTGGATGTGGCTAAGAAGCCGTGCCCCCAGACGCTGGCCCGTGGGATCTATGGGCCTTGGCGGTGACCTCTTATCCCTATCGGTGGGCTGTTGTCTTCTATGAGGGACTTTGGGTGGGACAGGACCTCTAGTCCTGGCCTCAATCGGTGAATTAACCAGGCTTGTTTCCAGTTCTGGCTTCAGGGTCCGAGTACCCCCCTTTGTGCTAGGGTTTCCGAGTCAGTTCACCGTGTCGGTACCAGTGGGCTACAACCCTGTCCCGGTCCACCTTGTTTCTACCGAGCCGTCTTCCCGTCTCCTGCTGACGGAGACCACCATCTGCCTCCTAGCCAGTGGCACCAGGGCTCCTACCCTGGTACCGTTCAACTTGAACTTTCCTGCTGGAGCTACACTTAGCTCCAGCCCACACTACTCTCCACCTTGAACTCCCAACTCAACTCTCTAGCTTCACTTAACTGACTGTTTTTCCCGCCCGGGCTGTCTGGACCCCTGGGTGGGTGTGTCCCAACCACCTGGTCATGCCCACTGGTGTGTCTATCTTTCCCTAAGCGAGGTGACTAGGGTTTCTGGTTGGCTGTGTGTTTCCCAGTGAGGGAAGGTGTTATGCGGGGGCCTATTTGTGACTACCTGGTTTTGCCAGGGCGTCACATTTGCATCTGACCAAAAGCAGGTTGGGAGCAGGAGGCATCAGCGCCTGCGTCCTAGACCGCAGTTTGTGAAGCATGTGTGACGCCCTGGCAAAACCAGGCAGTCACAAAAGTTGTCCACCCTCCTTGTTACCACCAAAAACCCATACCCAGGTACAACACACATCCATTAAAGCCTAGCCACCCCCTCATGATAATAAGGACAAACCAGTGGGCGGGATCAGTCGGATGAGAACGCCCACCTAGGCGTCCTGAGGTGTGAGGGGCAGGAACAAAACAAATGAGTTTTAGAGTTCAAGCTGAGAGTGCTGACAATTAAGTGGAGGAGGTGAAGAGAACAGTCTGACAGCAGAGTCAGGGGTAGGGGGCCCTGGACTACCTGGGTAGGTGGCAGACAGTGAACAGGGCCACAGGCGACGGAGATCCGGTCGCGGGAAACCTTAAGTGGACTGGGGCAGGGTCGTAGCCCACTGGTGCCGACACCGTGAATCCAGCCTTTAGGGCAAGCACATACGGGGTGCCTAGACCCTAGGACGAGGAAGGTTGCATGCCCCTTGTTAATTAACCAGCAGAGGACGAGGTTACAGGCCTTGTTCTCCCAAAGCCCAGAGAGCAAAACGGAAGCCCAACGCGGGGGGATAGGGTGTCCGTCAGAACCCACAGAGATCCCAAGGGTCAGATTTTATGGGTCACAGCTCCCAAATACACACAGAACTGGGAGTGGACTTCTCCGTTCCATGCGAAGTCGTCCAACAGGAGAGACCAACACAACGTGTAGGAGGAAGGGACACCTGTTCACTACCTCGGGTGTGGGGCCTGAATACACCCTCCAACGGCAGCCGGTCACTGGCAACTTGGTTTACCACTGGACTTGTGTGAAATTACTAAACTGTGAGAACGCGGGCGAAACCCGGTGACTCCCAAAGCAGGAAGTGCAAAGGACAGTGGGTCCCGCGAGACTACTGTCGAAAAACCAAGGGGGAGGAGAGGATGGAGCGGCATGTGATCCGAGAAGATGGAGGGCAGGGACACCAGGACTCTGCAAAATTCCGTTCCTGGACACTAAAGCGGCAGGATGTCTCAGCGGTCCGGCAACCAGCATGTGGAGGGTCCCGCTCCCGGGACCACCGACTGGATTGAGGAGCAGACGGAGAAGATGTGCCAAAGAATCCAGGCCCAGGCTCACTTCATCCTGACGAGGTGGACAACCGAAATGAAGGGCCTAGCTGCAGCTGTCCAGGCACGCAAGATGGAGATGGCCTCAGAGGAGCGGGTAAGCAGTGACCCATGCCCCTATGTTCCCCAGGAACCGGACATCCCAACTGAAGGGTGCGACCTGCCCCCATCCGCCACGTCGCCTCCCTCGCCACCCGTGTCCACGGCCTGTGCCCCGATCGACCCGCTACCCCAAGCTGCGGTAGCGGAACCTGTGTCATCTAAAAAGGAGGACCCAGAAACAGGGACCTCGAGCTTCACCTACACCACCGATCCCGCACCCGTCTCGGCCCCGAGCCAGGCCGCAAACCCTGATGAAACAGGCCACAACCCCGAGGACGTCTTCCCCGGCTCCGACAGTCTGCTCGGCCGCAACAGTGATGACGTCGGCTCCGGCAGTCCGCCCGGCTGCAATGGAGGCGGCACCCGACCGGAAACGTGCTCCAGCTGCGGCGCCAGCCGCTCCCAAATACTACGTCCTGGCTGTGGAGCAGCCGGAATGTACCTGCAGAGAGGCAGAGCAGGCCACCGATCGATGGGGCCCACAGCAATGTGAGAGGCCAGTCGTCACTGGCGCCGAGGGCATCTGTGTGGGCCTGGCTCCCAAGCAGGAGGTGAAGCACGGGAATTTTGTCGGGGTTGGAGCCCCAGCATACTGGCTAGGTGGCAGAACTAGCGTACGCCGCCAACCCAGCCGACACATACCCTCGCCTTGCTGGGGCTGGTGGGCGTATGCTGGTGTGGGCTCCCGTGCGAGCAGGGGACATGATACTCTGGTAACCATGGTAGCATAGTTACCAGCGCATCAAGGTCCTGCAGCGGCGGAACATACACACACGCACACACATACACACACACACACACACATCAGATCACACTCACTCTCACACACACATCACATCGCATCCACACACTCACAACATCCTGGGATATCGCTTGCTTCTCGGCGGCGATACTGTTCTGTGAGCTTCCAGGACCTGCCGGAGGATCACATGGCCAGAAGCATGTGGTATCTCCGGATGTTGTGAGTGTGAGCGCGTATGTGTAATATAGTCAATGTGTGTGTGCGTGAGTGTATGCGATCGTGTGTGTGTGAGTGTATGCGATCGGGTGTGTGTGAGTGTATGCGATCGGGTGTGTGTGAGTGTATGCGATCGGGTGTGTGTGAGTGTATGCGATCGGGTGTGTGTGAGTGTATGCGATCGGGTGTGTGTGTGTGTGTGTGAGTGCATGCGATCGTGTGTGTGTGTGTGTGAGTGTATGCGTGTGTGTGTATGTGAGTGTATGTGTCTGTGAGTGTCGGCAGAGGAGCACGGCATGCTGGAGGAGGCTGGGAGGAGAGAGCCTGATCCTGGGGAAGGCTGGGAGGGGGGAGGCTGAGAGAAGAGAGGCTGATGCTGGGGGAGGCTGAGGCTGGGGTAGGCTGGGAGGAGAGAGGCTGATGCTGGGGACCGAAAAGGCTGATGCTGGGAGGAGAGAGGCTGATGCTGGGGGAGGCTGAGGCTGGGAGGAGAGAGGCTGATGCTGGGAGGAGAGAGGCTGATGCTATGGGGAGGCTGAGGCTGGGGTAGGCTGGGAGGAGAGAGGCTGATGCTGGGAAGAGAGAGGCTGATGCTGGGAGGAGAGAGGCTGATGCTGGGGGAGGCTGATGCTGGGGGAGGCTAAGGCTGGGGTAGGCTGGGAGGAGAGAGGCTGATGCTGGGGACAGAAAAAGCTGATGCTGGGAATAGAGAGGCTGATGCTGGGAGGAGAGAGGCTGATGCTGGGAGGAGAGAGGCTGATGCTGGGGGAGGCTGAGGATGGGGTAGGCTGGGAGGAGAGAGGCTGATGCTGGGAGGAGAGAGGCTGATGCTGGGGGAGGCTGAGGCTGGGGTAGGCTGGGAGGAGAGAGGCTGATGCTAGGGACAGAAAACGCTAATGCTGGGAGGAGAGAGGCTGATGCTGGGATGAGAGAGGCTGATGCTGGGGACAGAGAGGCTGATGCTGGGAGGAGAGAGCCTGATGCTGCGGGTAGAGAGGCTGATGCTGGGGACAGAGAGGCTGATGCTGCGGGTAGAGAGGCTGATGCTGGGGACAGAGAGGCTGATGCTGGGAGGAGAGAGGCTGATGCTGCGGGTAGAGAGGCTGATGCTGGGAGGAGAGAGGCTGATGCTGCGGGCAGAGAGGCTGATGCTGCGGGTAGAGAGGCTGATGCTGGTGCAGCATGGGGGATGGAGCACGATGGGGGGTGCGCAGCATGGGGGATGGAGCACGTTTGGGAGTGCGCAGCATGGCGGATGGAGCACGTTTTGGAGTGCGCAGCATGGCGGATGGAGCACGTTTGGGAGTGCGCAGCATGGCGGATGGTCCACGTTTGGGAGTGCGCAGCATGGCGGATGGAGCACGTTTGGGAGTGCGCAGCATGGCAGATGGAGCACGTTTGGGAGTGCGCAGCATGGCGGATGGAGCACGTTTGGGAGTGCGCAGCATGGCGGATGGAGCACGTTTGGGAGTGCGCAGCATGGCGGATGGAGCACGTTTGGGAGTGCGCAGCATGGCGGATGGAGCACGTTTGGGAGTGCGCAGCATGGCGGATGGAGCACGTTTGGGAGTGCGCAGCATGGCGGATGGAGCACGTTTGGGAGTGCACAGCATGGGGGATGCAGCACGATGGGGAGTGCGGAGTATGGCGGATAGAGCACGTTTGGGAGTGCGCAGCATGGCGGATGGACCACGTTTGGGAGTGCGCAGCATGGTGGATGGAGCACGTTTGGGAGTGCGCAGCATGGCGGATGGAGCACGTTTGGGAGTGCGCAGCATGGGAGATGGAGCACGATGGGGGGTGCGCAGCATAGGGGATGGAGCACGATGGGGAGTGCGCTGCATGGGGGATGGAGCACGATGGGGAGTGCACACCTCCACCCAACACACACACACGCGCGCGCACTGCACATCACACCACACACGCACACTGGGAACCACAAACAACTGCCCTACACAGACACCCACACACACAGACAACGCTGCACACACACAACACCCAACACACAAACACCGCGGCACACACAAATATACGCACATACCGCACAACACACACATTGCACAAAACATACCTCCCCCCAAAACACACCACACACACACACACAACGCTACAGACACACAGCGCTCTACAAACAACGCAACACACGCAACACACATACAACACCGCTCTCACCCCCCGTCACACCCAGACAACACCCAGAACATGTACAGCCCCTACACAAACACTTGGTAACTACACACAACAACATCTATATATATATATATATATATATATATTGTGAGACTGTGACCGGGCTGGTCCATGACGGCCGGTACGTCTCGCCCCGGTTGTGCTCCCTCCATGTATAGAAGGCAACTCCACTCCAGGGTTAATCCTGTTTCCCTACAGGCTGAAGTGAGGGTTAAAAGGAAACAGGAACATGGGCGTGGGTCCCTAGTGTGTGAGGGAGTGAACACAACTCCCTGAGTATCTGCCGGAGAAACAAGTGTATGCTGTATTGGACTTGTGGTTTGTGCAATAAACCGTGTGCTGTGACCCTTGGTGCCTAGATCCCGTGTCTTCTGCTGCGCAGCCGACCACGCTACCTCACATATGGTGGAGAATCGGCGGGCATGCCAGCCCGGTGAGGTGTAGCTTCCATTTCTGGTGACCCGGTAGCACATGTCCTGGATTCAAGTGGCTATACTACAGCCCAAACCCGGCGACACCATGGAGGACATTCTAAAGCAGCTGGTTCAGGCCAATGCACGTCAGCAGCAAGCCTTGCAATTGCAGGAACAAAGACACCAAGAACAGATGGTTCTCCTGGCCAAGTTGATCCGTGCCGGACCGGCAGCAACAACCCCGGGACCGGGTGACGACGGCAGCGTCCGGAAAACGGTGAGACAAGCGTTGCAAAAGATGACCCCGGGGGATGATGTGGAAGCGTTCCTGGCGGTGTTTGAGCGGGTGGCCGAGCGGGAAAAGCTGCCAACCCCCCAGTGGGCTGAGGTATTGTCGCCCTATCTGACGGGGGAGCCCCAAAAAGCGTACCTGGACCTCTGTACCGAGGACGCCATAGACTATGCGACCCTGAAAGCCGAAATACTTGCTCGGTTGGGGGTGAATACCTATGTACGGGCTCAGCGGGTAAATCAGTGGTTCTATGAGGAAGCCAAACCCGTACGCTCCCAGGCCTATGACTTGTTGCATCTGGTAAAGAAGTGGTTGCAGCCTGACACTCTGAGCCCTGTGCAAATGGTGGAAAGGGTAGTGGTGGATTGCTTTGTGCGTACCTTACCCGTCACCATTCAACGGTGAGTAGGACAGGGCGACCCAAGTACCCTGGACCAATTAGTAGGTCTGGTGGAGCGGCATGTGGCTACGCAGGACTTGATACGGGACACTGAGACTTTGCGTGCCGCCCGTCGGTCCGGCCCCTCCAAGCCTCGGGCCAAGGACCCACCGCTGACACCGGTGCGGGAGTCCGTTACCGTCCCGTCTGAGGTCGCGCCCGCCATCCGTGCGGTCCGGAATGCTATGTACCCTAAACGACAACTCGTCAAGGAGGTATCCTTCCCTATTAGATGTTGGCGGTGCCAGCGGGTGGGACATATGGAGACCCAGTGTCCACTCACCACGGAGCCCATGGATTGTGTGGTTACCCGGCGGGGTTCAATGTATGCTCAGGCGGTATATACCGCGGACCTTGTCTCCCCGGAGACTGAGCCCCACTTGTGCCAAATACAGGTGAATGGACGTCCGGTTACAGGCTTGTTGGATTCCGGAAGCTTAGTGACCCTTGTGCGATCAACCCTAAGGGCTAACATAAAGGCCACAGGACGTACCGTGGGGGTGGTTTGCATACATGGGGACCGACGAGACTATCCCACGGGGGTTGTCACCATCACAGCACCCTGCGGACAGGTGCAACATGAGGTGGGACTTATGAACTCTCTTCCCTATGACGTGATCCTAGGAAGGGATCTGCCGTATTTTTGGACTCTATGGAAGGGGCCTCCTAAGTCCCTTCAGGTATTGGACCGTCCGGGACCTGAGCCCGACAATCCCGAATCCGGGACGCCTGCCGTAGGGGTCCCCATGATAGGGACAGAGTGTGAACCCGATAGGTCGCCCCTAGAGGTATTGGCAGGAGAGGCTGAGATGGTCGAGCCCATCCCGGAGTTGGAGGCGTCCCCGGATACGTTTGGGACAGCCCAACTCCAGGACCCTACATTAATACATGCCCGGAGTTGGGTGACAGTGGTTGACGGGGTGGCACAGCTACCCGGTGCCCAGGTAAGGTACCCCCATTTCGCCCTTAAGCAGGATTTACTCTACCGGGTAGATGAAATAAGGGGCGTGGGGGTAGAGCAGTTGGTGGTGCCCCAGCCGTATCGCCGGCGGGTCCTCGACTTGGCTCATAAACACCTGATGAGTGGCCACCTAGGGGTCAAGAAAGGAGCGAATATTGCAAAGGTTCTATTGGCCCGGGGTCTTCGGGGAGGTAAAACGGTTCTGTGAAACCTGCCCGGAGTGTCAGCTTACCGCACCCCTGGCCCACTTTCGCAGTCCGTTGGTGCCCTTACCCATTATAGAAGTCCCTTTTGAACGGATAGGGATGGATCTGGTGGGGCCCCTCGTAAAGTCCGCTCGAGGGCACCAACACATCCTAGTGATCGTTGACTATGCCACCCGGTATCCCGAGGCGATACCTCTCAGACATACTGCAGCAAAGCTTATAGCTCGGGAGTTGTTTGCTGTGTTCTGCTGGGTGGGGTTGCCCAAGGAGATCCTTACGGATCAGGGGACCCCATTCATGTCTAAAGTGACCAAAGAGCTATGCCGGCTACTCCAGATCAAGCAGTTGCGTACGTCTGTGTATCATCCTCAAACGGACGGTTTAGTCGAGCGTTTCAATAAAACCCTGAAAACCATGCTCAAAAGGGTGATTTCAAAAGACGGGAAAGACTGGGATATGATGCTTCCCTATTTGATGTTTGCCATCCGAGAGGTGCCACAGGCATCCACGGGGTTTTCGCCTTTTGAGTTGTTATACGGGCGACATCCCCGGGGATTGTTGGACCTGGCAAAAGAAACCTGGGAGCAGGAGCCCACCCCCCATAAAAGTGTGATTGAACACATTTTAGGAATGCAGAACCGCATAAGCGCGGTCATGCCAATTGTGAAGGAGCATTTACAGGAGGCTTAGGCCGCTACAATAAACAAGCCACCGTGCGGACCTTTAAACCCGGGGATCGGGTGTTGGTATTAATCCCCACGGCGGAGAGTAAATTCCTGGCTCAGTGGCAAGGCCCCTACGAGATAAAGGAAAGAAGCGGGGTAGTCAACTATAAGGTATTGCAGCCCGGTAGGCGGAAACCTGAACAAATATACCATGTCAACCTGTTAAAACCTTGGCAGGAACGGGAAAGCCTGATGATTGATTTTTCCCCATCTCCCTCCTCTTCGGGTCGTTCAACCCCGGCTCCAGCGCCTTCCGGAGAGGACGAACCGGAAGTAAGGATTGGAGAAGCCCTCACCAAGCAACAGAGGCGAGAGGCCAGACAGCTGGTTCAGCAGAACCCCGATGTCTTCTCCGAGCTGCCTGGTAGGACAAGTCTGATACGACATGACATTGTCACCGAGCCTCACCTGAAGGTACGCCTGAAGTCATACCGGGTACCGGAGGCTCGAAGACAAGCCATATCAGAGGAAGTGAAGACAATGCTACGACTAGGGGTCATCGAAAAATCCCGGAGTGAATGGGCTAGTCCTATTGTCCTAATACCAAAACCCGATGGCTCCTTAAGGTTCTGCAATGACTTTAGGAGATTGAACGAAATATCCAAGTTCGATCTCTACCCCATGCCCCGGGTGGATGAGCTGATTGATAGGCTGGGACAGGCGCGATACTTCACCACGCTCGACCTGACCAAGGGGTACTGGCAGGTGCCACTGACGGAGTCCGCAAAGGAGAAAACCGCTTTTGTTACGCCGGAGGGTCTCTTCCACTATGTTGTCTTGCCTTTTGGGTTACACGGCGCTCCGGCCACATTCCAGAGGTTGATGGACTTGGTGTTGGAACCCCACCAGGCGTATGCATCAGCGTACCTTGATGACATCATTATTTACAGCTCCGATTGGCAGACCCACTTGGAACAGGTACAAGCGGTGGTGGACGCGCTCCGAACAGCCGAATTGACAGCCAATCCCAAGAAATGTGCGTTGGGGCTCACGGAAGCCCGCTACTTGGGCTACGTAATAGGCCAAGGAGTGATTAAGCTCCAAATTAACAAAGTGGAGGCGATCCAGAAGTGGCCTAGACCCCTGACCGCGAAGCAGGTTAGGGCTTTCCTGGGTATTGTGGGGTACTACAGGAGGTTTGTAAAGGATTTTGCGGGACTATCGGCCCCCTTGACGGACCTTCTCAAAGGCAAGAAGTCCGTCATGGTGTGCTGGACTCCGCAGGCCGAGGACTCCTTCCGGGCCCTGAAGGGGGTCCTGTGCGGACAGCCCGTTCTTGTCAACCCTGATTTGCGGAAGGAGTTCATAGTACAGACTGATGCCTCTGAGGTCGGCCTGGGGGCAGTGCTGTCTCAGGTGGTTCAGGGGGAGGAACACCCCGTCACCTTCTTGAGTAGGAAGCTCACCCCTCCTGAGCGGAATTATAGCGTAGTGGAGAAGGAGTGCCTGGCGATTAAGTGGGCCTTGGAGTCCCTGCGCTATTACCTGCTGGGACGGTGGTTTCGCTTGGTGACTGATCACTCTCCACTGTTCTGGATGAGGTCCGCCAAGGAACGGAATGCCCGGGTTACCCGGTGGTTCCTTTCTCTGCAAAACTTCTGTTTTACGGTTGAACACCGGGTCGGTAGGTTGCAGGGCAACGCCGATGCCTTGTCCCGCGGCCCGTGTTTGATGGCGGGAGTTCAACCCCGCACGCTTGAACTGAGGGGGGGGTATGTGAGACTGTGACCGGGCTGGTCCATGACGGCCGGTACGCCTCGCCCCGGTTGTGCTCCCTCCATGTATAGAAGGCAACTCCACTCCAGGGTTAATCCTGTTTCCCTACAGGCTGAAGTGAGGGTTAAAAGGAAACAGGAACATGGGCGTGGGTCCCTAGTGTGTGAGGGAGTGAACACAACTCCCTGAGTATCTGCCGGAGAAACAAGTGTATGCTGTATTGGACTTGTGGTTTGTGCAATAAACCGTGTGCTGTGACCCTTGGTGCCTAGATCCCGTGTCTTCTGCTGTGCAGCCGACCACGCTACCTCACAATATATATATATAACAAAAATCATACATGAACTACACAATACGTAAATTCTAGAATACCCGATGCGTAGAATCGGGCCACCTTCTAGTTTAATATATAATGGTATGAAGGGCAGACAAAAAGAATAGATCCCAGAATCTTAGTTAGATCACATCAGGGAATATGTTGCCACTAATAACATTAAGAGGCTCCCAATTTATCCAGGGCAGATGCCAAGTCATGTTAAATCATTATATCCATCAAAACAGCGTATTCAAGGCTTACCCATATTTGGACAAAGATAGGAGCACCGGACACAAAACAGTGGGGGGAAGGAAAGCAACTCCCAGTCCCGGACGCGTGTCGCTATCGCTTCTTCAGCAGGCTGGAGGCAGGGGCGGAAGTGCGTTCGTTCCCCAATTATCCATGTTAAATACCCGTGCGTCCTCACATTAGTCTCCAGGTGGTGTGGGTATGTCAGTGCGGCGCACGCGCAATGCACAATCCCTGGAAATCATGTGAAGCAGACCACGGCGCTCCAACCCAAGTGCGCAGGCCCAGGGAGAAATCTCCCAGTGACGTCACCGGGTATGCGCATAAGGTAAACGGAGGCCGTGAGGTGTCTACACCCAGGGAGACTGTCAAGGAGCGCGCGCTCAGACACACCCACATCACCAGGAGTATTATGGAGGCCGGAAAACAGCACAAACTGCACCACGAAACAGTCCCAAGCCACCCAATATACAATAAACAACAGGTAAACAACATGGAAAGAACATGAACATTGCACAGTGCAGCCCCATGTAAATTACAATACAAACAACCTATAAATGAACAAAATACCATATCAGAGTCATATACAAGCTGCACACAATGATGGACATTACAAATTGTATAGATACATAAGGCCGCTCCTGTAGGAGCCAAGGGGGACACAGTTCCATCTCACAAAATACCCCAAAATTCCCCCTGCCCTAAAGAGGGGAGGGGGAGAGTGGGGAGAAAACAGTGTATATTAATATTATTAATAGATACAATTCAACAACATAAATATTACTTTCCTAACTGGGACACATAGGTCCCTATCACATGTATTAGTTAGTCAACGAGCAATGGAACTGAGTCCTGCGTAGACCCCTAATGTAGCCATCAATATGCAATATTACTGTATAATATTGTGTAGAACGATACGGATTATTAAATTAAAGAAAGAAGGGGAGGAAACAGGGAGGAAGACAAGGAGTGTAGCCTCGACAGTGCTTGTGCCAGTGCATAATGTACAAAGGCTTGAAAAATATTGCCCTGGGTGATTGGGCCAAACAATTACATGGCGGCAGCATAACAAGTTACATTAGTCATGCGATGTCATTAGATGATAGAAGACAAAATAGTCTTGAATGAGAAACAATGGAACTTATTTGAACTTAAGAAATCCAAATTTTGGGGCTACACTTATAATTGGATATTCTTAACAGGCTAATACAGAAACCTCAACATTTAGAACCAGAGGCAGAAGTACTGAGAGATGGTCACAAGGGACCACCACCCCAGACTGCACTACTCAGAGATACATGTACCACAAGAGGACAAGGAGTATATGTGCAAAAAATAGACAATTTTATTAAATATGAAAAAAACACAATAGACAATTAAAAACATGATAAGACATCACCAAAATGAATCATCTGGGGGAATATAGAGATTGTTACACGGACAGAATTGTTACACAGACAGGGATGGTCTCAGGAAAAACACCAAAGATGCTCAGGATAAACATAAATCCTGTATGTAAATCGGTCACAGTGTGATTGTTACATTAAAATCTCAATCAGGTGAATCCTGAGGCCCCCGGTCTGTGTTGAAGTGTCACAAACTGAAGGTATAATGACTAACCAGGACCATACACATGAATAGCAGAAGACAGCTATAAGGCCCAATATAGGAGTAACCCCATGTGGAATGTATATAAGCAAATCAACCATTCAATATAATGCCTAACAAATAGAAAATTAATTACCTGGAGGTCAGATGGATAAAAGTTAAACCTTCAGTTTGAGAGACCCCCCAGTGAGGAACCTGGACTTCATCGACGCGCGTCTCGCATGGTGCAAGAGATTTTTCAAGATGGCCTTCAACACTGACTGGAGGTCTCAGGATTCACCTGATTGAGAGTTTAATGTAATTAATCACACTGTGACCAATTTGCATACAGGATTTATGTTTATCCTGAGTATCTTTGGTGTTTTTCCTTAGACCATCAATGTCTGTGTAACAATTCTGTCCCCAGATGATTCATTTTGGTGATGTCTTATCATGTTTTTAATTGTCTATTGTGGGTTTTCATATTTAATAAAATTGTCTATTTTTTGCACATATACTCCTTGTACTCTTGTGTATATATATAATTGTGAACAGGCGGCCTGAGATACGCTGGGGCAATCCATCTATGGTTCATTTTGATCATGGTCAAACTGTCTGCACTTTCCGTGGATAGTCGTGTGCGACAATCTGTTATTATTGACCCCGCTGAGCTGAAAACGCGCTCAGACAACACACTCGCAGCAGGGCAACCTAGCACTTACAAAGCGTATAATGCAAGGTCTGGCCAAGTGTTGAGCTTGGAAACCCAATAGTTAAAGGAAACAGTAGACTCTGAAAGCATGCTGATACGGTCACCTACATAGTCCCTCACCATCTTACTTAACTGTTCCCTCCTTCTCATCGTTCCCCATCCGGTATCTGATTTGCAGTTGACGGTTTGTGGAAAATGGACCATTTTTGGCACATTAGTTACCCGCCTGTCTTGCTCCTACTATGCGTAGCCCTCTCTTGTAATCCTGTTGCGTGAGATGACACGCTCCTTCTGACGCCAGCATGATCTGAGGGTAATCGTTTCATCAACTGCTCCACTACAGCCCTCTTGAATATTTCCATAGTACAATCCTTATTTGCCTCCACAAGTAGCAAAGCATATTTGTCTTTGTAGCGTTGGTCAAGGAAGGTACATAACCAGTATTTGTTGTCTGCCAAAATGTGGACTAGCTGACAGTCATGAGAAAGGCAGTGTGACATGAACTGTGCCATGTGTCCCAGACTCCGAACTGGAAACCTTTGTGTGTCACTGCTAAGAATACATTCTGGGAATTGGGATACTGCCCTCTGCTGGTCATGGATCCTGGCCAACATATGATAGGTTGAATTCCATCTCGTAGGGAGGTCACATATTAGTCTGTGACGAGACAAGTCTAAGCGCTGCTGCAGAACTGCAAGGCCAGCAAAAGAGGGAGATAACTTGTGGAAATGTGCGCTAATACGTTGTACCTTAGTAAGTAGGTCTGGTATCCCAGTGTATTTCTTCAGAAAGTGCTGAACTACTAAATTTACAACGTGGGCCATACAATGAACGTGTACAAGCTTTCCAAGCTTTAAAGCCGCCACCAGATTACGACCATTATCGCACACTACTATCCCTGGACGGAGGTCCAACGGCTCAAGCCACTCATCTGTTTGCTCAGTTATTGCTTTCAAAAGCTCAAGTGCCGTGTGCGATTTGTCACCGATACAGATGAGCTTCAGTGGAGCGTGTTGCCACTTAGTCAAGTCAGTGCTGTACAGATCCCAGCTGGGGAATGATGTCGACGGTTGGACACCGGCGGATGTTGAGGAGGATGCACAGGAGCCAGATGAAGAGGAGGAGGGAGTTGTTGCTGTGTAGGAGGCTACTGAAACTGTGTTTGAAGTGGGCCCCGCTATTCTGGGTGTGGGAATTATATGGGATGTTGCCATCTCAGACTCTTTACCAGCCACCACCAGGTTCACACAGTGTGCCGTCAGTGAGATGTAGCGTCCCTGTCCACTTCCGCTTGTGCACGTGTCTGTGGTTAAGTAGACCTTCCCAGGTTATGGCATTGGTGAGAGACCGTTTGATGTCTACAGACTTGTGATTGTGGAGTGCGGTGATGGCACAACGAGAAAAATAGTGGTGGCTAGGCACAGAGTACCGATGTTCTAACACCGCCAAAAGGTCCCCCCCCAAAGTTATTCTAGGTTGTAGCTAGAAAGGTACTGGCCTTGAGGCACAAGTAGTGTTCTGACACCAAGTATTAATAAAAAATTGGGTAACACTAAAGGCTACTTTACACACTGCGATATCAGTCCCGATATCGCTAGTGTGGGTACCCGCCCCCATCTGTTGCGCGACACGGGCAAATCGCTGCCCGTGCCGCACAACATCGCCCAGACCTGTCACACATACTTACCTGCCCGGTGACGTCGCTGTGACCGGCGAACCACCTCCTTTCTAAGGGGGCGGTCCATGTGGCGTCACAGAGACGTCACGGAGCGGCCGTCCAATAGCAGCGGACGGGCGGAGATGAGCGGGACGTAACATCCCGCCCACCTCCTCCCTTCCGCATAGCGGCCGGGAGGCAGGTAAAGAGAGCTTCCTCGTTCCTGCGGCGTCACACATACCGATGTGTGCTGCCGCAGGAGCGACGAACTACATCGTTACAGCTGCAGTAACGATAATCGAGAATGGACCCCCATGTCACCAATGAGCGATTTTGCACGTTTTTGCAACGATGCAAAATCGCTCATCGGTGTCACACGCAGCAACATCGCTAATGCGGCCGGATGTGCGTCACAAATTCCGTGACCCCAACGACTCCGCATTAGCGATGTCGCAGCGTGTAAAGCCCCCTTTAGACTGTGTTTTATTAAGAGCAAGCCACTATGTAGGTTATGTAATATATGAAGCCCCCAAACGTAAGCTAGCTTGTTGCTAGGAAGGTACTGGCCTTGAGGCACAAGTAGTGACCCTGACACCAAGTATTAATAAAAATTGGGTAACACTGAGACTGTGTGTTAGTTGCAGCAAGCCACTATGTAGGTTCTGTAAGATCTGAAGCCCCCCAAAGTATGCTAGGTTGTTGCTAGGAAGGTACTGGCCTTGAGGCACAAGTAGTGACCCTGACACCAAGTATTAATAAAAAATTGGGTAACACTAAAGGGGGCTTTACACGCTACGATATCCTTAATGTTTGATTGTCGGGGTCACATTGTTAGTGACGCACATCCGGCGTCATTAACAATATCACAGCGTATAACACTTACCAGCGACCTTAGACGACCTCAAAAATGGTGAAAATCGTTCACCATGGAGAGGTCGTCCCAAACTCAAAAATCGGTAAGGGTTGTTTAGCATTGTGATTCATCGCTCATGCGGCAGCACACATCGCTATGTGTGACACCGCATGAGCGAGGAACGTCTCCTTACCTGCTGCCGGCCCCAATGCGGAAGGAAGAGGTGGGCGGGATGTTTACATTTTGATTGGCCGGCCGCTGTGTGACGTTGCGGTGACGTCACTGTGATGCCGAACGTCCCTCCCCCTTGAAGGAGGGATTGTTCGGCAGTCACAGCGCCGCCGACGACCAGGTAAGTATGTGTGATGCTGCGTAGCGATAATGTTCGCTACGGCAGCGATCACAAACAATCGCATGCGCGACGGGGGCGGGTACTTACACGGTCGCTATCGCTACAAATTGCTAGCGATATCGCTACCGTATAAAGCCCCCTTAAGACTGTGTTTTAATAAGAGCAAGCCACTATGTAGGTTCTGTAAGATATGAAGCCCCCCAAAGTATGCTAGGTTGTTGCTAGGAAGGTGTGCCACCCCCGTGCCAGCAGCTGGGCTGCTCGGATCCGGGTCCGCGGTGGCTTGAGGGGTGTTCGGACGCGGGGGTCGTGCGGCCACTCAAATGAAGTGGGTATTTACAGGGGGTTGTGTTAAAGTTTGTGACGCCACCCGTGGTGCATGGTAATTTGGAGTACTACCGCTGCAGTTGGGAGTACCCGGGGTAATGGAATGGGGCCGCCAGGTGTTTGAACCCTCCATGGGTAGGGGGAATGCCCCGGGACTCAGTGATGGTGTTTGGGGGGTGCCGTGGGGAGCAAAGGGGTCACTTTCGTACTCACTCAGTCCATTAAGCTGACACCGACAACTGGATAAACCAAAGTTCTGCATACCGCTTCCGCTGAGGTGAGCTAGTTCGGGTCCCGTCCCCAATGGTGCTGCCTGGTGATCCGTGACCTTCCTCCTAGCACTAAGTTTACTTCTCTGTTGGTCCCTGTAGTATAGAACTTGCCGGGTCCTGTTCCACACTATGGCTAAGTGTGGGAGCTTGCTCTCAGGGTTCACGCTTGGGATTTTCTGGACCGATTGAGTGGACAGTCCTATCCCCCTCGTTGCGCTAATGCCCTGATTTTGAAGCGGGTGGAGAGCAGATCTTGAAGGCTCCATTCTCATCGGGCAAATTGTCAGGTTGCCTGAAGCTACTCCCTGACCTAGGTTCCACGTACCCCGTCGTGCCCTGGTTCCAGCCTGGTGATGGTGCAAGGCCGCCGGCTGTCCTCCTCGACAGTTCCGTGCCACTTGCCACGATCCCCTGCGACTGGGGATCCAGCTCCTCTAATCCCAGACCACCGTCTGCTACCTAGATAGCTTCCTAGGAGCCCAGCTCCTGACCTCCTCTCTCCTTCGCTTCCAACACACTTTTCCCTTACTACTACTGACACTCCTGACCTCCCCTAACCAACCCCCCAAGTGGGGGACCCTCTTCCACACGGTCCGTCCACTGGTGTGTCTGGTGGGTGTGGTGCAGAGTTTACCTAGGACTTTAATTAGCTGATGTAGGCAACACCATGTAGTTGGGGACCCATAACCAAGAAGGAGGTGGATATTGCACGGGAGGGCAGATTACGCAATACCCTGTGATGACCTGATAGTCACAAAGGTACCGGCTTTGAGGCACAAGTAGTGACCCTGACACCAAATATTAATAAAAATTGGGTAACACTAAAGGCCCGGTGACACACAGAGATAAATCTTTGGTAGATCTGTGGTTGCAGTGAAATCATGGACATAGTGTATTTTTCCATTTGTACACGGCCACAAACCTGGCACTGATTGTCCACAATTTCACTGCAACCACAGATCTGCCACAGATCTGCCACAGATCTGCCACAGATCTGCCACAGATCTGCCACAGATCTGCCACAGATCTGCCACAGATCTGCCACAGATCTGCCACAGATCTGCCACAGATCTGCCACAGATTTATCTCTGTGGGTGACAGGGCCTTAAGACTTGTGTTAGTTGCAGCAGTCCACTATCTAAGTTGTGTAAGATATGAAGATCCCCAAAATTAGGCTAGTTTGGTGCTATGAAGGTATTTTGCTTCAGGGACAAGTTGTGCCACTGACACCTAGTATTAATAAAAATTGGGTAACACTCAAACTGTGAATTGAGATGGTGGCTGACAGGCACTACACTACACCTGAACCCGTTGTTTTTGCAATTTTGGCACCATTTCTTTGCAAGCTGTAATACCTATTGCTAGTATAACAGACACAAGGGATGTAGTAGTGCTGAGATTGTTGATTATTAGTAGCAGATGTCAGGACAGCTTAAAATCTCTCCCTGCCTGTGAATAAGCTGTCCCTATATCACACACTGCAGAAAAAGACCGTATGCACCACTAATAAGAGGATATTTTTTTTTGCAGCAGCAGTAGTTTTTTGATTTACACAGCTGCTAGCACAGTGGACAATGTCTTCAGCCCTTACAAGGACTATTTTGGATTCTGCAGCAGGAACACTATCTCATAGAACAAACTGCACTGCCCTATGGGTCATTCCGTGTCAAGTGGACCAGTGGTCCCCACTCGACGTTCTCCGATTTTGCTGAAAATTTATAAGGATGTACATGTATGTTTGAAAAGAGGTTCTGTAAATTTTTAGGGCCAGATCTCAAATATATCGGGCAGTGTTGACCTTTCACTGGAGGCCCCCCCCCAAGCCTGCAGCTTCAGCTAAGAGGATTTTGCAAACTTTGGCACATAGCCATTAGAGTTCTATACTGGCTATGATGCTGAAATTTGGCATACTAGCTCAACTTTTGCTGCTAAACGCGATAAAATTATTACCGGCTATGACAAAACAATATTTTGGCCGCAATTTTGTGTCAAAGTAGCTTGCAAAACGCCTCGCATAAAATTTATGCCAAACTTTGCCCATATATAACTCAAGACCAAAAACCAATAGGAACTGGTGCTTTGCCCTGTACAACAAACATCTTCATGACTTTGCATTGCTGCAATATCACGGTCAAAGCATATGTATTTGTGGAAATATTCACACCCACATATGATGAAAAACTTAAAAAAAACGAATTTTACCTATTTTTAGGTCAAATTTCCCAAAAAGGGTACCCCTAAAATATATTAATTCTGTTATCATTTGAAAGAGCACAATTTTCTTTACAAGGATCATTGGTTTTTTTTTTGGAGTCTCTCCATTTAAGAAAAGAAAAATGCCACTGAACATGGTGTTATGTATGCACGTAATGCATTGATTTTGTGTTTGATTTTCAGATTCTTATCACATGTTACAGAGTTGTATTGTTGCTAGCAATGTCTATTATAATCAAAAACCTATAAACCTATTGACTATTGTTACATTTTAATGCATATATTATTTATTTTTTAGTGATGGAGAATGAAATTGATGACAAAAAGATCGCATTTCAAGGGTGTCAAATGACCCTTCATCTTTCATTGCCCATGTAGATGGATCTGTCAGATCAGAAATGCCTTTTGTGCCAATTGCAAATCTCCAGCCAGGGCAATACATTGCCTGCATTTACGATAGGAACTGGTGGATTGGAAATATTTCTGAAATTTCAGTCGACGACCATGATGCATTAATACATTTTCTGCATCCTCATGGACCAGCTAGCTTCTTTCACTGGCCTGTGAGAAATGATACATGCTGGATTCCCGAGCAGTCGATCATTGCAATAATTCTAGCACCAGCTGCAACAGCAATGGGCCGACAATACAGCTTCTCTGAACCGATTATGTTGCAAATTCAGCAACAATTCCAGACCACTTACTTAGACTGAACATTATGGCTTGGGAACCAACAAAAGATTCCCAATATTAGGCTTGGGATCCTAGGCAAAGACACCCACCCTCAGGCTTTGGAACCTGCGATAAAGAGACCACCGCGACTTGCCTTGCACGGCTAACGGCCATGGCTCCTAGGCGATGGGGCTGCCAATTCTCGAAAGACAGCATTATTACAATTCTTAATAGGATTATAATACCAATTCTTAGGGAATTGGTTGTGGTATAATCACCATGGACCAACGCAAGGGTTTGAATAGTGCAGTTACCATTCATTGCGTATTAATAAATAACACCATGTTCAGTGGCATTTTTCTTTTCTTAAATGGAGAGACTCCAAAAAAAACCCCAATGATCCTTGTAAAGAAAAATGTGCTCTTTCAAATGATAACAGAATTAATATATTTTAGGGGTACCCTTTTTGGGAAATTTGACCTAAAAATAGGTAAAATTCGTTTTTTTTAAGTTTTTCATCATATGTGGGTGTGAATATTTCCACAAATACATATGCTTTGACCGTGATATTGCAGCAATGCAAAGTCATGAAGATGTTTGTTGTACAGGGTAAAGCAGCAGTTACTATTGGTTTTTGGTCTTGAGTTATATATGGGCAAATTTTGGCATAAATTTTATGCGAGGTGTTTTGCAAGCTACTTTTACACAAAATTGCGGCCGAAATATTGTTTTGTCATAGCCGGTAATAATTTTATCGCGTTTAGCAGCAAAAGTTGAGCTAGTATGCCAAGTTTCAGCATCATAGCCAGTATAGAACTCTAATGGCTATGTGCCAAAGTTTGCAAAATCCTCTTAGCTGAAGCCGCAGGCTTGGGGGGGGCCTCCAGTGAAAGGTCAACAGTGCCCAATATATTTGAGATCTGGCCCTAAAAATTTACAGAACCTCTTTTCAAACATACATGTACATCCTTATAAATTTTCAGCAAAATCGGAGAACGTCGAGTGGGGACGATTTTTAAAACTGGTCCACTTGACACGGAATGACCCCTATACCTGTTTCTATGATTTACACAGCCGCTAACAGCTAATGCTAAATATCTTCAGCCCTTAGAAGGACTAGTATTAGTTGGCTGGAAAAACGCTGAACCGCACACAGTACAGTCTAGCTACACCAGCAGCTCCGGAATGAATGCGTGCACATAAAATGGCGGCAGCCTTATATAGCCCCTATGACGCTGTGCGGCCAAGCCAATCACAGTAACACCACAACAAAGATGGCTGCGGTGTTACTGTGAGAGCAAGCAACATCAGATGTGTTCATTGGCTGGAAAAAGGCACCAGGAGGTCCAGAAATGAAAATGAAAGTATCGGAACGAATACCATATTAGCCGTCGGATAGCGAATACCTCGAATACCCCATTATCCGTCAGATACCGAATAATGGCAAATACATTCGCTCATCCCTATTCATGACATCTCATCCACTTTGCTTGGACATGTTCACATGTAGCGTAAATGCAGGGCTGTTCTGCTGTTTTTTTTGCACATACATTCTGCTGTGTTTAAATGTCCAAACAATGTGGATGTGATTTCATGAGATGTCGCTCAACTCTGCAGTTTTGGTGCTTTTTTTTTCTCTAGAAGTTTCTATGTGGAGCTTTAAAAAAACATGGAAAAAAATGCTGATTCTGGACAAATAAGGCCTATATAGTAAATATGGATATGGATATCTGAGAAAATGGATCATATGGATTAACCTTTTTCATTGAGATATTATAAAAATACTGCACTTGTGTATTTTGAGGATTTTTGGATGTAATTATGTCATATATCTATTATTTATAATAGATGTGATGGTGTTTTTCTGGTTTTAATGTTTTTTTTTGTGAAAAATCAATAAACTTGTATTTTTATGTACGTTTAGTGAGCTGAGTGCTTCTTTGGTCCATATCTTTTTCTTCCTTATAGTCATAAAATGAGAATGTCAAATATTTGTGCGTTCTGGATGCAGCTCCCTCTCTGTCTTTGGTGGGGGCAGCAGCCATAGCGCATGACATCGGCTTTTTTCTACAAAAAAACTGCATCCATTATGCAGTGTTCCTGCAGCGTTTTGAAGTGCACATGTGCTATCAAATCGCTGCAGAATATTAAGCAGGTACGTGCGCATGAGCCCTTAGGCTGTGTGCGCACGTACATGCTGAAATTTCTGCAGCTATTTGGCACTGCATGTGTGTGACGCCCCTGGGCTATCAGGTTGTCACAGGATACTGCACAAGCTGCCCTTGCAGTATTCCACCTCCCTCTTGGTACTGGGTCCCTAACCAAATGGTGTTGCCTCCAACAGCAAATCAAATCTTAGATAAACCCTGCACCACACCCACCAGACACACCAGTGGATGGCATGAGTGGAATAGAGTCGCCCACCTGGGGGGGTCAGGGTGGGGAGTGAGGAGTGTAGTGAGTCGAGTTTGAGAGTTGAAGGAGGGAGGTTGGGAATTAGCCCTCGAGCTGTGAAAAGCTCAGAGGAAGTCGGGAGTAGTGACTCCTGAGGGGACTGTCTCTGTCTAGGTTGCAGACAGTGGTCTGGGCCTAGTGGAGTTGGACCCCCGGTCACAGGGAATTGTGGTGAGGTGCTCAGCCCTGTCGAGGACGACAGCTGGCAGCCTAGCACTATCACCAGTCCGGGACTGAAGGCATGACAGGGTACAGGGTACACGGACCCTAGGTCGGGGAGTAGCTTCAGGCAAGCCGACAATTCACCTGAGGATAACGGAGCCTTTATGATCTGTTCCTATCCGATCCAGAATCGGGGCATTAGCGCAACGAGGGTGATAGGTCTTTCCAATCCAAAACGATACAGAAAATCCCAAGTGTGAGCGGTGAGAGCAAGCTCCTATAGTTAGCCATAGTAGGGAGCGGGGCTCGGCTAGTTCCATGCTACCGGACCATCAAGTTGAAGTTAAACTAAGTGCCATGAGGCAGGTCATGGATCACCAGGTAGCACCATTGGGGACGGGACCCGGACGAGCTCCCCTCAGCGGCAGCGGTACCCAGAGACTTGGTTTACCAGGTTGTCAGTGTCTGCTTATGAACTGAGTGAGTACGAGAGTGACCCCTGCATCCCACGGCACCCCCCTTCACCGAGTCCCGGGGCATCCCCCTACCCGTGGAGGGATACAACACTTTGCTGCCCCACTTCATCACCCCGGGTACTCCCAGCGGCAGCGGCGGTACTCCCCAAATTACCGTACACCACGGGTAGCGTCACGAACTATACATCAACTCCCCTGTTAATACCCCCTTTCTTTTGAGTGGCCGCATGATCCCCGGGTCTGGAGACCCTTGAGCCACAGTGAACCAGGATCCGAGCAGCTCGGCTGCTTCCACGAGGACGGCACATGAGCGCTTCAAATCACTGCAGAAACACTGCATAATGGATGCAGTGTTTCTGCAGAATAGATGCCGATTGCATGCGCTCGAAATGCTGCCTCTCCCATAGACAGAGTGAGAGCAGCATCCAAAGCGCACGATAAAAGTGACATGCGGCATTTTTGAACGCACCGATTTGGATCAAAATTTCAGCATCCAAATCGCTGAGTTCAAAAAAGCAACGGGTGCAAGGATTCTGCACAATCTTCATAGATTGTGCTGGGGACGCAAGACGCATGCATTTACGCTGCAGTGCTAGACGCAGCGTAAATGCATGTAATTCGCACATGTGCGCACATGCCCTTATATTTTATAATTTGGTGCAGACAGCGGCAGAAAACAAAAAACACCGGATTTCTGCAACATCTGAACACGGCCTTACACACACACGAAAAAACAACATGTCATATAGTGAAGCTTATGTAAATAAGAGAAAGTTCCGGCTGATACGACTATGAATGAATGAATGAATGAACAGTATGGGGCATGTGCTGAACATCCCTCACTGCCAAATGGGTGTGGCTTGGGGTGTTGCCATTTATACCAGCAGAGAGTATTTCTTAGGGTAGAGTCACACTTGCGTATAGCTTCTGATCTGAGAGCCTTGGATGTGATAGTTATTAGTATATCGGCTCAGGCTCTGCTGCGAGCGAGATCCGAGTGTCATGCGACTGTGTTCTGATCCTGAGATCGCATCACAGCTGCGCAGGAGAGAGAGGGGTTAACCACTCCATCTCCTCCATTGTCAGCCTGTGCGTACGTTGCGGGTGGGGGCCGCTGCCGCTTCCGGGGCTGCTTGGATCTGAGTTACTGCTGCGGCTCGAGTGGTGACCGGACCCGAGCTCGCAAGGCCGTCCGTCCTCACAACCGTCGTATAGGAGATATTTACAGGGGAGTTGTTGTGTCTGTGACGCCACCTGTGGGTTGCGATGAGGGATGGTGGCACTGCTGCTGCCTGGTGATGGGGGCGCTCAGGGCTGATGGAGCGGGGCAGCCAGATGGGATCCCCTCCACGTATAGGGGAGGTGTAGTCCCGGGGCCCGCGGGTAGAACACGGGAGTGATGGCTGCTGGAGATGGCGCGTCGGGCCGGACCGGGGGACAATGGTGTACTTACAGTTCAGTAATTTCACAAAAGTCCAGTAGTAAACCAAGTTGCCGGCTGCCTTAAGAGAGTGCATTCGGGTCCCGCACCCAGGTTAATGAACAGGTATCCCTTCCTTCTGCACTTTGTGTTTGTCTTTCCTTTTGGACGACTTTGCATGTGTACCGCCCCGTGCTCGGCCGCAGCCAAGCCGCTCGGATCCGGGCTCATTTGGTGGGTGGCTCGAGCGCCTCCGGACCCGGGGGTCACGTCGCTCTGAAAGGGGTTTGGTGCTACGTGTAGGGACTTCGGTGGGGAGGTTCACGGCCGGAGCCGTGGTGTGTTTAGGGATTAAAGTTCGTGACATCACCCCCGGGTTGTGGTGAATGTGGACACCACCGCTGCCGTTAACTAGGCTCCCGGGGACGGCGTTGTGCAGCCTGGTGTTGACCCCTCCGTGGGCAGGGGGTGATGGTCCGAGGGCGTGATGGTTTGTGAGGTGCGGGCAAGATGGTGTGGTGCGGTGTGCGGCCCGAGGGCACTGTTATACTCACTATGACAGATACACCAGAGTCTCTGGTAAATCAAAAAGGATGGTGGTCGGTGTGCCCCTTTCTCAGGTTGGTGGTTCCCGCCTTTCTCCTGCACCTCTTTAGTAGAATTTGACTGCTGGTTCCCCGGTTCGGTTCCAGCGGGACACTACCCTGTCCTGGTCCCTTACGGTTCCACCAGCCGTCTTCCCGGCTCCTGAAGGCGGCAACCACCATCTGCCTCCTTGCCAGAGGTGACTGGGCTCCAACCCAGACACCTGGTGTTAGACAGTGGCAGAACTGGACACAGGTCTGCACTTGAGCTCCACTCCACTTCACTGTACTGACTAAACAGACTAACTCCGTGCTCCCCACGGGGAACTGAACCGAACTGAACAGTTTGTTTCCTGCCTCAGGGCCTGTGAACCCCTCGGTGGGCGTGGCCAACTGCCTGGCTCCGCCCCCTGGTGTGAACATCAAACCCAGAGGGAGGTGACAAGGGTTTTGTAGGTTGGCTGCTGTCACCTTATTAGGGGCTGATGTTAGTGCAGGGTGTCTACCTGTGACTACCTGGCTAGTCTAGGGCATCACACATGGAACGGAGAAGTCCACTCCTGGTTCTGGGTGTGTTGGGAGCTGTGGCCCGTGAAAGCTGACCCTTGGGATCTCAGTGGGTTCTGACTAGAGTTGAGCGCGGTTCGTGGTTCGAGGTTCTCCAGTTCGCGGCTCGAGTGATTTTGGGGGCTGTTCTAGATAGAACTAGAACTTGAGCTTTTTGCTAAAGCTCGATAGTTCTAGATACGTTCGAGAACAGTTCTAGCAGCAAAAAGCAGGGCTTTTTACAGCTACAGTGTGCAGGAGCCATCGCTGGCAGCCTGTCAGAAGCTGGTAACCAAGATAAACATCGGGTATCCAAGCAAAGCGCTTTGGTTAGTAACCCGATGTTTATCCTAGTTACGTGCAGGAAGCCCACACTTCCCCGCTCAGCTCGCTCCGCCCCCTCTTGCACGCGGCATGTACACATACATACACACACACACACACACACACGTCCCCAGCCATGCAGTCCACGACACTGACGTCCTCCTGGCACTCTGCACACATGGTCCCGCTCGGCTTACCTGCGGTGATGAAGTCCCGACCTCAGCGCTGTCACTGTCCTCCATGGCCGCCGCTTGTCACATCACCTTCTCTCGCTTCCGACCCGAGACTGACTAGCGGTGACATCACGGGCCTCTCGCGATACTTGGCTGTGAAGGCGGCGGTCATTGAACTCAGTGACAGGTGCTGTCGGCAGTGCAGGAGATCAGCGAAGGTAATGTATCTCGCTGACAGCAGCACTTGTCATGCCCTGCAGTGACCTGGACTGACCCATTGATGTTAGCTCAGGTCACTGCACTGCTCTCCCAGCCAATGGGGAACATCCTGCTCTTCATTGACTGGGACAGTGTGGATCATCATGGCAACCCCTTGGATTACACCAGACCTGAATTTGTTTTTCTTTCTAATAAATTGGTTAAAGAGGGAATGTATTGGGGAGTATTTTTTCAAATAAAAATGTGTTTGTCGTCTATTTTTTTTTATTACTGACTGGGTTGGTGATGTCGGGTATCTGATAGACGTCTGACCTCGCCAACCCCAGGGCTTGATGCCAGGTGACATTACACATCTGGTATTAACCCCATATATTACCCCGTTTGCCACCGCACCAGGGCGCGGGATGAGCTGGGGCGAAGCACCAGGATTGGCACATCTAATGGATGCACCACTTCTGGGGCGGCTGCGGCCTGCTATTTTTAGGCTGGGGAGAGTCCAATAACCATGGACCTCCCTAGTCTGAGAATATCAGACCCCAGCTGTCTGCTTTACCTTGGCTGGTGATCAAATTTTGGGGGGACCCCTACGTGTTTTTTTTTTAAATTATTTATTTAATTTAAAATAACAGCGTGGGGTGCCCACAGTTTTGGATTACCAGCCAAGGTGAGGTTGCCAGCTGTGGTCTGCAGGCTGCAGCCGTCTGCTTTACCCTAGCTGGCTACAAAACTAGGGGGAACCCTACGTCATTTTTTTTTTTCATTTTTTTGGCTAAATACAAAGCTAAGCACCCCTTAGTGCCACATGAAAGGCACCAAAGGGTGCAAAATTACAAAATGCAGGAGAGTGGGACATTATGTGTCTTTCTGCCATTATAATGACAGAAAAGACTGATATGAAGTGCACAAGCACAAGAAAATCACCAGAGCGCTCTACGGTGTGAAAAGCAGTAGAAAATGGCACTGGAGTGAAGATGTGACCGCCTCATGTAGGATGAAGCTATGGATCCTGGGTAAATTTATGCATTTACCCTCCTTCAGTTTTTTTGCAGTACACAAAAAAAACGGAAGGCACACGGATGACAAACAGATGACATACGGACCGTCTACGGAACGGAAACGGATGCCCCACGGATGCACCCGTGAAAAAAAATTGACTGTTTTTTGCAGACCGCAAAAATGGATCGCTCGTGTTAATGTAGCCTTATTCTGATCTGCCGTTTATAAACAGCAGGCAGAAATAAGTGAATAACGCCCCCCAGCGTCAGAAAATCTCCGGGGTTTCAGGGCTAGCTGAGACCCTGGAGATCATGATTCAGGACGGTTTTTCCGGTCCCCGCTCACGTGATCACAGGTATACACCGTACACCGATGATCACGTTACAGTAAATGACAGTGCCGGTAAAAAATTATTTATCTCCCATCTGGCATGAACAAACATGATAAATCTCCTCCCCGATCCCCTCCGGTCCCCCGGTGTCACCAAAGTGCCCCCCTGATGCCCTCCCAGAAATCCAAGATGGCCGCGCGCACAGCAGCGCGCCGGCCGCATTCACCCTACTCCTCTGATTTCTGTCGCATGTGCCATGACACATGCGACAGAAAACTCCTCCCCAGGCCCTGCCAGGTCACCCCCTATAACCCCACCGGTGTTCCCCGGTGTCCCACGGTACCTGTGCAGCGTTGATCCCCCCACGGCCCTCTCCTTCACAATAGACGCTGCCGCATTCACAGAGCGGCTGTCAGCTCAGCTTCCTGTGTTCAGACACAGTGAGTGGCGGTTATGTATCTGTAAGCTAAATGGGCGGCACGGTGGCTCAGTGGTTAGCACTGCAGTCTTGCAGCACTGAGGTCCTGGGTTCAATTCTCACCAAGGACACCATCTGCAACGAGTTTCTATATTCTCCCCGTGTTTGCGTGGGTTTCCTCTGGGTACTCCAGTTTCCTCCCACACTCCAAAGACATACAGCGCTATGGAATTAATAACGCTATATAAATGAATAAATTATTATTATTACTGCAATGCCCTGCTCATGAGGTAAGGAACATAATTGATCAGGAGAGCTATATACTACATTTCCAAATGGAGGGATTTGCTTTTATAGTTTCCCTGCTGAACGACTACCAAACATGAGAGTCCGTTATACGCCACAAGAAAACACATCTAAATAGCGAGCTCTGTTGTTAAATATTCTTTCAGCTGGATAACTGGACTTAAAGGGGTATTCCATCTCCAAGATCCTATCCCCAATATACAGTAGGTGGAATAGCAATAATATCAGCAAATACCAATATTTTGAAATGTAGAATAGTTCTCCTAATTAGGCATGCCCTTACCTCATGAGCAGGGCATTGCAGCTTTGGTAGCAACCATTATGACATGGACTCTGCTGCTGTGGACCTGGGGAGAGTGAGTGCAGATTCATTGCACCCACACTCCTCACATGAAGGGTCTGCACTCCTAGAAAATGGGGGATACGTTCCCTGAGTGTCTCCCCCCCATATTCTAGACAGTCCAGAGTCGTCGTGGGACCCCTTTATTTTTTTTCTTACAATAAATTGGTGAAAGAGGAAATGTTTTGGGGACTGTTTTTTCAAATAAATTTCTTTTGTCGATTTTTTTTTTTTTGTTAGTACTGACAGTTTATGATGTTGGGTATCTAATAGACGCCATGACATCACAAACTGCTGGGCTTGATCTCAGGTGACTTTACAGCTAGTATCAACCCGATTTATTACCCCGTTTGCCACTGCACCAGGGCACGGGATGAGCTGGGGTGAAGCGCCAGGATTGGCGCATCTAGTGGATGCGCCACGTCTGGGGTGCCTGCGGCCTGCTATTTTTAGGCTGTGAAGGCCCAATAACTATGGACCTTCCCACCCTGAGAATACCAGACCACAGCTGTCCGCTTTACCTTGGCTGGTGATCCAATTTGGGGGGCACCCTACTTTTATTGTGTAATTATTAATATTTATAAAATAATTATAAAAAAAGAGCCTGGGGGGACCTCCACATTGGATCCCCAACCACGGTAAAGCTGCCAGCTGTGGTTTTCAGGCTACAGCCGTCTGCTTTACCCTAGCTGGCTATCAAAAATGGGGGGACCCAACGTCATTTTTTTTTTAACTATTTTTTAAATAGAAAAAATTAATGGGCTTCCCTGTACTTTGATTGCCAACCAAGGTAACGGCAGGCAGATGGGGGTGGCAAGCCATAGCTGTCTGCTTTATCTGCGCTGAGAATCAAAAATACCGCGGAGCGCTACATCATTTTTTTTAAAGATTTATTTTTACAGCACTGTGATGTCCAGCAATCAAAATACAGGGAAGCCCATTTTGTTTTTAGTTATTTAAATAAATAATTAAAAAAAATATATATGGGCTCCCGCTGCATTTTTTTGTATTGCTAGCTAAGGGTAATCCAAGCAGCTACTGGCTGCTAACCCCCACTGCTTGGTGTTACCTTCACTGGCAATGGAAAATTCAGGGAAGCATTTTTTATTTTTTTTTGCCAAAAAAACTACAAAAAAAGGACGTGAGCTTCGCCATATTTTTGTATGCTAGCCAGGTATAGCAGGCAGGTGCTGGAAGAGTTGGATACAGCGCCAGAAGATGGCGCTTCTATAAAAGTGCCATTTTCTGAGGCGGCTGCAGACTGCAATTCGCAGCAGTGGGGCCCAGAAAGCTCAGGCCAACCTGTGCTGCGGATTCCAATCCCCAGCTGCCTAGTTGTAACTGGCTGGACACAAAAATGGGGCGAAGCCTACGTCATTTGTTTTCTAATTATTTCATGAAATTCATGAAATAATAAAAAAAGGGCTTCCCTTTATTTTTGGTTCCCAGCCGGGTACAAATAGGCAACTGGGGGTTGGGGGCAGCCGTAACTGCCTGCTGTACCTGGCTAGCACACAAAAATATGGCGAAGCCCACATAATTTTTTCAGGGGGCAAACAACTTCTGCATACAGTCCTGGATGGAGTATGCTGAGCCTTGTAGTTCTGCAGCTGCTGTCTGTCTGTATGGAGAAGAGCAGACAGCAGCTGCAGAACTACAAGGCTCAGCGTACTCCATCCAGGACTGTATGTAGAAGTTTTTTGCCCACCAAAAAAATGACGTGGGCTTCGCCATATTTTTGTATGCTAGCCAGGTACAGCAGGCAGCCACGGGCTGCCTCCAACCCCCAGTTGCCTATTTGTACCCTGCTGGGAACCAAAAATATAGGGAAGCCCGTTTTTTTTAATTATTTCACTTATTTCATGAAATAATTAAAAAACAAATGACGCGGGCTTCGCCCCATTTTTGTGTCCAGCCGGGTACAACTAGGCAGCTGGGGATTGGAATCCGCAGCACAGGTTAGCCCGAGGTTTCTGGGCGCCTCTGCTGCGAATTGCAGTCCGCAGCCGCCCCAGAAAATGGCGCTTTCATAGAAGCGCCATCATCTGGCGCTGTATCCAACTCTTCCAACAGCCCTGAAGCCAGGTGGCTTGTTGGGTAAAAACAAAGACACCCCACAGAGAAAAAATACTTTAATAGAAATAAATACACAGACACATTAGAGACTCCATCTTTATTACCCCCTTTCAGCCCTCCACGATCCATGGTCTTCTGCCTTTCTCGTTCAAGAAATGCAGCTCTGCTCCATCACTGCTGCATGGGGGAAGACGCTGCTGCTTCCCGTGCAGCCTTCACTCTTTGAAGGCTGCATGGGAAGCAGCGTGCAGCCTTCACTCTGTGATTGATCAGTGCTGCTGGCTGTCAGTGGTAACGCTGACAGACGCGTTACCATAGCAACGGTGCTCCCTGAGCCGCGGTTAGCGGTGACGTCACCGCTAACTGCGTTGCTATGGCAACGGTGATCTCCGTTAATGATCGGCTGTGTCAGCCGGTCCCTAACGGAACGGGGAGTCGACCGTGTGCTAGAGCATGTCGCCGGTACACAGCGATACACAAATGTGCACCGTGTACCGGAGAGATGCACTCACAGGTCCTACATGACGCGTCATAGTCATGTGACCAGTCTGTAGCCAATGAGATAATAGCCACGTGACTGGTCACATGGCTATTTTGACGTCACGATAGGTCCTGCATCACTGCTGGCAGTGCTGGTCACCGGGAGGATTCAGTGATCATCGGATGGAAAAGCGGCAGGAGACAGAGTGCAGGAGGGATTGCGGGGACCGGTAAGTGTTATGGCAATGTTTATTAACTGTTTGTGTACATTTATCATGCATTTTTATGTCTTTGTGATTGACTCCCATTATATCCTATAGGTTCGAGTTTGGTTCGTCGAACGTTGGACGAACCGAACTCGAACGAGACCTCCGTTCGGCGAGCCGAACTCGAGCCGAACCACGACCAGTTCGCTCATCTCTAGTTCTGATGGACACCCCATCCCCCGCGTTGGGCTTCCGTTTCGCTCTATCTGGGCAGTTAATGGGACAAAGTCTGGAACCTTGTCCCCGGCTGGTTAATTGGAGAGGGGCTTGCAACCTTCCTTGCCCTAGGGTCCAGGCACCCCGACTGTGCATGGCCTCCAGACCGGATTCCCGCTGTCAGCACCGGCGGGTTATAACCCTGCCTCGTTCCACTTTAGGTCTCCCGTGACAGGATCTCCGTCGCCTGTGGCCCTGTTCACTGTCTGCCACCTAGCCGGATAGTCCAAGGGCTACTACCCCTGACTACACTGCACACTTTGCTCCTGTCACTTCAACTGTCAAAACTGAACACCAAACTTGAACTGTCTGGTTTCCGCCCCTGACACCTCAGGACCTCTAGGTGGGCATTCTCATCCACCTGATTCCGCCCATTGGTGTGCCCTTATTATCATGGGTTTAATGGCTGTATGTTGTGCCTAAGTGTGGGTTTCTGATGGTAACAAGGAGAATGTACAACTTTTGTGACTACCTGGTTTTGCCATAGCGTCACACTCCCCCTTAGTTGAATACAGCCCGTCCGCGGGCTGTCTGGCCACTGACATTTATTTTTGCAGCAACTGAAAGTGGAAAAAGTAACAAGAATATATAAAAGCATCATAAAACTTTCATCCCTTACGGGAGGCACATTACTTGAACGATGTAATAAACAAAACATACATCTACTTTTCCCGCTTTCACCCGCCACCCAAAACACCTTAGTCCGGGAACCTTTGGCCTGGAGGTGAGCCACCGGTTTTGTTAGTGACTGGGCCTTGGCTGACTCTACCGCAGGCCCCTCCTCCAACCAACCTCTCCAGAGGCGTTGCAGTCCTGGTGGTGAGGCAACAAGAGAGTATATGTGGGTTATTTACAAGACCCAAGAAAGTTTATGGGGTGGCTTTGCCAGTCCAAATGCCATGGTCCATTTTGATTTTAACTTTAAAACGGGGGGGGTGGGGGGGTGGTTGATATCAAACTGTAGAAGGGTAGCCGGAAGCCGCTACCTACTACTTATTCTCATACAGGTGACCGTGGGAGGCGAGGCAGGGTGTTTCATTCACCACCACCCACTTTTTGATATCTAGGGTGAACCACCCTCGCTCTCCACAGTGCCGGGTGTAGCTCACCATGTCTCGGGGTTCCAGATTACGGTCTGGGTGGCCGGTTGGTAGGTGTGGGGCTACAACTCTCCGGGACACAAATATCTTGGCTTCCAGTCCCAGCTTGTAGAAGAACCCCCACCCTTTTTGGGGGTCAAAATGGTGAACCTGTTCTCTGTAGGTCAGGCCCTTACCCGGAAAGTGGCTTGGCGCAGATTGTCTATCTCTTTATAAGTGCAGGCAAGAACATCCGCTTTTCGCTTTTCTCAGGCAGCAATCTCCTTGCGCAGCTGCTGTTGCTGCCACTCCCAGTACGGGGCATGGGTTCCATGCTCCGTCTCCAGCTCGGGAGCCAGGCCCACACGGATGCCCTCGGCGCCAGCGACGACCGGACTCTCTCTCTGCCGTGGGCCAGATCGCTCAGTGGCCTGCTCCTCCTCTCTGCAGGTACACCCCGGCTGCTCCACAGCCGAGACTGGGTATTTGGGAGCGGCTGGCGACGGAGTCGGGGTAGGTTTCCAGTCGTGTGCCGCTTCCGTTGCGGCCGGGCGGACTGCCGGAGCCGTCGTCATCACCGTTGTGGCCGGACGGACTGCCAGAGCCGTCGTCATCACTGTTGCGGCTGGGCAGACTGCCGGGGACGTTCTCGGGATTGCAGCCTGGCTCGGGGCCAGATGGGATGTCGTCAGGGTTGCAGCCTGGCTCGGGGCCGAGACGGGTGCCGGATCGGTGGTGCAGGTGAGGCCTGAGGTCCCCGTTGCCAGGTCCTCCTCTTTAGACGGAACGGGTTCCACTGCCGTGGCTTGGGGTAGTGGGTCGATCGAGGCACTGGCCGCGGACACGGGAGGCGAGAGAGGCGACGTGGTGGACGGGGGCAGGCCGGACCCCTCAGCCGGTGCGGCCGGTTCCTGGGGAACATAGGGGTGTGGGTCACTGCTTACCCACTCCTCCGAGGCCATCTCCATCTCGAGTGCCCGGACAGCTGCAGCTAGGCCCTTCATCTTGGTCATCCACCTTGTCAGGATGAAGTGAGCCTGGTCCTGGATTTGTCGGCACATCTCTTTCTGCTCCTCAATCCAGTCAGAGGTCCTGGGAACGGGACCCTCCACATGCTGGTTGCCGAACCGCTGAGACATCCTGTCGCTCTTGTGTCCAGGAACGGGATTTGGGAAAGTCCTGATGTACCTGTCCTTTATCTTCTCGGATCACATGCCGCTCTGTCCTCTCCTCCCCCTTGGTTTTTCGATAGTCGTCTCGCGGGACCCACTGTCCTTTGCGCTTCCTGTCTTGGGAGTTACCAGCTTCCGCCCGCATTTCAAGGGGGCGGGGCTTCAACTTTGCGCCTTTTTCAGGGAAGAAGATGACGGAGTTGTTGTTTTGGCTCCAAAGATGGCGGGCAAGACGGTGGCAGTTCAAGATTTTCCAAAAGTTCACGGAATTTAAAGCAAGGCGCACATCATCTACAGATGGGGTAGGAATCCTGTTTTTGACGCCAGGTTCGGGTTGTTGCGGGTGGGGGCTGCTGCCGCTTCTGGGGCTACTCGGATCCGGGTTACTGCTGCGGCTCGAGTGGTAACCTGACCCAGGCTCACATGGCCGTCCGTCCTCACAACCGTCATAAAGGGGATATTTACAGGGGAGTTGTTGTGTCTGTGACGCCACTTGTGGGTTGCGGTGAGGGATGGTGGCACTGCCGCTGCCTGGTTATGGGGCGTCTGGGGCTGATGGAGCAGGGCAGCAAGATGGGATCCCCTCCACGGGTAGGGGAGGTGTAGTTCTGGGGCCCGCGGGTAGAACACGGAAGTGATGGCTGCTGGAGGTGGCGCGCCAGACCGGGGGACAATGGTGTACTCCAGTTCAGTCATTTCACACAAGTACAGTAGTAAACCAAGTTAACAGTGGCTGGCTGCCTTAGGAGGGTGCATTCGGGTCCCACACCCAGGTTAATGAACAGGTATCCCTTCCTCCTGCACTTTGTGCTTGTCTTTCCTTTTGGACGACTTCGCATGGAACGGAGAAGTCCACTCCTGGTTCTGTGTGTTGTGAGCTGTGGACCACGAAAGCTGACCCTTGGGATCTCAGTGGGTTCTGACGTACACCCTATCCCTCGCGTTGGGCTTCCGTTTTGCTCTATCTGGGCAGTTAATGGGACAAAGTCTGGAACCTTATCCCCGGCTGGTTAATTGGAGAGGGGCTTGCAACCTTCCTCACCCTAGGGTCCAGGCACTCCGACTGTGCATGGCCTCCGGACCGGATTCTCGCTGTCAATCAAGAAATAACGTCTGGAACACCATTCTGAGTCTAAACTGGGTGCAAAAACCTAAAAAATCTACACTAAATGGAGAGAAGGTATGCACACCAGTGACTATGTAAGGGGAATATATGAAAAGCAGAAACTGCTGTGTGAATACAGACATGAAAAATCCAATAGCTATATGTAAGAATGAAAATATGAAAAATGGAATCTGCATTACTGCCATGAACATATGAATAAAGAGAAATATAGGTATTGAATTGATCAATGCAACAGAGCCCCAACACTACGCCAAAGTATTTCTCTACGTTGGGGTCGCTAGCTAGTGTGTGTCCTCTCATGCAGTTAAAAAACTTACCGTGTATGGGAAGCTCCTCTAGTTATATTTCATCAACTCACAAAGCCCTCACCATGTATACATCATATGCGTGCCCAGATACCCTAAGGCAATTCATACCGCATTTAGAAAATCATGGTGGAGGCCACTAGCTCAAAACAAATAAACAAACCAACATAATAAACAAAACCAAGGGTGATTATGCCAAATCAACGGACGTTAGTCCAATTTGATAGAAAAACTAAGCATAAAAAATAAATATACCTAACAAAAAATGTCATCAATTAACATCTGATACTGACAGTGGTCAGATACCATAATTATGAACATATATTAGGCATATAACAGGAATGGTCTCACCAACTCCTTCCAAAGATGGGGGGCAGGCAGTCTCTCCTTTGGATTCCTGGGTTCAGCATGCTAGTCCAGCATTCACTCTCCCTATCCAATCAGGAGAACACAAAATAACAAAATTACCTGCCACCCCAAACTCCCGTCCTAACAAGGACGGTCCACATCTATTGCAAGGTTGGACCCCTAAGCTGACCCTGTTGGTGTCCCGACGCGTTTCGTCCACATCGACTCCTCAGGGGACATATTATTAGAAATATACCAGGTCCTCACTGCCAGCCCTCACATGCCTCAGATGTCAAAAAAGACCAACCTTGCAATAGATGTGGACCGTCCTTGTTAGGACGGGAGTTTGGGGTGGCAGGTAATTTTGTTATGTGGACTGGCAATAGGTGTGGGTGGGGCCGGGTTCACAAATGAAAGACTACAAATCAATCAAGAAATAACGTCTGGAACACCATTCTGTGTCTGAACTGGGTGCAAAAACCTACAAAATCTACACTATTTGGAGAGAAGGTATGCACACCAGTGACTATGTAAGGGGAATATATGAAAAACAGAAACTGCTCTGTGAATACTGACATGAAAAATCCAATAGCTATATGTAAGAATGAAAATATGAAAATGGAATCTGCATTACTGCCATGAACATATGAATAAAGAGAAATTTAGCTATTGAATTGATCAATGCAACAGAGCCCCAACACTACGCCAAAGTATTTCTCTACGTTGGGGTCCCTAGCTTGTGTGTGTCCTCTCATGCAGTTAAAAAACTTACTGTGTATGGGAAGCTGAGACCCAGGCTATATATGCGTATAATGTGGACTGGAAATAGGTGTGGGTGGGGCCGGGTTCACAAACGAAAGACTACAAATCAATCAAGAAATAACGTCTCGAACACCATTCTGTGTCTGAACTGGGTGCAAAAACCTAAAAAATCTACACTATATGGAGAGAAGGTATGCACACCAGTGACTATGTAAGGGGAATATATGAAAACCAGAAACTTCAGACTCAGGATGGTGTTCCAGACATTTTAAAACTTAACATGTTAATGCAATCGAAGGCAAAAACACCATGAAAGAAAACTTCCTTCCCGAAATAAAAGCATGGCAGTCACACTAGTTCTTTGGATCAACATCCCCTCACAGAATCTCATACCAATTACCTGTAATATAATATTTTGCAAGAAAGGCATCCACTCTCTCCTCTAATGTTTTTAGTGAATCGATCATTACAACAACAGTTTCATATCAATGATCTGTCAACAGAGATCAGCCTTGCCCCTGATCATGATGTCACTTTCGAGGGTGGGGCATTAAATTGTACAGTATGGTGATCATACTGAGCACATGTCAGAAATGACAACTGATGCATGCTCAGTGGAGCAGTGACTTCCCCAGCCCCTGTAACGGATTTCACTGATGACGCTTTGCTTCAGAATGAGAACAGATGCTGTGGTAAGTGAGTACAGCCTCTGACCAGTGATAATGTCTTGTTTAAGTATCCCAGCATGTATTGCGGATTCAAAAATAAAGTGTCCCCAAATTGGAAGTTGGTAAAAACTAAAATTAAAGGTTTTAGAGTAGAGAGGGTGCAGTAGGGATTTTTTAACTAAAGAAATAAGATAATAATAAATCTCATTCAAAAATAAAGTGTATATTTTTTCGGATCACCACTTTAATTGCTTTATTTATTTATTTTATGTCATTTTCATTTTTTAAGAGCCAGATAACCTCTTCTAAGGATAATTTACTTGATGATTACAGTCTCCACTAGAGGGAACATGGAAATTACTATTTTATGACACTATGTCCAAACTAAAGGCTGAACATGTACTTTAGGGCATTATGATAATAACAGAACTCTAGGATGCAGTTTCTTCATTGAGCTCCCACGTAATCTTCATTGGCAGATCTCCCATCTTCTCTTTGTATACTTTATCAAACATCTCATTTTGTGCCACCGTCATTAGATTTTTCCAGTCACCAACAATCCCTGGTAAATAAAGAAAAAGGTGAGCCAATGTCTTCATGGACAATAAAAAGTGAAGATTACAATATATAAAGAAGATCAATTGAAGCTATGCCTGCATGCCAAAATCGTCTGATATTGTTTCCATTGAAGTTGTCAGGCAACTTTTTATTCACCTTTTCCCCATAAATATGCTGTTCCAGCAGGGATGCCAGTAGTTATCTGTTGCAGTCATGAGCCAAACACATGTCATTATCCGTGCAGCTTAGAAAACAAAATTCAATCAGAACGACCAGATTTTAGGTGCAAGAACAGGGGGAATTGATGATAAATGTAATCATATACAGTATATACAGTATATATATATATATATATATATATATATATATATAAATATATATATATATATACATATATACATACAGTGGGAGTGAAAGAAGTATTGAAGCCAGCACTAGAGATGAGCGAACGAAAATTTTGGTGTTCAGTGTTCAGACCAAACATAGACTTTACAAAAAAAAAACAGAGCTCTGGTTGCCTTACGTATGCTGACCACTCGAGCGAGTATCACTGTGCTTGACCAGTGTGAGCCACTTGCAATATTTGAATGGTTCACAATGGAGGAAGCAACAGCGTTATCGATATTAGTGTGCACCAAAAAAAAAAAATAAAAAACACCACCCACCCTTCCCTGGAAGTCTTCTGTTTATGGCTGGCCACATGTGGACTTCCATTGGGATTGAGGTCAAGTCTATGTCCCAGACCAAAGTTTATCTAAAGTCCAGCTGAACCCCCCAAACTGAAGTTCCACGGGTCCGCTCATATCTACCCATCACCACTTTTCTGAGTAAATATATTTCTAAAGGTGCAATTAAACATGACTTTCTCACAAGATGTTGGTAGCAACCCATCCAGTCCACACATAAAAAGAAGTAAAACTGTAGTTGTCCATAATTTAATTATGTGTAATAATCAGGAGTGACACAGGGAAAAATATTGAACACATGAAGAAAGAAGAGGTGCAAAAAGCCATGGAAACTCATGACATCAGCTGAAATCTATCAGTAATTAGAAAGCAATCGTGGCACTTAGTGAAAAATAATATTGGCTGGTTCAACTGCTGACCTATAAAAAGTTGTTTTATAACTAAGGTGCCACACAAGAAACATCTCATGATGGGTTAAAATGGCAAGCTACTGTATCTCAAGCTCTTTGCAACCTTATTGTTGCAAAACATACTGATGGCATTGGTTACAGAAGAATTTCTAGGATAGGGGCAAAAGGGTGCACAGTCAATATATAATTATAATATATAAATAACCTCCATGCTCACCCGTGCAGTAAGGGGCAAGACAAAATAAGAAGAAAAGTACTGCACAATCGGGAGCAGAGTCCAATAATGTTTATGAAAGACAATTTTATTGTAGCAAAAATATCCATAAAATCATTTACAATGCAAAAAACACACTAACTAACACGGTATGAGTCCTTGTTTGTGATTTAATGTGTATATTTTCATTGGTCAAGCATTTTTCACTTATGTACAGTTAGGTCCAGAAATATTTGGACAGTGACACAAGTTTTGTTATTTTAGCTGTTTACAAAAACATGTTCAGAAATACAATTATATATATATAATATGGGCTGAAAGTGCACACTCCCAGCTGCAATACGAGAGTTTTCACATCCAAATCGGAGAAAGGGTTTAGGAATCATAGCTCTGTAATGCATAGCCTCCTCTTTTTCAAGGGACCAAAAGTAATTGGACAAGGGACTCTAAGGGCTGCAATTAACTCTGAAGGCGTCTCCCTCGTTAACCTGTAATCAATGAAGTAGTTAAAAGGTCTGGGGTTGATTACAGGTGTGTGGTTTTGCATTTGGAAGCTGTTGCTGTGACCAGACAACATGCGGTCTAAGGAACTCTCAATTGAGGTGAAGCAGAACATCCTGAGGCTGAAAAAAAAAGAAAAAATCCATCAGAGAGATAGCAGACATGCTTGGAGTAGCAAAATCAACAGTCGGGTACATTCTGAGAAAAAAGGAATTGACTGGTGAGCTTGGGAACTCAAAAAGGCCTGGGCGTCCACGGATGACAACAGTGGTGGATGATCGCCGCATACTTTCTTTGGTGAAGAAGAACCCGTTCACAACATCAACTGAAGTCCAGAACACTCTCATTGAAGTAGGTGTATCTGTCTCTAAGTCAACAGTAAAGAGAAGACTCCATGAAAGTAAATACAAAGGGTTCACATCTGGATGCAAACCATTCATCAATTCCAAAAATAGACAGGCCAGAGTTAAATTTGCTGAAAAACACCTCATGAAGCCAGCTCAGTTCTGGAAAAGTATTCTATGGACAGATGAGACAAAGATCAACCTGTACCAGAATGATGGGAAGAAAAAAGTTTGGAGAAGAAAGGGAACGGCACATGATCCAAGGCACACCACATCCTCTGTAAAACATGGTGGAGGCAACGTGATGGCATGGGCATGCATGGCTTTCAATGGCACTGGGTCACTTGTGTTTATTGATGACATAACAGCAGACAAGAGTAGCCGGATGAATTCTGAAGTGTACCGGGATATACTTTCAGCCCAGATTCAGCCAAATGCCGCAAAGTTGATCGGTCGGCGCTTCATAGTACAGATGGACAATGACCCCAAGCATACAGCCAAAGCTACCCAGGAGTTCATGAGTGCAAAAAAGTGGAACATTCTGCAATGGCCAAGTCAATCACCAGATCTTAACCCAATGGAGCATGCATTTCACTTGCTCAAATCCAGACTTAAGACGGAAAGACCCACAAACAAGCAAGACCTGAAGGCTGCGGCTGTAAAGGCCTGGCAAAGCATTAAGAAGGAGGAAACCCAGCGTTTGGTGATGTCCATGGGTTCCAGACTTAAGGCAGTGATTGCCTCCAAAGGATTCGCAACAAAATATTGAAAATAAAAATATTTTGTTTGGGTTTGGTTTATTTGTCCAATTACTTTTGACCTCCTAAAATGTGGAGTGTTTGTAAAGAAATGTGTACAATTCCTACAATTTCTATCAGATATTTTTGTTCAAACCTTCAAATTAAACGTTACAATCTGCACTTGAATTCTCTTGTAGAGATTTCATTTCAAATCCAATGTGGTGGCATGCAGAGCCCAACTCGCGAAAATTGTGTCACTGTCCAAATATTTCTGGACCTAACTGTATATGCAATATCATTATCATTGTGATGTATATTGAGGGGTTATCTCGGCTCTGGTTGTTTATTATATAATGTTATGGAATACCACTATATTACTATGAGCTGTTGGGGAGACTCATACCGTGTTAATTAGTGTGTTTTTTGCATTTTAAATGATTTTATGGATATTTTTGCTACAACAAAATTGTCTTCATAAACATTATTGGACTCTGCTCCCCATTGTGCAGTACTTTTCTTCTTATTTTTTTTTACAGAAGAATTTCTAAACTACTGAAGGTTCTTGTGAGAATTGTTGGGGTCATAATCTAGAAGTGGAAAGAACGTCATTTCACCATAAACCAGCCTTGAAAAGATGCCCTCCGCAAGATTTCAGAGGAGTGAAAAAAATTATCAGAAGAGTTGTCCAAAAGCCAAGTACCACCTGTGGAGAGCTACAAAAATACCTGAAATCAGCAGGTACAATTTGTGACGCCCCAGGGCTGTGGAGTATTCGGTCCCGTGCGTGTGTGACACTCAGGGGAGTCGTGGTTGTGGCCGATGCCCGGTTCCGTAACCCCGGGGGTCGGTCCGAAATAAATAAAATAAAATAAAATAGTTTTTGTCGACTACGCCACTTGCGGTGTGCTGCCAGGTTATTTGAAGCTGTCGCTCCAGGGGTCTGCTGGGGCTGATGGAATTGTGCAGCTTAGGTGTTTTGGGTCCTTCACAAGCAGGGCTGGGCCCCAGTAGAGGATGATGGGAGTTGTAGTGAGAAAACAGTCTATGTGAGTGCACGCCATCAAGGAAACAGTTCACACCAGTGTTGCCGTTTAACTTGCCCTGTTTACTTTGCTGTGGTGGTACCTGAAACCATGGGTGTGGGTCCCAGGTGTATCCACTCCCCTTGTTCTCCGTGCCAACTGTGATCTGGGTTCACTGTCCTCCGTTCACTCTTGATGATGGGCTCCCGTGGCCTAGAGGTGCTTTGGAATCCCTCCGTTTCTGTCTTGGTCCTATTGCAGGCAGCCTGGACTATTTAAGGGGTTCAGTCTCCGGTCCCCTCTTTGCTGCTTGTGCTTCAAACTTTTTGGGTTGGCAATGGACCCTGGAGAACTTCTCACTTGGCAGAGTTAACAGTTGGCCATAAAGGGTCCCACTGTCCTAGGGTCTGCACTCCGCCTTGTGCTGAGTACTGTGAGCCTTGGTTCTAGATTTCCACAGGCCTCCTGTGGTTCCTGGAGTCTGACGCTTCCACAGGTAACCCACAGTGCCTGGAGTCCCGGTTCCGTACTCCACAGTCACTCACTCCTTTTACAGCACTCCGGTGGTTCTTCAGGTCAGTTTCAGTATTTTCCACTTTCTACTACTACTCATCTCCTCCTCTCCTCAGACTAACTACTTCCTTCTTCACCACATTCTGACTGACTTTCTACTTCTCTCTCTCCTCTGACAGACTGCACACCACTTCCTCCCGCCTTTTCCAACTGACCACTGGCCCCTGCCCTCACTGGGTCTCTCCCTCAGGTTGGGTGGCTACCGTTCAATCAGTGCCCTCCCATTTTACCTGTTACTAGGCAGTCTCCCAGTTTGGTGTTGGGGTTGTGTGTGTGGCCTGAAGGTGCTGGTGTGTTTGCTGGCACGGGTATTCCGGGGTTTGGGTTTCCACGGGTTACAATTGTGGCACCTGGTACCTCAGGGATGCTACAAATTGTTTCTAAGAAAACTATAAGTAATGCACGCAACGTTCCATGGCCTCTATGAATGCTCATCTTGCAAGACTACATTGCTGAACAAAAAGCACGCTCAAGTGCGTTTAACATTTAAATCTAAATTTAACTCTTCAAATTTAGACATGCCTGTGATACAATGGGAAATCTAAACTGGTTAGATGAGACCACAACTGAACTCGGATGTCATAATACACCATGTTTGGAAGCCAAAAATCACTGCATATCACCCCAAAAATTCTTTACCAGCAGTAAAGTTTGGATGTGGGGCTCTTTTGCAGCATACAGCACTGAAAAATATAATTGAAGGAAGGATGAATGGACAAATGTACAGAGACATTCTTGAGGAAAGTCTGTTGTCATCAATCAGGATGATGAAGATGAAATGAAGGTGAACATTTCAGCAAGACAATGATCCCAAACAAACACCCAAGGAAACTTTCAATTGGTTTCAGAGAAAATAAAGCTGCTGATATTACCTAGCCAATCATCTGACCTCAATTCAATAGAAAATTTATAGAAGGAACTTGTCATGAGTGTGTCATCCTCAAATGAGACCTAGGGGGACCGAGGATCAGAAGGTCAGAACGTTTGGTTGATTGCAGATCAGTTTTAGAATCCGCTCATCGCTTATCCTGAGTAGGATCTCATATTTATTTCCATTTGTTGCTGAATGGATTAAGGTCTCTTTTCTATCCTGCTGAGATTAACTTGTAGCTGTAGCTATGCTCTTCTGCTATATAAACTCACTCCTTACTGTCTCCTATGCCAGCTAAAGCTCATTCTATAACTGAACACTTTGAAGACGCCTAGCTCAGGAGCAGCTGAGGTGTTGTTACTGTTGCAGCTGAGAAGGCTCCTGCTTGGGTAGTGGTGGAGAACTATTTGCTTTGTCTTTCCCCTGTTTCTTACCTTCCTCGTGTTGTTTTATTGTAGTGGTGACACTAGTGTCTCGCTGACCTAGGTACTAGTCAGGGTAAGTTCAGGGCCAGTGAGGACGTAGTCATGTGATGACGTCTGGGGGAAAAGGCCCGTCTTGGTCTTTAGGGAGTGCAGGGACCAGCCTCAAGTGAATGTTCGGAGGTGACCCCGCTTCCCTCTTCCTAGCGCCATGGCCATTCTTTATTAGAGTTGAGCGCGGTTCGCGGTATGAGGTTCTCCGGTTCTAGGCTCGAGTGATTTTGGGGCCTGTTCTAGATCGAACTAGAACTCGAGCTTTTTGCAAAAGCTCGATAGTTCTAGAAACGTTCGAGAACGGTTCTAGCAGCAAAAAAACAGCTAATTCCTAGCTGGCTTTCCGCTGTAATAGTGTAAGTCACTCTGTGACTCACACTATTATGAAATTTCAGTGTATAGTGTGCGGGAACAGTGCCTTCAGATCACTGCTGTTTGTATAATGGCGATCGCCATTTTTTTTTTTTTTTCCTTGTCTTCCTTCCCTAAGCATGACTCGCCCACCCCAGGGCTATGGGACACCCGGTGCCGGGCCGGACTAGTCCGGTGGTAGTCAGTGGTGGCTGGGCCCGGCTCCGTGGCCCTGGTGGGTGTCAGTTGAATATGTGGCTGATGAGTTAAAGTTAATGTTCGTGACGCCACCTGTGGTATGCGGCTATTAAGCCGCCGCTGCTATGGGAGAACTCCGGGGTGATGTTATGGCAGCTATGATGGTACTGCTCCCCACAGGTGGAGCGATGCCCCGGGATACCGTTGGTGCCCGTGAAAGTCTATGGTGTTGTGTGGCTAACACGGTGCAGGGCCGACAGGCGAGGAAAGAACCAGGCACAAACAACAGTCTCTTTACCTTCTCCTCTTTTACTCTGGGAACAGTCCAGTCCTGGGAGACCGTTACAGGTGGTGATGGGGATCCGGTCGGCCTGGAAGTACTTGGGATGATCTTTCTGGCCAGCTGAGTATGAGGCCTACTCCTGTACTTTGCTTTGTGATGATAGGACCCTGCTTCTCTGAATCCAGCAATGGCCCTCTTCGCTGCTGGGACCAATAGCACGTCCCTTCTTTCTGTAGGTGGCTGCGCAGACCCTCTCTCTGGTGCTTCTCCGCTGGAGTCCACACCGGGCCCTGATGCTACAGCTGTACCTTGGATGTTTCTGGGCCAGGGGCTTGCAGCTCTCCTGCCCTTCGGACTCGGCTACCAGGGACGGATTTTATACCCTGGCAACCACAGACTCCGATGTCTGAGTCTCTCTGCTGCCTCTCAGCTATTCCTGCTTCTCTGGGCCAAGCTGCTCCAGCTCCAGGCCCCAGATTCACAGGACAGCTCACTCTGCGTCTGTTCACTTCCACTACTCCCTTCAGACTGACTCCACTTCCTCCCTCTGGTCAGGTAGAGGAAGGCTCCCTGGAATTCCAGGTTCAGAGCTCCCCCTGCTGGCCGGAGGGAGAACTGTGTTGGGTGTTAAACCTGCTGGCCAATGGATCTCCCAATTACCTCCAGGCTCAGCATTAACCCTTTGGGAGGGCAATGCTGTTGTGGCGACCAGGTCCTAGGGCGCCACACTCCCCCTTAGTTAAATTCAGTACTCCCGGACTGTGGAAACAACACATAACATGTCATACATTTCATCCCCATATGGGAGGCACATTCTCTTTAACGTTACAAATTCAAACAGTACTATAAGAGTCCAGTGTGGCTCCCTGCCGGGTGTCCATTACACTGCTCCATGGGGGACCCGCCGCGATAAAACCCCCAACGTAGGCTCTGGGCGTGCGTCAGAGCATTGATGACCCCACTCTATGCACGCCGGACGGGTTTTTCTTCAGGGGTGTCGAGCACACTGGTGCTAACTATGAACAATTTAGGTGTTGGCCACCCATAGTCCAGTGGCCCAATTGTCCATTTTCACAATCAAAGAAAAAGAAAAACATTTTGTACACAACATTACAGACATTTCGCATAACTATTTACATTCCAATAAATACTCTTTCTTTCTCCTTTATACATTTGATTCCCTATACCTTAGAGGGGGTTGTCCCCGAGTGCTGCGTTGGGACCTGCGTAGCTCTGGTGTTTGTCCCTGACTACTTAGTGTGTCTCCTATCTCAGCACTACCGGTAGGCCTAACCCCAATAGGTATGCATGATGATCGCCCATGTGGTCTAAGAGTCGCCAAGGGTATGACAGGTTCACCACTGACAGGGGGTTGATCCTCCTGTTCCACTGCTGGCGTGTCACCTCGTGTCGGGGCGGACGGTTCTTTGGGTGGATCCGGAACCTGTTCTGTTTCTGGCTCGACCAACTGTGGGAACGTCAGGACCGGTACCACTACGGCACCATTTATGCGGGTCCAAGTCTTGGGGAATTTGCCGAGGATTGTTTGTATCATCTCTTCCCCCTCTTCTCGAACTTCCTCCACTTCCTTTTGAACTTTGCACCGCTCAGGGCACGTCTTCAGGCGGTCTCTGGATACTGCTTGACAAGTCTTGCCTTCATCCTTGCTTATGAGGCACACCTTACTGTTGTCAAAGTTGGAGGGGATAATGGTGTAGGGCTCGTTTTCCCACTGATCATCCAATTTATGCGTCCTCCGCTTCTTCTTGAGGACTTGTTCTCCAGGTGCTAAGGGAGTTGCTGGGGCCGTTTGATTGTACTGCTGTTCTTGTCTCGTTCTTGCTTGAGACAGGCTCCTTTCCACGCACTCCTGGACCTTACGGTACCGCTGCTGCCGTTCTGCATCCCAATCCTCTATTTCTTGAACCGCCTCAGGCGACACAGTCCCCATCTCAAAGTCTACAGGCAACTTGCCTGGTCTGGCTCGCATCAGGTAAGCGGGGCTGCAGTTGGTCGAATTCACTGGGATGTGGTTGTACAAGTCTACCAGATCTGGCAACTTTTCTGGCCATTGGTTCCTCTCTTCCAGCGGTAGGGTCTTCAGCATATCAATAACCACATGGTTCATTTTCTCGCACAGTCCATTGGTCTGGGGGTGGTACGGTGTGGTTCGAATTTTCTTACAACCGTACATGTTACAGAACTCTTGGAACACTTCAGCCTCGAATGCAGGACCCTGATCCGTCAGTACCCTTTCCGGATAGCCGTGCGGTCGACAAAAGGATGCCTGGAACGCTCTAGCTGCCGTCCTGGCTGTCTGGTCCTTCACAGGCACTACTACCAGGAAACGAGAGTAATGGTCCACAATGGTGAGGGCGTACACATAGCCTGACCGGCTTGGTGTTAACTTCACGTGGTCCAGGGCCACCAACTCCAGGGGCTGCTTCGTGACAATTGGCTGTAGGGGAGACCTTTGGCTGGCATCATCCTTCCGCCTCAAGTTACACGGGCCACAGTCTCGGCACCATTTCTCGATCATCTTTCTCATGTGCACCCAGTAGAACCGATCACGGAGTAAGGCCTCCAACTTCTTCCACCCGAAGTGCCCGGCGTTATCATGATACGCTGCTAGGACCATTGGAGCATCCCTCTGCGGAACCACTATCTGCCAGACAAGTTCATTTGTTCGATAGTTGACATATCTCTTGCAGAGCTTGCCTTGGTAGGTGAACAGTCGTCCCCTCTCTTTCCACAACTGCTGGGCTTCTTCTGGAGCATCTGGGCCAAGATGAGTCTCAGCTTGTGCTAGCTTTTCTTTGACCAATCGCACAGCCGGGTCACCGTTCTGTGTCTCTTCCCAATTATGGTGGAGTAATGGGTTAACCGAGACCTCGTGTTGGCTCGAGCGCTTCACTCCCACAGCATGCTCACACTGGGAAACACCCTGATGATGGAAAGCCGGTAACTCTATCTCTTCGAGTTCATCCAGGTCTTCTCCAGATTCGGGTAAGTGAGGCATTCTGGACAGCGCATCAGCATTGTTATTCTTCTTGCCAGCCCGATACTTGATGGTAAAGTCAAAGTTAGACAGCCGGGCCATCCACCGCTGTTCCAACGCACCTAACTTGGCTGTTGCCAGGTGTGTCAACGGATTGTTGTCCGTGAAGATGGTGAACTTGGCCGACGCCAGATAGTGCTTGAAGCGTTCAGTCACTGCCCAAACAATAGCGAGGAACTCCAGCTTGAAGGAACTGTAGTTTTCTGGATTCCTTTCTGTGGGCCGAAGCTTCCTACTGGCGTACGCTATCACCTTCTCTCTGCCTCCCTGCACCTGGGACAACACAGCTCCCAGGCCCACGTTGCTGGCGTCTGTATACAGTACAAACGGCTGGCTGTAGTCAGGGTAGGCCAGAATTTCTTCTCCCGTGAGAGCCCCTTTCAGCTGGACAAAGGATGTTTCTAGTTGGCTGCTCCATTCAAAGGGAGGGCTCTGCTTCTTAGCCTGCTTTGGCTGGCCCACCAGGAGATCTTGAAGGGGCGCTGCTATCTTGGTGAAACCATCAATGAACCTTCGGTAGTAGCCCACCAGCCCAAGGAACTGCCGCACCTCCTTTACCGTGGTGGGTCTTGGCCAGTCCTTGATTACGGTGACTTTCTCCGGATCAGGTGCCACACCTTCTGCGCTGACCACATGACCCAGGTACTGTACCTTTGGCTTCAAGAGGTGACATTTGGACGGCTTGATCTTCAGGCCATATTTTGACAAAGACTCAAACACTTCTGCTAAGTGCTTCAGGTGGTCTTCATAAGTCTTGGAGTAGACTATGACGTCATCCAGGTACAACAGCACGGTTTCGAAGTTGTGGTGGCCCAAGCAGCACTCCATCAACCGTTGGAATGTCCCTGGGGCGTTGCAGAGCCCGAATGGCATACAGTTGAACTCGCAGAGGCCCATTGGCGTCGTGAATGCAGTCTTCTCCTTGTCCGCCTCTGCCACGGGAACCTGCCAATACCCACTGGTGAGATCCAAGGTGGAGAAATAGTTAGCTGACTTTAAGGCTGTTAGTGACTCCTCTATTCTGGGTAGTGGATAAGCATCTTTATGTGTAATGCGGTTAATTTGCCTGTAATCTACACACATTCTCATTGTACCATCTTTTTTCTTTACGAGCACTAGTGGAGCTGCCCAGGGGCTACAACTATCTCTGATAACCCCAGCCTCCTTCATTTCCCGTAACATTTCTTTGGCACGCTGATACTGTGCGGGGGGTACAGGGCGGTATCTCTCTTTAACGGGAGGATGATCACCCGTGGGGATTTGATGTTTAACCCCTTTCACCTGCCCAAAATCTAGGGGGTGTTTGCTGAAGACCCGCTCGTACTCCTGTACCACCCGGTAAACCCCATGCTTTTGGTGTGAGGGGGTGGAGTCGGTGCCCACATGTAAGTTTTGGCACCAGTCTTCCAGCTGCCCCTTGGAGCCATTGTCTTCCGCCTGGTCGGACGGGATCAAGGGTTCCACTGCTTTGATGGTGTTGTTGCTGACAGTGTACAATTTTGCTACAGTGGCGTACCGGGGCAATTTGGCTTCCTCCTCCCCACAATTCAGGACACGGATGGGCACTCTCCCCTTGCGGACGTCTGCTACCCCTCTGGCTATCAGGACTCCAGGCCTGCTGTCTGAATACACCGGTTCTACCAAGGCATGGTAATCCTGACCCTTGAGGCCTATTGCTGCCCGACACCATATCAACATTTCACTTCTTGGGGGTATTGCAATGGGGAGGGGGTCACTTACCCTCACACTGCCAATTTCTCCTCCGGCCAGCTCTACCTGCTGCCTCCTCATCAGGGCTCTGATCTCCCTCTGTAGGGCACGCTGCTGCCCGGAGCTGGCAGTTTCAGACGCCTGTTGCAACAAAATTATCACTTCGGCAACACAATTTTCTATCACATTTGTACCAATGGTTACCAATGGGTCAGATTCTTTGCGATCAATATCTACAATTATCATCCCCTGACATGGCAATTCTACCCGCCCCACTTTAATGGTTACTTCTTTGTACCCAATTTGAGGTAAGGGCTGACCATTACTGGCCACAATTGTTAAATCATCATCTGGGCCATGGTCAATGTCTGAATCAGCCCAATATCTTTTGTACAGTTTGTAGGGGATGGTTGTTACCTGGGACCCCGTATCCAGGAGGGCATTCAAAGGGATCCCATCCAGCACAATAGGAAGGACCGGTCGTCCTCCCACATACTTGCTGCGGCTGGGTGTTGAGCCGGGCTTCCTTACACCTGGGGGTCGGCTCCTGGCCCCAGGCTCGGCCCATTTAAAGGACAGTATCGTGCAATGTGGCCCGCCTGGCTGCAGCGGCGGCAGATCGGTTGTCCCGTTGAATCATACCGGTCTGTGTCTCTGCCTCGGGTCGGCGGAACCCTCCTCTGTCGCATCCATGGGACGTCATCTGGGCTGGAGGCCAACTCGATTCTTGCAGGCGATGGGGTCACTTGTAGAGACTGCACGGTCTTGGCAAGGGCAGCTACAGTCTTGGTCAGCTCCTGGACCTGCTGTCTGAGCTCTGCAGTGGGATCCTTATCCAGGGACTGCGCCTCAGCCCCTGCAGTGGCTCGTGTTGCAGGCACCACCCCGGGGTACGTGATAGCAAGAGGCCGGAGGGGTACTGGGTCATTCGGTGTAGATTCTCTCAGTACCCGGATGGCCTGGTCCTTAAACTTTGCAAAGTCCAGAGCAGGGTTCTGCAGGACCATGATACGCAGCTGGGTCCTGTGGGCATCTGACAGGAGCCCCTCTATGAACTGCTCAGTTAGGAGTTTGTGTTCCTCACGTACACTCTCTGGGTCCACTTGTTTAACCGCTTTCAGGGCCTCTTGCAGGTTTAGGGCATAGTCCCTTATGCTGTCTGTGGCCCGCTGCTTGCACCCAAAGAATCTCATCTTTATCTCTGCTGCGGTGCGGGTGTCAAAAGTACTCTTTAGCTTGGCCAGTATCTGGGTTACTGTCCCTTTATCTGTATCAGGCCAGGACTTCACTTCACGCTGGGCTGCGCCGGCTAGCTGTCCCATTAATATGCCCACCTTCTGGCTCTCAGTCAGCGGATACACCCGGAACAAGCTGTGCAGGCTTTCTCTGAAGTCGCTCAAGGTATGGGACTCCCCGGAGTACTGCGGCAGCCATTCTGCGCCCGGTATGTACGGCATGGTGATCGGCATTACCGGCGCTACAGCGGGGGATGGGGCGACGGCGACAGGGATCGCTTCGGCTGGTGCTGCGGCGTCTCGGGCTATGGCAGCCACCTGCCCTCCCTCTGCGTCGGACATCTTCCTCCCCCTTAGTGAACCTTACCAGGCTCCGTTCACTTTTCAAATTTCCTTCTGGGTCGCGCGGGGTTAACAGCGCTCTGCTCTGATGGCGCGCTCCCTTCGCGCTCTTTGTCAGGCACGCCCCCCTTCTTCCTGCGCTCAGTGAGGCTAATGGCGGCGGCAGTTTTCAAACAGTGAAACACGCAGTAATACAGTCTTTAAAGCGCAATTCTTCAGGCGCACAGTACCCGGTGTGACCGGGCACGAAATCCTGTTCGTGACGCCAAAGTTGACTCGCCCACCCCAGGGCTATGGGACACCCGGTGCCGGGCCGGACTAGTCCGGTGGTAGTCAGTGGTGGCTGGGCCCGGCTCCGTGGCCCTGGTGGGTGTCAGTTGAATATGTGGCTGATGAGTTAAAGTTAATGTTCGTGACGCCACCTGTGGTATGCGGCTATTAAGCCGCCGCTGCTATGGGAGAACTCCGGGGTGATGTTATGGCAGCTATGATGGTACTGCTCCCCACAGGTGGAGCGATGCCCCGGGATACCGTTGGTGCCCGTGAAAGTCTATGGTGTTGTGTGGCTAACACGGTGCAGGGCCGACAGGCGAGGAAAGAACCAGGCACAAACAACAGTCTCTTTACCTTCTCCTCTTTTACTCTGGGAACAGTCCAGTCCTGGGAGACCGTTACAGGTGGTGATGGGGATCCGGTCGGCCTGGAAGTACTTGGGATGATCTTTCTGGCCAGCTGAGTATGAGGCCTACTCCTGTACTTTGCTTTGTGATGATAGGACCCTGCTTCTCTGAATCCAGCAATGGCCCTCTTCGCTGCTGGGACCAATAGCACGTCCCTTCTTTCTGTAGGTGGCTGCGCAGACCCTCTCTCTGGTGCTTCTCCGCTGGAGTCCACACCGGGCCCTGATGCTACAGCTGTACCTTGGATGTTTCTGGGCCAGGGGCTTGCAGCTCTCCTGCCCTTCGGACTCGGCTACCAGGGACGGATTTTATACCCTGGCAACCACAGACTCCGATGTCTGAGTCTCTCTGCTGCCTCTCAGCTATTCCTGCTTCTCTGGGCCAAGCTGCTCCAGCTCCAGGCCCCAGATTCACAGGACAGCTCACTCTGCGTCTGTTCACTTCCACTACTCCCTTCAGACTGACTCCACTTCCTCCCTCTGGTCAGGTAGAGGAAGGCTCCCTGGAATTCCAGGTTCAGAGCTCCCCCTGCTGGCCGGAGGGAGAACTGTGTTGGGTGTTAAACCTGCTGGCCAATGGATCTCCCAATTACCTCCAGGCTCAGCATTAACCCTTTGGGAGGGCAATGCTGTTGTGGCGACCAGGTCCTAGGGCGCCACAAGCGCGCGCGTGTAGTGGGGAGGGCCAGCATGTCAGCCAATCCCAGACACACACACAGCTAAGGGGACCTTTAGCCAGAGAAGCAACGGCATGTGTGATAGGATGTCCATGTCACATGTCCCTGCATTTTAAAACCAGACATTTTCCTCCAGCACGCCATTATCTGCCTTCTGCGTCCTTGGTGTCAGACATCACTGGCGCAGCTCCGTCCTGAGTCCTATCGCCGATACAGCTGTATGCGCTCCATACACAACGCTGGACAGCCTAGGGAGAGCACTTTCTATCAGTCCTTTTAAGAGCTCGTACCGGCAGGGTTAGAGCCATAAGTGACAGGTCCTAAAAACAGAGACAGCGTCTGTGTAGCTAAGGTCAGGGATTTTCTCGCTGCTTTTCCCCATTAGGAGGGAATAGAAAGGCAGGCTTCCTTTCCTCTACCCAGAGACCCACAATCCTGGCACTGTACCCTCCTGTCCTCTGCACACTCCAACTCATTATAACTAAGCCATTATACTAGCAAACACTGAGTGAACTTAGTGTCATCCTAAACGTGGCTGTTGGACTTCTGTATAGTCCCAGTAGTGCACAGATATTTGCAGCACGTCTGCCTGCATTGCACACTCAAACTCATTATAACTAAGCCATTATACTTGCAAACACTCAGTGAACCTAGTGGCATCCTAAACGTGGCTGTTGGACTTCTGTATCGTCCCACTAGTGCAAAGATATTTGCAGCACGTCTGCCTGCATTGCACACTCAAACTCATTGTTACTAAGCCATTATACTAGCAAACACTCAGTGAACCTAGTGGCATCCTAAACGTGGCTGTTGGACTTCTGTATCGTCCCTCTAGTGCAAAGATATTTGCAGCACGTCTGCCTGCATTGCACACTCAAACTCATTGTTACTAAGCCATTATACTAGCAAACACTCAGTGAACCTAGTGGCATCCTAAACGTGGCTGTTGGACTTCTGTATCGTCCCACTAGTGCAAAGATATTTTCAGCATGTCTGCCTGCATTGCACACTCAAACTCATTGTTACTAAGCCATTATACTAGCAAACACTCAGTGAACCTAGTGGCATCCTAAACGTGGCTGTTGGACTTCTGTATCGTCCCACTAGTGCAAAGATATTTGCAGCACGTCTGCCTGCATTGCACACTCAAACTCATTGTTACTAAGCCATTATACTAGCAAACACTCAGTGAACCTAGTGGCATCCTAAACGTGGCTGTTGGACTTCTGTATCGTCCCACTAGTGCAAAGATATTTGCAGCACGTCTGCCTGCATTGCACACTCAAACTCATTGTTACTAAGCCATTATACTACCAAACACTCAGTGAACCTAGTGGCATCCTAAACGTGGCTGTTGGACTTCTGTATCGTCCCACTAGTGCAAAGATATTTGCAGCACGTCTGCCTGCATTGCACACTCAAACTCATTGTTACTAAGCCATTATACTAGCAAACACTCAGTGAACCTAGTGGCATCCTAAACGTGGCTGTTGGACTTCTGTATCGTCCCACTAGTGCAAAGATATTTGCAGCACGTCTGCCTGCATTGCACACTCAAACTCATTGTTACTAAGCCATTATACTACCAAACACTCAGTGAACCTAGTGGCATCCTAAACGTGGCTGTTGGACTTCTGTATCGTCCCACTAGTGCAAAGATATTTGCAGCACGTCTGCCTGCATTGCACACTCAAACTCATTGTTACTAAGCCATTATACTAGCAAACACTCAGTGAACCTAGTGGCATCCTAAACGTGGCTGTTGGACTTCTGTATCGTCCCACTAGTGCAAAGATATTTGCAGCACGTCTGCCTGCATTGCACACTCAAACTCATTGTTACTAAGCCATTATACTAGCAAACACTGAGTGTACCTAGTGGCATCCTAAACGTGGCTATTGGAGTTCTGTATAGTCCCAGTAGTGCACAGATATTTGCAGCACGTCTGCCTGCATTGCACACTCAAACTCATTGTTACTAAGCCATTATACTAGCAAACACTCAGTGAACCTAGTGGCATCCTAAATGTGGCTGTTGGACTTCTGTATCGTCCCACTAGTGCAAAGATATTTGCAGCACGTCTGCCTGCATTGCACACTCAAACTCATTGTTACTAAGCCATTATACTAGCAAACACTCAGTGAACCTAGTGGCATCCTAAACGTGGCTGTTGGACTTCTGTATCGTCCCACTAGTGCAAAGATATTTGCAGCACGTCTGCCTGCATTGCACACTCAAACTCATTGTTACTAAGCCATTATACTAGCAAACACTCAGTGAACCTAGTGGCATCCTAAACGTGGCTGTTGGACTTCTGTATCGTCCCACTAGTGCAAAGATATTTGCAGCACGTCTGCCTGCATTGCACACTCAAACTCATTGTTACTAAGCCATTATACTAGCAAACACTGGGTGTACCTAGTGGCATCCTAAACGTGGCTGTTGGACTTCTGTATCGTCCCACTAGTGCAAAGATATTTGCAGCACGTCCGCCTGCATTGCACACTCAAACTCATTGTTACTAAGCCATTATACTAGCAAACACTCAGTGAACCTAGTGGCATCCTAAACGTGGCTGTTGGACTTCTGTATCGTCCCACTAGTGCAAAGATATTTGCAGCACGTCTGCCTGCATTGCACACTCAAACTCATTGTTACTAAGCCATTATACTAGCAAACACCCAGTGAGCCTAGTGGCATCCTAAACGTGGCTGTTGGACTTCTGTATCGTCCCACTAGTGCAAAGATATTTGCAGCACGTCTGCCTGCATTGCACACTCAAACTCATTGTTACTAAGCCATTATACTAGCAAACACTCAGTGAACCTAGTGGCATCCTAAACGTGGCTGTTGGACTTCTGTATCGTCCCACTAGTGCAAAGATATTTGCAGCACGTCTGCCTGCATTGCACACTCAAACTCATTGTTACTAAGCCATTATACTAGCAAACACTCAGTGAACCTAGTGGCATCCTAAATGTGGCTGTTGGACTTCTGTATCGTCCCACTAGTGCAAAGATATTTGCAGCACGTCTGCCTGCATTGCACACTCAAACTCATTGTTACTAAGCCATTATACTAGCAAACACTCAGTGAACCTAGTGGCATCCTAAACGTGGCTGTTGGACTTCTGTATCATCCCACTAGTGCAAAGATATTTGCAGCACGTCTGCCTGCATTGCACACTCAAACTCATTGTTACTAAGCCATTATACTAGCAAACACTCAGTGAACCTAGTGGCATCCTAAACATGGGTGTTGGACTTCTGTATCGTCCCACTAGTGCACAGATATTTGCAGCACGTCTGCCTGCATTGCACACTCAAACTCATTGTTACTAATACATTATAATACCAAAAATTGAGTAAACTTAGTGGCATACAAGAAGTGGCTGTTGTACTCCATTAGTGCCCCACTGGTGCCAAGCTATGTGCAGCACCTCTGCATGACACCCTCCTGCTCTGTTATTAATAAGCTATAATAATAGCAAAAAAATGCTGCCATTTAGTGGCATACAAGAACTGGCTGTTGTATTTCATTATTGTCCCACTGGTGCCAAACTATTTCTAGCACCTCTGCATGACACTCTCCTGCTCTGTTTTTAATAAGCTATAATAATACCAAAAAAACCTGCAACTTAGTGGCATACAAAAAATGGCTGTAGGACTCCTTTATTGTGCCACTTGTGCCAAGCAATCTCAAACACCTCTGCATTCTACCCTCATGCACATTTTGCTATGCTAATTTTATAGCAAAGTCAGGGAATTCCTTGCTGCATTTGATCATTAGGAGGGATAGAAAGTGAGGCTTCTTTTACTGTCCTGGTACCCACAGAACACGGCCACTGTACCCATCTGTCCACTTTTGCCACGCTATTTAATTTGCCCAAAGAGCTGACTCTTTTTCTGCCATCCTAAAATTGTCTGCAATACTAAGTTAGTGTTCCTTTGCTGCCAAGCAAGGTACAACACATGTGCATTCTACACTCCTTTCCATTTCTGGAATGCAATTATTAACTGCAGGTAGTCCAGCCAATCTGTGACGAAGGTGCAGGCGTGGATATAATGTAGCCTGCATCCAATGATGGTTCTCTCGATGTCTGACAGCTCAACAATACCTGCTGTTTCCACTTCCAAAACAAGTGATGACCCGCCAATCACACTCCCTGATGCGGGTAAAGGAGTGGAAGTTCAGTGTGAAAAACCATGTGTGACTGCTGTCCCCACAGTCACAGAGGATGAAGAGCACGCAGATGCACTTGATGGGGCAGGCGGTGGTTGCACAGGCACGCTAGGCCGCATTGTAGCACAGTGAAATTCACATTGCGACTTATGCTTCATTTTAAGTCGTGTACAGGGTGGGCTCCCCAGTATGCAGCAAAACCAGGCAACAGGAAAAGGACTCTAGGCAGTTGGGTTGATAAATGATTGTTTAACTTTACCAAAACAAACAATAAGAACCATGCATACAATTTAAATAATTGAACAATCTATTCTGTTGCCTACTACCTGCTAATCCCTCTGTGTAGCAGTAATTGTGTGTTTGTGCATGTGTGTGTGTGTGTGTGCGAACACGACTTACCAGTGGCGCATCACAAGAGCTTCCAAGTTATCTACCTAAACATAGACAAAACACATTACCCCCCCTGAATACCCTTGTTAGCTGAAGCCTCACAGATAATGCAGATGATAACAGTGTGAATGCAAACCACACAGCTCTGCAACACAGTCATGGAAATCTTGAAAATCAACAGTCAATGCAAACATGTGTTGCTGTCCCTCTATGATTTAAACTGTACGTGACAATTTGACAGTGCAGAGGCAGCAAGTCTTATTGTCTATATAGTCGGCCTACCCAGAACAGATATGTGTTTTGCTAATAAAACAAAGTGTTGCGTGCCCGCATTATTGTCTGGGCACAGCCTACCGTACCCGGGTACTGTGATGTCCAGTTGCCAGAAATACAGACTTTACGCTCCTCTCATGGTAAACAGGATAGACAGCACCGTAAGAATGTTGGTCTGTGGCACAGGATGCTGCTCACTGATGTTACAGTGCTCATCATCAAAGTACAACACAACTCCCCTCACAATTGAACGAAGTGTTTCCGCGGTGGCTCCTTGCTGTAACACACACCTTTAGCTTTTCCTTCTGTTCATAGACAGCATCTCCAAGTCCACACCCGAAGAGCAATTTTATATTGCTATAGTGACCAAAGGCAGATCCAAAAAAACAGCAGCCCCTTGTGTGTAGTCTGCAACAATGCATGCAATGAACGGCAAATAAGCATATTGCGTTGACAGTTGCTAAAGCTGAGCAATACACCTTCACGCTGTCAATTCATATCCATGTGATACTTCATGGAGGAAGTACTCAAAAGTGTGAGTTTTTGCCTTCTACTTACAGATTGTTGACAAGTCTTACAGATTCCATGACTTGGGTGATCCTTTGCGATGTCCAAAAATTCACAGGCTAGGAAAGGCTTACAGCCCATGCGACCTGCATAGCCAACACTACTTCTGCTCAGAGTCAAAGTTGTGGTCCAGGATTCAGTTGTTGACGTGCTTCCAGTACTTTGTCTCTGGCCAGGAAGACGCAACGTAACCTCGTCGTCAGTAGCATCCTCCTCCACCTCCTCTGCTGACCTCATCGACTGGCTGACTTTGGTTTGACAGTAAGTGTGGTCTCCAACCTCATCAATAACCCTGTGTGTTTTCATTCCCCTCGTCCTGAGTCCTCCGAGACAACCTCTTCCTGCCCTGACCGAATAGTAAAGTTGTCATTCCAATCAGGTATCTGTGCTCCTCATCATGTTCCCCATTGTCTTCACCAGGAGGATTTACTTTTTGGAAATGAGGGTGTAGATTAGGCTCAGCACCTTCTTCATCGGGGCCTGGATCCCACTCACAAAGCTTCTGGCCATCTGCGCAGATCATTTCCCCTGTCTCATGGAACTCGCTACCTCAACACGTCAGATTATCTGCTACACCCGCAAGCTTCAAACTGAATCTGAAAACTCATCTGTTCAGAAATGACTATAACCTTCAATGACACCACCACCATATGTACTTGACGCTCAAGCTAAACCACTCCTACTGTCTCCTCCCAAAAATCCTTTAGAATGTAATCCCTCAAGGGCAGGGCCCTCTTCCCTCTGTACCAGTCTGTCTATAGTTACTTGTATATGTATTCTGTATGTAACCCCCTTCTCATGTACAGCACCATGGAATCAATGGTGCTCTATAAATCAATAATAATAAAAATAATAATAACTTCCTTGTCTGTACTCATTGCAGCTTTGGAGCAGACCTCTGATTCCCAGGCTATAGTGCGACTGAACAGCTATGCAAACTCAACCATCTCTGTTACCCCATACTCAGCAGGGCTGGTGGAAACTTGAGAGCTGTTAGGAAGCAAGTGCGATTGGATTGACACCACAGAGGAATGGAGTATTTGGGATCTTGAAATTGGGGTGGAGGAGAGGCCACTTTATGGAGCACTTCAGATCCATTGAAGCAGCTGCTGTTTTGGCCTCATCTACATTTGTTAGCGATGGTCGTGTCCATGAAAAAAGGGATCATATCAGATTATCCATGGGAAGAAGTACACCCGTTCTTTTGGATGGTATTTGTTGTTACAAAACGGTGACGCCTTAAACGCAAGCAGCCTGCTGCGGTTTCAGTTGCGCCCAGGCATCAGCTGCCATTTAGGCCTGTGCCTCGGGTTGTCCAGCTGGCTGCTTTCTCCTCCACGTCTAAGTGTGGAGAGGCAGCTAGTGCACATGCGTGTGCCGATTTACCCCAGCCGCAGCCTAACTCCAGTGTTTCGCCTAGTGAGTATGCTCAGCCTGACTGTGCCATTCCTGAGGCTAAGTCTTCATTTCGGGCTACAGCGCATGCTCCCACACTTAGTGCGAAAAGCCTCTTTGCACAGGTACTTGCACTCCGTGCCGGGTCTAAGTCCTGTGTTGTGCCTAGACACCATGCTAAAGCTGATAGTCTTGTTTCAGAGACTGTATTTCATGCAACTGACCATGGTCAGGCACTTACTGCATCAGAAACTAGGTCCGGTAATGAACTCTTTGGCCCTGCCCCTGATGTGGGGGGCCCATTTAGACCACAGGGCATCAGGTGTCCTGACGATGTGGCCAGGCCACTCCCAAATGGCTTGCAGAGGCCCGCCCCTATGACTTGTCACCTCATTATTGATGGTCAGACGATGACTGGTGAGGTGTTTGGGTCATGACAGCCATGAGGTCATCATTGAAGTTGCGGTTCTAAATAGGACGCTAGTTATGCCACTCATGACGTATCACTCTGCTTTTGTCTCCAGGAGGTGCATTGTGGTCCACCCTGGTTTTGGGCGGACCCAGGTTATAAAAGGGGCTGGAGACAACAAGGAGGTGCGCAGTCTTCTATTATGCTCCGAAAGAGCACACCTCCATGTGTTGAACCCATTGCGGCTTTAGGCCAGAGGTAGGCAGGGATAGGGCGTCGATGCAGGCCGCCACCACAGTTGGTAACGCAGAACGGTTAAGACCAGCTCCTGTCCTACAAGTCCTGCTTGTGTAGCCCAGTGGCATTAACAGGCCTGCTGCTGCTGATGCGCCTGCTGTCCACAGGTGTGGCCCCAATGCACACGGTCAGCGTACTGAATGGCCCCTGTGATGTTAACAGGGAGTTCCTGGGCTGGGTGGGCGTGTGGACCCTGTGACGCTAACAGGGCTCCCAGTCTCAAGATCCGAGTGGCGTCTAACTTGGTTCAGGCTACTTTTAGTTTCATAGCCACACAGCTCTGTATCCTCCACCTAACCTTCCAGTTGCCAACCTCTCCTTTTCCATCTGGGAGCACGGTGGACACTGACTGCTGATGGGGATATATACCTTTCTCTTTCTTTTCTTATTAATTTTCGTTATATAGCGGTAACATAGTATATACCACCTTATCCAAATCTGCCAGTCCCACTGTAACAGATGGTGTTTCTTCAGCAAATGTTACTTTTGCTTAACCACCAAACCCACGGACAAAAACTTTTTTCCCCTTTCCAACACACCTGTTCCCCTTTCCACCAGCATCTGTCCTTTTTCAACTCATTTTGTATATGACCAAAAGTGCAACTCTGCAGGGACACCGTACTCAATGCCATCTCAGCACAGCAGCCAGCCCTCGGTCCCTCAGATGTGGACAAGTAAAAGACCATTTCCTCCTATCCATGACAAAGCGTTGAGATTCACTCTGTGCAGCACTGGTGTTTAGTGGAAAAGCAGATCTAAGATTGCGTACCACCTTCTGAAGATACTCCTGTATACATGCGTCCGTTTCTATGGCAGGAATTATTTCGCCAAATTTTGTCTTGTACCGGGGATCTAACAGTGTGGCAACCCAGTAGATAGCATTATTTCGAATTCGTACAATCCGAGGGTCATGTTGTAGGTAGTGCAGCAAGAAGACGCTCATGTGTCTTGTGCATCCAGGAGGACCAAGTCCTTGGTGTGTTGGTGGCAGAGAGGTGAGAATCGTGCCTCCTTCCTCTGCCCTCTCCCCCCAACCTCGCACAACCGAAATGTGAGCAAGCTCTCACTCATCTGCTGAGTCTTCCATGCCCATCGCAAGTTCGTCCTCCATTTCTTCATGGCTCCTGCACCTTCCTCAACAATTTTTGCTGATACTATGCGCCCTTGTTAATCCCTATCCCCCACCATAACTGCTGCCTAGGTGCCGCTTACCGTATGGACCTTGTAGATCTTATTATCCCTTCTGCATATGACTCCTCCTGTACTTCCTCACCTTCCTCTTGGACCAATACCTGACTCCGAATAATGCTTACAGTGTGCTCCATCATGTAGATGACCAGAATTGTCACGCTGAGAATGGCATTGCCAGTGCTAAACATTTTCGTCGACATTTGTAAACTGTGTAGAAGGGTGCATAGGTCCTTGATCTGACACCACTCCAGCAGCGTGATCTGCACCACCTCTGGATCAAGTTAGCCCAGGGTATACGTCATACCATATTTCAGCAGGGCTCTGCGGTGCTGCCACAAACGCTGCAACATGTGCAGATTCCAATTCCTGCGTGTCGGAACATCGCATTTCCGGCGTTTAACTGCCAGACCCTAAGACTTCCGGAGCGATGAAAGTTGTTGAGCTGCTGGGTGCGAAGGATGAAAGTGAGCACATAGCAGCGTGCCCGCTGCACAAGGCCATGTAGGCCGGGATGGTATTTTAAAAATTGCTGGAGAATCAGATTCAACACGTGAGCCATACAAGGCCCGTGTGTTACATTGCCCTGAAGAAGGGTCGCAGACTGGTTTGCATCATTGTCGCACCCGACCTTCCCTGACTGCTGGTTGAGTGGAGACAACCATTGATGAAACTCGGTCTCACTCTCCAGAGCTAACCGTCCACAATTCCTCAGCGGTGTCTCACATTTCCCCTACATTTCAAAGTAAACATTTGACCACCTGGTGGCCTTGAGCTCTGCTGCCAGCATAGTAAGGAGGTGTGTGGGATTCCTTGGGCACAGTTACAAGGAAGGGTGGCCTGACCACACAGGGTTTGGGCCGAGGTGGAGGACCCACACGAGGTTGAGGAGGCAGAAGCAGTGGAGGAACTTGTACATACAGAGGAAGGATTGACACACAAGTCGTGGGGACGGCAAGACTTGTACAGCAAACCCTTCTCCATCTCTCACCATAGTTACCCAGTGCCCAGTCAGCAACATGTAACTCCCCTGTCCATGCTTACTGGTCCAAGTATCTGTGTTGAAATGCACCCTGTCACACACAGAGTTTCTCAAGGAATCGGTGAGGTTGTGTGCGACCTACTGTGGTAGCGCGGGCATGCCTTTCTTGGAGAAGGAGTGACGACTGGCCATCGGCTCTTGGGGCACTGCAATGGGCATAAGGTCTCGAAAATCCTCGGTCTCAAAGGAGTGTAAAGGCAGCCTTTCTGTTGCCAACAAGTTGCAGATGATGAAACTCAACCTCTTAGGCATGTCATGCCCTTTGAAAATCATATAAAACACAGAAAGGGGACTCCAACCACAGTCTCCCTCATTGCCACTAATTGGGCCACACACACCCCACTTGACTGGCATCAGTTGACCCAATTTTCAAGATGAAAAAGATGCTTTGCATGAAGCACTCTCAAAAATACGCGTGCCTTTCCCGTCCCCTTGCTGACCCAGGGGAAGACAAGTCCTCTGAGAGCCATGACTTGTTCATCTTGGTTCTTTCAGAAACACAGCGAGGGGACTCCAACCACAGTCTCCCTCGTTGCCACTAATTTGGCCACACACACCCCACTTGACTGGCATCACTTGATCCCCCTTTTCAAAATGAAACAGATGCTTTGCATGAAGCACTCTCAAAAATACGCGTGCCTTTCCCGTCCCCTGGCTGACCCCGGGGAAGAAAAGTCCTCTGAGAGCCATGACTTGTTCATCTTGGTTCTTTTAGAAACACAGCGAGGGGACTCCAACCACAGTCTCCCTCGTTGCCACTAATTGGGCCACACACACCCCACTTGACTGGCATCAGTTGACCCAATTTTCAAGATGAAAAAGATGCTTTGCATGAAGCACTCTCAAAAATACGCGTGCCTTTCCCGTCCCCTGGCTGACCCCGGGGAAGAAAAGTCCTCTGAGAGCCATGACTTGTTCATCTTGGTTCTTTTAGAAACACAGCGAGGGGACTCCAACCACAGTCTCCCTCGTTGCCACTAATTGGGCCACACACACCCCACTTGACTGGCATCAGTTGACCCAATTTTCAAGATGAAAAAGATGCTTTGCATGAAGCACTCTCAAAAATACGCGTGCCTTTCCCGTCCCCTGGCTGACCCAGGGGAAGAAAAGTCCTCTGAGAGCCATGTCCACATTGTCAGTGACAGACGCGTGTGCTTATCTGCCAGCAGACCCCCAGCAGAACTGAAGACAGGTTCTGAGAGAACGCTGGCTGCAGGACACGACAAGATCCCCAAGGCGTACGTGGCAAGCTCAGGCAATTTATGCAGATTGGAAGCCTAAAATGAGCAGGGCTCAAGTTGCACAGTAATGGCATCGATGTTTCCTTGCATATACTCATATATCTGTGTGTCCTCCTCTTTTTCCTTGTCCAGCTCTTTTGTTTTCGCATGAGTATATGTCCTTGTCACTTTCCCATGTGTTTGTGTTGTGTTGTGAGTTGTTTGTCACCTTTTGGACACCTTTGAGGGTGTTTTCTAGGTGTTTTTATGTGTTTGTGATTGCCTGCCATTGTTTCCTATGCAGTTCGAGTTCGGTTCGTCGAACGTTCGACGAGCCGAACTCGAACGGGACCTCCGTTCGGCGAACCGACCTCAAGCCGAACCGCGACCGGTTCGCTCATCTCTATTCTTTATATCGTTTCTCTGGTGTTCCCTTTGTGTTGTGTCGCTTGCCTGCAGTTTTTTCATCCCTAGCATGACAGAACTAAAGCTTAGAGTTCATAGAATGAGCCCACAGAACCTGAAAGATTTGAAGAGTGTTTGTGTGGAAGAATGGACCAAAACCAGACCTCAGCAATGCATGTGACTAGTTTCCTCATACAGGATGTGCCTGGAAGCTGTCATCACCAACAAAGGATTATTTTTTTAGTATTAAATAAATTCCAGTAAGCGTGTTGAATACTTTTTCCCTGTGTCATTTCTCATTATTACACATTACTAAACTTATGGATTGATTTCTTTGTGTGTGGATTGAATGGGTTGTTAGTAGAGATGAGCGAACCAGCCGTGGTTCGGCTCGAGTTCGGTTCGTCGAACGGGGGTCCCGTTCGAGTTCGGTTCGGCGAACGTTCGACGAACCGAACTCGAACCGCATAGGAAACAATGGCAGGCAATCACAAACACATAAAAACACCTAGAAAACACCCTCAAAGGTGTCCAAAAGGTGACAAACAACTCACAACACAACACAAACACATGGGAAAGTGACAAGAACATATACTCATGCGAAAACAAAGGAGCTGGACAAGGAAAAAGAGGAGGAGACACAGATATGGGTATATGCAAGGGAACGTCCATGCCATTACTGTGCAACTTGAGCCCTGCTCATTTTAGGCTTCCAATCTGGATAAATTGCCTGAACTCACCATGTACGCCTTGGGGATCTTGTTGTGTCCCGCAGCCAGCGTTTTCTCGGAACATGTCCTCAGTGCTGCTGGGGCTGTGCTGACAGCTAAGCACACGCATCTGTCCACTGACAATGTGGACAGACTAATGTTCACCAAGATGAACAAGTCATGGCTCTCAGAGGACTTTTCTTCCAGGGAGGCGAAAGGCACGCGTATTTTTGAGAGTGCTTCATGCAAAGCATCTTTTTCATCTTGAAAATGGGGGTCAACTGATGCCAGTCAAGTAGGGTGTGTGTGGCCCAATTAGTGGAAACGAGGGATACTGTGGTTGGAGTCCCCTCACTTTTGAAAAAAGAACCAAGATGAACAAGTCATGGCTCTCAGAGGACTTTTCTTCCCCTGGGTCATCCAGGGGAGGTGAAAGGCACGTGTATTTTTGAGAGTGCTTCATGCAAAGCATCTTTTTCATCTTGAAAATGGGGGTCAACTGATGCCAGTCAAGTGAGGTGTGTGTGGCTCAATTAGTGGAAATGAGGGAGACTGTGGTTGGAGTCCCCTCGCTTTTGAAAAAAGAACCAAGATGAACAAGTCATGGCTCTCAGAGGACTTTTCTTCCCCTGGGTCATCCAGGGGAGGTGAAAGGCACGCGTATTTTTGAGAGCACTTCATGCAAAGCATCTTTTTTATCTTGAAAATGGGGGTCAACTGATGCCAGTCAAGTGGGGGGTGTGTGGCCCAATTAGTGGAAACGAGGGAGACCGTGGTTGGAGTCCCCTCGCTTTTGCAAAAAGAACCAAGATGAACAAGTCATGGCTCTCAGAGGACTTTTCTTCCCCTGGGTCATCCAGGGGAGGTGAAAGGCACGCGTATTTTTGAGAGTGCTTTATGCAAAGCATCTTTTTCATCTTGAAAATGGGGGTCAACTGATGCCAGTCAAGTGGGGTGTGTGTGGCCCAATTAGTGGAAATGAGGGAGACTGTGGTTGGAGTCCCCTCGCTTTTGAAAAAAGAACCAAGATGAACAAGTCATGGCTCTCAGAGGACTTTTCTTCGACTGGGTCATCCAGCGGAGGTGAAAGGCACGCGTATTTTTGAGAGTGCTTCATGCAAAGCATCTTTTTCATCTTGAAAATGGGGGTCAACTGATGCCAGTCAAGTGGGGTGTGTGTGGCCCAATTAGTGGAAACGAGGGAGACTGTGGTTGGAGTCCCCTTGCTGTGTTTTACATGCTTTTAGAAGGGCATGACATGGCTTAGAGCTTGACTTTCAGCATCTGCAAACTGTTGGCTACCAAAATGCTTCCTTTCCAACCTTTTTAACCGAGGATTTTCGAGACCTTATGCCCATCGCAGTGCCCCAAGAGCCGATGCCCAGGCGCCACTCTTTCTCCAACAAAGGCGTGCACGCGCTACACCAGCATGTCGCACCAAACATCACCGCTTCTTTGAGAAACTGTGTGACAGGGTGCATTTCACTACAGATACTTGGCCCAGTAAGCATGGACAGGGGCGTTACATGTCGCTAACTGGGCAATGGGTTACTATGGGGAGAGATGGAGAAGGGTCTGCTGTACAAGTCTTGCTGTCCCCACGAGTTGTATCAATCCTTCCTCTGTATGTAGAAGTTAATACACTGTTTCTGCCTCCTCAACCTCGTGTGGGTCCTTCACCTCGGCCCAAACCCTGTGTGGTCAGGGCACCCTTCCTTGTAACTGCGCACAAGGAAAACCACACACCTCCTCTTTACTATGCTGGCAGCAGAGCTCAATGCCATCATGCGGTCAAATGTTTACTTTGAAATGTATGGGAAATGTGAGTTACACCGCTGAGAAGTTGTGAACGGTTAACTCTGGAGACCAAGTTTCATCAATGGTTGTCTCCACTCAACCAGCAGCCAGGGAAGGCCGAGTGTGACAATGATGCAAACATGGGTGCGGCCCTTCACCGTGACAATGTGACACACGTGCCTTGTGTGGCTCATGTGTTGAATCTAATTCTCCAGCAATTTTTAAAACACCATCCCGGCCTACATGGCCTTGTGCAGCGGGTACGCTCGCTATGTGCTCACTTCCATCATTCGCACACAGCAGCTCAACAACTTTCGTCGCTCCAGAAGTCTTTAGGTCTGGTGGTTAAACGCCTGAAATGCGATGTGCCGACACGCAGGAATTTGAATCTGCACATGTTGCAGCGTTTGTGGCAGCACCGCCGAACCCTGCTGCAATACGTTATGACATATAGCCTGGCCTAACTTGATCCAGAGGTGGTGCCGATCACGCTGCTGGAGTGGTGTCAGATCAAGGACCTATGCATCCTTCTACACAGTTTACAAATGTCGACGAAGATGTTTAGCACTGGCAATGCCATTCTCAGCGTGACAATTCTGGTCATCTACATGATGGAGCACACTGTAAGCATTATTCGGAGTCAGGTGTTGGGACAAGAGGAAGGGGAGGAAGTACAGGAGGAGTCATATGCGGAAGGGATAACAAGATCCACGAGGTCCAGATGGTCTGCGGCACCTAGGCAGCAGTCATGGTGGGGGAGAGGGATTAACAAGGGCGCATAGTATCAGCAAAAAGTGTTGAGGAAGGTGCAGGAGCCCATGAAGAAATGGAGGACGAACTGGCGATGGGCATGGAAGACTCAGCAGATGAGTGAGAGCTTGCTCACATTTCGGTTGTGCGAGGTTGGGGGGAGAGGGCAGAGAAAGGAGGCACGATTCTCACCTCTCTGCCACCAACACACCAAGGACTTGGTCCTCCTGGATGCGCAAGACACATGAGCGCCTTCTTGCTGCACTACCTACAACATGACCCTCGGATTGTACGAATTCGAAGTAATGCTAACTACTGGGTTGCCACACTGTTAGATCCCCGGTACAAGACAAAATTTGGCGAAATAATTCCTGCCATAGAAAGGGACGCATGTATACAGGAGTATCTGCAGAAGGTGGTACGCAATCTTAGATCTGCTTTTCCACTAAACACCAGTGCTGCACAGAGTGAATCTCAACGCTTTGTCATGGATAGGAGGAAATGGTCTTTTACTTGTCCACATCTGAGGGACCGAGGGCTGGCTGCTGTGCTGAGATGGCATTGAGTACGGTGTCCCTGCAGAGTTGCACTTTTGGTCATATACAAAATGAGTTGAAAAAGGACAGATGCTGGTGGAAAGGGGAACAGGTGTGTTGGAAAGGGGAAAAAAGTTTTTGTCCGTGGGTTTGGTGGTTAAGCAAAAGTAACATTTGCTGAAGAAACACCATCTGTTACGGTGGGACTGGCAGATTTGGATAAGGTGGTATATACTATGTTACCGCTATATAACGTAAATTAATAAGAAAAGAAAGAGAAAGGTATATATCCCCATCAGCAGTCAGTGTCCACCGTGCTCCCAGATGGAAAAGGAGAGGTTGGCAACTGGAAGGTTAGGTGGAGGATACAGAGCTGTGTGGCTATGAAACTAATAGCAGCCTGAACCGAGTTAGACGCCACTCGGATCTGGAGACTGGGAGCCCTGTTAGCGTCACAGGGTCCACACGCCCACCCAGCCCAGGAACTGCCTGTTAACATCACAGGGGCCATTGAGTACGCTGACCGTGTGCATTGAGGCCACCCCTGTGGACAGCAGGCGCATCAGCAGCAGCAGGCCTGTTAATGCCACTGGGCTGCACAAGCAGGACTTGTAGGACAGGAGCTGGTCTTAACCGTTCTGCGTTACCAACTGTGGTGGCGGCCTGCATCGACGCCCTATCCCTGCCTACCTCTGGCCTAAAGCCGCAATGGGTTCAACACATGGAGTTGTGCTCTTTCGGAGCATAATAGAAGACTGCGCACCTCCTTGTTGGCTCCAGCCCGTTTTATAACCTGGGTCCGCCCCAAACCAGGGTGGACCACAATGCACCTCCTGGAGACAAAAGCAGAGTGACACGTCATGAGTGGCATAACTAACGTCCTATTTGGAACCGCAACCTCAATAATGACCTCATGGCTGCCACGACACAAACACCTCACCAGTCATCGTCTGACCATCAATAATGAGGTGACAAGTCATAGGGGCGGGCCTCTGCAAGCCATTTGGGAGTGGCCTGGCCACATCGTCAGGACACCTGATGCCCTGTGGTCCATATGGGCCCCCCACATCAGGGGCAGGGCCAAAGAGTTCATTACCGGACCTAGTCTATGATGCAGTAAGTGCCTGAGCATGCTCAGTAGCGTGAAATACAGTCTGAAAAAAGACTATCAGCTTTAGCATGGTGTCTAGGCACAAAACAGGACTTAGACCCGGCACGGAATGCAAGTACCTGTGCAGAGGCTTTTCGCACTAAGTGTGGGAGCATGCGCTGTATCCCGAAATGAAGACTTAGCCTCAGGAATGGCACAGTCAGGCTGAGCATACTCACTAGGTGAAACACTGGAGTTAGGCTGCGGCTGGGGTAAATCGGCACACGCATGCGCACTAGCTGCCTCTCCACACTTAGACGTGGAGGAGAAATTGCTCTTCGGGTGTGGACTTGGAGATGCTGTCTATGAACAGAAGGAAAAGCTAAAGGTGTGTGTTACAGCAAGGAGCCACCGCGGAAACACTTCGTTCAATTGTGAGGGGAGTCATTTTGGAGTTTGGTGAGGAGTACCGTAATGCCAGTGAGCAGCATCCTGTGCCACAGACCGACATTCTTACGGTGCTGTCTATACTGCTTACCGTGAGAGGAGCGTAAAGTCTGTATTTCTGGCAACTGGACATCATAGTACCCGGGTACGGTAGGCTGTGCCCAGACAATAATGCGGGCACACAACACTTTGTTTTATTAGCAAAACACATATCTGTTCTGGGTAGGCCGACTATTTATAGACAATAAGACTTGCTGCCTCTGCACTGTCAAATTGTCACGTACAGTTTAAATCATAGAGGGACAGCGACACATGTTTGCATTGACTGTTGATTTTCAAGATTTCCATGACTGTGTTGCAGAGCTGTGTGGTTTGCATTCACACTGTTATCATCTGCCTTATCTGTGAGGCTTCAGCTAACAAGGGTATTCGGGGGGGGTAATGTGTTTTGTCTATGTTTACGTAGATAACTGGGAAGCTCTTGTGATGCGCAACTGGTAAGTCGTGTTCGCACACACACACACACACACACACGCACAAACACACAATTACTGCTACGCAGAGGGATTAGCAGGTAGTAGGCAACAGAATAGATTGTTCAATTATTTAAATTGTATGCATGGTTCTTATTGTTTGTTTTGGTAAAGTTAAACAATCATTTATCAACCCAACTGACTAGAGTCCTTTTCCTGTTGCCTGGTTTTGCTGCATACTGGGGAGCCCACCCTGTACACGACTTAAAATGAAGCATAAGTCACAATGTGAATTTCACTGTGCTACAATGTGGCCTAGCGTGCCTGTGCAACCACCGCCTGCCCCATCAAGTGCATCAAGTGCTCTTCATCCTCTGTGACTGTGGGGACAGCAGTCTCGCATGGTTTTTCACACTGAACTTCCACCCCTTTACACGCAACAGGGAGTGTGATTGGCAGGTCATCACTTGTTTTGGAAGTGGAAACAGATGGTATTGTTGAGCTGTCAGACATCGAGAAAACCAACATTGCATGCAGGCTACATTATATCCACACCTGCACCTTCGTCACAGATTGGCTGGACTACCTGCATTTAATAATTGCATTCCAGAAATGGAAAGGAGTGTAGAATGCACATGTGTTGTACCTTGCTTGGCAGCAAAGGAACACTAACTTTGTATTACAGACAATTTTAGGAAGGCAGAAAAAGAATCAGCTCTTTGGGCAAATTGAATAGCGTGGCAAAAGTGGACAGGTGGGTACAGTGGCCGTGTTCTGTGGGTAGCAGGACAGTAAAGGAAGCCTCACTTTCTATCCCTCCGAATGATCAAATGCAGCAAGGAATTCCCTGAGTTTGCTATAAAATTAGCGTAGCAAAATGTGCATGAGGGTGTCATGCAGAGGTGCTGCAAATAGATTTGCACCAGTGGGACACTAATGGAAGTCCAACAGTCACTTCTTGTATGCCACTAAATGGCAGCATTTTTTGCTATTATTATAGCTTATTAAAAACAGAGCAGGAGGGTGTCATGCAGAGGTGCTAGAAATAGCTTGGCACCAGTGGAACACTAATGGAGTACAACAGCCACTTCTTGTATGCCACTAAATGGCAGCATTTTTTGCTATTATTATAGCTTATTAAAAACAGAGCAGGAGGGTGTCATGCAGAAGTGCTAGAATAGCTTGGCACCAGTGGGACACTAATGGAGTACAACAGCCACTTCTTGTATGCCACTAAATCGCAGCATTTTTTGCTATTATTATAGCTTATTAAAAACAGAGCAGGAGGGTGTCATGCAGAGGTGCTAGAAATAGCTTTGCACCAGTGGGACAATAATGAAGTCCAACAGCCACTTTTAGGATGCCACTAAGTTTCCTCAGTGTTTGCTAGTATAATGGATTAGTAACAATGAGTTTGAGTGTGCAATGCAGGCAGACGTGCTGCAAATATCTTTGCACTAGTGGGACAGTAATGAAGTCCAACAGCCACTTTTAGGATGCCACTAAATGGCAGCATTTTTTGCTATTATTATAGCTTATTAAAAACAGAGAAGGAGGGTGTCATGCAGAGGTGCTAGAAATAGCTTGGCACCAGTGGGACACTAATGGAGTACAACAGACACTTCTTGTATGCCACTAAATGGCAGCATTTTTTGCTATTATTATAGCTTATTAAAAACAGAGCAGGAGGGTGTCATGCAGAGGTGCTAAAAATAGCTTTGCACCAGTGGGACAATAATGAAGTCCAACAGCCACTTTTAGGAT